>NC_037670.1:105201882-106602240 GCF_003255815.1 Theropithecus gelada
CCCCGGTAATTTTTTTTTTTTTTTTTTTTTTAAAGTAGAGACGGGGTTTTACCATGTTGGCCAAGCTGGTCTCGAACTCCTGACCTCAGGTGATCTGCCCACCTTGGCCTCCCAAAGTGCTGGGATTACAGGCCTGAGCCACCACGCCTGACCCACAATAGATTGTTTCTAATTGCTTGAAAAAAATGTCCTTCAGAAAAGTCTCCTGACACAGAGTCAGAAGTTAGGGCAGGGAGCAAGGCTTGTTAGACCTGGAGCCCAGTGGGAGGCAGCAGGTGACAGCTGGCATTTTCTCAGGAGAGACAGTTTACTCATTATTTTAGTGTTTGTGCTAGTGAATGCCTTCAAAGTGAAAGTTAATTTCCCTTTTGGATTACTTAGGATATTATTTTTAATGCTGAGGTTTTCCACATCTTTGGACAGATTTTTTTTCCCACAATGAAGATTTTTTCTTTTTTTTTTTAAAATTATGTGGTTATTTCCAACAACACGTAAAAAATCAATTTGGGGGAGATTTTGTTATTTTCCATGATTTCCTTGTAGACATTCTTTTTTTTTTGAGACGGAGTCTCGCTGTGTCGCCCAGGCTGGAGTGCAGTGGCGCGATCTCGGCTCACTGCAAGCTCCGCCTCCCGGGTTCACGCCATTCTCCCGCCTCAGCCTCCGAGTAGCTGGGACTACAGGCGCCCGCCACCACGCCCGGCTAGTTTTTTTTTGTATTTTTAGTAGAGACGGGGTTTCACCATGTTAGCCAGGATGGTCTCGATCTCCTGACCTCGTGATCCACCCGCCTCGGCCTCCCAAAGTGCTGGGATTACAGGCTTGAGCCACCGCGCCCGGCCGTAGACATTCTTAATGACAATCTTTGAAGAAAAAGAAACACAAAAGCATTTAGTGTTATGGATTAAAATGAAAGTTCAGTATTTTACTGGGTGGGGGTTAGGTGGTAAAGAGAGGAGCGAAGCTCTCCTTAAAACATACAAAGGATGAAATTCCACCTAGTCTGTCTAAATATTCTAAACAATTAAAACATGAAGTTTGAATAAGAATAAGAATAAGCTTCAGGATATTAAGACCATTCTGGACCTGTCTAAAGTCATGCCTGTTTATTTTGCATCTGTCATCTCAAATATGGTCTGTTAGAGAATCTAAGGGACAAAAGGCCTTTCTTAATCTATCCAGCTGCCTCCCACCCCTGCCAGAGCATCTCTGGGCTGTGCCTAGGGTAAGAGAGGCAAGCCAGAGGAGCATGAAATCAACCACAGTTTATGCTTCCTTTTCTCACCGCTCCCCACAACTCCACCCCCAATCCCATCAAGACCTCCAATTCTGAGTGACTGGAGCTGCTTCTAACGCCTGTCCATGTCCCTCTCTGCCAGCTATGCATATGGGGCAGCCTCTAGAAAGGAGCACAGTCTAAACTGAGAAACATTCAATGTCAACTTCCTCACAACTAAACTTTTAGGTAACTTTCCAAGCAGGCAACATTTTGGGGAATTTTGCTGTCACTTCCTTCGGAAGGGCTTACTAGGATAGGTTTTAATGTGCTTACAAGAAGCTGTGTTTAAGAGAGTATTAAGTTATTAGATTACTCCAGTAGATAAAATGTACTAGAAACATGACAATACGCTGTGAAAAAAAATCTCATATTTCTGCTTTAATACTATGTAATGTTATGAAAGAATGAGTTATTTGAACTAGATGAATCTTGAATTATAAGGCAGACTGAATTTAGAGCAGATACAAAAGATGTAGGGATTTTAGAAGTGGCAGGGAAATTCCTATTTGATTAGGTTTAGTGGTATCACCTTTTATAGACTTTATGTTTCAAGTTAGATGAGAGAATAACAACTTTAGGAAAGCAAATATATCTTTAGTCTTGGAATGGCAAATAGGCTTCTTTCCCCTTTTGAATTGAAAACCAGCAGGCAAAGATCATTGTTATTAGAGAGAAATGAAAGGCTTACTAGAAATGTACCCACAGAGCTTCAATTGGACAAGCCCTGGAAAGTTCTATATACAAGTTAGGATCTACTTAAGCCCAGGGAAATATTGGGTTTGGATTACAGTGACTGAGAATGGCTGATTGTTAGTGAGGCATTTAACTACACCTAGACATATGAATTTCTTGAACTTGAGCTCTATATTGTGTCTTTTATTTTTTATTTATTTATGTTTGAGACAGAGTTTCACTCTTGTTGCCCAGGCTGGAGTGCAATGGCATGATCTCGGCTCACAGCAACTTCCGCCTCCCGGGTTCAAGCGATTCTCCTGCCTCAGCCTCCCTAGTAGCAGGGATTATAGGCATGCGCCACCATGCCCGGCTAATTTTGTATTTTTAGTAGAGACGGGGTTTCTCCATGTTGGTCAGGCTGGTCTTGGACTCCCGACCTCAGGTGATCCACCCGCCTTGGCCTCCCAAAGTGCTGGGATTACAGGTGTGAGCCACCGCGCCCGGCCTGTGTCTCTTAATTACACAGAATGTTCCTTTATGTCTGTATTTATGTGCTTAAATGAAGTTCTATTTTATTGGAGAAAATAATTGTGCTTTGGCTCTGATACATGCCTATAGGAAATCCTAACCAGAACGATATCACCTAGACCCTAGCATCCATCTCACAGAACCCAAATTGTGTGGTTCTGTCAAATGATATAAGACATGAGAATAAAATAAACACTTTGAGGAACATTTATTAGTACACCCACTCAAAAGACATTTACTGAGCATCTCTCCATTTATTTTACTGGATACCAAAGGCCAGTACCAGAGATGTAAGAATTCCTTAACATATTTAAGAAGTGAAAAGGGATGGATAAATCGAGACAAAGAGTTTTATCCCTGGTTCTAAAGGAAACTAACTTAAATCCCAGGGAATTTTAGAGACTATATGTTTTTCTATTTTTCTTCCTCAATACATATCATCTCCAACTTCACCCTGCCTTAGAATAAAGGGGATAAGGTGGAAAGAAAAAGATGAGCCAAATATTCAAAAGTGAAATAAACATTTGAACACAATCATGCAAAAGCCAGGGAACCAGAAATTAATGTTTCCTTACAAAGGATGGACGATGACTAGTTAGGGCACTGAGTACTGAGGTCTGCAGAAAGGGCCACAGTGGGTGCTTCTTGTCAGGAGAGCCTTAGCCTAGCATTTCATGACTTTTGTGCTTTTTACTTTGTCATCAGACAATTCCCTTCCTATAGTTTAGAGAAAAAAAGCTGATGTATGATAAAATGAATACTGCAACGAATTGGGGGAAGAGGCAAATTTAGTTGATTTGAAGGAAAATGATGTTTCAGTAGAGATGAAAATACATATTCAATTATGTTTTTGCGAGAATGGCTAACAGGTAGAGAGACTTTCAAGTCAAATATCTGGGACCAGAAACAATTAAGTCAAATGCGGGGAGGCTTTATCCCAGCCACATCTAAGCAAGAAGGAATTTGTTATGGAATTTGGTACAGTGTCAGAGAAGACAAAAATCCAATGCTTAGCTATGAATATTTTCTAAAAGTATCCCATGACTCCTCATATATTTGAATTAATAACAGTTCCCTAGGCCAAAATGTAGTCTAGACTGTGTGCCTTTCTAGCAAATACAGTAGTTGTTACAATGATTTTTAAACCACAACTATCAATATAAGAGTGACTGCTGTATTCTGTGAGCCATCTGCTTCACAGCCAGATGAAGTCATAGATATAAAATGCAGCTATGAGTTATTTTATTGTATCTCCATAATGTTAGTATCTCACATATATTTTAAAACCTAGAAAAAGTGTCAAAAAGATAGGGTCCAGAAAGAATTACATGTCCACTCTTCCAACCCCCAACTACAATTTTAGTGACTCAAAGAAATCTTAACTAAATAGTACAGTTATTTTTAGACAAGATATTTAAAAAGTAGACACAGTTACTCTCAAAAGTGATCTAGTGTCCATGTCTACTTCATCCTTTATAAAAAGCAAGTATTCTCTGAACATCTCATTCATGAATAGA
Organism: Theropithecus gelada; assembly: GCF_003255815.1. Taxonomy (NCBI): domain Eukaryota; kingdom Metazoa; phylum Chordata; class Mammalia; order Primates; family Cercopithecidae; genus Theropithecus; species Theropithecus gelada. The sequence continues at coordinate 105,205,882 of NC_037670.1, forward strand.
GAGAATGAAAGTGAATTAACTGGGATGAATAGTGACTTTAACAACAGCTAAAGGGATGCATCTAATGAAAATACCCAGCAGGACTTTGAAAGTTCACTCACTGCCAGGCATGGTGGCTCATGCCTATAATCCCAGCACTTTGGGAGGTTGAGGTGGATTACTTGAGCCCAGGAGTTCAAGACCAGCCTGGGGAACATAGTGAGACCCTGTCTCTGTAAAAAATAAAGGAAACTAACTGGGCGTGGTGTCACGTGCCTGTAATCCCAGCTACTCAGGAGGTGGGAGGATCACTTGAGACCAGGAGGTTGAGGCTGCAGTGAGACACGACGGAGCCACTGCACTCCAGCCTGAGTGACAGAGCAAAATCATGTCTCAGGGGGAAAAAAAAAAAAAAAAAAAAATTCACTCACCATTTATACTCTAGAGAACTGTATCATCTCATTTTAGGAAACAGTACTTCTCACCTTCTCTAAAAAATATCCCTTGCTTCACTTACTTCCTTAGGCTACAAAAGTATTTCTCAATTTTTTTTTTCATTACTGTTCTCCAAAAGAGAAAAAAGGATTTAATTTAAATACTCCCTTATGACAGAATTAAATACTATGAGAGAATTAAATACTAAGGGATAAGATTTGTTGGGTAGGGATGAGCTTTGGATGGCCACAAACCATTTAATATTTAAGATATTTTTGGTCTCCCCAAAACCAGTTTTCCCATTGAGAATACTTGGGTTACAGTGACTTGATCCCTGTTCCTCCATCATATACTCTCTATTCCTTCTAAATTGTAGGAGGTTATTGCTAAATAATAAGCACTCAGGAATGGCCTGTGGATGGTCAGTATACTATTTCATGGGTGCCTAATTAACTCAGTCAATGGTAACTTAGTTCAGCTGATCTGTGACTCCTGTTAGCTACAAGACCATTTGTTCAACTGCACAGGCTGGTCAAAGAAGGACTAAGGCTGTAAAGTCAGATGTCCTGGTGCAAACCTCAGATTTACCACGTATCAGCAATGAAACTTCAGCTAATCATCTAACCCAGTGGTCCTCAATTTGGGGCAATCCCCCACCACTCAACCAATACATTTGCAAATGTCTGGAGACATTTTTGATTGTCACAGCTTGGAAATGGGAGACTACCAGCATTTAGTGGGTAGAGGACAGGGATGCTGCAAACCATCCTGCAATGCACAGGACAGCCTGTCATGACAAAGAATTACCCAGTCTAAAATGTCAACTCTCAGGCTGAGAAACTGTGATTTCACCTCTCGGTGTCTCTTGTCACTGTGCCAGATGGTGTTCATTCCTCAACAGACATTTCCAACCCACGTCCTTGCTGCCTCCATTACAGACGCTGGAAAAGCCAAGCACTCATTCTGCTGGCCTCCCTTGCCTTGCAGCTTGGGATAGCCCTGAGGCACAGTTCTACCTGGTAAGATATTGAGGGAAATTTATTAGAGGCTTTAGGAAAGCTTTTATTTTGTGTGTGTGATAAAAGAAAAGATTTGACTGGTGTCACTCCTTTCTTCTCCTCTTCCTACCTTAAACACGGATGCAATATACAGAGTTGCAGTAGCCGTCATGCTGTCACTAGGGAAAGCCAAGAGATTCGAGGAGAGGATGACCCTGAACCAATGCCACAGCACCCTCCTAGACTTCTTATTATGTTAGTATATACAACTCCTATTTGTTTAAACATTCCAGATATACTCAAATTAAAATTAGGTTAGGAATAGGGTTTTACAAAACTGTTTTTTACTGTGGTAAAATATATACAACAAAATTTGCCATTTTAACCATTTTTAAGTGTTATAGATCAGTGGCATTAATTACATTCACAATGTTGTACAACCATTACCACTATTTCCAAAATTTTTCATTGCCCCAAATGGAAACTCTATACCCATAAAGTAGTAACTGCCATCCCTCCCACTAAAGTCCTTGGTAATTTATAATCAAATTACCATCTTTATGAATATGCATAGAGATGCAAATTCCAGATATTTCATATAAGTTGAATAACACAATATTTGTCCTTTTATGTCTGGCTTATTTCACTCAGTATAATGTTTTAAAGATTCATCCATGTTGTAGCATGTATTCTAACTTTATTTCTTTTTTGTGGCTGAATAATATTCCACTGTATAAACATTTCACATTTTATGTAGCCATTCATCAACTGATGGACAAGGGTTATTTCTACTTTGGGCAACAATAGAGTTTTAAAAGATAAGTAATATACGTAAAGCATTTAGAACAGTGCTTGGTACCTAAGAACTCAGCAAATGTAAGCTAAAAAAAACTATTATTACTATCACTAAATACCAACCCACCACATCCACTTTGTCAACTGTCTTTTGTTTCAAGGGGAAATGGAGTAGTATGTGGATACACTGAAAGTGTCATCAAGACCTACCATACAATTAGGAGCAAACGATATGTTCATAGGTCTGTGGCCATCTGTGGTGCAGGTATAATGGATACAACCCCACTTGTATCTGTCTGCCCATCCATCCATCCAGAATTTATTAAGTACCTCCTAAGGAAAAAATGCTATGCTTTAAACCTAAGCTGAAGTGACACATAATTAAATTGTTAAATGACAAAGAGGGAAAGGGGCAGCACTTAACCATTTCTAATGATGGTGAAATAGTTCTACAATCAATCATGAGCTTCAAAACTCTTCCCAGGACTGGGACTATGTTGTTTTTACAAAGTTATTAATGAACCAAGCACCTGCCTTATGAAGTCCTCATGCTGCTAATTACTTTCCACATTCATTCATAAAGGCTGGGCACGGTGGCTCATGCCTGTAATCCGAGCATTTTGGGAGGCTAAAGTGGGTGGATCACTTGAGCCCAGTAATTTGAGACCAGCCTGGGTGATGTGGGGAATCCCTGTATCTAGTGAAAATACAAAAATTAGCCGGGTATGGTGACACATGTCTATGGTCCCAGCTACTCAGGAGGCTGAGGTAGGAGGATCACTTGACTGGGGAGGTAGAGTTTGCAGTGAGCCAAGATTGAGCCACTGCACAGCCTGGGTGACAGAGCGAGACTGTCTCAAAAATAAAATAAAATAAATGAGTAAATAAATAAATTCATTTATAAATGTTGTTGGCCTTTGCACCTCATGTTTCAATCACAAGGGTTCCACATGACTGGTTCCAGGAAGAGGACCATTTTTTAAGTGAGAAAAGCAAACTTCCACATCCAAGTAACAAGGATAGGCAATACTGAGAGTACATCTGTTCATGGTAGAAGAGCACAGCAGGCCAACTTTTTAGCTGGCAGGAGGTGCATCTCTGGGAGAGGATCTGCTGTAGGGGAAGGAGCATATACTAAAGAACACATTTAATTAAACAGGGAATGGGAAAGAGGTGAGGAGGAGGGAAGGTAATCACCCTCCAGTGACAGTGGCGATAACACATCTTACTTCGGCACTGAAGACCTTTGACACTAACGCAGGCGGTCAATCATTTGAGATCCAATAACTCCAATAATGTTTGGAAGTCAGGTATTCATTGAGCACCTACTGTATGCAATGTGTTTTATTACATAAAATAATCATCAGCTCGCCCTTATATATCTTACAATGTACTTAGAGAGTTAAGATTCATCACACAATATTGTGAGAAAACAAGTGGAAGAAACAGTGCGAAAATCCGAATGCCAGAGCCAGAGGGGATCTGAGATGACATGTGTCGGCCATTCCTGGAGAACACGTTCATGAGAGGGCTGGAAACGGAGCTGCAGTGAGCGTTTGTGTGTGCACAGGCAGGACATAAGACCAAAAGAGGGAGAAATACCATCAACAGAGGAGTGACATGGCACCAGAAAGGAGGTAAGGAATGAGTAGGTGGAAAAGAGGTTGGCTTGACTGGGCCCTGTGGGAAATAAGTTTCAATAGTGAGAATGGGGCCAAAAGGGACATGTACTCAATAGTTCATTATTTCCAGGCTAGTCACAAGAGAATATGGCTTCATGTCTAGGTGCTGTAGCTTTGCATTGTTTTATCACCACCACCCCTGTCCATTTGTCCATTCTTTCTATATCTTGTTGCATTATAAATCACACATTCTAGGCAAGGTAATTAAAAATACTAGCCCCAACAAATTTTCTTTGGATGCTCTGAATAACTATTGCTTGGCCTCTGAATCACCTCCTTCCCTGACTTTCATTTAAACTGGCTCACTTACTTGGCATTTCATGATGATCAAACCTGTCTTTAGTGGTCAACCTGATACTATTACCGCTACCTGTAATTTTAGACTCTAGAATGAAAAGTACTAAGGATAGAGAACTTGTCTTTTGTGTATTATGTTTTGTCATGCTCAGGGCACATTTCTGGCACTCTGTACTTAACAAGCATAACAAAGCACACCCAGGCTGAAGGAGATCACATTTGCTGTACTTCAACACAACAAAACAGCAAGTCCAGTGGTCTCGCCCCCTAGGGTGGTTAGAAATTACACTGGGAAATGAGGCCCTTATCACAATCCACATAAAAAAGAAATCATGCCTCAAGTGTATCTCAACATGTACTAGAAAAGCCCCAATGGAAATAAGCATGAATGGAAATAAGCTACACCCAGAAGACAATTGGTTGCTTAAAGGGGGTTTAATTCCTACAATCACTCTCTTATAGTTAAATATTGCCAAGTGTAGAAACTTAGAGTCACTTAAAATTACTCAGGTGGGAAAACTAAGGTGGGTATAGAGAGTTTCAGCAGGTAGTCTTTCAATTTGGAAAAGGAGAAACTATTGACCCCTGACACTAATTTAACCTAGCATTTTAATCAAAAGGCCGGGTGTGGTGGCTCACGCCTGTCATCCCCGCACTTTGGGAGGCCGAGGCGGGCAGATCACGAGGTCAGGAGATCAAGACCATCCTGGTTAACACGGTGAAACCCGTCTCTATTAAAAATACAAAAAAAAAAAAAAAATTAGCCGGGCGTGATGGCAGGCACCTGTAGTCCCAGCTACTTGGGAGGCTGAGGCAGGAGAATGGCGTGAACCCGGGAGGCGGAGCTTGCAGTGAGCAGAGATCGCACCACTGTACTCCAGCCTGGGTGACAGTAGGAGACTCCATCTCAAACAAAGAAACAACAACAAAAAAAGAATTTGCTTTTAAGTTCTGGAGACTAGTTTTCCCAAAACTCTTTCTAATGAAAGACTTCTTGGTGTTACGAAGTATTTGCAACTTGTTATTTATTTAACAGAAATGAGAATTTTGTTAACCAACAACAGGATTTTTTTTTTTTTCTTTTTATAGGCTAAATCATAGTTTTAGGAGATTGGCTACTATTCTCCATTGTTGAAAATGATGTATTGTATACCTGCACTTGCATCTTGGGAGAGAAGAGGAGCCATGAAAATGTGAAAGCTTAGAGGCTGCAATAATTAACGTGGTAACCAAACTCGTTAGAAATTCATTTAACTAATGTTGCACAAAATCCTTATAAGCCATTACAGAAATTAAAAAGTTAAATTCAGTCAGTAAACTGGCTATCAAATAAATGGACCAGTTAAAGAATATTTTAGAACCTGTTTTGATTGCATGAAAAATCGAAATTATGGTTTTCCTTCCTCAAGTAATTTTTATTTTTCCTCAAAAGCAAAATGAGCTTATCTTTCAATATGGGCCATCACCAAAAGGGTTAACATTTCCAAATCCTTCAGTAAGATTAGATTACATAAAAACAAAATGATACAGTCCATTAAAAAATCAGGCATTCCATTTTATGGTACATATTTAAATCTACGCAAGTCCACGCTTTGAAAAGAGCCATGTAATTTAATTGGCGTTAAATAATGTTAATTTAATAGAAGGAAGAAGAAAGTTCTTCCCAGGTAGATATTAAAATAAGCCAAAAAAAGGCCAGGAACCGTGGCTCACACCTATAATCCCAGCACTCTGGGAGGCTGAGGTGGGTGGATCACTTGTCAGGAGTTTGAGACCACCTTGGCCAACATGGGGAAACCCTGTCTATGCTAAAAATACACACAAAAAATTAGCTAGTTGTGGTGGCTCACACCTGTAATCCCAGCACTTTGGGAGGCTGAGGTGGGAAAATCACTTGAACCTGGGAAGCAGAGGTTGCAGTGAGCTGAGATTGCACCACTGCACTCTAGCCTGTGCTACACAGTAAGTGAGACTCCGTTTCAAAAAAATAAAATAAAATAAAAAATAAAGTAAACCAAAAAATAAAACTGAAGTTATAATAGATAGATCTAGCCAGCCATGGTGGCTCAATGCCTATAATCCTAGTACTTTGGGAGGCTAAAGCAGGAGGACTGCTTAAAGCCAGGAGTTCATGACCAGCCTGGGCAATAAAGTGAGATCCCATCTCTACAAAAATTGAAAAATTAGCCAGGCATGGTAGCATGTGCCTATAGTCTCAGCTACTGGGGAAGCTGAGGTAGGAGGATCACTTGAACCCAGGAATTTGGACACTGCAGTGAGCTATGATTGCACCACTGCACTCCAGCCTGGGAGCAACAGAGCAAGACCCTGTCTCTAAAATAATAATAATAATAATAATAATAATAATAATAATACACAGATTCATAGTAACTTACATCCCAAAAATTTAATCTGAAGATTTAACACTGTCTGAAAGACTATAATAAATGTAAAATGTCTTTATTGTATTAACGCTGATACAGGTCACCAAACAAAAGGGGTAGAAATTTAAGAAGTTAATTTATTTAGAATACAAGATATGTTTGGGAGCATTAAGGAAATGTAGCATATTCTAATATGGATATCTGAAAGGTTTCCTAAAGGCTTCCAACACAGACACAAAGGCAACATCTACTAGTCTAATATAGATGATATATAATTCATATATTTCCTTGAATCAATAGTGACTCAATCATTCACCTACTGGACAAACTTTTACCGAGCACATGCTGTACGTCAGGCATCATGTTAATCAAGGAAGTCTATGCTAGTATCAATTCAGAGTTACAAAGCAGACAGGGAACAAACAATTACAACACTATGGATCAAGAACCTTGAAAGAGGGGAGCACAGGTTAGCACAAAAACACGCGAAGACATCAGTGCGGCTCAGCAAAAATAAAGGAAGACTCCTAGAGGAGATGATACAGGAAAAAAAGTCTTGTAATAGGATTTAGCTGGGTGAAGAAGGGAAGGTCAGGGCATTCCAGAGAAAGGAAATAGAATATAAGGATAATTAAATAAGGTATGGCATATTAAATAGTGCAGGGCATTGCTCAATAGACAAGAACACAGAATATATGAGTTGCAATATCATTTGCAGAGGCTGGAGAGGCAGGTGGGGGGCCCTTGTTTGCCTTAAAATGCCTCAATTTTCCAGAGACACCATAGAGCCCTTGAGGAATTTATCTGTATTTCTTAATATATTTCCTCTGGCTTTAGTGTAGAGGATGGATGGGAGGGAGGCTTAACTGGATGTAGGGAGATCCTGGGTGAAGTGATAAAGACTGGGACTGAAGTAAGAGTAGTAGTAGGTCTGGACTACACATTTGATAGACAAATCTTTTAGATGTATAATTAACAAAAGTTTATCATCAATTGAGTATGGAGGTAAGAAAGAAGAATGGATAGATTCTTAGTTTCTTGCTTGGGTAATCCAGGGCCTCAAATAATATGGTCAAGACTTTGAAACATGGAGGAAAGGATGGCTGTCAGTAGTAACCCAGCAAAATAGGTGCTTCTTTCTCCTAACATCTATGTATTGGTTGATGGATGATAACTGGACTAGGCTAGGTTACGTGTTTATCACCTTGTGGTATAGAAATGGCCGTAAGTATCACTGCTCCCACCAGGACTACATAAAATGATGTAGAATTCCTCAAAGGAAAGTGGGTAGAGGGGAGGGAGATGAAAAAGAGTGTAGAGCAAATAAAAATAGCAGCTACTGTGATCTGTTATAGAAGCTGAGAGTAAAGGTCAAGGGAGACATTTGATGGCAAATTATGTATATGGATATGGAACTTGAGAGAGTTCTTGGCCGAAGATTGATTTGGCAGATAAGGCATGGATATGATTGTGTAGGGAAAAGAAAAGGTAGAGAAGAGAGTCAGAGGCAGAATTCTGAAGAACACCAACATTTTACAAGTAGAAGTGAAAACAAGTCCCCAAAGGTCTAAAATGGAATGGTTACAGAGAGGGAAGGAAAACCAGAAAAGGTGTCATAGACATCAAGGGTGGAAGACAATTTCAAGAGAGTAGGATTAATCAATAGTGATTAATTGCCTCAAAGAGAGATAGTCCGGCATGGTGGCTCATGCCTGCAATCCCCGCACTTTGGGAGGCCAATGGGTGGATCACCCAAGGTCAGGAGTTCAAGACCAGCCTGACCAACATGGTGAAGCCCTGTCTCTACTAAATACAAAAAAAAAAAAAAAAGCCAGGTGTGGTGGTGCATGCCTGTAATCCTAACTACCTGGGAGGCTGAGGCAGAAGAATCGCTTGTACCTAGGAGGTGGAGAGATCGTGTGACTGTGCCACTGCCATTGCATTCCAGCCTAGGTGACAGAGCGAAACTTTGTCTAAAAAAAAAAAAAAAAAAAAAAAGAGAGATAAAGGCATTTGGCAGGTTTTAAAGGTGGGCCGAGTATAAACCAGTTCAGGGGAGGTTCTAATGAGGGACGCGAAATCAGATTGCAGAAGCTGACGATGAATAGAAAGTAAGAAACTGGAGGCACAAATATAGACCACTCTCTCAAGAAGCTTGATTCTAAAGAGAAGGAAAAAAGAGTTGATAGTTGGAGTTAGAAAAGCACTAAACATGCTTATATGATGAAGGGATAGAACTGGCTGAGTAGGAAATGTAGGACAGAGATATAGGAGACTACTGAAACAAAGGTGCACCACTGCTCCTGGAAAAATCTTTTTTTAAAAAAAACAAAGTGTTTAAAAATACCCAAATGTGCTTGGAGGCAAGCAAATGAAAAAGGAAAACATTTTTCAAGGACAGGTCAGATAGGACTAATACATTCTGGGACAGGAATACACACTACCATAACCAAGAACACACAAGGGAAACTTGGCAGCTAGATAAAACCTCGGACCAACATACACTGTATTGTCTAGAATCAGCTCTTACTCATCATGAAGACATACGTAGTCATTATAGACAGAGGAAAACACAACCTGAGAAACATGGAAAATACCCAAAACGGATTAAAGGCACAATTTGTAGAGGCCTGGTAAGCTAAGCATTATTTTCAACTGCACAAACACAGTTCTTTCCAAGGCTGGAGAAATGACAAAAGTCTTTAAATTCTATTCCTTTGCTTTTGGGAAATCTCATGTATAAATAACTTCATGATTTATTTCATTGGTTCACTCATTCATTCAACAAATCCTGACTGAGGAGTTGTCATGTGCTAAGCACAAGCCCAGTCAGAGCACAGATTCTTAAGTGAAATAGGGGATGGGAGTTAATATTTGAAAAAGCACATTCAATTTACCTATGATCTTTGTAATAGAAAATACAAAGTATAACCCGTCAGAAATCTTCTTGACTGGTGGACTATATAGAGGATACAATGAAAAAACATTGCAGGTCACATTAGTTTTAAAAGCAGGACAGACATTGGCCCAAGGACTCAAGCATTTCTCTTTAGAAGGGATTCAATATGAAGATAAAATATGTAGATTCCTTCCTCCTCCTTGAAGTTCAATTTCTAATTTCAGCATATGGAATAGGCAAAACATGGAAGAAATATCCAATTAATTTGTGGAGATATAGATCTGTATTTTTTTTTCTAACCTAATGACCATCTGTTCTTTAAGGTTCTTACCAGGATCATTCCATTCTCTAAATCATCTTCATTTCTTCTACTGTTGCCTACATCTTTAGGATTAGGAAACTCAACCAGCTATCTGAGGTAGAAACTTCCAGATTTGCTTTACAAACAGCAGCTAAGTTTCCTGCAAAAAGGAGAGGAAAGTTTAGTGTTCTTGTTTTAAGCTGTGTTAGTTGATGGCTACAAGTGGTATAGTGTGAGATAGAAGACTGCATACAGTCTGTTCCAGGCTCAAAAATATGTGTGGATAAAGACAAATTCTCCTGAAGATCCAAAACAAGGATGAGGGGAGAAGACTACAGGAAGAGAATGCGTATTTAGGTTTCATCTTAAACCAACTGCCTGTGTGCGTTTTGGCATCCATTTATTTATTTATTTTTGTCCTGAGAAGGCCTATTCAAATGACTAAGTTAACAATATCACACACAACATGTTAGCATACAATGTACCCTGTAGGTGTAAAAATTCAGCTTTGTTTTGCCCTTGTTCTTGAACAAAAGCTTCTTCTTTGCTAGTCTCCCAAATGTTCCCAGCCATTTTAAAAATACACTCATTTTAAAATACACTCATTTTAAATACAAAATAAATTATGTACCTTTCGAAAAAACTAAAAGAAAAACCATACACATACACACATATGCACAATGACATTGACATTACCCTGTACCTTCTCCCATGTGCCTCAGAGTTATAGCCAACACCTGTAGCCACACAAGGGGTAGATTTGGCAGCTGAAGAACCCAGATGTCGGACACTGGATTGTACATCCCTGGCAGCAGTCCTAAGTTGGAACCTGTCTCCTTAACTGACCTCTGAAATGCTCTATTGTCTGACTCCCTTTCTGGCCTGGGCAGTGACTACCAAGCTCTCTGCTGGGGCTGTTTCAGAGTCAGCCAACTGATGGTCTGTTCTGGATGCAATTACCCTTTGCTTTGCCTTTGACTGTAAGGAATTTATTTATTTATTTATTTTTGTAAGGTTGAAAATTGGGATTGGGTAAATTCTTGACAAGGAATTATATTCAAGTGTCTTGTAAAGACTAAATAAGTTGTTTTTTGTTTTGATTGTGTCCTTCCCAAATGAAACTGAATGAGATCCACTCATCCAATTTACGTTTTAGCACGCAGTGAGCTTTCGCTAATGAGAAGTAAAACTATGAGATTCTTGGGCACTTTTCCCCTCCAAAAGAAGCTTGGTTTCCTTTTATTGCTGCTGTTGCTGCTGCTGCTTCTCCTTCTTCCTTCCTCCTCCTCCTCTTCTTTCTCTTCTTCTTCCTTTTATTGCTTCCTCTCCTTTTCTTCTTCTTCTTCTTCTTTTTTTTTTTTGACAGGGTCTCATTTTGTCGACCAGACTGGAGTAGCACAATCATGGCTCACTGCATCACTGCAGCCTCGACCTCCCTAGACTCAGATGATCTCCAACCTCAGCCTCCAGAGTAGCTGGGATTGCAGGTGCACACCACCAAGCCCAGCTAATTTTTTTGTAGAGATGGGATTTCACCATGTTGCCCAGGCTGACTTCTACTGCTTCTTAAAGCTACCTCTTAATGTTGAAAATGAAATCCATCTTTCTTTAGAAAATTAAGAAGGTACAATTTTATTTTTGCTATTACTAAAAAAAAAAGTCTCACCTTTTACAGAGAAGAGCTGTTTGTGTCATGAGTTTTCTTGATTCTTTAAAGAGGAAATAATGACATTACAATCTCATTTCCATACCACTTGCTGAAAAATGACATTATTTATAAGTTGCAACCATCTTAGGAATAAGGTAGGAAAAAGCCAGTTATCTACCAGGGCTCCACTTACAATGCAACACTGTTAGCCCTACAAGGAAGGTCTGTGGTATATATGGTTATTCATGATAAACTAAGGAGATACATGCCTGACATTAACAGGAAGATAAATTTTGAGGAAACCATAGAATATACTATCACATCCAACATAAAATGGTATTCATCTGCACCATGTAAAATGTTCCAAATTTTATCGACTTTCATAAAAATGTAAATATGTTTCTTGGATAGCACTGATTAAGACTTGGAAAAAAGATTGAAGATTCCTGAGTTCATACTAATATAAATAAATAACTGATAAATAAATTGAGGAGAAGAGACAACTCTCTCATGCAGAAGAATTCCAAATAATTTATGTGATACTTGCCTTTCAAGGAGGTGGAGTTTACCTCCTTGAGTGTGGGTCATGCTTTGTGATTTAATTCCAAAGAGTAGAGTATAGAAAGGTTGGGAGGAATAACTTTTGCAGTGGAGAAAGCTGAGAAGCACTACTTTGGCCAGGTATTCAAAGTCAGCGTCATCAGCAATAAGTTATGTTTATAGCATATACTACTCTCAATATGACATAATCTCACTGAAGGGCATATCACCTTTTTAATATTTCTCCAAAAACTCATATCCCTAGTCTAACCATGTGAAAACATCAGATACACCCCACTTGAGAAATATTCTACGAAATACTTGACCAGTACTCCTCAAAACTGTCAAGGTCATCAAAAATAAAAAGTCTGAGAAACTGTTGAAGCCAAGAGGCACTAAGGAGATATGACAACTAAATAAATGTAATGTACTATCCTAGATAGGCTGCTGGAGGAGAAAAAGGACATTAGAGGAAAACTATGAAATCTGAACAGGGTGTGCAGTGTAGTTAATTGCAATGTACCAGTGTTGATTCCTTGGTTGTGATAAATGTCCTGTAGTTATGTGAGATGTCAACAACAGGGAAAACTAAGTGAGGGGTATATGGCAACTCTCTGTGGTATCTTCATAATTTTTCTGTAAATCTAAAACTATTCCAAAATAAAAAGTTTATTTAAATGTTTAAAAGACTGACATATTGTCATATCGACTGAAACAGAGTTCCTTGCATCAATCAATACATCTTTCTCTTTCTTACACACACCTATCTGCCAAACCATATGGCATAAAGTGTCCTTTTCCTGAAATATAAGAATACTTAATCCTTCAAGCCAATGTAGTATGAATGGAAGTGGACTTATTCTGAAAGTTTTAGATTTCCCAATAATACCTAGGTCATGCTCTCAGTAATATGGGACAAATGCTCAAAAGATAATGTCCATAAACCTGTATTTCCCAAAAACTTTAAAAGGCAAAACATCCTTCAACTACATTTCCAATAAACTTATATTTTGTGTGAGTTATTGATATAATTAATAAGATAATGCATTAATCTCTGAAAGAAACATATTCTTTGCTAGATTACTGAGGGCAGTGTTCATTTATTGATCAATTGTTACCATGGGAGGTACAGAGGTAGTCTGATGTACTATGGTTTCAGAACATGGGTGAGATTCTTTCCTTGCTTCTCCTCACCTGTCATTTAGAATTATGAGACATGAAATCTCTGGGAATTTTAGAAGAATTTTTTCATACTGTTTTCAATTTACCATTTTTCTTTAAGAAAAGAAAAAAACAAGTGTTGATGTCAATGAATGTTTACCTTAAAAAACTATTATAGATTTGTTCTGCAATTGTTAATAAAAATTGTGCCTTTGCTAACGTTTTAATGGTACAATTTTTAAAGTTCAGTTGATCAAAATTTAATTAGCCAGGGTAATACATGATCAGAATAGCCTCTCTCATTCTGTTTTTAGGAAAGAATGCAAATGTCTTTAAAGAAAGCTTGGGAAAAAAATACATCCAAGACTTGAACATATTTTAGGGCTAAAAATAAGATTCAAGGCTGGGCACAGTGGCTCATGCCTTTAATCCCAGCACTTTGGGAGGCCTAGGTGGGTGGATCATCTGAGGTCAGGAGTTCAAGACCAGTCTGGTCAACATGGTGAAGCCCCACATCTACTAAAAAAAAAAAAAAAAAAATTAGACCTGGTGGCAGGCAACTATAATCGCAGCTACTTGGGAGGCTGAGGCAGGAGAATCGCTTGAACCCAGGAGGAGGAGGCTGCAGTGAGCCTATATCATGCCATTGCATTCTAGCCTGGGTGACAAGAGTAAAACTCCATCACAAATAAATAAATAAATAAGATTCAGTAAAATCACCTGCACATTGTATACCTATAGTACTTTGCAATAATAACATATGTTAGGAAAAAGACTGTAATAATGAGAAAAAGAACAAAATGTTCACTATGGAATTCTTAGCTAAGGCAGAACAGTCAACTAACATATTTTAGGAATATTGCTCATAGTAAGGTATTTAATATGGAACAAAATACTGGGAAGGAGGGGGATCTACAGTTAATGTAAGTAGCTGTTTTTTTTATGTTGCTCTCCAAGAAGTTCAATTAATATGTATTTTGCATTTCATTATAGTATTGTGTGTGTATGGTTAATAACGAGAGTTATAACAATCCGTTTCCCAGAGTACTGATGATGCGCTAGGCTTTAGGCTGCCGGGCATTTGACATATACCAACTATAACTTAGCATAACGCTGCAAGTTATGAACAATTAGTGTTTAACGACTGAGAGAACTGAGGGCACCAGAAGTTAGGGGACTGATTGAAAGCTCCGCAGCTTATGAGGGAGGGAGCCATTACCAACTCTGTCTGGCTGCCTCAATTGCCTGAACTCTTTCCCACCATATCATAAGGCTTTGTTATCATATATTATAATTACTAACACTATTAAGATAGGCATTTATTTATCACTAAGTCATTTAATCTTTCTAGGCTTCAATTTTCTCTTAGGTAAAGTGAAGTTAGCTTATTGATTTCTAATGTTTCATACAAACATTTATTTATATACAGAATAAAAAATTAAATGGTCATTTTCACAATATTTTTGTTTAAAAGAGAAGATCATTAACATTGGCCCTTACGAAATGTTGTGATGATGGGATCAATCTAGAAATGCTCATGTCGTCTCTCTCAAATCCCTCCAGTCCTATTAAGCCAGGACTACTGATCTTACCATTTTCAAAGTTATTCCTTAAAACTTACAGGTAAGAGGAAATTGCATATTTTTCCCAGCACTATACAAACTATATACTTAAACTTTTTGGCTCCTAAAGAATTAACAACTTGCATTCAGATATAAATGATGCAAAAAAACCCATTTTTCTGGATCTGAAAATAATCAAAAATTTTATTTTAATTCACATTTATTTAAATATAACATTTTTATAGACACATGAAGGTACTTATAAACATTGATAACATGGTAGACATAAATATAGATGAAATGTTTAGGTATTTTAGACAAAATTTCACACATAAACTAGACAAACTGACTATGTACTTACATTTAGTTTCATGGGTACATTAACATAGATATTTGAAAAAGATGTGCTTTTACAAAACTACTACAAAATGTTCACATTTGCATCAGCAATAAGTCATATTTCCTAGACCGATGCTTTATAAAAACTATGTAAAGATCTAATTTAATCATTAACATCATAGGGTAACATAATATGTAAAGGAAGCATATTTTTGTCAATAGAAATGTTCCTGTAACTTTTAAACAACATACCATTTGTATTAAAACCATGCCACATTTATTAAAACAAACATGCATAATAATACTTTAAAACTGGAATAATTCATGTACCTTTATGCACAGTGTTTAGTTTCACTATGGCACTCTTCGTGAAAAAATATACTTAAAACTTGGCACAGAGTTAATAAATCATATTGCTGGTCATCAAAATGAATGTGATTTCAATTTCCCATGGCATAGAAAATTCTCTATCACAATTTGCCTCTTCCCTTTACAGTTTATCGACCAATAGCAGTTCTGTTTTCATTAAAGTAAACAATGGATATTCAAGAACTAAAAGTCATATGTAGGTGTTTTGCCTATACTCTAATTGGAAATGAGTTGATTTTAGTTTTTCCAGGAGTAAAACATTTCCATCTGTATTGTGGCCAACAAATTTCTAAATAAGGGTGTTATCAGCAATAATATGTATCATCATGGGATGTTTTTCTTCAGGAGGCAGAGAGGTTGAAAGGAAATGTGGATCTCTTCAGAAACTGGGGAACATATGTGGTAAGGAGAGCAAATGCCAACCGAGGCAGAAGCAGGGAAAGTTCTTTGGAAAGCTGGTCAGAGAGCACACTGAAGTAGCAAAAAGGCAGAGAACAAAGGTGGGAACATAAGAATTATTCACAATGGAAAGGGCTGCCATGAGTTTCAGAAAACGGAAATGGGCCACTCCAGAAACAGCACACAGAGCAGGTCTAGCATTCTCGTATCAGCAAACTAGCACTGTTGTTTAGGACAAGTTTTAAACCTCCACATCAATGCGTCTGAAGAAATTAAGCTAACTGGCAACTTTTTTTCTGAATTCATTCATAAACACTGTGGAAGAAAAAAAAATCGGGAATAACAGTAATTCAACTTCCTACAAACCAGAGAGGAGACTTCACACCCACTTCTAGCTCAGACTTCGGAGCTGTGGTAACTAAAAAATGCCACAATTCTTTTTCACAGTTCTTCTAAGATAAATTTGAGGTGTTATATTTTGAGAGACCATCTGAAGCAATTGACTCCTTTCATAAAACCTTCATAGCCTAATTTTTATATTTATTATATGGTAGAAAGGAAGTAGAACTTAAGTTCAATTTGTACACAAATGTACATTTTTCTTAAAAATAGAGTAATTAACATAATGCTATTTTCTTTGCTTTATGATCCTTACTTTGCTGAGGGCCTTAAACAGTGAAACGGCAAAGAACATCAAACAGGTCAAATAAAATAGGTGAACATATTTTAAAGCTGTTAAGGTGCAAACAGACATAAAGATTATGAATCACAGAGCACTGAATTTTCAAGAGTGAAATCATACCAAAACCGTGATAAGTTTTCGCTGACATCATAGGAGAGTAAGTGGTCAGGAAGGTCAGTGATGGTGCCCTGCACTGCCAGCACATGCGGGGCCAGGGTGAAGGGTACATCGCTCAGGAGCTCGGCCATTAATGAGCTGTTCTCCAGAGTCTGGCCTGCCTTATTTTCCGTCTCAGGGTCTGATACAGTCACACTGGATGAATTTTCTTTGTTGGTCTAAAAATACATATATTTAAAACATTTAGGCCTTGTGAACTTTGAGGTTTAGTAGCAGTAAATGTGGCATTAATACATCAACATGATTGAGAAATGTGGACTATATCAATATTCCCAGATTTGAATGCAGCTCTTTACTTTAGAATTATATTTATCCAAATTTCCGTTAGGCTTTAAAGTGAATCCTAAACTTTAACTCAGACTGACCACCCACAGACCCCTTAAACACAAACTGGCCTTCTTGTTATTTCCCTTGCTCAGATAATGTCTGCAAAGTCTGTCTCTGCTTTTCCAAATCCTATGTACGTTTTTAGGCTCTGCTAAATTCTCAGCTGCCCTATAAATCTTGTATCACTGGAGTCCAAAGTGATCTTGCCCATTTCAGAATGCTTATGGAGCAAATTGCCTAAGATGTTATTTGGTGTTGCCTATATGTGTCCTTGCTAATTGCTGTTCCATATGCATATATATCTTATCTCCAACTAGACTATAGGGTCTTTGAAGGCAAGCAATCCACCTGGCATATCTTTGTATTTTCAACCTTGCACCCTTTACTGTTTGACACTAATATACATGTACTCATAATTTATCTCTAATGTATACCATGAGTATTGATTGATTGCCTGACTGCCATTGGAACTAACCTGTTATGTCACAAAAGTTATCCAATTTTTTAAAAAAGGATATATCTTGTTCAGTTTCTTTACAATTAATATCTCTTGCAAATCACCTAAATATCAATCAATAGAAGAATGGATAATAAATTGAAATGTATTTACAGCAATGAAGATGAATGGCCTGCCACTACGAGCACCTGAAACCTAACTCAAACCAGCCTGGGCAAAACAATGACTCCCCCCTCAACCCTCAATCTCAGGCAGAATAAAATTCCCAACTCTTTACAGAGGCCTACCAGCTCCTTCACGATCTGGCTCCAGGGGTGCCTCTGACCTCATCTCCAGCTCGTGTGCTCTGGCCTACTCCTCTTCAGTCCCACTGTCTCCTTGCTAGTGCAAGTGCTTGCTCGTGCACACCGAGCCTGCTTCTGCCTCAGGGCCTTTGCTTTCCATTCCCTCTGTCCAGGACACTCTTCTCCCAGACATACACAGGGCTACTTCCCTTATCTCCTTCCAAGTGTTAGTCCAGATGCCATCTCAATGAGGCCTTTTCTCACTTATATAAAACTTACTTTTACGTAGTTTTTGTTTGTTTGTTTGTTACTTTTTTGAGACAGAGTCTTGCTCTGTCACCAAGGCTGGGGTGCAGTGCGTGATCCTGGCTCACTGCAGCCTCCCAAGTAGCTGGGACTATAGGAGCACGCCACCATGCTTGGCTAATTTTTGTATTTTTTTGTACAGACAGGATTTCACTACATTGCCCAGGCTGGTCTTGAACTCCTGGGCTCAAGCGATCTGCCTGCCTCAGCCTCCCAAAATGCTGGGATTACAGGTATGACCCACTGCGCCCAGCCAAGGAGCTTTTGTAGCTCATCTTCACTGCTGTATCCCACATGTCTAGATCAGTGCCTACTGCTCAGTAAAGATTTATTGGGTTTTTTTTTTTTTTGGTTGGTAGACTATTAATTACTGCCGCAATTTCACAACTTGTTACTGGTCTATTCAGGGATTCAGTTTCTTCCTGGTTTAGTCTTGGGAAGGTGTATGTGTCCAGGAATTTATCAATTTCTTCTACATTTTCTCGTTTATTTGCATAGAGTTGTGTATAGTATTCTCTGATGGTAGTTTGTATTTCTGTGGGATCAGTGGTGATCTCCTCTTTATCATTTTTTAGTGTGTCTATTTGATTCTTCTCTCTTTTCTTCTTTACTAGTCTGGCTAGCAGTCTATCTACTTTGTTAATCTTTCAAAAAACCAGCTCCTGGATTCATTGATTGTTTGAAGGGTTTTTCGTGTCTCTATGTCCTTCGCTTCTGCTCTGATCTTAGTTATTTCTTGCCTTCTGCTAGCTTTTGAATTTGTTTGCTCTTGCTTCTCTAGTTCTTTTAATTGTTATGTTAGGGTGTCGATTTTAGATCTTTCCTACTTTCTCCTGTGGGCATTTAGTGCTATAAATTTCTCTCTAAACACTGCTTTAGCTGTGTCCCAAAGATTCTGGTATGTTGTGTCTTTGGTTATAAATGCTAATGGTTATAAATGCTGACAAATTATTTGACTCTAAGTCTAAAGGAGAAGAATAATTTTCTGGGCCGGGTACGGTGGCTCATGCCTGTAATCCCAGCACTTTGGGAGGTTTAAGGTGGGCAGATCACCTGAGGTCGGGAGTTCGAGACCAGCCTGACCAACATGGAGAAACCCCATCTCTACTAAAAATACAAAATTAGTCAGGCGCGGTGGCGCATGCCTGTAATCTCAGCTACTTGGGAGGCTGAGGCAGGAGAATCACTTGAACCCGGGAGGCGGAGGTTGCAGTGAGCCAAGACTGTGCCATTGCACTCCAGCCTGGGCAAGAAGAGCGAAACTCCAACTCAAAAAAAAAAAAAAAAGGAATGATTTTTTTGTATGAGAAATAATTTCGTAAGACTTTTTTATTAAAGTATAAAATATACACAGAAAAGGTTACCTCCTAAGTGTGTAACTTGCCAAATTTTTACAAACTGAATACACATGAGCAACCAGCACCCAGATCAAGAAATAGAAAAGACCAGCCCCCAGAAACCCTCCTGGTGTTCTCTTGCAGTCACAATCAACCCCCATCCCGTCAATCATGATCCTTATTTCTAACAACACAGAATTCGTTTTACCTGGTTTTGTATTTTAATTAATTAATGTATTTATTATTATGAGACAGAGTTTTGCTCTTGTCACCCAGGCTGGAGTGCAATGGCACAATCTTGGCTCAATGCAACCTCCACCTCCTGGGTTCAAGTAATTCTCCTACCTCAGCCTTCCGAGTAGCTGGGATTACAGGTGCCCACCACCACGTCCAGCTAATTTTTGTATTTTTAGTACAGACAGGGTTTCACCATGTTGGCCAGGCTGGTCTCGAACTCTTGACCTCAGGTGATCCACCCACCTCAGCCTCCCAAAGTGCTGGGATTACAGATGTGAGCCACCGTGTCCGGCCTAGTTTTGTATTTTAAATGAATGCACTCATACAGTATGAACTCTTGCTTCTGGCTTCTTTTACTCAACATTATGTGGATGAGATTCATCCAAATTGTTTCATGTTAGATGAAAAAAAATCTTGAAGAACATGTTGTTGGAGAGGTGATATATTCTGACCGATATTTTAAAAGAATCAACCTGGTTGCTGGGTTGACAGCAGATAGTAGAGGTATGGTGGCCAGGGAAGGAAGTGGGAAGATAGCTGGGAATGAGAGATTACTTACAAAGTGAATTAGAGCAGGGATAGCAAAGGTGAGATAAAATGGTTAGATTTTGGATAGACTTTAAGGGTAAAACGAATACGATTTGCTGATGGAATGGATGGTGGGGGTATGAGAACAAAAGCACAGTTAAGGATAAAGCCAAAGTTCTTGGCCTGAGCAATGAGACAGATGGAATCACCCTTTAAAGGGATGGGAAAGAGTTCCAGGGAGCAGGAATGGTTGGGAAGATCAAGAGTTCAGTTTTGGAAGTTTCAGTGCCTAGCGGACATCAGGTGGAGCTGTTAGTAGGCAGGGGGATATAATTTGAATCTGGAGCTGGACGAGATCTGGTGGAGAAAGTGGAGAGAAAATTAGAATGGACAGTATTTTCTAGGTGTCATGATGTAAATGGGGAAACATATATGGGCCAGTAGTTAAAAAGGGATGTATAGTCAAGAAAAGTTTCTTTTGATTTTTGTTTTTCTTTCCAAGTTGGGAGAAATAATGACAATTTATAAGCTAATAAGAAGCAGCTCACAAGAAAGGAAAAATCCATAGAGAATTCATAGAGAAGGAACTCATCACAAAGCATCTCCAATACCTAAAACAAGGGCTGTCAAGAAATATTTTTTAGTGAATGACCTCGAATTAGTAAAGTTAAAAAGCACATGCCTATAAGAGTGATCTTATAATTTCATGTGAAAATAACACCAGAGTACTGTTTTAGGACTGCAACTAACAAATGTAATCATACTCTTGTTGTGATAAAGCTTGTTATAAAGATGTATGTCTGCAGTGGGCAGATTCTGTCTCCTGAAATCTAATTGGGACTCACAATGCTAATTATCCTCGAGTCAGCCAAAAGCGCAGGTATGAGTAATGACACCACCATTCTACTCTCTTTAAAGGGCTTCCCTATACACTGGTCTATACAGAAAAACTGAAAGGGAAGCAACATTTGGGTGTACCATAAAACCTTAAGATTTCATCTGCACTGGGGTTTTGATCACCTGTGAGCAGGAGAACAAAGTGGTTAGGAGCACAGATTCTAGAACCATGCTGGTTGGTATAAATCCTAGGTCTCTTGTTTATTAATAAGCAAATGGCCTTGGGCAAATTATTTAACTTCTCCATGCCTCAGTTTCTTTAGCTGTATTATGAGATTGATAATAGTTAACTATTTCATAGGATTGTTAAATGCAAGGATTAAATGAAGTTTTATTTATAAGTAAGCGGAACAGTGCTCGGCACACGTTAAAGTAAGTAAATAAGTAACATTTTAGAAATGCTGGATCCCATTTGGGTTTAGATGAAGTTTAGAATCCAGTCATCTCTTTTGACACTCACTGGTAGTTCAAATAATACCTTTCCCTCTCCTTTTATTTCTTGCTTTCTCTCTTAATCTCATGTGTAAATGTTCCCTAGATCTGGTGGTCTCATCCCACTCAAGCTTTCTTTTCTTTTTTTGTTATGTATGGAATGTTCTAGAGTTTCATCAACCAAATCATCTCCTTTCTTAAACAAAAGCATTCCTGACATTCCACCTTCTCCACTAAAGTGGAGGTATAGGCATACATTCTTTTATTGCACTTTGCTTTATGGTGCTTCATAGATACTCCATTTTTTACAAATTGAAGGTTTGTGGCAACCCTGCATCAAGTAAGTCTACTGGAGTCATTAATCCAGCAGCATGCGTTCACTTTGTGTGTCTATGACACATTATTATCATTCCCACAATATTTCAAATTATTTCATAATTCTATCTGCTTTGGTACGGCATGATCAGTGATCTTTGATGCTATTATTGTATTTGTTTTGCAGTGCCACGAACCATGCCCATGTAAGATGACAAAATTAACTGATATATGTTGTGTGTGTTCTGATTGTTCCACCAACTAGTTGGCCATTCCTCTATCTGCCTCTCCTCAGACTTCCCTGAGATAGCTCAGTATACTTTTAATTAAGACATGTACATTTGTTTAGATATACTGCTATTGTACACTTCATAGATGACAGTATAGTGTAAGCATAACTTTTGTATGTAGTAGGAAACAAAAAAATTCATGTGGTTCGCTTTAATGCAATTTTCACTTTATTGCAGTGGTGTAGAACTGAACCCGAAATATCTTCGAGGTATGCCTGTACGTTACCTGTAGGATTTTGCTTTCTAAACACACAACTTCTTCTTCTTTTTTTTTTTTTTTTTATGGCTGAGTAGAGCAGACTTTACGGATGGGACATGAAGGCCCCCTCCTCTTTCGGAGGTCTGTGTGGAACTGAGGAGGGGAGATTCTTGATGTGGTGGGAGACTGAGTGTGGCAAGGGCGCCCCAGCAGCTGAGGGTCTCTCTCCTCCTCTCGAAACACACAGCTCCTAAGGCTTAACTCTCCAGCAGCAATATATATTCCCTTGTTCATGTTTTTATTAATCCTTTTTTTTTTTTTGGCAAATCATTATTTGTGAGAATGTAATTCCTTGAGGACAAGAATGTATCAAACTATATCTAGTACAGTAAAAAAATTGGGACATGGTTTCTCCTTCAAGTTATCCTCATAAAACTGCCATCTGACCTGAAGGGAGCTGTTTTACCCATTTGAGTCTCAGTCCACTATTATGTAAAATGAGTGAAGAGCGACAAAAGATGAAGATGATGAAGACAACTGGGATGACAATGATGACAAGACAGCAACTAGCATATACAGAACACTTTGTGTCAGGCCGTATCTAAGCTGTTTAAATGTATTTGCTCATTTAAGTCTTACAACAGCCTTGTAAGGGTGTGTGCTCCTATTAGTCCTGTATTAAAGAGGAAACTGAGGCACAGAGAGGGTAAGGAAGTTGTCCCAGGTTACACAGTTTGTTAGTGGTGAAACTGATAATTAAACCCAATGACCATTAAAGCTCTATATTCCAAGATCCTGCACATTTCAGACATGCTTCGGATAGAATGACTGAATGAACAGTGCTTCAAAAATTTTAGGGTACAGTATCAGAAAATACAACAGTTACTAAAGTAGCATATCTTGGCTTAATTTAGGAAAAAAAAAATGCTAATATTTTGTACCTTAAAGAAGAAAGGACTGAGAAAATCATTAAGGTGACAGATCTTACAGACAGGCTGAAGAAGGATGGAAAAGCAACTCTAATTTAAGATATATTTATCCCTGGAAATGAATCTACCAGCAGTCTGGATAAGACCATGGGAAAAACACCATGGACAGTGAAACAAAATTGTCTGTGAGTTGAAAATTATTGAAACAGACACGAAGGCAAGTGGGAATGCACTATAGTATTCTTTCCATCTTAGGATAACCTTGAAAATTTTTCATAATTAAGATTTTAAAAATTAGTTAAAAAATACGATGGGCAAAGTGTTCCACCAAATGCCTCCTAGAATGATGTGAATTTCAGCTGTGCTGTAAGTATTACTCCAGCATCTATCTCTTAACTGTTGGCTATAGTGCAGCATTACAGTCTCCAAGGAGGCTGCCTGCCCTCTTGGCAGCAGGGTGAGTGCCATGATGCAGCTGCTGTTGGCATGCTGAGAGCTGGAAGGAGAGAAATATAAGCCAAAACAAGAGTAAGTCACAAAGAAAATGTGAGTCAAAATTCAAGGACCCCACAGCCTATAAACCTGATCACTAAGTCTGGCAGCCAATGGAAGCAGTGGTGGGGGCTGGGGGTTTAAACAGGTGCATGAGTTCCCCTGCAAAAAAGCAGCTCTCACTTAGACACAAAGTCTTGTGATTTTTTTCATTTGCATAATAAAATGGGTCTTTAATGGGAAGAATTAGTATGTTAACCACAATAGAGCAAGAAG
The DNA here is from genome assembly GCF_003255815.1 of Theropithecus gelada. Lineage (NCBI taxonomy): Eukaryota > Metazoa > Chordata > Mammalia > Primates > Cercopithecidae > Theropithecus > Theropithecus gelada. The sequence continues at coordinate 105,229,835 of NC_037670.1, forward strand.
AAAAGACTCAATTAACCTTTTGGTTAATAGCCAAATTTTAGAAAATTAATTCAAACACTAAGTTCATAAAGCATAGTTGTTATTTTTGTGATGAATCCTGTTCACAGAAATGCTGCTATCATAATGTTTCTGAGTATAGTTTCTTCATAAACCTAGCTTTAATACTTCTTTTTCAAATGAGTGGTTGCCCTTACTTAGTTTAAATATGAGCATACCATGTCAGTTTTTTTAATCTTACAAAGAAAATTAATATTCTTATTTATATCATTACAACAAATAAAGCTTACTGTTATTAGCTGTTTTCATATGTTTGTATAAAAACTATTTCTTGTTCATCAGTTAACCTGTTAAAAAATTCCCTGGCACAATTTATTTTCATTCCTTACATTCCACTATCTTTATTTCAAATAATTCAAAGAGGTTTACAGCCACTCTTCCTCCCTTTCTTGCGCAGGGGTGTAAAAATTCATGAGGTTCAATCTTAAAAATCTCCTCAGAGCTTAGGAAAAAACACACTCCAAGAATACAAGGCATATAACACTTTTCAGCAAAGGGTTGGAAAAATGAAGTCACTTCCCCAGAGCAACAGAAGGTTAGTGGCATCCTTGTGAACCTCGCTCTTGGGTATTTGAAAGCAAGGAAATTCAGGTTTAAGAACAGACAACTACATTTTTCCTGGCACAAAATTCCAGTAACCACCATGAAGTCTATTAGGAGGCGCCAACTTTGCAGACACACTAACAATTGGAGACCTCATCTACTTAGCTATGTCCAACTAAATTATGAATATTTTATTAATATGAAAGCCATCTATATTTGGCTTCTTTTAAAACCTCCTGCTTTTTTCTGCAACCTATGCCTCAGATAAGTAGAGATAATATAGTATGCTATAAAAGCAAAATATTGATGCATTAAAATTTAGAAACCAGCCTTAACTAAAACAGCAATAGAATCTATTAAAAGAACGTGAACCCAGGTATAAAACACTCTTCTAACACATTCAATTTACATGCAAAGAAGGTAGCTATATCAAGCATATTTCTAGAAAACAAGTTACAGAAAAAAGAGGTAATATCAAGCTCTGGCTGTCTATGCCTTTAAATTCTAATGTCTATAAATAAAAGACATGCTTCTTTGAACAATAGCCTGAACAAGCAACACTGTCACTTTATCTCCCCAGATAACTATCCATTCTATTCTGGCTTCAGCTGGTATCTGCTTGCATTACATCAGCTTCTTGACTGTGGGGTGAGGTGGAGGGGCAAATCTGAGTTAGAAGCATCAGGGCACAGAGGTTAGGAGAAGGTGATATAAGCTATGGCACAGTTAAGGCAGTATTCAAGCTTTTTATTTTTTCTAAGAAGCTGCTCACTAATAAATGTCTGTCTAGCTATTAAAAGCCTGAGAGTTGGTGTCTTGCACCTCTGTAATTCCTGAGCAATAGTCTCCTTTCACTTGGGAGAAATCACATTGCAATGGCAAAGATTGTTTCCTATTTTTCTCCAAGTTCTCAGTACCCAGAACAGCACCTATACATACAAAGTGCTCATTAAATGTCTTTGAATGGCACTGGATCTGGTCCCCTTCTTTCTCAGATACTCTAGGCACTCAGACTTGATATTAAAATTGAAGGGTTAGGTCAAAGAAATAAATAAAAACCCAGGACATGTTGTCACTGATACAGAAATTAGGTGGGAGAAGCTGAATTCACAGAAGATTTCTATCTCCATGTGGCCTGGGTGTTAGTTTCCCCTAGAAGTGAGGGCTCCAGTTCAAGAATGCTGTATTTCAGTAGCAAACTAAGAGGCTAGGTTAGAAGGCAGATATTTTCTCTGCTCCTTTCCTAGTCTCTGACATCATTTCGGTTTAGCTTCTGGCTCATGTTTTTTTTGTTTGTTTGTTTTGTTTTGTTTTTTTTCAGTATTTGTTCCATTTTCTCTTCTTACTCTTTCCTTCAATATTTCCACCTGCTTGTGCTCCCTTGTTCTCCAATCTTTCTTTTAAAAAGAAAAAAAAAATGTTCTCCCGACTTCCTCTTTTCAGAACTCCAGCTGAATGTATATACAAGTGCAGAAGGGGAAGTAAGCAGGCTGTTACTTGCTTCTGTAATCTGTTCCATGTATTCTTGGAAAAGTGGTTTGTCTGAAGCTGGAAAAATCTTCTGTACTAGCCAACTAGAGTGGGGGTGCGGTGGAAAGAGGAAACAGAAGCATTTCAGGAAAGGAACCAGGCAAGAAATAGTGCCTTAAATGCAGGATCCTATTTAATACTGGTTTTGAAAATACAAAAGGCTGTTTCAGTGATTTTTTAAAAACTGTATTAAAGTTGGTTTACAGAAATTCATAAACTCTAGCCCGTAAGCTGTCCAGGCAGCTCATATTTTCCCGGTAGGCCTTCCCCCGTCATGATTCACAGCACACATTTCACCTTTCTCTTCTTGCCTCTAGTTCTATATCACTACCTTCCTCCTTCCTGTTGGCAGGTGGGTCAGCCTCCTATTTCACAGATAAAACAGGAACCACCAAGTGAGGATCTCCTCTATCTGCCCCACCCAAAAAAAATGTATCTGCATTTGTACCCAACCTCTTTCCCAGAGCTTCCAGGGCTGCAGATCTACCCAAGGCAAACTCTTCAAGGACATGGCTTCATCAATTAGGAGGTGTCTCTTAATTGCTAATCTTTCCTAGAAGCAATTAACTATTTTTTAAAATTCGACTCAACTCTATGTTACCTACTGGAATATCACCTACCTAACTCCCATACTATCTTTCCATGCTTTTTTCACAGCCAGGCTGAGACCATTGTTGGCACACACTGTCTGCCATTCCTCCCTCCCCCACGGCAACCTGCCTCCTGCCTGGGCCCCTCTACTGAGTGTGCTTTCACAAAGGTTACTAATAATCACTCTCTCGCTAAATTCAGAAAATGTTTGGAAGTGCTAATCTGAAACGACCACTTTGTAGCACTTACTGCTATTGACTCTCTCTGAATTTTTATTTCTTGGCTTCGGTACACTTGTTACTTTTGTTTTCTACATGTCTAGCTGGTTATTCTTTTTGTCTATTTCTCAAGAGATGGTGTTCTTTAGGGTTTCATTTCTGTTCCTTTACTCTTCCTAATCTCAACACACTTCTTTGGATGAGCTTATCTGATATGGATCATGCCTACTGCTCCACTCTTCCACCCCTCCAAAAGTAGTATGTATGTAGATTCATGTGCATGTGTGTGCATGTACTAATCTCAAACTCGGATTTCTCTCTAGAGTTCCTGATCCATATGTTCAACTCCTATTACACATTTCCTTTTGGATATTCCACAGGACATCTTACACTCAACATGTTTTAAACCTGGCTCTTAGCTTAGTCCCTTCCTGACCTTAACCTTACCTCAAACTTAATGCTCTTCCAATCTTCCAATATTTTCTGTATCAGTGAAGAGAACCTACATAGTTGCCCAACACAGAAATCTGCGTTATCTTTGAAGTTTCCCTCCCTCTCACTTCCTCCATGCAATAAATCACTGAGTCCTATTGACTTTTCTGCTTTTAATATCTCCCCCCAATTCATCCATTTCTCTTCAGGTTCATGTCATTCTCTTCATTCAGGATACTAAGATCTTCTTCCATGAATGCTGCAAGAGTTTCCCATGTACACAGCCTTACTACCCTACACTACATTCTCCCTATCACTTGTAGCATGTAAAACACATTCTCTTCCTTGCTTAACATTCCTCAATGCCTTTGAAAAAAGACCAAACTCCGTATCATGACACACAAGCATGACCTGGCCTTGCTTACCCCTCCAATTTCTTGTACTGTTATTCCTAAACTCTGCATCCATACCAAGCTATCTGCTGTTATCTAGACCTTCTCATGGTGCCTACTGCTTTCCTCTCCCCCCAAAAGTAGGTATGTATGTAGATTCATGCATGTGTATGTACACACACTTTCTGTTTAGTTCTGAGCCTTGGCTCATTTAATTACTTTAATCTAAGTTAAGACATCCTCTCTTCTACTCCCTTCATCTTGCCTATTTCAATTTGCCCTTCCAGGTGCACACAAGCCTTTTTTAGAAAGACTTCCCCCACGAACTCCCCAAACCTGGGCCAAATAACCATTCCTGTGTTCCCATAACAGCTTGTGCATAGTTCTCTCAAAGCACACATCATACTCGACTAGAATTCCCTGTCACCCCCACAAACCTATGGGCTGTCCAAAGCCAGGGGCTATAGCTTTCATTTCCATTTCCTTCCCAGCCAGCACAATGTGGAGCTCATAACAGATAATCAATACATATTCACTGAATGACTGAAAAATCTAACTTTCTTCATAAATTTTATATTCAAATTTCTTCTGAATAAGCTAGGAATTAGGATGTTGAGCCTCAATTCCTTCATTTGTTTCTTTGTTCTTCTAAGATTTTACCAAACCCATTTTGCCCGTTATCACCAACGTGATAAACTATGGATGGTATTACATGCAGAGATAAACTGGTTTGCGACTCCAGCTACATCCATTTCCTCAAGCATGAGACAGACTGTTCCTTGACTTGCCAAATGAACAGTTTCACAAACATATCTCCTAAAGGAAGTTTAATGGGGTCCTGCTACAATGTAGATGAAACCGTTGGGGAAAGATTTTTCCTACAGACTCGTCTTCTCACTGAGCTAGCCTCATCTACTCCAAAGTCCCCTTAACCAGCCTGCCTTACACAGTTCTTCTCTCCCAGGAACCAGTGTTTCTCTCCAGCTACATGGTATCGTCTGGAGGGGCTGCGATGTAGCCTATGCTTGGGGACAGCAGACAGGAACAGTAGCAGGGTGGCAGGACTAGGTAGGCACTGAAAAGGAAGGAGAGCCTCAGAGATGAGAGCTGCAAAGAAGGATAGGCAAGGGGATAGGCAGGTGAATTCCATTTATTTAACTGCTGTTCACCTCTGTTAGAGGGAAAAGCCTCATATCTACTTCTCTGGTTTCCATAAACAGAGATTTTTTTCTGTAAAGAACTCTGGCCTTCTGCTCCACCCCTTATTCCTCCCCAAGGAGGTAGGCTGAGTTACCTAGTTGGATCTATATTGTTTAGTCACAACACTTATGACACTAAATGTGTGGGCTTTTGCTTCATACCAACCAATTCTCCAACTCTCTGAATAACAACTGAGTGTTCTACAATTCAATTCAATTCCAACGCTAACTTCCTGGAGGTAACCCAAATCCCACAGGTTCAGGGCTCAGTCTCACAAGGCTGCGCTCATTTCAGATGTCAATCACAAACTCATGTCACAAGTACTTTTGACTGACAAGCTATAAAGTCAGGGATTCCCACAACTGCCTCCTCCAGGTTCATAATTTGCTAGAGCAGCTTACAAAACCCAGAAATACAATTTTCTTCACATTATTGGTTTATTACAGAGGATACCCTCATGAACAAACAGAAGAGATGCATAGGGCAAGATGAGGAGAAGGAGTATGGGGCTCCCACACCCTTTCCAGGGACCTCGCCCTTCTAGAACCTCAATGTGTTCACCAATCCAGAAACTCTTGGAACCTACTATTTAGGGGTTCTTAAGGAGGTTTTATTACATAGGCATAAAAATCATTGGCCACTGGTGATTAACTCAGTCTCTAGCTCTTCTTCCTTCCCACAAGTTAAGGAGTGGGTCTGACGGTTCCAACCCTCTAATTACATGGTTGGTTCCTCTTGCAAATGGTCCTTCATTCTGATGCTATCTAGAAACCACCAAGAGCCATCTCATTAGTACAGTATGTCCTCAGATAACATTGTTTTGTTCAATGTTACAACATGGATGAGAAAAAAAATCAATTATTCAAAGGGCCACTATGTGTGTGGAGTTTTCATGTTCTCTTCATGTCTAGGTGGGTTTTCTTCAGGTACGCTGGCTTCCTCGCACATCGCAAAGCTGTGCATGTTAGCAGAACTGGCGTGTCTGCGTTGTCCCCATCTGCTTGAGTGTGGGTGTGTATGAGTGTGCCCTGTGATGGGATGGTGCCCTGTTCAGCTCTGGGTACCCCCTCACACCCTGAGCTGCTGGGATATGCTCCGGCAACTCCAAACTCAAATAACTGGGTGAGTAATGTTCTTACTTGTCTTTATTACTATTTCTTAAATGTAGAGCTCACATTTATTTCAATGTTTACTATTAGAAGTGGTTTGATCTTTATTTAGAAGTTTGGTGATTTTTTTGTGATCACAAATATACCATAGCAACTTAACTCTTATTTCTATCAATTAATCTGTGGTAAAACTGGTTTTGTTGTATGTCATTTTGTTATATGTCAAGTTGTAGCTTCCAAGAACCTATCGAGAATGTCAATGGAGGGTTTACTGTATAAATTTGGGCATGATTGAAAGGAACTTGCTATGGATAACAAAAGATGCTCCTCTTACCCCTATCACTCAGGAAATTCAAAGGGTTCTAGAAGCTCAGTGTCAGGAACTAGAGACAAAAACCAAATACATATTTCTTATTATCACAGTGGATGACAGACACAAGTCTATATTTCTAGGTGGGCTATGCTAAACTCCAATATCCTAAGGCCCAGGGAGAGTCTCTTTCTCCTTATCTCTCTACTTGGACTGCGGAAAAAAGTGACCAAAGGGAGAGTCTGCTGTGGTGCCTTAAACTTCCCCACAGATGTAGACACGGAACAGTAGGAGTGCACAAGTCCATCTTAGCTATTACACTATCCACCCACAGCTGTATGTATCTTGTTTCTCTGTCTGGTGGCTCTTTGGTCTTATTTCTCCATTGGCTCTGGATATAAGAAGGAACAAGAGTGCCCTTTATTAGGACTTAAGACCCCCACCAACTTCTACTGCTCAAAGCAACTCCATTTAGATAAAAAAGGCATATTAACCACACCAAAACAAAGCAAAACACAAAACAAAAACCAAAGTAAAGCAAATGTTAAATGATCTATAAATTTAAAATATAACAAACTAAGGGTTTAAAAACCTTGCATGCCCTATAGTACTATACGAGACAACATATTGGTACAATTTTATCAAAGTTTCATAATTCAGTTAGATCTAAGAGATCAGAAAAGTTCTCATCAGAAACTTGGAGAAATAACAAATAACATTTGTATGGTGCTTTATACGGTTTTCAAAGCAGTTTCACATGTATTGAATTTGAACGTCACAACTCACTAAATTTGATAGGGAAGCTATTATTTCATTCTCATCTTCTGAGGCTCAGAGGTTAGTGACCATCACACCACCACTAACTGGCAGAGACTTACACTTTGGGTCTTCTGACTTAAAATCCAATGCTCCCTGTCCCATACTCCAAGTCAATGGCAGTCACATACAGACTATAAAACAAGTATGTATCCCCTGTGTCCAGATCGTAACAATGTCGATGTAACCTACATAAGCAATCTCTAACAACATAATCCAACTTGGCCAAGCTGATTTCTTTTTTTGTTTTTTACATTAAATCAGTAATATTTCAATTTTATGTACTATAGTATAATTTCACAAAAAATGTTCTACTGAAGTTTACCTAGACATTATCATAATTTTCTTTATGAGTCTAAGCAAACTGAATTGGTTAAAGCCTTCCAGTAAAGACTACCATCAAGGGAAATAATTTTAAATGTTACTGGTCTGGAGTTATTTTGTTTTTTATTTTGTTTTTAGGTCTCAAGTTTAGCAATTTCTTTATGGACAAGTGTCATCTGGATTGGAAAGTGAAGGTTCAAAAATAAAGACTGTGCCACTATAGAAACCGAGTTTAAACTAACAGTTCAACTAAGCATCTTATTACTAGGTTAAATATACCAAGCTGGCTACAACACGTAGTAGCTTAGAAAACTACAGCATCTAATCACAACCAAGGTTGCAAAAACAGTTAAGGCTTCTGTGCACGAATTCTTCAAGCTTATTATATATCCCACAGGTCTGAAGAACTTGATATCCCTTGTTAGTCACACTGGATTCTATTAATACTTAACTTCCCATTTATATAGCCTTATTTATTGTAAGTATGTATTCAACTTTTTCAGAATGTAATGCAACAAGATCATATTTTTTTCCAGATAATTTAAAAGGAAAGCAATGAGAAATGATCTTGCCCATCTCCTCAGCATACTGAATATTAATTACACTGAAATGAATAATACTCATTTCAGTGAAACGATAAAGTACTTCACTCATCTACATATACACTAAGAAAGAAAATGGAATAGTTTCCATTTTTAAACCTGGTAAGAAAATGTAAATATATTATACTAATTTGTTTTTATACAATTAAATAAATTGACATCACTTATATGATATTGACTGAATGCAAATAAATGTCATAAGATACAGTCAGAAATACAAAAAGAAAGTAAATCTAAAAATATTAAGTAACAGCTACATGTTGGGTTTTTTGGTGTGTGCTTTGATAGAATGAACATTTGCCGTTCTCATAACCTAAGTATGATATATACTTTTAAGAACAAACAATTAAATGTTATGACAAACAACAATGAATATAGTTATTTCATGTTAAGGCTATTGTCTGAGCACAAAAAACTAATCTGTTCTGTTGCTCTTAATATATGCTGAAAAATTTATGCTTTGCCACTGTTTCTACCATTATTATACAAAAACATAAATACATAATACTTGGTATGTACTTAGAATTGCTCATGTTCACCCTATGTATAAACATCTCTCTAATCTCAAAAAGTAAATAATTCTTCAAGAAATGGGAACATATTGGAGAAGAAAAGCCTTATTTTCTGTGTAATTTGAATTTGATATACAGAGTAATCCACATACTTGGAAACACTATAGTTGGTGAATACACAACTGTGTGTTTTCATACACAGATGAAAGTAAAAGGAAATGTGTCATACCAAATTGAATACAGAAATTATGAGGGTAGGCTAATTAAATTCCACTGGGCGTATGAGTGATAGTGTAACTCACACTTGCTGCACCTAACCCAGAATTCCACTAGAAAAACAATGTTTGGCAAACTGAAGAGGTGAGCAGAAAGCTGTGTCACTTGACCTTGGCTCTCACTTGCAAAAGGTTATATTTCAAAATAGAAGATGGGGTTGGAAAAGTAAATACAGCTGTGTTTTCTTCGCCCCAGTATGAAGATGAAGTGGCCATTCAGAATGGCAGGAGGCTGAGTCCCTTCTTGGTGCACACACATAGCCCAAAAGAGTGTGCTATTATTTCATTCCATGGCTAACTCAGGACAGTAGTTTGTTATTGTGGTAAAATATACAAAAATAAAATTTACCATCTTAACCATTTTTAAGTGTATAATTCAGTGGCATAAGTAAATTCACAATGTTGTGCAACCATCACTACTATCTCTCTGCAGAACTTTTTCATCATCCTAAACAGAAACTCTATACCCATTAAACAACCCCCCATCCCTCCTCTCCCCAAGTTCTAGGTAAGCTTTTTGTAAACACTTTTTGTCTCTATCAATTTGCCTATTATAGGCACTTTATATAAATGGAATCATACAATGTATATCCTTTTGTGTCTGGTCATTTTACTTAATAAAATGTTTTTGAGGTCAACATATGTTATAGCATATATCAGAATTTCATTCCTTTTTAAGGCTGAATAAGATTTCATTGTATGTATATACCACATTTTGTTTATTCATTCATCTATTAATGGACATTTGGTTGTTTCCATCTTTTATCTAATGTAGGACAATTTTTTTTTTGAGACGGAGTCTTGCTTTGTCGCCCCAGGCTGGAGTGCAGTGGCAAGATTTTGGCTCACAGCAAGCTCTGCCTCCCAGTTTCACGCCATTCTCCTGCCTCAGCCTCCAAGTAGCTGGGACTACAGGCACCCGTCACCATGCCCGGCTAATTTTTTTGTGTTTTTTAGTAGAGACGGTGTTTCAGTGTGTTAGCCAGGATGGTCTTGATCTCCTGACCTCGTGACCCACCCGCCTCAGCCTCCCAAAGTGCTGGGATTACAGGTGTAAGCCAGGACAATGTTTTTAAGTAAAAGGTGGAAAAGTTGAGAAACAAGTCTAACAGATTCATTAGGATTTGATGAGTATAGGAATACAGAATATTTAAGTAGATGGATGACAATTAGCAAGGGCCCGAAGTGAGAGAAACACAAACTGTGGTTCCTGCTTATTTTGAATTATAAATTTATTTAGGTAAAATAAATTTGTACATTTTTATAATACTCTCTTTGCTTGTCTTTAAAAGTCATAATTAAAGTAATTCTTGTCAACTTAATATTTTATAAATTAAAATCTGAATATCATTGAGACTATTTCAATCTTGTTTGAAACAGCTCCATAATCCCTAAGACCTTCCACACACACTGGAACTCTACACTACAATTCTTTTCTGTGGTTATTATAAGGGTACAAGATGTCCTCACCCGCTCTTGGAGAAAGTCGACCCAATAAAACAGAGTAAATAATACTAAGAAGTGATTAAAAATGAGAAGCCACAATGGTGTCTAAAAATCATGAGTGGAAAATTTAAAGTTCACATAGCTTAATAAATTTCAAAAATTATAATGCTTCAACAAAGTAACAAACTTTACATAAGCAACCTGGAATTTCTTAAAGGAAAATACAGTCTAGTGAAAAAATGCTTTCAGATCAACAACAGAAAAGTTGATTAATGTATAATCAATTCTTAAGGTCATCTTTTTCCAGGATTCCTAGATTTTTGGGGAAAAGAAGGTAATTATCAGAATATATGCTGTTACTTGTACATCAAGTTGAAAATTAATCTGCAAGAGTTAGCAGAGAGAGCACTAGACTCAAGTCTCAATGACCCCTGCCTCTATCTAAACTGTGTGACCTTAAGTGAATCATTTAACCTTTGTGGGTTTCAATTTACACTTCTGAAACATGAGATAATTGAACCAGATGATCCAGCTCTCAAATGCCACGCTTCCAAGTAGACTTAGACCACAAATCTGCAATGGTAAAAATTCTTAAGGAAATAGTACTTAAATCAACATAAATGGTAACAATAGAAAGAAAGCAATTACTGAGAAGATACTCGTAATTCAGAAAGATATTCTAAAGGTTATTTGAAGGACTCATATAACGGAAGAACACCTAACTTCACATTGCTCTTGATTATGGTAAGAAACATAAACACTTAGGAGTCAAATAAGAAAAATACAGGTGAGTGCCAATCTTCTCATAAGCATGGCCTAAAAATAATCTTTATAATTATTAAGAAGTCAGAATGTATTTTCTTAGGCTACTGAGTTCACAATAGAGACAAAAATCCTATATACTTGTAATACACAGATGTAGAAAAATTATTATAATATGCCTTGAAGTCAGGAAAACAATAAATTAGATCAAATTAAAATTTATCCTGAATGCTAGTGCTTGAAAAGGCAATTTAGTTTGGAGGAGCTGAACTCTGGCAAAGGAACTTAGGAACACTTTCAAGATTGCTGGCCTCAGTGTGCTGGGAGGTATTTTCATTAGAAATATCTCTAGGAAATATATGAGTTGTGTTCTTTATAATTTTTTGTTTTATTCCCATAAAGAGCAAGGTGATAAAGTAAAATTTTTCTGAGATTAGTGGCAAAATCTGGAGAGAGAAGGGTATTAAGAAAGATGTACATGTATGAAAGAAAGCAATTAGCTAGAGGTGGAAATGACTGGTTACAAGAAGTGAAAGTGTGAGCATAATCCGTCTGCTAACTGTCAGAAATGGAAAATCGGATGCGATAGGGAAGAACCTCACATACTTCCTTCCTGGCCACCATGTGACTTTTCCATGGGTCAGGCTGGCTTTTCTGATGACCAAACTAGGGAAGAGAAAAGCTTGGAATGACTGAGAGGAAGAAGCAACATCACACAGTTCTCTAGCACCCAGATGATTATGTATTTCACCAAAGTTTCTAGGTAGTCAACTTTCAAAACCCAGTACCAGATTTTCCTTTAGCCTTCTAAATCATTGCTATGGTTTCAACTGCCAAAGTGATCTAAAAGTGAACACCTATAATTTCCCAAAGTGTTTTTAAGTGTATAGAAACTATGCTTACAGCCCAACAGAGCTTCTGTTTTTCCCTCCTCTGCCCTCTTTGCAGGTGAGTTAATAGTAAGAATTCTCTGAAGAAACTAAATAATTTATGGTTCACTCCTGAGGGTAAAAATAAAGTGGTTTAAAATATGAGCCCTGATACATACTAATAAATAAATTGTATTAGCTGTTACCGATTTTAGTTTCATTAACTTTATGCTGAGTCAGTCTTAAGCTTCCGATAGTGTGCCTATTTCTACTACCTCAGTTATCAGTTCACACTGAATGAGCACTTACTTGCCACTCACTGTTTTAAGCTCTCTACCTGAGTCTAATTTAATTTTTCCTTTATGAGGTAGGTACTATTTTAATCTCCACTTAAATGGGGAATACTGAAGTACAGAGAAGTTACACAGTGTAACTCTGGGGTCATAAGCTTAACCACTATTTCATGCTGCTTCCCAAATCCAACAGAGTGTAAGGACATTTCACTTCATCACTTTTAAAATGCAAAGCTATTGTTTCTAGAGACCAAAGATTATCTTCTCTTTCAGAAAGGGTTATAGATTCTTTTCTAATAATCATACTTATGTTTTCTCCCAAAACAAACAAACAAAGCAGATGGAATATGGACGATACCATTTTCTTGGAGGGGGAAAAACATTGGCTGTTGTATTATGTGCCATTTTTATATCCAGCTCGATATGCTAATTCTATGTGGATTTTAGAAACCCTGAAATTACAGGCTGTTTGGACTATTTTAATCCCTAAAAGCACTGTTGTGATCCCTGAATAATACATTTTAAAAATAACTGTTTACCTTAACCAAATGTATTCCAGTTAAATTTCAGAACTTAAAGTCATAACACACTGTCCTTTGTTCATGAGTACGACTCTTCCTGAGACAAGCCCTCTGTGGCCAATTGTCCAGTAACAGGGACTGACTGCATTCAACTGCCCACATTCTCTAGCCCATAGCACTTGGCAAGCAATGGCAAGAAGGTGCCAGATGGCTGGGACCTGGGCTGCAATCTGTTCTCAGGAAATGAAAATATACCTTGCCTTTAACAGGCTGAAACACATGATCTGGGCCCACTTAACATGATTCCTGAACCAATTATGCTAAGAGATTATATCAGAGGCTAGAAAAGAGAATGAGAACATTTCCGGGACTCAATATAGTTGTAAACTCCTGGGTGGACCCTTAAATGTGGAAAAAAAGGGGAAGTACATCATCAGTATTTATGCCCAAAGTAATACAAAAAAAAAGTGGTGCTTTCATGCTCAAAGACTACAGTTGATTTTTTAAAAGACCCATATATATATTTTACTTCCTATTTATTTAATTGCTTTGAACTAAAACCTAAACAGAAACTGATTAATGTGATATAGTCCAAAATAGAATTTTTATGGTGGTTGCTTGAAAAAGTATTGAAAATATCTGGGATCATCAACTATAAAAAGAAAAGCAAATCACAAGTTGAAAAGTTTTTAAAATTCTGAGTAGACAATCAGTGAGAAGGAAACATAAAAACTATTCTCACTTGCACAAGAATGTGCCCAACTGATGCTATTCCTTCAGTTTTAGTTTTTATATCCAAAAGTTAATTTGTTTTTGAAAAGACACCTGTATGGTCAATCTATGTAAAGTATATGCTTTTCTGTAGCATGAGCTTTGTATTGTCACCTAGTATGGTTTACTTGAGTTTAGGGAAACTCAATTAATATAATACATCACATCAATAGAATAAAAAATTAAAACCACATGACCATCTCATATGGTCAACTCAATAGGCTTAGGAAAAAAACATGAAAAAAATCCAATACCCTTTCATAAAAAGAAGAAGAAGAAAAAAAAAAAACACCCAATGACACGGTTTGGCAGTGTCCCCATCCAAATCTCATCTTGAATTTTAATCGCCATAATCCCCACATGTTGTGGGAGAGACCTGGTGGGAGGTAATTGAATCATTGGGGTGGTTTTCCCCATGCTGTTCTCGTGATAGTGAGTAAGTTCTCACAAGATCTGAGGGTATAAGCATCTGGCATTTCCCCTGCTGGCACTCATTCTCTCTCTTGCTGCCTTGTGAGGAGGTGCCTTCTACCATGATTGTAAGTTTCCTGAGGTCCTCCCAGCTATGCAAAACTGTGAGTCAATTAAACCTCTTTTCTTTATTAATTACCTAGTCTCGGGTATTTCCTTGTAACAATGTGAGAAGACACTAATACAATAAATTGGTATCGAGGTAGTGGGGCATAGCTTAAGATACCTGAGAATGTGGAAGCAACTTTGGAATTGGGTAATGGGCAGAGGTTGGAAGTTTGGAGGACTCAGAAGAAGACAAGAAGATGTGGAAAAGTCTGGAACTTCCTAGAGACTTATTGAATGGCTTTGACCAAAATGCTGATGCTGATATGGACAATGAAGTCCAGGGTGAGGTGTTCTCAGGTGGAGATAAGAAACTTGATGGGAACTGGAGTAAAGGTCATTCCTGCTATGCTTTAGCAAAGAGACTGGCAGCATTTTTTCCCTGCTCTAGAGATCTGTGGAACTTTGAACTTGAGAGATGATTTAGGGTATCTGGTGGAAGAAATTTCTAAGCAGCAAAGCATGTAAGAGGTGACAGAGCATAAAGTTTGAAAAACATGCATACAGATGATACAGTAGAAAAGAAAAACCCATTTTCTGGAGAAAAATTCAAACCCTCTGTAGAAATTTGCATAAGTAATGAGAAGTCAAATGCAAATGCCCAACAAGGAAAATGTTTCCAGGGCATGTCAGAGAGCTTTGCACCAGCTCCTCCCATCACAGGCCTGGAGGCCTAGGAGGAAAAGATGGTTTCCTGGGCCAGATCTAGGGCCCCCCACTGCTGTGTGCAGCCTTGGGATTTGGTGCCCTGTATCCTAGCCACTCCAGCTATGGCTAAAAGGGGCCAAGGTACAGCTCAGGCCATTGCTTCAGAGGGTGCAAACCCCAGGCCTTGACAGCTTCCAGGTGGTGTTGGTCTTGGGGCACATGGAAGACAAGAATTGATGTTTGGGAACCTCTGCCTACATTTCAAAGGATGTATGGAAACTCCTGGATGTCCAGAGAGAAGTTTGCTGCAGGGGTGGAGCCCTCAAGGAGAACCTCTGCTAGTGCAGTGTAGAAGGGAAATGTGGGGTTGGAGCCTCCATGCAGAGTCCACACAGGGGCACTGTCTAGTGGAGCTGTGAGAAGAGAACCACGATCCTCCAGACCCCAAAATGGTAGATTCACTGACAGCTTGCACCATGCACCTGGAAAAGCCGCAGACACTCAACGCCAGCCTTGAAAGCTGCTGCGAGGGGCTGTACCCTGTGAAGCCAGAGAGACAGAGTTGCCCAAGGCCTCAGGAGCCCACCTGTAGCATCAGCATAACCTGGATATGAGACATGGAGTCAAAGGAGAGCATTTTGGAACTCTAAGGTTTAATGACTGCCCTACTGGATTTCAAACTTGCATGGGGCCTGTAGCCCTTTGTTTCGGCCAATTTCTCCTATGTGCGACAGGTATATTTACCCAATGCCTGTACCCCCATTGTATCTAGGAAGTAACTAACCTGTTTTCGATTTTACAGGCTCATAGGCAGAAGGGATTTGCCTTGCTTTAGATTAGACTTTGGACTTGGATTTCTGGCTTAATGCTGGAATGAGTTAAGACTTTTGGGGACTGTTTGGAGGGTATGATTGTGTTTTGAAACGTGAAGACATGAGATCTGGGAGGGGCTGGGGTGGGATGGTATGGTTTGCCTCTGTGTCCCCACCCAAATCTCATCTTGAATTGTAACTCCCATAATATTCAGGTGTTGTGGGAGGGACACAATGGGAGGTAACTGAATCATGGGGGTGGCTTCCCCCATGTTGTTCATGTGACAGTGAGTTCTCACGAGACCTGAGGGTTTAATATGCATCTGGCATTACTCTTGCTGGTACTCATTCTTTCTCCTGCCACCTCATAAAGAGGTATCTTCCGCCATGATTGGTAAGTTTCCTGAGGCCTCCTCAGCTACGTGGAACTGTGAGTCAATTAAACCTCTTATCTTTTTTTTTTTTTTTGAGATGGAGTTTCGCTCTTGTTGCCCAGGCTGGAGTACAATGGTGCGATCTTGGCTCACCACAACCTCTGCCTCCTGGGTTCAAGCGATTCTCCTGCCTCAGCCTCCTGAGTAGCTGGGATTACAGGCATGCACCACCATGCCCGGGTAATTTTGTAGTTTTAGTAGAGACAGAGTTTCTCTATTTTAGGCTGGTCTCAAACTCCTGACTTCAGGGGATCTGCCTGCCTTGGCCTCCAAAGTGCTTGTATTACAGGTGTGAGCCACTGTGCCTGGCTAAACCTCTTTTCTTTATAAATTATCCAATCTCAGGTATTTCCTTATAGCAATGTGAGATCAGACTAATACACCCAAAAAGTAAGACTAGAAGGGCTCTTCTGCAACCTGATAAAGTGTGTCTATAGAAAACCCAAGCTAACAACATAATTAATGGTGAAAGACTAGATGCTTTTCCCCTAAGACCAGGAACAAGACAAGGTATCAATTCTTGCTACTTCTATTCAACATTGTACCAGAGGTTCTAGTCAGGGCAATTAAGCAAAATATTGATGATAATAATAATAGTTATCTAAATTAGGAAGGAAGAAGTAAAATTATCTCTATGCACAGATGATATGATTTTCTATATAGAAAATCCTAAGGAATTCATTAAAATACTATTGGAACAAATAAGTTCAGCAGGTTGCAGAGTACAAGATCAATATACAAAAATCAGTTGTATTTCTATATACTTGGAATGAACAATCCAAATACGAAATTAAGATAATTTCATTTACAATACTATCAAAAATAATCAAATGACTAGGAATAAATTTAATGAAAGAAGTACAAAACTCATACTCTGAAAACTACAAAGGACAATAGAAAAAAATTAAAGAAGACCTAAATAAATGGAAAAAAAAAATCACACATTCACGTATCAGAAGACAGTATTGTTAAGATGGCAATACTCCTCAAATTGAACTACAGAATCAATGCAATCCCTATCAAAATCCCAACTGATTTCTTTGTAGAAAAGTGGATCCTAAAATTCATATGGAATTGTCAGGAAGCCAGAATTGCCAAAACAATCTTGAAAAAGAACAAAGTTGGAGGACTCACTCTCTGATTTCAAAATTTATTACAAAGCAATAGTAGTCATGAGACTGTGGTATTGACATAAGGAGAGAGATATAGATCAATGAAATGAATTACATGTCCTGTGTGATATTATGATATATGTATATACTGGTTTCCGTCCACAGTTTCTGGCTCATCACTCCCATAGCCCTTGTTATATAATGTTGGGGTGCTTTAGGCCTCAGAAAGAAGACTCTCTTTCTGACCTTCTCCCGCCCTCTTTTCATGGCCCAAGGCAGGACTCTACTCTGAATGTTGGCTATACAACCCTCATTCCAGAGAGGGCCCTGCCTCATATCCTGGAGGAAGAAATGCTGCACAGAAAGGCCAGAAGAATGTGAGCGGACAGGTCTTGCTGGGTTTCCCCACTCAGTTTATTAATATTAGATCATATCCATTTTGTCCAGTCACATTTCTACATAGTTGTCAATCGTCTATCCAATGATGTCTGCATAAAAGCCTAGGAGGACAGGGTTCAGGGGGCTTCTACAGAGCTGAGTATGTGGAGGCTAACAGGAAGGAACTCATTCATGTGTTGGAAGGTTAGCACATGCCAGCTCCACAGGGACAGAGTTCCTGCACTCATGACCCTTCCAGACCTTACCCCGTGTATCTCTTCATCTGGCTGCTTATTTGTATCCTGTGAAATATCCTTTGTAATAATCAGTAAACATGTTTCCCTGAGTTCTGTGAGCCACTCTAGTAAAGCAGTCAAACACAAAGAGGGGTTCGTGGGAACCCCAACTTAAAGCTGGTCTGTCAGAAGATCCAGGGGCCTGGACTTGTGACTGTTGTCTGAGGTGTGAGGCAATCGTGGGGACTGAGCCCTCAATCTGTGGGATCTGACACTATCTCGAAAAAGATGAAGTAAAATTGAATTGGAGGACACCCAGCGGGTGTCTTCTACAGAACTAATTGCCTGCTTGCTGGTAGGGTGATATTCTCACATATTTTGAGGTCACAGAAATCTTCTGTGTTGGCTGCTGTTATGTTGATGTGAGAGTAGAGGAAAAACAGTTTGAGTTTTTCCAAACATCCAGAAATAAACCCACGTATCTGTGGTCAACTGATTTTTGATAAGGGTGCCAAGACCATTCAATGTGGAAAGAATAGTCTTTTTAACAAATATTGCTGGGATAACTGGATAGTCACAGCAAAATAATTAAATTGGACCCTTATCTCAAACCATATACAAAAATTAACTCAGAATGGATCAAAATCCTATAAAAGCTAACATATAAAACTCTTAGAAGAAAACACAAGGGTAAACCTTCAGGGCCTCACATTTTGAAATGGATTCATACATATGACACCACAAGCATGAGCAACAAAAGGAAAAATAGATAAGACCTCATCAAAAATATAAACTTCTATGCTTCAAAGGACATCATCAAAAAGTAAAATGACAACCCACAGAATGAGAGAAAATATTTTTAAATTATATATTTGATAAAGGACTTGCATCTAGAATATATTTTTTAAAAACCTCAACAACTCAAAAGACAATGAATTATTCTTCCTTCCTCTTTCTCTTCTCTCTCTCCTTCTTTCTTCTTTTAAAAAAAAAAAAAAAAGACAATGAATTAAAAAGAATAAGCAAAGGATCTGAGTAGACATTTCTCCAAAGCAGACATACAAAAGTCCAATAAGCATAGTACTAGTCACCAAGGAAATGCAAATCAAAACCACAATGAAATACCACTTCTCACCCAGCAGGATGGTTATACTCAAGAAGTCAGATAATAACTTCTGGTCAGGATGTGGAGAAACTGGAACACTCCCACACTTCTGGTGGGAGTGCAAATGGTGTGGCTACTTTGGAAAATGTTCTGGCAGTTTCTCAAAAGGTTAGAGAGAGTTATATAAGACCCAGCAATTCTACTCCTAGGTATGTATCAAAAAAATTGAAAACAGACATTTGAACAAATACTTGTAGATAAATATTCAGAATAGTATTATTTACAATAGTCAAAAGGTGAACACACAACTGAAACATTCACAGACTGATGAATAGGTAAACAAAATGTGGTATAGCCACACAATGGGACATTATACAGCGATAAAAGGAATGAGAAGGGAGTACTGCTTCAACAAGGATGGCCCTTGAAAACATTACACTAAGTGAAAGAAGCCAGTCACAAAAGACCACATACTATATTATTCCATTTGTAAGAACCATTCAGAATAGGTCAATCTATAAGAAGCAGAGATTAGCTGTGAAAATTTCACTTTTACTTCCAACATATCAAAGCTACATGTTCAAGTAAAAAGATACATACTGGTCATAAGTTAGGTTTTATATATCTTCAAACAATTAGACTCATAAAATAAGTATTTTCATTTTTTCCCCAAATATTTTTGGATATCATAAATCCACATTCATTTTAAAATTTATTGTAACCCATCTATAGTATTTAGATGAACCTAAAAGAAATGTTGTATATTCTACTATATAAAGTGTTTAAAAATCACTAAATACACCTTTGTAAGACCCCCTTCCATCCTATAATCATTAGTGGCCCAAATCCTTCATTTTATTGTTAGCATTATTCTAGTAATAATTATCCTCAGATATATGAATTAATTGAAAAAAATCAAGCTCTTCCATCACATTAAGACATACCTTTCTTAAAAAATTACCTTCATGTTTAATAATTGTCAAAATTTGGAATTACTTATATTGTTTTGACTGATTATATACCAGAAATAATTAAAATAATAAGTCAGAAGAAATTTTATAACACTTGGCCTTATGGTCATGGTAAATATACACATATTTTAAATTAACTTCTATCAATTTTCTTTGTTGCCAAGAAATATGATATCGTGATCAATAAAAGACTTTCAAGATAAAAGATATAATTCTTTGGGGGGAAGTAGATGGAAATCTGAGTTCAAGGAGAAAAAGGAATGATGTAAAATTTCTGAATTGAGAAAGAGCTTAGCTTGTTCATGTATTTTTTAAATGGATGATGTAATGTATCAAATTGCTATGGGATCTCAATTCCATTGGATACATTATTAAATATATTTCAAAGAATGATGTTAGAGTTTCATATTTAAATATCAATATTTATAATATGTAAAAAATTCTAACATTCCAATAATAGTAAGCTTGATTTGGCATATCCTCTATTGTCATTTTTGAGAACACTGTAAGTATTACTTTGTAACTACTAAAGTTATAAAGGAAAAGTTTTATGATAGCTTAAAAATGTCATGGGGGTACATAGTTTTTAAAACTTCTTTTAAGAATAATTGCTCTAGGATTTATATACAAAATTGTATCTTTACAATTACTAGCTATTGCCAAATTGGTCTCCAGTGTAGTTGTATAGACTTATACTGGGTATGAAGGTTTTCCTTTTCCCTACAACACCATCAAAAATGGGTATTTTCAGACTTTTTAAACTTTGCCAATCTGAATGTGAAAAGGCATCATATTTTAATTTGCCTTTGCTCCACAGTTCTATCTAAAACTCCTTGCTTCCCACTGAGCATATCCTCCTAACTCTTAAAAGTCTCAGCTTAAAACCACTGAGAGAGGCCTGCTCTGTCCACTCCAGCTTAAAGTAGATGATCCCTTCATCCCCATTCTCTACACTGCTCTCTATTTCACTCCATAGGTTATTTCATTTGCTCTACTTACCACGATCTGATGTAATTTTATCTGTTTGCCTATTTTTATTTTAGTTTAGTTTTTTATCTGAATCTCCTACTAAAAGGTAAACTCCATGAGGCAGGGTCCCTGTCCACTCTGTTGTATGTGCAGTACATGGCAGAATACCTGGTACACAGTAGACAATCAATAAATACTGTTGAATGAATGACCATTGCAGGGTTGGGTCATGGAGTGGTGTCATCCTCTATCCTTCCTTCAGAAGACCTCCCAGAATCCACTAGACCACAGTACCTGTCTTGCTCTTGGCCACACTCCTTAGCTTTACGCTGGGTAAATTTCTATGTGCATAACCCTACAACTACTTTTATAGTGAACTGTGTTGAACTGCAGGACACAACATAAATACAGTAGTTAACAGCTCCCCATTTGTGTGACCTTAGAAAAGCTTCCTTATGTTTCTGTACCACAGTTACTTTTTATTCTCAAACACAAGAAAAGCAACTGTGGGAAGTGTTATAAGGAGGAGCAGCATGTAATGAAAAGAAATGGGATGGGCAGTAAAAATGGGAATAAATGAATCTATTTGTAAGATGTGAGGATTGAATGAGATAATATTTGTAAAGATCCTCAACACAGAATGTGGAATGCAGTAAGTAATCAATAAATGTTAGTTACTATTACTTCACTCTCTATAATGAAATTTGAACACGTCCATCAAGTCCATCTTACTTAGCATTATCCCAAATTTCAACATAAGGGAAAAATTTCATTATAAGAAGTGCAAGTAATATAAAATTGAATCATAACTTACGTAACAGGTAGATGAATAACACTTTAAGAATGTGGCATATAGAGTTTTTCAAAAACCAACAGAAATTATATTGTTATCCTTGCAAATTGAGAAAATAGTTTAAATAAAGTTGACAGTAAAATATGAAAAACTTGCCAGCATATGGATAGTTTAAAAAAATTCTTTCCTTCAAAAATACTGATAATTGACCTAATAATCCTAAAAGCAAACTTGACTTTCTGGTTGTCTTTTCCTTTAAGTTTGATGACTGAATAATAAATAATTACAATTTTTATAATGATTTACTGGCTTTCAAACCCCTGTGTCACCTTCCAGGCAAGATTTCCTAAATCTCTCCCTTTCCCTTCCTTTAACAATGCTCACAAAAAGAACTTTTTCAAGCAAACATTTCAATAATAGTAAGCTTGATTTGGCATATCCTCTATTGTCATTTTTGAGAACACCGTAAGTGTTATTTGACTCTACCCCTCCTTGGTGGAAGTACTCTCTTTGGTATTGAGTATAATTTTAACCAAACTGTGAACACTTTAGACACCAGACCAACTGTTGATATAGAAACTGAAGACTTCCTGCAGGAAACCAACCAACGCTTGTGTAACTTCAACCCAATTACCAATTTCACGGCAATGTATTAAAAATTGCTAAAATGTGTTTTCTTTCTGAAAACATTAATCATGTGTCATTTTATTTTGAGATGGCAAACTGAAACACAGATTGGCCACAGTGTATATCTTGAAATATTCAGTAGCATAACAGAGTCTGTTAAAATCAGTTATTTGAGGGAAAAATGAAACAGAGACTAGTAAGTTGAAACAGGCTATACTTTAGTCAATTAATAATGTTAACAATTGTTAAAAATTATCATTTTTCAAAATGCTATGCCAGATAATACATCATTAGTTCAAAGGAGCTTCTACAGGTATCTTTCAACAATTCATTTATTTAATAAGTTTAAAAATTCCTCATTGACTTAATTCATATTGGTTTGATACATCAAAAGATGACTGTCAACTAAAAATATCTTAAGAATTTTGTAGCTACATGTAAAAAAAACCAAGTGGCTTTAAGAAATTTGGCCAAATGGGTATAGATAATGGTTTTGGTTTTTACAGTTAAAAAATGTGCATCCTGGGTGGCTCACGCCTGTAACCCCGGCATTTTGAAGGCTGAGGCAGAAGAACTGCTTTGAGCCAGGAGTTCAAAACAAGCCTGGGCAACACAGCAAGACTTCATTTAGATTTGAGTCCCTGTAATGTGTCTGGCACCAAACAGAGTGGGGAAGAGTGCATGATGCTGCCTTGGTAAGAATCACAGTCCAGTGCAGAACTTCGGAAAAACACTAGGAAACCAACTGTGGCAAGTGTTATAAGGGGTAGCAGCATGCAATGAAATGAAATGGGATGGGCAGTAGGGATGAAGAGGGAAAAAGACAACTAATTTTGACTGCACATTCAGAGAAACGCTCACTGGGGAGGTGAGGTTTCAACTGAAATCTGGAGGAAAGGAGACAATGTCATAAAAAATAGAACCTGAAGCTAATTCAGGCAGCCAGGGTAACTGAGCATGTGGCCTCTCCATTGAAATGGTGATGACAATACTGTCATTCCTATCTCACAGAGATCCAGTGAGAACATATATACATACATACACACACACACACACACACACACACATAAAGCTATGTAAACTGTGAAGCATCGGCTAGAGTGAAAACCATCTTGGTTTCCTCAGCACTAAACTGCTTCCTGGAATGCAGAACTTTCAATGCTAAAACTGGACAGTCTCAGGCAAATCATGCTCATTGGTCACCCTAAGCTGTATCACTTTAAAACAATTATTATGATCAAA
The DNA here is from genome assembly GCF_003255815.1 of Theropithecus gelada. Taxonomy (NCBI): domain Eukaryota; kingdom Metazoa; phylum Chordata; class Mammalia; order Primates; family Cercopithecidae; genus Theropithecus; species Theropithecus gelada. The sequence continues at coordinate 105,253,311 of NC_037670.1, forward strand.
TATATTTTTAAAATAGAATGAAAAGTCTTTTAAGTAAACTTGTATGACTCAATTTCCATATTTCCATGTTAAAATATTTGAAATTTTGGAACAATTACTATTGAAAAGTATTGGTTTTAACAATACTTTTTAAAACTTAACATTAAGTTTTAAAATCCAATTCAATGTTATAATAGCAGTATTTGGAATAGCCATCAAAGCATATCAAAATTTTACCATGATTTTGAAAATCCAATTAAAAAATATTACTACTCAGCTGAGCTTTTTAAGATAGTCTCATCTGTTTACATTTTATTTTATATATGTGATATTTTATGAACATCATATTTGTAATGAAAATATCTCCAGCTATTAGAGTTGTATGAATTGTAGTATCTCTTGCAGGTAATAATTACAAATTTGTATATATCTATGGAAAATAAGATGTCACTATAACCAGATTTGACCAAGAACTCTTAGTTCAGTGGTGGAGGATTTCTAGGGAACAGAAGAAGACTAAAGATATTTTAAAGAAAAGATAAATACTTGATCTTTACCTTTTCTTTGAGATAAAATGGATACTATGAGATATTATGGAATATCATGCTATATATTCTTTACACATGTGTCATTTAAATCTGCACAACTACCTACAGATAAATAGTATTACTCCCAATTTACAGATAGGAAAGTGAGACACAGACACAGTAAATAAATGGCCCAAGGTCATAGTTCATATATCACAGAACACTACACTGTTCTTAAGAACTGAATTCTGGATTACTTTACTATGCATGAGTAAATCTCTCACTCAAATATAGACTGTTCTCACAATACTAGCAAAGAGAGTGTTAAAGCTTAGCAAGAGAAAATAACTAGTTGCCTAGTATTAACAATTTACCAAGGAAATACACAGCCTAGAGGCCTTATTCTTAGTGGTATCATTTCCCAGTTATATGCTAACACGATAGCTGTTATTGGAAGATACCCAATAAAAATTTGTAATTTATGACATATTTGTATTACAAGTGTGTAAGGAAATTTGGAAACTCTACTACAGTATTAACTAGATCTATTTACAAAATATTTCTGCTGCCATAATGGTTCTGTATGTAAGGTTTTCATAGGGAAAACCATCGCCATTTTTAGAATAGCTAATAACTGGTATTTCAAATTTATGAAACAAAAAGGAACATTTACCTACAGTATAAAGAGACTCTTTGCTTTAAAGAGTTCAGTGAAAAATTCTGAAGAATAGACATTTCCTCTTATAATAAAAGTGTCAGAGTCACAAAAAGCTAGTTTCACTGAGAAGGGCACTGGTCTTAACATTTAAAAGAAATTTCTAGTCTCAAGCTTTACTACTATACTAAAATGCTATATGACCTAAAGCAAGTCACTTAAATTCTCTAAATTCTATGAGGTTTCCTAAACTCTAAAATGACAGGGTTAGATGAGAAGATCTTTATCCCTATAGAGCAGCTCTGTTAAATAGAAATTAATAAGAACTACGTATGTAATTTAAAATTTCCCAGTAGCCACAGTAAAAAAGGAAAAGGAAACAGCTAAAATTATTTTTAATAATATATTTTATTCAACCCAATATATCTAAAATGTCAGTTCAAAAAATAATCGGTATAAAAAATTATTAATGAAAATTTTAAATTCATTTTATGACACGAAGACTTTGAAATCCAGTGTGTATTTTACACTTACGGCACATTTCAATTCAGACTACCCACATTACAAGTGTTCAACAGCCACATGTGACTGTGGCTACCATACTGGACAGTGCAGCCGTAGAAGTCTATTATGTAATAATTTATGTAAATTTTTTTATTTAAAAAAGTTCACCTTGGCTGGGGTTTCCTTTGTACTCAACAGAAATTACCCACGTTTTTTCTACGGTTTTAAAGTATCAATTGTAAAAAGGTAAGTTCTTAATGCAAATTAAAAATCTTTTTAGAAGCATAAAGGCTGTACATAGTAAATTAAGGGGTCCCTAATATTTTATATGAATGTGTTTAACGTATTAGTTGGATCACTAGCATCTTACATGGCATTGGAGGGTAGTGATGAGAAACCTGCGGATGGTAGATATCTAAGAAAAAAATTACCTACTTAATGAATCAGCCTTGTGTTCTTAGAGTCTACCTTTTTTTTTCTTACAGTCTAACTTTGAACTAAAATGGAAAAAAGATAAGAAAAAAGAATCCAGATAATCATGTGTTAGGTGAAGTCATACCAAAAGAAGGGCCGTCATTTTGACCTGAACGTCAATGAATACCAATTGCAACACGGTGATGTTGGGGAAGATACTACCAACGCCAGTCAATGCTATAAAATGCACCTGGGCTCCTTTAAGAGGACATACTAACAATACAAAATAGAAGTTAATAGCAGAGACATGGTTAGGTAGGACACTTTAAAACGACCAGGACCTACACAATAGATAGTATTCAAACATTTAGCTGCACCTTGAAAGGAGAAATGGTAAGTCTGCAGCACAGAGCCTGTTGAAAGCAAAAAGAAAAAAAAAAAAAATTCTGGACTGTGTCAGAATTAGTGCCCTCATGTCAACCAACTTCCATTCTGAGATTCAGATTAAGGTTCTGCAATAATCACATCTGCAAGTGACCACATACAGGATATGTGGGAAATGCTGTGCCAGCCTCTTATTGAGAAAGAAGAAGAGGGGACCAGAGTGGTCCTCAAAATAATTTTGGCCATACATTTTTATTTAGTAGAAGGTGGCTATGAATTTAGGATAAGTATTCAGGCATTATGTAAAAGCATTCATTCATTCCCACTGGCAAGCCAGAAAGAACACTTTGTCATAAACCAAGAATTAGTATCTCCCTCAGTTTACTCTTGCAAGCAAATGTCAATTTTAAACAGAAAGCACGGCAGGTGAGGGTGCAGGGGCCATTGGGTGGGGGTTCCCTGTTAGTTTTTGCAATTATAGGGAGGGATGGTTTTAGGGGATTATAGAATTGACGTTACTTGGCCTGGGGCATGTCAGTTGTTCTGTCCATTTGGTAAATTGTGGAAGTATAATTTTTCCTGGGTGGAAAGGATTTTATCTAAGAACCACGAAGCGACAAGGAATCCTCACTGCAGAAAACACAGCAACTCTTTCATTACATCTCTTTTTTTTACTAGGTCTTAAGTTTATTTCCAGCCTACTAGGTCCATATTCATGAACAAGTTTGAACTCCATCCAAATATCCAGCACAATAAAATGTTAGGTAATAATAAATAAGACAACTCTAAGTAGTATACTTCATCTCCTTTCATACATTGTGTGTGTTAAATACGAATATTATTCTTCATTGCCAATCCACTCAGAGACTAGTTAAAATAAATAGGGAGGTACATAAAGCTCTCTAATCAGAAGAACAGTACTCTAAGTTCTAACAATTTTTCACTTTAAAACAGGTTCACTGTTCTTCACAGGAGAATCTACCAGTCTTTAGCAATCTTTTTAGTTCTAGAATCACCCAATGAGCAACTGATTCAGCCAAGAAAGAGGTTCAGCTTCGCAGTGAATCTCAGAACAGACAAGCCTGGGCCCCGATAGGGACACCTGCGTGCTAAAGCAATTGACCTTTCACAAACTTTGCAGTCAAATGCTCAACTTTAAAAAGCAGTGAGCTTAAAATGGCATCTTTTGCTTTTCTTTCTTAAAGTGGCAGGGAAACTTTACTCACTTTCTGCAAAATCAGCTCACTAACTCTTAAATTTGTATGTCCAGAAAAAACCCTCTTTGAAGGGCTGAGAGTACTGAATGAACCATCTCAAACAGAGCCATATTATTTAAGAAATGGTAAGAGTATCCACTTGGCCCATGGCATCCCCCTTCATAGTCACAGGACAGACCCTACTGGGTTTTTGTAACTACCTTCGTCCCTTATAGACTGAGAGGTCTGGGAGGGCATGGACAGTGTCTACCTTTTTAACAACAACTGTAGTCTATCTTCATCCCTGAGTATCATGGCTGGCATATCACAGGTGCTTAAATATTTATTGAATGGGGAGAAAAAGAATTTTCTCAGGACAGGCTAAAAGAAACAAGGATGGATCACCAGTGACCAACATTCTGAAGAATACATATTGAGTAAGGAATGTACTCTTTATTTTAATAATAGCTTTCTTCAGATAATAAGCTTTCTTAGTGAAATACCCATATAATATTAGTTCTAAAAAAAAAAAGTAACTTAATTTGCCTTGCCACATTTTACTCAATACCATCAGGGAACTGCCCACAGGTTATCAGAAAATACAGTATTATTTCTCTTTTAGACCTTAATAAATCATTCTAAAATTTGATGGATCACAATCACAAGTTGGAAATAAGATATCTAAAGACCTTGTGTCATATTGGCAATGCCAAATCAGGTTTTAAAGCTGTCTAGGTCTTGGTTGTGCTTATCAAAGTAAGTTCCACTTTTTGGATTAGAAATACAACAACAAAAAATAAATGATGACAAAAAACCATTATGTGTAGAAATTTCTAATTTGCAAAGCATTTCCACAACCATTTGCTTTTAACACCACCCCTGTGCAGAAGGCAGAGTTATCCTCATTTTACAGAGAAAGAACTGGGGCTCACAGAACTAAGCCACTCAGTGTCATGCAATTATAAATGAATAGTTGGGAATTTCAAGCTTGAAATGAGGACAAAGACGTTGCTGAAAGTATCAAAAACTGATTGGTTTATAAAACATAAACTTTAGTTCACTGTTATTGCTTACCTAACATACCCAACGGAGACACTGTACAGAAATTACACTGTTTACTGCCTGGTGTCATTGTCCAAAGTTGTCATCATTATTTTTGTTTCATACAGGGCCATGGAGAAAAGTGTATGGCATTCCATATCAGATGATAGGTTTTTAAATTAGATATTTTATTCACTTATAATACAAGCTGACATGAATTATTATGGAGTGTAAAGACAATTGGAAACAAAACATAGGAGGTATGTCTCTTTATAGCAAGCTAAAATCTGGCTGGATATAAGAGAGAGATGTATCTCATTACTCTTCAAATTAGAACAGAACTATTCTGGAATGTTCCAGATGGGAATATTTTCTAATCCTTTCTTTGATATTGTCTTTTCTAAGCTGCTTGCATGCCAGCTTTCCCAGTGATTCAGTGAATGTATATTAACATATATTTTTGTATGCAATTGTACAAAAATGTGATCATTTGTAAGCCAGGTGTGGTGGTTCACGCCTGTAATCATAGAACTCTGGGAGGCCAAGATGGGAGGATCACTTGAGCCCAGGAGTTCAAGACCTGCCTGAGCAACATAAGGAGAACTCGACTCTACAAAATATACAAAAATTAGCCAAGTGTGGTGGTGCATGCCTGTGGTCTCAGTTTACTTGGGAGGCTGAGGTGGGAGGATCGCTTGAGCCTGAAAGGTCAAGGCTGCAGTGAGCCATGATCGTGCCACTGCACTCCAGCCTTGGCAACAGAGCAACAGCTGGCCTCAAAAAAAAAAAAAAAAAAAAAAAAAAAAAGATCACTTGTTACATTGACGGTTTGTACCTATAATTCCTTGCATTCTTTAGTGGAACCACAACTTCAGGAGTCACTAAAGTACCCACAAGTACACATTAGCTTTAAATAGTACTGTTTACTCTGAGTAATAATACTCCTCCTTTTGCAGAGAAGGGAGTAAGAGTACATAAATGCTCACAAAGTAATTTGGGAACGTAAAATAAAATATTAGAATGTTATAGGTTTAATCCCTGTCTCCTCTTCCCAATCCCAACCCCGGCACAGGTACACTGAAATACAACTAAAAGGCTCTAAGGTTCCCATTAGTGGGAAAATAGCAATGACCTGTCTTAGCCTTTAGGTTTTGACAAGAGTAAAGAAGGTACCCAACTCACATCTGCAGACTGCTAAGCCAGGGTGCAACTCCTCTCAGCTTCACAACAACTGTGGAAGGTCAATTCAGAATACTGCCAACTTACTAGCTTTTTTGCCAAACTTTATTAGGAAGTTTCCTTGATGATATCTAAAACTAGTGCTTTTTAACCTGCTGTGAAGAACCTTTGATAAAACATCTGGAGACTTTCCACAGGATAATGTTCCTGCTGTTGCCACTGTCAATAATAATGATGATGACAATAATAACAAAAATAAAGAGTTACCATTAATTGAGTGCACACTATATACAATAAATTTTGCTAAGTGCCATTCAAGTAGTCAGAGATCCTCTGAATCATTCCTCCTTCCTCTCATAGTTCCCCGGTCTACAACAGTTCTGTCTACTGCTTCTTTTATTGGCTTAGCAATAAAAGAAGAATTGGCTTGGCAATGCCAACATTCACGTAGACCTGTGGTGTCTCAGGTCTATGTGAACCTAAATGCACACTATAATCACCTAGAGGGCTCTTTAAAAATATAAATTCCCCAGAAACCACATCCAGAGATCCTGATTTAATTGGTCTGGGGTGGGGCTGGGGCATCAATATTCTACGAAAGTCCCTCAGATTATTCTGATGTGCAGTCGGAGTTGAAGACCATGAGCATATATAACCCATCCAATACTTCATCCTCTCAGTTCCATGTCCTCCAAAATCCTTTTCTTTCTACTGAGCTGGATATTCCCACGATCATCTTAGACCCTGACACTAACAACTACACTAACCCCAGAACTCTAATTACCTAACAATCTACCTCACATACTCTGGAAGCTATACTCTGCCAATTCTGTGACCTGCCCTGCCCCAAAAATGGGGGGTCCATTTTTGCACTGTCCAGGACACCATCATGTCTATTCTTTTCTTTATCCATCTTGAATTCTCTGTTTCATCATTGTATACACCCCAATTCCATTGCACTGTTTGTTCCTACCATGTTTTCAGCTAGCAAAACCTCAACCTCAGTTAAGCCCAATTTTCTGCCAACTGCAAACCTGCATGTACTTGAGCAACTGGATATGAGTTGGAGGAAAGCACAGAATCATGATGACTAGTTTCATTTTAAATTTATGGTCATAAATCTCTAGATGTGATCTTCATCTTCCCACAAACAACTCTACCAACCTACGTACAACTGTACCATATATTCTTCCCCAATCCCCATTAAACTTGTCAAATTGACCCTAAGGCCAAACCACTCATTTGTAGATTGCATTGCTTCTTAAGAACTTTGTTCTTCAAACTACCTTCTCTTCTTACTTATTATAACTTTCCCCCCTCTCTCCCGGATCATTCCTATTAGCATTCGAACATGTTAGTATAAGTCCTATTTACAAAGAAATCCTTTTACTCATGTCTCCCTCCAACCTACTGCTCTATTGCTCTGCTCTCGTGTACAGCAAGAGTAAAAAGTCTCAAAAAAAGTGTTCATCTGGCCGGGTTTGGTGGCCAAGGCAAGAGACTGGCTTGAGCCCAGGAGTTCAAGATCAGTCTGGGAAACATAGGGGGACCCTATCTATACAAATAATTTTTTAAAACGTTAGCCTGGCATGATGGCATGTGTCTGTTGTCCCGGCTTGGGGGAGGCTGAGGCAGGAGGATTGGCAGAGCCCAGGAGGTTGAGGCAGCAGTGAGCCATCATCATGCCCCTGCCTTCCAGAATGGGTGATGACAGAGCAAGACTCAGTCTCAAAAAACAAAAAAAGCGCCCACCCTCGCTGTTTCCATACTTCCTTACTCCATCCCCCCTATGTAATTTATTTCATTTATTAAAACAATGAGGAGATACTATAATATGTGGAAGGCATAAAGAATAAAATACAACAATCAGCTGTGTTTTACTACACAATTTAAGGAACAGAACATTACCAGGAACTCTGGAGTTTGCTCTCACTCCCATCTATTCCTTTTCCTCCCCTACTAGAAAGTAAATGCTAGTCTGAATTTTGTGTCTATTCTTGCTTTGCTCTTCTTTATTGCTACATGACAAATATATAGATTGATACATCTATATATCTCTCCCTAAATAATATATTGGATAGCTTTGCATGTTTTGACTTACATAATTGTATGTATTCTTCTGTGGTTTGCTTTATTCTCTTAAAACTATGTTAAGATTCATCCATACTGCCATGTGAAGCAGTTTTAAATCTATTTTCATATCCTTAGAGTATTTCATTTGTGAATAAACATTATTTATTTATTCATTCTGTGGATGATGGATATTTGTGTTGTTTCCAGCTCCTACTACCATGAATAGCACTGTGATCATTCTTGTATGTCTATTAGTGTACAAGAGTTCATCTAGAGCATATGACCAGGAGTGAACTTGCTGGATCATGAAAGAATCACATATTTAATAAAGAAATGCCAAATTATGGTTAAAAGTAGTTTTTCTAATTGTATTAGTTGACTGGATAATGTTGATTGTAAGATAATAATCTTTTAATGTTTATTGATATTTGCTCTATGGTCCTGTATGCTTTTTATTTTCATAAATCTTCCATGCATCCTTGAGAAGAATGTCTCTTCTATACATGTATGGTCAACATGAACCTTATTAACTCTGTTGCTCAGATAATTTATTCTCTCACTGATTTTTACTATTTCAGAGGTCAACAAACTATACCCTGTGGGCCCAATCTGTTTAGTCTGTTGTTGCATGGCCCAACGAGCTACGTATGGTGCAAGAGGAACACACAAAACAGACTATATGTGCCCTGCAAGGCCTAAAATATTTATCTGGCCTCTCTTTCAGAAAATGTTTGCTGATCCCTGGTCTATTCAATAAATCAATTACTAAAAGAAGTAGATTCCAACCTCCAATTCTGATGATATTTTTTCTTTTTATCCTTGTGTTTCTGTCCATTTTTTACTTTATTAATTTTAGTCTGTTATTGGGGGCATACAACATTAGAAGTGCCATATTTTCCTGGTGAAATTAATCTTTTACCATTATCTAGTGACCCTCTATCTCTGGTAACACCTTTTGCCTTAAAGTTCATTCCACCTATATTTGTAGTTATGCCACCGTATTTTTCAAAACCTTTATGTACCCTTATGTAGGGTTTTCACGTAAACCACAATACTGTATTTAGATTTTTAAAGCTAGTCTATCTTTCGAATTTAATAAGCTGTGCTTTTTACTATTTCTTTTCTTTAGTGAGTACCCGAGAAATGTTAACATGCATACTTAGTCAGTGATTTTTGTTTTTGTTTTAACCAACTTCCTACATAAAGCAAGGACTGTAGAATGCTTTCACTCTAATCACTTCTCTACGAAGTTGTTTGCTATAAACCATTATATTACTGTTTCACCAATCAATTTTAGTTTAGATTTATTCTCATATAAACCACTTTCTTAGTTCGTCATTCCCTCTTGTAGCTCACGTCTTCCATCTGGGATCATTTTCCTTCTGCCTAGTATATCATTTAGAATGTTCTTTAGAGAGAGTCTCTTGCTGCATATTCACTCAGGTTTTATATATCTGAAAAAAAGTATTTTGCCCCTAATCTTCAAATTTTTGCTAAACATGGACTTCTAGATTGAGTTATATTTTCTCACCACTTTGAAGATATTACTTGACTGCCTTCTGGATCCAGTGCTGTTACTGACTAATCAGCTTTAGGTCTGTTAATTCCTTTAAGGCAGTCTTTTAAGGTCATTTTATTTGTCTTTGGTGTTATACTGATTCACTATTATATGTCTAATGTGGATTTCTTTCATTTATTCTTCTTTGTATCTAGGGGAGCTTTCTAAATCTGAAGACTGATTTTCTTTTTACTAGTTTTGGAAAGTTCTTAGCTCCTATCTTTTCATATATTGTCCCTGCCCCATTCTTTGACCTTGTCTCTCCATTAATATGGATGTTAGACACACCTCTTCATTATATCCTTCATGCTTTTATTATGCATTTCTATGTCTCTCTGTGTTACATTCTGAGTAATCCTTCAGATCTGTTTTCTAGCCTATAAAATCTTATGCTTATGTCTAATATACTCTTTAACCTATGCATTGAATGACTTTTTAATTTCTAATGTTCCATTTTTTTCCAAATACATGTAATTTTTAAGTCTTATGATCATTATAATATTTTAAGTTTGCCTTTTATTTCTTTAAATATAGTAAACATACTCACTTAGTTTGTATTATGTGAGATATACCAATATCAGAGACCTTTGCAGAGCTGACTATGCAATCTGTTTTTGCTAACTCTTACTCGTCCTTGAGACACACTTATCTTGATATATAGTAAATTTCTAAATTTCTAAAATATAGCATGAAACAGAAAATATAAAACATATTCCCTACTAATGAAGAAAAATCAGGTTGGCCAGAAAACCATGGAGTGATAATTTTGAGCGAACCAAAGATTGTAACGTAAGACTTTTTGATAGCTAGTAAAATTACTGTTCCTTTGTAAAGACGATAGAAAACCACTTTTAAATATCCAAGAGCATAAGAATATACTGAAGACATTTATAAAGTAATATGTAAACATGTTTACCACTAAAATTAAGAAATTTAGAAAGGTTAAATTATTGTATACAAATTGACAGTAAGCATTAAAAGCTGTTAAATATAGAAGTTGGTATAATTATTGCGGCTAAGAAAATCTATTAAGAAAAGTTAATACAATTAATTAAATGGAATCTTTAAGACTATATTAATAAAGACCATAAAATAGCAAGACTGTGGATGATTAAATTTCTCATGTTATAGGAAGAAAGCAAAAGATGTAATTCTTTGATTTGATAAAAAGGCAAAATTCAGATTAGAGAATGTTTTCAGCGAATGTAAAAATATCCACTTATGTAAATAAAAACAATATCATCTTCCAAACCAATTGAGAAGAAAACAAGCAGATAAAGCAAGATCTTTTTACTTATAACTAAATGGAACTAAAAACTAAATGGACTACAAACTAAACGGAAAGAAAACCTCAGAAAACCTAAAATAAGATAACTGATGTAACATCGTACACATATCAGCTATTTCAGTAAATGTAATTATTTTAAATCCCTTTATTAACTGACAAATAATCTCCACTGCTACTTAAAGGCCTTTTATCATGCGGTTTATCATGTTAGCATACCATTGTATTTTATTCATAGCACTTAACACTATTAGAATTATTTTATTTGTTTATTGTACAATTTCCCACACTAGAATATAAACTCCCCAAGAAAGTACCATGGCTGTCTTGCTCACTTCTATATATTGCTAAGAGCTAAAAAAAAAAAAAAAAGTGTTGTTTCAACGAGTGAATGAATGAATGAAAATCACAGAGCAAGATTTTTTTTAAAAGCAAAAAAAAAGAAAGCAGAAGTTACAATGAAAATGTCCTATAAAAGTGATAGCAAAATACTTTTAGAATACATAAAGACATTTTTGCTGTTGATCAAAGATAAATTCTATAATGGAATTTAAGTCACAAATCTTGTATCAAATAACAATATCAAGATACACACAAAACAATAAAAAAGCAGAAATACAGACAGAAAATGACAGAATTACAATGAAGACAAGTGACTAATATACTTCTAATAGTCCTTGATAGATTAAGTGAATAAAACATAATAGGATTAATGATATGGTTTGGCTCTGTGTTTCCACCCAAATCTCACCTCGAACTGTAAACCCCACCTGTCGAGAGAGGTGATTAGATCAGGGGGGCAGTCTCCCCCATGCTGTTCTTGTGATAGTGAGTGAGTTCTCAAGAGATCTGACTTTTTTAAAGTGTGTGGCTTCCTTTGTTCTTTCTCTCTTCTGCTTCACAGTGGGAAGATGTGCCTTGCTTCCCCTTTGCCTTCTGCCCTGATTGTAAGTTTCCTGAAAAATAATTGGTAATATCTCCCTGAATTACAAGCTTATTGTCTGCTATGGACTGTGTATCTCTTCCTCTACCTGACACCCCCATCCATACCTTCAATTCATATGTTGAAGCCCTAATTGCCAATGTGACGGTATTTGAAGATCAGGTGTTTAGGGAGCTAATTAGGGTAAGAGAAATTCATGAGGGTAAGGCCCTCATGATGGGATTTGAGGCTTCATAGGAAGAAGAGGGAGACAGTGTTCTTTCTTTGCCTGTGAAGAAGGTGGCCATATGCAAGCCATGAAGGGGTTCTTCATTAGGAACCGAATTGGCCAGAATCTTGATCTTAGACTTACCAGCTTCCAAAACCATGAGAAAAATAAATGTCTATTGTTTAAGCCACCCAGTCTATGGTATTTTGTTATAGCAGCCTGAGCGGACTGAGACACTGTCCAATGACATGGTGGAGTGCAGCCTAAAAATATGAAAAGCCTGGGAAATAGGATAGGAAATTTATAGATGATAGATCATATCAGGTTATCTAGAAATGTTAGGGATAGGCTGGGCACGGTGGCTCATGCCCATTCACTCCCAGCACTTTGGGAGGCTGAGGCAGGTGGATCACCTGAGGTCAGGAGTTGGAGACCAGCCTGACAAACATGGTGAAACCCCGTCTCTACTAATACATACAAAATTTAGCCAGGCATGGTGGTGGGCACCTGTAATCCCAGCTTCTTGGGAAGCTGAGGCAGAAGAATCACTTGACTCTGGAGGCAGAGGTTGCAGTGAGCTGAGATCACGCCACTGCACTCCAGCCTGGGTGACAGAGCAAGACTCCATCTCAAAAAAAAAGAAAAAAAAGAAAAGAAATGTTAGGGATACGTGGGTAGATCTCCACATTCTTGAGGCTGATGACATGATAGGTTACCCATGGAAATCTCCTTGGAAACCAGTGCTTGACAGAATAAGATGGGAAGCAGACTTTTGTAAGATTAGATAGGATACTGTTCCTCTCTGGCATCTTCATTTCAAGTATTTCAAATAAAACCTGAAAAAGTAACCACCATGTTCTGGCTGCTATTCCATGATTAAAGACATACACAGAACTATGTTTTTGTATATTTAGCATATATGTGTAGTTTTTCTAATTCATTTTTCACAGTGTTAAGGTTAATAGGCTCCAGTAATTATATTTCCTATCCTGCCATCTTTGCCTATTTGTGTAAATGTGCCATAGTATGGTAATTACCAAGAGTTATTCTCTGAAATCTGCCCCCTTCCTGACAACCCTACTTTAACTGAAGGTACTTACCTCTTTCTTCCCAGTCATGTTGACCACCTGCACTCTGTAGAGTACCTACTACAGTCTGCGGACAGAAGCACCTTTATGTCTACAGCTTGTTCTAAACTCCTAGAAGGTTAACAACTGTACTTTGCCCATCTCTGAATCCCCCTTGGTGGTCGCATGTCAGGAGAGTTGTCAATATCAAGAAATACTAACACCACAGTATGCCTCATGTGTGTAGTAACTCTCTTTTTCACTCCCGATGCCAACAGTCCAGAGATGACTCTGGTCTTAATTTCCACGACATTTGAGTGTATCTGTTCTCCTGTGTAGCCTGTTCCACTGCAGTTCATCTGGCAGGGTGAGGCCTGCCTGATTTCACAGCCCAGCTCTAGTCTATCACTCTCCATCAAAACAGTGGCTCCACAGTGTCAGCTGAATTAAGTATAAAGTTTTCTGCCAAACTTTCAGGGGCCTCCACACTGTGGCCCCAAGCTGCCTTTCCAGTCTCATCTCCTATCCCTTCCTCTGCAAGATAACTACAACTCTAGCAAGACAAATCACTCTTTTCTGAACTTATATTTTAGTAGATCCAATCCTTTGCTCAGACAAACACTTGCCCTCATTTCCATCAAACTTTCCCTCTTGTCTATGAAAAGCTAACCGACCTGTTAGGTCCTACCTCAAATGCAACCATGAAGAAGCTTCTCCTGATGTCTCCAATCAATGTGATCACCACCTCCACTGAATCCCACCTGCACTCTCCAGAATACTTACTACAGCCTGCAGACAGAAGCACCTTTCTTATGTCAACAGTTTGTTCTAAACTCCTAGAAGTTAACAACTGTACTCTGGCCATCTCTGAATCCCCCTTGGTGGTAGCATGGTACATTATGCAAGTAGAGTTCAATGATCATCACTGAAGAGAACTATTAGAGAGCAGATGTTCTAAAAGAGGCCGTTACTAAACTTACCATTAAAAGCCAAAAACATTCCCCTTTTACTTAGGAGATTAGTGGAGACAAATGGCTATAACACTATCTCCCGGGTCCCCTCATTTTGCTTACTACTCTTCGGTATAAACAGAAGTTTCACTGTAGTGATTAAAAGCACCTTGTAAAAATGGTTTCACCAGGCCATATCTGGGAAGAGAGGATCAGTCCTCTTTAGTGAGTAAGGAGGATATGAGATGACATGTTTGAATTGGAGACAGAAAGGAAATGGAATTTTCAAGGGAGAAAAAAATCACAAAAGAAAAACCTGTTTCACAAAATGCAGTTTGTGGAAAATCTTTAAGCTGAATGTCAAGATTAAGAAAAACCAATAAAACCTTTGAAACTAGAACCATGTGAGAGGCCTTGTAGGCTCAATGGCAAAATACAAAGCTATGGTATGAAGAACATAAAATCTTTCCCAAGTAATTGCAAAAGCAATTCTTCAATATTCAGGAGCCTCCATGGCCCCAAAATATGCTTAGCACAAATTACTTATTACACAGATAGACACAGTCAACATTCAAAGGGCCAGCGTTTTCAAAAGAACTTTTACCAGGGCTGTAATTAGTTGTTCAGGCAAAAACTGCACACACATCTAATTGCACACACAATTGGCTAATTGTATCTTCAAAATAAAGGGTAAAGGGTTAATTGTATCCACATCTGGCCACAAAGAAAGAAGTTGTCCTTTGAAAATATGACACTACATTTAGAAGAAAATTTGCATTAAACAACCATCCCTATTACTAATAATAATTATAATAATACCACATGCCTACAAATTAATACCTTTCATCGTGATCCTGAAAACACTTTACAAACATTAATTAATCTCACAATACTCCCACGAGGTATGAAAGGCGATTATCCCAACGGTGTCAATGAAGAAATACAGCAAAGTTAGGTAATTGTCAAAAAGCCACAAAGGGAATCAGAGCTCCCAGTTCCAGGCTCTCAACGCTGACTCAAGTCACCAGGAGGTTCAATGGGGAGCTTGGTTCACATAATCAACAAAAAAGAGCCTAAAAACAACACAAAACTAAGTAATCCAATTTCAGAAGAGTAAAAAGTGGCCTGTGATTTAGAGGCCACTTTGATTTCTTTCATTGAAAGGTACCCAGAAAGACAGGCTCAAGAATGGAGCTAACAAATAGAACTTGGTTCCTTAGTT
This sequence comes from Theropithecus gelada, assembly GCF_003255815.1. Taxonomy (NCBI): domain Eukaryota; kingdom Metazoa; phylum Chordata; class Mammalia; order Primates; family Cercopithecidae; genus Theropithecus; species Theropithecus gelada. The sequence continues at coordinate 105,268,496 of NC_037670.1, forward strand.
TGATTTTATGATCAAGTATTTCAGATAATTTTTAAGAGTACAGAGCATTGATATGATGCATCACCAATGAATGGTACTTTCAAAAATATATAACAAGAATGCATTTCTGTAAGAGATAGATATTTATAATATCCCAGTGACAGCAGCTGTTTAAGATGAGGACTTGCTGAACACAAAAATATGGGAAAGAGGCTAAAACAGAGTAAAACTAATGTCACCTTAACTGTAACTCTTGAGGATTTACATTAAATTAACAGTCAGGAGAATCTAATTAATACTAGCCAAGAATATCTAACTTCATACAAATAATTTTCCTTATAAATGCATAAGCATATCATTAGTATTTGTTGTAATATTATCTTCTTTAAGAATCAGAGAAATACAAGAATTTATTTTTATCAATAAAATACACATTTTAAGGACTGGTATATTTTTTATAATTAAAAAATATTCTTGTAGCCACATGAGGAAATGTCTGGGTGATTTGTTTATTCATAAAAACTAATGACAAATTTTTCTATGCAGATACTTAAAAAGATGTGAAGATAAAAACAGGCTTCAATTTAATTCACTTCGCTTATCCAGTACTGAAAGATACAAGATGGGCAAGTAAAGATTCCTGCTTTCATAGAACTTACAGTCTATGTGTTTATTTATATTGACTCAAAACCCTGCTGTATCTCTTCTTACAAAGGTTCTGAGGCAATATCTGACATTAGAATAAAGAAAACCATTGAAATAGAAAGTCTGGGACAAGAAAAATGAACCAAAACATGCTGAAGGTAAGAATCAGTATGACTGTGCTTTCCACACTTCGAAGTTGGCTCACAGTTTTTGGGCACCCAGAGCATAGAAGAAAAACACACGTTAAAAGAAAGAAACGATCACTTGGACTCAGGAAGGGGAACATCACACACCGGGGCCTATCATGGGAAGGGGGGAGCGGGGAGGGGGGAGGGATTGCATTGGGAGTTATACCTGATGTAAATGACGAGTTGATGGGTGCAGCACAGCAACATGGCACAAGTATATATATGTAACAAACCTGCATGTTATGCACATGTACCCTAGAACTTAAAGTATAATAATAATTAAAAAAAAAAAAGAAAGAAAAAAAAGAAAAAAAAAAAACCAAACTGAGATATGTGGCAAGTTTCAGTATTTGCCCTTAATTTTATGAATAAACCAAAATTTTCTTTTATGAAGTAAATTTATTAAAAATTATAATTGATAAAGTAAAAAAAAAAAAGAAACGAAAAAGGGAAAAGAAACATATAAAAGAGAGATACCAAAACATTTAATTTTTTACCTAACAGAGGTAAAAAATCAATATAATATGAAAGTGCTTCAAGCAGAGAAGGAACTTCTGATGGGAGAACCTGGAAAGGCTCCCGGGAAAACAGTCACACTGTAGGCTGGAAATGAAGGGCAGAGCTAACCTCCAGAGCAGCTGCTACAAAAAAGGTATTCCACATTCAATCTGCAGCAAGCGGACAGAGAGCTGTGTGATTCCAACACATGTTTAGGAAATGGCAAGTTGGTTCCAGTACAACGTACAAGGTAGATACAGTCCTAGCGGGGGGTTGGCCAGACCTGCAGGTCCACTGGCAAATGCCTGTTAAGGAACAAACAACACAGTAGATTTTTGAGGGCGAGGTGGGAAAATAATATAACTTTTCTTTTTTAAAGTAGAAAACTCTAGCACTATGTAAAGAATAGACCAGAAAGGTAAAAGTCAGAAGGAAGAAGATTCGTCAGAAGACTCTGTAGTTAATCAAATGAGGGAAGATAAGGGCCTGATCTCTGGTCCTGGCACAGGCGAGGTAAAGGAGAGGACAGGTAGGAGACTCTCTCTCTGACAGCTCCTAGTGAATATAATTAAATGTGAGGAAAGAGATGAGTCAGTCACACATGACTTGAGGGTGCCTTGCCTCTTAATCCGATGTGACCAAGGAGATCCAGAAGCTGATACTACATGCTTTTTCTCATGTTTTACTGGGTCTGGTGACAACAAAATTAACATATACCTTTGTGTCATAATATTTTCTATCAATGGAAAGTATGCAAAATTGTTTTGCAAAATGCTCATGCATTGCATTTAAAATTATGTCAGAATATGAAATGTACGTTTCTTTAAAATAAAAATAAAATGTGCTATTTCAGCCAGATTCATTATATGAGACCTAAAGCACTGTGGTTATAGTTCTAGCTCAGGTTTCAGCACATTCCTTTTTTTGTCCACTTATATTTACGAAAAGGAAAATAGGCTTTAACTTTTTATCCAGGACTTTATATGATTTGCACTCACTAAGTGTCTTATTATCTACCTCCCACATTGCCATGGATAACACAAAACTATGATCAAAGTAGATGCTTAAAAAGTACATGCTGAATGAATAAATTCAAAAATTAAAGTCAAACCGAAATCACCTGTTCCCCAAGCTTGTAGAGCGTTACTGCTCTTAGCCCTGGACTCTCTGTTCAAGGCAGGTGTGCAAGTGATTGCTGCTGCTCATTCAGTAACAATTTAAAACGTTCATCAGGAAAGATCTATTTCCCAAATAATTTATCCTTCTCACCAAATTTGTTGTTATGAAAATTTGCTAGACACCCTATATGAGGCCAAGTCCTTATTAATGCCAGTGCTAAGAATTGCTAGAAAAAGAACATTGACAAGAAAATGTTTGGGAGCTATTACAACACACTTACATTTCCTTAGACAGTGACATGACTATATGATCAATATTACATAATTAGACATTTTATCCCTTATAATAGTGTTCCACCTTTGCATTTTGAGGGAAACCACTGATTTTTATCTACCTTAATTTAAGGATAACATTATTGTCAATGACCTCCTAACCACATACAAAATACAGTTCAAACTTTTAAATCTGACATTCAAAGACCTAGATGACCTGGGCCAATCGATTTTCTTGTCATAATTCCCTCTAATCTGTTCAGTAATTCCTAAGTAGTGGGGAGAGTACCACTGGTTGTACAAGCATTGAGGAGGAGGAGGAACACTGGGAAGCGGGAGTTCAGGAGAGCTTCAAAGGCAAAAAGGAGAAGGAAAAATGAAACGCAAGGTTGTGTGCAAGACAGGACAAGAGCTATCCCCTTTCTTTTTCTGTATCAAAGCCTTTACAGACAGCCCCTTAGCCCCTGCACAAAGTAGCATGCATGTGCACATACAGAAGTCAGCAGGGATGGGGTCCCTACGGATTGATATAGCTGCAGGAAGCTCAGGACCAGGGGCTCTGAGAAGAAGCATGAGTCAGAGCTGTATTCCTCAATTTTGATTCAGTGACTTGGCAGTTAAGTGGACTGAATCCAACAGATCAGAATTTGAGTTTGTCCCACAGATTAGGTATGTGACCTGAGTAAATCAAACTTTCGCCTTTCTGAGCATCAGTTTACTCAACCCCGCAAATAGGGAGAGTTATGTGATATATGTGCGTGCACTGTACTCCGCACAGTCTCTAACCACAGTAGATCGACAAATAATAGCTTTTATTATTATTACTGAATGTCGGATCTCATTCATCCATTTTAACCAACCAGCAACTATCAAACATCCAAAAACACTGGCCAAGTTGTAAATTCAAATGAATTCTGGGAAAATATTTTGAAACTGATGAAAGGTTTTCATAAGTATTTTTGCAAACAAGATGGTAGTGGTGAATGGCAAAGAGTCTCTTTTAAAATATTATCCAATAACCTGACATATTCAAAAGAAGAAAAAGACTTTGAAAATGGTCTTACAGTGGCTTCTTGAGTAACAGTTTGCCAAACAAAAGTCATCTATAACATTTGGGTTAAAAAGTGATTCTATGAACAACCCGTAAGAAGAGGGGTTAAACATATTTATATATTTCCAATTCCATGTACATGTGAACTGGAGTTTTTGTTACTAGTAGTAATTTTCATTAAAAGGCAGAATTGTCTTACTGGAGGTAGAACTTCATCTTTGTCTTAAACCACATGCCATTGAGCCAAATACTCCTTTACTACTGACTGACCACAAAATGTTCCATTTTGTCCACTGAAGAACTTAATTTGTTTACTATTAAGTAATGAACTAGAAGTTATATCTTACTATTACTTCTAGTTCATTATGCATTTAAAATTTTTAATATCACTGTATTTTCTCAAAAGTTATTTTCAGTTGGCAAGTAAAATCAACTTTACATATATGATATTGGCATAAAATTTCCTCTTCAAATACATGCATTGAAACATGGGGCAATTTTAAAACTGTGGATAAATAATACTTCAAAATACTAAAAACATTTTAAAAAATACATCAGATATACAGTACTACGAATATCCTAAAATAATAGGTGGCACAAGTTGAATACAGGGGGGACTGTCCTCTGCTATTCTCGTTTGCCTGCCAAATCTATTAATCTACCTTTTGCAGACCTTCCTTGGCCACTGCAGCAACATCAATTACTCTTTGTATCTGGAGTTTTTCCTATAGAATTTAGTCTATACTATGTGGTTTAATTTTTGTCACGATTAACATAAAATCATATGCTATAACATTCCATTATTTAAATGTTCATGTGATATATATCTACACACACACACCCATATATATATCCTAGACTGTGACACTGATAAAACACTTCAGGGGAAAAAGAATTAATCCATCTCCTTTGGCACTGAGCATAGCACTATGCAAATGGGACACACTATAAATATTTTCTGAATAGTCTTATAATTCCTTATAATTCATTAAAGTAATTGCATCTTAAGGAATGATCTCTAAATATTAGCAAAAATAAACTAAATTTTAGTTCTAATTGTTTTGAATTGAATGATTCATAAAGGCAAAGATAATGGTTGACCCGAATTTGAATTGTTGTAAGATTAGTAGTTGTGTATTGGTGGACATTTCTTCTTCTTCTTCTTTAATTACAGGTAAGTATGGTGATGGGGTGGCAATGCGCCTAGCTAACAACATTTCTGAGCCTTCCTTGCTGATAGATACAGTCAATGAGAAATAAATGAAAGTTGTTGTATGGGGGTTTCAGAAAATTCCTTAAAGAGGGGTGGGTTTTACCCTAGTCCCCTCCTGCTATGGTTGAAGATGCAGTGACCATCTTGTAATCTAGAGGCAACCTGATATATAGAAGTCACACATCTAATAAACAGCATGGGTAGACTAGCTACCCAGGTGAAAAATCAAGAACCATTTTTCTATTCACCAATTGAGGTGAAAGAAATAACAAACGGTGGTAAGTGAGCAGCTAACGCACAGGACTAGTTTAACAGGATGGAATTTACCTAAAGTTTTACCAAGTGGACTGTTGATCCACTCAGGCACTCAAACATTTCTCAAGTGCTTGTTATTTGTGAGACTTAGTACTAGATACTAGAGAATCGAAATGATGATGATTGTGTCCTATCTTCAAAAATTAAAGGTGGTGATGCAGAAAGAGAAAAAGTTGAGGAAACTGACAGTATCATGGAGCCACTATATCAGCCCTCAATTGCCTAACTTGAGACATTTCTAGATAAAGAAAAACAAACCCCTGTTTTGTTAAGGCCTCCAGTTCAGGAATATCCATTACTTTCAGTCAAATGCATTTCTGATTCATCCATGTACACACAGTCAGCTCTCTGTATCCTTAGGTTCAATATCCATGGATTCAACCAACCACTGATCAAAAGTATTAGGAAAAAAACAATACAACAATAAAGTATAATTTTAAAAACACTGTGTCATAACAACTGTTTATATAGCATTTACATTATATTAACTTTTACAAGTAATCTAAAGATGATGTAAAGTATATGAAAGGATGTGTGAAGTTATATTCGTATACTGTATCCATTTTATACCTGAGACTTCAGCACCCTCAGATTTTAGTATTTGCAGAGGTCATGGAACCAATCCCCTATATACTGAGGGACAATTATACATGTATAGGCACCACCTAGGGAATCCTATTTAAGTGATGATTAAGAGGTCCTCAGCTTTTTCGCAAACACCTTTTTCCTTGGTACTGTAAAGTGTATATTTGTTATAAAATATATCATGCCAATATTATTCATTCTTTGGAAATAGAGTGATATGGTTTGGCTATGTTCCCACCCAAATCTCATCTTGAATTCCCACATGTTGTGGGAGGAGGCAGGGCTTTCCCGTGCTGCTCTCATGATAGTGAATAAGTCTCATGAGATCTGATGGTTTTAAAAATGGGAGTTTCCCTGCACAAGCTCTCTCTCTTTGCCTGCTGCCATCCATGTAAGACGTGGCTTGCTCCTCCTTGCCTTCCACCATGATTGTGAGGCCTTCCCAACTTAACTTTCAGTTAAGAACTGAAAGTCCTTAAACCTCTTGCTTTTGTAAATTGCCCAGTCTCAGGTATGTCTTTATCAGCAGCATGAAAATGGACGAATACATATGGATTTAAAGTTTCTGTAAAAATGTAAATGCTATCTGAGAAGAGTTACACTTTAACCTGTCAATATAATTGACTATCTCACTGTGAATTGACTGATTAATTAACTTCAGTGATGGGTAGGGCCTGAGAGGATGGAACACAAGATATTAATGGAAAAGTTTTCCTGTAGGAAGATTACACTTCCTCCCACTTCCTACCCACTCTATTCCCATCCCTAATATATTGACAGGTGGCCTTAGGGGTCAAGAATATAAAAACTGAAAGGAGAGATACAGACCTGAATGGAAAGGGTGCCAAAGGAAAACTTACATCTCTGTTACATAATGCTACCCATGACCACCCCTCTATATAGGCCTACTTTATTTATTCTACAAAAAAACAAAAACAAAAACAAAAAACAGTTAACTGATAAACAGCATGGGTAGACTAGCTATCCTGGTGAAAAATCAAGAGCCATTTTTCTATTCACCAATTGATGTGAAAGAAATGACAAATGGTGGTAAGTGAATGGCTAACACACAGGATCAGTTTAACAGGATGAAATTTACCTAAGTTGACAGTTGATCCACTCAGGCACTCAAACATTTCTCAAGTGCTTGTAACTTGTGAGTTAGTACTAGATAGTAGAGATTCAAAATGATAATGATAGTGTCCTATCTTCAAAAATCTCCCAAACTTCTACTGGTGATTGTCATGTAAATAAACCATGGGAAAACATTGTGAAGTATGTGGTACCACAAGTGTATACAAAAGCTGAAGTAGGATAGCAGAATTCATTCTAAGGATGATGAAGAGTGGTTACAGAGTCTCACACAGGGAATGTTACCTAAACAGGATTTTCCAGGATGATAGGATTTTGCTATGGAGATAAAAAAGGATATGCATTCCAGTCAAAGGGAACAATGAACAAAACCTGATGATATGAATGTTTGATGTATGACAAATATTTGTTATTGCTGTAGCACTGAGCACTGACGAAGAAGTAAAAGAAGGGGTATTTAATTTGAACACAGATCAGGGAGGGTGCTGTATGCCATGCTAATCAGTGTGGACTTTATCTGATGAGTAGTTACTGAAGGTGAGCCAGGGGTAAGACTTGGAAGATTTGGAATGGAGGGAGGCTAGAGGAAGGAATATCACCTGAAAAGCCTTAGTAATAATCCAGATGACAAAGGATGAGGACATGCAAGTTATAAGTGGTTCCTCTCTGGTTCTGTGGAGCGGAGGGCAAGGTGGGAGGTTGGGGAGGGAAAGGAAAGGAAGGTTAAAAATCATTCAGCTCATGGTAATGTTTGTTTTTTGGAATAGTCACTTTTTACCCACTTCCCCTCAACATTGTTTACAAGGCACCCAGGAAATGCACGTTCTCTATGAATTCACTCTTTCAAAGTTTTTCGTCTGGGATTACACTGCTAGGGATTTAATAGTAAATGAACCCAAAATAAAGAGAGGTGAGAAGGAGAAGCTGAAGCTTTTTGCTGTAGGCATCTTCTTAGCTTTAAAAATCAATATTATCACTTTGTAAGAAAGCATTTTTCACCTAAAGGGAATGGAGAGGGGATGCATTAGATTTGTTATATTGAAATCTGTCTTTAAATCATCTTTAATACCATCTTTAGACATATTATTGTGAAAATTATCTAGAAATATATACACTAATAAGGTTTTTAAAAATAAAAAAGAAAGCATTTTCTCTTTTCTTAAAAATGAAAAGTAGGCAAGATGTGAATAGAGTCTGCCCAATTCCCAATTCCTATCTCCCAAAAAACATGTGGACAAATGAGAAAGCATACCTGAGGCACTTTGGGCTTAAAAAAAAATTGGGGAAACAGAGTGCAGGAAGGCCAAGCATCACATTTGCCAGACTTGGGAGTTCTTTGAGTTAGTAAGAAAGTTGAGTTATGGTGGGGGTTGCCGGATTAAATATAGATAACTTTTTTTGGTCTAAGTATAACCCAAATATTGCACAGGACAAACATACTAAAAAATTATTTGTTGTTTATCTGAAACACAAATTTAACTGGGCATCTAGTAATTGTATTTGCTAAATCTGGCAATCATAGTTAAGGGAAAAAACTAGCTGAATTAATGATCTATTTATCTTCTCGGGGGTGACATGTTGGCTTCCTTTATGTAATAAGGAGTGTTATTAACTACATATTAGGGGATTATGAAGCACAACAATATAAAAGTGTGAGCTTAAATGACTAATAAATTATAAAAACTTTCCTAACAACACTGGGATCTCATCTTTTAAATACTGTGCTCTGTATAAAACATCAAGGGAGGAGCACTCCTAATTAATAAAACAGAATATTAACACCTTAAAGAAAGAATAAATGATGTTCATTGACACGTTATTAGTACTATAACCTCACAGACAAGGATTCTGAAAAGCAAACAGCCCACAAAAATATAGAGGCATGAAAATTTTTCTAAACACATGTCACCTAAAAAAATTTATTGTTAACAAAGCATACTTTCATTATAAATGACAGAGAAGACAACCAAAAAAAAAGTTTTTCATCTTCACAGAGGTCTTACTAATATGTCTTTAACTGATTGCTAAAAACAGAGGATGACAGGGGCATCTTTGGAATCCAAGCAAGGTAGAAAGCCCAACTGTTCAAATCTAGGAATTTTTCTGTGTTTACACTAAAGCATTATGGCTATTTCTTATGCACTTTAAGCTTACTTTTATTACTTCCAGAACCCTTTTCTCATTGTGGCACAGATCTAAACTAAGAGCTACTTACAGGGTGGATGGATACCAAGTAGTCTGTGTGCTGGTGGGATATAGACCTCCACCTTGCATGCATATCAGCTGAAGAAAAAGAGCCCTTATTAATCAAATTTAAAAAGCGCTCTCTCATTTCATGCTAATTGTATGGTCCTTTGCATGATATACAAAAGATTGCCCAAGATGAAAGACATGAAAAAGAAAACGATCAGGCTCGGGGTTTTTTTTTTTTTTTTTTGGAATAAGATTAACTTATTACCTTTTCAGGGAAAGTAGATGACTAATTCAAATATTACACTTATCTTCACAGACTGACCTTACAGATTTCATTATTATCAGCAACTGCCTCTCTCTTCCTCACACAGTGTGACTTCATTGTACTATTCTCAGTGCGCCCAAACCCTTTAAGTTGGTGTCAAACAATACATACATTAAAATTTTTAAATAAAGTACACAGAGATTTGTATCCAAGTTTTTCACAGGTAAATTGCTAAAACCCGCTGGAAAAGAGAGACTATTAATAAAGGCTTGCTTCCCAGTTCCTAGAATATGTAGTTTTTACTTTGGCTGATATATAAAAGCACATCAAAAACTCATTTTTGTTTACTAATAAGTAATAATAATGTAATATTACAGTAATATGTAATAATAAGGGATAGACTATTACTTAAGGGTTGTAAATAAGATGGTAAACCATGATAATTTATGACATAATTTATGGGACAGAGTAAACTATGAATTGGGTCTCTTTAAACCAATTTAGATTTATGTTACCATAACATCAACTGAATACTAACAACCACATAAAAGCCATCAGGGGAAGAGGCAGAAAGGAGAGAAACAGTAGGTACAGTTCACTCATTTGGCAGAACAACCGCAAAGCGGTACTTAGCCTTCCATATCTATCGATTGCTATTAGTCAACTGAATCAGGACTGGCAATTTCAAAGAACAGCTGCTTCAACCTGGAGCCCTTGAAGAGACCAAAGAATAATTGGGCTTCTCAGATTTCCAAAGAATTAACTGTTCTGAAGTTAAAAACCAAATCATACAAGCTTTTAATATCTGATATTTACTGTACATATTAAGAATTTTTAAATCTATTAGAGTGGCATTGTCCAATAAATCGGTGAGGCGAAACACATATAATTATAAATTTTTTGACAGCCACATTAAGAAAGTTAAACAGGTGAAATTAACTTTAATAATCTTTTTTAAATCCAATATATCAAAAACATTATCATGGCAACATGTAACTAATATAAAATATTCAGATATTTTACAATATTTTTTTTCATACCAAGTCTTTGAATCCCAGCATGCATTTTACATTTGAATACAGACGAGTCACATTTCAAATGCTCAAGAGCCACAAGTGGCAAGTGGTGACTGCATTAGGCAGTGTGGTTAAAATTTCACAAAATGGGGGGTGGGGGAAAAGCTTTATTTTAATTACTACCTAATGTTTTCCTGCCAGTCAGATCTCAAGCCACTAGTGAAGTTACTTGTTCTTTTGTGTTCATGAACGCAGTAAGCTACAAAATACCAGAAAGCTATACCACTAAAAACAGGGATTGAATCCTAACAAAGTCAGGCTTAATTTTCATTAATAACAAGTACTTACATATTAAACTACTGTTTTCCTGGTTACTTTTCAGATTCTGCAACAAACTTCAGGAGTTTCAGTTTTTCTCTGAGGATCTAATTATCAGCCAAATCACCCAACATTCAGTGAAATATGCACATCTTTACTATTTGCTAAATATTTGAATAAAATAATATTTCAAAGTAATAAACTATGCAATTCCTAAATCCAAACTGGCTTATGACTAATTGGTAGGAATTGTAGATTTTCCTCATGAAAAGAGTTTGAAAAAATCAAGAAAAGAATAACTAAAAGCAAATGAGTACCAAAATACACTAAATTCCAGGCTAACAAGCTCTTTGGCCCTTATGAAACTACAAAAGACAGCTTAAAGGCTTGCATGCTAAACTGAGACCTGACAGGCCATTTTGAGGAGCTGAAGCATAGATGATCATTAGTAAAACGTAAGTGACAGAAAGGTGCCAGTATTCAATCCTCAAATCTGAATATTCAAAATTTAAAACACATACTATTTTAAAATAAATAAATGTTACTTCGTTTTTTGTTTCTCATTTATTGTTAGAAAATTTTAATTTCAAGCTTGAATTCTGAATTGACTGATACTGCCAGGCAATATATTTGGAAACCAAAATGTCAGTGGAATTATAAATGCTATAATAAATACCTAAAAAGATCTTGAGATATAAGCTGAGTATTCATCTTAATCACTTATAATGAGATTAGGTAATTCAGTTAAATATGTCAGAAAATGAAACATTCTCATATTACTATGTTTTAGTCTATAATTTATCTATAATTTAATCAATAATGCTCATAATATATCTTCCTCAGATCTCATACTCTCCTGTATCACCATCTTTCTGCATTAGTAACTCCTTAACCCTTAACTGAATTGAGGAAAAGCAGTGGTTAAAACTGATTCATTTGGTTAATTAATGTTTAGCCCTGTGATGCCCTAAAATTTGCCTGAGTGACAATTACCTCTAAAAGACATAGTTACAGCCTTCTATCCCAAAGTTCAGTCATGGTCAATTGTTTTGCTTGATCTTGATATAATGAGTCTTAGAAGTATAACACAATTTTTTTCAACCACAAGTCTTTGGTAGAGTTATAACCCATACATTTTCAGACATGGAGAACAGAGTTTAACAGAGCCTTATCCAAAAATAGGTGTATAAGAATTATTTGGTGAAATAAATGGGATGGTCTGCTATTTCAACAATGTACCTGGATGAGAAGTTAGAGAACTGTATTAATAATTTATTAACCAAGCTGAACAGGTTTTAGTTAGGCAATGATAAAAATGCAAATACAAAGTTACTCATCAGATATTTTTGTGACCAAAAAAACCTTTTATCAGGATGTGAAGCCATTTTTCTTTCAGAGCAAAACTAAAACTATTTTTGTTGAAAGCAGAAAACACTGGTTTTGGTTCTCCATGTCAACAGGCATGGAAAAAACAAGTAATATACACATAGCCTTATCCAACTAAAAATGGCCCTCGTCTTTCAGATGTGATTCAGTGGCCCTTTTGCATATGTGTGATTTCTGCAGGCTCCCAGCATGTGCATAGCATACCTAAAGAGACCCTGCAGAAATCACACTTATGCAGCTCTCAAGAATTTTATATTCTTCTAGTAATTACCTACAACTTATCAGATATAGCATAATAGAAACAACTGTTGAATGTTATTTGATACATCAAAAATTGGTGCTTAAAATTTTGAGAAGTAGTAATATATTCATGGTTTGAAGAAAATATTCAGATGCTTGTCATTTACTTATTTTGTCAAATTCTTAATTTTTGTGCAAGAAGGTCCTGTACTATGGAGGTAAAAAACATACACAAAAATACCCTTAGGAATCATTGCTTAAAAATAAGGGGAAAGGAGCAGGTATGGTGGTTCATGCCTGTAATCCCAGCACTTTCGAAGGCTGAGGTGGGTGGATCACCTGGGGTCAGGAGTTCGAGACCAGCTTAGCCAACATGGCAAAACCCCGTCTCTACTAAAAATACAAAAATTAGCTGGGTGTGGTGGCATGCACCTGTAATCCCAGCTACTCGGGAGGCTGAGGTAGGAGAATCACTTGGACTTGGGAGGTGGAGGTTGCAGTGAGCAGACATTGTGCTACAGCATTCCAGCCTGGGCAACAGAGCAAGACTCTATCTCAAAAAAAAAAAAAAAAAAAAAAAGAGGAAAAAACCTGGGCAACATGGCAAAACCCTGTCTCTATAAAAAATACAAAAATTAGCATGTTTTCTTTATCCAGCCTTTCATTGATGGGCATGGAGGTTGATTCCATGTCTTTGCTATTGTGAATAGTGCTACAATGAACATATGTGTACATGTGTCTTTAAAACGAATGATTTATATTCCTTTGGGTATATACAGTAAAGGTACTGCTGGGTCAAATGGTATTTCTGTCTTTAGGTCTTTGAGGAATCAGCACTGTCTTCCACAATGGGTGAACTAATTCACACTCCCACCAACAGAATATAAGCATTCTCTTTTCTCCCCAACCTTGCCAGCATCTGTATTTTTTTACTTTTTATTAATAGCTATTCTGACTGATGTGAGATGGTATCTCATTGTGGTTTTGATTTGCATTTCACTAATGATCAGCGATGTTGAGCTTTTTTTCATATGATTGTTGGACTTCTTTTGCAAAGTGTCTGTGTGTATGTCTTCTTTTGCAAAGTGTCTGTTCGTGTGGTACACATATACCATGGAATACTATGTAGCCATAAAAAGGAATAAGACCATATCCTTTGCAGGGATATGGATGGAGCTGGAGGCCTTTATCCTTAGCAAACTAATGCAGGAGCAGACAACCAAATACAGCACGTTCTCACTTAGAAGTGGGCGTTAAAATGATGAGAACACATAGACACATAGAGGGGAACATCTGGGTCCTATCTGAGGGTGGAAAGTGGGAGGAGGGAGAGAAGCAAAAAAAATAACTAAGTACTACTAGGCTTAATACCTGGGTGAAAAAATCTGTACGGCATTTACCTATGTAACAAACGTGCACATTCTGTGCATGTACCTCTGAATCAGAAAGTTAAAAAAAAAAATTAGCTGAGCCTGGTGTCGCGTGCCTATAGTCCCAGTGACTCGAGAGGCTGAGGTGAGCAGATCACCTGAGCTCAAGAGGTGCAGGTTGCAGTGAGCTGACATCATGCCACTGCACTCCAGCCTGGGTGACAGAGTGAGACCTCGTCTCAAAAAAAGGGGGTGGGGGGAACATTTTGAAACATATAAAAAGTACCACTGAAAATGTGTCTTTAGTCAGGAATGGATACAAAAACAGATACAGAAAAGAAAATCCAAACACAGTTGAGATACAGAAAAGAAAATCCAAAATACAACTAAGCTTTGAGGAAAGTCATAATACATAACAAATACAAAATCAATGTGGCAGGCTAAATTGGACAAGAAAGGCAAGAGTCACTTTAGGATTTGAGAATTAGAATCATCATTCAGTTGGTATAACAGGAATTATTAAACATAACCTGAAAAACTAACAGAAACTGTTAAGAACCTGGTGAGAATAATTCGCTTCAGAGAGATGAAGTAATGTTTCAATTATATTCCCATTACTCTAGTACTGAAAGGTAAGGAGGTTATCCAAAGTTACAGCTTTTCATGGTTAAGAGTAATACTTAGATAACAAGTTCTTCTGTCTTTTGTCTAATCTGACTGTTCCTGCACACATCAAACATTAAATATTTATTGAGCGGCTGATGCATGCCATGCACAGGGAACAATGACAAGTCAACCCGAATCCCCACTTCATGGCACTCCTGGTCGCATGTACAAGGTATTAAGGGACCAGAGGGGAAACTAAATGGCATTGAAGATGAAAGATATTTGAGCAGGGGTTTGAAGGATGAACAGGAATTTGCTCAGTGAACACAAGAGTTACGGGATAAAGTTCTTCAGAGAAGTGACAGAAATTGCATAAACTCCAAGAGAAAGGAATATACTCAAGACATGGTAAGAAACTCTGTATGGTGACACAGAACAGACCTAAATGTTTACACAGAAGGGCAGGACCAGATCATGAAGGACCATGTATACACGGTGGACAAAAGTTACTGGATTTTATCCTACAGGCAGCTGAAGAGCCTCTGATGCCATCAAGTAAGGCAACTACATGATCAGATTTGTGGGTGAATGGATTGAATGAAGGTAGGACTGGACATTAAGGGCTATTACAAAAACTCTTTGTAATAATCCATGTGAAAGATAAGGCCAGAACCATTGTACGTGCAGTGGGGAGGTAGAGGAAAGCACAGCTAAGCAAGGTAGCCAGAGGAGGTAGAAACAAAGTGACTTGGTGATCAATTGGATTGAGAATGAAAGAGGAAGAAGTCAAGGATAATTCCCAGGCTTCTGACTTGAGAAGATACACCTCCATGCCAAGTCATTCTATCAGCTTTCCTTTTGGACTTTGGCTCACTCAGATTGGTCACTGCTGCTTTGCCACATTCTCTTTATCCCAAAGAATGTCCTTGAATGCTACTGACACTGGTGGCAGATATCCCAAGGCAGTCATTCCCACCTCCGAGTGGTGGTGGTAAGACAGAAGCACCACTTCTTCCTCTCCCAGCCTCATCTCTACAGCCTTCAGCAACTAACAGCAGCAATCTTTTATAGAACACTCAGTTCTGCACACAAATCATTGAAGTCAATATATAATTATTGTGGACTTCACAGGAGAAGGCTCTATGGAAAAGAGAAGCAAAGTGAAGCAGCAGGTTTCTGCAGCGTTATTTATACGGTGGAGACAGGGAAACGACATGATGCAAAGCATAAGTTTTGTGGTTAGTCAGGTGCAAGTCTGAATTCCAGTTCCATTAGTGTTACTGTTTTTTTGTGAACTTGGGAAATGGGTACTGTTGAGCCTTGGTTTCCTCCTCTATAAGATATATAGATAACATTGCCTACCTCATCTGTAAAAGTTAATGAGTTAATACATGTAAAGGTCCTACCAGCATTGCGTTTAGCTTATTCAATATTTTTTTTAAATTAATGTTCTTCTTTATTTCTTGTCCCACTATGACTACTCAAAGACTTCCTGCCCCCAAACAGAATCCAGTCACCACTAATGAATGCTTCTATTTGTCCTCTGGCCCCCACTGATATCTATTGTTGGACAAATGAAGCTTCTAAAAGCAAAATAGGTTGATACCTATGTCAGAGACCTCTTATAGTCTACCCAATATTCATCCTTCCTTTCATCTTTAATAGAATCCTGACTTTGCTAGGGGTAGCAAAGTACCAAGCTAAAGTAGGCTCCTTCTCAGGTTTCCTTGCCACTAGGGGTGGCCATATGTTACAATATGGCCAGTCAAACTCTGTTAGAGATTTTTTGAAAAGTTTCTGGATTCAGATACTTTTACTTTCCCTTTGCTGTTTTCCTCCTTCCTGCTTCCTGGAAAAGGGATATGATGGCTGGAGCGGCAATAGCTATCTTGCAACTATGAGGAACTATTGAACTTTGGCTTTAACATTCCTGAGCTGCTGAATCAACACTTTAACTACCTTCTGTGAGACTTCTTGTCATATGGGAAAAATTAAGCCCCAAATTAAACAACTGCCTTTTACTGTAACTCTCAATTGAGCATAATTCCTAAATGATTTAATCAATTCTACTCTACTCTGGCATGATTTTTAAGGCATTAACCGTAATTTCCTTCCAATCTAAAAAGAAACTAACAGTTATTGAGTATCTAGTATACATCAGATACTGTGTATATAGACATACAAATAAGTATTACATATTGACTCACCAAATTCTTTTAGTAACCCTGCACAATAAGTGGTAAAGCCAGGATCTGAGCTATAAGTCTGTCTGATACAGTTCACATTCTTACAGCTATCCACACTACAGCAAGGGTTATGAAAATTTGCTACTATGGGGAACCATTACTCCCAAGACAATCTTTCTCTCGAAGTTAGAAAGGCACTTGTCCTACATCCTCTATACTGATATCCAAAATCCAACTAGCAAACCATCTAAAAAGCGTATCTAGAGATTGAAAGTGTATGCAGAAGGGAGACCATGAAGTGGCTGATGTGACAAGCAGTGAGAGTTGCAGGTGCCTGCGGTACACCCTGCCCAAAAGCAGCTTGGCAAGGTTGATGACCCGGAAAGGAGGTTCCTTTCACCTGCACCTTCAAATCAATAAGGACCCCGAAGAAATCACATTACGCTGGAGGTAAGTGTGTAGCTGACTGCCAGACTCCACCTGAGGCCTGGGAGAGGCAGGTTAAGGAAGGTACCCAATGTCACACACATTCTCGCAGTCAAACCCCTATGTATGATTTTATCAGAGACTTTTGAAAGAGGAGCAAAAGATGATTAAAACGAGAGGTTATGTATATCACTTACAACCTATTAAAATAAAAAGTACACTCTAAATATAAATATATTTTGTATAAGTATTACATAAATATACTTACATATAGGAATATGTTTTAACCCTTTCCTCTACAAAATGAATCTGATGCAACTAACAAGACTCACAATAAATTTTAAAATTATGTCCAGGAAAAATATAGAACAGAAGCATCAGGTAAGAGGAAAATAAAGTATGCAGATGCATATCTCATAAGGTCTTAAATAGTTACTAAAACTGAACTGTAAATTTAGGTCTGAGTTTCCCCTTTGCCAATGGAAAATGGAAAATAAAAAGTTAGACACAAAATTTACAATGGCCATGAGAAAAAGAGACTATTACCGCCTCAGAAAAACAAAATATTTTGTTAGTATAGAAGCAATATGACAGTGGCTCACATCTGTAATCTCAGGACTTCAGGAGGCTGAGGCAGGCAGAGCACCAGGTCAAGAAATCGAGACCATCTTGGCCGACATGGTGAAACCCCATCTCTACCAAAAATACAAAAAAAATTAGCTGGGATTGGTGGTGGGTGCCTGTAGTCCCAGCTACTTGGGAGGCTGAAGGAGGAGAATGGCTTGAACCTAGGAGGCAGAGGTTGCAGTGAGCTGAGATCACGCCACTGCACTCCAGCCTGGCAACAGAGTAAGACTCCATCTTAAAAAAAAAAAAAAAATGTAGTATGAAATTAGAATACCTATGTGGGATTTCATATGGGAAACTATGTAACGTAGTAGACAATGCCTTAGTAACACCTCCCATAATAAATATCACAGTATATTCCACACAAGTTTCTCACTAAGTTATTCAATCAAACTGAACAACAGTACAAGGAAGGAAATCTGTGCAGGACTAAGGCAATGAGGTAGAAATACACAGCTCTCCAATGGGTTGGTCTGAGCTAGTCATAAATGCCAGAATATCTTGATGAACAAATAAACAGCATGTTCTTCGAACTATTTTCCAAGAGAAACCATCTTAAAAAGTAGGGTTATACAACCATTTACCGACTTTTCAGCTAAAAAGTTCTGAGAAAGTTTTCATATGCTTTTTATTAGTATAAATGGTACTTCAATATACTATCACTGTGCTCTTATGTGTAGCATGCACCAATCTTTTCTCCTTCTGCAAGTGGCATAAAAAGGCAGAAAAAGGGACTGGGCATGGTCACTCATGCCTGTAATCCCAGCACTTTGGGAGGCCGAGGCGGGCAGATCACGAGGTCAAGGGTTCGAGACCAGCCTGGCCAATATGGTGAAACCCTATCTTTACCAAGAAATACAAAAATTAGCTATGCGTGGTGGCGCATGCCTGTAGTCCCAGCTACCTGGGAGGTTGAGGCAGGAGAATCACTTGAACTCAGGAGGCGGAGGTTGCAGTGAGCCAAGATCACATCACTGCACTCCAGCTTGGGCGACACAGTGAGACTCTGCCTCAAAAAATAAAAAAAGGCAGAAAAAAATGTGGATTGCTGTTACTTTAAAAACAATTATAGCTTTTAGCTTTTATATTAGGAGGTTCTAATACATATATCTTTCTATTACATAACTAGTATCAGAGAAAGTTTATAAATTCACACCCATAATAATTTCTTAACTAATTTAAAAGGTGATGTGTGAAAGGTACTTTCCAAAGAGTATAACATCCCCAAAGTAGTTATCACATAGCCTTGTACGGACGAAAATTAATCTCAATTCTTGAATAGGGTAGAAAGAACACAGATGCTCATTAAAAACAAAGAAACCTGGCACACAGTAAGGAATGGGGCTGGCTACGCCTGGAGAGAAATGTAAAATCTATGTAAATTTTACTAAGCTTAACTAAAGTATAATTTTTTTTCTAGGTATTCATGCTGGTGCACTGATGTAGGGATGTTCACAAAAAGAATCCTCAGTAGGTACAAAGCGGAATATTCAGATAACGTCAGTTAGACCAGCTACATACCTGCATGCTACTTTTCCACTGCCTAAAGATTCAGATGAAATTTATCCTTCAAGAAGGAATCTCTAGTGATGGGAAGACATCATAAAAATGGCTGCCCTTTAACTTAAACTTTCTATAGTCTCAAGAAGTTACAATGGTAATATAAACCAAAGGAGGACAAAATAAGGACCATTTGCTACTAATTAAAAAACAGAGGATTTGGAAAAAAAAAAAAAAAAAAAGATGGCTGTGTGAAATAGGGAACAGTTGTTCTCCCAACATGGACCTCTCACCCTGCTGATTTTATGGTTTTTAAAGCTATAAAAGTAGAAACTGGAAACAATGACAACAAGGTGACTACCAAAGTATAAACAGAGTATTATATATGGTTTTTTAAATAAGAATATCTGAGTTGAAGACAGAAAACTCGATTTGGTAAACAAAAAGCTAGCATTTCCACATTTTGATTCCTCCTTCTAAATATATATAATTAACACATGTGTACCTCCACGAAACTGCAGTAACAATGTTCCAGTTCTTTGATTCGAATTGCAATCAATTGTGATCAATCAACAGCTGTGTTGGGCACTTAAAGTTACATAACTTTAACAAACAAAGATTGCTAAAGTTAAATAAATATCATTGTGGTCATTTTAAGCTACCTAACTTCATCAAGCAGTGCTACAAAAGCAGCAGGTTAGCGGGTTTCTGGCAGGGAATAATTGGTGCTGAGCAACAGACTGTGTACATGAGCAGAAACATTGCATAAAACTCACATTACTGGCTTACCCACACCATATGTGCAGTTTGGATGGAAACAGGGTTGCTCTCATACACCTCACATGGTTTGGCCTCACTGGCTAGGGTGAATGAACATTATGTTTCAGTGTGCTAGTTAACCCCAATGCAAGCCAGAAGAAAGCACCAGAATTATGACTTTTCAGTTACAATTTTTCCAGCAAAAGTGAAGTTAGGATACAGACATAGTGGTAACAAAAACGTACAAATTTGAAGTTACAAAAAAGACCTTCACAAACTTTGAGAAGCAGGCTGTAAGTTTATCTTGGCAGTGTTTTGGGTAAACAATCTATGCTAATCTTACTGTAAAATAAGTCAAGATTATAGACTAGAAGAAATAACAAGGTGAGCATTTTTAATTGTTCTCCACCAAATTTATCATTTCCCAAGACAAACACGCCTAGCAAGAGCAAGAATCTTTGAAGTAATTTTTGCAGCCTGACAATTTACCTGCAAGGACCTTTGAACTTTCCCTACCCAACAGGCTATAAAGCTTGATTAATCAATGCCTAAAATCTCTTCATTAAGCAGCAGATTCCCATCTTCCTTTCTCCCCTATCAAAGCATTATTTTAAAGGTTGGCATTTTGTGGCAAAACCCCAATTCACTTTTCAATGAGGTAAACAGCCATGACTTCCGGGCAGGGAGGGCGCTTAACATTGCATCTAATTCACTGACTTCATGGACTAAGAATTGAAGTTGAAGAAATCTTAGCAACATATCCTAAATCATACTTAGTGAGCAAAGGAGTCCAACAAAAGTGCACTTTCAATTTTGTGATATGACACAGCAATTCACATGAAAATAAAGTTTGGAGAAATGCATTCTACAAAATCTTCTTACCAAAAGGTATGCTGCATAAGAGGATAAACACGTCAAAGAATTAAATTTACCTGTTCAAATGACACAGTGCAAGAATCTAACTATGCTTCATATCCCAAAGAAATCAGAAATTAGAAAGGGTTTTATATTAGGAAAAACAAAGAATGAACAAAAATCCTGGCAATTCTTTGATAAAATTATGTTCTCATCAACTAATTATCATAAAGCTAGAAATTCATATCTTTAAATTAGGAGTCTCAGCATCACAGATAAAAAGAAAGAAGTGAGATGTTTAGACAAATATATGTCCAAGCCAGTAATCCACACACTTTTGTGGGGGAAAATAGGCCTTTATAAGTGATTCAATGACACTGACAGGTTGATTAATGAGAAAAGTTTGGGTCATGTGATTTCCAAAGAGATAGGAAGAACAACGTCCCAAATCACTTCACTCTTCTCCCTGCTGGAAAGGTCCCTGGGTGTCAGAGGACAGATGTTTTGATAAATCATGATCAGATGTAGTGCTCAGTGATCAACTAATTAAGAAACCTTAAACCTAAATGAGTCAAGGGAGGAAAGTGCCAACATATCGCCTTCATGATCATTCTCAATAGAGCGACTGTTTCACTGTTTTAGTATCGTACAAAATATTTCTTCTATTAAGCAAAAACTAAGACTGAGTGAATACGTTGTTTCCTCATCACCAACATTACTATCATTTAAAATATAAGATACATTCATTATAGACAAATTGGAAGATCAGAACACTGGAAAGAATGATTTAACCTACATAGCTATCATCCCAAATGTAATTACTCTTACTGTTTTTATGCATTACATCATCTTTTTCTGCATAGTTTTTATATAGCAGCAATCATACTGTGTATACAATTTTGTATACTTCATTTTAACTAAAATTATAAAACTAAGTACTATATCTGTATATTTTATTGAAAACTCATCATCAGTGTCATTTATAAAAACTGAAAAATATTGCACTGACTGAATATGCCATCTTTTTTGAGCATAAAACTTGTGGATTTAAAAGATTATTTTCTCAGAACAGAATCCTAAAAGTGGAATTGTTGTCAAAGTATATTAACATCTTTATGGCTCTTAATGCCAAAATGCCTTCCAAAAGTGGTTGTACCAATTTAAACTGCCTTCGATAGCAATATCCATTATATTTGTATTTGGACTATGAAGATCTTGTGAGAGTAAAGAGTTTCATAATCATCTTTGTACCCCCGATGCTTTAAATTAATATATGTATTATATACCATGTTGTGCTAAAAAAGTCTTAAAACTGAAATCCTGGCATCCTCCAGAAGAATTGTTGCTATATTTGAAATTGTTCTTGAAAATCTCCCCCTCCAGTCTCCTTTTTTCTACACTTTGAGCCCCCAATTCCTTTCTACACAAACCCCAGTTTTTAATACAGTAATCTTATTCCATTCTTTAAGGAGTAGTAACCAAAGTCTGTATCACATGGGATTCACAAAGCTCAAGGATATTTTCATTCATTTCAATAACTATCTGAAATAAAAGCAACAAGGAAACGGGTCCCTACAGAATCTGAAGGCTCCTATAGCTCTATGAAAGATATAACGGATATATGAAAACATATCAGAAGAAAAGTGAACACATTTTATTAAAATGTGAATCTCATACCTTTTTCAGAAAATCAAATTTTAGGCTGAGGGAAAGGAGTGGGTAGGGAAAGGGAAGATGTTGATCAAAGGGGACAAAGTTTCAGTAAGACAGGAAGAATAAGCTTTAGTAATCTAATGCACAGAATGGTAACTTTAATAAATAATAATACACTGTATACTCAAAATTGCTAAAAGAGATTTTAAATGTCTTTACCACAAAAAAAGATAAGCATGTAACGTGATAGATTTGTTAATTAGGCTGATTTAATCATTTCACCTTGTAAGCATGTATCAAAACATCACACTGTACCCCATAAATATATGCAATTATCACTTGTCCATTAAAAATAAGTTTTAAAAAGGATTGAACAAAAGAATCAACTTTTCCCTAAATTACTGAACTATGAATTCTATAATGCAGCTTCATATACAATGCAGCTTCCATACCTAGCTCAAAAGAACTCAAGCTTTTGTTTACAACTGTACAATATATTCCAAAGTGACCACGGTGTACTAAATTGAGAAGTGCATTTGAAATTACCTGAATAAACAAAGTCCCTTAAATCCTTCCTTTACCTACTAGAAATATCATGCCCCTAACAATTTTAGCAAAACAGTTTTTATTGTTATTGCTACTACCTTAATTACTATTTTCGCAACTCTATTAAATTTGCTAGTACAAATTGGCCATAAGATTGTTTTATCTCTTCATTAAGAAATTTATATTAAATATGCAATAAGTTACTTTGGCTAACAGAAGTTGGGGGGAGATGTTAGTGCCAGTTTCTTAATATAAATAATTTTAGTGTCTTCTGTCAGTATAACCACAGGAGCATCTCAGTACCACCAGCTGATAATAATCTTTATAAATCCTACTTTGCAGCTCTACCATCTGTTAGTTATTATTTTATATGTGTCTCCATATGCATATGTGAATTCATTATCACTCAAGACAAATACACAAATGGAATTATGGTTTTGTGGGGAGCATTTTATTGGCTTGTTTTTGTATTTTATTATCTTTAAGCCACTAAGTAAATAAAAATAAGTAAATAAAAATATTCCTCAGTCTTTGAGATCAAAAATAAGTTCAAATTTTTAAAAAACTGCAGTTACAAATATAAGAAATTTAAGTTCAACCAACACTTAAAATAAACAACCTAAAAATATCAGCTAAAACTAGATTAAAATTCAGTCACCAAAATTAGACATAGTTATATTAAAAACTAAAACTAACACATTCTCAACTCCCAAAATACACCTAAAAGCCAAAAAGAACAGGTCTGCTGGTAAATTATTAGCTAATATGGTTCCAGTTTTCACAATATAAAACACTTTCCAAGACTATAAATTTAAAAAGAATGACTACTTGCTTAAATGTAACGTTTATTCTCTTAAGAGATGAGTCATAATGGCAAAAACTCAAAACTGGGCCCTACAGGTTTATCTCCCTGAGCTGTAAGTTACAGGCTCCAAGACTAGTAGAACACAGTACAAGTAGATGCAACATCATTACAACTCACTATCAAAATTTACCCAGAAGGGCAAGAAGGAAAAAAGAACGAAAAGGATGTGGCTAATCCTTTAATTGGATAATTAGTTCGAATCGTAACTCTTCCCTCGAATATTAGAGTCGAATGATATTAATTTTAATAAGCCCAAACATAGATTTATACACGTTCACTCTCTCCATACCAAAAACATGGTGAATTTTGTTAAAAGTTACAAATGACTCTTGAAACACAGAGCAATGCAAAACTTAGTAAAAATCACATTTTGATGATTAGACAGTTTAGTGACATGTCTCCTAAAGTTACCCTATTTCAGGTGATAATATCTTAGGATGATACATAGGAAACTATGATGTAGATGCAGTATTAATTAATTTATTATTGAGAGAAATCCCAAACTACCTAAAGAGGGAGAGTGAAGAAGAGACAAACAGTATTTCAGGAAGTACTGAAAACTTAGGATTTTTCTGGAGTGAATGCTGTATTATCATCACTTTCATGAACTGCAAAGTCCCTCAAATTACTTATTACAAATACACTGTTTTCCATAGACAATCATTTGTGTAAATGTGCTAAAATATCCCATAATCTAACTCTGTAAAAACTAACCTATTTGATGCCCAAACCAGATCTTACTTTTTAAATTCTATTCCATCTAAGTGTTAGAATTCCCATAATGTTGAGAGATGTACTTGAATAGAGAACACAGTTTTAAAATATACTTGGGCTATGAAGTGTAATGAAAAATATCACAGACACTTAACAAATATTTTAACTCTCATTAAAATTACAATGTAGCATAGGCCAGGCTACATTTATTTTTTAACCCCTTATTACCAGTTATTGAGATTCATGTGTGTAAAGCAATTTCACATTAGGATTTGCTTCTGTATTTCTAAAATGTTCTTAATGAAGAATTTCATTTCCCAGGAACTTCTTAATCATAAAAAATTAATCATATAAATAGACAAAATTATTCATAGTTCAAAGCTCATCTAATGCATGATGCCTTCTTTGACTCCCCCGGACAATATCCTTCTTCCATCGAAATCTCATAGCTACCATTGTAGTTATGAAGCAGAAGGAACTTATTTTATTTCACTTTACAGTATAGTGATTTGTTAAATTTTCCATGAATAGATTGAGAATTCCTGCATCAATAAGTCAGAGTCACTGAGTCTTACATATCTTTGTATCCTCCCTACCCCCATGTCTAACACAATCCCTTGAAACTAAGAGGCAATCTATATGTTTATCTGAACTTGCCAAAAGAAACTTCTTTTGGTATACTAAAAGCCACCTTCTCCAAAGGGTTCTTAGAAAAGTGAGTTATAGTTTGGCAACTACAAATGTCATTTTTAAGCTTTATGGAATCCATGCTAATTTACTAATTATGTTCTCATTATAGAGAGTATTTCAACATTGCTTATATAGTCATTAAAAATTAAAATAATTAGAATCTTTCCAGTTAGCACAATAGTTTGATTTCTTAATCAGATGTATATATATGTATTTAAAACTAACTGAAGGTATTAAACTTTTCCCTGCTAATGTAGTAAGAGTGCCAAAAATAATGTAAATTAACAGATTTTTTAATGGGTAACTCCAAAGGAATGCAAGAAAAAATTTTTGTGTGTGAGAAAAGATATAACTGTGTGTTTATCATGTAAAGTAGAAAACAGAATTTAATAAATATAAGTGGATTATTTATTTTTGATTTATCTATCCAGAAATCATTGACAGGGCATTTATGTTACATCACATATGTCTAACAGTGTGATAGTTGCTGAGGTCATAAAGCTAATTAAGCTATAGCCCCCCGCCTTTCAAAAACCTGCACTATAGTGAACTCATAAAAAACAATATAAGCATTAAGAGGACATTAGGGTTGTCTCTGGCTGGGGGAGCAGAGAAAAGGGTTCACAAAGGAAGTGACATTAGAACAGCGTTCAAGGTTTAAGCTTCATTGTGCAGGTTTCAAGGGATTTTAGGGGGGAGCACGGAAGTAAATAAAAAACCCGCTGTTCTTTTGTAGAAAGATATTTGGGGAAGAAACTGCTCATCTAACAATAGTCTAGTGAACAGATGAGGACCTAGTTGGTGTAGGAGAAACTGCATTTGGAAGGTATTTGGTAGGCAGAAACATTAGGACTTGGTTATAGATTTAATGAGGGGGTGAGAAGGAGCCAAAATGACATTTAGGCCTTTAACCTGGCAGATGGACAAAGATATTAAATAAAATCTAAATGATCAGTTAGCAAGTATTTATTGGGTAACTTTTGTGTACCAGACACTATTCTAGACATACAATGTCTGTTTTCATTCTAGTCAGGAGAAGCAGATAGCAAATGAATAATCCGAGATAGTGATAAGTGTGATGAAGAAAATAAGACAGAGTTATGTGACAGTGACTGGGGGGAGGGACACATTAGCTGAGGTAGTCATGAAAAGTGACACCTGAATGATAAGGAGGAAGCCAAGTGAAGCTCTGGTTAAAAAAAGGACTAGCAAATACAAAGCCTGAGATAGGAAAAGTCTTAACATCATCTAGAGACAGAACAGCAGGCGCAGGCGGCTGGTGGATGGGGATGGGAATGGGGAGAAAAATGAGATTAGAGAGAGTATGGAGTTCCTTGTGGCCCACTGCAAGGAGCTTAGCATTTATTCTAGTTACAGTAGATAGTCAGAGCTTTTAAGCCAAGGAGTGATGTGATCTGACATATTTCTGTCTGCTATGTGGAGAATGGGCTGAAGGAGAAAGAATGGGGGCCTGGTAAAAGGGGTGGCTTAGACTGTTCTAACAGTGATGACGTTGAGAAGCAATCACATTCCGGATATAGAGGGCAAGATGGCAGGACGTGCTGATAGACTGGATGTGCAGTGTGAGGGAAAGAGAGGAGCCAAGGGTACCTAAGGGGGTTTGGTTCTAAATCACTATACAGATAGAGGGTGGTGATATTAAACAGGGATGATTAAAACTTGGGCACAGAGAGGCTTCAGGGTGGTGGGGCCAGGTATCAATAGTTCTTCCATGGTTAAGGAAAGGCTAACCTGTGTAGAAATTTGTAAGTGAAATGTTACATAGGCAGCTGGGTATAGAGTCTAGAACTCACGGGAGAAGTCTAGGTAGAGACATGTTCTAGGAGTCATCAACTTCTACACAGAATTTAAATCTAGGAGGCTGGATAAGACTCATTTTTACTATATCAAGCAAGTGTATGAAGGGTAGAGAGTGTTCAGCAGTGTTTTCACTTTTTGTTTTGTTTTGTTTTGTTTTTTTGAGATGAAGTCTGGCTCTGTCGCCCAGGCTGGAGTGCAGTGGCGCGATCTCAGCTCACTGCAACCCCCGCCTCCCGGGTTCAAGCAATTCTCGTGCATCAGCCTCCCAAGTAGCTGGGACTCTAGGCACAGGCCACCACACCCGGTTAATTTTTTGTATTTTTAGTAGAGACAGGATTTCACCATGTTAGCCAGAATGGTCTCGATCTCCTGACCTCATGATCTGGCTGCCTCAGCCTCCCAAAGTGTTGGGATTACAGGTGTAAGCCACCGTGCCCGGCCTCGTTTTTGTATTTTAAAGGGGAGGAATAGCAAATCCCATGTTAGATGCTTACTGTCAAGGTAAATTACTATCTGGCTTTTCTGTGGCAAAACATATATAGTCTCTAAAAGTATTTTATTATTTTCCTCTTGCATTGCGATTTAACCCTGAGGTCTCATTTATAGTCTCCCACTCCACTTTTCTTTTTTCCTACCTTAGTGAGCTCTCTGATAGCAAACACTGTCCTCTCTTTGCTCAGCCGTTACTTGAATAGAAGACACTTTTGAAGTATCTGTTACTGCATGAGTATATACATCCAGCCTTAATGATTAACAATTGACTACATTAATAGAGAGACTAGAAAGTAGCACAATAATGAATTTGTTTCAAAGCTCTGTGGATTGTAACCTTAAAAGCATCTTTTCTTAAGAATTAGTCTTGGAATTCCTTCTATCAATGAATCAACTTTGAAAAATAGTCAAGTTCTGCAGACATTTCCAATGAAACACACAACTAAGTGCTATGGTCTGAATGCTTTGTGTCCCTCCAAAATGCATATGTTGAAACCTAATCTCCAAGGCAACTGTATTGGGGGTGGTAGGGGAGAGCCCGCATTAATGGGATTAGTGCCCTTATAAGGGGCTGAAGAAACTAGAGTTCTCCCTTTATCATGTGAGGACACAGCCAGAGTGCAAACCAAAGAAAACGGGCCCTCACCAGACACTAATCTGCCAGCACCTTGACCTTGGTCTTTCCAGCCTCCAGAACTAAAGAAATAAATTTCTGTTGTTCATAAGGTATCCAATTTATGGTATTTTGCTGTAGCAGCCCATATAAAAGAAGACAATAAGCAACTAAACTCAAGTAATCGTGGATGATTTTTGAACCATCCTGGTAGTTATTACCCAAATCCCAAACATATCAACTTTTATTTCCTATCAGAGATGCTACTTATGGTCAGCACTCACTACATGTTTCTGCTGCCCAGGCTGGCAGCCTTGAATTCCTGGGCTCAAGCAATTCTCCCACCTTAGTCTTTTGAGTACCTGGGACTACAGGCATGTGCCACCATGCCCAGCTAATTTTTTAATTTTTTTGTAGAGATGAGTCTCTCAATGTTGCCCAGGCTGGTCTCAAAACTCCTAGCCTCAAGCAATCCTCTTTCCTTGGTCTCCCAAAGCACTGGGACCACAGGTATGGGCCACTATGCCCAGCCTCACCAACTGTATGCATAAATGAAAGAGATCAAGTTGCTTCAACATATAAGCTGGACATTTTTCTTTGTCCTTGTATCTTACTTTCACCATTATATATTCAGCTCCATGCACAGTATCTTGAGTGCAGTCAGTGTAATAAATACTTGTTGTATGCATAAGTGAAAGAATGAATGCACAGTTTCATGAGAAAGATGATTTTCTTCCTCCTCATGAATTTACTTCCTAGATCACATCTTTAAATAAGATGTTTTAAATAAGATGATTTTTCCTCGATTGTAAAATATTTGTTCATGGTGAAAAATATAAATATAAAAAATAAAAGTATCTCTTAAAAATATATTACTCTCTACTTATAACTCATGATTGTACTAACTTATTCATTTAACAAATCTTTTCAACTACCTACTGTGGGCTAGGCATTAAGGAACCATGGTGAATCACACTGGCCAGGTCCCTGACCTCTCTCTAGTTGTATGCAGCAATACCCTCATGTGCTACAGCTAGAATACAGGCAGAGGTGTGTCACCATGTAGAAAGTTTCAAATTTCAAGATAATCCTTCCACCCTAGTACTTAACATTCCCCTTAAGTCTTAAAGATGATGATTTTGGTGATTAAATAATGTTAGTATATTTCTATATAGTATTCAAAAGTATCCTAACTACATTTTCATGCATACCCTTAGAAAGCAAATAGTTTTCTCATGTGAAAAAGAACAAATACCCTAGTTTTTCTACAGAATACTTTCAAGGAGTGTACTTTGATGCTGGAACTAGTAAGGCAATGGAGTTTTGAATGTATTTTTTTTTTTTTTTGAGACGGAGTCTTGCTCCGTCGCCAGGCCGGAGTGCAGTGGCACCATCTTCGCTCACTGCAACCTCCGCCTCCCAGGTTCAAGCGAGTCTCCTGCCTCAGCCTCCCGAGTAGCTGGGACGACAGGCACATGCCACCATGCCCAGCTAATTTTTGTATTTTTAGTAGAGACAGGGTTTCACCATGTTGGCCAGGATGGTCTCAATCTCTTGACCTGCCCGCCTCGGCCTCCCAAAGTGCTGGGATTACAGGTGTGAGCCACTGCGCCCGGCTGAATGGATTATTTTTAAGCCTTTCTCTACAAGTTTATGTACTGCCTATTTATTGAAATGTATTAGTAAATAATCACTCAATTAAAAATAGTTTAAATGTTTTAACTTAAGGACTTGATTTCTGTTTTGTTTTGTTTTTAAAAAGTTTAGCACTTGGGAAGGCACTCCCTGTACTGCTATCCACTGACTTTCAGCAGACCACTTGTTTCCCTGTATTCAGGCACCTACGGCATAGCAAGAGCAGAAGTTACTATTTATCCTCGGAGGCATATGTAATCATAGTGACTCCTTCAGTTTCACCGAAAAGGACTTACCCTATTTCACTTACCTCCGAAGATTGGCTGGCTTCTACGTCCGAAGTTTTGCCTCTTGCTGCCATTCTCTGCTCATTTGTTGTATCTCCTATGAAGTAAAATACGTATAGATTTTTAAAACTTGACCATATTACTGAGGCCAAACTACCTGCTCTTTGTTTGAAGTATCTTTTGTTATTACATGTTTCATATCGTGGAAGAAACCACTATTTCCCTTGTTTCAAAGTAAACATGCTAACTTTTTAAGAACAGTACTTATAAACAAGTCTCATATATCATTAATAAATACATATACACACAACCTAAATGTATCCTGTTTTATATAGATTTACTCTGGAAAAATCAAATAAATTCATATTTTATAAATCAAGTCATATTTCAAATAAACTTGGAAAGTTTATGACTTAAGGCAAATTATGTTGAAATAAAAAGTCTTTATGATGTGGATAACTGTCCTCCAAGTTAGTTTTTCATAAGGCTTACTCTTTGTAAGCGTTTGTGTGTCTGTGGATTTGCTTTGAAGTAGATGTGTATGTTTATATGTAATAATTAACCAGATGATAGATAATCCTTACAGCAGGAAAGAATAATGAACAAATGCATAAACTAGCCTTCACTTAATACTTTGATTCCTAAGGCTAGTGCCTGGCTGGGTTACATTACTAAATGAAGTGGATGAGTAGGCTGGCTTGAAGGACATAGGATAGACACAGACACACTTGGGTAAGTATAAGCAGAATTTAATAACTGGCCCATTTTAATTTATTAATTATCACTAATGGTTTGTGATTAACACATGATAGACAGAGACTACCTATTAGCCTACTTCTTTGAAGCATAATCAGACGCTAATTTAGCAATTTGTAAATTGCTTTTTCTATAAAATTGGGCCATCTTAGGAATGTCCACAGCAGGGAAGATTACCAAAGAAATGGATGATGGCTTAGCTGACACTAATGGTTAGAAATTTGTTAATGTAAGGAAAAGTCATGAGTCTTGACTGGAGATAAAGTATGAAAATCTTGTCTAAGCTTAACTTCTCCATATGCAACACAAAAGTTTAGTTTACTAATGGCTATAGTCAAGGAAGAGTCTCATGAAAATTGTAAAGGATTAAATACAAGCCTGTTGATAAGAATGATACATTGGACTTTGGGGACTCAGGGGAAAGGGTTGGTGGCGGGGTGAGGGATAAAAGACGACACTTTGGGTATAGTGTACACTGCTCGGGTGATGGGTGCACCAAAATCTCGGAAATCACCACTAAAGAACTTATTCCTGTAACCAAACACCATCTGTTCCACCAAAACCTATTGCAATTTTTTAAAAAGTGTGATTAAAGTAATAAAAAATATATAAGCCTGTTAAATTATAAAATCATGAAACAAGAACAAAATTGGTAGCTTATTTATTTAAGATAAATTAACCCGCAAAATGTTTACAATGCATATTCCACCCTATTACTTCGTTCTCTGTTTTGTGCAACATTATTACTGTTGGGCAGGGCCCAGCACACAATAGGTGTTCAATAAATATTAGTTGAATAATTAGTGAACTTCTCTTTGTAGTTCATGGTAAAACTGTGACAAGGCCAGGCGTGGTGGCTCACGTCTGTAATCCCACCACTTTGGGAGGCCAAGGCGGGTGGATCACTTGAGATCAGGAGATTGAGACCAGCCTGACCAACATGGTGAAACCCCGTCTCTACAAAATTACAAAATTAGCTGGGCATGGTGGCGCATGCTTGTAATCCCAGCTACTCAGGAGGCTGGAGAATCGCTTGAACCTAGGAGGTGGAGGTTGCAGTGAGCCGACGTCGCGCCATTGCACTTCAGAACCTGGGCAATGACAGCGAAACTCCATCTCAGGAAAAAACGGTGACAAGATAAGACTTTATGATACATAATAAAAACTATATTTGAGCATACATGTTTGTAAAAACATATTTGTGAAGCAAAAGAAATCCCCCATCTCTGAAAGTGAGGGATAAGAGAACCTCCAATTTACATTGGAGAAACCAACGTATGAGGAGTTTGGTTTGCTTAGTTATAGGCATGAGACCACAGGAACCTGAGTGGCCAAAGTAATACACATGTCTGTACAACAAGGTCAAAGTTGTGTTTAACAATGCACATGCATGATGTTTCTAAGAAAATACGTATAACTCACTACAAAAGGTCCTTTACTCGAAGAAATATTATTTATCTTTTAAAAAGATTACTGTTCATCCATAGTCACACAAACAGTATATTTGGTTAAAATCATCCAGCACAAAGTCTGTGCTTCCTTTGCCATTTCCTGATTTCAAGGTGTGTATCTACACAAAACTTTCTCCCTACAGCTTGAAAAACCCAGAAAGGTTATCAGCCAGTGTTCTTAACTTCACACAACACATCTGCCTGGAAGCAATTGCTGAATCACTATTTACTGAAATGCCATGTCTGGCGATGACTCAGATAGGACAATAATGCTTACAAGGAAACTGCCATCTGTAAGATTGTTTCTCTGTAAACAAAGGCATAAAAACGAAAGCTGAACAAACAACAAACAGAAAAGAATGGATCACAATGAAATATAATTTTTGAAATTTTTTCCACCCATTAAAGAATTTTTATTATGGTAAAAATTCAGTTATTTTCTATATTTTCTCTAATCCATATAAAAGTTAAATACTATTAAAAAATAAGCAAAAATGGATATGAGAAATATGAAATAAGGTACTTAAGTTTTCAAATATCAGTTAACTCTAATTTATATATTGGATAACAAAATTTCATCTGCAACTCAGACATTTTAACAAAAAAACACTGACAATTTCATAATACCTTACCTTTCACATATGTGAAATCAAATGTTAAAAAACATCACATTTGATTACTGTTGGGCAAGCACAGTACGATAACTCTGCCCACCCCCAATTTACAAAAGAGTGAAACCTAAGCGGCAGAGGCACTCAGTGACCTGCCCAAGGTTTCCCACATAGAAAGCGGTCACAGTGGGAGCAGAACCCAGTCTCTTGACATCTCTGGGGATTCTGTGGTCTGGTGAACAGTTCCAATGCATGAGGGCCAAGGTGGGAGGAAACTAGACTGTGAGTTAGGGAACAGGGTGTGAAGAGAGGAGCCCAGGGCTCTGATAGGGAGCGCTGAAGGCAGGATCTTGTGCCTTCTTGTCCTGCAGACAGCTTTCATTTCTCCTTTTTGCTTCCATATGCCCCATAGATTATCTGTTTTCTTCCCTTTTCAATGGTGACATCAAATACTTCTGACTGGTGTAAGACTTTATTCTTCCTTCTGGTCCTTCAAAGCAACACACAATTCCCTTCATATTTTTCAAGAAGTTTTTAAGGCTAGAAACAATTTTACAAGACGCAAAAGTTGTCCCTATAGTGCAGCCATGCAATTTTATTTCAAATGTAGTTTTTATTAGAGCCTTTAAATGATAAAGGCTACATATACATACTAATGAAGCTCTCTCAGAACTTAAAGGACTGACATGAAATTCATCTATATTTTAGATGAGGGGTTGGCAAATTTTGTAAAGCGTCAGATAGTAAACATTTTAGTCTTTGCAGGCCATAAGGTCTCTGTCACAACTTCACAACTCTATCATTGTAGTCACAAGCAGACATAGAAAATATGTAAACTAATGAGTGTGGCTGTGTTCCAATAAAATTTTGTTTACCAAAACAAGTGGCAGCCTGTAGTTTTCCAGTCTGTTTTAGAGAAATATATGCCTTCCACCTTTTCTGGGATAAAAAGTTGAATGATGGCCAGGTGCAGTGGCTCACGCCTATAATCCCAGCACTTTCGGAGGCTGAGGCAGGTGGATCACCTGAGGTCTGGAGTTCAAGACCAGCCTGGCCAACATGGTGAAACCATCTCTAACAAAAATACAAAAATTAGCTGGGTGTGGTGGCGCGTGCCTGTAACCCTAGATACTGGGGAGGCTGAGGCAGGAGATTGCTTGAACCTGGAAGGCAGAGGTTGCAGTGAGCCAAGATCACATCACCGCACTCCAGCCTGTGCAACAGAGAGAGACCCCGTCTCAAGAAAAAAAAAAAAAAGTTGGATGATGTTTTAGCTATATAAGGAGTTGAGAAAGGAATGGTCATTAGAGTATCATCATGCTCCCATTCTACTGGGTGAAGATGGTTGAGGCGAGAAATTATGCTGAAGAGTGAGCATATGTATAAAGGAAATTGGAAAGGACAGAAATTTCCAGTGATGGGAGAGGAACCAAATGCCTACTTAAGAGGCATGTCACCCAGAGGAGGCTTGTCTGAAGCGGCTGATGGCGGGTGGGTGATGGGGCAGATACTTGGTTCCCACTCCTTATGTAACCGTAATAGGTTAAGTCAGTACACTGAGTGGTATGATTTGGATGTGTGTCTCCTCCAAACCTCATGTTGAAATGTAATCTCCAATGTTGCAGGTGGGCCTGCTGGGAGGTGTTTGGGCCATGGGCACAGATCCCTCATGAAGTGCCTTCCCTGTGGTAATGAATTCTCAGTCCATGTGAGAGTTGGTTGTTTAAGAGTTTGGCATCTCTCTTGCTTCCACTCTTGCCATGTGACACACTGGTTTCCCTTCACCTTCTGCCATGATTGTAAGCTTCCCGGGGTCCTGACCAGAAGCAGTTGCCAGCATCACGCGTCCTGTAGAGCCTGCAGAACCCTGAGGCAAAATAAATCTCTTTTCTTTATAAATTACCATTCTCAGGTATTCCTTTATAGCAACATAAACAGACTAATACACTGAGACACTGGGCTACAGCAGTAAAAGAACTTTAATCTTAGGACAACCGAATGAGGAGACATGAAGAAACCTCAAATCTGTCCCCCAGAGGAGTTTGGGGGTTTTCGAGTGGGCCAAAGTGTGGAGACCACTGATTGGTTGAAAATTACAAGGTGAAGTCATGGGGCAGGGAGATGAAGAAATGGTATTCTCTTGCTGATTTGGTTCTTCTGTGGGGGTCTTTAAACTGGTTGGTGTTAGTTGTTCCACTAGAATCCAGGATCTGCTTAAGTAATCCTTCAACAAGAGCTTATGATTCTAGTGTCAGGGATACTACCTTGAACGAAAACCAGAATCCTATCTATAGGAACAATGGGGATACAAATGGTCAGTATCTGGTGTTACATAAATTTTGGTTACAAAGAAATGGGTCGGCCGGGCATGGTGGCTCACACCTGTAATCCCAACACTTTGGGAGACTAAGGGAGGCAGATCACCTAAAGTCGGGAGTTTGAAATCAGACTGACCAACATGGAGAAAATCTGTCTCTAATAAAAATGCAAATGTAGCCGGGTGTGGTAGCACATGCCTGTAATCCCAGCTACTAGGAGGGGGCTGAGGCAGGAGAATCACTTGAACCTGGGAGGCGGAGGTTGTGGTGAGCCAAGATCATGCCATTACACTCCAGTCTGGGACAACAAGAGGGAAACTCCACCTCAAAAAAAAAAAAAAAAAAAGAAAGAAAGAAAAAGAAAGAAATGGGTCAAAGTACAGCCTGAAGAATGTTTAATTATATCTATATATTTCTGTTCAGAATTCCTGTTAATCCTGTGAGGTCACTTCCCTTATGCTTCCTTAAACATGGAGGAAATTCCATTAACATTCACCCCAGACCTCTCTCCACTCTCCTGTCCACTGGCTGTTGCATTTGGGAGGACTTGGCCACAAGCGGTTCTGTCCCCTTGTCAGCGACCTTTGAACCAGTGATTCTATCTTGAATAGGATCTGGATAAAATGAGGCTTAGACCTGCTGGGCCACATCCCCAGGAGGTTAGACATTCTTAGTCACAGGATGGGATATGAGGTCACAAGATAAACATCACAAACACCCTGCTGATAAATGAGGATGCAGTAAAGAAGGCAGCTAAAACCCAAATGGTGATGAAGGTGGCCTCTGGTCATCCTCAATGTTCATTATATGCTAATTATAATGTATTGGCATGCTGAACAATACTCCCACCAGCATCATGACAGTTTACAAATGCCATGGCAACATCCAGAAGTTACCCTATAAGGTCTAAAAGGAAGAGAAACTCTCAGTTCTGGGAAATCCCTGCCCCTTTCCTTAAAAACCCATGAATAACCCATCCTTGTTTAGCATATAATCAAGAAACAACCATAAAAATAGCCAACCAGCAGCCCTTGCTGCGGCTCTGCCTATGGGGCAGCCATTCCTTTATTCCTTTACTTGCTTAATAAAGTTTCTTTCTTCACTCTGTGGACTCACCCCATATTCTTTCTTGCAGGAGATCTAAGAACCCTCCCCAGGACCAGGATTCCTTTCCAGTAACTTCTTCTTCCCTCTCTTAAGAATCAAGGAACACAGGCAGCATGTTGCTGTCTGCTCTGATCCTCCACAGAAACATCCTCCCACTTGGGGAAAAGCCTGGCCAGCTCAGCATATTTTGTAACTGAGTGGAACTAGCTGACAAAAAAGCCAAGCTCTGTAAAATATTTGGAGAGGTTTATTCGGATCCAATGTGTGTGTCCGTGACCCAGGAAACAGTCTCAGGAGGCCCTGAGAAAGTGTGCCTGAGGTGGTCAGGTTACAGTTTGGTTTTATCTATTTTAGAGAGAAAGAAATTACAGGCAAAGACATAAATCAATACATGTAAGGCATACATTGGTTCAGCCTAAAAAGTTGGGACATCTCAAAGTAGGGGGTTCTTACAAGTCATAGTTGGATTCAAAGATTTTCGGATTGGCAGTTGGTTGAAGGAGTTCAGCTTTGTCTAAAGACTAGAAGCAAATGCTTGAGTCAAGAAAAAGGGCATTGCGGAAACCAAGGTTCTTGTTAAGCAGATGACACCTTCAGGTAACAGCCCTATAGAGAATATCCTAAATGTCTCTCTTCAGACCTTAAAGGTGTCAGCCTTTCATTTAATCTCTCCTAGATCTGGGAAAGATCTAGAAAGGGAAGGAGATTCTCTACAGATGCAATTTCCCCCATAAAAGACAGCTTTGCAAGGCCATTTAAAAATATGTCAAGGAAATATATTCTAGGGTAAAATATTTTTATTTCCTTCAGGGTCTGCTATCTGTCATGAGGTCCTACACCAGTGTCAGGTTGGAATTTGGTATCTTATTGCTACAATGAGTCTGTTTTGTCAGTCTTACAACCTCTCTTTTAACCTTAATGCTAGTCAGTTGCTCCTAAACTCCAAAAGGGAGGGGGTATAACAAGATCTCCAACCTCCCTTCCTGTCATAATTGGGAATTCAGTTTTTCAGGCCCAGAGGGGGTCCGTTCAGTCTGTTGTGGGGGTTTGGGATCTTACTTTTGGTTTACACACTCAATCTAATTCTGGGATTCAGATTAGGAAGCCCTTTTGCTCCCTGTTATAAGCCACATTCTTCAACACCAGCTTTATAGGCAATAAAGTTGAGAGTTTGGTCTCCATCTGTTCCTTTCCCCCCCCCCTCAGTTGGCCAGGTCTCATCTGGGGAAGAGGACTGTTATTACTGCCATGCCCTTGAGCCCAACAAGACTGGAAATGGGCTTCTGTGGACTGGGTTGGAGCCTGCCTGCATACAAAGGGCTGTGAATACAGAAAACTGTTTTTCTTTTCTTTAAAGATGATTTATCTAGAACTCTGTATCTGAGAATGCAATCTACAAAACACTGGTTCCAAGGGGTTCACATGGAAAAAAATATTTCTATGGTCAAAAATATGAGAAAAACCTTCAGAATGCAAGTTCTCTTCCAGCTGATTTCCTAATGCACTTTAGTATCTAGGAAATTTTGCAGTAAAGAAACTTAAAAAAAATTTTTTTTTTTCAAAGTGTATTTGACTGTGGAGCCATTTTATTCATCTGACACCTATTAAACATCTTGCAGAGCTTCATTAACGCACCATGGGAAATGCTGATACAACATTTCTAAAGTTAAATTTGGTTATAAAATATATTATTTCATCTGACTCTTCGGAAGACCCTCTATATGGCCAAATTTATTTGCTTTCGGACATTCACTTTAGACAATGTTAACCCACACTTTTTTCCTTTCAATATTTTTTCATGGCTCCCTTTTAATTCATGACTCCCTGTTAATGCATTTGCGACAGACTGGCAGTATGTGACTGCATTCTGCTACACGATTCTGATTCCAGAATAGTTGATAATCTATAAAGAAGAAAAAGCCAGGCACCTTGAAGACACAGGAGAAAGCCCGAGTACTTAAAAATATCTCCCCCACAAATTCCACCAATTAGAGATTCATTAGGGTTAATGAGCTCGCTTTTAAAATGCAAATACCCTCTGGGAGTGTTTGCCTATTAGTCATTCACCAAGTGAAGCAGTGGAAAGAACAGGGGAATGGCCACACCATTAACTCCTTTTCATTCTTCAGTCATACTCATTATTCTAGGCAGCCTGGCACTGTGGAAAAAGAATGGCTTTGAAATCTGACAGAACTCTACCCAAATCCTTTACCAAATCTATGGCCTTGTACAAGTTACTTCTCAGTGCCTCAATTTCCTCATCTGAAAAATGGGAATAATGGTACATACTAAGGCTGTTATAAAGATTAAATGGGAAAACATATTAGACACTAATTGCAGAGAAGGATGGGAAGCCGGGGTAAGGTCTTGGCTTCGGCTGCTATTCTGTCTTTGCAGGTAGCAATTAGTGATATGCTCGTTTAGCATCGGAGAATCTATGGACTGAATGTGTGTGTCCTCCCCGGCCCCCACAAAATTCATATGCTGAAACCTAATCCCCAATGTGTTGGTAGTAAGAGGTGGGGCCTTTGGGAGGTCATGAGAGTGGAGCCCTCATGAGCATGATTAGCGCCCTTATAAGGGGCGGAAGAGAGCTGAGTTGTCCCCTTCTGCCTTGTGAAAATGCAGCAAGAAGATGCCTTCTACAAACCAAAAAGCGGGCCCTCATCAGACTCCAAATCTGCCAGCATCTTGATCTTGAACTTCTCAGCTTTCAGAACTGCGAGAAATAAATTTCTGTTGTTTATAAGACACACAGTTTATGGTATTTTGTTATAGCAGCCCAAACAAACTAAGACAGAGAGGATGAGAGGACTAGGCCCTTACATGTAATCTTATTAAATGCTCTGGCAGTGTTGTGAGGTAGGCTTTATTGCAGTCATTTAACAGAGGCAGACCTCGTACTAAAACCCAAGTCTGTTGACAGTGACAAATTATTCCATAATATCATGGTGCTTCCCATTACTTATCAAAGCTTGAGTTAAGTTATCCAATTCAATTTTAAACACACTACATTTAAATCTCTTCCAATTCAGTTTAGTTTTCCCTCCTACTTTTTCTAATTCTGTCCATTTAATCCCTGTCTGTTTTCCACCATAATGAAGAAAAAAGGAATGGAGAGAAAACAAAAGTACTAATTGGTTAAGACATGGCTTGCCCAGGAGCCTGGTCAGGATTCTGTTGACAACTGTTATAACCTCAAAGGAAAATGAGCCAAGAATAGGAACAGCTAAGCCATAGAGGAAGGAATGCAGTTAGCAAACAAATATAGGAAAGGGTTCAAGCTGACTGTGAATTAAAGAAAAGCAAATTAAAATGGCACAGAGCATGTAATAAATTAGCATACCAAAATTATTAACACCCAAAATTGGCAAAGGAAAGAACTGGCACATGCAAAGTGAATGCTCAATAAACATCTGTTGATTTGACTGTAGGTGGGAGAAGGACTGTAAGAAAATGCTGCATACACTACTCACTAAGAGCTAATAAAAAGAACGATAAATGATTGTAAAATACAAAGAAAGTTTCAAACTAAGGGTTCACCAGAACAGGTAGTCTACGTTAAAAGATATTAGTGTGAATTTTCATACATATTTCTATACAACTTTTAGGCACCATGTTAGATTTTAAATGTGATTGCTGTTCAAATCATACAGCTCAAAAACATGCTTACTACTTTAAAAGCATTGGGTCACACTGAATAGTTAAGTATGCTTAATCTGGAAAGTAAGAACACCAACAAATCTAAATGAGGTCATAACCACGGGTCAGTCTTACCCTCCTGCTCTTAATTAACTTGTCTTGGGCTTCACTGATGTCCTTAGTTCTGAGTCTTGTTACTTTGTAGCTATGGGGTAATAATTTTTCTGGAAGATCTTGAAGGAACACCAAAACATCAATTTAGCCGTTTAATGCTTTGTTAAAAACAATTCTTACTTTTAGGCTGG
This sequence comes from Theropithecus gelada, assembly GCF_003255815.1. Taxonomy (NCBI): domain Eukaryota; kingdom Metazoa; phylum Chordata; class Mammalia; order Primates; family Cercopithecidae; genus Theropithecus; species Theropithecus gelada. Next base: position 105,308,706 of record NC_037670.1, read on the forward strand.
AAGACTAGAAACTGAAAAGGCCAAATTAATTTTGTATATGTACATTTGCACAATACTGTATTATGCTGTACAAATCTGCATCTTGAAAGGTTTTTTGTTGTTGCTGCTGTTAATATATTTCCCATGTCAGAGTAAATTTATATACTGCTCGAAGCATAAGTTGGGTCAACCATTCCTCAGCCTGAATCCCAAAATACTGCCAATAGAAAACTCTACAAAGGGCTGTTCTCAGCATTCCACTGACAACAGGCTCTACAGGCTCTGCTGAGAACAAACAGGACTGCCATAAAAAAGAATTTTTAGTGTGTATAGCTTAAAGCCTAAATATGTAAATAGAAAATAAAATATGCGCTAGCTGGGCACGGTGACTCTCGCCTGTAATCCCAGCACTTTGGGAGGCTGAGGCGGGCAGAGGTGGGGAGTTCGAGACCAACCTGGCCAACATGGGAAAACCTCATATCTACAAAAACAAAAACAAAAATTAGCCACACATGGTGGTGTGGGCCTATGGTCCCAGCTACTTGGGGGCTGAGGCAGGAGGATTGTTTGAGCCCAGGAGGCGGAGGCTGCAGTGAGCCGAGATCGTGCCACTGCACTCCAGCCTGGACAGCAGAGCAAGCGAGATTCTGTATCAAAAAAAGAAAAAAAGGAAAAAAGTCACTTGCAAATCACAGATCATGTAATAATCAGAAGCAAAGAACACATGTTAGAGATAGCACAACGTGATAACTAGATGAAGACAGAGTTCAGTTTCAAAATGCAGAAGCTGGCTGGTTTTATTAAAGCTATCACATACGTCATTCAGCTATACAAGATGAACGTGAGAAATTACTGCCCTAATTAGGATCACAATTTGCTATGCTATACTTAATATGTTCATATCAGGAAAGAGATTTGGTCCCTTTAAGAACTCAGGTAAGCCTAAACACTACAAGGCCAGAGCGGGGAAGTTCTAACCTGTTCACTGGCCCACTGATTAGAAGCAGACACACAGCAATAGTGAATCACCATTAGGAGCCTGAGAAGAAGGGCCTGAATGGGCCTGAATCCAAGTTTAGGGCTGCAAACTCAGGGCTGCCCCTCCTTAACTATATTGATGAGACTTTTAGTTGGGCTACAATATGCAGACAGAATAAAGTGAAAATCATAGGCTGGCATGGGATGGATGTGCCCCCCAAAAGCAAGGCGCTATTAGTAGCAGGGAACAGGGTTTTCATCTGCATAAACGCAGATAAATCCTGGGATGTCTAGTTGCCAGCAGGGCAGTGCATCTCACATTTCGGTGTACATAAGAATCCCCTGGGGTGCAAATTCCTGAGTATCACAAGAGAGTCTGACTTGAAAAGTCTGATGAAAGGCCTAAGAATCAAAATTTCCCAGATACTCTAATGCGAGTGGGACATGGACAACACTTTGAGAAACACTGAAGCAGACAGAGCCTTAAACAGTGGACAGACTATTATCTGCCTACTTTTTACAGTCACTGTCTCCTCTTTCCCTTTATCGATTCCCCCCACATTGTTCAAATACGTGAAGAATAAATAACTCCGTATGAAGATTGGGGCTCACTAAGTAAATGTGCCCAAAGGAATTGAAAGCAGAGTCTCAAAGAGATAATTGAACATACACCCATGTTCACAGTAGCACCCTGCACAACAGCCAATGGTGGAAGCAACCCTAGTCTTCACTGACAGATGATGAATTTAAAAATGTAGTATAAACATATAATGGAATATTATTTAGCTTTAAAGGGAAATTGATACATGCTACGACATGGATGAAGCTTGAAGACATTGTTAAGTAAAATAAGCCAGTCACAAGACAAATACTGTATGATTCTACTCATATGAGATACCTAAAATAGTCAGATTCATAGAGACAGAAAACAGAATGGTGGTTTCCAGAGTCTGTGGGGAGGGGAGAAGGGGCGTTTTGTTCAATGAGTACAGAGTTTCAGTTTTAGTTCTAGAGATCTGTTGTACAACAATGCGAATGAACTTACCACAAATAAACTATATACTCAAAAATAGTTTAAGATGGCAAATATTACATTGATTTTATTACAAGTAAATAAAAAATTAAGAAATAAGATGTTTTTCTCTATTTAAAACAATAAATTGGTACTTTTTCAATTTGTTTTAGTTTTGTTTTAACAATTGTTTCCATACAGATGTTATAAGTCTCTATTCCATATTCACATTGTGATTTTAATAAATAGGTATTTAAAGGGAAAAGAAAAGTCATGTGAAGGAAATGTGTTTTTTTTTTTTCTCTCTGCTATGAATTGGTTATGGCTCAGTAAAAGGCCTCACCACCTGGCTACAAGAATAGTTTAACCACCTGCCCAGCTACTATGCCTTGCAGCAAAAAAATAATAACCAGTATCAGAGGAATACACTTTGACCACTTTGTACTACTACAATAATGTTGTTTCTGTTGATGTATATCTGCAAGTTTGCTTGTATGTATATCACCAGTACTGACAGTGTTAGTGATACTGCATATCAATATGCTCTACTCTAAAAAAACTGTAACTGCTGGTTACAAAAATAGAAATTTTTACGTAAATGAAGAAATTTAAAATATAAAGTATTAGGTGACAGATGAAGCACAATTACAGATTATGGAGAATTTCAGGGCTAATATTATATCCTTTAATGATCTAGAGCAAAATACCTAGATTTCCTCTGAAGATGGGACATTTTTCAATCTTCTTAAGTCTTGATGTCACTAGAATGGGAAGAGGAGGTTGCTGAAAATGAAATTCAAGTGTTTGGTGGGGAGAGGTTTGATATCGACAAATATTTTAAGTCCCCACTCGCACCAACTCCCCAACCCCTTTACTGACTGCTGGCTTTGCTTCCTGTAGAAAGCACAGAAAATCTGAGGAGTTGAGAGAAGGAAAAGGAGAGTCACCAGGTAGGAGGCAGTGGACAATCAGACATTGAGAGCCCGCTACTGGTAGATCCTAATCTAACAGCTTGAAAACTCTGACCTCAGGAATTCCAAAATAAGCTGATAATATAAAATCACAAATATGGAAAGGTATAAAAGCAAGAGCTCATTAAGAATGAAGCAGCACTGGGTGAGAGTGAGCAAGTGGCATGGCTAAATAGTATGAGAATAAATAGTATGAGAATCTGCTTGATAACAGAGTGAAATGTGATGATAGAAAGAGAAGGGACCACTCTCAGCCTAAAATATTCCCCAACCTAGATTTCAACCAGCTAACAATATATATTCAGTCTTCATGCCTCAGCTTCAACACAACTACCTCAAAACTACCCCCAATAAAACCCATGTCTGCTTTACAAGTTATATGTTCTCCTTCTTCTCCAAAGCACTTCACACATATGCAATCACTTAATTACATGCACTCCCTTATTTAAAAGTTGTTGTTCCCACTAGACTATCAGTTCCACAAGGACAATAATGTGTTTATTTGCCACAGTATTCTCAGCATCTGGTAAAGTGACTGGCACCAAGTAGGCTCTGACTAAATAGCTGTTTCCTGACTGGTGCATTATGGCAAACACGGGATGGTCAAGAGGAGGGTGGCAATGGTCTCAGAAAAATTTAAGTTTCTGATGAAACTATGGGTTACGTGAAGTAAATTTAGGAGGATACACTTTGTAATAGGAAATAAGTTTATTAATGGCACTTTGACGTGGGTGAAAGGCAGAAGCTGAGCAAAAGGCTTAAGGAGAGATTTACAAGCATAATTCTAATGTGAAGTTTGGAACGGATTTCTACAATAAGGACAGGGTAGCTCAGCTATAAGATACTTGCAAATACTTCCCAGAAGTTTGCAAGGGTAGAAGGAACAGGGCAAGGAGTCAATGGTGACTTTGAAGCTGCATTAGGAAAACTGATAGGTCTCTGGTATTCTGTGGAGAAGAGAATATGGGAGAAAGGAGAAAGAGAAGAGATTTTACTGGGTTCTGCATAGTTACAATGGAGTTTGAGGTAAATTACATGAAATATAATAGTTGGCTGAGACTCCAAAGGAATTCTGATAAAGTAATTTTATTTATCATACTGTATTCGATGCTGTATTTTAAAGTTTACTAATATATATTTGATTAATTTAAAACACCTATTTTTCCAAAGCGGTACTATATTAGAAATACATGGCAACACATTTGCAATATTTTTTAAATTTCTCTAAAAGTAACAGTACTGTTTTAAAAAATCTGGAGTCATTTCAGTTTGTAAAGAAGGAATCACTAATATCAAGACTGGCTAAAGAGTAAAAACATTTACTCTTTTAAAATTATGAAAATCATATGTGGTTTATATATGTTAAACCTATATTTCTAATTACCACCAAATTCAACAGTACTGCTTGGTTTCATAAATTAGATATTCTTGAAATTAGACTTACTTCATTAAATCCCCATCATATATTTATATCATCATGACTCAGTGTTTTCAAATAAGTTCAGCAGTTTTCTAGGGGGCAGGTTTAGTGAAATTAGAATTCAATTGGACACGTGCCTGATTGGAAAACATATTTTAAAAATTCTAATCTCTAATAACTTGTTTTAAGGCTTGGAGGACTAGCATGGAAAAAAAGAGAAACATATTCACTAACCAGCTGTTTTATGCAAAGTTGTCTAAGAGTAGCGGCTTCACTCAAATCAACTTGTCTCAGTCAAATCCCTTCTCTTCTCCCACTCCTAAGCTTTAACCACATCCGGACTTAAAATGAGGCAAACCTTCCTCCTCCTATGGCTGTCAAGGTTCTCTCTTCACCCTGTGAGAAAGCACATCAATCCCAGTGAGAGCAAAGCATCTGGAAACCACAGCATGGTGGCAACAGGGAATACCTTTCAATCTAAGGCAAGAGCAAAGTATTTCTCTTCTCCACTAAACTGATAATAAATTTAGTTGGTAATAATGTAAATTATAATAACAATAAATATTACAGTTATTATGTAAAAAAATACTTCTCTGAACAAGACTTACAGAAGAGGGGGAGGGAATACTCAATGTTTACTCTTCTGTATAGCCTCAGCTGATCTGTACACTATGCATCTACTTCCCCATCTCATAGCAAAATTAATAACTGATGATAGCTGACATTTTCAGTAATGCAACAAACAGGAGTTGTACACCATCTGATAGATTGCAATGAAAAAAACACATAATTATTGTGATATTCCTAGCAAAAATTCCTGAATCATAACCTGAATCTAATTGCAAAACATGTCATACAAACTCAAATTGAGGGATATTTTACAAAATAATTAGATTGTAATTTTCAAAAATGTCTAGATATTGAAGGTCAAGGAAACACTGAGGAACCATTCAAGATGGAGGGAGATTAAAAATACATCACAAGTAAATGCAACATATGATTCTAGACTGGATCCTTTTGCTGTAAAGGACATCACTGGGACAAAACATAAATGTAGGAGATGTCCTTGCTTTTAGGAAATGCACACTCAAGTATTGGGAAGTAATGAGACATCATATTGTCAATTTACTCTCAAAAGATTCCAAAAAAACAAAAAGCACTTCATACTGTTTTTGTGACCTTTAAGTTTGAAATTATTTTGAAATAAAAAATAAATGAGAGGAATAGTTAGGATGATAAGAATACATGGATATGATATATAGATAGGTATAGCGATAAATACATTGATAGGTATATCTCACAAGTTCCTTTATCCCACCAACTAAAATGGAACTAATCCTTTACCCCTTTCACCTTCTCCTCCTAGGTACTCTTTGTGTCAAGGAAGAAAAAGTATCACCAATTGCCCTGCTTCCTCTTCCTCCCTCACTCCCCACATCATGTCATTCAGCTAGCTGGCTCTTTTGTTTCCTGGCCTCCACGTTCAGCTTTCTAAAGCCACTGACTCTACTCGAGTTTAGGCTACCATGATTTCTGTGATTCCCATAAGTGGCCACACAATCAATCTGCCCTCCTCTACTTGTTCTCTTTCCTTCAATCCATTCTTTACTCTTTCTTAACACAGACCTGGCCTTTGCCCATCCCACAATTATTTTATGGCCCTTATTGTGCTTAGGATAAACGTCAAATTCCTTCACATGGCTTATAAGTCCAGGACAATCTGTACCCTGACTAACTCATCCCTTTTCATCCCTTCTGCTCTAACTCTACCCTCCAATCATAAAACAACTTTCAGATCCTCAAATCTGCTTCCTTTCAGGTGTGCTGTTCTCTGTCTCGAACATTCTTCCCCATTCCATCTCACCTCTTCCCACGGAACATACAATCAATATTCAAGAAATATTCAATTTAATGGGTAAATGAATTATTGACATCTTAAAAGTCTTATTGCATTTTCCCCAAATCATTGTTCAGAAAGTTTTCATTCTATCACAACTTTTTACCATATCCCGATTCACTTCTTATATTAAATTCTACGCCTACTTGATTTATGGGTGTCTTTTTCTCTTTACCTTCTAAAATCTGAAGGACTGATATCAGATTCTTCAGACACTTGGAAATGACCATACAGGAAAAGTTCTCCACAAACACTGCACATGCCACGAAAACTCCAACACAGTTCAGACAATTAGGGAACCTTTCTAAGAAGGAGGGGCATAAACTAATGTAAAACATATTCAGATTATATGGTAATACGTAACTGGGTTGCTCATGTTTATTTTCTGATATAGCACTTTTCCTCAAAAGATTTTAAGTAGGCTGGGCGCGGTGGCTCACACCTGTAATCCCAACACTTTGGGAGGCCAACGCAGGCGGATCACGAGGTCTGGAGATTGAGATCATCCTGGCTAAAGCAGTGAAACCCCGTCTCTACTAAAAATAGAGAAAATTAGCTGGGCGTGGTGGCGGGTGCCTGTAGTCCCAGCTACTTGGGAGGCTGAGGCAGGAGAATGGCGTGAACCTGGGAGGCGGAGCTTGCAGTGAGCAGAGATCGCGCCACTGCACTCCAGCCTGGGTGACAGAGTGAGACTCCGCCTCAAAAAAAAAAAAAAAAGATTTTAAGTAGAAAATGTTAAGCCAAAGAAATCACAATTTCCTTGAAAATTTCATGAAAGGGGACAAACTCCTTATAATAAGCTCTTTCCAATAACTTTATTAAATAGCAATGATTTTGCTGATTTAACAGGTGAAGAAAATAACAAAAGAGAGTTTTAAAAGTTCCCAGCATCACAAAACTCCTAAATAGCAGAGCCATATTTAAACTAAAGTCTGTCTAGAGTCAAGATCCACACTTCTTCTAATACAATTATAAAAGGAAACAATTCACTCTAAATTTTCTTCATAAGCAATATCCACCTTCAGAATGGCATACTATCAGTTTGCCATAGACAAACTGGATCCATTTATCATCTTTAATTTCTTCCTTAATTTTTAAATTTCTTCTTCATCTTTAATTTCACCTCCTTTTGGTGAAGGTACTGAATTAGAGTAGACAGCATACCGTGTCAATTTTTGGTCTTATTTTGCTTAACCAGAAGTACAGTATACTGATCATTTTATAACATTGTACAAAGCAAACTGAATTACCGCGTGTAACAGGGTGCCTGTGAAAACAGTTTTTTGTTGTTAGTTTTTAAGTATTCTGCTGGTGTAATTGTTTCTGGCTTTGGTGCTGTGTTTCTATTTTCTTTTAAGGACTTGGAACCAGTTTTACACCTCTCTAATGAAAGCACATCAGTTTACCTCTATAATTCCCAATAGTTAGTTTTTAAGCTACAAATCTTGGTAGTTAAGACCTGGAAGCAGCCTTTGAGATTATTTTGGCTACTGCCCTTCATCCTTGTTTCCAAACCTATTTTATAAGTGAAATCTGAATACAGTGTCCTGATTGTACATTCTGATTCTCACTTCCCAGCCTCGTAGCTCAACAAACACCCAAAGACACAACCCCTGCAGCATCTGAATTTCTCTTTTTTTGAAGAAAAATAAATAACTTCTACAAAAGATAGGATTCTCAAGTTGTCATATTCCAATTCTACAGTCATGAGAGATAATTAATTCCTTTGATTTTGATAAGAGAAAAAAACAGATTTTAATAACCAACAGCCCTGGCTTACAGACTATTTTGAGCAAGTTACAACTGTCTGTAATGGATCTGACCTAGTTTCATTTTACAAAATTAGACAAGATGGGTGCAACCAGCCTGTCTCTTACAAGGATTAAATGAGACCCTAGATAGCCTCTTCCTAAAAATCAGCAAATCCACCATCTCAAAAAAGGACAGTTAATCTCTACATCAGACTTTGCCAGTGAGTATGCAGGTCCACATAACAGATTATACACTAGGTTGGGCGCGGTGGCTCACACCTGTAATCCCAGTGCTTTGGGAGGCTGAGGGAGGCAGATTACCTCAGGTCAGGAGTTCAAGACCAGCTTAGCCAACATGGCGAAACTCTGTCTCTATAAAAAACACAAAAAAATTAGCTGGGTGTGGTGGTGCGCACTGCAGTCCCAGCTACTTGGGCGGCTGAGGCTGGAGAATCGCTCAGGAGGCAGAAGGTGCAGTGAGTCAAGATCACGCCACTGCACTCCAGGCTGGATGACAGAAAGAGACTCTGTCTCAAAAAAAAAAAGAGAAAAGTTATACACAAGACATTCTGCTACTGTTGCAGCTTGCAGGCACAGAAGGTCAACAACATGGATTAACAAGGATTAAAGTATTATTTTCTGATTACATTTGTGGTTCAAGTTTCTAGGTACTTAAAACTATCATTAAGATTAAACCAAAAAAACTACAATTTAAAATGAATAAAAAAGAAAATAAAACAAATTTTAAAAATTGAAAGTAAACTGAGAAAAAAATTATTTTTATTATCTATGCAATAGCATGTAGATACACGACTTAGACACATTTTCTTATCTCTGAGGAAAAAGACGAGATAAGACAACCCCTGACACAAACACTGGTATCTCACATGCACACATATATGAAGGCATTCAGATGAATAAATGCTATAAGAAGGAAGAGAATCATTAGAGTGATCCAAAAGAACAGAAAAGCATATGAGAATACGTGAGAAAAAAATCTGAGAGGAAAGCTGAAAGATTTTTATTTTTTCCCTTATTTATCCTAAAGTTTATTTTCCATTAGTATTTTAAAAATTATTCCCAAGCTATTGTATTCTTTAAAAAAATAGAGAAGCGAAATAGAGAACAAATAATAAAAAGAGAAGTTTTTAAAAATGAGAGAATGGAAAAAGTGTAAAGTAGTATAAAGGGTAAATAATGTGGTTTTCATAACTACTTTTCCTAACGTAATGACAGATTATTTTCACATTCTACAACTTCATAAGTTTTATGTTTAACTTTATGACTTGCTGCTTCATTCAAAAAACAAGGCTAGAGAAAATAGTTGAGAATTGATAAAAATGAGTACTTCAATGCATTAAAAGAATAGATCAGAATTCCACATTTCTATTTTTTAATATTTTTCAAGGTTACCATTTTTCTATTTCTTTATTCTATATATTAATTTCTCCCTCTTTGAAATTATAAACTAAATGTTCACAGACCCGAAAGTATTATGGGGGAAAAACTGTTAACATTAATAAGAGCTTGGTAAAAAGGATGAATACAAAATTAATATAGAAGATACAGTAGCTTTCCTATAACTTAAGTTACAATGGGAAGAAAATATCTCATTCCCAGTAGTCACAAAATATAAAATATTCAGAAATAAAATTTTTAAATTTTAAGAATAAAGCTATAAAACTTTACTGCAAGAATAAACCTATAAAACTTTACTGAAATGCATTTCATAAAAAATAATTAAATAAATGGAGAATCATTTCTGGATACGATTATAAACATATAAATATGTCACTTTTCCCCCACATTAATGTAAAGAAAATGCCGGCAATGCAATTTCATAAGATCTCCAGTGATTTTTCCAGAATGCAGCAGTATATTTTAAATTTCTGCTAGAAAAAAAAAAGAAAGAAAAGAAAGAATAACCAGATAATTTGGGGGAAAGAATAAGGTGGGGAGGGGAAGCTGTGCCCTATATACCATTAAATTGTTTTTAGTATAAATTAATTAAAACAACAATGAACTGGAAAGAAGGCAGATCGAGGACACAGAAAACTCAGCTTCTAGGATTCTAAGATATAAAATAATTTAGGTCATCCAGTTCATGTCAACAAAATGTTATTGAATGTTTATGTGTCAGGTACTGTGCCAGCAGGAAAGTAAACAGGTGTAAGCTTTCTAGAAGGCAATTTGGCAATATGTATCAAGAACTTTTGAAGACTGTATAAGCTTTTAGCTGGTAAATCCACTTCTAGGATTTATTCTAAGGAATGGTCAGAAATTTCTTCAAGTATTTACACAAAGATGTTTACCATAGGGTTATTTCTAATAGTGAAAACCTGGCAGAAATGATGGGTAATTAATAAGTTAACTGTGGTATATCCCTACAATGGAATATTACATAGCAATTAACATTATGTTTTAAAACATGTTAATGCATAAACACAAGAGAATATCATATAACAATGAGAATAACAAACTACAAGTGCATGGAACAATATGGATGAATCCCACAAACATCATAATCTTTAGTGAAAGAAGTGAGATACAGAAAATGTACATACTATATGATTCTATTTACATATATTTCATATATGTAAAACAAATTGTGCTGTTAGAAGTCAGGATTGCTTTGGAAGTTGGATGAAGTGACTGAAAGGAGTGGGCTGGGAGGAGATTCTAGGATTCTGCAATTTCTTTTCCTTGATTTGGACACTAATGACATTTTGTGAAAAGTTATCAAACTTATCATCTGTGCATGTTTCTGCATGTATGCTATTCATCAATAAAAAGTTTTTAAAAATTAATGACTTAGAAAAAGAAAGTCCCTAATATTAAGGTAGAAAAAAAAATCAAGCTATAAAATATCTGTGCATAAAATACAGTTCCAGTTTTGTAAATAAAAGAATAGCATAGGAAAATTGCTAGAAGGAAAGGAGGTCACCGGGGGCACAGTCTGTGGGGGTGGTTGGGAGGGATAGAGGAGTCAGTAGGAAATGGGGAAATACCCCTATGGTCTCTCATAGCAATCATTTATGAGGAGAGCTTAGTTTGAAGAAGAGAGATGGGGGTGGTAGAGAATGTGTGTAGTAAATGGCAATGGTTGTAAGACAGGACTACTGGAACCTGTTTAAATTCTGAAAGCAAAGAGTCAACAGAGAGGGAAACGTACAGGAAATATACAGAAAAAGAACAATAATGCCCCTTGGCAGGCCAGTTAAAGTGTATAAAAAAACAAGCAAACTCGGAAAAGGGGCCGGCAAGTTTTGACTACTGTATGTACACAAAGCAGTTCTTGTTTGTAGAGCGTGGCAAATTAATATATTAAAAAACTTGGGCTGGGCACAGTGGCTTATGTCTGTTATCCCGACACTTTGGGAGGCAGAGGCTGGCAGATCACTTGAGTTCAAGAGTTTGAGACCAGCCTGGGCAACATGGTGAAATCCCGTCTCTACAAAAAATACAAAAATTAGCCAGGTGTGGTGGTGTGCACCTGTAGTCCCACCTATTCTGGAGGCTGAGGTGGGAGGATCACTTGAGCACAGGAGGTGGAGGTTACAGTGAGCTGAGATTGTGCCACTGCACTCCAGCCTGGACAGTAGAGTGAGACCTTGTCTCAAAAATAAATAAATAAATAAATTAATTAATTAAAAAAGTAAAGGAAATGAAGGAAAAGAAAATTAAGAGGAAAAAAAATGGGGCTGGGCATGGTGGCTCATGCCTGTAATTTCAGTACTTTGGGAAACCAAAGTGGGAGGATGGTCTTAGTACCTTGGGAAACCAAAGTGGGAGGATCACTTAAAGCCAGGAGTTCGAGACCAGACTGGGGAACATAGTGAGACTCCATCTGTAGAAATTTTTTTTGTTGTTGTTAATTAACTGGATCTGGTGATGCACACCTGTAGTCCCAGCTACTTGGAGAGGCTGAAAAGGGAGGATTTCTTGAGCCCAAGAAGTTCGAGGCTACAGTGAGCTATGATTGTAGTACTGTACGCTAGCCTTGGTGACAGAGCCAGACTGTCTCTTTAAAAAAAAGATTTTTCTTCCTGTTTATATCAAGTTTTACATTTTCTTGAGGACTTCACATCATCCTATTATCTGAATTAGGCTAATTCTTTAAAAATTTGAGCCAGAGGATAACCTATCTCTCACTTCAAAATACTTTAGAGGAAAATAAAGACCAGGGCAAATGAAGCCTAGGCGAAGTATAGAAGGCGAAGTATAGAAATAGCAGTTCTGGTGGCAAGTAGTATTTCTACCATACGATAGTTGTGTGACCCCAGGCAAATTATTTAAACTCACTGTGCCCGAGTTTCTCTATCTGAAAAAATGATGAAGATACTAATAGACTGATAAGAGGTTTGCATTAGATCATCCATACAAAATGCTTAGCCTAACATGTGACACAGAGGAAATCCTTATTAAGTATACATTGCTATTATCATTTATTCTTATTTTTATTTAGAAGTGGAGTTTCCAAGATGTCTTCAAACCTAGAAACACCAAAACAAAACAAAGAACACAATAGGTAATGAAGCAGCAGCCCCTAATTCACAATAAATAATCTCAACAAAGAGTATGCTCTCAACTTTTTATTTTGAAAAACATTAAGCTGAGTGTGGTGGCTCACACCTAAAATCCTAGCACTTTGGGAGGCCAAGGTAGGAGGATCACTTGAGACCAGGAGTTTGAAACTACCCTGGGCAACACAGCGAGACCTTATCTCTACAAAAATAAAAAAATTAAAAAAATAGTCAGTTGTGGTGGCACGCGTCTGTAGCCCTAGCTACTCAGGAGGCTAAGACAGGATGATCATTTGCGCTCAGAAGGTTGAAGCTGCATTGAGCTGTGATTGCACCCCTGCACTCCAGCATGGGTGACAAGACCTGACTTTTAACAAAAGAAAAGAGGCTGGGCGCAGTGGCTCACGCCTATAATCCCAGCACTCTGGGAGGCCAAGGCGGGAGGATCACGAGGTCAGGATATCGAGACCATCCTGAAACCCCATCTCTACTAAAAATACAAAAAATTAGCCAGGCCTGGTGGCAGGCGCCTGTAGTCCCAGCTACTCAGGAGGCTGAGGCAGGGGAATGGCATGAACTCAGGAGGCAGAGCTGGCAGTGAGCCGAGATAGTACCACTGCACTCCAGCCGGTGTGACAGAGCGAGACTCTGTTTCAAAAAAATAAATAAATAAAAGAAAGAAAGAAAAAAAAAAAGAAAAACTTTAAATCTATAGAAAATTTGAAAGAATACTACAATGAACACTCTAGACTGTTCACCTTTACCTATATTTATCAGTTGTTAAATTTTGCCATATTTATGCTCTCTCTCTCTCTCACACACACACACACACACACACACACACAACCAGTTTTGGAGAAGCCAAGATGATGGCTAGTTGGCTCACTGTGTAGAAGAGCATACTCCACCTGTTTGTCATATGTACAAAAAGCCTTTTTCAGAGAATCTAATATTGCATAAGACATACAATGTCATAATATTAAAGTTGCAATAATTGTGATGATTAATAGAGGGTCACACTGATAGCAAATAAGAAGATATTTTTTTGCAATGCCCCCCTTGGGAAAGATAAAGAGTCTCAGAGTTTTATGTTCAGGTCTTTTAATAAGGAGAGAGCAAAGGCTTTCATTAGTAGGCAAGGAAGCCTAACACAGCTAGATCAGGGTTAGAGTTAGATATGTCACTGAATGAATTTACTGGTAAAGGATTTCCAGAAATAGCCCTGTGTACATGGGTATTTCCACCTTAACTATATCGAATAGGAGCATTTAAATAAAGGTTCCCCACTCCCTTATATAAATTTTAAACATACAGATTATCACGAGTATCTGGAAGTGGATCAGAAAATCAAAAGGATGCTAAATATTTTGTCTCAAAGAATTACATATGTGAACCTTTACAGATATTAGAGTGAACAACATAAATTTTTTTCTAGGTTAAAAAGCCAAATACTGGCAATTTTATATATTTATATATATTTGCTCATGTATGAAATGACATAAATAGAAGAATATTAGGCCAGGTGCAGTGGCTCATGCCTGTAACCCCAGCACTTTGGGTGGCCTAGACAAGCGGATCATGAGGTCAGGAGCTCGAGACCATCCTGGATAACACGGTGAAACCCTGTCTCTACTAAAAATACAAAAAAAAAAAAAAAAATTAGCTGAGCATGGTGGTGGGCGCCTGTAGTCCCAGCTACTCGGGAGGCTGAGGCAGGAGAATGGCGTAAACCTGGGAGGTGGGGCTTGCAGTGAGCCGAGATCACGCCACTACCTAGACAACAGAGCAAGATTCTGTCTCAAAAAAAAAAAAAAAAAAAAAAAGAATATTAACTGTAGTTTTTTGTTTTTTTGAGACAGAGTCTTGCCATGTCTCCCATGCTGGAGTGCGGTGGCTCAATCTCAGTTCACTGCAACTTCCACCTCCCAGGTTCAAGCGATTCTCCCATCTCATTCTCCCTCCCATCTCATTCTCCCGAGTAGCTGGGATTACAGGCGCCTGCCACCACGCCCAGCTAATTTTTTGTATTTTCAGTAGAGATAGGGTTTCACCACGTTGGCCAGGCTGGTCTTGAACTTCTGACCTCATGATTTGCCCGCCTCAGCCACCCAAAGTGCTGGGATTACAGGCATGAGCCATGTCGCCCAGCCTGTAGTATTGCTTTTACAAGTGGAAGTCTGGAAATGATCTAAATGGCTAAACAGGAGATTAGTAAAGAAAGTATGGTACAGCCATATAATACAATACCAATTGTCAAAAGAAAAAATTAAAAAGCTGCATACCATCTTGAAAATTTCTTAAGATACATTGTTATGTGAAAAAAGTATGGTGCAAAACTAGTTGGTATAGTAAGTTACCTTTTGCATAAAAGCAGGGAGGAGGGCAAAACGATACATCTGCATTTGCTTGTATAGCCATAAAGAAACTCTGAAAGAATACATAAGAGATTAATAGTAGTAGTTTACTTTTGGAGGAGGATGAACTGTGTGGATCGAAGACAGATGTTGGAGGAAGACTTTTTCATGTATTTTTTAGCCATTTATATGTATGATCTAGTCAAAAACAATTTAAGATTTTGAACATTTAGATAGAGTGATCAGAAACTGGAGAATGATTCTTCCTGTGCCTTCGGTCTACAACAACACAATGTTAAATTGTAATCATCTCTATGAAATTTAGTTTCAAGTGTTTGCAGAATAACCATTATTATAGATTTAATTATAAACATTAGTTTGTTTTTTGGCATGCTGTCTTTGTTTCACATTAGAGGATATAATATCTAAAAGGCCTTTTCAAAAGAAATTTTTTGTGATACAGATTCTTTAGTCATATAATTGCAAAAACAACACTGAAAATTCCTGTGTGCCCTACACCTAGTTTTCCCCATGGTTACTATCCCTAAACCCTGGCTACCACTGATCTGTTCTCTATCTGTATAAACCTGTCATTTAGAGAATACTATATAAGTGGATTTATAAAGTATGTAATATTTTGAGATTAGCATTTAACAATTACTTTTTGCACTCTCAATCCCCGTATTTCATTTTCATATTTTTATTTCTTATTTAGAGATGGGGTCTTGTCATGTTGCCCAAGCTGCTTTCGAATTCCTGGGCTCAACTGATCCTTCTGCCTCCGCCTCTCAAATAGCTGGAACTACAGGTGCATGCCACTGCGCCTGGTTCCATATGTCTTGTTTTGTTTTGTTTTTTAAGTCAGGTTTATTGAGGGATAATTTACATACTATAAAACTCACCCTTTTCAGTGTGTAGTTCTATGATTTTTTAAAATAGTTTTGTTTTGGTATAATTAGTGTATAACAAATTACACATTTTCAAGTATCAAATTTGATGAGTTTACATATATTTGTGAAGGCATCATCACAACCTACATAATGATCCATCAGCCCTGAAAAGTTTCCTTATATTACTTTGTAATCCATTTTTCCAACACTATACACTCATTCCCAGGCAACCACTTTGCTTTCCATTACTATAGGTTCGCATTTTCTAGATTTTTATCTAAATGGAATCACATAGTATATTTTTTCATTTCTCCTGAGTAAATACCTAGAAGTAGAATGGCTGTGTCATATAGTAGGTATATGTTTACCTCCTTTACAAACAGCCAAACTGCCAAAATGACTGTACCATTTTATATTCCCACCAGCAATATGTGCAGTTCCAATTTCTCCATATCCTCACCAACATTTGGTATGGTCAGTCTTTGTAATTTTAGCCTTTCTAGTGGGTATAGTAGTGTATTAGTCCATTCTCACGCTGCTATGAAGAAATACTTGACACTGGGTAATTTATAGAGGTTTAATTGACTCACAGTTCTGCATGGCTGGGGAGGGCTTGAAATGTACAATCATGGCAGAAGGCACCTCTTCAAAGGGTGGCAGGAAAGAGAATGAAAGACAGCAGGGAAAATGCCAGACACTTATAAAACCATCAGATCTCATGAGAACTCACTATCATGAGAACTGCATGGGGAAAACTACCCCAATTACCTCCCACTGGGTCCCTCCCACGACACATGTGATTATGGGGATTACAATTCAAGATGAGATTTGGGTGGAGACACAGCCAAACCATGTCAAGTAGTATCTCATTGCAGTATTAATTTACATTTCCCCAATAACTACTGATGCTGAGCATCTTTTCATGTGCTTATTTGAACAGACAGAAGCCATACTGAAATGGATCAAAAGAAAGCATGCATGATGAAGAAGGAATGAGCTCAAATCACGCTTTGGAAAATTTTGGCAGTGGAAATGGAAGAAACACATACGATAGTGAACTTAAAGAGGGTTTCTTGGCTATGGGGAAGGACCAGTAGAGGAGATTAAAAGAACAAGAGAAAGACATGAAATAATTGACGAAGAAAGGTTAGAGAAGAGATGGGATGAGAATGTGATAAGGATACAGGTTACCTTTGCAAGGAAGAGACAGAAGGTGAGATGGAAATTAGGTGAAGAAATACATTTTGAGATGGTAGCCAGGGAAACTCAAGGGCCTTGCTCAACCTTCCTCACAACATTGGGGAGGAGCTTATCTATTGAGACTAAAATAGAAGGAACTGGGCCTGGGGCTTGAGAAGGAGGACAGGAGTTGAAACTGGTGTTATGAGAAAGTGGTGGGTTGGGAATCAAACAGATATAAGTAATGGGATTATCAAACGGCTTTAAGAGCACTCACAAAGAATCTATGCTTGTAAAATTTAATATTCCCTTTCCTTGGTTGTATTCCCTTTCCTTGGTTGTCAAGAGTTCCCAGAAAAAGGACATAAATGGGTCAAACAGTTCCATAACTATACTTTACTACCTCACAACACTTTTACATTCTCAAGCTCTCTCTCTTCCATTTTTGAGACTTACAACCTGTTTGGTACGTAGAAGAGATTCCACTCTATACATGAAGAAACAGAAGGTGAGCGAATGGCTTTCCCACAATGCTAGGCTAGCTGGAACTTGAAACCAGATTTTTTTGTTCTGATTCTAGTAATTAGCATGTCCCATAATTCCCTTGCTGCATCCTGCTGCTATCTACCTTCATTGCTCTTTTTTTTTTTTTTTTTTTTTTTTTTTTGAGACGGAGTCTCGCTCTGTCGCCCAGGCTGGAGTGCAGTGGCCGGATCTCAGCTCACTGCAAGCTCCGCCTCCTGGGTTTACGCCGTTCTCCTGCCTCAGCCTCCCGAGTAGCTGGGACTACAGGCACCCGCCACCTCGCTCGGCTAGTTTTTTGTATTTTTTAGTAGAGACGGGGTTTCACTGTGTTAGCCAGGATGGTCTCGATCTCCTAACCTCGTGATCCGCCCGTCTCGGCCTCCCAAAGTGCTGGGATTACCGGCTTGAGCCACCGCGCCCGGCCCATTGCGCTTCATTATTGTTCTGACCTTAAAAACTGCCTCAGTTTCTTAATTGTTATTCTACCTTTCTAATCCACCCCACACTCTGCTCCATTCCTTCCTAAACAGCTTTGCTCATGTTCTACAGAAGCAGAAGTCTGTGGAGAAGTCAGAGTAGCATCTAAGCCTGAGAAGCTGCTCAGAGAAAGGGCAAGAAGAGTTTGGTGTGCCTGAGGACTCAGTTTGCAAACAGAAAAAGCACCAACTATCAAGCTACAGCCATGGTTTGCCAGTTAGAATGGATGGCCTGATTCTCAGTGTTTTCTTAGGGTCTGTGGTGAGGAAAGACAAAATAAATCAGTAGAGAGCAGCCATCAGTGAGCCAGAGAGAAACAGCAGCCAGGGTTCTTCTCTAAAACAACCAATCTAATATAGACTCGTCCTCCTTATAATATCTCCTAGGGCAGGGCTGCAAAGCTGGAAATGGTAAGAGCATTTGGGCTATAACTCCTCACTCACCTCCTCCCTTCAACCAGCCTTCCAAATTCCCCTAACTGAGACAAAGCCTGAGAGTCTCCTCCAGAAAATCAGTATACAATAATGTTTTAAAGCAAACCTGAAACTGGCACCTTTACTTTGCTTAGGATGAAAATTTTGGTTTCTAATGTGTTGGGCAATCTGTATAAAAAGTTATAAAGGTTAAGTGTCTAGTACAAATAAATCTTGGGTATTTGTGAACACAATAGGTTTTTGTTTGGTTTTGTTATTGTGGGGTTTTTTTTTTAGAAATTAAGCTCCCTCTGACCTTGAAACAGTTATTTTGCTACTGTAGGCTGTGATGCAAATTAAGGCATTTCTATTCTTATTTCAAAGTCTGCTGCATAAAATAAGTGTATGCTTTTCAAAGTCAATTGACAGCCTAATGTTGCACATTTAGCTACATCAACACTTCACCAGCTTATTTCATTATTATTTGACTAACTCATTTTAAAATTTATCAAGAAAAGTATAATTTTCTCCTCTCATGGTTTCTGGTCTTAAAAAACTAATACCAACAGTTTGAAAGTTCCCCTAATGTTGCAAAGTTCCCCTAATGTTTGTACACACTGCTTTGTGTACAAAGCAGGTCTAAAAAGCAGCCTCACAACTTTATTATAAAAGTAGATCACTTTTTTAAATGCATTAAGGTTAACGTAAATACAACTGTGCAATTCTTTATTTTAAGCTTTGTTTTGAAGGCAGAACTCTCACAAACTAAATCATCTTTAAAACCTGTACTTTTTAGTTTGCACTTGTTACAAAAACAAGCAATTATTCTATAGCAGAGCATCTCATGTTTCCTAGAGCTAAATGATATCGTGAAGTAGCAAAAATCTTGTGGACCAGAATGATAGCAATATTTCTCCTTTGAATCATTAAAGAAAAAAAAATGAATAAATTTAAGGTGAAACCCCTCTTTAAAAAAAAATAAAAAGGCTTCTTGTGTTATATCTAATCCACTTTCACACAGTTTTTCTTAATTACACTACAGCTGTCTGGTAAGGCACAACTGACCACTTCCATCATGAAAACAAACTGTACCCTACCATCTAAAGTTCTCGATTAAAAAGCAAATGTTTTTGTGAGCCCAGAGAAAACGGGTGCAGCTGCTCCATTTCACGAGGCAGGCACCTCTACTCCATTCAGCTGTGAAGAATGGCAATGACTGTAAATTGTTCTTCCTGATAGGTTCCACAATAAAAACAAACCACACTACTTTCAATTTTTCAAAGCCAATTTTTTTAAGCCTCCAGTACACTGGAAACAAGAGTTGTGTTCTTCTGATTCATGGCCTTTGATTTCTACATAAACATCCCTGTATGCATGTAAAAACAGGTCCCTGCAGGATACTCACAGACTGTATATATTAACTTACCAGATGTACCAGAAGATAGAAATGCCATCAGCCTACCTTTCAAAGCAAGATACTATTTAACAGCTTAAACTGCCTGTGACTAAAGAATGACTGCAAAGAACATACCGTATGTGGAGAGGCATTAGGTAGTTCATGAGAAAACTTCAGAATATTCACAAAAAGTACAACAAATGGTTTTTAACTTGTGTTTTAAGGCTCTCCATTAAAATCCGCAGAAAGGAATTAAGGTCAAGAAACACATCTGCATTTTGCAACTAAAACACTAACATTTAGCTATTATTGGAAATCTAATAGTAGCTAAAATGATTGACACAAGTTTGTTGAGAAACTTCTCAATTTACAATGCTCAAACAGTAATTACAATTTAATCTTTAGGTCTCCAAAGTAATTTTTTTTAATCAAACACACACTTGTCAATTTCAAAATGTTAGCGCATGCTTCTGCCATATTTATATAAATCATATATATATACACACACATATATATATACTTACAAGCATGGAGCACTATACTAATATCTAATGCACATTTTTTAAACATATACAAAAATAGCTCTTAAGAATAGGATACAATTGTTTATAAATAGAAGTTTTAAGACTTTGCACACCTCCTATGGGTAATCTTGCACAGCTCCTGAGGCACCAGCCCCTCCACTCTCACAACCACCCATGGAGACCCTAAGTGGGCCACAGCTAATGTGAGGCCAAACCACGCCCTTAGTGGCTTTGGATGAATTATTTGATTGCTATAATTTCTACCCCTGCCCTCAAGAAGATTGTTTATGGAAACATAAGAATATAATCTAGTTTAGATCAGCTTTTAATTCTGACTCATGACTGCAGGGTTGCAATGGAACTCAAATGTGAGAAAACATTATGGAGATTTAAAATACAAGAAAATGTTCATATCTGTGAACCCCCAACTTCAGTGGCAAAACTGCTAGCAGCCAATGATTATTCTCTCACACCTGACAGCCATCAAAATCACCTAAATCAGCAAAGAGGTTTATACTGAAAATAACCTCCTGTGGCTGCCGCAGTGATGGCACCCTCTAACCATCAGCCTTTCCATATAGCTCCAATATATTGATATTTTACGTTTCCAAACTGTCTCACTTACAACCTCATTCCTTCCAAAAACCCTAGCTATATGTGATTTCAGGCAAAGGAAGTTCTCAGCAAATGATGAGACTTTATTTTAATTGAGCTCTGTCAATAATGCATTGTAATAGATACTTATTGGGTATATACAACTTAGTCTGATTTTGCTAGAAGCTGTCAATACAATTATCCTTGTCCTCAAAGAGTTCCAAGGAAAAAAAAAAAAAAAAAAAAAACGAAAAACCTCCATCTAACAAAAATTTACCTAGTATTTGCTTTCTTTCTTTCTGTCATTTGTTCTCAGGCTCCTTTACAGGGTCCTCTTCCTCCACCTGTGTTACTCTCTAGGGTTACTCTCTTCTCACTCCATCTCTAGGGGATCTTATCCAAGACTAACTCAAGATACACCAAGACATCTTTCATTACCAAAGCCATTTCTAAATAACAAATATTTTTCTTAAGTTATACATCATACGCCCCATACTTTCAACTGCTTACCTGATTTCTCCAACTGGATGTCCAAGAGCAGTTCACCTGAACACTTCCAGAAATGAACTCATGATCGTCTCCATATAAACTGCTCCTCATTCTGTATTTACTCTCTCAATTCACAGGAATCATCATTCCTTCAACTCTGATAATCACTGAATGTCAAATTCTAATCAATCCTCCCTCCTAGATGCCTCTCAAACTTGTCTCCTCTCCCTCACCATCACCTTAATTCAACACCCTCCTAACTGGTCTTTTCTCTCTAATTTCTGCCTTCCTTGACTCACCCCTCAACATCACAGCCGGAGTCATGTTCCTACATACTCAGACCACCTACCTCTCTTGCTTTAATAAGGGGAAGCAGGCAGTATCTTGAGAAGAGTGGTGTTTTTAGGCCAAGGGGGATTGAGAAATGTTTATAAGCTGGGAGGAAAGGGACTGTGGTAAGAAAGGAATGAGAGTCAATGATAAACAGAGCAAGATCCCAGAGCATCAGGCAAGCTAGGCAGGCTCCAGAGCCCTGGAGAGAGGGGATGGCTTGATAGATACACTTTCCTCTGGGGGAGAAAGGAAGACTGTAAGGATGAATGTGATGAAGGTAACTTTGAATGTGTAGGGGAGGCAAGCTGAGGGAGTATGTGCCAGATATTATCTATTTCCTTAGAAACATGAGAAGGGAGGTTGATTATTACTTTAAAATGAGGGCATAAGTAGGGCTGAGTGCCTGAGAAAAGCAGTTCCAGTTTGGAACAGTCACTACTAATAATGAAGAAAGCAGCTGATTAGAAATAAGTTTGAAAAAATAAAAAACAGGGAAAGAAAAGTCATCCTGAGCACTGAGCTGAGGCTGGAAATCATAAATCTGTACCAGAGACAATCAGCACAGTAAGAGGAAAGTTGGTTGCAAAGGTGGTGAGCAGGAGAAGCGGGAAGAGTGTGATTATGGTGCTGATGGGCTATAAATCACCAACAGCTCTCAACGCCTACTTTTATCCATTTAGCTCAGTTTCCTCAAGGCCAGTGCAATTTAGTCCCTGTTCCTCTCCTGGAATGTGTGTTCCAACCATAATGAACATACTGTACCATTTCCAGAACATGCCACACTATCAGGACTCTGTCATAGGACATGCTGCTTCCTCTACATAAATGCACTTCTCCCTTCTCCCCTCTCCTTTCCTCTGTCTTCCTTCACTGCAAAAAAAACCATTCCAAAATAAATTTGATTGGCCTGGGTGAGCAGCCCACCAAACCACTAAGCTGGGTGCACAGCAAGTACTCAACAAGCATTTCACTGGGGAAGGAGTCATATGGTATGTCGCAAAAACCCATCCTGTCACTGAGGGAGGCTCTCTAAGGCACATGAAGAAAAGGGAATAATGGGTATCATCAAGTATCCCCTCTACCCTATCATGTTTAATAAACTTGTATATCATTCCTCAGGTCCTTGTTTCCCTAATTCAATCTAAATTCAAAATATAATCCTCTAAAGTTCTCTAAAACTTAAAAAAAATGAACATTAAAGAGCAATTATTTTTGAGATTTTTATGGAAGTTAAAGCTACTTAGTCTCCCTAATTGACAGGAGCAGATTGATTAAGTTTTCACTGAGAGTTCCTATCTCTACAACTATTTCCCTTACCATGTTACCCTAAAAGACAAATGAGTATCTGGAGCTCAGCTTGACTGGTATGCCAAAATGTGCAAATTGCAGCCAAACAAAAGCTAAATTTCTGGACAGATGAATGAAAAGGGACATCTGGTCTTGGTGTTTCTGCTCCTCCTTTCTTGAATCAGAGTTCAGAAATTCACAATGCACTGGTCCTTTTAGTCACTACTCATTCTAGCCCCCTCCTTTTAATCATCTCCATCCAATACCACAGAGATCTAAAGGTATTAATTAGTTGCTCACTCATTAATTCAGTAAACAGTTACTGACTTAACTAATATGTTATAGTCACTGGAAAACATACAAAGATGAATAACATAAGAAGTTTACTGGCTGGAGAAGAAGAAAAAGTACAAAATTATTACATATAATATAGTAAAGTGCTATAATACACTATGCATTCATTTATTTATTCAACGAATACGAAATACCTAATATACACCAGGCACTACTTTCAGTGCTGAGGATTCAGCAGTGAAAGAAGGAGGAGGAAAAAAAAGTAACACTTGTCCTCAAGGAGTTTAACTGATAAACAAATGAGCAAATAAAATGAAGCAGGACATTGAAGGCAGCAATTCCTCCAGAGCAGGAGAAGTTTTCAGGCCTCCTCAGAGAAGCTGATAGCAGTTTAATCTCGGAGGATGAGCAGAAATGCACAGGCAGAAGAGGAAAGTGATTCAGGAACATGGTCCCAGGAAGCAAAGAGTCCAGACATGTAAGAGAACAGTGTGTGGAGTTCAGAATGGCAGAAAAACTTGCTCCAGTAAGAAGTCCGAAGGGGGATAAATAAGCCCAAATATCCTTCTGTTAGACTGCAGTTAAGAAATGAGGAAATCCCTCTCAAAACACAAGTTTGGCAAAATAATCCTTGTTCTCTTTTTACGAGAAAATGAGGCCGGGCGTGGTGGCTCACGCCTGTAATCCCAGCACTTTGGGAGGCCGAGACGGGCGGATCACGAGGTCAGGAGATCGAGACCATCCTGACTAACACAGTGAAACGCCGTCTCTACTAAAAATACAAAAATTAGCCGGGCGCGGTGGCGGGCGCCTGTAGTCCCAGCTACACGGGAGTCTGAGGCAGGAGAATGGCGTGAACCCGGGAGGCGGAGCTTGCAGTGAGTGGAGATCGAGCCACTGCACTCCAGCCTGGGCGACAGAGCGAGACTCCGTCTCAAAAAAAAAAAATAAATAAATAAAAAGAAAATGAAGGCTCCTTTTCTGTTTCCATTTTTTTCCCACAGGTACAGAAAAATAAAATTTTTAGGCAATGAGTTTGACTAAATTTTCATTTTAAATTTGATAAATCTGCCAGGGTATTGGGCATACAAAAACAAATAATAATACTAATTAATTAAAAAGTAAGCAAACACAAGAACCAAAACAAATAAATTTCCAGGTTACTACGGGCTGGACATTTTAAAAAGAAGCCTTTCTAAGATAGGAAAGTCATGAATAAGAAAATAAAGTCATGATAGAAAAACCAGTATGTTCATGTTCACGTTCAGAGTATGACGTGTGCTACACAAATTAATATTTACATATCTGAAAGATAGCTAATTCCTAGAATGAAGAAGCAAGAAAGCATATACAGTATTTAAGGATGGGAGGCAGTAGAAAACAGAGTGAAGAGCCAGCTTGCTTGCGATCTCATCTTAGCCTTGCCTCTCACTAGATTTGTAATCTTGGGCAAGTTGCTTAGTCTCAGTTTCTTTATATGTAATACAGAGTTATAATAATGGTATCTACCTTAAAGAATTATTTTGAGGCTTAAACAAGGTTCTTCAAACCAGTACCTGGCCCCTAACTGTTACTATTGTGAGGTGGTCATGGTTATTGTTGCTATTATGATCCAGAGCTGGCACTTTACTATAGAGTCCATATTAAACTATTGATGATCTTCTGAAAAAATGTTTATCCTTTTATCAAACTGTAAAAATGCTGCTTTCCAGCTACTACTACTCTGGAATTGAAACCTAAAACAAACATGCTTAGCAATGCAGATTGTTTAATCCTACTTTTGTTTAAGAACGTAATTTCTTGAAATGCTCACTATTCACAATAAACATTAATGACCATCTCTGAAGCAATACACTCATGCCATCTTTTTAGGGTGAAAGAACCTTAAAAGACAGAACTTGAAACTGTTGCTTCTATCATACCTGTCTAGAGGATTTATGAAGGCAGAATAGGTAAGAATGCCTATAGAATCCACCAAAATATGAATTCCACTAGACAGTAAGTTTCCATAAAGGCAAGGATTTTTCCTGAGTTCACCAATATGTCATCAATATCTAGATCTGTGCCTGGAACATGGCAGGATCTTAATATTTCAAAATAAATGAATAATATGGTTTAAAATGAATTGTTCAAATCTTAGATAAAGAAGTACCCATTTGTAGGAAATTAAATATATATTTAAATGAAAAAATGAATACTAGGTAAGTTTTTTAAACAATCACAGGTTTGGGTTTTAAATGAAATGCTATCTTCAACGTTAACCAGCTCACAATATAAGAAGGAAAACCTGTAGATGACCTAAAGAGGGCTGTATGTTTTAAACCAAAGCAGCACCTGTATTATTTTCAGAAGAAATTCAACAAGAAGCAGTTATGAATGTGTAAACTATAAGGCTTTGGAAGTTCTTTTATTATGTGAGTAACAGCAAGTATCTTCTGGACTTGCAGCTGGTGTACTCTTTCTAAACTACACAAGGACCTATTTTATTCACTATGGAGTTTGAAACCTGAGGCAATATCAGTTTATTAATCAGATGAACTTTAATGTTAAACAGTAAAAGTTTTATTTCCTAATATAAATTGTGGATCTGCAGAAAGAAGTAACAAATAGCATGTCTTTGGGCATGCCTGGAATAAGCAATAACTTGTAGTAAAATGTATTTTAAAAAATTGATTAACTACACATGTACTCTGGGAGAAAAACAGACAAGTAAATTTTGCTGCTATTGGCAAGGCTGCTCTATTATAATCTTATGTTTTAGCACAATCACTGTTACATTAAAAGAAGAAAACTGCTACAGTTGGATCCTATCTGCCATATTTGGATTCTAACAGAAGATCTATCCCAAACAAATGGCCAGAAGGCTAATTCTGATTACAATTCTTATTCCACTATTACAATGATATGTAACTGAGGAGAACTGCTCTACCATTTGTTGTATATAAAAGGACTACTTAGTTGGCTAGGCAATTAATAAATATTCAAAAAAAAAAAAAAAAAACCCAGATACTAAATAGAGGGAAATAATTATTCCTAAAAGTTTGAGTAGAACATTCTATTTATAAAACCAGATGGATATATGCTTACTAAATAAGCCTGTAGATCCCAGTTTCCCCTCTTGGTTAGCATACTGTATCCCCAGTACCTAACAGAGAGTTTGAAGCTCAACAAATATTGACTAAACATATTAATGATTTCTCAATCAACAAAAGTATTGCTCATAACAAGAATGTGAGCTTCGTAAGGCCAAAGACCACACCTCATTCACAATCCTCAGGGCAGGCCTACCTCAATCCCTGACACAGAGACAAAAGTCAAGAAATGAATGGGTCAGTAAAAGTAAACAAAGTCAATGACCTAAACAGTTTCAATTTTAAAAAGTAAATTTTAGGATTTTAATACTAAGCTACCAAAATTACTAAATTTGTTTAATATGATAAATTTACTTTTCATAAGATTTTAAATAAGAGAGTAGCCAAAAATCAAAATTTAATCAGAATTAGAACTTTTTATAAGTCATCAATAGCTTCTGAAACAATGGTATGATTGATTAAATATTATTATTTTTAAACACTGTAGTACTGCACTTGAAGCAAAAGGAGTATTTTGAGAGACACAGCTCAAGACCAGGTTAAACATTTGGCTACTGGAAGAAAAAGGACAGACACAGAAGAGACAGATATATAGAGTGAACTGATGAGATATGGGTGAGGGAACTTGAGATTTTTGATCAGTGAGATGTTGTCCTCACTGGCATAAGTAGAAAGCTATATATTTGTCAGATTTGGGAAGGGAAGACTAAAAACAGGACTTCAATAATTTAAGTGTGTGAACACTGAAAGACAACTTAAGACAATACCTGATTTTCTAAGTCCTTTAAAAAAGAAAAAGAATGATATTAAGAATTAGAGCAGAGGCGTCACCAGTAGTACGCAGTGACAGCTGAAGTACAAACACGATCAGAGCTAAGATACAGCAGGTATATACAGGGAAGGAAGTGCTTTCAAAAGAAAACAGCAGGCCAGTTTTGGAGATCAGAGGTAAAGCAGTCAAAGAAATTCTAGAAGCCAAGATCAAAAAGGGTGCTTGGAGAAAGGGCAGGGTACCCTGGCAAAGACATCAGAATAGTTCTTGAGTATATACACTGAATCACATATTGTAAACAAGAGGCAGAGTAATCAGATCAGTATAGACAACATTAAAAATATGATCTCATTCTTAAAACACACTGCTTCCAATCAATTCTGGCACTGTTACCTAATGGAGTTCCTCATACAATCCAAACTTACCTCAAGTGATCCAGCTCCCATCAATGCCTTAAGATGCGATTTCACTATCTGCTTAATTGGCCTAGGTATTGAGAACTGCCTATGAATGAGTTCACACTACTCTCACCTTCCATAGTCTCAGCTTCATCTAAACAAATTTGTCTTCCAACAAGTTGCTTATATCCACTGTATAACTTCATATTGCTTTACTACCTAACCAAAGCAATTTTATTTTTAAAAATTATTTTTATTACATTAAATTCTCCCCTGTTCTAAGAACTGCAGCTTCTATTTTTTCAGCACTCAATATATTGATAGCTATGGGTGTGGACATTCTTAAGTTGATATAAGACAAATGTGGTCTTAAATACTGACAACTTGTAAGAGATTTCTGCTTCCCTGCTTTATTGTAATGAGCTTGCAAGATGACCCCCCCGAAATGGCAACGGCTCTTTGTGACTGCCATATCACACTGTAACCTCAAATCTGCTTTGCTGTCTGATAGCACCTGACTCCCTTTCATTACTGCTAAGCATTGTCTCTCATTAAATATCTGTTTCAGATTATTTGTTCTTATATGTATTAGTTCGTATTTTCTTAGGCGGAATCTCACTATTTCCTATGACATTTCTAAAACTTTTTGGTATCTTCTTTTCTATTGCTATTTGAAATGCTTCCCAATTTACTATTATTTCTAAAACTAGTTGACATACTTCGTTTCTAATTTTAGATTTTTTTGTTTTTGTTTTTGTTTTTTTTTTTTGAGACGGAGTCTCGCTCTGTTGCCCAGGCTGGAGTGCAGTGGCCGGATCTCAGCTCACTGCAAGCTCTGCCTCCCAGATTCACGCCATTCTCCTGCCTCAGCCTCCCGAGTAGCTGGGATTACAGGCGCCCGCCACCTCGCCCGGCTAATTTTTTTTGTATTTTTAGTAGAGACGGGGTTTCACCGTGTTAGCCAGGATGGTCTCGATCTCCTGACCTCGTGATCCACCCGTCTCAGCCTCCCAAAGTGCTGGGATTACAGGCTTGAGCCACCGCACCCGGCCTAATTTTAGATTTTTAATGAAAATGCAAAGGAAAACCAGATAATATATCTTCTTAGAGGCTATATTATTTCATCTTAGAATGAATCTAAGTAAAAGCTGTAAATCATCATGCTATTAAGTCAAGTAAACCTGAACTGTTTACTTATTACATAAATCACTCTACTAATTTTGTAACTAATTTTGCAGTTTTAGTTGAGACGGGGTTTCTCCATGTTGGTCAGGCTGGTCTCGAACTCCTGACCTCAGGTGATCTGCCAGCCTCGGCGTCCCAAAGTGCTGGGATTGCAGGCATGAGCCACCACTCCTGGCCTAAATTTCAATCTTAAATACATTTAAATTTTTAAAATTCAAATGTCTTTGTGACTCCAATGACTGTAAAAATGTCATTGGCTTTGCATGTTCTCATTTATAAATGAGAGTTAAACATTGAGCACACAGGGACATAAATACAGGAATGACAGACACTGTGGTCTACTGGGGGTGGGGAAGGGAGAAGAATGTGGGCTGAAGAACCATCTATTGAGTACTATGCTCACTACCCAGGTGATGGGATCCACACCTCAAACCTCAGCATTATGCAATAGTCCCATATCACGAACTTGCACATGTACCCCTTGTATCTAAAATACAGGCTAAAATTTAATTGAAGAAAAATTAATAAACAAAGAAATAATTTTAAAATGTCATTGGCTTTAATTAAATAAAAAGCACTTCAATTAAATATCAATGATCCATATTTAATATTTTAAATACTACCTATGTTTATGATAGTAATATACATTTTTCCCTACTAGGCTGTTTATAACTTGTTTCCTGTGCTCAAAACATTTAAAAATATAACTTGGCTAGGGAATTTCAGGATATTTATTTCCTAAATACTAGGTTTACATCAACATAAAACTCCTGTTTTATATCATTGTTTATTTAATATCACTCTGATTTTCTCTATTTTGAGAGTGCTAGCTTAAAAGCGTTTAAAAAAATCAAATCTGCTAAAATTAATGTTATTCAATGCATTTCAAATTAAATCCATTAAATCTTAAATATATATAATGTGCTTTTGACTCATGAAGCCTTCGATGAAAACAAATTCTAATCCAACCCAGGAAAGTGAAGAGTTAAGTATGCAATTTAGGAAAGAAATATGGCAAGTCCATATATGTGGCTCAGTCTTCCAGTGATGTTTACATCGCTCTAAGGGAATCCTGTCTCTGTCTGCACTATGTTATGACCCTTGTCATTGCCTGCCCTGGAGCAGTTGCATATGCATCTACTTCTCCCACTAAGCAAGTCTCTCCTGAAGGGCAGAAGCAAAGGAAACCTTTGTAATTTCCATGAGGCATCCCACAGCAATTTGCACAAAGCAGCCACACAATCAATGTTAAGTTATCAGAAGAGCAAAGTTCTTGAGTTTGCCTTAACACACAAGACCCATGAAAAATGAAAGGAAAAGTAACTTACACACATGGGGTGGGGTTAGTGGTAGCAGTGGTAAGAATGTTAGCAAGAAACCTCAAATGAAAATACTAAAATACATTGTGACTTCATCAGTCACTGATGTGCTTAAATAAGAGTCAAGATTTTTTTTTTTAAGTAACTTTTCATACTTCCCAAGTTAGAAGCTGGGGAAGCTTCATTATTTTGTTTGAAAGTTCTCCGAATTAGACACACCCATATGACACAGCCAATGTAAATAATTTGTTCTCCTGGTGTTGTCACTGCTGAACAATGATGAACGGATCAACAGTACAGATATTCCCCAAGGAAGACTGACCTATTGTGTAAAAAATACATCCCAAAACAAGGAACTGTATTTAGGATAGGTTCCTACTTTCTGAATTCTGGCACTCCCTTAGTCCCTAACTGCCTATGAATCTGTCTCCTGAAAAACCTGCAAGTGATCTTTCAAAAGCAATGCAATTCAATTCAACAAACATTTATTGAGCACCCACTGTATAAAAAAGCACAAGAATGGAAACCTGAGGGAAAAGGGCCAGCAAAGGAGATTGATAAGAAGCAACATACAGAATAGAAGGAAAAGATACAGAAGAGAGAGGTGTATGGAATACAAAAGAGGAACTGGTCAACATTCTCAGATGTCACAAGGGGGGAAAGCTGAGATCTAGAAGAAACGGTATCAAAATTCTTACTGAGTAAATGCAAACAATGGGATCAATAAATAAGAAAATGAGTGTCTTTCCATGTAAAGAATGATTCTGCCTTATAAATCTATGCCCCAAGAATAAGTTCTAATTCTATTAATGTCGTTACTAACCTTCCTACCATCCAGACCAGAGGTTTCTTCCTTTCCTTCTAACGACAAATGTGATCCAATACCAAGTCCTATCACTCGCACCCACAAAATTAGGGTCACAGGCATGGTAACACAGGTTGTGTACTGCACAAGGATGTGAAAAGGGGAGGAGCATTCAAACCAAAGACATATCTTTAATAATTTTCCAGCAGAGGGCAGTCAAGTGTCTTATTCTAATAAACATTACAACAATTTTCTAACAGATGGAAGTAAAATGTCTTCAAGAAGTGGCACTTTTTTGTTTATTTATTTATTTTTTTTTTTGAGTTAGGGCTCACTTTTATCACCCAGGATGGAGTACAGTGACAAGATCACAGCTCACTGTATCCTTGACCTCCTGGGCTCTGGTGAGTCTCCCAAATCAGCCTCCCGAGTAGCTGGGACCACAGGCACATACCACCATATTGGCTCATTTTTTTGTTGTTGTTGTTGAGACAGGGTTTCACCATGTTGCCTGAGCTGGACTTGAATTCCTGGGCTCAAGCAATCCACTCACCTTGGCCTCCCAAAGTGCTAGGATTACAGGCGTAGGCTACCGTGCCCAGCTAGGGGGACCTTTTTTTAATTCACAAAATGTACTAAGTAGGTCAGTGGTGGCCTTGCCCACAGTATTTCCATCTATTTTCAAGCTTTCATTCTGGCTGCAGCTACCATAAATGAGATTCACATAATATCTTGCAATAGCTTCCAAACTGATCCCCTAATTTCTTCATACTTCAGTCCATCCTACAAGCATTTGAAAAAAATCCCAAAAGTAGTGTTTTGCTAGTACAACTTTTCAAAAAATCTTCAGTGGCACTATGTTATTTTTTTCAGTCTCACAGTCAAGGCCCTTCATAGCATGTCCTTAACCTTCTCTTTTAGTCTATTCTTTCACTGTTCCCAAGAGGTGCCCTACTCCTAGCTGAACCTAATTATTCTCTACCTTACATATGTCCTGTCCTTCCCTGCCTTGCTGTCTTTGTTCATGTCATTTCCTCTGCCTCGAATGCTCTCCAAACTCAGTCTTCCTGGCAGAAGTTCTAAATTACATTCGGTAGTATATTCCAGGGAGAGGTTTCTGGATGACTTAACATTGTCTTCAGCAAGCATCTAAAGAAAAATCCCCTCACTTTGACTTTGGTTCGTTTATTCCAGTTATCTATTGGTATATAACAAACTACTTACAACTCAAGACAATGATTATTTTTATTATATCTCACAACTCTGTGGGTCAAAACTTAGGGCAGAGCTTGAGCATTTCTGCTGTTCTGTGTAGTGATGTTAAAGGTTGCTCTAGGGTACTGGTAGTCAGAAAGCAGGTGAAGGACAACTTCACTCATATTTGGTAGAATGGCTAGAAAGTTGGGTTCAGCTGGGAATGTCAGCCAGATCATCTATACACATGCCTCTATAGCATGATGGCCTCCAGCTGTCTGGACTTCTTAAATGGTGGCTCCAAGCTCCAAGAGCAAGTGTTCCAGTAAACAAAGCAGAAGTCACATGGCCTTTTGCAGCTGACCCTTGTAAGCCAGGGTCTCTTTGGCCATATTCTATTGACTGAGGCAGTCATGAGCTTGTCCAGATTCAAGAGGAGGGGGCGTCGACACAACTTTTCAACAGGAGAGTGTCAAAGAATATGCAGCCATGTTTTAACACTGCCTAAGTTAGGGTAGAAGGGGGATAATACGGCAGACTTTCTCCCAGAAAGGTCTGAGCCACTTCTCTTGTTGTTCCCTGAATATGTCACTGTCTTATACTTTTTCCCCTCGTATATCTTTCCTCTGCCTGGAAAGCATCTCCATTCCTCCTCCTTCCCTACAAGCATGTCTAATTGTCATACACCTTTAAGGACTTCAGCCCCAAAGGACCACCTTAAATTTGCCTTCCTCCAAGACTCCTTTCTAGATCCTTTCAGTCAGTTTTAATCTCTTGTTTCAGGTTCCCTAGTACCTTTTTCTTCATGATAGTACTTTCCCTATTTATAATTTTATATTACATTTTCATTTATGTACGAAGCAAAAAAGAAGGAAAAAAGAAAAATAGAATGCTGTAAGCCTGTGGCCTTATAAATTCTCAGTCAAGTTTAAAGAGGGCGCAAAATGCTCGATGTAACCAGACTCTTGTGGAATCAAGGAGAGGGCCTGAGTCCTGTGTCCAGGCTGATGCCAGATGAAGGTGACCCAGCACATGTAGCCAACATACTTTAAAATATATTATTTGTATGTTTATTCCAAATAAATAGCAGTTGTAATTCCTATAGATTCCAGGAAAGATAAACAAACTTGGGGAGAAGGAAGGTTTAGTGTCTTGTGTCCTGCTTAATGATAGTTTCTAATACTACATACACTTTCGTCCTCAAAAATGCTCAAAATGGAACTATCCCATGTCAGAGTAAAATCCATATCCTGCATAATCTACTGAGGAGATATACTAATGGGCCTGTGAGGTAATACAAACAACAAAAGCCAGTAATTCAAGCTATCCAGTTTAAATAACCATATAAGAAGTGCAATTTTGAGCTAGAAAAGATCTAGTTCAATCTTATGATGAAAAATCTGAGGCCCACAGAATGTGACTAGTCCCCAGAGAATTCATTTTCTGTATAAACACAAACACAACAAAACCAAAGCTACAAAGATCCATGAAGCAAGATATGTACAAAAACTTTTGTGGCAGTATTGTCTCTAACAGGGTAGAGAGAGAGAGTGTGTCCATAAATGCCGAGTACTCAGAGAAAGGATAAATTGTGGTATCTTCACACAAAGAAACATTACACAGTAGTCAAAATTAATGAACTAGTGCTACAAATATCAACAGGTATAAATCTGAAAAATGCAACAGTGAATAAGAAGGCAAATTGCAGAATACAAAGAAAATGACAACACTTATATAAAATGTTTAAATAAGTAAAATGGTACTACAAATAGGTTGGAATTACACACCATATATGGTAAAAGTATAAGAAAATGGCATGGGAAAGAATGGCTACTTCAGTGGGGGCTGAAGGTGTACACAGGCAGGTTCCACAGTATCCACCCATTATGTTTTCTTTCTAAAGCTGGATGGTAGGTACGTAGACGTTGGTTCTATTATACTTTATAACTTCTATAAAGCTTAATTATTATGTCATAAAATTTAAAGATAAAAAGATTGGTAAAAACAGCTTTTACACTTTTTTAAGACCTTCACTATAAAAATTCAGCATAAACAGAGGGAAATAAAGAATTAGGCAGTCTACACAGGGAATGATTCAAGACCACTGGGATAGGCTATGTGAGAAAAAGGGAAAGCAAAGACGCCTCTAGTTCTCCAAATAAGGTAAGAAAAACAAACCAAAGATCCAGCCAAGACCAAACGTGGTGGCTCATGTCCGTAATCATAGCACACTGGGAGGCTGA
Organism: Theropithecus gelada; assembly: GCF_003255815.1. Classification (NCBI taxonomy): domain Eukaryota; kingdom Metazoa; phylum Chordata; class Mammalia; order Primates; family Cercopithecidae; genus Theropithecus; species Theropithecus gelada. Next base: position 105,343,000 of record NC_037670.1, read on the forward strand.
GGTCGAAAGACTGCTGGAGCCCAGGAGTTCAACAACCAGCCTGGTCAACATAGGGAGAACCCTGTCTCTAATTAAAAATAATAATAATAATTTAAAAATAATTTTTTAAAAACCCAACCAAGCAAGCACATTTAAAAAATCTTAAATAAACCACATCCCAGATTCCTCCCTCAACTGTTGCATTTCTGTTTTATGAGTGCCACCTACCCCAAAACTTCCACTCTAGACAAACCATAAGAAGACAGGATCAAACACCACACAACACAGAACACTGCTGCAGCCTCTGGAATGGTAGCAGGAGTGGAACCAACAGCATAACTAAGACTTAGTGGGCATATATTATGTACCAGGCATGAAAGCTTTGAGCTTTTTCTGCATTCTCTGCATTCTCTACTTAATCCACACAACATCCCTAAACGTGGGAATTGCTACCATGTTCATTTCAGAGGAAGCTAAAGAAATTGCCAAGGCCCCACAGCTAGCAAGTAGTGGAATCAGGAGTCTAATCAGATCCAGATAATAATCAACGTGCTTTTCTATCTAAAATGAGAATGACCAAATATCTGTAAATTAACTCTTCAAAAAAGTTACCTCACATCTGGCTCCAAAGCATGTTTAATGAGATTAAAGTAGCTTTACTTTTGTAGTGTAAGTATTTCTCCTTCTGCAATACAGCACAAAGAACTTTACTTTATAGATCACTCTCTTAAAAAAACCACCTGTACTATGTTCACATGGTTGTCAAGGTTTAAAAATGAATACAAATAATAACAGAAGCAATTCCAAGGGGAATGTTTCTTTTGAGAGAGAGGATTAGATGGAAACATTGTAAAAAATGAGAAAAGGAACGCCATCTGGAATAATTTTATTTTCTCACATCTTGGATACCTCATAGAGTGAAAAAATGTGAAAATAAAGGATCAGGAAGTCCCGGAGTTGAAGAGTCTCAACATCTCAGAATCCAAGATGACACCTTGAATACATAATATAATTGATAGTTGCTTATGAATAGATACTCTCTCTGGATTTTTCTCCTTTTACTAACAACTAACACATTTACATCATTCATCTGTTAATGAAAGTAGTAACTCATGTCTCAAAGAAAGGCAAAATCCCATTCCTTTAAAACAAAGAAGGAGCATATTAGTTTACCACAAAACAGATCAATGTGTAGCTATTCTATCAAACTGGTACTTCCCTTTCAGGCAAGCAGGTACCACACACTGTAGCAGTGCCCAAGACTCTCAGAAAAACTCAGCAACGTCAAAGCCCGAGGTCTTCAACCCTGGCTGCCCAGTAGAATCACCCAGACTTTAAGGAATTCTGAGCAGACTGTAACTCTACATATGATTGGTAAAACAGTAAAGTGTCTAGCAGATTACATAAGGGAATATTTTCTTGATCATGAGGGAGGCAAAGATTACTTGCACAGCAGAAAGTGCTAACAAAAAGGGAAACAGATTGACAAACTTAACATTAACATTAAAAACTTTTTAATCAAGAGACATCTAGTAAAAAGCAACCCATGATGTGGGAGACAATAGTGACCAGCGCATTCATCAAAGAACAGAGTAAGGGGCTCGGAGCTGCTGTAGCCATCTTGCCACCAGAAAGGGGCAGCTGGTCTGAAGATGAGGCGTGCACACAAAGAATAAGATCCCGGGCCATCTTTGGAACCTTAAATCAAGATATTCCCAAAGTCAGTCCAACCCACGGACTGTTTGGTTATATGTGTCAACAGACACCCTTTTTCATTTAAGCCAGGATTAGCTAGATTTTCTGTCACTTTCTTCATAAATAATCGCAAACAATACTCAGTTCAGACCCACTCACACTTTAATTCTCAACTCTCTGGGCACATTAACAAGCTCTTTTTTGGTCAATTCACCAGGTGTAAATCCACATGTCCTCAAGTCTGATTTCATAACTCCAAACTGGGGTGGTTACTTGCCTGATCTTACACAGAAAAGGCTATGTTCATTTTCCAACAATCACCTTTACCCTTTGGAGTCCGACTTCACACTATGCCTAGTTGTAGCATTCACTCTGATATCACTTCATAGTCCTTTCTTTCTGATTAAGTCTTCTTGATTTCTTGAGTACCCCCTCTCCCAGAGCTCAGAGCTCTAACAAACACTACTTATTCCAAGCAATGTGGTTCACTTGTTTATTCACATGTTCACCTAAAACATTTATTTAGTGACAAGTGTGTATCAGTCCACATATTTATAACTATCACCGTATCTTGTATAATAATCCCTTGAGCTTTCAAATAATCACTAAAACTTCTAAAATTCTACCTTCTTAACTTTTACGTTTAAATAGCTCATAGGAGCCTGCCTTGCACTAGTGGCACTGGAATGCTAACATTACATACACACTTAGCCAGCATGTTTTTAGTAGTCATTGCTTAATTTTAAAAATGGTTTCTTAACTTGTAACCACGTGGATTTTTTTTTTAATCTTAAATTTTTCTGCAAAACTCTCCTTGACTTTTAATGTGCTTGGAAACCATTTTGGAGTGTCTTTGCCAATACAAAAGCCTTTTCTTTAAGCCTGGCATAGGCTGGACTGTAGTGAGTGGCATAAAGAGGAAGCACACTGATTTTTTTGCACACTGATTTTTTTAAAAAGTGCCACCAGATGTGAAAGAGAAAATTTAGACTCTGAATTCTGAAATTCAATCTAGCAAGAAAGAAGCAACAAATTCTTAAGACATAGTATACTTCAGCTATCTACCATAACACCATTTCCTCTTGTAAATGAGCTCTTGATTAGAGAGAGTCTGCATCATTTTTTACTACAGTTAACAAGGTTCATATTACTTCAGTGAGTGCTATTGGGAAGGAAAAATGGGGTGTCTTTAAAAGGAACTGGTGGTGGTCAAATAAACGAGACACTAAACAAGACCTTAAATTTTGCACATGGAAAGTCTCTGCTTTACTAAATAACATTTCTGATGGATTTTTTGAAGAATAAAATATTCGTGTCTAATCCCCACATTACAGATTAATAGCTGTCCAACACAGCCTGAACTGAGCAAAATAGCAGTGAGAAAACAGATCAAGGCAGGCATTCGATGTGGAGTGAAGACTTGGAATTTAATTTTGAGATAGATCTGAAGCCGCTGGAGGGTTGTGAACAAAGGAGTGACATGATCTCACTTATACCTAAATCAAAAAGAATTACCCCAACAGCTGTATGAAAAAAGACTATCAAAACAGAAGAGAATATTATACTGCTAATAACTAAATGAAATAAATCTGTAAGTTGCTGTGAAAAGATGTGCAATCATATGGTTAAGTTGAAAAGCTAAGAGGCAGAGTATGATCCTGTTTGTGGAAAAAAAAAATGTATATACACAGACACACCACATGTACATATACTATAGTGATATCCTTTGGATTTTAGAAAATTTACAGCTGAAGAAAATAAATTCACATACCCAAGTTGTTTTAAATATACTTAGAGGTTTTCCAATAATGGAATTATTCATTTTAAATGTAAACTGAATTAAAATTAAACATTAATGAAATGAAAATTTAAAAATCACTACATTTGTTACATTTCAAGTTCTCCATAGCTACAAGTGGCTGGTTAGTGCACACCTTACCGAACAAAGCAGATCTAAACAACTGTAAAACATACATAAGGAAAGCTACTCATCTGACGAGGGATTAATAACCAGAACATATAAGCATTTCAAACAACTCTGTAGGAAATAAAACTAATAACCTGATTTTAAAATGGGCAAACAATTTGATGAGACATTTCTCAAAAGAAGACATGCAAATGACAAACAGCCACATAAAAAGGTGCTCAACATCACTGATCATCAGAGAAATGCAAACAAAAATTACAATAAGATATCATGTCACCTGAGTTAAAATGGCTTATATTCACAAGACAGGCAATTACAAATGCTAGAGAGGAAGCGAAGAAAAGGGAACCCTTGTACACTGGTTTCTTTTTTTTTTTTTTTTCTTTTTTGAGATGGAGTCTCACTCTTGTCGCCCAGGCTGGAGTGCAATGGCATGATCTTGGCTCACTGCAACCTCCGCCTACCAGGTTCAAGTCATTCTCTTGCCCCAGCCTCTTGAGTAGCTGTGATTACAGGCGCCCACCACCACGCCTGGCTAATTTTTTGTATTTTTAGTAAAGACAGGGTGTCACCATGTTGGTCAGGCTGGTCTCGAACTCCTGACCTCAGGTGATCCACCCATCTCAGCCTCCCAAAATGCTGGGATTACAGGAATGAGCCACCACACCAGGCCCGTACACTGTTGGTGGGAATGTGAATTAGTACAACCACTATGGAGAACCATTTGCAGGTACCTCAAAAAACTAAAAATAGAGCTACCATATGATCCAGCAATCTGACTGCTGGGTATATACTCAAAGGAAAGAAAATCAGTACATTGAAGAGATATCTGCACTCCCATGTTTGTTATAGCACTGTTCACAAGAGCCAAGATTTAGAAGCAACCTAAGCACCCATCAACAGATGAACAGATAAAGAAAACGTGGTATTTTTACACAATGGAATACGATTCAGCCATAAAAAAGAATGACATCCAGTTATTTGTGACAACATGGATAGAACTGGAAGTCATTATGTTAAGTGAAATAAGCTGGCATAGAAAGACACACATCGCATGCTCTCACTTATTCGTGGCATCTCAAAATCAAAACAATTGAACTTACGGAAATAGAGAGTAGAAGAATCGTTACCAGAGGCAAGGAAGAGTAGTGGGGAGTTGGGCGTATTGATGGGGATGGTTAATGGGTACCAAAAATAATAGAATGAATATGACCAAGTATTTGACAACACAACAGAGTGACTATAGTGAACAATAATTTAATTGTAAATTTTAAAATAACTAAAGAGTAGAATTGAATTGTTTGTAACACAAAGGATAAATGCTTGAGAGGATGGATACCCCATTTTCCGTGATGTGATTATTACACAATGTGTGCCTGTATCAAAATGTCTCGTGTACTCCATAAATATATACACCCACTATGTACCCACAAAAATTAAAATAAATAAAAACATGATGTTACAACAATTTTTAAAAAATACATAAGGAAGGTTATTTACTTCTTGGGCTTACAAATGAAGGTGGAGGAGGGGTCTTTTACTTCTCACTTTATGCCTTCTGGAATATGTATGCTACCTAATAAATATATTTTTTCATGCTTAAAACCATTAACTACAGACCAGGGTGGATCCAGGTGGTAGGGTATCTGAACCTTATGCACCTTTTCTAGACCTTTCACAGGAAAAGAATACAAAATTATGAATACAAAATTAGAAGAGAAAGTGGAAGTATATATAGAACAGAAAAATTATACATTTTAAATAGCTGAAAATAAACATCATGAAATTCAGAAAAATACCATCCTGTTTTTATTTCTCCAACAAACCTCTATAATATTTTTTTCTAAAAGTTTTGATTATGCATATTTTGACAAATGACAATTTTATAATACAATTTTCCACATATAAAATTAAAAAACAATTTGGTATCTCTTCTAATTATGCTATAAAAAGAATTTTGAGAAGTATATGTTGAGGAAAGCTGCTTTTCACTTCACAACTCATGTCAGGTTTTTAGGATCATTGTAAAATTTGGGAAAACTTTCATAAAATTTTTTTCATTTATGAGTTGCAAAATTTCAGGGTATTTCAAGTTTCTTATGTGGCAACTAATCTATATACTCTTTGAATTGAAGATACTCATTAATTATAAAGCTCATTATAGTTACAAATTATGACATTTTATGTTGTCTTTCTCTATATGTATTTTATGGTTAAATCAGAAAGAAACTTAAGTGTTTCCCCAGTGTATTCATATGATTCACTCTTTTGTATTAACTAAGTTTTCAAGTAGTCTATCAAGCCTATTTATTATCTCTACTAGAAACTTTTCTTTTCAATGAATTACTGCTTTTGTTATAATCTTTTTTTTTACAACATGCTATTTGATATCAAATAATTTCTACTTATTTCATTATTCATCTTTGTTGCTTTAGTTTTATGTTCCATTATCTAAATTATCTCAGTTCTTTAATAAATAAGTGCAAAAATGAGAAAATAATTAACCCTATGTGCCTAAATTAGGAGTCTATAATTTCTCACTTGTCTTATTGAAATGTTTCAAAATATCTTTTAAACTATAATTTAAAGCTGTATATTCTCAACTCAATTTTCCTTTAGCCAGATCTGATAAATGCCTGTGATCATTCCAAAGCAATCCCATGTAAGGAAATGTGATAGTAGGACGGTAAGAGTAGACAAGAGATAGCAGTCTTAACTAATAATGCTTAAAAACCTTTAAATTCTTCAAATTTTGCAAAACGATATGATCACGTGAACACAATGCTAGAGGTCCTCGCAGAGCCTTGGAGGAGGTCTGTGCAAGTCAGAGGTCCTGAAACCTAAATCCCAGTAAATTTGCTCCTGGTAAATGTGCCTCTGATTACAGGCAAACAGAGCAGTTAGAAGATCTAATTAAAGCCAAAGGTCATTGGCTCAAGCCCAGGAGGAGTTGGGTGTTTGTTCCCACCTGTCCCTCCACCCTCATATATAACATTCAATTTCAGGGTGTCATATACTTATAGGAAGGGTTAGTGCAAAGTCTAATTTACTTTCCCTGACTTTTCTACATTGCAAAACTAGAATTGCTTACATTCCTCATTTTTGCCAAAATTGAGATTCACACAGGTTGAAATCTTAGTTAACCAAAATCTCTAACTTACCAGAAATTTCTTCAGTTTCAATTTCACCAATCCATTGTTTCCATTGGCACATCTAGTCTCTCTCTCTCTACAATTCTTGAAACTTTAGCCCTATTTTAACATACCAACTCTAAAAGTTTTATTTGCCCCACACATTCATTAAAATTATCTCTCATTTATAAAATACGGGCTAAAATCATGATACATTTACTTGAGGAGAGAAATATTCATTGACAGAGCTCGATACTGTACTTATAAGCTAAAGTAATGTAACTAGTGGTATAACACAGGAAACAATAATGACAGCATTATATTCACATTGCTCAGCTACATACACAAAGAGAAGCCTGCATAATATCAAATGGATAAATAAAGCAGAAGTCTCAACTGGTTTTTAACACAGTTAAAGTTAGTTTTCAGTTTCTCTTTACAATTCATCCTGTATTTTTAATGTAGGAAATTTCAAGGTATTATGGGGGTCATTACTTCTTATTAAATATTTTATTGATACTGTTTGCTATCTCTGTTTACTCTTTCCTACTTTTAAATCCAGCAATAGGATTAGAACAATGATTGCTTTCACCAAATTCTGAAATATCTGAAAAATACATACAGTTAAGAGCACTCTGCAGCCAAACTGACTGGATTTATATCTCAGCTCCGCCATGTTCTAGCTGTATGATTTTAAGCGAGTTACTTAACCTCTCTGTGTCTCATTTATCTTATTTGTAAAATGGGGATAAAATAGTGCCTACCTCATAGGTATACTGGTGAGGATTACATGAATTCATGTTTGTAACTACTTAGAACAGTGCCTTACACACAGCAGTGTTGTATACGTGTTTGTTAAATATAAGAAAAATATGTAACCATGTATAATATAAAATGGGCAGTCATTAAAGAAGCTATAATCAAGAAATCAGGTAACTATTCTAATTTGAGCGGAGTTTTACTATTTTCTATCGAGTACTGTATATTTCAAACTGCCAAAGATAATCAGTTCAAATTTAAAAGCGCAAACACATTTCTGGGCCGAATAAACAATTTGTACATTATCAATACCATATCTATCTCTAATCATGAGGAAGTCAAAGACTGACAAGCAGCTTAGTAGAGCCTGATGTATGTGAAATGGACTCCAGTTGGGCAGCTTTAAGGAAGTTATTTAATTTTTTGGAAACTCCGTTTCCAGATTTGGGCAAATGGGTATAAATACTACCTGAACTTCTTAAGATATTACTTCAAATTACATTACATAAGACATATATAAAGAGCTAGTATGTAGTAGAAGATACTTAATAGAAGTTATTATAATTGCAATTGACCATAATTCTATTTTGCTAATATTCCTCTTTATATATTATACCATACATTATAGACCACGGCCTCTCACCATTCTAGCAGTATAATTAAGAATATTTATCTTCCCTATTCACTTTTGTTAAGATGTCAAACATAATCAATGTCTGACCTTGTCTTGGACTGAGACTTAATAACATTGGTGAAAGAGATCCTTCATGGATATTTATGAATGCAAATGTGACACATAACGTCCTTTCATTAGTAGTTACTTACATTATTAAAAGTTTTACAGAACTTAGATAAACTCTCCTGGAAAATAATAATCTTATCTTAGATGTTTTCTGTGTAATAAATGTTTCAATTTATAGCACCTTTTATGAGAACATACAAAAATCTCAATATATGCTATTTTATAAATCTTTTCATCATATCTCCATATTAGATCACAGCAAATATTAATGCCCAGTTTTATTTTAGAAAAATATGAGAGTAAAGATTTATGACTTGCCTTCCTAAGCATGCCAAGAGGGGAATTCACATAATTTCTCACTTTTCTGAAGGAAGCCTTTGCCACCAGTACTGAGAACGCTATAAAATTAAGTACTGGAAGCTAAAATTGCTAAATATTCTATAAGCCATGAAAAAAATGCTTACCCACTCCCATTCCTGGAAAATGCATTAACTAATGTTCCTCAAATATTTTTCCTTGGATTAGGCAGAAACAGTTCAAACCCAGAGAAGACACATAGCTTTCACATGGAATATTGGCTATTAAAGTGTACACTGCTGGAAAGTAATTAAACCACACTGTACCCTCACTTAGGTGAGATTATAAAAACCTAGAAAAGAGTCCTTCAAGGAAAATGTGTCAAAACCATTTAAATTAATTTAGCACATCAAACTTCACTCTATTTATTGTGGAATTGTTGCAGTTATTTTAACATTTAAAATAAGTAACTGATAAATTGAATTTGTTTTGGAATCCCCCACAAATTTTTCCTCAAATCTATTATAAAACACCAATACCAAGTATGGAAAGGCTCATGCTAGAAAATTTAAAAACATTATTAAGGGAAATTTTTTTTAAGCAAATACAGAAATCAGTGCAATGCGATCACACTGATCTGGGTGAAGAAGAGCCCAGAGTAAAAGAAAATCATGTGTAATAGGATATCTCTAGTACAGCCAGAAGAAGAGGGATATAAGAGGGAGTTAGGAGTGTGAGAAGTTTGACAGTTCTTAGACTTACTGATGACCCTGCCTGTTTCCAGGCTGATAGAGCTAAATCCTAAAGTATCCTTCTGATAATTACATTATTTCCCCTAAATTTTTGCTCCTAAAAATAAAAGATTTTTTTTTAATTTTTATATATACAAATACATATATACAGATATACTTATATGTCTATAAATGTACTTCTAACCCCCAAAGAACAACATGATAGATCATATTTTAACAGGAATGAAGGTAATAGATGAGAATTTTGTAAATGTGTAAATCAGCATTATGATTATATCATTAATATTAATGTATCATCGCAGAAAAATGTTGATAACCTTGCTGTAAATGTAAATCTAAGCCAAAACTAAGTCCCTCCTCACTTGCTCCCCTCAAAAAATTACAGCAGCTCTAACAATAAGACCGTTGATTAATTTATATTCCAATCTGGGAATGGTTATCTAGGTCTGTGGCAGCAGCAGATTTCAAAATATCACTGTTAGTCTATCATATTTCTAGAAATCTTTATTTTATAAATGTGTATTGAATGTATATGTTATAATCTATGGAATATAATTTGGTTTGAGGAATTATTATTATAATTTTATGACATAAACAATTACATAATAAAAAGTAAATAATAAAACATATAACTTTATAAAATAAAATATAGGCCAGGTGTGGTGGCTCACGCCTGTAATCTCAGCACTTAGAGAGGTGGGCAGATCACGAGGTCAAGAGATCAAGAGCATCCTGGCCAACATGGTGAAACCCTGACTCCACTAAAAATACAAAAAAAAAAAAAATTAGCTGAGTGTGGTGGCAAGCGCTTGTAGTCCCAGTTACTCAGGAGGCTAAGGCAGGAGAATCGCTTGAACCCGGGAGGTGGAGGTTGCAGTGAGCCGAGATCGTGCCACTGTACACCAGCCTGACCACAGACAAGACTCCGTCTCAAAAAACAAAACAAAACAAGAAACATATAACATATAATCATAAAACATATACTTTAGTAGATGATTATGCATTGTTTTCCTACTTTTTTGGTTCAGAAATGTCACATCATCTAATAATTCAATGATTTAGATTTAATTTCTATACATTTTCCCCAAAAGACAGGCAAAACTTTCTTTTCCTTTAAGGAAAATTATTTGTTAAACTGAAAATAATGAAGACTAAGTTCTCCATTAAAAGGAGAAATAAGGCAACCTAGCAAGTAACAATGATTTCCCATTTCCTGAAACCCTGACCTAGTGGGCTCAGTGCAAGAGATGAAAGGACCAGAAACCTCCATCTCTGTTCCGTTTTGAGTTACTCCTCTGGCAGCCTTCTTGGCAGCTTCAATTGCCTAAAAGGTTTATTGTTTCTTGGAAAAAATATATTTCATAATTACTAAGTGTCACGGTAACCTAAGATTTGACACTTTCCGACTGGCACTGTAATGGAAAGAGAGCCATCCTCTACTACTCTGTGACCTTGACCAAGTCACTGCATATCTTTGAGCCTTGGTTTTCCTCATCCATGAACCAAGATGAAAACATTTGCCCTGCCTTGTTCTAGGGATTTCTGAAAGGATCAAATAAAGGAGCACTTTGAAATATTCTATGATATAGCAAGTGCTAAACAAATGAGGTGCCATTAATAGTTGTAAGAATAATACTGATTACCTAATTAAATTAAATATACTTAACTATAGTGGGGCCTTCTGAAACTCTCTCGCTTAAACAACTTCTATTCTCCTGTAGCAACTCCAAAACAATACTAGGATTTATTCCTTCCCTAGTATTTAGGGAAAAGTCTTCATGGCCTAATGGCTAAAGTATCTCATTACTATTTCTCACCATGCGCTTGAAGGCTACTTTGCCTACTTAACAATAAACATCATTTCTAATTAGAGGTATGAAGTACCTAAAATAAACATGGCAATAACTTCCAGTAACAATTCACATACACACACACACACACACACACACACACATACACCCACACACACAAACATGCACTCCACTTAAAAGAAATATAAACATTTTTTTAAAAATCTCTTAAATCTATAGGGCCTTAATACCTGAAGATAGCAATAAGAAAGAGGATTGTATGTGTAAACTGTGCCAAAGCCAACAATAAGACATTCTCAAGTTGTGTTTGAAATTCTTTAAACAAGGTGGCCTTTTTAGCGAATTAAGATAAAGGTGTGAAACATTTGAGGGACAGGGCATTTGGCTGGCATTCTGCCACATTCTGCACCAGATAATTTTAGTTGCTGCTATTTGTCTCGTATGTTTTTTATTCTTCCTCTAGGGAAGTCAAAGCCTTTTCACTTGCAGGCAAATTTTACTGTAGCTCTGGTAACTACTTTACAAGGTGATAAGCATTCACAAGAGGCTTTTATTAGGCCAGTAGCTAAGGCAAAAACTACATGCACATATTTAAGCAACATGTGTGAAATGAAAGACTTTAAACATATATGAGTTCCAGGTTAGCAACTAAAACTGCTTATCTAATGAAAAGGCTGGGGATAAGAGGAAGGAGCATTTTTAAATAGTCTAAAATGCAATTATAAAATTGTATATTTTATTTGCCTTCAACTCAACATATCAGGTTGTTTAATTACCTATATCATTTCCTGCATTTGCTAACCCATTGCTCTATTTTGCCCATTTGCCCAAAGTGCTTCCCTCTCATTTTCCCAACTGACTTTGCAAAGTTAGAACAGTACACTGTGCTTTTACCATGTTTCTTCTACTCAGCTGCACACACAGTGCACCAAAGAAGTAAACAGTACAAACTCTATGGTGCATGCAAACTATGAGAGCAACTAAGCATTCAAATATGAGAATATAAATTAAGACACAAGGTTTAACAGTACTACACTAATTGAAGAGGAAAAAAAGACAATCAGAAAGGTACCAGTCAACTGGCTGAGTGTGGTGCCACACACCTGTAGTCCTAGCTACTCTGGGGGCTGAGGTGGGAGGATCTCTTGAGCCCAGAAGTTTGAGGGTGTAGTGAGCCATGAGAAGGTAGGTCTTGGTCCCAGACAGACCTGGATAAGGAAAGAGAAAAGAAACAGCCCAGGAAAAGACAAGAATAAGGAACCAATGTAAACTTCCAGGGCCCAGAGAGACTGAGCAAAGAGCTCCAATGATGGGCAATGGAAAGGAAATGTGGGGAAACAGACCATTTGTCATTGTACTAGACTACTTTTTACAGACCACGAAGTAAAATATAATCAGTGATATTCGAGTCTCTTTCTATGATCTGCAAGTTAATATCATAAATCTAACAAAATAAACTCTCCTTGGTTTATAAAGACACAGTGATTTTCCTGATAACTCAACTTTCCCTGATCTGTTCGCTCAACTATAAGCTTACTGAGAATGATTTCCATCTTATATTTATTCCCAAAAGTTGGTCACAGTGTCTATTAGCAGATAACAAAATAAATGCTTCCTTAATTCTACAGCACAGAGCCAAGGGGTACGAAATGGACTTGGCCAGCACAGAAGCCTTTCTCAGTTTATCACTGATAGGCACATCCCATAAGGAGGTCAGAGTTTCCCAAAATAAAGTCATGATATAATTAGAAATCAGAGAGAAGCAACAGTAGAATCTCAAAAAGAAAGTACAGCTGACCCTTGAACAACACAGGTTTGAACTGCAGGAGTCCACTATACATGTATTTTCTTCCCCCTCTGCCACTCCTGAGACAGCAAGACCAACCTCCCCTCTTCCTCCTCCTCTTCACCCTACTCACAGTGAAGATGACAAGAATGAAGACCTTTATGATGATTCACTTCCACTTAATGAATAGGAAGTATAGTTCCTCTTCCCTATGTTTTTCTTAATAACATCTTTTTTTCCCTAGCTTGCTTTATTGTAAGAATACAGTATATAAAACACATACCAGTTTACGTTATCAGTAAGACTTCCAGTCAACAGTAGGCTATTAGTAGTTTAAGTTTTGGGGGAGTCAAAACTTATACACAGATTTCTTACTGTGCACGGGGGTCAGTGCCACTAACTCCCATGTTGTAAGGTGTCAACTGTATTATGAAAAGACAACCTACAGAATGGGAAAAAAATATTTGCAAATCATATATATCTGATAAAAGGCTTCTATCTAGACTATATAAAGAACTCTTACCATTCAATAATAAAAAGACAAATAATATGACTTAAAAATAAACAAAATATCTGAATAGACATTTATCCAGTGAAAAGATACAAACGGCCAATAAGCACATGAAAATATGCTCAACATCATTAGCCATCAGGTAAATGTAAATCAAAACCACAATGAGATACTACATCACACTCACTAGGATGACTATAATTAAAAAAAAAAACAACAACAGTAACAATTAGTGTTACCAGGACGTGGAGAAATGAGAACCCTTGTACACAGCTGGTAAGACTATGAAATGGAGCAAATCCCTTTGAAAAACTGTGTGGCAGTTCCTCGAATGGTTAAACATAGGACTGCCATATAACCTAGCAATTCTACTACTAGGTATACACTCAATGAAATGAAAATACATGTTTACACAAAAGCCTGTTCACAAATGTTCACAGCAGCATTATTCATAATATCCAAAAAGCAAACACAACATAAATGTCCATCAATCGATGAATAGATAAATAAAATGTGGGATAGTCATACAATAGGATATTATTCAACAATAAAAATGAATGAAGTAATGATATCTGCTCCAACATAGAGAAGTCTTGAAAACATAAAATAAGCCAGTCACAAAACCTACCTATTTTAAAATTTCATTTATATGAAACACCCAGAGTAGGCAAATCTATAGAGATAGAAAGTAGATTCCTGAGTGACTTGGGCTAGGGGAAGGAGGATTTGGGGGAAATAGTGAGTAACTGCTAATGGGTACAGAGGTTTCTTTTGGAGTGATGAAAATGTTCTAAAATTAACTATGGTAATGGTTGTACAATTGTGTGGATATGTTAAAAGCCATTGAATCATAAACTTTAGGTTAATGCTATGGTATATGAATTATATCTCAATAAAGATTTTATTTTAAAAATAGTTTCTCTGGGGTGATGGAAAAGCTTTAGAAACAGACAGTGGTGATGGTTTCACAACATCATAAATATAATTAACACCACTAAATTGTACAGTTGTAAATGGTTAAAACAGAAAATTTTGTTATATATATTTTAACACAATATTTTTTAAAAAGTAGAGAATGGAAAATATATATGTATATGTATAATATACACATATATGTATATTAGCTTACTTTCCCCTGCTTTAATATTGAATGGATTCTTTCTCCAATAGACTCACTTTGTCCAGAGTAGGAAAATCTCACATCTAAAACGTTTAATAAGCCCAAACATACATAAGGGGAAAGTATTAACATGACTTTGGGAAATTTATTGAAATAAATCAATCAGTAAAAAAAAAAATCTGTAAACGATATCAAAACATCTTTAAACACTACTGAACATTCTGTTTTCAATGTTATAATTTATAAATTTGATATCTGTAGTTCTTTAACCTGCCTTAACACTGTTTTTGACAAATGATGTTTGTTAATTGTTTTGCTATTTCATGTTGTGAGGAAATTAATTGACTGTTACAATTCAGGTTTTAACAAATTGCATTTGTACTATCCCTTTGCTAATTATGCTGTGCTTAGATTTTGCATAACAATTCACACGACATTTAATCTCCTACTTTAATTTCAAAGCAACTTATTTGTAAGTATGTAAATGTATATAAACTTCATCCTGCACCACCAGATCAAAACTGATTGTGTTGTTTCCAAACCAATTTTAGACACATACTTACACAGAAATTCACACTTATGTGAATAAACTAAAAGTAACATTTAAACACACACCACCTTCTTCGGGTTTCAATAGGAATGTAAATATATAATACACATAGAGTCAAGCCTGTAATCCCAGCACTTTGGGAGGCCGAGACGGGCGGATCACGAGGTCAGGAGATCGAGACCATCCTGGCTAACACAGTGAAACCCCGTCTCTACTAAAAAAAATACAAAAAACTAGCCGGGCGATGTGGCGGGCGCCTGTAGTCCCAGCTACTCGGGAGGCTGAGGCAGGAGAAGGGCGTGAACCCAGGAGGCGGAGCTTGCAGTGAGCTGAAATCCGGCCACTGCACTCCAGCCTGGGCGACAGAGCGAGACTCCGTCTCAAAAAAAAAAAAAAAAAAAAAAAAAAAAAATAATAATAATAATACACATAGAGGCCAAACAAAGCGTAGTGCATGGAGTGTAAAATGCATGTGCTTTACAATAAATATTTCTACACAAATATTTTCTAATACACTTAAAATTATTACCTTAACATGATTATATTTTGAACATATAGTACTTTGATGGGATTTAAAGCAAGTCTATTATGACAGAACAGTAAATATTCTACCACAGTTCCATTTTATACAAAATAAAGCATCAATATCAGAAACTGGAAAAATTAAAATGTCAAGCAATAGTAAGTTTCTCATCAATCAAACTGATTTTAGAGAAATAAATACAGAATTTCAAATCTTTGATTATTCAAATTTACTTTATTTTTAGTTGACAACCATGAGAAATCACTTGAAAATTATGGTTCTTTTAGGCTCATTACAAAACAGTGTTAATCTTTTAATCCTTCTAGAAATGGTCCTGACCCTTTTCACAAGATGGCGTCGAAAGCGAAGAAGGAAGCTCCTGCCCCTCGTATAGCTGAAGCCAAAGCGAAGGCTTTGAAGGCCAAGAAGGCAGTGTTGAAAGGTGTCCACACCCACCAAAAAACAAAAACAAAAACAAAAAATCCGTACCTCACCCACCTTCCAGCAGCCCAAGACACTGCAACTCCAGAAGCAGCCCAAATAGCCTCGGAAGAGCGCCCCCAGGAGAAACAAGCTTAACCACTTTACTATCATCAAGTTTCCGCTGACCACTGAGTTGGCCATGAGAAGACAGAAGACAACAACACACTTGTGTTCATTGTGGATGTTAAAGCCAACAAGCACCAGATCACAGTCTGTGAAGGAGCTCTATGACACTGATGTGGTCAAGGTCAACACCTGATTCGGCCTGATGGAGAGAAGGCCTATATTCAACTGGCTCCTGATTACGATGCTTTGGATGTTGCCAACAAAATTGGGATCATCTAAACTGAGTCCAGCTAGCTAATTCTAAATATATGTGTATCTTTTCACCAGAAAAAAGAAAAGGAAGGGAAGGAGGGAGGGAGGAAGAAAGGAAGGAAGGAAGGAACGAAGGAAGGGAGGGAGGGAGGGAGGGAGGGAGGGAGGGAGGGAGGGAATTGTCTCTAATCCAAGTCACCACCATCTCTCACTTGGATTACTTTTTTTTTTGCTTTAGGGCACTTCCTACCCTTTCTCCCTTCCAGCTACCAGTGAGGTCTTTTAAAAAACCCAAACATGCCAGTGCGGTGGCTCACACCTGTAATCCCAGTACTTTGGGAGGCCGAAGTGGGCGGATCACCTGAGGTCGGGAGTTCAAGACCAGCCTGACCAATATGGAGGAACCCTATCTCTACTAAAAATACAAAATTAGGTGTGGTGGTGCATGCTTGTAATCCCAGCTACTGGGGAGGCTGAGGCAGGAGAATCACTTGAACACAGGAGGTGGAGGTTGCAGTGAGCCAAGATTCTACCATTGCACTCGAGCGTAGGTGACAGAGTGAGACTTCGTCTCAAAAAACAAAAGAAAAAAAACCCAAACATAACCTCCGCTTAAAAATCCTTCAATAATTTCCCATTGCGCTTTAAAACAAGATTCAAACTACCAAACCTTGTATGCTCTGACCTCGTCACTCCTTGAATCTTCATCCCGTTTTTTGCTCCCCTCTCTACTTTGTGGTAGGTACTAGTCCTCTTTCAGTTCTTCTCCTAATCCCAAACTGTTTCTGCCTCAGGGTTTTTGCACATATTAGATCCTCCACTTGGAACACTTTCTTCCACTCCTTACCTAGATAACTCTGACTCACACTTCAGGTTTTAGCTCAAATATCACTTCCTTTGAGAGGCCTCCCTAACGTGTCATATTAAATTAGTTCTCTCTTGTAATCCTTCTATAGCACCCTTTTCTTTCTTTCATATCACTCATTGCTGTAAGTAAATATGTATGCAGGTGTACATGCATGTGTGTATATGTATGTATGTATATATGTACACATATGTATGTGTATGTGTGTATATATATGATGTTTATTAACTGCTTTGATATTTCATGCTTTGAGGAAGCTATTACAATTAAGGTTTTCAAAATTGCATTTCTACTATCCTTTGCTAATTATGCTGTGCTTAGATTATATATATAATATATAGCTTATATATTTTTATTTGTTTCATATTTACATTTTATATTAATATTTTACATATATATTAAAATATGCATATTATATTTTATAATATAANGCATTTCTACTATCCTTTGCTAATTATGCTGTGCTTAGATTATATATATAATATATAGCTTATATATTTTTATTTGTTTCATATTTACATTTTATATTAATATTTTACATATATATTAAAATATGCATATTATATTTTATAATATAAAATATATAATCTAAGCACAGCATAATTAGCAAAGGATAGTAGAAATGCACTTTACACTGTAATCCCAGCACTTTGGGAGGCCGAGACGGGTGGATCACGAGGTCAGGAGATCGAGACCATCCTGGCTAACAGGGTGAAACCCCGTCTCTATTAAGAAATACAAAAAAAAACTAGCCGGGCGAGGTGGCGGGCGCCTGTAGTCCCAGCTACTCGGGAGGCTGAGGCAGGAGAATGGCGTGAACCCGGGAGGCGGAGCTTGCAGTGAGCTGAGATCCGGCCACTGCACTCCAGCCTGGGCGACAGAGCGAGACTCCGTCTCAAAAAAAAAAAAAAAAAAAAAAAAAAGAAATGCACTTTACATATAATACATATTTTATATATAATATATAAATATATATTTTATATATAATATACATATATAACATTTTATAATATATATATAATATAAAATGTCTGGCTCTTCCACTAGGTAGTAAGATTAGCAAAGACAGAAATCATGTCTGCCTTGGTTGCCACTGCACAGCCAACACTGTAACATTTGGCACAGAATGGACACTTTTAAAGAATTTGCTGAACAAATTAACCCATAACCCATTCCCAGGCCCTGTAAGCCACCATTGTAACAGTTTCTTTTTTACCTTTCCAGATATGAAATATTTAAACAGGAAAGAGTTCAAGTATAAACATATTTTTATATTCAAATATGAATATATTTTAGTATACTTTCCTAGAACAAGTTTTTATGCCTGAATTAAACCTAATAAAAATTGTTTTAGAAAGTTAATAAAATAGAAGTAACAGAAGGGGCTTAATAATAATCAAAATATAGTAAAAACGACTGAAAACTTGACTAGAAAAAGTAAATGTTACACAGAAAGAAGTCAATACTATGTAAACCTTCAACATATCAACAAGCATTTACTAAACATCTATTATGGACAAAGCCCTGTGTTGTACCATGGAACTGTCTCACATCAGTATTCATTTAAAAATAGTATTTATGAAAGTTTTTCAGAGGCAGTTGATAAGAAATATTTTTTCAACAGTATAACTGTAAAATGATTGATTTTATTACACTAAAAATAAAAAAATAAAAATAAAAAACTTTATTTTGTCATTTTACAAAGATGTTCTATTTTTAGTAAGTTGACTTAAAGCCTTTTACTTAATAGTCAAATTTTACAAGGATGAAGAAATGCAGGTTTTTCTCTGCTCTTATCATACTAATTGTAGTTAACTGAAAAGTCTACAGTTGTTTTCAGCAAGTCAATGGTTTATGTTTGTTTAAGTTATTGTTGGTTCAATAAGCAGATAGGACCTCAACTGTCATATCTAATCATGTTTCAATTCATTACATTACAGTGTTTTTTATTTTTATTTTTATTTTATTATTTATTTATTTATTTGAGGCATTGTCTCGCTCTGTCACCCACGCTGGAGTGCAGTGGTGCGATCTCGGCTCACTGCAAACTCTGCCTCCTGGGTTCACGCCATTCTCCTGCCTCAGCCTCCCGAGTAGCTGGGACTACAGGTGCACACCACCATGCCCAGCTAATTTTTTGCATTTTTAGTAGAGACAGGGTTTCACCGTGTTAGCCAGATGGTCTTGACCTCCTGACCTTGTGATCTGTCCACCTCGGCCTCCCAAAGTGCTTGGATTACAGGCGTGAGCCACTGCGCCCGGCCACAGTCTTTTTTTTTAAAAAAAACTATGTTTTCCTTGCTCTTTAAAGGAATCCAAAGTTCTCCTAGTAAGTTAAGCACCTAGAGAAACTTTATCAAGACTTATTCCCTGAATTACTGCCACACCATACAAAATAGAAGCTTTATAACCTGAAGAAGTTTATGTAACTGCACAACTGCTCACTGCCATGCTATTAGCTATGTTAATGGTTTTGTCAAATAAATTGAATGCAAAACAAACAAACAAAAAAGTCTAAAAGTCAGGCTTTGCAAGAATTTAAAGAAAAAATTAATTCCTAATTTAACATTAACTGAAGAAAACTTTAAACTTATTCCCACAAAGGGCAGACATTAATTCCCACGATACATCCTGGGAGGTGACTGCAAACATTATATAGGTTTGGACCCAAATACTGGAATTCTTTACTCATTAAAATTTACAACTGATAAAACAGATTTGGGTTAAAAGAAAAAAGGAGAAAGGAAGAAACAAAGAAAAGCCAGTTTTCAAATTGTCTTCAATTCTGGTATCTACATGTCAAGACATAAATAGATAAGGTTTATGTCTTGGATAAGGTCCAAAGAAACTAAAATGATCACAAATCATTGATTGCTTTATGAGGTAAATTACAACCAAGGGCTATGACTTCTCAGTATGGAAAGGGCAATGCAAAAGGTAGATTAAAAGAGTACATAGTGTTATGAACAGTATGAAGGGTACGTCCTACTTGAATTTGTTCACTAAATTTCAAAATTCTAGAAGAAAAGCAATACCAACTTATACTTGAAATAATTTAGAGCAAATAAAAGAATGTTTTAAGAAGTTGCTAGAAAATTTGTCAGTCTTCCCATAAAAAGTAGCATGAAGCGAAAATTATAAGTTTGAAGAAGGAGTTAGTTGTTTTTTTAAGTATTTATAGACAAAGTAATCTTGCAATTCAATTTCGGTGGGGAGAGAAAACAGGTAACTTTTTTTAAGGTTATCGCAAAGGATAGACATGAATTCTCACAAGGCATCCTTGGAGGTGCCTGTAAACATTATATAGGGTTGGACCCAAATACTGAAATTCTTTACTCTTATTAAACTTTGTGATGGATAAATTAGATTTTGGTTAAAAGAGAAAGACAGAAAGGAAGAAACAAAGAAAGAAAAGCCAGTTTCAAATGAAAGTGATAGCCTGCTGCTCAGAATTTCAAATCTGTCTCATGCCTTGAAAGTAGTAGCAATCCAGGGTTTCAAGAACTTTTAACAATCATGCTCCTATCTGAAAGGGAAAAAGGGTTCACTGTATAGTAATTAGATGCTTAACAGTCTTGACTTATTTAAGCTGTCTTCCTATTTTCCCCATTGACACAGGTAGCAAGGATGCTGACTCAGATTTCTCTTCAGGCCTGCCTGGTTAATCTTCCTGTGCTCTCCTTTGTACAGACAAATAAGCAGAATCCGAATGTCTTCACAAGTTTCTCTAACTACTCAATAGCAAGCTGAGCCATTTCTT
Organism: Theropithecus gelada; assembly: GCF_003255815.1. NCBI lineage: Eukaryota > Metazoa > Chordata > Mammalia > Primates > Cercopithecidae > Theropithecus > Theropithecus gelada. Next base: position 105,364,009 of record NC_037670.1, read on the forward strand.
CTACTCTTCATGAATCTGTCATCATTACAAAGTGAAAAATCAAAGATCCCATAATTTCTCTGCAAAAAATAACTTGATTAGTATAAACTTACAGTTTCCATTTTTAACATAATATCAGAAAATATTAAGTGCTTTTTGACCCTAATATAAATATCCGGATTTTCTAAAGTTTTTGCTTGATTAATTTGCTATGTTACTAGGAACATCAAACAGTTTCCTTGTGAAAAATAGATCTTGAAGAATCTATTTTAAGTTTGGAAAATATTTCTGACCATTTTTAGACAGCAAAGGTGCTGAGGTCAAACCACATTGCACAAGAGCAAATAATCCCTTACTTCAAAAAAAACACTTGTTAAGCTTGCTACCAAAACAAAACAAAACAATTTTATTTTGTTGAGAGTACCATGAAAAGGGCAGGTGTTAGTAACAAAGAAAAATGCCATATCTCACCTAAGGCTATAGCAACTTACTGAAAATATGATACATTTCACAGTGACCAGGCAAGGTAATGACAGTGAGATATAATATTGACGGCATGATTAAACCTCAAATGCCTGCTGATGCAGCAGTTCATTACTAAATATTTACATGTACTCATCTGTGGTCTGTCAAATTAAAATCTTTTAACAAACCATGCTAATTTCTTACTTTAAAAACACATTAATCTAAGCTACTTAAAGTATACTTATGTAACAATTAAGTGACACTTAAAATGCTTTAAGTTTATAATTTGTTGTCCAGGTTTTGTGCCTGAATAATGGTGCTGAAAAGTAAAAATAATTTCTCATCCTTTTTCCTGAAATTTCTCCCTGTTCTTTCAAGAATCCAAACAACAGGATTTCATTCCCTGTGCCGAGCCTCCTTTCAATGTCCTCTTCCTACCTATGTCTCAGCTGAAAACTTAAGACCATTCACCCTACTGCCAATGGTTCCACCTTCTGCAGCTATCATCTAAATTCCAAATGCAGCCATGACAAGGCATCTGCACATGGCAGCTGTAACATAAACACTGGCACTTTACTGCTGAGAGGAAAGGTAGTGCCATTTTTTGAGCATCAGTACCCTCCCAGAGAGGATGACAGATGGCAACTCTGTCCTACAGAAAATAGGAAAGCAAGAGAAACATAAACAGAAACGCCTACATACGACATCACTCGGTAGCCACAGCCCTAAAAGTATCCCAGAAAAAGGGCAAATTAGCAGTAAAGCTAAAGCCAAAAATTTTCCTGAACAGCATTTGGTTACAAGGACAAATAAAGTTCATTTATATTCATTGCTTAGTGGAAGATTTCTTTTACAACCATGTTATTTTGCAAAATTTTTCTATCAATGCAACAACTTAGTCCAATGACTTTGAACAATAGTCCATTAAACATCACCAGGTCCTGCTTGAACCAGTGGTTAGTGTCAAATACCACAGCAAGTTATCCAACTCAAATAGAGATGATTTAAATTTTATGACTTGATGAATACAGCAATGATTTATTTTTTGGCACTAAGGGCATAGGCAGAACAAGCCTCCGTTTTGTTTGTTTCATTTTCAGGTTCAGAGAGTCAGATCCCATGCTGGAAAAAATTTTACAAAATATACTAAATTCTTCCAATGCCTACACTAGTGGTTGGTCACACTAAACTTCTTTAAGAAATGGAATTAATTCTTTTAATAACTACTGTTTAATATTCTACAGACCCTTTTATCAATTCAAAAAAATTATACCCTTTTATGTATTTAAGTGACATTCTTCTGTTAGCTTGACTTTAGAATCCATTTTCTCAATTGATAACATGAAAAACTAGGTTATGCTGTTTGTTTTAAGGTGACTAGCAAGACAAAGTTTTAGTGACACTAAATTTTCCACTGCAGAATAATGACTAATATTTATTGACTTATGTACGCAAGTGCCGGGCTAGGCCTCTGGCATGTATTATCTCATGTAATCTTCACAACAATCTGATAAAAGTTTAACTACTATAAATGATGCTATCTGCCCACATTCCACATTCTTAAGTTACTATACACAAAAAGACAATGTACCCAGCTTCAAGGAGACCAAATTTAGCAAAAACTTAGGCAAATCAAGCGAAAACAATCATTTTTGATAGGTGAAAATATAAGCACAACTAACACTTTATAAATCTCAATGTACACTTTAAAATAATAGTACAACCACTGCCGTTCCCAAAAATCAATAAACTGTCATAGGTGAAATGAATCAAATAATACTGAGTTTTTCCCACTGATTTAGTTCTTCATTCATGCTGTGGCAGTAGTCTGTTTTCTCCAGGCTTTTCATCCTACAACATGACTAAATGTTATGTGTTCTTGAGATTGAATAATGCACAAGATAAAACAAAATCCAAAGGTAAGAACTGGTGGTAGGTAGAAACCTGAGGTTTCTGCTGGCGAGAAGGGGAAACTTCTATTGACTGAGCACCCACTGCGCTGGTATTTAATTTACATAAGTTATTAGATCTAAACATCACAACAGCCCTACTGAGTCCATGTCATCATCCTTGTTTCACAGCTGAGAAAACTGAAGCCCAGAGAGGTTAATTAATTCACCAAAGTCTCAGCTGGCAAGTAGCAGAGCTGAGATTCAGCTCCAAGTGTCTGACTTAGTAGACAATGGGGTTTTCCCCTAAATTAATATATAGAAATTATACATAATTTGTAAGCTTAACTCCTTTCTCTCCAAAAGATGATAGGATTTGCAAAATGTAGCGTTAGAGAACCTATTGGGCAGGGGCATGGCCCAAGCCAAAGAAGGAAAACCCCTCTCAGAACAAGGTGGCCATGGCAGCTTCTGGAGAAGCAGTGGGGTCTTCGGGGAAACCAGAGGCCTGGTGACCTCTGGCGACCCAGGTTGTTTTCAGATTGTTTCCCATCACTGGGGAATGAAAGGTGGCCAGCTCAGCAGGAGGCCACTGGAAGCCAGGCTTCAGCTGTCAGAGATGCATTGGTAAAGGATGACATGTGTCTTCTGAATTGTGGAAAAGCTCAGAGGAGAGATACAGTGACTGCCATCTCAACATGGACCAATGAGTCTGTTGATTCATATTTTCCCAGTCACTGGATATGAAGACATCAAGAAAGGACATTAGGATTCAGAGAGAATTCTTTCTGAAAGAAAACAGTAAGACTTTGGAAGAAACATTTGTAGTAAATAAGATGAAGAAAAACATGTTCTGCAAAATGAAAACCAGTAAATAAGGGCTATCATGCACATCAGGAGGCTGCACTGATGGAGATCATTTGAGGAGCACACTGGCATCAAATACATAAAGACGACTGAATCTTTGGAAGGAGTGAGTGAATACATGTAATCTAAATAAGCAGAATTCCACCTCCTATGCACAGAAGTAGAAACTCAGCAGGTGAAGAGTCATTTAAACCCACCTTCATCAAATTGGGAGGTGGAAAACTGAGCTGTGATCTGAAGACCCATGTTTTAGAATGAGAGCTGGTACTTACAAGAAAGAAATGCAGCAATTTCAAAATACAGCTGCAAAAATCCAAAGGGATCCTTCTGAGGAAGAAGACCTGATCAGCAGACACTTTCAAAAACTAAGTTTTTCAAGTCATAATATGCAACATTTATATTGGAAACTGCAGAGAGAAATGACTACTAAGAACTCTGAAAATTCTTACTACAATCAGGAAAGCCTTTGTCCCAAGAGAATGTGTTGAAGACACTGGGGAGTACAACACAAAACTGCATTTCATGCATTTTACTGCAACATTCAAAAGACATCCCTCTTTCTCACCAAATGGTAAAGCTCTTTGTAAGAAGTACCACAGCTTCTCCTTTACCAGGAGATCTAAATATTTCATCAGGGAAAGCAATTCTCCAATCATGGACAGACAATGGTAGATTCATTCCTATGGATGTGCCTAATGATGACACAAACTTTCAGGAACACAACTCCTATAGCAGAAAATCTGTGGACGATACTTTCTGGGTGTTTCCAAGTCCTCCTAAATTCAGTGAGGCAGACTTTGGGGAAACTAAAACTATTGGGTCAAAATAATCAAAACTGCCTTGACAGAAATTAACTCTGAAGAAATTCACATTTAAGATAAGAATATGGCTGGGTGTGGTGGCTCACGCCTGTAATCCCAGCACTTCGGGAGGCCGAGGTGGGTGGATCACCTGAGGTCAGGAGTTCAAGACCAGCCTGGCCAACATAGTGAAACCCCATCTCCCCTAAAAATACAAAAATTAGCTGGGTATGGTGGCATACCCCTGTAATCCAGCTACTTGGGAGGCTGAGGCAGGAGAATCACTTGAATCCGGGAGGCGGAGGTTGCAGTGAGCCGAGATCGTGCCATTGTACTCCAGCCTGGGCAACAAGAGTGAAACTCTGTCTCAAAAAAAAAAGGGGGGGGGGGAGGTGAGGATGTGGGATTTACCCCAGTGGTTTTCCAAGAAATGTGTACAACACACTAAAAGTAAGCTTGGATTAAAAGTCTGCAGAAGTCTTCAGAGTATGTGTGTGTGTGTGTATCTGCACATATTGTACCTTTAGAATTACCTTTAAATTATTACTACCTTTCCTTCTAATTTGATCCCATAATGGGTTATTTTTTGCCAAAATGTCTGCATCCTCAAGAGTGGTGTGTTACCAATGTCACCTTTTCTCTTTGACTTTGCAACAATATTCATTTAAGGCATAATCACTCTTCATGGACAAATCATTGTCTATTAAACTGTAACTTATTTGATGTGTTCTTGAAATTTTTTTACATCATTGGTTTTGTGAGACCTAAGTATTTCATGACAGAAACTACTAAAATAATACCCTGTTCACACTATGTTTATTAAGTATAATTTTAGGACTATAAAACATGTTATATTTACTATGTAAAAATAGAATTCAAATTGAATGTGCTTTTTGGTACAGTAGTCTTAGACATTTCCTGAGCATTGCGGGAAATTGCAAAGCACTGTTAGTTAATGCACTTGGGGTTAAACACATTGTTTTATGTATGAAAAAATAAAGTTAGCTAGCTATCATTTTCCTTTAAAGACCACAAGATATATCATAAGGTGGTTAATGCAAATTAATGGAAATAATAGGTAACTATTAAGGGAAGAATGGAAAACAAGAGAGATCAAAAAGCCTTTGAGGCAAGGCATTTAGTTTTAGCATGATATGGTGAAGGGCTTTATTTTAACAAAATTCCTTGTGATCTTGAATATTTATGATGAAACTTCAAATGTATAGTAAAGTTTATATACTTCTGAATATAATGAAGAATAACAGATCTTTCCAATTTACTTGGCTGAATGCTGAACAGGGAGAGAGGTTTAGCTCTGAAAGTAAAAGCACCAAAATATAGCTTAAATAGAAAAGATAATTTCAAAAGTATTAAGCTTCTTATATTCATGAAATTCTTAAGGTTTCAAACCTAAAGACCTTAATTAAAATTTTAAAATCTTAATAATAAATAAAGGTTAGCTACAACACCAAGGCACAGGAACCAGAGAATTTCTGGGAACTAAGAGAAGATTCACATCCACACTAGCGTAAATATAACAATTTAATTTGACCTGGCACACCCAAATCATACCACAGGGGGCTTAAAGCTCTGAAATGTCATGAGCTAACGAAGTCTCCTATGATTACAAAACTGGGAACAGTATCTCAAAAGGAACTTAAGCCTATAGCCCTGCAGTAACTCTAAAATAACTTTGATAATAATGACATTGATCAAAAGTTTTAAAAAAGGGTGGTTGGCGGGGGGAGAATAACCTTATACATACCTTGTAATTAAAGCACATACTGTTAATTCTTAACTATTTATAACAAAAAAATGAAAAGAGATTACATTCCTTTGAAAATCCAAGGAAATTAAAATCTCATGATTATCTAAAAGAACCTGAAATTACACCCATATTTTCTTCTCTAAAGAGAGATGTTCATATTATGTGTGACACAAGTCTATAATCAATTTTAAAAATATGTGGGAAATCTGTCTTGGTGTATACTATCTAGATTCAAGATAGCTCAAAGCTACTAATACAAAGGGACTATTTTAGACATATAAAATGCACAAGCATAAAAAGTCATATATTATTATAAATACTTAAAGAAAAGTTTAGTGACAGAGCTGAAAATAATATTTTGGGAGAATACCTAACTTCAATTGACATGACTGGCTAGTATTAAAAACTGGCCTGGGATATTTCTGTACAATGTTTGGTGACACACTAGACGGTAAAGTCATAACTACCATATATTGCTAATGTTTTCTGTGTATCATTCATTTCATGTCATCATATTAATTCAAAACATGAGTAACATCTATTCTAACAAGGGACCACAATTATAATGTATGGAATTGAAGGAGGAATTCCTTCAATCAGGAATATGAAGTTTATATTGTTTGGCTTTGCTTACTAAGATAGCAACTGTCATGTCATTAAAGATATTCTCACTAAACCAATAAATAAGATCGGCAAAGGAAATGCATCAGTGAAGCACCCAAAATGTCAGGCTTCAGGGTATACTTAAAGCCTAGCGGTATCTTTCAAACTATACACCAAGACCACTGATGTCTTTCTGAGATTTAAATTGGCATTTAAATTGGCATTCAGCTGACTACCCAGAGATTCTGGAGTTTCCAGCCAAATAAAGGACAAACATACCAACTGGGTATCTTGTGCTACTTGCTGCTGTTTTTAAAAAACAATACGAGATTACAACACTCTTTGTTCCCAAAAATGCCTAACATTTCTGGCTTAAGATTTTTTGAGCCTAATAAATAACTCCATTACTTATGACAGAAGTTTCTTTCATTGATAAATAGGTAGTTCATCAGTTTACAGAATGTGTTATTTCACACAATTTAATATGAAGCAACTAGCAGGTGGTACTATTAAGAACCATCAGTAGTAGGAATTGTTTCATAGATGACCAACTTAATCTACCTTTGGAACACTGCCACCCTTTATAAGGTTTTTCCATATAACCCATTCAAAGTTTTAGTGCCCATCTACTAAAGGTGTTTATGAAATCCTTGTGCAACTTTAAACTTGACCTATCCCACTGAACTATATTTTATGGGACTGTGTTAAAACTGTTGTGTATTCATCCAGACCACATTCTTTAAGAGAACTTCCAGCCAGGATCATGAATGCAATTTATGAAATCACTCGGCAGCAGCTGTAGAATGTTTTCAATGAGGTGGAAAATCAGACTGAATGTTGGATCACCAAAAATTGGTGGCTATGTTGAAGTCTATAAATTTAAACTGCAATGTTAAAGTCTTATGCACACTGATTTAAGTCATTTTAAATTTTTTTCTGTCAAAAATACAACAAAGATTAAGGTTTAAAGTTAACATGAAAATTTTTAAAACACCCCAAATGGCCATGATGTTATATATATATATCTATTAGAAACTTTATTATTTTTCCTAGGTTGGAAGACTAATAGCAACTCATTAGAAAATGTTTGCCTTTTCACTTTACTGTTCTCCCTACTTCTTTCTCTTCACATAATTTATTGATTATAGAAGTTAAGAACAATTAGTAAATTTCAAGAAAAAACATTCAACTGGAACTTCATGAGAGAATCAACTTTTTTATGTTTAACAAAAACATATCAGTTGGCTAATACTCAGGCAATGAATATTTTCTTAAAAGGAACATGAATTACTCATTGCATTTGCTTACTAAATAACAAGAATAATTTAGTGAATCTCAAAGGCTACAGCAAGTAATTCAAGCAGAAGATTTAAGAATATCTATCTAAAATTGACTATATAAAACAAAATAATGGTCATTAATATTTATCTCGGATATTTTTCACAGTCCTCTAAGGTAGACCCTCTTACTGTCTCCATTGTACAGATAAGGAAAATGAATCATAGTAATGTTAAACAATTTGCTGACGGTCACCAGGTCAGTTAAGGCACGAGATAAACTTTAAAGCCAGTCTGTGTCCACAGTCCAAGCCCTTAGCTGGTACACTTCTCCTGATGATGGTATTTTTATACTTAAGGCTTCTTTTACACATTTTAATGGATCGTTATAAAGATTCTAAATCACTGATCAAACCGTTTATTTCAAATTTGCTCTAGTGTTACACTCCATAGAAGAGATTTCTACTCTTTCAAAAAAAAATGTCTGAATACTCTCTTTTATTGGGGCAGCTTATAAACAAATAGGCAATTGAGCAGTCTTGTGGGTTAATTACCATGAGCAAATTAACTTAAATGCCTATGAGTCTTTGGCATAATTCTCCAGAATGCAAAATGAGCCAATCTTATTGATTCTAGTTTTAACAATACCTCTAGAAGCTTTTTTTTGGGGGGGGGGGGGGGTGTGTTTTTTGTTTTGTTTTGTTTTGTTTTTCCTTTTCCTTTTTCTTCCTCACTGCTACTACTTTAGTACAGGACATCTTCATTTCTTGCTTAGACCGCTGAACATTGCTTCCAAATGTCCTCTAACCTGTTTCCTTTACAGACCATGCCCTACACTACTACAATAGTTCCATCCTTAAAACACATACTTGAGGCCGGGTGCAGTGGCTGACGCCTGTAATCCCAGCACTTTGGGAGGCCTAGACAGGTGGATCACGAGGTCAAGAGATCAAGACCATCCTGACCAATATGGTGGAACCCCCCCCCCCCACTAAAAATACAAAAATTAGCTGAGCGTGGTGGCACGAGCCTGTAGTCCCAGCTACTTGGGAGGCTGAGGCAGGAGAATTGCTTGAACCTGAGAGGTGGAGGTTGCAGTGAACCGAGATTGCACCACTGCCCTCCAGCCTGGTGACAGAGCGAGACTCCGTCTCAAAAAAACAAAAAAAAACAAAAAAAAAAACCATACTTGATCATTTTACTCCTTTCCCCCAGTAGGAACTTTCAACACATTCAAAACTCAAAGTTCAGCAACTTTAGTGTAATATACAAAGCCCCACCAGCATTCCCACCACTGCTTCCACTCCAACTACTACCCCTATCCAGCCCCAACCATCTTTTAAATACCACATATCTCAGTATATTTCATCAAATACTATTTGCTTTGAAAATTGTCATCTTTCTGCTTAATATTGCTTAGATTTGGGTTTGGCAGATTTTGAGGTTTTTTTCCCCCAGGTTTTTGTCTTGTTTTGTTTTTAAGAGAAATGCAGGCTTATTAGTACATGCCTACTATTTAAACCTAGCCACTCAGATCATCTGGCTCAGATCAGGAGCAGAGAGGGTGAGACAGACACCCAGTGTACCTTTTGAAGGGCTTAAATGTGAGGATATAGGCAATTGTTTTTCTCTAGAATAAGAATGAACTAGGCAAGTATCAATGCAATTAGAGGTAAGTTTAAAGGTAGAAAAAGAAAGAAGCTGGATGAGACAAGATCAATTGCTTAAAATGAGGACTAGCAGAGAGTGCAAGCAGCAGCAAACATGTCCCTCAGTCTCTGTGGGCACATTAGCACGTGGTTCTCAATTTTAGCTGCACATTAGAATCACCTGGGGAGTGTCTACAACGTCCCTGCCAGGTGTTCTTTGGGCCAATTACATCAAAATCTCTAGGAGTAAATCGCAGACATTGGTATTTTTCAGAGCACTCCCAGGTGATTCCAAAGTACTGCCAAGGTTGAAATTCACCCAGTTAAGACAAAAGTGATGAGAAAAGACCACAGAAGAGAGCTGACAGCTCACGTAACTGGAAAGCAAAGATACATTATCATGCCTATATCACAGTTGTGATTTTTTTCCAGGAATGCTTAATAGCCTAGGGGCAAGGACAGAAAAAGGGAAAAGTCGAGTTTATCCAGAGTTGAAAAGTGGCAGGGTCCTAAATAATAGAGACCTGATCTTAGAACACTGCAACTATTGACCATAGGCTCCAGACTGGGTAAGAGAAGTCAGGAAGTGATAAGAGACTGAGCAAACAGCTCGCTGTCAATGAATTCAGTGAACGAGTGTAATAGTGGCAGGAAAGAGGGACAAGTTGACATGAGAGAGTAGGATTTCTGGGTTTAAAATTTAAGTTTTTCGAGGTAGCACCACTCTGAGTGATTATATAATCTGGAGCAAGGCCACGGCAGAGAATGACTAGGGTAGAAAAGAGAATGGCTGGCTCCACTGACAAAGTCTTTGGAGATTGAGGTTAGCGTGTTCACCAGGGCATCATGAATTTTAGAGTTGTCCAGGATAACTATAAGATCTAGGAAGGGAAAGAAATCAAGTCAAGGGGTTCTATGAAGTCTAGGGCACAATCCAGAGTGACTAGAGGATAGCAATGGGCAAATACAAGCTCAGAAGATGGCAGCCTTATCAATGAGGTAGAAAAGAAATAGCCTGAAGTGGCAGAGTGACTGCAAGAGACTAACACCCTAATCATAGAAGCCAAGTACCATGTGTGTGACAGAATGAAGAGCATCTGTCTGAGAGAACAAAGTCCTCTCAAAGGATGAAAATGAAACATCATTGCAAACCCATAATTGTCCAGCTCATTCCCATCTTCAGCTTAATGTTCAACATTGGCTTCCACTGCTCTTAAGACATGGCCAGTGCCTACAAGGTCTAGCATGACCAGGGTCTGCCTAACTCCTGAGCCTCATCATGTTCCATGCTCCATCCTGGCTCTCCGCACATCAGTGGAAGGGCCTTTTCCCACTCACCAAATGTGCTATGTTCCCTCCCACCAAAGAGTCATTAAACATTGCTGTTCCCTCAGTCTCAAACTCACCTCTCCCTTCTCCGTCCAGTTAACTCATTCATGTTTCCATTTCCCGTCCAGTTAACTCATTCATGCTTCCATTTCCAACACAAATACATTATGTACTTATGGAAGCCTTACTCAATCTTCCACATTTGATCAGCTGCTCTCATACCATTTATGAACATTGTAGTTTTACACTTATTTAGGTGATCGTATATCTAATGTTTGTCTCTACAATTGGACTGTCAGTTCTATGAGGGCACAGGCCGTATCCATCATATTCACCATAAATTCCTAATGCCCAGCAAAGTCACTGACATACAGTAGGCCCACTATAAATACTGTTGAATAAATGAATGAAAACATGGATACACCACAAATGAGAAGGAACATAGTGAAAAGGCTGCTAGAATCTTAATATTATTCATATAGCAGCAAGAGATACCACTTCTTGAGTGCTTCCTGTGTACCAGATAGGGCTACTTATTTAATCCATGGATCAACCTCTGAGATAGGTTTCTTTTTTTTTTCTTGAGATGGAGTCTCACTCTGTTGCCCAGGCTGGAGTACAGTGGTGTGATCTCATCTCACTGCAGCCTCCGCCTCCCGGGTTCAAGTGACTCTCCTGCCTCAGCCTCCCGAGTAGCTCAGATTACAGGTGCACACCACCATGCCTGGCTGATTTTTGTATTTTTAGTACAGACGGGGTTTCACCATGTTGGTCAGGCTGGTCTCAAACTCCTGACCTCACGATCCACCCACCTCGGCATCCCAAAGTGCTGGGATTACAAGCGTGAGCCACTGTGCCCGGCCTGAGATAGGTTTTTATCATTTCAATTTTGTAATTAAGAAAACTGAACACTCAAAGAGATTAAATGACTTGCCTGCTGGCCCCCAGCTGTGAACGGCGAGAACCAGGATTTTCCCAGGTAGAGGTACCCTATCTTTATGTCAAGTTGACTATAAAGATGCCTACAGTTAAAGCCAAATTATCCTCAAAAAAGGCAACTCTAGATGTGCACACACGTACACACATATCTGAACATGTACCAGTTTGACTTCAAGCTGGTACTCTGAATAGGGCATTTTATCACAGAATGGAGGTCCCAAGGGTTAAAAATAGGGCCAATAGAAGAAAACAAGTTTGGATGGTGTATTAGTCAGGGTTCTCCAGAGGGACAAAACTAGTGGAATAGATACATATATAAAGACAGTTTATTAAGGAGCATCAAATCACACAATCATATACAAAAAAAGTTTATTAAGGAGCATTAAATCACACAATCATATATAAAGAGAGTTTATTAAGGAGTATTAAACTCATACAAAGGTCCCACAATAAGCCATCTGCAAGCTGAGGAGCAAGGAAGCCAGTTCAAGTCCCAAAGCTGAAGAACTTGAAGTCTGATGTTCGAGGACAGAAAACATCCAGCATGGGAGAAAGATGTAGGCTGGGAGGCTAAGCCAGTCTAGCCTTCTCACATTTTCCTGCCTGCTTTGTATCCTGGCCAAGTGGGCAGCTGATTAGAGGGTGTCTACCCAGATTAAGGGTGGGTCTGCCTTTGCCAGCCCACTGACTCAAATGTTATTCTCCTTTGGAAACATGCTCACAGACACACCCAGGATTATTACTTTGCATCCTTCAATCCAATCAAGTTGACACTCAGTATCAAATATCACAAGTCCACCCCCTGTCAACTTGAACTCATACACATTTCCTGAGCTCATATATAATTTTCAAATAAAGACAATAATAAGATCATAATTATGCCTAACACAATTCAACTATGCTACGTACAACCGAAAACACACCAATCCCCAACCCAAATGCTATTACATAAAGTTAACAATACTTAAATGCTGATATGAAGTCAATAAATCTTATGTCACATGATAAAGTAAAAAGGGAAATGAAGGCATTTTCTTAGCACAGTGTATACATGAACAAGCATGTTTTTAACAAAAAGAGGAAGAAATACTCACTGAGAATTACAGTCCTCGTTTCTGCAACTGGTCATGTGGTTGTAGCTGGTATTGATGACTACCTTCTTCTGCTACCCATTCTGTATTCCCTTTGCCTTCAGCACACACCTCAACAGGTCGTGCGTTTTTTTCCTAGTGGAGTGACCCAAACCTTCATTCCTGAAGGGTCTTGGCCATTTGTAGGCCTGCCTGGAGTGGGCTGTTGTAGTTTCCCACTGACATTAACCACAGGGCATGGTAATACTAACAGATACCCTAATGGATCTCCTCCATTCCATGCATACTCTTCCTTACCTCTGTTGTGAAGTAGTAGGCTGATTTCATCTTGATAGTCCAGGTCAATCACCCCAGCCAACACTGTATCTCCCTCCTCAGCCTGTTGACTTAAAGGTGGGAGGTGCCCAAAGTATTTAGGTGGCAATCGTAACTTCCAGTTTAATGGAATCGTTGTTGTGCCTCCTGGCAGCATTCCTCCCTCTGGAACTAAGACCTCTAGGCCAGCAGAACGTAATGTCACAGGAACAGGAAGCAAAATTTTGCTAGTGGGTCACTAGGGGTGAGGGTGAATGGTGCCACTTGTACTTCCACCCCTTGATTCCTGGACCCGTGAATCCTGGCTACCGGAGAAACGGTACCATGTATTAGACACTGATTCAGAGCATACACGGCCTTCTGGAGAACTTTACATCAGCCCTGCAAAGGACTTCAAAAGGCCATTCCACTATTCTATCTATCCAGCTGCTTCAGGATAATGGGGAACATGGTAAGACCAGTGAATTCCATGAGCATGAGCCCACTGCTGCACTTCTTTAGCTATAAAGTGAGTGCCTTGGTCAGAGGCAACACTGTGTGGAATACCAAGATGGTAGATAAGGTATTCCATGAGTCCATGGATAAAAGTCTTGGAAGAAGCATTGCTGAGGTCACCCGTTAGTGAGCACTCACATGGGATACAAATATCTTTAGTTTTCGACCAGACAGGTCCATCCATATATCTCTTCCCCAATTTTCTTTGTCACCAATTTTCCAATCATGTTTCTTCCAAGTCCCTGACCATCCAGCCAAACCGTTGGCTACAGCCCATGAATCAGTATATAATCACACATCTGGCCATCTCTCCTTCCATGCAAAGTGCACAACCAGATGCAATGCTCAAAGTTCTCCCCATTGGGAAGATTTCCCTTCACCACTGTCCTTCAGGGATGTCCTGAGAAGGGGCTATAGTACTGCAGCTGTCCACTTTCAGGTGGTGCCTGCATATCGTGCAGAACCATCTGTGAACCAGATCCTAGTCTTCTCTTCCTGTGTCAACTGATCATAGGGAACTCCCCATGAAGCCACTGGTGCAGGCTGAGTGAGAGAAGGCAGGGTGGCAGGATTGGAAACCAAGGGCATTTGAGCCACTTCCTCATGTAACTTGTGCCTTCAGGACCTGCTTGAGCCCGATCACATATATACAACTTCCATTTGATGATGGAATGCTGCTGTGCATGACCCACTTTATGGCTAGATGGGTCAGAAAGCACCCAGTTCGGGCCGGGCGCGGTGGCTCAAGCCTGTAATCCCAGCACTTTGGGAGGCCGAGACGGGTGGATCACGAGGTCAGGAGATCGAGACCATCCTGGCTAGCACAGTGAAACCCCGTCTCTCCTAAAAAATACAAAAAAAAAACTAGCCAGGCGAGGTGGCGGGCGCCTGTAGTCCCAGCTACTTGGGAGGCCGAGGCAGGAGAATGGCGTAAACCTGGGAGGCGGAGCTTGCAGTGAGCTGAGATCCGGCCACTGCACTCCAGCCTGGGCGACTGGGCGACAGAGCGAGACTCCGTCTCAAAAAAAAAAAAAAAGAAAGCACCCAGTTCATGACAGGCAGTGCAAGTCACATGGTGACTTGATGACCCATAGTCAAACATTCAGTTTCCACCAAAGCCCAGTAACAGGCCAAGAGCTGTCTCTCAAAAGGAGAATAGTTACCTGCAGAAGATGGCATGGCCTTGCTCCAAAATCCTAGAGGCCTCCACTGTGATTCACCTATGGGGGCCTGCCAAAGGCTCCAAACAGCATCCCTATCTGCCACCGATACATCAAGCACCATTGGATATGCTGGGTCATATGGCCCAAGTGGCAGAGCAGCTTACACAGCAGCCTGGACCTGTTGTAGAGCCTTCTTCTGTTCTGGACCCCACTCAACACTGGCAGCCTTTCAGATCACTCGATAAATAGGCTGGAGTAAAACACCCAAATGAGGAATGTGTTGCCTCCAAAATCCAAACAGGCCCACTATGTGTTGCTCCTCTTCCCTGGCTGTAGAAGGAGCCAAATGCAGCAACTTATCCTTCACCTTAGAAGGAAAATCTCAACAGGCCCCACACCACTGGATGCCTGGAAATTTTACTGAAGTGGAAGATTCCTGAATTTTAGTCAGATTTTTTTTCCATTCTCTGGCAAGCAAATGTCTCACCAGTAAGTCCAGTTTGTTTTCTACTTCTTGCTCACTGGATCCAATCAGCATAATGTCATCAATGTAATGGACCAGTGTGGTATCTTGTGGAAGCAAAAAGCAATCAAGTTCTCTCCAAATAACATTATGACACAAAGCCGGAGAGTTGATATACCCCTGAGATAGGACAGGAAAGGTATATTGCTGGCCTTGCCAGCTGAAAGCAAATTGCTTCTGGTGGACCTTATGGACAGGAATGGAGAAAAGGGCATTTGCCAAGTCAATGGCTGCATACCAGGTACCGGGAGATGTGTTAATTTGCTCAAGCAATGAAATCGCATCTGGTATAGCAGCTGCACTTGCAGTCACCACTTGGTTAAGCTTACAATAATCCACTGTCATTCTCCAAGATCCATCTGTCTTCTGCACAGGCCAAACAGGAGAGCTGAACGGGGATGTGGTGGGAATCACCACCTCTGCATCTTTCAAGCCCTTAATGGTGGTACTAATCCCTGCAGTCCTTCCAGGGATGCGTTACTGGTTTTGATTTACTATTTTTCTAGGTTGATGCATCTCTAATAGCTTCCATTTCCCACCATACTATCCCTCACCCTGCTAGTCAGGGAGCCAATGTGGGGGTTCTGCCAGCTGCTAAGTATGTCTATACCAATTATGCATTCTGGCACTGGGGAAATGACTACAGGATGAGTCCGGGGACCCACTGGACACACTTTAAGTCGGACCTAAGCTAAAACTCCATTAATTACCTGACCTCCATAAGCCCCCTACTTTAACTGGAGAACCACAATGGGTCCCCTGGAATCAACATCACGTCAGACCAACCATGCATTGGGGAAAGGGAAGTGATCAGACATTTCAGGGACTACATCATTTCAGGTAGTCTCTGAAACGTCCGATAGCTTCCCTTTCCCCAATGCATAGTTCCCTGATAAAAGGCTGGAAGTCTCCTTGAGGGAGGATGGGAGAAAGATTAACAGCATAAACTGTTGGTAATGGAGTCCTTCCTCAAGGGGACATGGCCTCCCCTTCATTCAAGGTGTTCTGGGTCTGTAAACTGGCTCAATTCCAGAAATTGATTGAGGGGCCATGATTCTGTTTTTATAATTCAAATTAGTCTTTTGCCCATTAGACCTGAAAATTTTCTGCTCATATAAATTAAGTAGGAATGCAGTAGGCTTCCTATCAATTTCACTTCTAGGAACACCTGATTAATTAGCCAATGCCAGAGCTCTACTTGAGTCAGACTATTCTGATTTTTGCTTTACCTCTGCTGTCCATTACAGTAGTTACGCTTACCTTGCCTTTGACGGTTGAGTGCTGCCACTTGGCCCCTGCCATCTCAGGATCCAGTTATTCCCATCGTATTTAAATTTTGTAGTTGCATGACTATGGTTCCCACTGCTAGATTTGACATACAGAGAAGAGCAATTATAGGGCTCACAAATCTATTTTGCCAAGCACTGGTCAAAGGTATTATCTTCTGGACCCTCCCAGCTGGGAAGAGTAGGTCTAAAGTGACTAATCCACTCCACCATCCCAATCTCCCTAAGGCTTTGGATCCCTTCCTCTACATTAAACAAAGGGAGATCAGGCATTTCCAGCTCGCTCACAGTGGGCCAGCTTTTAATCCACATTTCAGCTCATCAAACAAACAAACTATATTAGAACATTTTTTAACTCCCTGAGCTGTAACATTAAATGCAGAATCCCTGCTTAGTGGGCCCAAACCAATAAATTCAGCCTGATCTAACTCTATGTTCCTTCCACCATTATCCACACCCTTAATATCAATTCCCACGCCTGTTCTCCAGATTTCTGCTTATATAATTTGGAAAATTTAAGCAGTTCTTCTCAAGTGTAGCACACCTCCTCATGGGTCACACTCTGAACCTCACCTCTAGGGGTCCACCAGGACTTTAGTCTAGTTGTAGGTGTAGAAGCAAACAGGGGTGTTGGCAGTGGCTCCTGAGGAGAATCAACATGATCTTGCCTGGCAACTGCCTCAGGGGAGGCCATTACTGTTGCCTCAGGCAGTGCAGGGTTTATCTCCTCAGACAAAGGTGGAAAGGCCGATGGCAGCATGGGTTGGAGAGGGGATGTTGCCAATACTGGGGATGGAGAAGCTGTTTCTTCTGGCAAAAAAAGATTCATCAGGGTTTACAATCTCAGTGTCCCCACTTCACTAGGGTCCTCCCACACATCCCCATTCCAAGTTGCAGGGTCCTATTCTTTTCCAATCAATGCCCTCACTTTAACAGTAGACACCTGGTGAGGCTGTGCATGCACCTTCCATTACAGGTCAGCCACTCACATGATAAGAGCTTGTGTCTGCTTTTCCACAATTTCAGCTCTTTCTCTACAGGAAATAAGACTCTCACTGAGGGCAGTCTTAGGAGATTTAAGGTTCAGTATATGCTTCTGAAGCCGGGAGTTAGAATCCCTGAATTCATCATTTTCCTTCATCATTTTGTCCAGTGAACTTAGGAGCAACCAACTAATTAGTTTCCTAATTCTCCACATATAGCCAAAGGTATTATGTACAGAGTCACTAAACTCCTTGCCTCACGTGAGCGGTAAATTAGGAGCATCAAATGCATTTATTTTGCATAACTCTCTAAACAGTTAATGCCAAGGACCATCAGTGTTTTCCATACTGTTAGAAATAGAGTCCTTAGCATTATTGAGTCTAATCATATTAAGCAGCCAACTCCAGAATTCCCAAAACCAATGAAAGAACTCCATCCTTAATATTCTGTTCCTCTAGAACCACTCCTGGTACCAAAATCTGTATTAGTCAGGGTTCACTAGAGGGACAGAACAGGACATATATATATGTGTATGTGTGTGTGTGTGTAGAAAGAGAGAGAGTTTATTAAGGAGTATTAAACTCACATGATCGCAAGACCCACAATAGGCTGTCTGCAAGCTGAGGAGCAAGGAAGCCAGTCCAAGTCCCAAAGCCAAAGAACTTGAAGTCTGATGTTCAAGGACAGGAAACATTCAGCATGGGAAAAGATGTAGGCTAGGAGGCTAAACCAGTCTAGCCTTTCCACGTTTTCCTGCCTGCTTTATATCCTAGCCAAGTGGACAGCTGATTAGACAGTGCCCATCCAGATTAAGGGTGGGTCTACCTTTCGCAACCCACTGACTCAAATGTTAATCTCCTTTGGAAACACCCTCACAGACACACCCAGGATCAATACTTTGCATCCTGCAATCCAATCAAGTTGTATTAACCATCACAGATGGGGAATTCAATAAAATCCCTGAGAGGGCAAGTAGCAAAATCCTCATGAGCAGTCACAAAAAAAAGAGCGAGGAGGAAGAGGCAGCACAGAGATTGATTCAATGCCTCTGCAGAGATCTTTCCCGGGGTGGAAGTGAGTTTTCATTCCAGTAGATCATAAAAGTGACAGTTCCTGCTGATGACAAAAGTTTCCTCCATATTTTTTGAAACATAACTCTGCCATCGCCATTTAGTACTTATACAAATGCATGAGTTTCTTTTTAAGGAAAAATGGCTCCTAATGGCAGTATCCCCTATGGCTCACAATTATGCAGCTTAGCCTGGTTTTCATGCAGGTGCCTTAACATTTAAAGTAGAATTCAAACTTGACCACAATGACAGGTCCAGGGCTCATGAACCTCTGCAAACACATGGAATACGTGAGAAAAGAAACTTCACTATGTTTTTTTTTTCTATCTAGTTTTGGTCAAAAATCCAAATGACAGAAAAAGAGATTCACATACTCTATTAGTTTCCTAAAGCTGCCATAGCAAAATGGTACAAACTTGGTGGCTTAACACAACAGAAATTTATTCTCTCATATTTCTGGAGACTAGAAATCTGAAATCAAGGTGTCAGTGGGGCTGTGCTCTCTCTGAAGTCTCCAGGGGAGAATCATTCCTTGCCTCTTCCTAGCTCTGGTGGTTTCTTGCAATCCTTGGTGTCCCTTGGCTTGTGGTAGCATCACTTCGATCTCTGCCTCCCTCACATGGCCATTTCCTGTGTCTCCCTGTGTCCAAATTTCCCTCTTCTTATAAGGACATCAGTCATTGAAGGAGGCGGGCCCAATCCAATGAGTATGACCTCATCTTAACTTGATTCCATCTGCAAAGAGACTCTATTTCAAAATATGGTCAGGTCACATTCACAGGTACTGGGGGTGAAGCCTTAAATATATCTTTTTGGGGGGACAGAATTCAACCCATACCTCATACTAACCACCTAGTCTGGATTACTAGAAGGCAGCACACCTGCACTTAGACTTCACTGAAGGCTCTTAATTCTTCAGTAAAATGCCCCCTTTTTTTAATAAAAAAGTTTAAATAAAAATATACGAAAAACGAATTGGCTTCTTCTACAAAATCACTATTGAAGATACTTTTTTTTTCTCAAAAAGTCTTTTTATAAATACCATGAAAAAAGTTTATTTCATGTGATGACAGCGAAAATTTTCCTTTTGTTTGGCAATTAGGAAGCTTACTAGTCAGCACTATAATACTATACCAATACTCAGTAGTCTATAGTACCATAATACTACAGTAGTCTGGGTGTTTCTCAAGTTTGGATGGGGAGAGTAAGTTAAGGAGGGAAATGATTAAAAACACAGATGCCTGGGACCCACTCCAAACCTATAAAATCAGAAGTGATGGGGATGAGGCCCAGGCTTATTCACTTCTGACAAACAGCCAAAGTCATTCTGCTGTACACCAACTTTGAGTGCCACCAGCCTAGGGTTTTTACACCCCATTTCCCCCTTTATTCTCAGAGATGTATAGTTTGCAAGTTTTATATTTTAATGTTCTTGTGTCCTTTACTGCAAGCTATATATATTTTTAGCTATTTACAATTAAGATTAACAAGCAATTTCTAAGTATTCTACTTCTGAACTACACATTTGAAATAATATTTGTGACTATATTTTAGGTTCTGTAGCACTTTTCCAAAGATGACATACATTTTCAAACAGATGACTTTATTCATGCTTACCAAGTCCCTCTGAGGTACACTGGAAGAAGAAACTATTATTCCCTTCAAAAATAAAGGCTCAAGTCCAAGTCAAACTGAGTATTTATTAAACACCTTTAATGTTCAAGACACTTAAATATCACCTCATCAGGGCAGGTAATAGCCAGGGAAGTACATCTCTAAATATGGAAAGGCTAGTATACCACTTAAACACGTACACTGATTTACCATCTCTTGTTTGTACAGAATTAGTCTAGACAATTTAATTATTTTAATTGATCAGTGTAAGTAGTCGTGAACAATTCAGAATAAAAGCGCCAAGTACTTTCTTTCCACATTATTCTTCTCATCTTCAGTTCACATATGAAAACTAAAGCCTCCTAAACTTACGATTATAAAGTACTGCAAAGTACAATAGTCACTACGGTGAAAAAAAAAAAATACTAGTTTCCATAGCTGTCTACAGCTCAACTATCTGAAAAATACATAGTCGGTTTGAAGTCTTTTGTGAAATCCCTTGTGAGACTCTACTGTTGACTGTGGTTAGAATACATTCAAAAGTATAATCAGATTGCATCATCACCATCACCTGCTCAGAGGCAAGTTGAAGAAACATGTGCTCATGAGGCTGAAGCTGGTTTATTGTACTACACTCTCATGTGGGCTTGCCAGAGAGATTAGTCACCATTTTGCAGCTGGTTTCAAATTCAGTTGCTGCGATACAAGTGCAGATGCGATGGCTTACCCTAATTATATTGCTCCAGTTTAATCTTTCCATTTGTAGCATACTATATATTGGATCAAATTCAAGACTCTGGATTGGTTTCAAATAGAAGAGACTTCAAAATCACACATTTGTGATCCTCTCCTAAAGCTTGCTGATCATATTTCATCATTGTCTCTTTTGGATTTTCTGAATCCCCCCCAAAGGTGTTTTTAGCTCTCAAGTCTTCACTAAATCTTGATAATAAAAATGCAGGGGGAAAAAAAAACAGTTCTTAAAGTTTTTTTTTTAACAAAATAAAAGGAAAGTTATGTCATCTCCAAAAATACTCATATATTTTTTAAAATTTCAATTTTCTTCCTGTTTGGAATTAAATAGATGAGAAAATTCTAAGGAAATTAATTGTAATCAGTGGTTTCTAAACTTGACTGATGGTCAAAATCACTTGGGAAGCTTTAAAACACAGATACATTTCCCCCACTTCACCCTATACCTGTTGAATCATAATTTAAAGAAATTTATTTTTAAATTAATCTAGAAGTTAAATAAAGCTTATACTGGTATTGCTTCTGAGAGTCAGAAAGAAAAAAGAAAGGTTCCTGCCTATCTCAGGCAGGTCTTTTTAACTGCCTGCTTCTGTCCATATTTAATAAATGCCATCTGTCAAGAATGATGTCTATACAAAGAGATGATGTAATCAGAAGAACTTTAAAATAAAAGAAAAAATAAAATCCTAGCATCATCAGATCCACAGAAGCTACTCAGATAAGAGGCTCTAAGAGGAGATTTTTGGATGTGAAAAACAACGATAAGGAGTACAACACACAATCATCTTAATTTTGTAAGTATCTGTTTCAATTTGTCGGATACATAGTTTTTCCCTTCAAAATAACTTGAAGGTATTATTTTGAAGACACACATAGTGAAACTTAGATTATGCATTTTTTACTCCGTTGTTTCTTATTCATTTCTTCCACGCTAGTGCTGGGAATATGGTGGTAAGAACAGACAACCCATGCCCTCACTATGCATACAGTATCATCGATGGCATTATAAAAATATCAAAATAGTTTTATGGTTAAAATAAACTATAAGAAATTCACATCGGTATATTTCAAAATACCCTTGGGGATAAAAATAACACATTCAAGTTATAGTTGATACATTATTTGGAAAAATCACTCAAGTTCTGCTATTTCTCCTTCCCAAATTAATACCAGTTTTACTTTATTATCTGATCTAAAATTTATAATTTATTACACAAAAATGTGAAGTTAATAAGTGAATGGTATACCATAGGTTATTCAACACACTGCTAAAATTAAAAATCACTGTGTCAATTCTAAAAACGAGATTTCCCTAAACTCTAAAAGCTACACAACTATGATAAACAATCTCTAGTACTTTGCAACTCTTAATATCATAATTAAACATCAAGTTTAATTAATAGAAAAGTTTCCTAAACAGATTTTCACATGATAGAATATGTTAATTGGATAATTATGGCCAATCATAAACTTAAGCATAAAAGGTGATGGTAAAATAAAAACAAAATCTTGAGGACAAAATTTCAAACTCATGCTCTCATCCAGGCCAGAGTTCCTGAACTATATACAATTACAAACTAACTTCTTTGTTATTTAAACTGCATTTTACTCTTTACAAATACAAGTAGTTTTCCAAATACTCCATGCTGTTGATGCCCCAAAGTGGGGAAAACAGATGAATTAAATAAGTAGAGGCCATGTTAGCCAATGTGATTGAGACCATTTCTTCATTTAATAAAAAAACAGCTAAAGTGGGAAATCATAAAAAATATATGCATACCTTAAACATTTTACTTGAAAACAAATAAATCACATTCATTTAATAAAGTAAATACTTCTGAAGTAGCGGAGTTGTCTGAGGTAAATACCTGAGGTTATCGTCTCACGCCAAAGAAACTGAAGGATGAGGACACACGAGGAGTGAGTTTAAGAGTGGAGGTTTAATAGGTGAAAGAAAGGAGGCCGGGTGAGGTGGCTCACACCCGTAATCCCAGCACTTTGGGAGACTGAGGCAGGCGGATCACTTGGGGTCAGGAGTCAGGAGTTCGATACCAGCCAGGCCAACACGGTGAAACCCAGTCTCTACCAAAAATACGAAAATTAGCTGGGAGTGGTGGTGCATGCCTGTAGTCCCAGCCATTCGGGAGACAGGGGTGAGAGAATCGCTTGAACCCGGGATACGAAGGTAGCAGTGAGCCAAGATCGTGCCATTGCACTCCTGCCTGGGCAACAGACCAAAACTTCGTCTCCAAAAAAAAAAGGGAGAGAAAAAGAAAGAAAAAGAAAAAGAAAATGAAAAAAGAGAGAGGAAAGCTACCTCGTGCGGAGGAAAGGGTCGCTAACGGGTTTCCGGGTTCACGGCAAGAAGACGTTGGTTTTATAGGAGGCGGTGTCTGATTTACATAGGACACGAGAGATTGGTCAGACCAGGTATTCTATTTACATAGCATGGGAAGAACCTGGCCCACCCCACCCTAATCTTTTTTTTTTTTTTTTTTTTTCTTTCAGACGGAGTCTCGTTCTGTCGCCCAGGCTGGGTGCAGCGGCGCGATCTCGGCTCACTGCCAGCTCTGCCTCCCAGGTTCACGCCATTCGCCTCAGCCTCCCGAGTAGCTGGGACTACAGGCGCCCGCCACCACCCCCGGCTAATTTTTCTGTATTTTTAGTAGAGACGGGGTTTCACCGTGTCAGCCAGGATGGTCTTGTGATCCGCCCCCCTCGGCCTCCCAAAGTGCTGGGATTACAGGCGTGAGCCTCCTCGCGGGCCTCCACCCTAATCTTTTATTAGACAGATGGGTTCGCTACCTGGCCACCGCCATGTTCCCTGCCTCTTTACTGTGCAAGTAGTGACAAAGAAAACGGAAGGTGGAGCCTCCATGTTGAACATACCTGGCTTCCAAGTAGCCCTTTACTATTGGCAGAGCTGCCAGCATTCACCTGTGCAAGCTTCCAGCTTGCTTATCTATGTCTGCAGCTCGAGTTTTCAGGTTGCCCTTTTGTTAGAAAAGAAATGATTTGGGGACTGCTTTGTATTAAAAAGGAAACCTTGCCAAGGACTCTCTTACCCTCTCACTAACTGCCTAAATAATTTCTTTCTAGCTCCCGTATCACTTTGAAGTTATAAGAATAAATACAATTTTTCTTGGCATTGTTCCTTCCCATGTTGCAATAATATCGAATCCTGATTCAAGCTGTTACTTAATACAACATAGAACTATTTCTAGGGCATCTATGGCATGAGTAATTTTTGCCTCTGGATTGCTCTTATCTCCTCCTCCTCTTCATATTTAGATCCATCCTTTTCTGCCCCAGCTTGTTTGCTTTCTGCATCCATAATTTCATTTTCAAACAATTTTTTTAACTGTAACCATGTCTGACATATATTAGTTTCTAATTTTAAAAATTCTTCAATTTGAGATACTTAAAAACAAATATACAACAGCAACAAACTATGTTTTATACTATCTCCTTGTAATTAACAATATTTTTAAGTGATAGTTTTCACCAAAGTTTAGTAAATGGTTAAATGTAAATTTTGCTCTATGCTATCACTACACTATTTTTTAAATGTTTGATGTTATTCTATCTTATATGACTGTTACTACTGTCTTATACTTCTTTTCCCAAATTAAAACTCAAAACTCTTCTTTACATCTTTTGCATCTCCTCTTTACATACTCTGATTTATGGGTTAGAGGAAGGATATTACATTCAACGGTAAAACTGACTTTTAGGTCATTTTTTTTTCCGGAAATCTGTGGATCTTTATTTTCATTTTTAAAAATAATTGCTATTGAAAAACTCTATCCTCATTTGAATGAAAACAGAGCTCTTCTTTGTATTGCTCATCATTGCATACCCAACACCCAGCATAGCACCTAGCACACAGAAATATTCAGATATTGTCTGAATGCATGAATGTTTATATAATTTCATGGAAGCATTAATTATTGAAATAAGAGTGCACTTCCCTAAGTTACTTATCAGGGAACTAGCTTTGGTTGTCAATAGCTTTGAGTTTCAGATTTAGGAAAAAATTCATTAAGTTAGCTATTCTAACACCTAGCTATAAGGTCTAAGGTCAACTGTTCTGCTACTACTCTTCACCAAGATCACTGATGAAATTTCATTCATAAATCTGGTGAAAACATTTCAGTTCTTATCCTACTTGTAGTTCACTTTGTCTCAGGTCCTCAGAAAAAGGATGTGAAGACAATGCACAGGGAGTACAATCATTTCAGGTAAGTTTATTTTCTTTAACTGTTTCTATGCTGAAGGTACACTGAAGGTACATATTAATGGTGAGATATTCTATAATTCAGAGTCCATCTCGTAAAACACTAAAAAAAAAGATGTATTTTTTTAAGTTCTAAGATTTGTGAATTTGCCTACAACAAAAGACTGCAGCTTGTTAGTTCTAGTTTCATTGCTGCCTGTGGCAACTGTAATTCCACTGTAGAGTTGTTTGTTTGTTTGCTTTAATTCTAGTGCCCCTGTTCTGCTTCTGTAGGTTATCATTTTGAAGAACTAGTTCAGCTGCATGGTATAACAGGTCTGCAAGTGTTGCTATCAACTAAAAAAAAAAAAAAGTAAAATTTTTGAACAACCAGTTCACGAGGAAATAAACAATTACTCTACACAAGTGCCCAACACCCTAAATCCTGACTTTCTCCCAGCTTCCAACCTG
The DNA here is from genome assembly GCF_003255815.1 of Theropithecus gelada. Taxonomy (NCBI): domain Eukaryota; kingdom Metazoa; phylum Chordata; class Mammalia; order Primates; family Cercopithecidae; genus Theropithecus; species Theropithecus gelada. The sequence goes on from NC_037670.1 coordinate 105,389,555, forward strand.
TTACTTGCTTTAACCTTCCCACAGGAAGGTTTCCAGCTGAGGCCTTTATTTGCAGTTAGGGACATCCGATAGAGTTCTAAGCCTTTCTTATGTAAGTGCAACATACAATACATTGTACACAATCTCCAACTGTTTTTAAGCAAATGAGAATTTAAAGACATTTATAAATCAATCTACCACTGATTCCTAGATCATAAGGCAACTCACCCACACCGAAATTGACAGCTCCTTCTTTATTTTAGCAATTAAACTGTATAGATTATTTCTAAAGCATTTAACAAAGTTTCGTAGATATAAGTACTCCCTCTTTATTCACGGCTAAGTACTACCTCTTAATTCATATTTTAATTAAATCATGTAATTATAATAAACAAGGACATACATTTAGCAGCAAACAGCTTGACACTTCAACAGCACTGTGCTGGAGCAGCCAAAGAAAGTCTGCTCGTCAGAGAATAAACTAGATGCTGTCAACATCCAAGGATTTATGGAAAAGTTGGAAATGCTGGTCAATATGCAAAGTCACGTAAGTGGAGGTCAGTTAAGATTGATATGCTTTTCTTTGAGAAAAGGCCATGAATCAAGTCTCAACACATTTCAAGAATTTCTATCATGTGTACCACCCTCTCTGACCACAGCGCATTAAATTAAAAATCTTCACCAAAAAGATAACACAAAAAAACTCAATTTTTTGAAATCTTAAAACATTTAAGAATAACTCAGCAAAGTAGTATTGACAATGAAAACCGTGTGGGGCAGGTGTGGTGGCACATGCCTGTAATCCCAGCTACTCAGGAGGCCAAGGCAGGAAGATCACTTGAGACTAGGAGGTGGAGGCTGCAGTGAGCTGTCTGTGGTCACACCACTGCACTCCAGCCTGGGTGACAGAGTGAGATCCTGTCTCTGAAAAAAATTTTTTTAAGTTTTTAAAAAGAGAAAAATGTGTAAAATGACAAATGAATGGAAATAATACAAATTAAAATTTGGAAGCTGCTAAATAGCATTTGAAGGGAAATACAGGACATTCCTAATGTTAGAATTTTTAAAAGCTTAAACATGATGATCCAAGGACAAGCAACCAACTTAAAAAGTCAAAATGAAACTAACAAAATGAACTTCAAAGAAAATGAAAAAGGAAATAATTAAGGTAAGAGCAAGAAATGATGAAACAGAAAATAAAATGCAACAGAGGAACAATGCATCCTAAAACCAGTCTTTTGAAAACCCTAAGAAAATAAATAGTAAAGCAATAAATAAACAATATTGCCATGGGGGGAGGAGCAGAACATAATGAAAATCCCAGAGATTAAAAAATGGTAAGAAGATATCATAAAAAAAAAAAAACCTGTATCTATAAATTTAGATTTTTTTTTTTTTTTTTTTTTTGGAGACAGAGTTCCACTCTGTCACCCAGGCTGGAGTGCAGTGGTGTGATCTCGGCTCACTGCAACCTCCACCTCCTGGGTTCAAGCGATTCTCCTGCCTCAGCCTCCTGAGTAGCTCGGACTACAGGTGCATGCCACCACGCCCGGCTAATTATTTTTGTATTTTTAGTAGAAACGGGGTTTCACCATGTTAGCCAGGCTGATCTCAATCTCCTGACCTCGTGATCTGCCTGCCTCAGCCTCCCAGCGTGCTGGGATTACAGGCGTGAGCCACCGTGCCTGGCCCTAGAATATTTTTTAAATGAGCAATCACCTAGAAAAATATCTTACCAAATTGACACAATAGGCTAGTCTACAATTATCAACAAATTCATTCAGTACATAAAAGCTACCCACTAAAGAAACACCAGGCCCAGATAATTTTTACAGGTGAATTCTATTAAAATCAAATCTTATACTAATTCTAATAACACTCAATGCCTATTATGTTTTTTCAGTAAGCCTTTAGCCAACCAGAAGTAACCCAAAAAACAATATGTACTGTATTTAGTAGTTAACAACTGCAAACGTTATAAGCATTCTTTTTACAATCAAAAGTGGGAAAAAGATGTTTTCTTTGACATTTCTCTTCAACATACTAGAGGTCCTAGACCATGCAAAAAGACCAAAAGATAAAATGAAAGCCATAAGAATTTGAATGGATCAAAACTCACTATTCACAGAGGTTATAATTATCTACTTAGAAAATTCAAAAGAATCTAAAGATGAATTATGAGAAGTAAATACTTTATCAAGATAGTTGCTACAAATATCAACTACCTGTTTCTATGCTGGCAACAAACAGAAAATACAATTTTAAAAATATTTAGTATAATAATAAAACAAAAAAGCACTCTAAGAATAAATCTCACAAAAGGAGAAATGTGATTTTTATGAAAAATGTATAGCAATTTTACAAAAATTTATTAAGGAAACCTAAGTAAATGGACAGAAATATATTTCTGAAGACTAAATATTGTAAATACAGCAATTCTCCCCTAAATTAATCTATATGTTCAATAAAATTTCAACAAAAATCACATCAGAGTGGGTGGGTTTGAGTGATTATCCATTTATTATTCATTTTTTATTTATTTGGCATAAGATGAACTGATGCTTCATTATATAGAAAAGCAGAGAACAAAGGAAGGTTGAGATGGTTTTAAAGGATAGTAATATAATGAGCTTTATGACATTGGCTCAGAGAGAGAAAAATAGCCTGATAAGGTAGGAGAACCGAAGATACTATATATGTAAGAGTGAGCTTGGAAGATGCATGAAGAAAAGAAGATGAATTAATCCAAAATAGTCCTAAGAAAACAGGTTATCCCTACAAAAAAAAAATTAAAATCAGATCACTATACCACACTATAACCAAAGTTAACCATAGAGCTTTAAGAAGATGCTATAGGAAGATAACTTTCTGATCTTCAAGAAGGAACTTTTAAAATCAGACTGAAATATAAAAGATAAGGAAAAGTTTTATAGATTTTAAAACTGTCACATCAAAATCTCTTCATTAACAAATATAATTAAAAAGAGAAACATAAGTCAACTAGATTACTGTAAAATGCAGCACAATTCATAACTAGATCCCCTTAGAATCAGTTTTTTAAATGATAGACAACACAATAGAGAAAAGAGATAGTGATTTTACCGAGGAAAAAACCACATATGACTATTAAACATAAATAAAAATGTCCAATTCCATTATAAACAAGAAAATGTAAATTAAAAACACAAGATACCATTTTATAATCAACAGACTGATAAAAATTTAAATCTCACAATATTACATGTTAAAAAGGATATAGTATAAGTAGAATTTTCATATACCACTTGGGAAAAAAATTTGCCATTATTTACTAAAGTTAACATGTGCATAGCCTGTAATTCCTCCTGGAAATAAAATCTAGAGGAAAGCTCACATACGTGCACCAGGAGACATGTACAAGGATGTTTGTAACAGCATCATTTTGTCTTTTATTTGAACTTTTTGACATAACTCTAAATTCACATGCAGGTTGGAGAAATTATATGGAAATATCCAATGTAGCTTCTACCCAGTTTACCACAGTGGCAACATCTTGCAAAACTATAGTTCAATGCCACAACCAGGATATTGACATTAACACACACCAGATAAAGAATATCTCCATAACCACCAGAATCCCCAGTGTTATCCTTCTATAGCCACACGCACTTCCCTCTTTCACCCCATCCTTAACCACTGGCAACCACTAATTTCTCTATTTTTTGCGTCTACTTTTGTCATTTCAAGAATGTTACATAAATGAAGTCATACAGTATGTTACCTTTAGGGGTTGGCTTTTTTCACTCAGCATAATTCTCTGGAGATTCATCCAGGTTGTTGTATATATCAATAGTTTGTTACTTCTTGCTGAGTATTATTCCATGATATAGATACACCATAGCTGATTTAACCATTCACGTGTTGAAGGATATTTAGTGTGTATTCAGTTTGGGGCTATTGTGAATAAAACTGCTATAAAACTGCTATAAACACTTAGTTTTTATGCATACATACGTCTTCAATTTCTGTAGGATAAATGCCCAAAGTGCAATTGCTGAGTTGTACAGTAACTGCATATTCAGCTTTTCAGAAACTGCCAAAGTATTTTCCAGAGTAATTGTACCATTTTACATTCCTGTCATCAATAAGTGATCCAGATTCTCTTCATCCTTACCAGCATTTGGTGCTATTACTATTTATTTTAGCTACTCTGATACAGGTTTGTAGAGACCCCCTCATTATTTTAATTTGCATTGTGGCTAATGACACTTACTCACGTGCTTATTTGCCATACGTATATCCTCTTCAGTGAAATGCCTCTTCATGTCTTTTGCCCATTTTCTAATTTGGTTTTATGTTTTTTTCTTTTTTGTTTTTTTTACTGTTGAGTTTTGCAAGTACTTTTTCTAGGGACTAGTCCTTTCATTTTGGGCAATTTTTGCATAAAGTGTAAGACACAGATCAAGGTGTATTTTTTTGTTTTTTTTTTCTGCCTACTAATATTCAATAAGAGCACTGTTTTTAGGAAAACAAAACAAAACCCCAAATGTTCATCATCAGAACAGATATATAAATTGTGGTATATTCATCAATGGAATGTCAAACAAAAATGAAAGAATTAAAGATACATGGAGCAATATAGATGAGACCAGATACATGATACTGAGTGAGAGAGGCAAATTGCTGAAGAATATATTGTACACACATTGTGCATGACTCCATTTATATACGGTTGTAAAACATACAAAACTAGATATATAAAAAATATGTTAACACTATCTAAAAAGAGACTGAAAAAACACAGAATTTAAAGAGTGGAATTTACCTCTGAGGTAGGATTAAGGGGGAGACTAGAGAACTTCAAGGTTAACAATAAATTCTATTTCTTAAACCAATTGGTAGGTACACAGGTGTTCACCACATTGTCATTCTGAATACCTTCTCATTATTTAAAAAAAAAAAAAAACTGTAAAAGGGTATTTTTCTAATTGAGATTTGCATAAGCAAGAGCTAAGAATAATACCTGGTAAGATGTCACTTTAAAGATCTTACCCCCAGCAGGCAGAAAAACAGGAATATAAATTGTAATACAGGAACATATCAAACAGACCCTTGTTCGGGAAAGATGACTTCTGAGCAAACAGATGACTTCTGACAAACCATTCTTATCCCACAAACCTCGTTTTGCCCTTGCAGGCTCAGCGCCTGACTTTTCTTTCAACTTCAAGGCCTCCAGTCATTCACCTTCTCTCCACACAGTTCCTTCTGCTTTGTTTTACAGCATTCTGCCCTCCTCGGGTGGCAATGCTTTAAATGAACACCAACATCTGACCTCTCCAGCTTATCCACAGGACTTATCTTCTTAAGAGATGGTGTGAGGACAAAGGGTGAGCCTTCCTGACTTGAATTAATGAGGACCCACAATTGAACAAGTTTCTAATGTTCATATTTACAAAGAATATAGTCTAGAATCTCACTTAAATCCATATTAAAAGTAACTCCATGCATATTATTCACACATATAATTGAGATAAATCTCAGCATACAGATAGAAAAACAAAGACAGTTAATTTCAAACTAATAAAATTATTTAACCATTACAAAAGTCCTTAAGCATGCAGAAATTTGCAAAATATGTAAGAAATTATTATGCATGACAATGAAAGATGTTATTAAGTAGCTAGTTGGTATTTTTAAGTTAGGACTCTTTTCCTCTTCTGTCTTCTCCTCCTCTGCTCTTTTCCTCCCACACTTTCTCCCTTCCTCTCCCCTTCACTCTCCCCTTCTCTCTCTCTCTCTGTCACACACACACACCCCCCCCTTGCTGGTTAAAAACTTCTTAAAAACATACAACTGTTTATATTTGTATATACACATATGTATTTGGTGTATTGTTATAACTTCCCTTTAAACCACATATTAATGGGCAAAAAATGTCCTAATATTCTATCTGTTGAAAAGCTAGATCTCTAGTAAACACAGTTGCTCATTTCAGTCAAATCAGCTTATTTACTAATTAATTATAAAATATAATTTTAAGATGGCCAAAACAAAGTAGTAGGAAAAAGTATATTACTACTTTAATGGAATTTGCTTCTATTTTTGAGGTCTGTCTTACAAAGTACAAATATGTTGACTTATTTTTATAGGCTTCCTTTCAATGTTTCAAGTTATAAAGCACTGCTGCTTTTGTAAAAGATCCTATTAATTTCTTAATAGAATGTTAAACCTGATCCCCTTATATTCAAAATGGTAAATGCTGTCTAATAAATATATGGGTGATTGAGGAAGGGTCACTGACACTTGGGTAACTGTTTAATACAGAAACAATTTATAATATATATATATCTCTACAAAACTAAAGCTGGGCAATCAATAATTTTGTCTTCCTTCATCTACAAGTAGCTTATTCAACATTAACTAGTAAACCAAGGGTGAAAGGGAGGGTTGTAAATCACAAAGAAAAGATTCATTTTATTCTTAATTCCCACTTGAATCTATGTAAAATGTTAAGTTACAGACAGTTAAGGAGAAGCTGTTGTTTTTGAATATGTAATTGCTATTTAGATGATAATGGCATGGATGTCGCAGTAGAACCATGATCCAAATTTGAATAAGGTCTTAATGAAGGAGGCTAAGAGAAGAATGACGAATGAAATACAACAGTGTCAGCAACAGACCTTAATGAAGCAAATTACTTTCAGTACCTTTGTGATTCAGGAGGAGCTGCATTAAAAAAGTGACAACTAAAGGATCAAAAGCAGGACCTTTGCAAACTAAACATGCTTAAAACATGACATCACTGTCTGGGCAACAAGGCATTGTGGAAAGCAGCCTCAATGTTTGGGTTTTACAGCTCACATAGCAAAATAACTACATTAAAAGATCTGGCTAGGCAAACCAATTTCCTTAGAAAGCATCTTTATATTTCAAGTTAATGACATTTCTGAACAGAGAAGGACTATAAATGCCCAAAGATACCTTGGCCGATTTTTAAAAAGCATTATATATTAACACTCAGAATAGCTTTAAGGCAAAATTAAGCGAGATTTTGGATGACAGAAAACGAAAGAGGTCTTTTTTAAATTCCAAAACATCATTTATTATTTTATTATTTGTTAGCTTTATGAAGCTACTTAACAAGTAATGGAATCACTTTATATATTCACATTTTAAAAATCAATTTCACTTTTACAAAATCACACTGAAGCAATTTGAGAGCATATGGCATTCCCACTGCCAAATGGAACATACGTTCAACATGTTTCAATGATTTACCCAAGGTAACATTGATGATGGTGCTAGCAACAGAACACAAGGCTTCTGGCTTCCAAGGAAAGTCATTCAAGGCAAGCAAAAAGTACTATAATTACAAATTTAATTTGATACCTAGAGGATATTTTCTGAAGTCTTCTGAGTTACAATAACTTGGTGATAACATTCATTCCATATTAATATTATAGGCAGACAAGGAGTTTACAACCATAGTGAATATAATCTTTGTTGTACAGACCAGTATTCACACAGGGTTGTAAAAACTGATTTTGCCTGTTTATTCCATCTCTTCAAATAATGTGCACAAACAGCAATCCTACCAACCAGGGAATGGGAGTACAATAGTTATGTATTTATAATCAGAAAACAACTCCTCAATGCTAATTAATTAGTGTCCTAACACAGTCATGTTACTGTTTCTAGGGACTAAAAATGTTTTGACTTCAAAGATAAGAATGAGACAAGAATATAAGCCTGGCATTAGGAAAGGTTTGCTGTCATCTTCCTGGGCCTCTGTTAGGATCTTAGCCACCCCTGCAAATGTTTGTGCTGCAATGGATTTTATTTTAAATCTAAGTAAGTCAAGATGGTCTATCCAAAAAATAACAAAAACAACAGATAGGATGTAGAACATACTGATTAAGAGCACAGACTCAGACAATCTAGTTTAAAATCCCAGCTGTCACTTATTAACCACGCACTCTTAGGCAAGTTAGTCAACCTCATTGACGCTTAGTTTTCCCATCTGTGAGTTAGAAATAATAGTACTAAGTTCTTAGAGTTCTTATGTAAATAAGTTAATGTTAGTTATCTTCCTTATTACCAACTAGTATGTGCCTTTGGATGGGTTACTTAAGTTTTGTATTCCTCATTTTTTCCAATTTTAAAAAATGATGTCTAACATTTTCAGGCACAATTTAAATGAGGCTTTGGAAACTCTGGAAATACTACATATATTGTTAGCATTGTTATATAATTTTCATTTTTGGTTTTGGAATCGCTGAACCTAGTATAGTTCCCATGCTCTGTCGGTATTTCCTGAACTTATCCCTCTCTCTTCCAAACATACATACTCTAACCAGCAAACCCAGACTAAGGTGATAACATGAGCAGCCTCATTACTTCCACCTCTTCTAGATTTTCCTAAAATCTGTACCGAGATAATTTTTTAGACTCTTTTTGATGATTTTTTTCTTCTCAAAAGGTGATTATCCATTTTGCTCTGACTCAACATGGACTTCATATATTTTCACTAATTACTCTCTTCCCCAAATCAGTCAACACACACAACACTATTGAGATAATCTACTTTCTTCGTAGCATCCTGACTCCATTATAACTTTGAATGATAACTTCCATAATTTATTCTAGGGAATAATGACTTCATCCTGTATTTTTCCATGTAAAAGTAGCAACAAAGATTTCTAATAAAAGATTACAGAGTACACATACCTTTTTAAAGCAGAGGTTATTTTTTAGAGCAGTTTTAGGTTCACAGCAAAATTGAACAGAAGGTACAGAGAATTCCCATATAACTCCTGCCCCTACACACGCACACCCTCCCCCATTAACAACCTCCCCACTAGGAAGGAATGTTTATTACAATTGATGAACATACACTGACACATCATTATTACCCAAAGTCCATATTTTACATTAGGGTTCACTTTTTAAATTTTATATTCTTTGAGTTTGGACAAATTTATAATGACATGTACCTACCAATATAGTATCATAAGAGTAGTTTCACTGCCCTAAAAATCCTAAAAACATTCAGTTCTCTGTTTATAAATAAGTTCAACTATTTCATCTTGAACTCTAATTCATCATCCCTGTAATAGAAATAGAAATACGATTATCAAAATAATGGATTAGATAAGCATAGTACTTAGAGCTAGATGATTACATACAATATGTATTAAGCATTTTATAATAACACACTGAATATAAACACTGGGTACAGGCTGTACAGAGAGCAGTGACCCAAACCAATTATATTAACTTAAAACTACATAGTTATTTTATTGTGCTTACATTCTTTAGAACATGTAAAATGACTTTTTAAACTCTAAAGCACCCTAATAATGAAGGTGATTATTATGATTAAACATTTTTAAGATTCTATTTTTTTATAAGTCAGATATTCTTCCAAAACAATATCTTAATGACAAAACTAAATCACAGTGCATCAACTATACGTACTTCATTATAATCATCTTGTAAGTTTATATGCCACTTCCTATTTCACGCAGCTCAACAAGATTTCTAAGTTGAGATCTCTTCTCATCATTGCATAAAAAGTTCAAAAACAAAGACTGGTTTACAACAAGTGAGAACAGGAGCTCCCTTCAATTCAGAATAATAACAATGTCAGAAAGAATGATGTCAGTAGTCCTGTGTTACAGATGCCAAGAAGCACCATGGTTCGCAGTCAGCGCCCTTCCTCTTCAGTATCTGTAACTGCATGCTGAGTTTATCCAGAATCTTCTTTCATTCAGATGATGAACACTGTTTAGAATCTGCCCATCTTCTAGGCCTCTTTTACTTTACCCAAATAAAACACATCATTTTTTTTCAATTGATGACCCTTTTGTGATTAAAGACAATCTGTAAGTGAAGGGCATTTAAGTACAGAAGCAATTCTTTTTTTTTTTTTTTTTTTTTTTTTTTTTTGAGATGGAGTCTCGCTCTGTCGCCCAGGCTGGAGTACAGTGGTGTGATCTCAGCTCACTGCAACCTCCGCCCCCTGGGTTCAAGTGATTCTCCTGCCTCAGCCTCCTGAGTAGCTGGCACTACAGATGTGCACCACCACACCCAGCTAATATTTTTTTTTTTTTGTATTTTTAGTAGAGAAGGGGTTTCACCATATTATCCAGGCTGGTCTTGAACTCATGACTTTGTGATCCGCCCAGCTTGGCCTCCAAAGTGCTGGGATTACAGGCATGAGCTACTGCGCCTGGCCCAGAAGCAATTCTTTAAGGCAGCAATTGTTAAACTCTATGATCTCCAAGACCTCTTTATGCTCTCAAAAATTACTGAGGACCCAAAGGGCTCTTATGTCAGTTATATCTGTTAATATTTTTCATATTAGAAATCAAAACTTCAAAAGAAATGTTAAATATATTTATTAATTTATTTTAACTGTTTTACATATTTACATAAATGTTTCTATGAAAAATGACTATATTTTCCAAATAAAAAAAAAGGTAGTAAAAAGAGTAGCTTTATATTTTTACAAATATCCTTAATTTCTAGCTCAACAGAAAACAGTTGGCCTTTCTCTTCTGCATTCAGGCTATTGTGATGTGTTTAGTTGAAATGCATTAAAGAAAATGCAGCCTCACACACAGATAGTTGGAAAAGGAAGATGTCTGGGATCTCATGAAAGTATCTCCTTGAGAACTGTTGCTCTAAGGTATGTCTATGTTTATTTCTTTTCTTTTCTTTCCTTCCTTCCTTCCCTTCCCTCCTTCCCTTCCTTCCTTCTTTCTTTTCTTTGTTAAGAAACAGGTTATCTGTCGCCCCGGCTTCATTGCAGTGACACAGTCATGGCTCACTGTAACCTCAACCTCCCAGGCTCAAGTAGTCCTCCCACTTCAGCCTCCCAAATAGCTGGGACTACAGGGGCACACCACCACATTACCTGGCTAATTTTTGTATTATTTGTAGAAACGGGGTTTTGCCATGTTGCCCAGGCTGATCTCAAACCCCTGGGTTCAAACGATCTGCCAGTCTCGCCCTCCCAAAGTGCTGAGATGTCTACATTTCATAACTAAAACATCCTATTGGCCAAAGAAGAAGGAACTGAACCTTGGCCCCGAACTGATTAGGACAAATTGTTGTTAGCACCTGTGCTGTAAGTGCCTGTATTTTGGGCTTTTTTGAAACCTGAGTCAGGACCTCTGGGATTCAATATAGGTTACAAAAAGATGTTTATAAAATTATGTGTACTTGCTATATCCACACAATGAATAAAATTTAGTTTTCTTTTTATTTAACAAATAAAAATTAGAGCACTCGCAAAATGGTACTTCATACTAAAAAGTTAAAAATTCTATAGGTAAATAAATTAGACGGAAAATCTCTTCTTTAGTCTAAATTTTGATAAAAGATCAGTTTAAACTGCAACCTTAAATGAGAACATGAACTTCATAATTCAGGAAACTACATTAGTTTTATTATAGAAGCCTCATTTTAAGCACATTTTCAAAATCTTAGCAAAAAAAGTACAAACATCAAGTGGATTTTAATCACCATTTTAGTGGGCACCAGTAATTATTTTTGGCAAATAAAATAAACTACAGCTGTATTCAATTATATGACGAGTCATTCTGCGAAGGTTTGGCAAGGAAATTCTAAAAAGCAGGCAGTAAATTCAGTGTAGTACTAACTAGAAGACTAGCTGATGGCATTCTCCTGAAATTATGCTAAGGCTGCTCACATGGCTTCAAGAAACACATTATAAGTTTACACGACAACAGGATTGGAGACATCAACAAAAAAACTAGTTGACTTGTCTCTAAGCATTTTTTACAAAAGGCAAACCAAAATAAATAACTAAATAAATAACCAGGCCACTGACAGTCAGGTAGGGCGGCTTGTCAAATTTTACTCACAGGAACACATTTCAGAAATCCTAACAGATGTCACTAGAAAAGTAAGATTCAATTTAAAGAAAGTCACTTAATACATACAAAAGTATTTAAGACATTAAGAAACTTTTGCTCTTTATTTTCATCTTTGAGGGCTGTTCATTTGAAAATAAAAAAATGTTTTAAAGTATCAGGAAAAATACAGAAAATGAAATGAAAATGAAAATAGCTACTTCAAGTATTAGAGAAAAAGAATGCCTGAATTTTATATAAAAGCTATTTGAGTGTACTTGAAAGCCAGGTTTCCTGCCTACCAAACCAGAATTTTCCTATTATATTCCATAGACTCCTTCATAAAATATCAATTTAAAAAATAAGATATAATATGTAACATTAAAACTGCACTGAATATAGTCTTATCTTTCCTTAAAAGTCCGTTTAGGAAGCATAGGAACTCCAGTCCCTGAAGAAGAATATCAATAATTACATTACTAACTTGTGAAATAATTATTTAATAAAGATTTGGTTTTAAAATGTGAAATAGCCTTTTACTGTACTGATATTATCACATACCAGACTATTAAAGACAAGCTATGACTATCATATAAAATCTACTTTTCAATCACAAACATAATAGAAAACATCTATATAGTAATCACTTCCCTACCTTGACATCCCTTACATTAAATCCAACTATATGTGAATATATTTCTGTATACCTTCTCTGTCTGAATTTCAATATGAATTTCAGTTCTACTTTTTACAAATCATGAGCTACTCTTATTTGGAAAATTCATAAGAAGAGAAAAGAGGTCAGAAACAGAAAAGGGAAGTACAGCTGATGGCAGAAATGGTTGCAGTGAATTATTAAGAAAGATAAAGGGAGATGGAAGAAAGCAAATACACCCAGGCATCCTCAGAGGGCAAGACAGTCAGAGACGTGGGTAAAGGTCTCGTCACGAAATAACGATGGGAGGACCCACAGCTGCAGAAACCTGAATAGAGTGAAGGGGAACTGATAGATAGGAGGCAAACATAGGTAAATACCCTGTCATTCTCTTAATCATCCTAATCAGCCTTCTAATCATATTTCACTATGAAATATAGCACCTTATAGGCAAGACCCATAAAGTCAACTCTGAATCCGAAAAGCACAGACACGGAATGTTTAAATAGAGGGGAAGGTTCAGAAAAATACTACTTCATACATCTCTCATCTTCACAAAGCAGCACAGATTTACAAGCATTTAAGAGTGAGCACTGAGAGTCTCTAGCAAAAAACGGATGGTAAATGAAGTTGAGCAGGACAGTTTCCAGTATTACTAATTAAGATATGTAAAATGTCACATATATTGTTTTCTTTTAGCAAAGGCAAAAACTGTCACATACCTTCAATTTAAGGTCCCCTAGCCTAGTTTCCCCTTAAAATTTTAAGTTTCTCAGCCACAAACTTATCTTTACATGAGGTTTTAGGGCTCTAAGCCCCACAGTTAGAGAGGAAATGATACGGTTCATTCCTTAAATAGGTATCATAGATTTCATTCCTCCTCACACATTTTTCTCTACAAGAATACAGAACATGTTTACTAAATGTCTAATACACAACTGGAATATTAACCAAATGGCTATAGAGATCCAAGTGTGAATTATACTTGTATGACTTTTTCTTTTTCTTAAGAGGCAAGGTCTCCCTCTGTTGCCCATGCTGGAGTGTAGTGCCATGATCACAGCTCACTGTAGCCTTGAACTCCTGGGCTCAAGCAATTCTCTTGCCTCAGTCTTCCATGTAGGTGGGACTACAGGTATGCACCACCATGCCTGGTTTTTTTTTTTTTTTTTAAGATGGAGTCTCGCTCTTGTCACCCAGGTCAGAGTGCAGTAGCGCAATCTCAGCTCACTGCAACCTCCATTTCCTGGGCTCAAGTGATTCTACTGCCTCAGCCTCCCAAGTAGCTGGGATTACAGGTACCCACCACCATGCCTGGCTAATTTTTGTAGTTTTAGTAGAGACAGGGTTTTGCCATGTTGGCCAGGCTGGTCTTAAATTTCTGACCGCAGGTGATCTGCCCGCCTAGGCTTCCCAAAGTACTAGGATTACAGGCGTGAGCCACTATGCCTGGCCCTTTGTTTTGTTTTGTTTTGTTTTTTGTTTTTTTTGTAGAGATGGGGTCTCACTGTGTTCCCAGGATGGTCGAGAACTCATGGCCTCAAGCAATCTTCCCACACTGGCCTCCCACAAACTGGGATTACAGGCATGAGCCACTGCACCCAGCCTGACTTTTTCTTAATATAAATTTTTGGACTTCAGGTGTTTTCTCTACACTGAATATTTGTGTTCCCTCAAAATTCATGAATTGAAATCCTACCCCTCATAGTGATGGTATTAGGAGACCTTTGGGAGGTAATTTGGTATTGAGGGTGAAGTACACATGAATGGAATAAAATAAACCAACATGTGGGGAGCCGGGAGAAAGCACGGCTTTCTTTCACCATTTATGAACAGAAAGAAGGCCCTCACCAGACTGCCTATTTGCCAACGCCTTGATCTTGGACTTCTCGGCCTCCAGAACTCTGAGAAATACATTTCTGTTGTTTACAAGCCACCAATCTATGATACTTTGTTAAAGGAGCCCAGACTGACTAAGACACCCTCCATGGAAGTAGTTATTTACTGGAGTGAGCATCTCTAAATATTTGAATAACTTTTTGTAAATGGGTAAAATATCACCACACTTACTTCATGAGAAGAAAATATTAATTTTTACTTTCACTTCAGGAATTTATTTTTAAGTGTAGTTTTCTGGTTATAATCTATGAATAAACAAAAAACTTATTTCCACTTATATAAATAGTATTATTTATAACCCAGAGCTCAGTTTAGAGTTCTTACAATGCAAATTCATCTACTCATTCTCCCCCAACAAATATTTACTGAAAACTTAATATTTGTAAGGCATTATATGAGCACTAAGATTACAGATCCTTGCAAGTTGTGGTGCGCCAGCAGTTGTGGAATTGAAAAATATATCTGCCCTCACTCAATACAGCTTTAGGGATAAATGTGAAAAGCCTGGAGGAAGGAAGTAGTCTTTTCTGGTCCTAAACTTAGAACTAAATCTATTTCCAAGATGACCTTACAGACTGGACCATCACATCCAGGGACCACCCTAGGGATTCACTTCTCCAGCAGTTTCTAAAGCGGAACTTTCCGGTGCTCCTGTTTAGTTCAGTCTGGTGCCACTATTTTTAAACAACTTAATGATTTTCCTATTTTAAGGAAAAACTAAACAAAACTGTACTTCTCATTCAAAAATGCTTACAAAATTCTAAGGAACTGAGGATATTAAATTTTTAACTTGAGGTCCAAGTTTATGAGTGATTAAAGCATAAATATATTTAAGTTTTAAATCAGTTGGACAAAGAATCAAAGAAAACTAAAAACTAAATCTGTTATATTATTAAAATCAGTCTGATAAGAAGGAAAAACACAAATGCATTCTCAGAATTCTATTCTGGCATTCCCATAATCAGTGAACTCAGCACCCCTTGAGAGTTAGGGGAACCCAGCCAGGCACGGTGGCTCATGCCTATAATCCCAGCACTCTGGACAGCCGAGGCGGGCAAAGATCAGCCCGGGCAACATGGCAAACCTGGTATCTACTCCCCCCCCGCCCAAAAACAAAAAAAACTATACAAAAATTAACTGGGCATGATGGTGTACCCTTGTAGTCCCAGATACTTGGGGGGCTAAAGTGGGAGAATCACTGAGCCCAGGGAAGTCAAGACTTCAGTGAGCTGTTATCAGACCTGGGCAAACAGGGTGAGACTGTCTCAAAAGAAAAAAAAGAGACAAGAGAGTGAGTTGGGGGGAACCAAATCCACAGCCAGAAATGTCAGGGTCTGCTTTTCGGCTCCAAATCACTTTGAGATGAATTCATCTTAAGATAAGATTCCTATTTACCTTACAACTAAATACTCATTAAAGAAGTGGAGCAGGTAATTATTAAGAGCTGGAGAAAGAAAGTTGAAAGGATGCTCCAAATCAAACTTAAGAAGCTGAGGCTGTAGCACCCACATTACAACTGGGCTACTTTCCTGAGAGTCAAAACTGTGGAATCAACTGCCTAAACAGGAGCTCTAGTTATATGAAATACTACCAAAAAAAAGAAAAGAAAAAATATTCAGACAGAATAAAACCTGTAATGATTCAACCTCAAACACATTTTGTTAAATCAGGTGAATCTGGTTCTAGAAGTGACTTCTAAGGAAAAGGCTAAGCTGTAAAAACACTGAAAGTCAACTTACAGCTACTTCTCAATCAAAACTTCTACCAGTTTGGTTGAAATTGATGGCAGAGATGTAGCAGGAAATACACCATCATATAAGCCTTATTTTAAAAAGCACTAAAAAATTTTTCTCTCATTACTTCAAGAATGGGAACTGTTATATTTTGCAATCTTCTCACAGAAATAAATCTGCCCTGTCTATATCTTACTAAATGTCATCCAAAAACACTAATGAAGCATATAGCAATTCAAAATAATAGTATCACATCAGATATAGAACTAGCTGTTTATTCTTAGTGCCTGTTAGCATGGTGTCTAACTCACGGGCATTTAGTAAGTATTTGATTCAGATAACATATTGTCTAGCTAGAACCTGAAGTGCAGAAATTCTCTATTTCTAATTAAAAGAAATGCACATTCTAATAATCAAATGGGTAGCAGGGTCAGCTTGCTAAGGAATCCAATCCAGGCAACTCCCCAAAGTTTTTATTTCACAGCCCTCTTGAACGTGAGCTGAGGGAATATCAAAATTTTCCTCTGAAAACACTTCTGGAATCAAACAGAGAGTCATTTAAGCAACTGAAAAACTGATTTATACTTCTCAAGTTGGAAGACGGATACCCAAGAGTACATGCGCCATGTGAAAAGAGGCATAATGACAAAGAAAAAATACAGTAAATCTCATATCCTCTAGTTTACTACTTGATGCTACATAATTTAAAGCATTTTATGTTAAAATAACCACAGCTTTATTATACACTGGGTGCTAATGTCACATGAATTTGATAATGGCAGCCTAAAAAATTAGAAATGTCTTTGAAGTTAGGTGCCCACCCCAAGGGCTCTAGCACATAAATATTCATGCTTCTTCCTTCCTGAGATAGTTGGGTAGAAAATTTTGAGCAGGACTGCCACAAAAAGAAGCCACAATAATATTTCAAAATGAATTTTACATTAGCCATTTTTTAAAGTTTCCAATAGGTAACCCATAAGATACCTGTTTTAAGAAAATAACTTATAGCAAACGAAATAAAATGGGTAATTTATCTGTTTCATAGGTGTTTTAGAAAAAAACAAATTAAACGCTGCAACTTGTCTGGCAGAATAGAGGATTCTGATATTAGAGCAATAAACACTAAACGGTTCTTTGCGAAAATAATTAGATAGCAGAAGATACTATTCCTAGATAGTAAGGAACCTGCTCAGAAAGCCAAACAATCAGCACTATTGCAAAGTGTATCAAAAGGTCAGGTACACATTCCATCGAGAAGCGGAATATGATCATCAAGATTTTAAAGGGTGAAAAAATAATTTTTTTAAATAAAAAGAAAAGCAAAACAACTTGACTTATCCTGACTGAAAATCATCTGATCTATCACAAGACCATTCCTACTGACTGCTTGGAATGTGTACTAAGACAGAAGTTATATAGACCTTGGAGCAAAGAGAGGGTGTTTACTGAGCTCGCTAAGCTTAGGTCATAGCTGGTTCCACTTCACATAGTCAAATGCCCAGGAAAAATCAATAAATCTGTGACTAGTCTTATGTTATTCTTAACAGATTTCAGATGGAATGTCTGAAAAGGGCAGTCTTTTGAAAGAAAAAGAAAAAGAAAAAGAAGAAGAAGAAAGAAAGAAAAAGAGAGAATATCTACATCTTTGTGTGGTCTGACAGGGCCCTACACATAGAGTTAATAAGGATAAACCAGTTGGCAAGAATCAGTGCCCACTATTCAGAGCTGACTCTGAGCAGTTCTAGAGGCAGAAAATCTTTACAGAGTGCTGTATTTAGCTTGCGCATGTGAGTCATTTGTTCTGTATGAGGGAGAGCTACTGGCAACAAATGAGGACAAGCCTTCAGATCAATAAATTTCAGACAGTTGACACTGGTTCATAGCTGGGGAGAAATACACTTCCCTGTGATCAAATGACGTCTGAATTTCTACAATTTTACTAACTAAATTCATACAACAGGTTACCTATTCCCAAATCAGGTCTTGTGGCCAGTTCCAGTGGCTGAGCTCAGGACTTCTAAGAAGTTTTTTTTTAATAGAAAATTAGAACTTTATACTAAGATAGATCTAATATGATTTCACAGTTTTTACAAATTGTCTTTATTGTGATACTTCACCATCAGACTACATTTGTTTTGGGTTTTTTTTTTTTATTATTTATTTAACCTGCCTAATAATTCTTATCAACTTTGGCTAAAAGAGTGGGTCTTGTATGAGTTCAAGGAGAAAACAAATTACACTGGTAGCCTGGGCAACATGGCAAAACCCCATCTCTACAAAAAATACAAAAATTAGCTGGGCATGGTGGTGTATGCCTGTAGTCCCATCTACTCAGGAGGCTGCAATGGGAGGATCGCTTGAACCCAGGAGGTAGAGGCTGCAGTGAGCTGTGATCACACCACTGTAATCCAGCCTGGGCAACAGAGACCCTGTCTCAAAAAAAAATCATACTGGTAACAGTTTATCAGAAAAAAAAAAAAAAAAAAAAACAGAGATATACACAGTAGGGTTTAAAAGAGCCTCCTATAGATAAAGGTCAATGATCCATCTCACTGATTCACACCCCTGCCCTAGTAAATCCAATCATGAGTGCATAAGATGTAATGCGCATACTGCTGCTTAAGTTATAATAAGCATTTATGACCAGAGAAGACAGATGTAGAAAAATAAAGAACCTAAAGGTGACACATTGACAGATAATTCCCAACATACATAGATATTAAAGATGCTAGGTCTACACAGAACACAAGTTGTTGAGGATCCTTGCTGAGGTGTATATGCTCAGAAGCAACGCTTTTTTTTCATTCAGGGCCATGGTGTGAGGGGTCAGATCCTGTGAGTAGAAATTCCACTGCCAGAAATTCAATGTGTTACAGCTGCTAGTGCCAAAGAACATGAAAAGCATGAGTGTTCTTGCTCTGAGACTAAACATTTAGGAAGTTCTATGCCTGAAAGTAACAAGGAAAGACCATGGTTGAGAAACATGTAACAAAAATTAAATGGACAGAATCAGAGTAAAAAAATCAATGTATTATGTCTAGAAAAGACAGAAAGACAAGGTTAGGAGATTTTTTATCTCTCTACAGCCTTTCTTATCCAATATAACATAATTATTCTGTGTTAAAAAATGAAATCTTAAAGTTGGCTGGGCTTGAGAATTCTGTATGAGATAAACTGTGGTGGGGAAAATGTTGACAGCAAGTAAACAAATTATTGCACGGCTACCTGATTGGCAGCAACAGTGATTTTCTCTACTTGGAAACAACATGCTTCTTAAAAGAAGACGTACAAATGGCAAACAGGTATATGGAAAGGTGCTCAACATTACTGATCATCAGAGAAAGCAAATCATAATTACAACAAGATATCATTTCACCCCAGTTAAAATGGCTTTTATCCAAAAGAAAGGCAATGACAAACACTGGCAAGGATATGGTGAAAGGGGAACTCTCAAACACTATTGGTGGGAATGTAAATTAGTACAACCACTATGGAGAACAGTACAGAGGTTCCTCAAAAAACTAAAAATAGAACTACCATATGATCCAACAATCCCACTGCTAGGTATATCCCCAAAAGGAAGGAAATCAGGATAACAAAGATACAGCTGTACTCACATGTTTATTGCAGCACTATTCACAACAGCTAAGATTTGGAATCAACCTAAGTATCTATCAAAGATGAATGGATGAAGAAAACGTGGTACATATGCACAAATGAGTACTATTCAGCCATAAAAAAGAATGAGATCCTGTCATTTACAACAACATAGATGGAAAAAAGATATTAAGTGAAATAAGCCAGGCACAGAGAGACAAACTTCACATGTTCTCACTCATTTGTGGGAACTAAAAATTAAAATAATTGAACTCAGAGAGAGAGAGAGTAGAACGATGGTTACCAGAGTCTGGGAAGGACAGTGGTGGGGTTGTGGTCGGGAATGGGAATGGTTAATGGGTACAAAAAAAAATCATTCGATATAATAAGTAAGATCTGGTATTTGATAGCACAACAGGGTGACTACAGTGAGCAATAATTTGTTATACATTCTAGAATAACTGAGGAAGTACAATTGGAATGTTTGTATCACAAAAAAAATGATAAATGTTTGAGGTGATGGATATCCCATTTACCCTGATGTGATTATTATATGTGTACGCCTGTATCAAAATATCTCGCATAACCCATATATATACCTACTATGTACTCATAAAAATTAAAAATAAAAAAATTACCAATAAGCACAAGAAAAGAGGCTCAATTATCACTAGTCATTAGAAGAAAAAGAAAGCATGCTTCATTCCTTCTTTAGAATGCTCAAATATGACTCACACAGACAAACTTCCAACTACTTCATCATAGTGCCCCTCTATAGGTATGGAGAAACATCTAAAGTTTTGCTCTTGTTCAAGTGTCTAATGACTCAGCTGAAAAAAAACTCAGTTGCCTTCCATCAACAAAGTGTTAGTATTCCAGAACAACTGACAATAATGGCAACAAAAAAGAGATCTCAGTCCTCAGAGAGAAAGCTCTTCTTTTTTAATAATTGCCATTTTAAGATAATATGAAATATTAACTTTATTATCAATATAAAAACCCACCATAGAGGAAACATTATTACATACACTCATGGTAACCAGTGTTAATGTGATTAGAGTTTAAAAGTTTAAACTTAAAATATCACATAAACATCTTGCAAAACATTTAAAGAAGGATATAAAACTTCATGTTCATATAATATTGCTAAATTATTAAAACTGTAATAAAGTCATTATAAAATAAACAAGGCATAAATTTGTGCAATCCACTAAAAGTTATAGAGTTTAAATAAAGAATTTAAAAAATATAGTAGAACTTCACCCTAAAATAGACCTTAATGTTTAAAGGATACCTCCTGATACACTGGAAGTTCTAGTTTCATGAAGCTCTTTTGGGAATAAAAGAACTGTCAACATCCAGGAAAACATGAGAGAGAAACCCAAATAAAAGGTTGGTTAACTTCTTCCCCCAAAACATTTTTTCCCCTTGGAAAGTCTATAAATTACTAAGCTATTGCAGAATGAACAAAAAGTTTAAGATGAGATTTTCCTATATTATACTTTAGCCTTAAATCTTCCGAAATAATATAGATAGATAGATAGATAGATAGATAGATAGATAGATAGATAGATATTTAATTATTCATATTTACTTAGTAAATATTTGGTGAATTGTATACTGGAAATAAGAAGCACAGTGCAATTTCATAGTAATAGTAAAATGCACTTCTGCTTTTAGAAGAACTACAGCTTTCCCGAGAGATTCAAGAATTCAGGGACATATAAGTTTGGGGTTCCTTTGGACTTTGGAGTTATACAAGTAATACCTGTTCATTACAGAATAATGAAGTAGATATAAGTAATCAACAGGAAGAAAAAAGATTAAATTACCCATAATCATATGGTCCTTAGGTAATGTTTTTCCTCCTAGAGCTATTTTGGGCACATAAAATATATATAACAAAAAGGTTCACATGAAATACACCATTTTTAAAAACCACATTTTGGCCGGGCATGGTGGCTAACGCCTGTAATCCCAGCACTGTGGGAGGCCAAGGCAGGCAGATCATGAGGTCAAGAGATCGAGACCATCCTGGCTAACATGGTGAACCCTGTCTCTACTAAAAATACAAAAATTAGCTGGGCGTGGTGGTGCAGGCCTGTAGTCCCAACTACTCGGGAGGCTGAGGCAGGAGAATCACTTTAACCCAGGAGGTAGACGTTGCAGTGAGCCAAGATCACGCCACTGCACTCCAGCCTGGCGACACAGCAAGGCTCCATCTCAAAAAAACAAACAAACAAAAAACGCATTTGCTTGTGTTCTGATGATAAATTACTAAAAGTGGAATTTCTAAGGCAAGGGAATCAATCTACCTTGTTAAAGCTTCTGATACATATTGACAATTTGTCTTCCAGAAAGACTGTATGAATATAAATCTCCACCGGCTTAGAGGCAGGTGGGTGCACATAGCATTCAATCAATTTGCCTATTTTCTCTGGGCTTTCTTTCAGTGTCATTCTTCTCTCTTGGAATGTCTTTTTCCTCTTATTTCTACCACGTGGTCTGCGGGAGTACAAGAAAAAAGTTATAATTCTCCTCATGACTACTAGCAGCACCAATTTTTGTCTCTATTCCTGCCCACATTATTTTCCTGGTGAGGACTAGACTATACCTCCCCATCACCCTCCACCACCACCAGTCCCTTCTCTACTTGCTAACTAGCTGCTTTCCAGAATGAGGAAAGACGGTGATATGTGTGCGAGAGTGGAGAAAAAGGGGGCGAAGTACTCTGCTTCATTTACAGAATAGAACCCCGGGGTAAAAAGGAATAACTGTTGATAACTACAGTTATCAACATACTGTACTATGTGTAGAAGCTTAGTTTTTTCTCAGTCTAACTTCACCCCAGATTCTAGCATTAAACTGTCACTCCTAACTTTTGGAACAGTTACAAAATTTTTCCTTCTATATTTGCATGAGTATTTTAATAAAAGATTAGTCAGGGCTAAACTGAGCTACTAGCCAGATAAAATTTTAACTAAAAAATCTTCATGACTTTTGTTTGGCAGCTGGTGAACCACCTTTTATGCTCCTGAGAAAGAACTCAATGTATCAGAAAACATTTCAATACCATCAAATTATTATTCAATAGAGATTAGAATAAATTAGGGATTTGTCAGTCTCTTTAAATACATAGAACAAAAAAGTGTCACTAAAACATAAAGCTCTTTCTAAGAAAACTTTAGAGATAAAAATCCAATTTACTTCCTCATTCACTGGATAGAGAATCTATGCCCCAGCAAAATCATCTGAAATGTGTAAGATGAGAAAGAAAATAAGCCACAGAGTTCGCATCTTCTCCTTCGAAATGTAATCTCTTCATATAGTGAATGTCATGCAGGGCTTGAAGTCAAAATGCTGTTTGCAGGACAATGTTAAATATTGGTATTTTAAATTCTATCATACAAACTATCATTTTAGATGAAATTCTGCAAGTTTAAATTGCTATGAATGTTCAGTTTCTTTTAATTGAATATAAAATCATGATTACGACTACAAATATCTAAAGAACAAAACAGTTATAAAAGTAGATATTATCAGTTGCTTACAAGTTTTTTCCCTTGAATAACTGTTTTTTCCTTACTCATACATTTTATCTGCCTAATACTTGCTTGAAAATTAATGGTGGCTCTTTCTAGAATTTAAGGAAAATTTTGGAATGAAAAACCTGAAATTCCATCAGTTTTTTTCCCCTACAAACTGTGAAAAGACCACCATTATTCAATGTTGGCAGCGTAACACCTCTGCCCAGTTCCAGGAAGGGTCACATGGAGCACAAATTGAGAAATACGGGTTTATACCATGCTGAGCTCTACATGCTTCAAGATCCTGTAACCCTGGAGACCTAGAAGGAGCAGAAAGAAAGTGCACTCCTTTAGGGGATAAAAAACATTTAAATATATCTGGACCGAGAACATTAAAATATATTTGGATGTATTCACATATTTTCATAACAGGTATAAATCATAATTGAATTTCTGTGGTGAAAATTTAACCCAACTTTAGCAATAAAAAGATGCCTAGGCTAGAAAAGCATATATAATGTGAAGGGAATGCTTTCACTGTAATTGGTTCATACCATAATTTGGCATTTCATATAAGGTAGCTCAATACTATATTTACCTTCCTTTATCTCCTTAGCAAAAACAAAAGAGTTTACATATATTAAAGTATTCTGAATATATAACTATGAAACAGAAATATTTACATATGTGGCTGTTTAGAATTATCCTTAAGATATCCTTTTAGCTCTAAAACTTATGTGCTGCATCACCCCTACATTATAATTGCAAAATATTAAAAAACTGCTGCTCAATTTATAATAAAAAGTAAACATTTAAAAATAAGATTAATACAATATTTTTCATCACCTTTAAAACTCTTCTTTAACATCTGACATACTGGGCATGATTAATGTTCAATTCCAGTAAAAAACATAATATATACTTGGTTTTAAACTTTATAAAGTGATTTTGGAACTAGAAATTTGGGATGGTAAAAGGAAACATATACACTTCAATTTTTCTCCTGAACTTCCATGCTTAAAAAAGAATTTTGGTTTCATTCATTGCCTTCAGCATTTTGGAAATACATTTCCAAATATGTAACACTTAAAATATGTGAGGGATACAGGTGAGTTGCTAAAGACTATATTATCATCAGCAGAATTGCTGACTTAATAACATAGCTGGTCCAGATTAGTAAAGGAATCCCTGCCTAATATCAGTAATACGTTCCTGAAAATCACATGGGTGGGAAAATATAATGGCAAGCCCATCTCCCATCACTTTAGATGGGAAAAATTACCATGTGGAATACATCATCTAAAACCCTCAACCAATTTCTTAAAACATAACTAAAACACAGTAGAAACGCCTACATATAAGTAGCAAACTATTATGTGAGCATGTTAAACTTGTTTCCTGATCACCAATTAGTATGGTTGTTAATCACTAGCTGCTCTGTAGCAGTAATAGGGTCTCCCTTGGTCCCAGCAATATCCAAAATGCACAACATTTCTGATGACAGTGGGTATACCATTCAAAACGTTTCCTTATGACTCTGACAATCTATTAATTTCATTTAAAATTGAACTCCAGACTATTTCCAATCGTTTTGAGTTTACAAAGACATAAATATAAATGTTTTCTATATAGACACAGACTGAAGAGCTTTACTGAGATATACATATAAATACATTTCCATGAAGTTTGGGCATGAAAAACTAACAGGGGCTCTACCAAGAAAAGATCATCCAGGGAGATAGCATTACAAGCACATCTGTCAAACATCTCTGCAGACATTTTCAGCTGCAAGTCACATAAACCTAGCTAAAAAGTGGCTTCAACTTTAATGGGAGAATTTATTAACTGACCTAAAAAGTCCAGAGGTAAACAGCTCCCAAGTTAGTTAATCCGTCAGTTCAACAATGTCATCATGGTTGCTTCCTCATTTTACTCTGCCATTTCAACGTGTTACCTCTGTCTCAAGGTAGCTCTCCTAAGCAAAGACGGCAATGATAGATAAAACATCATCAGGCATTTCACCCAGATCAAATAACTGCCACGGGAAGAGGTAGCTGGCTCTTCTGTCTGTATCTGTCCATGAGTCCCTCGGTTGATCTTCCTTCATGTCTGGTCAGAAATGTGATGGGTGCCCATTCCTAAGCCAGTCACCGGCAAGGTGAATTAGACCACCATGACTGGCTTAGGCAAATGAGCACTGACTTTCTGGGGCTCGGAATAAGGTTGACTCTCCTAAAATGCACAGTCAAGCAGAGGCAGGGAAGTAAAGGAAGCCCCTCTTCCCCAGAGTAAGGCAGGCTTACTCTGAATGCTTACTAATTTGCATTTATATAACCAAATAAAATAAGCATAATTTAAATCCAAGAAATAGATAAGTTTAAGAGTTATTTTCATTGGAGAAAATACCTGAATAGAAGTTATTACCAAGCTTTCTAACCAAATATTAAATGATTTACAAGTCATTACAAAACCTGTTAACAATATATGGACTGAGGATCAGCTTTTTGAAAGTCATGTGCTTACGGTTTTGTAAAATACGCAGCGGGTTAGATGTCCTTTAGGAGGTTACAACACAATTGGCAAGACATACAAAAATAAGGGCGTAAATAACATTACAAAACAATAATATAGGAGCTGCTACAAAATACCATGTGATTAAGAAGCAAATAAATGTAGAAGATTCACAACATGAGATCAAAAAGAGAGCTATCTAGAAACTGAGAAAGCCTTGAGACAGATTTCTTCTGAGCTCTTTACACTGAACAGGACACAGACAAAATGAAACAGGCTGGGCACTCTGCACAAGGAAACACTGGGCTGAGGGCAAGGGAGCGGAAAAACACCTTGGATTAGAA
Organism: Theropithecus gelada; assembly: GCF_003255815.1. Taxonomy (NCBI): domain Eukaryota; kingdom Metazoa; phylum Chordata; class Mammalia; order Primates; family Cercopithecidae; genus Theropithecus; species Theropithecus gelada. The sequence goes on from NC_037670.1 coordinate 105,415,658, forward strand.
TAATCAGTGAAAAGGCAAACCATGAGCAAATAATCACTACTAATTATAAGTAAGTTTTCCTTTTTAAGATAACAAGTAAAAAGGTTCTCCAATCACAGTTTAGGATCTGTACATCTCCATTATCATTTGCCTATTTTCATTCTCTAATTTTTATGTAGTTGTTCAGTCATTCTAGTTTCTGAAGCCAAACTAGTAAAAGTACCCAATGAGATATGTCCCACCTGACAACAACTCTCCCACCTTTACCATTAAGATAAAAATATCCCAAGATATCACAGCCCAAGTAGCTAGTCAACCAATGCAACATCTAGAAAAGTAATTCTTAATATTTTGGGGGTTACAGATCTTTGAGAATCTGATGTAATGCAGGGAATGTTCTCCCCCCAAAAATACAAACCTAAAATTTTACATGTACTGTCAGAAGTTTCCAGACCACTCCATGCAGCCCTCCAAACTCATCATGGGTTAAGAAGCCCTAACATAGCAACAGCAACAGGGACAATGGCTGCTTATCTCAGTTATCAACTTCTTCAAGCCATCCATCAACAAACAATCTTAGGGGTTACAGTTTTCCTTTGGTGCTGCCAAGCATATTTTCAGCTGATGCATCAGGAAATGATGGATGCCAGAAATAAAAATAAGTCATTCCATAAGTTTACAGCTTAGTTTTTTGACTTAGAATGCTTAAAATTTTCAGAGCAATTACTCCTTTAAGTCAGTAACACTACAGTGTAAACCCTGAATATCACGTATTTAATACTTATTAAAAATATGTGTGTATATATAGTCATAAAAGTATATATCATTTTTGATGGAAATACCAGTTGTAGGAAGTGAATCCTTTTCAAATTTAACTGATAACCAGAGTTTGGCAGCAATTCTCCTTAATAATGTTCTGCTAGTTAATGCACACTTTAAACACTTCAGCTTTTAGTGGGTGTGAATAGACTTTCTGGTGGACTGATCATATAAGCATAGATCGGCCTTCCAGTCCGAGATGAGGGAAGGCCTATATGTGGCCCTGGCAGTGTGCACACCATTCCTTTGCCCACAACATACATCATTAGTGATCCCCAAATTCTTTCCAGCGAAACTAAATGCTACCTCAGAATCATTCTCCCAAGCATTTCACTGAACTGCTCAGGGTCAGCAAGAGAATTAAAACTTCTTTGTACTCCCTTTTGTCAGTGCAGATCTGTGTACAGTTTCTTTTTGCTTCATCTCCTCCAACAATGTAATGAAGACACCATGATATCATTAACATTTCACACAAAAGGAAAAAGAGGCTGAAATGGTAAGTAGCCTGCTCAAAATCACACAGCAAGTAAATGACAGAACTTAAATAGAATCCAAATACTATTATTTCCAGTTCAGTACCTGTATTACTTAGGCTTGGTTCATCTGCAAATGACATAATAAAATAGTTGCTCAAACAGAACAGAACTTTGTGTCTCACATAAAGGAAGTTCAAAGGAAAGTTCAAAGGACTGGTATGGCAACTTCACAACTCTTTGACTTCACTCTTCAGCTATCCTCACAACGTACCCTAGTTCTCATGATCTTAGATGGTGGCTAGAATTCTACATAATCATCATATCCACATTCCAGGATAAGGGCAGTGGGGGCAGGGGAGAGGAGTAAGGAAGGTAGGTACACAGCAGTGTGTTTTTAAAAGATTCCCTAGAATCTGCAACACAACATTTCTTCTTACATTCCATTGGCCAGAGACTTCATCATAATCTTCACACCTAACTGGAAAATGGTCACATGGCAAGATAAAGGGGGAAACAGATATTGAGGGACTAGTGGTGTCCGCCCCATATCACAATGAAGCTAAAGAAGATTTAAAAGGTTAAATTCTCAGGTGTTCAGAAAAATAACTTGCAGCGTGATGGTTCTGGAAAGTTTATTAATTTGTTGTTGCTGTTGTTTCTCTGACTTACTCTGTCAACCTGGTATGAGTATATGCACATGCTTTCTCAGTGATGCATTCAGGACATGATGCTGCAATTAGTTTTTTCATTAAAAGAGAATTCTCAATCTTGATGAAACTATAAAAATTACCTCCATTTTTAAAAACCTGTCAATAAATTTCTGATAAAAAAATACAAAAAAACAAAACGCATAACTTTACTGCTTTAAAATGGTCTGATAGTTCCTCACTGCCAATGGGATAACATTTGAACATTTGAGAAGACCACACAAGGCCCACAAACCATGTTTCTGGACACACTTCCCAATAGTGGCCCTGATACACCCTCTCTATTCAGCCAAGAATACGGGACCTGCCTATGTATCAGATTCTTCTGAAGCTATATAACTTTACACAATCTGCCCCACCACCTAGAATGGTTTTGCTCCTCTACCAATACCATATAAAAATAATTATTCCAGCAATTCTCAGACATCAGTATACATAAAAATACTGTAGAGTAAAACAGTCAACTCCTCCCAAGTAGTTATACTAGATGCATTGCTTGTTTAAAACGCTGATTCTCTGGCTATAGCTCCGAAGATTCTGTTTCACTAGGTGTGGGTGAGGCCCAGAAATCTGGAGCATCCCTACCAAGCAGCAGAGCAACTGGGACAGAGAAAGTGCTCCAGAATGTTCACTTACCTATTACTACAATCAAAAAAAGATATCACACTAATTTACCACATTCTTCTTACTTATTTTATGAGATACTGTTCTTCCAAGGTAAGACCGTAATTCTATCATGATATAACAAAAGAAGAAAACATTTTTTTTTTTTCAGAGCAGGAGTGAAAGTTTATTAAAAAGCTTTAAAACAGTAAGGAAAGGAAAGAAAAGAAGAAAAGTACAACTTGAAAGAGGGTCAGGTAGGCAACTTGAGAAACCAAGTGGGCCAACACTTAAATTTTTTAGAAATTCACATTTATAAAGATTCATGTGGCTGGGCGTGGTGGCTCACACCTGTAATCCCAGCACTTTGGGAGCCTGAGGCAGGCGGATCATGAAGTCAGGATATGGAGACCATCCTGGTCAACATGGTGAAACCCTGTCTCTACTAAAAATACAAAACTTAGCTGGGCGTGGTGGCAGGAACCTGTAGTCCCAGCTACTCGGAAGGCTGAGGCAGGAGAATTGCTTGAACACGGGAGGCGGAGGTTGCAGTGAGCTGAGATGGCGCCACTACACTCCAGCCTGGAGACAGAGCAAGACTCTGTCTCAAAAAAAAAAAAAAAAAAAGATTAATGTGTAAGTCCAATAATAATTCTTCCCTTCATAACATGCATTGGTTGCACACAATGAATTAAAAAAACAGATGTTCAATATGATAATTACTTAAGTATAAAAGAATATTGTAGTAGTAAGATTACCAGAAAGACATTCAGGTCTTCCAACCCTATATGAATTATTCATACAAGGTAGAATATTCATACTGCACATTTTACTTACAGTCTCATCCTCATTATTTATATCCTCAATATAATGAAATAATAAACTTTAAGTAAATATGAAAGCCACTCATCATAATTTTCGAGTTAAATCTGACAAGATGTGAAGTTATAGCATTAGTAAAGCCTGTAAGGAAACAGTAGGAGAAATTCCATTTACATAATATGGTGTGCATACTTAAAATGTTTTCCCTACAGATATTGTACGGAATAAGCACCCTTCAAGGAAATAGTACCACAGTAAAACAGTCAACTTCCCCCAAATAGCTGTATTAAAATATGGCTGCTTGAATGCTTTAGTCTGATTTTTAAAAAGTACCTCAGATGTTGGTTTGAAAAGTTTACAGGTGTTAAACTGTCAAATACTTTCACATAAATTCATAGTTGTACTATGGCTAAAGACAGACAGAGTCATAGATCACCTGGAATTCACATTGTATAATTAATTTAATAAAACGCTTCCCAGTTGTTCCACTGATTTTTCAAAAAACATCTAAGGTTTCAAAAACGGTCACCCTCTGTATCCATGAGTTCCTCATGGGTGGATTCAACCAACAGTAGATCAAAAATATTCAGGAAAAAAAAAATTGCTTGTGGTTGCCAAGCGCGGTGGCTCAGGCCAGTATTCCCAACACTTTGGGAGGCTGAGCGGGGTGGATCACTTGAGGCCAGGAGTTCAAGACCAGCCTGGCCAACATGGTGAAACCCCATCTCTAATAAAAATACAAAAAAAAAAAAAATTAGCCGGGAATGGTGGCACACGCCTGTAATCCCAGCTACTTGGGAGTCTGAGGCATGAGAATCGCTTGAAGGTGGGAGGCAGAGGTTGCAGTGAGCCAAGATCGTGCCACTGCACTCCAGCCTGGGTGACGGAGTGAGACACTGTCTCAAAAAAAAAAAAATTGCATCTGTACTAAACATGTACAGGCTTCTTTTCTTGTCACTATTCCTCAAACAATACAGTAAAACAACTGTTTACATAGCATTTACATTGTATTAGGTGTTTTAAGTAATCTAGGGATGATTTAAAGTACATGGGAGGATGTATGTAGGTCATTTGCAAAAACCATGCTCTTTTATATCAGAGGCTTGAGCGTCCATGGATTTTGTTATGAGCGGGGGTCCTGAACCAATTTCCCACAGATACCAAGGGAAAACTGTATATTACTCATAGAAAATGAATTTCGGCTGGAAGCAGTGGCTCATGCCTATAATCCCAGCACTTTGGGAGGCCGAGGCAGGCAGATCACCTGAGGTCAGGAGCTTGAGACTGGCCTGGCCAATGTGGTGAAACCCCGTCTCTACTCAAAACACAAAAATTAGCCAGGCGTGGTGGCGGGTGCCTGTAATCCCAGCTACTTGGGAGGCTGAGGCAGGAGAATCACTTGAACCCAGGAAGCAGAGGTTGCAGTGAGCAGAGACAGCGCCATTGCACTCCAGCCTGGGCAACAAGAACAAAAACTCTGTCTTAAAAAAAAAACAAACAAATTTCATTTCATAGGATTATGTATGAAGCTTTATGCTCTTTTTCTATTTAATGATTTAATATCTTGAAGGAAATGTAATTACCCAGAAATTCTGTGGTTTTATTTGCTTTTTGTTTGTTTATGGCTCAACTAAAAAAGAAACTGTAACTTTGTTTTATGAAGTCTTTTTCAAAGTATCTTAATATATTATTGGATTATGTACAATTATTAGAGTGAACTATAGTGCTTCTCAGCCTTGCATGAATTCTAGAATCATCTGGAGAACTCTGGGGGGAAAAAAATCAATACCTGGGGCTAATCCCAGGACCATTTAATCAGAATCTAGCAATAGGTCCCAGCACCAGTATTTTTCTCTAAGTATTCCCTAATGCACAGGAGGGTTAGAATCACAGAGTTAGAGAGATAGATCCCTAATTTACATTTGAGTCAACTAAGTCCACTGAGCCCCAGAAAAAAATGAATGACTTTCCCACAATTAATCGTGCCAAACAGAAGGCTCAGTTCTGCCTCTCAGTAGAGCTGGCACCTCTGCTATTCCTTCATGCAACTGCCTTTCACTGTACATTCAAAGAGTTCAGGAAGGGTGGTGCACCCCACACGGGGATGGCGTAACCTAACTTTTTCACCTCCGTAAAACTGAAACTGAAATGCTGCTAGATTAACAGGTAAACCAGAATCAAGTAACAGTGAATGAAAATACTGTTAATTCTATCCATTAGACACAGAACACCACATTTCTTAATAGAAAAACAAGCATCTACATAATGAAGTTAGTTGAAACATCCTGGCATACTTGCTTTACAATTTAAAGGTCAAAAGTAAAAACACAAAAATTGCTAAGTAAATTAAATGTAAATTGAGTTTTTCTGGATATCCCGATACATGGGTAAGGAGACAGTGATAGGGTAAGTTGCTTTTTAATCCATGAACACTCTAATTTTTTAAAGATCTGGTATACATTTTTATAAGGACAGGGAATAAAAATAGGAAGCACATGTTGAAAACTGGTTTAGTTTTTGTCACTGTTTTAATTAAAGCCTTTGACCCTAGACAGAATCAAAGTGACTTACTGTCCCTCATTCCTTAGAATGGAAATTTTTATGTACACAGCTAAATTTCGACTTTTAAATAAAGGAAACAACACAGCGATGAAGAGACTACCTTTAAAAGTTCTATATAAAAATGTGATAGTTTAACTAAAGTATGTACATGTGGTTTGATTCCCAGAATGAGGAATTCAGGAGGAGATAATCTTAAAAATAACTCACTTCTTTTCAAAATCTGATTGATCATTTAGACTGGAGAACAGAAGGTGAGACTAAATTACATAAATATCTTTAAAGTATTTTAAAAGTGAAATCCAACCTGCTGTGAATTATTAAATTCTGGTTCTACATTCAGCGAGTGTTACAAAATAATTAGCTTAATGGAAACTAGAAGTTCTTATGCCCTACTTTAAGAAGCACCTGCATATTCTGAAAACCATGATGCATTTCAGTTGTACTGTAACCCAATTCCTTTAATCTCTATAACAGTGTTTGCCCAATTTCATTCTGCCTGTTTCAAAGTTAATTTAATATCTGGTCAACAATATTAGTGAACCAACAACAATATCTAAATTGTTCCTTTTCATTTATATCCTATTATTTTTTGTTGTTATTTTTCCTTGTGTTTGCTATAACATAATAAGCTAATTCATGCTTTTGTCTTAGTTTTGGAAGCAATTATATCCTAACATTTATGCAATACCCCTTTTCCTAACTTAAAATAACTATTAGCTTGCTACTACACTAGTAAATTTGTAATCAATTTAAAGATAATGTCTTAAAAGTACAATTAAACATGTCATAACAGAAGAAAACCCTGGTAATTACAAATAGTGCCATGCTTGTAGGATTTTTAAACAGTAGTATAAGGCTATGAAAAATCGCCACCCAGTGATGCAAATGAAAACTGCAATTTGTTTTTGTGTAAAATGAGTACCCTGGAGGATTACTTCAACTTCATTACTGAATGAAGGAATAGCTATTACCTTCTTACGTGAATAGGAACTGGTTACAAGGGAAAGGATGTTTTTCTACAAGAATTTTTTTCCCTTATTCTTATTCAGCACACTCAACATTTTACAAAGGCTAAAAGCTTTGGAAATCTTAATGGGGAGAAAGGTTTTCCGTCCAAATGTGAGCTAACTGTATACGAACAGCCCAGATATTCCTATTACCAAAATAAATGTTTAGACTCTGCCCAGACCTGAATTTCAAGTCATGATGTGTTGATTCTATCAACTCTGCAATGCCATCTAATAATTGTGACCTAAAACCTATTTGTGTTAAGCAGAAATGCTTGCCTAGGGGAAAAGGTATTCTCAAGTGGAAAAAAAATAGATAATTTATAGCTTAAACAACATAATTTGCTCTGATCTTTCTAGAAACGGGTTATAAGGGCCACATAAGGAGATAATCTAACAAATTCTGTAGCGTCCATATTGATAAAAAGTTGTTGCTACAAATATAATCATGTTTATAAGTCTTTACTTAGTTGTATCATTCAGACATCAAGAAACACACAAACCAATAAAATATATTTATTTTTCTGTAATGTACCTATTGCACACGATGCCACAAAAAAAGTTATGTGGATATATGCTGACCACAACATATGTGTATGCAACTAAAAAACTATCAGAACTAATAAATAAATTCAGTAAGGTTACAGGATACAAAATCACATACAAAAATCAATAGCATTTTTATACGCCAACAGCAAACAATTTGAAAAAGAAACCAAGAAAGTAATCCCATTTATAAAGCTATCAGTAAAATAAAATACTTAGGAATAAATTTAACCAAAGTGAAAGATCTCTAAAATAAAAATTATAAAATACTGATGAAAAAACCAAAGAGAACACACACACACACACAAAATGGAAAGATACTCCATGTTTATGGATTGGAAGAATCGGTATTGCTAAAATGTCCATACTACCCAAAACAATCTACAGATTCAATGCAATCACTATCTAAATACCAAGGACATTCTTCACAGAAATGGAAAAAACAATCCTAACATTTATACAGAACCACAAAAGACCCAGAAAAGTCAAAACCGTTCTGAGCAAAAACAACAAAATTAGAGGAATCACGCTACCTGACTTCAAATTATACTAAAAAGGTATAGTAACTAAAATAGCACAGTAACAGCATAAAAACAGACACATGGACCGATGGAACCAAATACAGAACCCGGGAATAAATTCACACATTTACAATGAACTCATTTTCAGCAAAGGTGCCAAGGACATACATTGGGAAAAGGAAGTCTCTTGAATCAGTGGTGCTGGGAAAACTGGATATCTATATGCAGAAGAATGAAACTAGACCCCTATCTCTTGCCACATACAAAAATCAAATCAAAATGGATAACATACTTAAATCTAAGACACAAAACTACTAGAAGAAAGCATTGGGCAAACGCTACAGGACAGTAATCTGAACAAAGATTTCTTGAGTAGTACCCCACAAGCACAGGCAACCAAATCAAAAATGGACAAATGGGATTACAAAGGCTTCTGCACAACAAAGGAAATAATCAACAGTGAAGAGACAACCCATAAAATGGCAGAAAATATTTGCAAACTACTCATCTGACAATGGATTAATAATCAGTATATATAAGGAACTCAAACAACTCAATAGGAAAAAATAAAATAATCCAATTTTAAAATGGGCAGGCCGGCATAGCAACTCACGCCTGTACTCCCAGCACTTTGGGAGGCTGAGCCAGGAAGATGGCTTGAGCCTAAGAGTTCGAAAGTAGCCTGGGTAACATAGCGAGATACTGTCTCTTAAAAATATATACATATATGTTAATAAATTAAATATATATAAATATATATTAGTTAAATATATAAATATATTTATTATAGAAAACTAAATATCTATTAAATAATATGTAAATATATATATTTATATATATATCTGAATAGATATTTCTCAAGTCATACAAAATGACCAATAGGTATATGAAAAAAATGTTCAATATTATTGATCATCAGAGAAATGCAAATCAAAATCAAAATGAGATATCTCAACCCAGTTAAAATGACTTTTATCCAAAAGATAAGCAATAACAAATGCTGGCAACCACGTGTAGAAAAGGGACGGCATACCCTGGTGGCAGGAATGTAAATTAGTACAGCCACTATGAAGAACAGTACGGAGATTCCTCAAAGAACTAAAAACAGAACTACTATATGATCCAGCAATTCTATTGCTGGGTACATACCCAAAAGAAGAAATCAGCATATCAAAGAGATGTCTACATTCCCATGTTTATTGCAGTACTATTCACAATAGCCAAGTTTTAGAATCAACCTAAGTGTCCCTATCAACAGATGAATGGATAAAGAAAATGTGGTACATATACACAATGGAATACTATTTAGCCATAAAGAAAAGAATTAAATCCTATCCTTTGCAACAACATAGATAGTACTAGAGGAGATCCTGTTAAGTGAAATAAACAAGGCACAAAAAGATAATTTCACATGTTCTCACTCATATGTGGGAGCTTAGTTTTTTTTAAATTGTACTCATAGAGATAGAAAATAGAATGATGGTTACGGCCGGGCGTGGTGGCTCAAGCCTGTAATCCCAGCACTTTGGGAGGCCGAGACGGGCGGATCACGAGGTCAGGAGTTCGAGACCATCCTGGCTAACACGGTAAAACCCCGTCTCTACTAAAAAATACGAAAAACTAGCCGGGCGAGGTGGCAGGCGCCTGTAGTCCCGGCTACTCGGGAGGCTGAGGCAGGAGAATGGCGTAAAAACCCGGGAGGCGGAGCTTGCAGTGAGCTGAGATCCGGCCACTGCACTCCAGCCTGGGCGACACAGCGAGACTCCGTCTCAAAAAAAAAAAAAAAAAAAAAAAGAATGATGGTTACCAGAGGTTAGGAAGGGTAGCAAGAAGAGGGAAATAAAATGGGGATGGATAGTGGGTACAAAAATACAGTTAGATAGAAGGAATAAGATCTAGTATTTGGTAGCACAATAGGGTGATTATAGGTAACAATAATTTATTGTATATTTTTAAATAACTAAAAGAGTGGAAATGGAATGTTGCTAACACAAAGAAATAATTGCTTGAAGTGATGGATATCCCAATTACCCTGATTTGATCACTACACATTATATGCCTGCGTCAAACCATCACATGTACCCTGTAAATATATACAACTATTATCTACCCATAACGACTAAAAATAAAAAATTTAAAACAAAATAGATGTGTGCAAGTATGTGTCCAGGTTAATAAAAGCATTAAAAGAATTTTCTATTTACCATGTGACCTACTTGACTTTTTCCAGAATATTTTTATACAGTATGCTCTGAGACTAAAGAAGATATTATGTATATCAGTATAGAATTAAATGATAAAAAGAGCAACCTAGCAGAGCAAATCAATTTTTTAAAAAAGAGTTTACCAGATAATTAACTATAACTTTAAAGACAATTAACTACATTCCTAATAATCTGTCAGGATCTTTATCTGTCAATTCAGTTACGTTATTCACCACTGAAGGATATTTTCACTAATTAAACCATATCTACCATCTTCTGATTTCAACTTCATTAAGGAATTTTCTGAAATATTTTAAAATATTTTTAAAATATTTAAACTCTTAGATAGTAAAAAGTTTGGGTTAGCCAAAATAAAAGCCAAACTTTATGAACAGTAATACAACAACCAACCTTCTTTTATTAAAACAAATAAAAAACAGTACTTTCTCTTTTCAATTGTAGGGAATACAATTTTTTAAAAAAACAAAGAGGTTAGGATATCAATAATGTCTTAGAATTAAAACTGATGATATAACATTTTTTTAACAAAAAGATGGATAGTTTAGTGGTTTAGAGGATAGGCTCTGAAGTCAGATTGCCTGGGCTAATTCCAGATTTGCTATATACTAGCTGGGGAAACTGGGAAACATGAAATCCTAGCCTGTGTATGGTGATATAATAGTACTACCTCACTCACAGGGTTGTTCTAAGCATTTTACACACATTAACTCATTTAATCCCCTCAATAACTTTGTGGGGTAGGTACTGATATCGTGCTCATTTTCTAGATATGCTAAGTGGTACTGGGAAGGGTAAATAACTTGCCAAAGGTAGCAAGTAAGTTGTGGAGTAGCTGTAGAGCCTCTGAGATGCTCCTGTGGAAGAAGAGGATGAGTGATGAAAAGAGAAAGAAGACAGAGGAAGTAAGAGCTGAGAGGTGATGCTGACTGATACCATCAAAACTTCAGGAGAGTAATGACATGCACAGAAAACTATGTACAGAGGACTTTTAAGAAAATGGTTAAGGGGTGGAGCTTTGCACCTGGGGGGAAATGAGGCTAAACAGAGAAAAGCGTCAGCAGACAGAGGAGATGAAGGGCAAAGAGGCATCAGCCAACATCTGGGGGACCTGTCTTGTTTGGGTCATTTGAATGAGGTGCAGCAGTAGCTGCACTGCAAATTAAATTGCTATCCTGGAACTACGACGGAAGTGATTCTTCACCATGGCTGTCCAACGGCTGGACGTATGGTGCTGGGTACAACACCAATCACGCTAGTCCAAGGTGGTCCTGGGAAAACTCCCTCAGATGGAGCAGCTGGTACTGAGAGCATATTAGAGTAATTAGGTCCTGGAAATTCCTTCTTAAAATATGAAATTTGGAAGTTTGTGTGCCTTCTGAGACTCAGTTAAAGAAAGACTACTTCTTAAACTAGTCTTTCCTGGAAAGGGAAAGGAGGTCCACAGGAGATAATACCCTGAGGCAGAAGGCCCTGGAAACCGGGCTTCTACTGAGGCAGCTACAAGACATGCAATGGAACGTCTCAACAGGACTACATGCTACCAGAAATTGGAGGAGATCTTAGCAGCACCAGGAGCCACTGCAGTGGTGGTTAAAATTTGTCTCAGAAATCCTACAAAGTGGCAGAGAAGTAGGGATGAAGAAGATGAATAAAAAGTTTAAGGTCCAGCATTAGGAATTGTATTTGCTTTCAAAGATGCCAGCACACCCAACTTACATCCTTTAAGTGGCTATTTGATAACAAAAAGAATAATGTCAATTTCTAATCATAAAGACAACAGAAAAGAGGCTGGATGTGGTGGCTCATGCCTGTAATCCCAACACTTTGGGAGGCTGAGGCAGGAAGACTGCTTGAGGCCAGGAGTTCAAGACCAGCCTAGGCAACATGGCAAGACCTATCTCTATTTTCTTTAAAAATAATGTTTTTTAAAAATGTAATACATATATAATAAAAACAACAGAAAAAAGCAGAGTTCCCTGTATATGTGTTAACACTTCAGAGGTATTTTAAAATCAGGAATATACAACAGAGTGGAAAACAAGAGTTTTTGGAAAAATTTCTGAGAGAAGAATTTATTATGAAACTCCTGAAAAACAGAACTTCAAAGGAGGCCTGATGTAACCCTGAAGTTTTCTGTCAACGAGGCTAATTCAAGAAGTGTGAAAAAAGTACCACTGGCAGCTTTCAAGGAACTAAAATCAGGATTGACAGAGTCAGTTCTGACTTGGAAGCCAAGGCATAAATTCCTGACACACTAAGAAGGAAGGGTCAGATTAGCAATCAAGTCCACAGCACCCCACCTTATCCCAGTCAGAAGGCTACCCAGAAAAATCATCAGCCCTGGTCAAAGACTAAGCCCCACTATTTTACCTCAGGTATAAGGGATGTGGTCTGATGAAAACAATTCTGACCAACCTCCCAGCTACTGCCCCTGTCCCTGGATATATAAGACAGGTTCTGAAAAACAACAGGCCTGCCAGAACATGGCTGTAGAAACCATGGAAAATTCTATAGTAAATTTTATCCACGAGAAAAACTCCATTCTGGTCTCCCAGAGATTACCCTTAAATCTAAGGGAAACGTTCCTTATTTCTGAAAGCCTACAGAGCATTGGCTGATGCTAGCAGATGTCAGTCTGACAGGGCCAAGATAAAAGAAGTAAGAGGTAGGAAACCAGTATCTGGAAAGGGAGACCCAGAGAAACATTCCAGGGAGTGAAGACCTATGAGTTAATGCAAATCTTCTCAGAGAAGGAGCAGGAATTTGGTGGAAGGAGGTCCAGCATGGAAGAGGATGAGAACCACAACGAAACACTAGGTTTGACTATCCCACACCATACTTTGGAAAGAGAATTTCTGGGAAGAGCATACAAAGATGTTGTGCAAAACTTTTCCTCAGGGGAAGAAATGTGACATGACATGGAGGAAATTTTACTTTTCAGAATTCCCCTGGTGAAGAATACTGTATCTGATTGTAAGAAATATTTTTTAAAGACACTAAAATCTTTAAAATTTGCAGGTATTAAGTTTATAATAGAAAATAGTCTTAAAGAGGAAACACTATTCAACATACTTAGATTTTAAAGTCTACTTCATTCGGCAAATATTTATTAGATGCCTAATTTAATTTCAGATGCTAATTTATGAAACAAGGTTAGTACTATTTATAAGACAGAACTTGAATTCATCAAGGATTCTTGAAGACTTTAAATTTTCCACAGTTAAAAGAAGGGGAAAAAAGAAGTGATTTTACAAATTTAATTTGGAGTACACAGCCAAACCAACATGTAAGAAAAATCTCTCTTGATGACGCTATTCCAAGTAATTGATGACCTTTATCTTTACAGATTTTACTTTTTAAAAATTAAACACATAAATTAATTCTGAAATTATAAGAAATGATTTAAAATCAATCATATAATTTTCAAGTAATTTTTTAAAGAAAACATAATTTAATTATTTTGTTTCATAAAAAGACTCACCTAAAAGGACGAATCCATCTGCTTCTGTCTCTGGTACTGAGGGCTTTTTAGATTCCGGAGGCTTTCTGAAGAAGTGAAACATTGCTGCTGTTGCTCCTGCTGCTGCTGCTGCTGCTACCTGAAATAGAAACATTACACAATGTCACATTCGGATGCAACTGTAAAACTCTTACCCTTTTTAGCAAAAAATTAAGCACAAATATATCACAAAAGTTACTCTTAGGAATTCTATGGACAGACGTAAAACCATGAACCTTCTCTAGATGTCAGCAGACAAAGCTAGAAAATGATCTTCCAGTTTAAACTCCGGTACCCGTTGAAGATCACAGTGCAACCTCTCTCAATTTCTGAAGATTCAGAAAATAACCCAGGAAATTCCTACATACAAAACTCAAATCAACAGATAACACAAGAATCTGGAAGGATCTTGCTAACCATAAAACAGATACTGGTTTGGGTAATAGAAAAAAAAAAAAAAAAACTGTCCAGGTTTCTTGTCATGCTGTAACTACCTTAAGCCTCATAAAACTAAGGCCACCTGAAAAAAAGAAAACATTTCAAACATCCCCTACTGATGGTCTAATTTAGACACTCACGCACTGTACCTTTATTAGTCCATTCTCACACTGTTATGAAGAAATATCCTCGACTGAGTGATTTATAAAGATAAGAGATTTAATTGACTCACAGTTCCGCATGGCTGGGGAGGCCTCAGGAAACTTAAAATCATAGGGGAAGACACCTCTTCACAGGATGACAGGAGAGAGAATGAGTGCCAAGCCAATGGGGAAGCCCCTTATAAAACCATCAGATCTCATGAGAACTCATCACTATCACGAGAACAACATGGGGGAAACGGCTCCCATGATTCAATTATCCCCACCTGGTCCTGCCCTTGACACATGGGCATTAATACAATTCAAAGTAAGATTTCGGTGGGGACACAGAACCAAACCATATCAGTACCCATTATAAAATTGCAGCCAACTTTAAATTCCCATCTGTGCAGATCCTTGTGTTGGTGAGATTATCGTGACCATCCCCAATACACACATGCTCACAGGCACACAAATACAAGCACACATACACAACCCTCTTTTCCTACTATTCCCATTGTTACATATTAAAGTAGGCCAACAATTTCTAGAAAACAACTGGGGAGAAAGCTGAAGGGTACTTTCAAGGACACATAGGATTCTGAGGACAGTTCCTTACAAGCCAAAAAAATAGAAGAGAAAGCAAAGAATAATCCTCGTGGCAGCAAGTGCTCCAAGTTTTAGTTTTCATACATTTCACCCATAGCAGAAAATCAAGAAGGGAGGGTAAAGATTTAATCTTAGTGAAAACCTTCTAGAAACTGAGAATTATGCTAGGATTTGTGCTGGTTGGCCTGACCTGAGCTATAGATCAGAGAAGGATATTAACCCCAACATAAGTGAGGTTACTATTTGTTGCTAGAAAATATCTATTTGTTGCTAGAAAACACATCTGGCAGAGTTCACCTTTAAAAAAGGAATTAAAAATGGAGAAGAAAAACACAAGCCATATGAAGAAGAAAACATTCTAATAAGAGAAAAGGAACAGCCTCTGAAATCCTTAAAGAAAGAGCTTACTGGATATAGTAATGGATACAAAAGAAAAGTTTGAAAATAGTTTGGCACTCTCTATAGACAACAAGGAGAGATGGCCTCTAATGAAACTGGTAAAAAAACAAGATTAGATGAAAAAGCAAAAGAAGAGGATGAAAAGACAAGGAATCAAATGAAAAAAGTAACTGAATAAGATAAAGGGAAACCCACACAAGGAAGAAATGAGATCAGAAAAGAATTGGTTTGCAAGCAGGAATGTAAAATACTGTATACAATAGTCCCCCCCGCTTATCCATGGGGGACATGTTCCAAGACCCCAAGTAGACACCTGAAACCAACGATAGTACTAAACCCTATATACAGTATGTTTTTTCCTATACAAAAGGTCCCCCAAATAATGTTGCTTCATTTTAATATTGATGAGGAAAAAAAACTTGATTCCCAGCTGGGGCCACTGTCTATGTATGTGTAGAGCTTGCCCATTCTCCCCACGTCTGTGTGGGCTTTCTCCCCAGTACTCCAGTTTCCTCCCACGTCCCAAAGCTGTGTCCACTGGGCGGACTGGCATGTCGACATGGTTCCTCTCTGAGTGAGTATGGGTGGGTATGTGAGTGCCCTGCAACAGAGTGGTGTCCTGTCCAGAGCTGGTTCCTCCTGAGGCCTTGAGGGCTTAAGCTGCCAGAAGAGCCTCTGGCCAGCTGTAGCACTTAACTAGAATAATTGGGTAAATAATTATCTTGTTTTATTAATATTTCTTAAATGTATGTATCACTAACATTCATTTCAATGTTTAACATTAGAAAAGTTTTATCTTTATTTAGAAGTTGGTGATGTTTTCATGATCAGAAATATGCCATATGAAATGAACTCTCGCTTATATCAATTAGCCTATTGTAAAAGTGGTTTCATTATATGTTGTTTCACTTAAAGTCAGTTTCTAAAAACCCATCCATGATGTTAAGCGAGAATTTACTGTATGTACAAACCTATGATAAAGTTTAATTTACAAATTAGGTACAGTAAGAGATTAGCAATAACTAATAATAAAATAGAGCTATAACAATATATAGTAATAAAAGTTATGTGAATATAGTCCCCTTCTCTCTCCCTGTCTCAAAATCTTCTTGTACTGTGGCCGGGCGCGGTGGCTCACACCTGTAATCCCAGCACTTTGGGAGGCCAAGGCGGGCGGATCACAAGGTCAGGAGATTGAGACCATCTTGGCTAACACAGTGAAATCCCTTCTCTACTAAAAATATAAAAAATTAGCTGGGCGTGGTGGCAGGCGCCTGTAATCCCAGTTACTCGGGAGACTGAGGCAGGAGAATGGTGTGAACCCGGGAGGTGGAGCTTGCAGTGAGCCGAGATCGTGCCACTGCACTCCAGCCGGGGTGACAGAGCGAGACTCCATCTCAAACATATATATATAAATAAAATTGTACTGTACTCATCTATTTTTTTACTCAGTTGCCATAAAGTAACTGAAACAGTAAAAATTGAAACCATAGATAAGAGGGAGGACTACTGTATGCTCTATCTCCTATAATCCTTACAATAGCCCCACAGGTATGCACATTTATTCACATTGGGTAAGTAAAAGAAGTAAAGTAGGACCAGGCATAGTGGCTCAGACCTGTAATCCTAGCACTTTGGGAGGCTGAGGGAGGCAAAATGCTTGAGCCCAAGAATTTGAGACCAGCCTGGGCATGATGAAATCCTATCTCTACAAAACACATACACACACACACACACACACACACACACACATTAGCCAGGTGTGGTGGTGTGTGCCTGTGGTTCCAGCTAATCATGAGGCTGAGGTGGGAGGACTGTTTGAGTCCAGAAGGGTGAAAGTGAGTGCAGTCACTGCAGCCTGGGCGACACAGCAAACCCTGTGTCAAACAAACAAAAAAGAATCGAAGTAAAAAACTAGGTTAAGTACTGGTCGAAGTTTACGTAGCTGGTAGAGTACAGCATAATCTTAAACCAAATCCTATTGGCACCAAAACTGAATGCTTTTCATCAGTAAAGCATCACAGCCAAGGAACACTTAACACTTAGGATATCTGTGTTGGACTTTCTTTAATATATTTCTCAATGTTAATCAAATACATTTGATTAATTCCATTTCTGTCTTTGTCAATCGCTACTTTCCGAAGCCTTGCTCAGCTCTATGCTGTGATTGCTCGGGTCTATGCTGTGAAGACATTTACTAACTGTATAACGTCTATGAAGACCTTCATTTACTTCATACTTTTATAATATAAACATTTATTAAGTGCATAGGCCAGACAATGGTCCAAAACTGCAGGTATAGCACTGAACTTACATTTAGGGAAAACAAACTGCAACCTCAGCCCATCATATTTCTGAGGCAATCCTTAGCAGAATTAAGTGTAATTTAAGTGGAGGGGACCTGTATAGTCCTGCTGCCCCAAGCCTAGTATGTGGTAAGCTCTAAGCACTCTTGCTTCTGATATGCATGGCCTTGACAGCTGGACTTCTGCCTGGAGTTCCCAAGCATACTCCAGTCTCATTTCCTTCTCTGTAGTTTTCAGTATTTTTTAAATTGTCTACAATGAGCAAATTTTACATTTATAAACAGGAAACATACCAAATTTTATTCTCAAAAATCCATTATTAACTAGCGGCAACTTGCCTGAGCTAGAACCCAACCCATAATGTATCTTAATACTCAAACACAGGGATCCTGGAACTACCTCTATACAGGTGGAGGATAAAGAATTCACCTGTCAGGCTGACGCCTGTAATCCCAGCACTTTGCGGGGCAAGGCGGGTGGATCACCTGAGGTTAGGAGTTAGAGACCTGGCCTAGCCAACAAGGTGAAACTCCCTCTCTACTAATAATACAAAAA
The DNA here is from genome assembly GCF_003255815.1 of Theropithecus gelada. Taxonomy (NCBI): domain Eukaryota; kingdom Metazoa; phylum Chordata; class Mammalia; order Primates; family Cercopithecidae; genus Theropithecus; species Theropithecus gelada. The sequence continues at coordinate 105,433,871 of NC_037670.1, forward strand.
TTAGCCGGATGTGGTGGCGCATGCCTGTAATCCCAGCTACTCAGGAGGCTGAGAGGCAGGAGAATCACTTGAACTTGGGAGGCGGAGGTTGCAGCAAGCTGAGACCCCATCATTACTCTCCAGCCTGGGCAACAAGAGCGAAACTTCATCTCAAAATAAATAAATAAATAAATAAATAAATTCACCTGTCCAAACCACAAAATGGGAGAAAATTCCTGGAAATCACATATTTGATAAACAATGTATATAAAGGATATATAAAGAACTCTTAAAACTCAGTAATGAAAAAACAACTCAATAAAAACTGGACAAAAAATATGAACAGCCACTTCACCTAGGAAGCTACATGAACAGCAAACCACCACATAGAAAATGACCAATATCATTAGTCAATAAGGAAAAGTAAATTAGAATCTCAGTGACATACCATTATATACCTATTAAAATATTTAAAATTAAAAAGACTTGCCCTGGCCGGATATAGGGGCTCACATCTGTAATCCTAGTACTTTGGGAGCCTGAGGTGGGCAGATCACTTGAGGCCAGTCTGGGCAACATGGCAAAACCCCATCTCTACAAAAAATACAAAAATCAGCCAGGTGTGGTGGCATGTGCCTGAGGTCCCAGCTACTCAGCAGACTGAAATGGGAGGATTGCTTGAGACCAGGATGTCAAGGGTGCAATGAGCCATGAACATGCCACTGCACTCCAGCCTGGGTGACAGGGCTCTGAGACCCTATCTACAAAAAAAAAAAAAAAACACTTGCCCCATCCCAAGTGTTGGCAAAGGGCAAAGATATGGAGCAACCGGAACTCCTGTACCCTGGTGCTAGAAGGGTTATATAGTACAACCACTCTGGACAACAGTTTGGCAGTTTCTTAAAAACATATCCACCCTATAACTTAGCCCTTCGGGAAGTGAAAACATATGTCTACACTTGTATACAAATGTTGTAATAGCTTTTTGTAATGACCAAAAAATGGAAACAACCCAAATGTCCAATAACAGGTAAATGGATTTTTTAAAACTGCCATATGCATCCCATTCGGCAGTCAAAGGGGAACAAAATAGTGATATATGCTACAACATGCAACAATCTGAAAAAAAAAAAAAAAAAAAAAAAGCTGATGGAAAGCAGCCAGACAAAATAAAATTCATACTATATGATTCCATTTATATACACTTCTCAAAAATACAAACTAATGTACAGTAAAAGAAAGCAGATCAGAGGTTGCCTGGGGAGGGGAGGGACAGAGAGGGAGCAAAGGAAGGAGAGATGACAAAGGACTAGAAGGAAACTCTTGGAAGTGGTGGATACGTTCATTATCTTCACTGTAATGATTGTTTCAGCAGTATAAGCACACATCAAAACTGATCAAATTGTATACTTTCAATATGTGTTACTGATCACAGCTCACTCAATAAAGTTCTTTATAAATTCATTATTAACACAATTAGATGTCATATATAAGTTTTAGTTCACAATTATTGGGAAAATTGTCTCAAGTCTCTTAACCCACTTTGTGTTACAGGCATGGTCTTTATATAAAAAGCAAAATGCTTCTTTTCTCCATGCATCACACAAAACTAAAAAATAAAAGGACAGTGTATTGACTTTTAATGTTATACACAGACTGCGTATAAAAGGGCCTGCCTGATTGCTTACCAGGGCAGACCCTATTGTTCTGAATAGAGGTAGGGGAGCCCAAGAATATTTCTTTTCTCCTATTACTCCAAGGCTTCCCTTTTAAGTAATATTATCCATGACAAAAGGATTAGGCAACATGGTTTTCTCAATTTGATTACCTCCTTTGAATTTCAACAGACTACTAGTTAATGTAAATATATCAAATAGACTAAAATTCCTGTGTGATTGATAAAGCCACTGTCTATAGACAGAATAATGTAAATACATGTATATGGAGTGTGTGTATATATAAAAATACATAAAACCCACACACATTTTCTTCCAAATACAACAAATATGTAAATTTCACAGTGCCGAAAAATTAAAATCCTGAACAATGTTTAATCTTCTTCCTTTTGTACAGTGAACCGCATGACTATGCAAATATAAAAATTTAGACAAGTTTACTAATTTCTCCTCAGAGATACCAAAATAGTATATAGGAAGGTAGCCCATGCTTTTGGTAGCTTTAATCTTGAGTGATAAGGATACACTACCTAAAACAACACTAGACAGCATAAAACATTCCAGAAAGATCAATGTGAATTAGAACTCTGGTAGGCTTCGCAGACTAGGTAGCCTGGAGTTTAACTTCATGTGATATGTATAAACAAAGAAGAGAAGGAAGGCCTTTCCTGTAGGAAGGATCAACAAGAACAAAAAGCATAGTGGGTATAGAGGAAAGCAAAGAGATTAACCTTACTAGAGGAAGGAACATGTAGATAAGCAACAGATATCAAGACTGCAAAAGAAGGGAAGAAATAAACTATTGAAGGGGTGGAAGTGTCAGGAAAGTGTCAGCATATTCAGAGTGGCAAAACAGGATTTATTGGACATTACTGGGCAGTCTGGAGTCTTGAGCAAAGTATTTAAGAGAGATTAAATGTAAAATAGCATGCTGGAGAGACTGAGGAGAGCCTGGAGTCAAGAAGTTAGACAGTTGTACTGAAACGGGACTGGATTAAGATGAGTGAAGTTTGAATGAGAAAAGAAGGGATGTACAGAAATGATATGGAAAATTGATACTATAAATAAGAAAAGGGAAGTAGGGAAGTTTATCTTAAGAGAAGAAAATAATAGTAAATTCCATTTCAATCTGATTTTCCAAGACAAACTAGAAATTTAGCTATTATGTAAAAATCTAGGTTTTAAATAATAGCAAGAAATTCACGATGTTTACAAATACTGCACAGATGGTAGAAATCCTCTACAAACTGGACTTGGCCTTCAGGTTGCAAAGTGTTTTAGACCTAGGTAAGGAATTAATAGCCTAAATCTAATCAGTAGAAGGAAAAATTGTTTAAGACTTTAGAATTCAGTAGATTTCCTGGCTAGCTCACCCATTCAGGTTATTCCCACCTTTGCGTGTTTTGACTAGGCTATTTTATAACTCTGTAGGACTAGGAGATCAATTGTAGAATACTGATAGTCATGCATGTAATTCCTATCCATAAAAATGCTTCTGGTAAAATGCATTAGTTATCGCCCCAGGGATACTAACCAATTTTCCATCCATTTATAAATTTAACATTCCTTATTTGCCTATCAATGTGTGATGATGCTTTGAGTTCTCTTTTGAACCAGCTGCAGTATCTCACTAGTTCTCTCCTTAATTAACAAGTTCAGTATTTAACAGATTTTAGATTCATGGTAGAGACAAGATTTAATCCTCTTTTAAAATGTATCCTTTAGTATCAGTCAGACTACTAATTAGGATTACATAAAGACTCTCCCCGTTTTTCCATCCCACCGAGGTTTTTCAGTTTGTAGGTTTTTGATATTGGTGTAATGGGGAAGAGGTACAGACGCCTGAGAGGATAAGCAAGGGAAGACATTTAAACTGATGTCACTTTTCAGCTCCACAGAACAGCTTGGAAACTAATTAATTAAACTGAAGCATTAACATAAATTTTACTTCCACCTCTCTTATTTATGCTCAGACTTTTAAAAAATGAAACAAAAACAAAGAAAAAAAAAGAAAGAAAAAACTGTATCTTAGATTTAGGTGTTTTCTTCAAACTGCAAGTCACAACCCTTGAGGGGAAGTAAACAATTTAGCAGGTCAAGACCAGACTTTTTTTTTTTTTAATGGAATGAAATAGGAAGAAAAAAAAAAAAAAAAGTAGGGGAAGAGGGAGAGAAGGCAAAAAGATTGAGAGCATCATACAAGGTAACTAATTTATAACTAATGTTTTATAACTAATGTTTTATAAACTTTTGCATTTGGGTGCCTGTGCTGGGTTATAATAAATCTATTTTTTAGTTTGGGTTACAGGCAAAAATCAAACCACTCACACACCTCTTTGAATTTTTTTGAGAAAATTGTGCACCCTCTTGCACTTTTTAAGTTCACATCTAAAACTTTCCATTGAAAATTATAAAGGACATAGTTTCTAGCATATTATAAATATTTACATGTTGAAACAAAATCATTATATCTTTCATTTAACTTTATTCAACGAAATCTGAACACCGTAACATTTTAACACTCACCATTAACGTTAACATTTTAAAACTACACGAAGACGGGTTGCGGAATAGGAACAGCTCCATCTGCAGCTCCCAGTGAGATCAACAGAGAAGGCGGGAGATTTCTGAATTTCCAACCGAGGTACCCACCTCATCTCATTGGGACTGGTTAGACAGTGGGTGCAGCCAACGGAGGGCGAGCAGAAACAGGGTGGGGCGTCGCCTCACCTAGGAGGCGCAAGGGGTCAGGGAACTCCCTCCCCTGGCCAAGGGAAGCAGTGAGGGACTGTGCCATGAGGAACAGTGCACTCTCGCCCAGATATTATACTTTTCCCATGGTCTTCGCAACCCGCAGACCAGGAGATTGCCCCTGGTGCCTACGCCGCCAGGGCCCTGGGTTTCAGGCACAAAACCGGGCCACCATTTGGGCAGACACTGAGCTAGCTGCAGAGGTTTTTTTCATACCCCACTGGCACCTGGAACACCAGCAAAACAGAACCATTCACTTCCCTGGAAAGGCGGCTGAAGCCAGGGAGCCAGGTGGTTTAGCTCAGTGGATCCCACCCCCATGGAGCTCAGCAAGCTAAGATCCACTGGCTTGAAATTCTCGCTGCTAGCATAGCAGTCTGAAGCTGACCTGGGATGCTGGAGTTTGGTGGGGGGAGGGTCATCTGCCATTACTGAGGCTTGAGTGGGCTGTTTTGCCCTCACGGTGTAAACAAAGATGCCGGGAAAGTTCCAACTGGGCACAGCCCTCCACAGCTCAGCAAAGCCGCTGTAGCCAGACTGCCTCTCTGGATTCCTCCTCTCTGTGCAGGGCATTTCTGAAAAAAAAGGAAGCAGCCCTAGTCAGGGGCTTATAGATAAAACTCCCATCTCCTAGGGACAGAGCACCTGGGGGGAAGGGGCAGCTGTGGATGCAGCTTCACCAGACTTAAACTATCCCTCCCTGCCTGCCAGCTCTGAAGAAAGCAGCACATCTCTCAGCACAGCGTTCAAACTCTGCTAAGGGTCAGACTGCCTCCTCAAGTGGGTCCCCGACACCTGTGTCTCCTGACTGGGAGACACCTCCCAGCAGGGGCCGACGGACACCTCATACAGGAAAGCTCTGGCTGTCATCTGGTGGGTGCCCCTTTGGGACAAAGGAAGGAACAGGCAACAATCTTTGCTGTTCTGCAGCCTCCACTGATGATACCTAGGCAAACAGGGTCTCGACTGGACCTCCAGCAAACTTCAGCAGACCTGCAGCAAAGGGGCCTGTTAGAAGGAAAACTAACAAACAAAAACGAGTAGCATCAACATCAACAAAACGACATTCACTCAGACATCCCATTCAAAGGTCACCAACAACAAAGACCAAAGGTAGATAAATCCACAAAGATAGGGAGAAACCGCACAAAAACACTGAAAATTCCAAAAACCAGAATGCCTCCTCTCCTCCAAAGGATCATAACTCCTCAGCAGCAAGGGAACAAAACTGGATGGAGATTGAGTTTGACAAACTGAAAGAAGTAGGCTTCAGAGGTGGGTAATAACAAACTCCTCTGAGCTAAAGGAGCATGTTTTAACCCAATGCAAGGAAGCTAAAAACCTTGGAAAAAAAGGTTAGATGAATTGCTAACTAGAATTACCAGTTTAGAGAAGAACATAAATGATGGAGCTGAAAAACACAGCACGAGAACTTCCTGAAGCATACACAAGTATCAATAGCCGAATCGATCAAGTGGAAGAAAGGATATCAGAAATTAAAAGTCAACCTACTGAAATAAAGAATAAAGACAAGATTTAAAAAAAAAATCAAAAGGAATGAACAAAGCCTCCAAGAAATATGGGACTATGTGAAAAGACCAAACCTACATTTGATTGGTGTACCCGAAAGTGACAGGGAGAATGGAACCAAGTTGGAAAACACTCTTTAGGATATTATCCAGGAGAACTTCCCCAACCTAGCAAGACAGGCCAACATTCAAATTCAGGAAATACAGAGAACACCACAAAGATACTCCGTGAGAAGAGCAACCCCAAGACACATAATCGCCAGATTCACCAAGGTTGAAATGAAGGAAAAAATGTTAAGGGCAGCCAGAGAGAAAGGCTGGGTTACCCACAAAGGGAAGCCCATCAAACTAACAGTGGATCTCTCTGCAGAAACCCTACAAGCCAGAAGAGAGTGGGGGCCAATATTCGACATTCTTAAAGAAAAGAAGTTTCAACACAGAATTTCATATCCAGCCAAACCAAGCTTCATAAAGCAAAGGAGAAATAAAATCTTTTACAGACAAGCAAATGCTGAGAGATTTTGTCACCACCAGGCCTGCCTTACAAGAACTCCTGAAGGAAGCACTAAAAGGAACGAAAGGAACAACAGGTACCAGCCACTGCAAAAACATACCGAACGGTAAATACCATCAACACTAAGAAGAAACTGCATCAACTAACAGGAAAAATAACCAGCTAGTATAATAACAGCAGGATCAAATTCACACATAACATTATTAACCTGAAATGTAAATGGGCTAAATGCCCCCAATTAAAAGACACAGACTGGCAAATTGGATAAAGAGTCAAGATCCATTGGTGTATTGTATTCAGGAGACCCATCTCATGTGCAAAGACACACACAAGCTCAAAATAAAGGGATGGAAAAATATTTACCAAGCAAATGGAAAGCAAAAAAAAAAAGCAGGGTTTGCAATTGTAGTCTCTGATAAAACAGACTTTAAACCAACAAAGATCAAAAGAGACAAAAAGGGAATTACATGATCGTAAAGGGATCAATGCAACAAGAAGAGCTAACTATCCTAAATATGTATGCACCTAATACCAGAGCACCCAGATTCATAAAGCAAGTTCTTAGAGACCTACAAAGAGACTTAGACTCCCACACAATAATAGTGGGAGACTTTAACACCCCAATGTCAATATTAGATAAATCAACGAGACAGAAAATTAACAAGGATATTCAGGACTTGAACTTGGCTCTGGACCAAGTGGACCTAATAAACATCTACAGAACACTCCACCCCAAATCAATAGAATATGCATTCTTCTCAGCACCACATCACAGTTACTCTAAAACTGACCACATAACTGGAAGTAAAACACTCCTCAGCAAACACAAAAGAACAGAAATAATGGCAAACAGTCTCTCTGACCACAGAAAAATCAAATTAGAGCTTGGGATTAAGAAACTCACTCAAAACTGCACAATTACATGGACACTGAACAACCTGCTCCTGAATGAATACTGGGTAAATAACGAAATTAAGGCAGAGATAAATAAGTTCTTTGAAACCAATGAGAACAAAGACAAAAGGTACTAGAATCCTTGGGACACTTCTAAAGCAGTGTGTAGAGGGAAATTTATAGCATTAAATGCCAACAAGAGAAAGTGGGAAAGTTCTAAAATTGACACCTTAACATCATAATTAAAAGAACTAGAGAAGCAAGAGCAAACACATTCAAAAGCTAGCAGAAGACAAGAAATAACTAAGATCAGAGCAGAAATGAAGGAGATAGAGACACAAAAAAACCCTTCAAAAAAATCAATGAATCCAGGAGCTGGCTTTTTAAAAAGATTAACAAAATAAATAGACCACTAGCCAGACTAATAAAGAAGAAAAGAGAGAAGAATCAAATAGACGCAATAAAAAATGATAAAGGGGGTATCACCTTTTATGATCCCACAGCAATACAAACTACCATCACAGAATACTATAAACACCTCTACGCAAATAAACTAGAAAATCTAGAAGAAATGGAAAAATTCCTGGACACATACACCTTCCCAAGTCTAATTCAGGAAGAAGTCGAATCCCTGAATAGACCAGTAACAAGTTCTGAAATTGAGGCAGTAATTAATAGCCTACCAACCAAAAAAAGTCCAGGACCAGGCAGTTTCACAGCCAAATTCTACCAGAGGTACAAAGAGGAGCTGGTACCATTCCTTCTGAAACTATTCTAAACAACAGAAAAAGAGGGGCTCCTCCCTAACTCATTTTATGAGGCCAGCATCATCCTGACACCAAAACCTGGCAGAAATACAACAAAAAAAGAAAATTTCAGGCTAATAGTCCTGATTAATATTGATGCAAAAATAATAAGATACTGGCAAACTGAATCCAACAGCACATCAAAAAGTCCACCACAATCAAATTGGCTTCATCCCTGGGATGCAAGCCTGGTTCAACACATACAAATCAATAAACTTAATCCATCATATAAACAGAGTCAAGACAAAAACCACATGATTATCTCAACAGATGCAGAAAAGGCCTTTGATAAAATTCAACAGCCCTTCATGCTAAAAGCTCTCAATAAACTAGGTATTAATGGAACGTATCTCAAAATAATAAGAGCTACTTATGACAAACTCACAGCCAATATCATACTGAACAGACAAAAACTGGAAGCATTCCCTTTGAAAACCAGCATAAGACAGGGATGCCCTCTCTCACCACTCCTATTCAACATAGTGTTAGACGTTCTGGCCAGGGCAATCAGGCAAGAGAAAGAAATAAAGTGTATTCAAGTAGGAAGAGAGGAAGTCAAATTGCCTCTGTTTGCAGACGATATGATTGTATATTTAGAAAACCCCGTCGTTTCAGCCCAAAATCTCCCTAAGCTGATAAGCAACGTCAGCAGTCTCAGGATACAAAATCAATGTGCAAAAATCACAAGCATTCCTATAAATAAATAATTGACAGAGAGCCAACTCATGAGTGAACTCCCATTCACAATTGCTAGAAAGAGAATAAAATATCTAGGAATCCAACTTACAAGGGACGTCAAAGACTTCTTCAAGGAGAACTACAAACCAGTGCTCAAGGAAATAAGAAAGGACACAAACAAATGGAAAAACATTCCATGCTCATGGATAGGAAGAATCAATATCATGAAAATGGCCATACTGCCCAAAGTAATGTATAGATTCAATGCTATCCCCATCAAGCTACCATTGACTCTCTTCACAGAATTAGAAAAAACTACTTTAAATTTCATATAGAACCAAAACAGAGCCCGTATAGCCAAGACAATCATAAGCAAAAAGAATAAAGCTGGAGGCATCACACTACCTGACTTCAAACTATACTACAAGACTACAGTAATCAAAACAGCATGGTACTGGTACCAAAACAAATATATATACCAGTGGAACAGAACAGAGACCTCAGAAATAATACCACATATCTATAACCATCTGATCTTTAACAAACCTGACAAAAACAAGCAATGGGGAAAAGAATCCCTGTTTAATAAATGCTGTTGGGAAAACTGGCTAGCCATATGCAGAAAACTGAAACTGGACCGCTCCCTTACACCTTATACAAAAATTAACTCAAGATGGATTAAAGACCTAAACTCATAAAAATCCTAGAAGAAAACTTAGGCAATACCATTCAGGACATAGGCTTAGGCAAAGACTTCATGACTAAAACACTAAAAGCAATGGCAACAAAAGCCAGAATTGACAAATGGGATCTAATTAAGCTAAAGAGCTTCTGCACAGCAAAAGAAACTATCATCAGAGTGAACAGGCAACCTACAGAATGAGAGAAAATTTTTGTGATCTATCCATCTGACAAAGGGCTAATATCCAGAATCTAGAAAGAATTTAAACAAATTTACAAGCAAAAAACAACCCCATCAAAAAGTGGACAAAGGATATGAACTGACACTTCTCAAAAGAAGACATGTATGCACCCAACAAACATATGAAAAAAAGCTCATCATCACTGGGCATTAGAGAAATGCAAATCAAAACCACAATCAGATACCTTCTCACGCCAGTTAGAATGGTGATCATTAACAAGTCAGGAAACAACAGATGCTGGAGAGGATGTGGAGAAATAGGAAGGTTTTTAACACTGTTGGTGGAAGTGTAAATTAGTTCAGCCATTGTGGAAGTCAGTGTGGCGATTCCTTAAGGATCTAGAAACAGAAATATCATTTGACCCCAACAATCCCATTACTGGGTATACACCCAAAGGATTATAAATCATGCTACTATAAAGACATATGCACACATATGTTTATTGCAGCACTGTTCACAATAGCAAAGACTTGGAACCAACCCAAATGGCCATCAATGATAGACTGGATAAAGAAAATGTGGCACATATACACCGTGGAATACTATGCAGCCATAAAAAAGAATGAGTTCATGTCCTTTGCAGGGACATGGGTGAAGCTAGAAACCATTATTCTCAGCACACAAACACAAGAACAGAAAATCAAACACCACATGTTCTCACTCAAAAATGGGAGTTGAACAGTGAGAACACATGGACATAGGGAGGCGAACATCACATACCAGGGCCTGTTGGGGGTGGAGGGCTAGGGGAGGAATAGCATTAGGAGAAATACCTAATGTAGATGACGGGTTGATGGGTGCAGCAAACCACCATGGCCCGTGTATACCTATGTAACAAACCTGCATGTTCTGCACATGTACTCCAGAACTTAAAGTACAATAAAAAAAAAAAATTTTTTTAATACACGAACAAGTTCTTTTCTAACAGCAAGAGACTTTACACTGTTCTTTTTTCTCCTTCAACTCGTATTTCCACTCCACTTCTGCTGGCTAAGCTTAGAAACACCCTTAGAACCATGCAGCTTTTACAATGGTATATACAGAAGAATATACCATTGTATATTCAAAGTGGTGGCGGCAACCTCACTTTTAAGAGAGCCTGTCCTGGCTGGGCGCCGTGGCTCACGCCTGTAATCCCAGTACTTTGGGAGGCAGAGGCAGGCGGATCACCTGAGGTTGAAAGTTTGAGGCCAGCCTGACCAACATGGAGAAACCCTGTCTCCACTAAAAATACAAAATTAGCCAGGCATGATGGCGCATGCCTGTAATCCCAGCGACTCGGAAGGCTGAGGCAAGAGAATCACTTGAACCCGGGAGGCAGAGGTTGCAGATCACACCATGGCACTCCAGCCTGGGGAACAAGACCAAAACTCCGTCTCAAAAAAAAAAAAAAAAGAGAGGGAGAGAGGGAGAGAGAGAGGGAGAGAGGGAGCGAGAGAGAGAGAGCAAGCCTGTCCTAAATATATACACTTACTATATACCTACAAAAATATTTTTAAAATTAAAATACATAAAAAAAGCGTCCTCTAATTTAATACTCCTAATCTTTTCATTTGTCCCTTAAACGTAATGTCACATCATACACATATGTAACATCCATTAAAAAGGGAAATTATATGAGTTAAAAAAACTTATCTAATATAACCTTATAGATGCTTTCAGCCAACTGAGAATTTAAATGATACTACTTTTAGCCAAAACAGCATATCTAAAATACTTAGGAAGTTGGTGAGCTACAAATCAATTCTAGAGCATCAAGCCAGGGAGGACTCTGGAGGAATGCAAAGGGCTCCAGAGAACTTCACTGTATAGGGTTCAACAGGAGCCAAACTGAAACTTTTTATTTAATTCATTTTATTTTTTCTTGATCCTCATAATTTCGATCATTTTCTTATTTTACTGTACACTAAATTAAAGGCAGGAAAAGCTTTTTCCAAATGAGACATGTGGATTTCAAACATGAAGTCCTTAAACACGATACAAGAAATCCTAGGTGAAAGAGAACTGGGGGAAGGGGCAGTCTAGTTTATTCCCACGACTGGATGACTTTTAATGGTTGGCTCTGTCTGCCATGCAGAGCAGGCCAGAGGCTTCATTTGATAATCTCAACTGCCAGCTACTCATCATTAGCATGTAAGACATCTACTACCAGGAACTGTCTGGAATCACTGCTGTTACTATAATAGTAAATCCTGCTAGCATGGCAAGCATTACATAATCTGGAATTACTACTTTTCTAGAATAGAGTGGGCCCACCACATCCATAGGTCCTGCAATCCTACTATGAATCAAAAATATTCAAAAAAAATAAAAAAATAGTACAATTAAAAATAATACAAATTTTCTTTTTTCTTTTTTTTTTTTTTTTTTTTTTTTTGAGACAGAGCTTCAATCTGTCACCCAGGCTGGGTTACGGTGGCGCAATCTTGGCTCACTGCAATCTCTGTCTCCAGGTTCAAGCGATCCTCCTGCCTCAGCCTCCCGAGTAGCTGGGATTACAGGCACCCGCCACCAAGCCTGGCTAGTTTTGTATTTTTTAGTAGAGATGGGGTTTCACCATGTTGGCCAGGCTGGTCTCGAACTCCTGGCCTCAAGTGATCCACTCACCTTGGCCTCCCAAAGTGTTGGGATTACAAGCATGAGCCACCGCGCCCAGCCCAAAATTTAAAATATAACTATTTACACAGAGTTAGATATTCTGAGTAATTTAGGGACAAAGTATATGGAAGGATGTACACAGGCTATATGCAAATACTATATCATTTAAGAAAAGGCTCTTGAGCATCTGTGGATTTGGGTATCAGCAGGAAGTCCTGGAACCAATCCCCTAGGGATACCGAAGGATAACAGTACTGTCTCTACAGAATAACTTCCCATATCCATATGACAAAGTCATCTTGAAAACTAACAACTTCACCTAAGACAATTTTAGAACAGAACCTCCCCTCTTGTCAGATCCTATTTCCCTCACTGAACACAGATGGCCTCACTTGGGTAAAACAGACATCAAACAATTTTACTCTCCTCCATTACTTTGTAAATAAATTTGAGCCTCAAAGTATCTACTAGAGAATAGTCAGGGAAGGTTTTGGTTTTGCTGTTGATGGATTTAAGGATTTGTGTTTGTCTTCTTTTTAATTGAATGCCCTATGGTTTTCAGAATCAAGAAGGGCAGCCTAGCAGTGCTAAGAAATGACTGCTTTTTTTCTCTACTGCTTCTTATTCACAATATGAAAAACAGAACAGAATAACAAAGTCTCCCCTCAATCTACTAATTTAGGGAGGAAAAATCTCATATTAAGTTAGACCAAGGTTTCTCAATCTCTCCGCTCTAAGCATTCGGGATCAGATAATTCTTTGTTGTAGGAGGCTGTCCCTAGCACTGTATCATGTTTAGCAGCATCCCTGGCTTTAACCTACTAAGTGCCTTCCTATCCCCCAGCTGTGACAACCAAAAATGCCTGCAGACATTGCAAAATGTCTCTTAGGGGACAAAACTGCCCTTGGTTGAGAGTCAAGACATTACAAGAAAGGGACTTCTTTTTCAACATTAACCACTCAGCAGCACTCTCTAGGTTAAAGACATTCCCCTAGGTCTGGGAGTGTCAGACTTCACCTGAGAACTCTCAGAATACTGCCCTTTTCTTCAGTGTGAACAATGACAGTGAAGAATAAAAATGTGTTGTAACTCCTCTGTAAATGGGTATGATCACCTAATGTGTCATGCACTTCAGTCAGAAAACATCTTAATTTCAAGCAGTTTTTTTTTTAATGCTATACATGTGAAAACCATAGTTTTTTTCCTAAAGAAGGATGCTAACTAGCATCCTTAGAAGCTAAGGTTTAGAATATAAGGTTACTGCTTTTTTGAGAGCTTAGAAACAAACTGCACTAAGAATTTATCATTTGGGTCTCAATCACTGACAAAGAAGGCAATGTACAGCCTTTAGTGTTATCCTGAGTCATCTAAATTAATGACACAATGACACATTTATATGTTTTAGGAAAGTTACAAACACAACTACGTAACTGCCACAAACAAACTATTTTGATTTGGGTATAAATAACACTACCGTACAAGACGAATTTCTGAAGCAACTTCATTTGGTGTTGCATTTTGAATATGAAAATACACCTTGCAAAAGACTTCAGACAACTCTAACAAAAAGCATCTCCCTACATAAAACAAATATCTTAGGTGAGACAAACACATCTAAATAATGTCCTAAGGGAGAATTAAGTCATGGGATGTGAGGTCACACCTTTTCAACTGTCCAGAGCACTGGGGACCAAGAATAAATTTAAAAATAAATAAAACATTATTCAGTGTGGGTCTTTAAAAGCACTCTATTTGCTCGCTCATTTTAATGTTTACACAAAATAGGAACCATCACATTCAACATCCAAAAAGAATCACTCCCTAAACTGCCAACTAAAAATTATTTGACTTTCAATGTAGCCTAACCACATCATCAGAAGGCTTATTACTTCCTCCCCATTTAAGAACAAACTTCTTCTAACACTCAGTCATTTGTTTGTTCACTATTTAATTCATTCGACCAACATCTTTTGAGGGCCCAAAATTGGACAGGCACTGTGGTAGGCCCTAGACAAACAAAATTAGATGAGGCACTTTCTCCAAATTCAAGGAATTAACCAATCTACTTCCTGCCTCTTTATCCTATTTCTCTACCACCTCTCACAATGTCAATGGGCACAAAGCAAAGTGCTAAGTCCTGTATAAAACCAGCATCAACCATGCCTCAACATGCAAAATGTTACTCACATTCTAGTCTAGTCAAAAAGTACTGCTAGCTGTCTAATGACTTGCTTCAGATTGCTGAGTAAACAAGAGAGCCAGCTGTTTTACAACAAAATGTACGTAAAGAAACACACTAAAAAAAACTGGCAATAGCTCTATCAACTAAAAATGAGAGACCATATCCCAAAGTCTGAGTCAAACTTCCATGAACTGCATCACCAATGGGTATTGACCAAGAAGTACAATCGACCAAGAGTGTATTTCCGTACTCGGAAATCCTATCAAAGGAATGAATAAATGGCTAAGTGAGCAAACGAGCAATAACAGGAGCATGAACCACAAAGAAGATGTGGAAAATACTTTGTCCATCCCCACTGCCTGAGCTTAATTCTAAAATACAAGAGCTATATCTACCAGAAAAAAAGACTGCCAGACATCCCACTTAATGGAGACCCCAAAGTATTACAGGACTAGATTTCCTCCCTTCCTTCTACCCCTCCCTGACAAGATCGTCTTCCACTTCCATTCAGAGATCACAGCTCTCTCGATAGGGAAAAGGGGAGGGAGGGAGGAGTCAGGAGGGCAATGGTTTGAATGGTGTGTAACTGCCCAAGGAGGACTCTGTAAAACAGGGTACCAGACAGGAAAAACTCTGAGCAGAGCAAAGAAAGAAGGTTGAATTTCAAGTTCAAAGAACTGTAAACTGCTCCTAATTCTTCAACTCACTCACAGACCTTAATTTTTAAAGTCTGAGTCTCGGAAGACCCAATTTCCACCCAGCAGACTCACATATGATGAGTGCCTGTTAGCCACTGGGAACTGAGTGAACCAGGAATGTGTACATCCATCTGACTTTCAGGACTAGACTCAGAAACAAGAAGCTGCCAGCAATAAAAAGTTAAGTGAGAGAGACTAAAGTAATCTGACAGTCTCTCCTTCAGTGAGAGATCACCAGAATGAGATCAACAAGAGGACGGGAAAATACATACCCAAAGCAATGGCCATAGGGAAAATAATATGGACAGGAGGCAGGAAAATACTAGATAGAAGAGGGCAGTTCCCTGGCAAAGGCCCCACCCTCAAGCCTGAAAACCCACAGCCCTAAATGGGAACAGGTATTCCTGTTTTCGTACCCAAATGCTGCCTTTTGGCCTGCCACACCCTCCATCCTGTACCCTTATAAACCCCAAACCCCAGCCAAAGAGACAAGCCACGCCTGCCCTTGTCCCACGTCCTGCAAGGAGGTTCAGGGAACTCTCTCGTTTCAACAACATTAGCTCTAGTACTAACATATACTCTTGTGGATTTGAAGATCCTTGTCCTTTCTGGTTTCTAGGTAATTTTTTAAATCTTGTATTGATTTAGCCGTATATTTTTAAAAACACTTAATCCAACATTTTTAGACGGACTGCACAGGGAGTGATTTCTCTGAATGTCTGATTTGCTACATTACCAGAAAAAACGTGCTCTGGTATTGCTTTCGGCTTTCTATTTGGTTACGGAGGGGTTGCTCAAAAGTCATGCACCTGGCTTTTTGTATCACAAATGCTCTTTTAAGAAAGCCAATATGGGGATTCTGCTAGTTGCTGAGTATAACAAATCTGACTATACATTAACCAAGATCTCAGTGAGGTTATAATAAAGTATTGGGGAGGTATTGGGGAGGGACAGCATTAAAGGTAAAGGTAAGTCAAGGCCAGAACCTGGAATGTCTTTCTTATATGCCATGCCACGGAGTTTGGACTTAATAGTGATGCTGGAGGAAATCACTGGATGGAGAGTTATCAGTTTGATATTTCAGGCGGACCATTCTGGGTTCAGGATGCAGAATGGCTGGATTAATAAATCAAGGTGCTTTTCATACAAGTAACGCTGCCACTTTAATCAGCTTAAACTTTGTTTTACTTATTAATTGTGGTAACAAACATATTACATAAAATTTATCATTTAAACAATTTTTAAGTGTACAGTTTAGTGGCATTAGGTACATTCACATTGTTGTGCAGCCATCACTACCATCCTCTTACAACTGAGGATCAAGCAAATAACGAGACATGAAAAGCCTACAGCAAAATCATAATGTAAAACAAAGCAGACATTACAAGAGTAAAATATTATCATTTCAGTAGTTTTGGGAGAAATTAACTGTCCATTTAGAATTCTATACCACAAAAAGATAATAAAACTATGCTTTGAGAACTCAAATGAAATAAACACTCAGAAAAACACAAACACGAACTGATGAAGCTGTAAAAATAAATATTAAGTAAAGAAAATGATAAATATATGGGTAATTTCAAGCATATTAACTGCATAAAGCAATAATAATGTCTAGGCAGAGTTACAAGAATGTAAATTGTGGGATTACAAGAAATCAAAACAGAACTAAATCTCTAGACAACAGCATAAAAATTGGGAAAAGGTAAATGGAGTTACAGGTTCTGTCTTGACCCAAAGTAACTTTCGACTTTAAGAGTAATATGCGTGCTTCTTAGTCTGTCCATGCTGCTATAACAAAATACCATAAATTAGTAACTTACAAACAGAAATTTACTTCCCACAGTCCTGGAGGCTGGAAAGTGTAAGATCAAAGCTCCGGTATATTCGGTGTCTGATGAATGCCCATTTTCTGGTTCACAGACAACCATCTTTTCACCATAAGGGCATGAACCCAATTCATATGCCCTCTCAAAGGCCCTACTTCCTAATACTATATGCCATCACCTTGGGGTTAGGATTTCAGCATATGAATTGGGTGGGCGGAGAGACAAACTTTCAGACCATGGCGGCAGGTTAAAATTTGTACGGTGGCCCCCCTCCCAAAAATATATGATGTATAACATTCAAATTAACACAGACTGATAAAGAAGAAAAAAGTAACAAAAAAAAAATCAATGCGAAAGAAGGCAAGAAAGGAAAAAATAATAACGAAACAGAACACATAGGAAGCAAAAAATTACATGGAAATTAATGCTGCTATGGTTTGAAAATGTTCCCCAAAGGTCATGTGTTGAAAACTTAATTGCCAATGCAACAGTGTTGAGAGCTGGGACCTATAAAAGGTAACCAGGTTGTGAGAGCTCTGCCCTCATAAATGGATTAATGTCATTATTGCTAGAGTGGGTTAGTTACTGGGGAAGTGGGTTCCTGAAAAAAAGAATTAGTTTAGTCCCCTTCCCTTACATTTCTCTCATGGTCTCTTGCCTTTCTGTCTACCTCATAACAAGCCCTTGCCAGATGTGGGCCCCTGGACCTTGGACATCCAAGCCTCCAGAACTATAAGACATCCTTTTTTTTTCTTTTTCTTTCCTTTTTTTTTTTTTTTTTTTTTTTTGAGATGGAGTCTTGCTCTTGTTACTCAGGCTAGAGTGCAGTGGCGTAATCTCAGCTCACCGCAACCTCCACTTCCTGGGTTCAAGCGATTCTCCTGCCTCAGCCTCCTGAGTAGCTGGTATTACAGGCACCTGCCACCAAGCCTAGCTAATTTTTGTACTTTTAGTAGAGACAGGGTTTCACCATGTTGGCCAGGCTGGTCTCGAACTCCTGACCTCAGGTGATCCACCCACCTCGGCCTCCCAAAGTGCTGGGATTACACGTGTGAGCCACGGCGCCCGGCCTTTTTTTTTCGTTGTTTTTGGAGACAGGGTCTTGTCGCCCAGGCTAGAGCACAGTGACACGATCTTAGCTCACTGCAACCTCCACCTCCTGAACTCAAGCCATTCTCCCACCTCAGCCTCGCAAGTAGCTAGGACCACAGGCACACACGCTACCATGTCCAGCTAATTTTTGTATTTTTTGAAGAGATGGGGTTTCACCATGTTGCCCAGGATGGTCTCTAACTCCTGAATTCAAAGGATCTACCTGCCTCGGCCTCGCAAATTCCTGGGAGTACAGGAGTGAGCCAGTTCCCCAGACAATTTTATTTTCTTTATAAATTACCCAGTCTGGGGTATTCTGTAATAGCAACGCTACATAGACTAAGACAAATCATAATACATAAGTAGCCACAATAAATATAAACGGACAAAAGACAGAAAAAACAAATCTCCAGCTATATGCACTATTTACAAGACAGATAAACCTAAAACATAAGAATACAAAAAAAGTCAAAGCTGTCAGGCCAACACAAACACAAATAACAGAAGGGCCACACAAGTATAAAGTCTAAGGTTTACTGGAGAAAACTTAAGCAGAGAAATAGCAAATCACTCATGATCTGTCAAACACTAGTGCTCTCTTAGAAAGGAATCCATTCCCCATACATCTAGGCAATTATGTGCTAATGGAAATCTCCTGATTTAGAAGAAAGTGACTTCTTTAAGAAGAAGGGGGCCACTGGAGCCCACTGGCTGGTATCAGCCTGTTTTTACCTTCAGCTGAGACCTGCCAGGCCAGCTGTCAGCTAAGCCACAAAAGAAATGAGAAAATGAACATACAAGCCCATGGGTCTTGTCTCCCCTAGGTGAGATATAGGATGGAAAAAGATAAAACAAATTCTAACCGAAAGACAGCTGGCACGTCTATAATAGTAGCAAACAACAACAAAAACTTTAAAGCCAGGCCAGGCACAGTGACTCACACCTGTAGTCCTAGCACTCTGGGAGGCCGGAGAGGGAGGCCTGCTTGAGCCTAGCAGTTAAGGACCAACCTGGGCAACAAAGCAAGAACCCGTCTCTACAAAAGAAAGATTTTTTTTTTTTTTTTTAATTAGCTGGGTGTGATGGCATGTGCCTGTAGTCCTAGCTACTTGGGAAGCTGAGGAGAGATCACTTGAGCTCAGGAGTTCAAGGCTGCAGTGCACCACAATCACACCACTGCACCCCAGCCTCAGCAACAGACTAAGACCCTGTCTCTTAGAGAAATGTATCTATATAGCAAAAGTTATCAGGGCTTCAAGAAGAAATTTGACAATGCTACCATCTATAGGCTATGTCATATATTTACCAATGATTGAGACAAGCAGACAAAAAGATAACAGAATTATGTGAACACTGCAATTTACACACTGGATCCAACACCTGGAAAATACATTTTTTTGCCAAGCACACATGAAAAATTGTCCATGTTCCTAATAAGCCTTAAAGCAAGCCTCACATAATTTCAAAGAATTAGTCTCATATAATTTCAAAGAATCAGACCAACGATACCCTCAGATTATAATGCAATTTCATTGGGAATTATCAAAATAACTTTAATAAAACCTACATATTTTGAAACAAAAATAATGCATGGGTCAAAAAAGAAATATACTGGAAACTAGAAAATACTTAGAACTTAATGTACATCTACTTATAAAAACTTGTGGGAAATGTCTAAAGCTCTAGTCGAAGATAACTATAGCAGATCTAAAAGGTTTTATAGCTGAACACTACCAAACACTCGATAGATAATTTCAGTTTTATATACAATGTTGGAGAATAAATAAAAGAAACACTCCACACTAATTTCACAAAACTAGTATAACTGATATGGACAGGCGGCAGAAGGGTGGGGTCCCTGGCGAGGGCTCCACAGCCCTAAATGTGAACAGGCTGTTTTTGCACCCAAATGTTGCCTTTTGGCCCACTATGTCCCCCTATTCTGTGCCCATATAAACCCCAAACCCCAGGCTCCACGAGCAGAAAAGTGGCAGAGCAGCAGAATGGCGCAGCAGAGGAGAGAAGAGGGGAAGCATCTGAGTGTCGAGGGGAGTTTGGCTGGAGACGGTCAGGGAGGAGACTGGTCATGGGACAGCCGAACTCCAAGAGAAGATCATCTTCCCACTCCTTCCCCTCTCCAGCTCCCCACATATATTAATTCATTTTCATACTGCTGGTAAAGACATACCCGAGACAGGGTAATTTACAAAGAAAAAGGGGTTTAATGGACTCACAGTTCCACTGGCTGGGGAGGCCTCACAATCATGGCAGAAAGCAAAAGGTACGTCTTACATGGTGTTAGACAAGAGAGAATAAAAAAAAAATCAAGTGAAAGGAGTTTCCCCTTATAAAACCATTAGATCTCATAAGACTTATGCACTACCATAAGAACAGTATGGGAGAAACTGTCCCCATGATTCAGTTCTCTCTCATCGAGTCCCTCCCGTAACACTTGAATTATGGGAGCTACAATTCAGGATGAGATTTGAGTGGGGACACAGCCAAACCATATCACCATCCCACTGAAAGCCACCTCCATCACTCAATAAAATGCCCACATTCACCGTCTTTCAAGTCCATGTGACCTGATTTCTCCTGGACGATAGACAAGAATTCAGGATGCACTGGGTGCAGAAACCCAAAAAGGCTGTCACACTGACTCCACTGAGCTATGTAACACTTAAGCCATTCCCAGACGGCAGGGCTAAAAGAGCATTGTAACGTCCCTAGACACTGCTGTGGGGCCGGAGGCCAAAATCACTCACCCCAGCTCCTGCACCTGCTCACTTGCAAACCCCCACCTCCCTTAAGGGATTTGAGTTCATGGCAGCAAACAAGTCACACTCTGGTTGCAAGCCCCACAAAGGGGTCCAGGGAAATCTCCTGTCTCATAACCATAATGTCAAATTTTGACAAGGAATATACAAAAAAGGAAAATTACAGACCAATCTCACTCATGAACATGGATTTAAAAAAATCCTAAACAAACACAACAGCAAATCAAATTCAGGAATATATAATAAAAGACAATATATCATAATCAAACTTCCAGGAATATGAGCTTGGTTCAAACACTGAAAAACACATACTCATTTCAATCATCTCAATTAAGGCAAAAAAAATGCATTTGACCAAATCCCATAACCATTCAATTAAAACGCTTATCAAACTAGGAATAGAAGGAAAATTCCTTAACCTAATAAACAGAAATTCAAGTTGGGAAGGACTTCGTGAAATGCTCCTTAAAGGAAGCTGAATCTCATGGAGGTATACTCTTGCCTGTCCACTTCTCTGCCACATGAAATGTGGATTTACTTGATAGCTGAATCTCCATCACTTACCTGGCCTATGAGGTAACCATAAATATGGAACTAGATATTGAACGTAGAAGTACAGAAAGACAGAAAGAACCTGGGGCCCTGAGTCTCAGTGGCAATACCACATAAGTACTAAGTTGCACAGCTGTGGACTTCTTTCACATGTAAGAATAAGCATTTGTGCATTAAAGATACTTTTGTTTATGCAGCCAGACTCCATCTTGACTTAAACACTTTCTATTCAAAATGGTACTGAAGGCTCTATCCTAGGCAAAAGGTAAGAAAAATACATAAAATATGGAAGAATGCTTAAGAAACAAAACTGTAATTATTCAAATATGAATAGAAAATTCCAAAAAAACTGATAGAAAATTCTTAAAATGGCATTTCTATATACTAAAACAATCAGTTAAAATCTTTAATTTAAAAAATGATACCATTCATAATAGCAACAAAAAAAGGTATCTAGGAATAAATCTAAGCTAAAAGTCAAAATTTTTATGTAGAAAAGTATGAGACTTTTGGGAAAGATTTTAAGGAACCAAAATGGCTCAAGAATAGTAAGAGTTGACATTCAGCTGTTACTTTTCCTGAAATACATCCAAGGATTCAATGCAATTTTGATCCAAATTCCAACACAGTTTTTCATGGAAATTCGTAAGCTACATTCTATATGGAACAGCAAAGAGATAAAAATAACCAAGACATTCCTGGGAACACAGCCCCAGACATCAAAAGTTATGATAAGGCTACACTATTAAAGAAAATAGGTTGTGGTTCACGGATAGAAAAATAGATCCATAGAACAGAATTGACTCCACACATATCTGTAAACTTAAGGTGACAAGTGAAGGTCAGTGGCAAAAAGGTGATACAGTCAAATCACATTAGGACAATTGAAATTAAAACAAAACAAAGAGATTGGAAACCTATCTGACAAAATACATGAAAAGTGAATTCTAGATGACGGACTATTAAATATGAAAGGCAAAACTCTAAAAATTTTAGGAAAAATAGAATACCTTTAAGAGTATGTATGAAAGAATTTGTAAGTGAGATTTTAATGGACTTTTCTCCTACATTAAACTTAAGGGGGAAAAGGTTTAACTATATTAAAAGAGGTCTTTCTACTTAAAAAAAAAGAAAAGGACAGAATGAAGGAAGGAAATGGAAAGACAGGTCAAAAACGGACAACACTTGTACCATTACAATATCCCACTCATACAAAGCTGTTAAAAGTCAGTAAGAAAAAGAAAAATCAAGGAATAAAAGACAAACAGAAATAGCCAATAAAAATCTGAAAAGATGTTCAACCTTATCAGTAATCAGGGAATGCAAATTAGGGTCATGACAAAAAAAATTTCATATCCATCAAATTGGGGGAAAAAACTTCAAGGGTTGCCAAGAATATACAATAACTGTAACTCTCTTATACTCCAGGTAAGAGGGTAAACTGGTACCACCATTTGGGGAAATCATTTTTTTAATTCTAGTGGCAGAGATCCAAGTTACCCCAACTTACCGGTAGCCTATCCTTACGGGTCAGTAGCAACTTCAGTCCTTGCTTCCTCAGAAGAAAAATTTGACTGAGGGGCATAAAGCAGAAAAAGAGACTCTGGCAAGTTCCAGAGCAGGAATGGAAGTTTACTTAAAAAGGCATTAAAACAGGAAAGAAAAAAAGGTGTGCTTGTTAGAAACACAAGCAGGAATGTGAAAGTTAAAGAGAGAAGGTCAAGTATGCCACTTAACAGTTGATCCTGACTTTCTTTTTTTTTTTTTTTTTGAGACGGAGTCCCGCTCTGCATCTCGGCTCACTGCAAGTTCCGCCTCCCAGGTTCACGCCATTCTCCTGCCTCGGCCTCCAGAGTAGCTGGGACTACAGGCGCCCACCACCACGCCTGGCTAATTTTTTGTGTATTTAGTAGAGACAGGGTTTCACCATGTTGACCAGGTTGGTCTTGAACTTATGATCTGAGGTGATCCACCCGCCTCGGCCTCCCAAAGTGCTGGGATTACAGCTGTGAGCCACTGCACCGGGCCTGATGCTAGGACTTTTATAAGCTTGTCTCTTTCCCATGATTCTTCCCTTAGGATAGGCTGCCCGCAGGCTCAGAGCCCTCCTTAGCCTCGGGAAGTGTTTTTAGGAAGTTACACGCATGCCCATCTGAGGCTTTCTTCCTTTTTCCGGTGGCGTGTACCTGGAAGATCATACTTTCATACTTTACCATCTTTGTCTCTTAATACGCATGCCCAGGAAGCTGTTTCTCCCTCGGGTCTACATTAAATTAACATTTTGATAACAGATATGGACCATCAGGAAATGGCCTCTCCCTGGCGCTGCCGAATCGTCATTTTTAGAGAAGCAAATTCGATAATTGCCAAACCATCACCCGACATTTCTAGTGGGTTGGGGGTCAGCCCACTACTGCCCCATTCATGCCTACCTATAACAAAATAAAAATATGCTCTACATACATTCGTCAATATAGATGAATCTCAAAAACAAACAAAAGAAACAAGTCAGAAGATATATACATTTCTATTTATATAAAGTCAAAGATGGGCAATAGTAAACAACATGCCATTTAGAAATGCCTGCATGTGTAATAAAACTATGTAGAAAGGCTTAGAAAGCTTAACACAAATTTCAAGATAGTGTTTACTTAAGGCTGTAGCAAGGAGGGCTTAACTGGGGAAGTGCAAACTGGTAAAATTTACTGGTAACTGGTAAAGTTCCATTTCTTCAGCTGAATGACAGGCCCCATGGATTCATTTCATTTCTCTCAAAACTATGCAAGCTATACTTTTCTCTGTACATCATATATTTCATAATATTTTAAGTGACTCAAAAATATGCAAAAAAGCTTTTTTAAATTATCTTCTTGCTCATCTCCCTGTTTTAAAAGAAAGCTTTTGCTTAAAAGTGGTCGTTTTCACTGCAAGTAAACAATGACATTAACATCTGGTACTCTCAGGACTGCTCTTTAAAAAAAAAAAAATCGCTATTACAGGGTGCGTACCAAGGCTCACACCTGTAATTCCAGTACTTCGGGAGAGAGAGAGGGGAGGGAGGGATCGCTTGAGCCCAGGAGTTTGAGATAAGCCTGGTCAACATGGCGAGGCCTCATCTGTACAAAAATAAATATATATATATTTATTTATTAGCTGGGTGTGGTGGTATGTGCTTATAGTCCCAGCTACTTGCAGGCTGAGGTGAGAGGATCGCTTAAGCCTAGGAGTTAAAGGCTACAGTGAGCTATGAGCATGCCACTGCACTCCAGTCTGGGTGACAGAGCAAGATCTTGCCTCAAAAAAAAAATGCTATTAAAGACATTCATGTATGTACTCTCCCCTATATAATGCACATCAACTTGCTTTGCAAAAACAATGCTAAAGTACAAAAGACTTAAAGCTTTAATACAAAATGGACTTTATTGACTTGTACCAATACAACCACAACTTTTTTATACACCACTGACACACATTCTACATCTGTTTAATGAAATCCTTTAAACTCCTGTTAGT
Source organism: Theropithecus gelada (assembly GCF_003255815.1). Lineage (NCBI taxonomy): Eukaryota > Metazoa > Chordata > Mammalia > Primates > Cercopithecidae > Theropithecus > Theropithecus gelada. The sequence goes on from NC_037670.1 coordinate 105,458,863, forward strand.
AAAACTAAGACAAACCTATTAAGTGCTAAGTAAATACTAAGGGAGACTATCATTTAATTATCGTACATGAGATTCCAATCTTAAATTGCCACATCAAGTCTCAAATCGGATCTTTTTTGCTTAAGGGAATTTGAACGATGACAATTCTGTAGCTTTGGGCAAATTCACACTCAGTTTCCACAAAGTTATAATACCCAATTAAAACTTCTGTCCCATTTCCACAGTACCGTTTGAAGGTATTTTTATGCGTATTCACTCTAGAATATTCCTGGCAAGGCCGCCGGCTTCGGGTCTCAAGATGAGCCAGGGACAGATTGGAGACTACCCCCAATCTCCCAGGAATCGGTTATCTTCCAGACCTCCAGATCGCCCTCCAGAGTAGAAAGACTGCTGAGGGGGTTTAAACTGTTGAGTCAAACATACCGCCAAAAGTTAGAGTCAACTGGTACCTTGCAAATCATTCCGCCTAACCCTTCGTTTTGCGGATGGGGAAAATACGCCTCAGGAGGGGGAACCCTAGCTCGGGGAACACTAACTCGGGGTCTAACAACGATTTAAGCTTGTCTCCTCTGGTAGTGGCCAGTAGTCCTTCTCCGTTACCCATCCTTAATTGCTTCTATTGGCTGCCAACGCGGAGGAGGTAGCGGGGTGGCCAGGCACCTCCGCAGTGTGGCCAGGTTGGGCTAAAAAACGTCTTAGAAGTAATCGAGTCACTCTCTCTTCTTACAGGTGGAGAAACTGGAGAAAGTAGAGTGACGCAGCGAAGGGAGTAAATCGACCCTCAGCCAACAAGTGGCAAAAGCCTGAAGAAAGTGATCAAGATCACTGATGACCCCTCTCCCCATCTCCAAGGGGGCTGGTATCACAACCCCGACGCCACACCACATATTATTCAGCAAAACTCCCGCGCCTCCCACGCAGAACCGGCAAGAGGGAAGGCGAGGCAACAGTAACAGCTGGTACGCAGCACCCACAGCACTGCGGCAGCAGCTGGTACCGAAATCCCGCCTAGCTCTTTTGACTCTGTCCGCGGGAAGAATGGGGAAATAGTAAGGCTGCGGCGCCTCCCGCGAGAAGAGGTACCTGAGGCTTGCGCCGCAGTCCGCCGCCGCACCGGCACCGGAGCTCCACACCCCACTTCCGGGGTCAAGTCACCGCCGAGAATCCAGTGATCGCTGAAGGGTAGCCTCAAGTTCCGCCCCTATCCAAGCCCCGCCTCCACTGCCTCTCGCCCTGTATCAGGCAACTTCCAGGACGCCGTGCGTCACTAAGCAGCCAATCTCCACTTCCGGACGCATCCCGCCCCTTCTCCACCCCTTTCAGTGACAGCGCGATTGCGATTTAGTTTTCCGCGCATTTAATTGGCGAAGCTGGAGCGCTAGTCTTCGCTGATTGGTGCCGGGAAATCTGCCCCATAGACACCCGCGGGGCGCACAGTTTCAGTAGTTCGTGGGTTTCCCGCCAGCTGCAGTCTTGGACCATAATCATGGTGGACATGATGGAGTTACCGAGGTCGCGCATCAACGTCGGCATGCTAGCTCAGTTCATCGACAAGCCTGTCTGCTTCGTAGGGAGGCTGGAAAAGGTATGCGGGTTCGCAGTCATGGGCTCCCCTGTCCGTAGCTGGAGGGAGGGACCCCATGACCGCCTGGGTGGTGGATTCTAAGTGGATAACGGCGGATGAAAAAGGACGGAAAGCCTCAGATCACTGCGCTCCCGAATCCTTTATTTTGCAAAAGGAGACTTCTTGGAAATTCTTTAGCCGTTGTAGCCCCATTTTGGTGCCTCTTTTATGACACGGAAACAAGGTGTTTTCAGATGCTCTGCGTTCTAAATTCCAGTGCCCGTCGCCTCCGTTCTGGCCGTGCTTACGTAGGGGAAATTACAAACACGACTCCCACATCTACCTTCAGATTTCTTAGTTTACTCAGACGTCACGGACGCCGACAAAACTAATCTGCTGGTTTCCTTCTCTTCTGAAATTACTTCTTTTTGCAAACCTCGTTTCCTCGTAATCGCTTCTCTGTAAAACATGCCTTGATTGTCCGCTTTGGGTCCCCTAGTAGTGAGTTATCTAACCCCACTATTAAAGTGAAGTTCCCTCATTCTACAGGCGAGAAACAGGCCCAAAGTCTTGGAATCAGTGACCTGAAAAGCTGAGGAAAAGAAAACTATTATATAAAGACTTATTTAGTAGCTCATTTCATCCACACATCCTTTTCGTTAAATGAGTGTTGCTCTGACTTCCCAAGTAGGGAAACTGAGTATGAGTGGTAGGTGGTTGACTAAAATGCTCAGAAACTCAGCAAGTGGCAAAGGTGGCATTCAAACGCGATCTGACAGCGCTCTTTACAGCTGCTTCCCAGGAGTAAACACAGATATTCTAGCAACCAGTTCTCCTTTTACTTCATCATGCCTGATTTTTTAAAACATACCCTCCATGGGATATGTGCTGTCTAAATCATGAGTGCCAGCAGCTTTCACTTTTCGATAGGGTGGGCTTCCTTTGATTTATTAGAATAGGGTTGCCATATTTAGCAAATACAGAACCTACTTATACACTACCAAAAAAAAATCCTTGTTTTTCTGAGATTCAAAATTAACTGTGTTTCATGAAGACATTTGGTAACGTAAGATTATAATTTGAACTAATAAGTTGAATAAACTGAATGAATAGAACGAATACACTGTTCAAAAAACAGTTGATTTGTGCTCAATTAAGGATCAATGTACTCATCGTTTGTCAAACTTTTTTGTTGTTTCAGTGAGATTTTAATCTTATGTTTCGTTTTTAGATTCATCCCACTGGAAAAATGTTTATTCTTTCAGATGGAGAAGGAAAAAATGGAACCATAGAGTTGATGGAACCCGTATGTTTAAATATTAATAAGTCTCATATATATTATAGTTAATTCTTCATATGGATTTGGTTTGTTGCCAATGTGTCTAATTTTTTGGAATGAATTTAAAAAGGATGAGCTGGTAAAACGTCCCTGGCTCAAAAATTAAATTATTGTACTATTCTCTCATTATATTTCCTTTTACATTTTTAACCAATGATTTTTTGGGCTTCATGATTTTTGAAAATATCCCATAAATGCTGGATAACAATTCTCATTCCTTATGAAAGACCATAAAATCACATAAGAAAAATTTAAATTGTTTTTTTCTTCCTCAAGAGGTTTTTTGTTTTGTTTTTGTTTTTTGTTTTGAGACAGGGTCTCACTCTGTTGCCCTGGGTGGAATGCAGTGCCACCGTCGTGGCTCACTGCAGCCTTAGCCTCCCGAGATCAAGTTGCTCCCATCTCAGCCTCCCCAGTAGCTGAAACTACAGGCATGCTCAACCATGCCTGGCTAATTTTTGTTTTGTTTTGTTTTTCGTAGAGATGGAGTCTTCCTATGTTGCTCAGGCTGGTCTTGAACTCTTGGTCTCAGGCAATCTTCCTGCCTCGACCTGTCCCTCAAAGTTTTAAATTTTATTTTCTATTTTTGTTCATATATTTCAGTTTTTACTTATTTATTTTTGCATTTTATGTTTAAAATACCTAAAACTTGTTTTGGCATTTTGTGAAGACAAATCCATATGCTGTTTGGTTAATGTGTACAGAACACATTGTGAAATACAGATTATAGAAGATTCCTCTCATAGGAAATTACTGCTTATAGAAATGCTGGACATTTTCAATAGCGATTTCGGCTTTAACTTGAATTGTAGCTTTGTACTTGAAGCTACTAGTAAATGTAACAGGAATGTTAACATGCTGACAGTTAAGTACTCAAACATTTGTTAACAAGTTACATTTTAACTTTTGCATTGGTAATTTTTAAAATTACTTTGTTACTTGAAGTGAAAGATTAGTAACCTGTATAACAGTTTTCCAAATTAATTGTCAACTGAATATGTGATAACACCAAATTGACGTCTTGTTCTGTGCCTTAGCTTGATGAAGAAATCTCTGGAATTATGGAAGTGGTTGGAAAAGTAACCACCAAGGCCACCATCTTGTGTACATCTTATGTCCAGTTTAAAGAAGATAACCATCCTTTTGGTAAATAAAGCATTCTAGTATTGACTGGTTTTATGTAATTAGCAGGAAAACTTTTTATTTTTAATTTGATATATATTGGTCTAGAGAATTAGTACTGCTATATTTTCAATTTCTATAGAATTTTGTGATCCTAAAGGAAAATGGGGGTACATTTTGTTTTGACCTGCTTCTAAGTAGTGCTTATATATGTAGGAAACTCAGTAAAGATTAATTAATATTTGTCGAAAGGTAATTTTTTTAATATAACAAAAATAGTATTAGTTTTTTTGTTGTAACATATAAATTGAAGGAACTGAATAATGCATAACACCCAAACACTGCCAGGCAGAAACTGCCTGTATAATGAACATCAAAATGGCTGGTACTCCCATGTCTTTTTTTTTTTTTTTTTTTTTTTTTTTGGCGTCACAGTTAAATACAAGAATCCATAATCCGTATCTCCATTTCTAGAAATTCACTTCCAAAAGGATGAGAAAAAGGAAATAGGTAAAAATATCTTAGATAATAATTGATGTTACAACTTTCCACTGTAGATTACATGTTTGCTTAAATGTTTCTTTCAGATCTTGGACTTTACAATGAAGCTGTGAAAATTATCCATGAGTTCCCTCAGTTTTATCCTTTAGGGATTGTGCAACATGATTGATCGTGATGGATTTTCATACAATTGCAAATGAGCTATATTAAAGACTATTAAAGGAAGCCCCTCTTGTTTGAGGGAGAGATTTCTGTGCTTTCTCATATTTAATTTACTCTTTTTAAGATATTCCAACCTAGAGTTTTTGATGGAACTGATATATTGACAGTTCTCACCGAAGTCCTTTTATAAAGAATTGTTACTCCAATATATGGTCAGATTAGATGCAAGAATAAAGCAGTTGTCTGAGTTTAGGTTTCTATTTTATTAATAAAAACTAAAATGGTACATACTATTGGTCTTTTCATTTTCATTGTTTTAGTCATGTATTCAAGCACAAACTTGAAATTTCATAGCTGTAAGGTCAAGGTTTAGACCTACCAAATAAAACCTTGGGCCAGCAGTGTTAGGGATTTACTCACCTTTTCCCAAACTATACCATGATAATTATTTCCTTGATACTCTACTTATAAAATGAATTAGATGACATTAAAAAGGCAAACAGACTGGGCGCGGTAACTTACTCCTGTAATCCCAGTACTTTGCAAAGCCGAGGCGGGTGGATCACCTAAGGTCAGGATTTCTAGACCAGCCTCACCAATACAATCAAACCCCGTCTCTATTAGCCAGGTGTGGCGGCAGGCACCTGTAATCTCAGCTACTCAGGAGACTGAGACAGGAGAATCGCTTGAACCCAGGAGGCGGAGGTTGCAGTGAGCCGAGATCGTGCCATCGCACTCCAACCTGGGCAACAAGAGCGAAACTCCATCTCAAGAAAAGGCAAACAGAATCTTACATCTTCTGTAATTTGGGATTACAGGCTTGATGGTTTTGTTTTTGTAGAAACAGGATCTCACTCTTGCCCAGGCTGCAATACAGTGGTGCAATCATGGCTAACTGCAGCCTTGAACTTCTGGGCTCAGCCTCCCGAGTAGCTCATACTACAGGTGGGCACTACCACACACAGCTAGGTTTTCCTAAATTTCTGTCTAGAGATGAGGTCTCACTGTGTTTCCCAGGCTGGACTCAAACGCCTAGCCTCAAGCAATCCTACAGCCTTAGCCTCCCAAAGTGTTGGGATTACGTGCCCAGCCTTCCTGGGTTTTAAAACCGCATTTACTAAATTCCAAACGAGGAATATATGGTCATTGAAAGAGTTGATGGAATCATTTGACTTTTTTATTCTTCTTTTTTTCTTCTTTTCAACTGTCATTATCTTTAGTGTGGGATTTCTCTCTAGCACCATGTTGGAGTTGAGCAGGGAAGATGTGGCAGGTTTGGAATAAGGTAATAATAACTGATGACCTGTGTGGCCAGTTAGGTTTTATGGCTTGACCCATTGTCTTGAATAAGGAAATAAAATAATTCTAAATCCATATAGATTACTATATACCAAAAATATTTAGTTTTAATTAGTATAATCTTAAATTTCAACTTCTGTCATCCAAAAATACTCTGCTCATTACTTGAGGACATTGCCATAACCACTTATGGTAAAACATTCTATTATGTGAAATGAAGACAGTTGTACAGTTATACGCTGTATAATGACTTTGGTCAATGACAGACTGTATATATGATGGTGGTCCCATAAGATCATAATGGAACTGAAAAATTCCTGTCGCCTAAAGACAAAGGCATGATAACGTCTTAGCACAATGCATTACTCACATGTTTGTGGTGATGCTGGTGTAAACAAGCAGCACAGTAAGCTGCATATAAAAGTATTACACATAGAATTATGTATGGTACATAGTACTTGATAAAATACCATGTTACTGGCTATGTGTTTACTATTTATCATTATTTTAAACTATACCCCTACTTACAGGAAAAAAGGTAACTGTAAACAGCCTCAGGAGAGTCCTTCAGGAGGTCTTCCCAAAGAAGGCCTTATTATAGGAGATGACAGTTCCTTGCATGTTATGGCCCTTGAAGAACTTCCACTGGGACAAGATATGGAAGTAGAAGACAGTGATATTGATGATCCTGACCCTGTGTAGGCCTAGGCTAGTATGTGTGCTTGTGTTTTAGTTTTTAACAAAATAGTTAAAATGTAAAAAGAAAATTTAATTTTGAAAATAGAAAAAAGTTCATAAGAATACAAAGAAAAATATTTTTGTTCAGCTGTACAGTGTGTTTTAAGCTAAGTGTTATTCAAAAAGAGTGAAAATGTTTTTAGAAAATTTACCTTTTTTATTTATTTACTTATTTTTTTGAGATGGAGTCTTGCTCTGTCACCTGGGCTGGAGTACAGTGGCACAATCTCAGCTCACTGCAACCTCTGCCTCCCGGGTTCAAGTGATTCTCCTGCCTCAGTCTCCTGAGTAGCTGGGACTACAGGCATGTGTCACTATGCCCAGCTAATTTTTATATTTTTAGTAGACACAGGGTTTCACCATGTTGGTTGGCCAGGATGGTCTTGATCTCTTGACCTCGTGATCTGCCTGCCTTGGCCTCCCAAAGCGCCGGGATTACAGGCATGAGCCACTGCACCTGGCCTACCATACCTTTTCTATGTTCTATGTGTAGTGGTGCATGCCTATGCCCCAGCTACTTGGGAGGCTAAAGTGGCAGGATAGCTCGAACCCAGGAGTTCGAAGCTGCAGTGAGCAATAGTCATGCTGCTGTGTACTTCAGCCTGCACGACACAGCAAGACCCCATCCAAAAAATAAAAGTTAAAAAAAATTTTAAAGTGCATAAAGTAAAAAAGCTACAATAAGCGAGGGTTAATTTATTATTGAAGAAAGAAAAATATATTTTTATAAATTTAATGTGACCTAAGTATGTAAAGTCTACAGTAGGGTTCAGTAATGTCCTAGGTCCTCACATTACTCACCACTCACTCACACCTGGAAGCAGCTTTCAGTGTGCAAGCACAGTTTATGGTCAGTGCCCTATACAGGTGTATCTTTTTTTTTTTCTTTTAAATACAGGGCCTTGCTCTGTTACTCAGGCAGGAGTGTGCCTCCCACCTCAGCCTCCTAAGAAGCTAGGACTACAGGTACACACCATTACATCCAGTGAATTTTTGTGTTTTTTGGTACAGATGGGATCTCACTATGTTACCCGGTCTGGTCTGGAACTCATTTTTTAATCTTCTGTACTGTAATTTGTTTTTTGAGATGAAGCCTTGCTCTGTCACCCAGACTGGAGTACAGTGGCATGATCTTGGCTCATTGCAAACTCTGCCTCCCAGGTTCAAGAGATTCTCTTGCCTCAGCCTCCTGAGTAGCTGGGATTACAGTTGTCCACCATTGAGCCTGGCTAATTTTTGTATTTTTAGTAGAGATGGGGTTTCATCATGTTGGCCAAGCTGGTATCAAACCCCTGACCTCAAGTGATCTGCCCACCTCGGCCTCCCAAAATGCTAGGATTACAGGCATGAGCCACTGTGCCTGGGCTATACCATATTTTTACTGTATCTTTTCTACAGTTAAATATACAAATACTGACCATTCTATTAAAACTGCACAAAGTCTTCAGTACAACAACATGCTGTATAGGTTTGTAGCCTAGGAGCAATAGGATGTATCATCTAAGTTTGCGTAAGTATGCTCTGTGAGGTTCACACAGTAATGAAATTGTCTAATGGTTCATTTCTCGAACGTATTCCCATTCAGAGACTAGTTGAAAATGAGGAGAGACATCAGCCAGTCTCAGTAACAATGTTGTCTTGAATGCCACAGGAGTCTGCATTAGTCCATTTTCACACTGCTATAAAGATACTCCCCAAGAATGGGTAATTTATAAACAAAGGAGGCTTAATTGACTCACAATTCCACATGACTGGGGAGGCCTCAGGAAACTTACAATCATGGTGGAAGGGGAAGCAGGCACCTTCACAAGGCAGAGAGAGAGAGAAACAGAGAGAGCAAGAGCAGGGAAAACTGCCTTATAAAACCATCAGATCAGCTGAGCACAGTGGCTCACACCTGTAATCCCAGCACTTTGGGAGGCCGAGGTGGGCGGATCATTTATGGTCAGATGTTTGAGAACAGCCTGCCCAACATGGCAAAGCCCCATCTCTACAAAAAAATACAAAAAGCTGGGCATGGTGGTGCATGTCTGTAGTCCCAGCTACTCCGGAGGCTGAGGCAAGAGAATTGCTTGAACCCAGGAGGCAGAGATTACAGTAAGCTGAGATCCCGCTTACTGACAGAGCAAGAATCCGTCTCAAAAAAAAAAAAAAGCCAGCAAATCTCATTGTGAACTCACTCACTATCATGAGAACAGAATGGGAGAACCACTCTATGATGTAGTTAGTTACCTCCACCTGGTCTCTCCCTTGACAAATGGAGATAACGGGTACTACAATTCAAGATGAGATTTGGTTGGGGATACACAGCAAGCCATATCATTCTGCCCCGGCCCCTCTCAAATCTCATGTCTTTTCACATTTCAAAACCAATCATGCCTTCCCTCCCAACAGCCCCCCCATTCCTTAACTCATTTCAACATTAACTCAAAAGTCCACAGTCCAAAGTCTTATCTGAGATAAGGCAAGTGCAAGTCCTTTCCACCTATGAGCCTGTACAATCAAAAGCAAATTAGTTACTTTGTAAATACAATGGTGGTACAGGCATCGGATAAATGCTCCCATTCCAAATGGAAGAAATTGACCAAAACAAAGGGGCTACAGGTCCCATGCAAGTCAAAAATCCAGTGGGGGAGTCATTAAATATTAAACCTCCAAAATAATCTCCTTTGACTTAATGTCTCACATCATGGGCATGCTGATGCAAGGGGTGGGCTCTCATGGCCTTCTGCAGCTCCTTCATGGGCTGGCACTGAGTGTCCTTGGCTTTTCCAGGCACAGGGTGCAAGCTCTCAGTGGAGCTACCATTCTGGGTTCTGGAGGATGGTAGCCCTCATCTCACAGCTCCATTAGGCAGTGCCCCAGTGGGTACTCTTTGTGGGGGCTCCAATCCCACATTTCCCTAATGCAACACCCTAGCAGAGGTTCTCCGTGAGGGCTCTGCCCCTGCAACAGACTTCTGCATGGACATCCAGGTATTTCCATACATCCTGTGAAATCTAGGTGGAAGTTCCCAAACCTCCACTCTTGAATTCTGTGCACTGCAGGCCCAACACCACGTGGAAGCTGCCAAGGCTTGGGGCTTGCACCCTTGGAAGCAACAGCCCAAGCTATACCTTGGCCCTTTTTAGCCACGTCTGGAGCTTGGGATACAGGGCACCAAGTTCTGAGGCCGCACACAGCAGCGGGCACCTGGCCCTGCACAGGAAGCCATTTTTTTTCCTCTTAGGCCTCCAGGCCTGTGATGGGAGGAGCTGCCACCAAGATCTCCGATATGCCCTGGAGACATTTTCCCCATTGTTTTGGCAATTAACATTTGGCTCCTCATTACTTTATGCAAATTTCTGCAGCTGGCTAGAATTTCTTCCCAGAAAATGGGTTTTCTTTTCTATCTCTTAGTCATGTTGCAGGTTTTCCAAACCTTATGCTCTGCTTCCCTTTTAAACATAAGTTCCAATTTCAGATTATCTCTCTCAAGTTCAAAGTTCCACAGATTTCTAAGGCAGCGGCAAGATGCTGCCAGTCTCTTTGCTAAAGCATAGTAAGACTGACCTTTGCTCCAGTTCCCAATAAGTTCCTCATCTCCATCTGAGACCACCTCAGCCTGGACTTCATTGTCCATATCACTATCAGCATTTTGGTTAAAACCATTCAACAAGTCTCTAGGAAGTTCTAAACATTTCCACATCTTCCTGTCTTCTTCTGAGCCCTCCAAACTATTTCACCCTCTGCCCATTACCCAGTTCCAAAATCACTTCGGTATTTTCTATATCTTTATAGTAGTACCCCACACTTCTGGTACCAATTAACTGTCTGAGTCCATTTTCACACTGCTATAAAGATATCATAGTACCCAAGAATGGATAATTTATAAACAAGGGAGGTTTAATTGACTCACAGTACCACATGGCTGGATAGGTCTCAGGAAACTTACAGTCATAGCAGAAGAGGAAGCACACACCTTCACAGGGCAGCAGGAGAGAGAGCAAGCAAGAGCAGGGAAAACTGCCTTATAAAGTCATCAGATCTCTTGAGAACTCACTCATTAGCACAAGAACAGCATGGGGGGAACCACCCCCATGATTCAATCACCTCACTCCTCAACACGTGGAGATTACAGTTTGAGATGAGATTTGAGTGGGGAGACAGAGCCAAACCATATCAGAGTCGGTCCTCATTCTGTGTTAACCCCTGAAAACTCAGTGCTATTAAATGTTGAAGTTGCCCTGTTTGAAACCTTCCCTTCAGCTACTATGTTTAGTAAATTGAACTAAATGAATTATCTTGCTTTCTGTTAAGTGACTCCTTTATGCTAATGATTTGTGGTGCCATATCTCTAGGCCCAACCTAAGTTTTGAGCTGCTCAACATTTACACCTGGATGTCCCACCAGCACTTCGATTTGAATGAGTGTAGTTTGAACAAGTATGATTCCCCTGCCATGTGTTACAGATTTTTTTTTATAGTAATTTCATTGAGATATAATTTACATATCATACAACTTACCAAATTCAAGTGTACAATTCTATGACTTTTAGTGTTTTCAGGGTTGTACAACCATCAATATAATGAATTTAAAAACATATTCATCACCCCAAAAGGAAACTCCTACCATTTGCCCTATCATAGCCTAATCCCTCCACCATCCACCCACTCCCCCAGTGCTAAGCAACTATAAATCTACTTTTTGTCTCTAGATTTGTCTCCATTCTGGACATGTCATACAGATGGAATCATAATATGTGGTCTTTTGTGATTGGTTTCTTTCACTTAGCATAGCATTTTCAAAGTTTATCTGTGTTATAACATAGCATGTTAGTGTTTCCACCCTTTTTATGGCTAAATAAGATATACCACATTTTGTTCATTCATCAATTGGTGGACATTTGGGTAGTTTTGACATTTAGTTATAATGAGTAATGCTATTATGAAGATTTGTGTATACATTTTTATGTGTACTTGTGTTTCTATTTCTCAAATATGTACCTAGAAGTGGAATTGCTGCATCAAATAGTAAATATGTTCAATTTTTTGAGTAACTGCCTGTTTTCCAAAGTTGCCACACCATTTTACATTCCTATCAGCAGCGTGTATGGATTCTAATTTTTCTGCATCCTCACCATCACTTGTTATTATCTGACTTTTTATTATAACTTTCCTAATGGGTATAAAGTGGTATCTCACTGTGGTTTTGTCTTACCCTGTTTCTCTTAAAGCTACCATAAGCCACCGAGTTTCCCAGAAACACTTGAATATCTCCAATCCATTTTACCATCTACTATTGCCACTAGATGTCCAAGTGCTTGTCCTCTATCACTTGAATTATTATGACAACCTTAGCTATATAACTGACCTTCTTTTTTCCACCCTCTTCCCATCGCCCAGCCAAAAAAATTGCATTAAACACCACTTGTAATATAATGTACAGCTTAAAAGCCTGAGAAGTATGGAAAGGAAAAACTTTCTGGGAAGCTTACAGTGGAAAAACCTAGCAAACATTTTAAATGAAGTGATTGAGATTAACATCAGCAATGATGTGTCCTCTAAAATAATGTGATAAAAATACCTGTGTGGTATTTTTCCTAAAACCTTTACCTCCAGGCTAATCATGAGAAAATGTCCGACAAACCCAAATTGAGGAATATTCGACAAACTTTCTGATCAGCACCCCTCAAAACTGTGAAGTTCACGAAAAACAAGGGAAGACTGAGAAGAGGAACTCAGAGTGAGGAGATTATGGAGACCATGACAACTAAATGTTTTGTGGGATCCTGTATTGACTCCTGGAAAAGAAAAAGCACATTAATGGAAAAACCAGTGAAATCTGAATGAGGACTGGCTTTCAGGTAATAATAATTTACCAGTGTTGGTTTCTTAGTTTTGACAAATGTACCATGATAATGTAAGATAATATTAAGGGAGACAAAATGGTTGAGGGCTTATATGAGAACTCTCTGTACTATCTTTGTAACTTTTCTGCACATCTAAAAACACTCCAAAAGAAAAAAAAAAGTATTTTATTTAAAAATCAGCAACTTCCAGAGGCTCCCCGCCGACTAGAGCAGGTCCATATTACCAACAAGTTGAAGCCCTTCACTGACTTATTCTTATTATAACTGCCCTAATGGCTAAGAAGTAGCATTCTCACTGTGGTTTTGATTAGCCCTGTTTCTTTTAAAGCTACTATAAGCCACCCAGTTGCCCAGAAACACTTGACTATCTCCAGTCCTTTTCACTATCTTCCATATCTAACCTCAATGTCAAATCTTGTTTCCCCTTGAAGCTACTCTCCAGCACCCAATCTGCTGTTCCCACACTGTACCCTTTAAGAAATGGGTACCACTGGGTCTGCTGTTTGCTCTAATTGGAATGTCTGTTGCTGCACTCAAAGGAAAGCATTTTCTAAGATTTTCATAACTTAGCCTGAGTTAGTTACTGTGTACTGTATTCCCACCTTATTTTCTTTTAAGACAGGAGCCTCACTCTGTTGACCAGGCTGGAGCGCAATGACACGATCTCAGCTCACTGCAGCCTTGACCTCCTGGGGTCAGGCGATCCTCTCACTTCAGCCCCTGCAAGTATCTGGGACCACAGGTGTGCTCCACCATGCCCGGCTAATATTTTGTATTTTTGGTAGAGACAGGGTTTTGTGATTTTTGCCCAGGCTGGTCTTGAACTCCTGAACTAAACCAATCTGCCCGCCTTGCCTTACCAAAGTGCTGGGATTACAGGCGTGAGCCACCGTGCCCTGCCTCTTCGTGTTATATTCCTTTCTTCATTATATTTATTCATTCATATATCTCATCACATTTAATTTGATAATCCCTTTTCGGATTAAAATACATATTCTCTGAAAAATTTCAACACTAAAAGAAGAAAAATCAGAAAATGAAATCCACATTGTCTTTCCAGAGACACTGCTATCAGTGATGAACCACAATATGGTTCTCTTTAGTTGTAATTTTATAGATGTTCTTCAAATGGTCACTTTTATTTTCATCTAGAAGTGACAAAATTAAACACAACTCTGAAAGCATCTCTTCATAAGGTGAGCTAAATACTGAGTGATCAACTAGTATTATTACTAAATTTATAGAATTTTGAGGTTGTCTTTTGTTTTTTCTAGAGTGAAGTTGTCTTTTAAAAGTATTAATTAATTAATTATTATTATTATTTTTTTGAGACGGAGTCTTGCTCTGTCACCCAGGCTGGAGTGCAGTGGCCAGATCTCAGCTCCCTGCAAGCTCCGCCTCCCGGGTTCACGCCATTCTCCTGCCTCAGCCTCCCGAGTAGCTGGGACTACATGTAGGCGCCTGCCACCTCGCCCGGCTAGTTTTTTTTTTGGTATTTTTTAGTAGAGACGGGGTTTCACTGTGTTAGCCAGGATGGTCTCGATCTCCTGACCTCGTGATCCGCCCGTCTCGGCCTCCCAAAGTGCTGGGATTACAGGCTTGAGCCACCGCACCCGGCCAAAAAGTATTAATTTAATATGCATGTTTTTGTATATAGCTTTCCAGGACTTTCTCTATATAGATGAACTATCTGTTCATAGGACCTCAATATACTATTCCACAACATGCATTTTTTCTTAATATGTCTTGGCAATTGACATAGTCATCTCATCGTCTTTAATGGTTCCAAAATAGCCCATTGTACCAATGTTCTCTAATTTATTTAATCCTTTAATTAGCCTTCTCCACTAAGAAGAGGTCCTTATAAGTGGGGAACCTGAAGTTAAGCCTGCCTTATTGGTATTTGCTGATGTCTAACATAGTGCATGAATAAATTAGCCTATCCAGCCTAGTTTAGGAAGTCACAAAACTGAAGGAGAGGTAATGAAGGCCTGCACCCATTGTCAGTGATGATGCTAAGCGTTAAAGAGAGTAACAACCAAGAAAGAGATCAGTGGGTTAGAAGGCAATACATTTGCTTTGGTACAAATTAAAGTATTTGATAGGTCCTTTAGTAAAGATGTCCAGAAAATATTTGGAAATGTAGGACCAGACAGATTCGAGAGAAAATTTGCTTAAAATATTTAAAGTAGAAAAAGTTAGAAAAGTAGAAAAGGTAAGAAGTAAATCATCCCTTATCTGCAATCTCAAAATCAAAAATGGTTTGAAAAGCATTTTCTAAAACAAAACTCATTTAGCTGCAACACCTGGTAAAAATTGTAGTGAGGGCCGGGCGCGGTGGCTCAAGCCTGTAATCCCAGCACTTTGGGAGGCTGAGACGGGTGGATCACGAAGTCAGGAGATCGAAACCATCCTGGCTAACACGGTGAAACCCCGTCTCTACTAAAAAATACAAAAAACTAGCCGGGCGAGGTGGCGGGCGCCTGTAGTCCCAGCTACTCGGGAGGCTGAGGCAGGAGAATGGCGTAAACCCGGGAGGCGGAGCTTGCAGTGAGCTGAGATCGGGCCACTGCACTCCAGCCTCGGCGACAGAGCGAGACTCCGTCTCAAAAAAAAAAAAAATTGTAGTGAGGCCGAGGCAGGTGGATTACCTAAGGTCAGGAGTGTGAGACCAGCCTGGCCAGTGTAGTGAAACCACATCTCTACCAAAAATACAAAAATTAGCCTGGCATGGTGGTGGATGCCTGTAGTCCCAGCTACTCAGGAAGCTGAGGCAGGAGAATTGCTTGAACCTGGGAGATGAAGGTTGCAGTGAGCCGAGATTGTGCCACTGTACACCAGCCTGGGTGACAGAGTGAGATCCTGTCTCAAAAAAAAAAAAAAAAAAAAAAAAAAATGCAGTGAGGCTTATACAGTCTACATATTCTACTATAGTAGTCATAGTCCCTATCTCGCTTTGTGTAAACATTCATATATTTCATTGCAGAAATATTAATAGATTTGATTAAAGAGTGCTGCCCCTCTCTGTGTAAAGTGTTACAAAATATATGGTTGTTACAACCTATGACTTTGCTAAAATCCAAAAATTCAGAATTTTGAAGCATATGTGGCTTCAAAAGTTTCAAGTAAGGGATTGTGTTCCTAAATCAAAGCAGAGTGCAGAATTGAGAACATCATAAAATAAATGACAGAACCTTGGTGGACCTGCACCATTTACGGGGCAGAAGTGAGAGTGAATGGGATGAGGAACAGGATCGTTGAGTTGGGAGAGGAATCACAACAGTGCCTGACAACTATTAAGTATTCAATAAATATTTGTTGACCGAAAGAATATAGTGAAAGGCAAGGAAGAGAGAGGTTCAACCACGCCAGTAATGCCAGCACTTTGAAAGGCCGAGGCAGTTGGATCACTTGAGACCAGGAGTTCAAGATCAGCCTGGGCAACATGGAAAAACCCTGCCTCTACTAAAAATACAAAAATTAGCTGGGCATGGTGGTGCACAACTGTAATCCCAGGTACTCGGGAGGCTGAGGCACGAGAATTGATTGAACTCGGGAGATGGAGGCTGCAGTGAGCCGAGATTGTGCCACTGCAGTCCAGCCTGGGCAAGAGAGCAAAACTCTGTCCAAAAAAAAAAATCAAGAAGTAGCGAACAATGTGTTCTGAAAGCTCAAAAACAATTGAAAAATGAGGATTAAGAATAAAAAACTGCCACTAATTCATAATATACAGCACACATTTCTAAAAAGGATTAAACTATAAAAAGAGAAATACTGGAAAAAGGAAACGGTAACTACAAAAACACCCAACCTAATATAGAAAACATAATCAGGCATTTACTTTAGCCCCAAATCTTCCTGGGAAGCTAAGAAAGGAAAGGAACAATAGGTTATAGAGTGTTAATATCCTTAAATTCACTAGGACAATCAAACTTTTTACTAACATTGAATTTTTGAAGAAATATCAAGCACAATCTAATGTAGGGAATGAATGATGAACTACAATATGGTTGTCTTTGGTTGTAATTTTACAGATGTTCTTCCAGTGTTCACTTTTATTTTCATCTGAAAGTGACAAAATTGAACACAACTCTGAAAGCCCCTCTTCATAAGGTGAGTTACGTGCTCTGAGTGATCAACTAGTATTATTACTAAATTTATAGAATTTTGAGGTTGTCTTTTGTTTTTCTAGAGTGAGGTTGTCTTTTTAAGGTATTAATTTAATATGCATTATATTATTTAACAAGCACTTGGAGAAAAACTCCTGGGCTAACTACTGGAGATACAAATAAACAAGGTCTAAAACTGCCCTATGAAATCTCAGTCAACAGCTGTCTAGTATAATCTCTAGCAATGTCTCCACTCTTACTAGCTATTTAGTATTTAACTAGTCTAAGGTTTCAAAGAAATCCACCAGCATTAACAACAAGCAAATTCTGTAGGTTCTATTTAGTGAAACTCCGATTTGGTTTCTTATTTAATTTGCATAGAATTTGATTCTGACAGGTTGCTAAAAAAATTAATAATTCTGGAACCCCAGGTTATCTTTCCTAAGAAGATGATGTTAAATCTAGAATACCAATAAAGCATGTGTTTTAAGTTACTTTCTAATAGTGATGTTGGTTTGAGGTAAGCCACTTATGTTTTTTATGACCCCATTTGACCTACAGCATGACGTTTTGAGATGGCTAATTAAGGCCAGAAGTGTAGGCCATAAACAATTTATAGTGTAATACATTCATATTGATTGCAAGGATAAAACTGTAGTTTGCATACTATTGTTTCTTTACATGTTACAGAATGTAAGTTTTAGACAAATGTGGTGGCTTTTGCATATTAAAAAATGCAGTTTCAACATGATTGTTTCTTTGGTGGGCAGATAAAGAAAAACAGTGAGGTATTCAAGATGCAAAATTCAGAAAACTTCCAGTTATCAAAAAATAGTGAGGGCTGTAAGTTGAAAGAAAGGAAAATATATGAGCAGAGTGACAGTTTTGGGCAATGCCATAAATGACACTGTGACTTAATTAGCCCTCTTTTCTAAGCAACTATTCATTTTTCACAGGGGTTTGAAATATTACCCAGGAAAACAAGCCAATGATTTTGACTGTGAGAATCTCATACCATAAAATGTTAAGGTACTATAGTTTATTTGATAATGGACTTAAATGAATGGTTTTGTTAAAAGATCTTAGTATCTTTTCACCTGAATCTTGAAAGATAATTAGCAGGGAGAAATCTTCTGTTGAATAATTACTAATTAAAAACTAGATAATTTAGCATTATTTTTACCTTAGCTACTCAATTAGGAAATATTTATTATTTAGATGGTAACATTTATTTTCATTAATTTAATTCTGCTTAACACAACATGATCATTTAAAGTTAAATTGTGTCAAGTAAATTTATCATAACCTTATAGAAAATCAGAAACAGTGCCACATTTCACTCAAATGTTTTAATATATTTAGCATTTGAGAGCTTTAAATATTATGAAAATATTGGAACCGGTGAGAGAATACACTTTTCTTTTTAAGAGACGCATCTATTCTTTTAAGTGATCAGGGTCCCATTAAGTCAATTATTTTTTCCATATGGCTCAGAAATGTATGTCTTTGTTGGTCATGTATTTGATTGACCTTTTATGAAAGGCAGATAGTTGACCAAGGGTTGCCTCATTTTAGAATCTCCTCAGAAATGACTAAATGTTTTCCAGATGAGCATACTGTGGACCAAGTGGGGAGCTAGGAATTAGAAATCATTGCCTCTAAACTAGGGGAATTTGTGGACTATTTCTGTCAGGACTCAGTGACCTAAAGGAATTGACCTACTGAGCAATTTCTTTCAGTCTCCACCGTGTGAGTAAGTCATGAAAACAACTCAAGGTAAGACATATATATTTATGGCTGCACACGGTGGCTGAAGCCTGTAATCCCAGCACTTTGGGAGACCACAGTGGGTGGATCACCTGAGGTCAGGAGTTTGAGACCAGCCTGGCTAACATGGTGAAACCTCGTCTCTACCAAAAAATACAAAAATTAGCTGGGCGTGGTGGCACACGCCTGTAATCCCAGCTACTCAGGAGGCTGAGGCAGGAGAATCGCTTGAACCCAGGAGGTGGAGGTTGACGTGAGCTGAGATTGCACCACTGCAGTCCAGCCTGGGTGACAGAGTGAGACTTTGTCTCAAAAAAAAAAAAAAAAAAGAAAAAAAAAATACACACACACACACACACGCACCACTTGTTTCCATAGAATAATTTAAGGCAGCTGCAAAGGCTTCTATCTTCTTCACCAAATGTAAACTTTAGTTACCAGTGGAGGTATAAGGGGGCCATCGATTTATTACTGTGTTATTTGTCACCAGACTACTCATCTGCCAAAATTGGCACTAATAGCCCACTTTATCCCTTTTTAAGGAAAATAAAAATAACATTTCAATAGGAATAAAATACATCCTATGTTGCTTTTCCTCCTTTATCTTCTATCTCATAACCTAAACCTATTATATATATGTGTGTATATACACATGTATATACACATACACACACATATATATTTTTTTTTTTTTTTGAGATGGAGTCTCACTCTGTCACCCAGGCTGGAGTGCAGTGGTGCGATCTCAACTCACTGCAACCTCCACCTCCTGGGTTCAAGCGATTCTCCTGCCTCAGCCTCCCGAGTAGCTGGGACTACAGGCATGTGCCACTACACCTGGCTAATATTTTGATTTTGTATTTTTAGTAGAGACAGGGTTTCACCATATTGGCCAGGCTGGTCTCAAACTCCTGATGTTGTGATCCACCTGCCTTGGCCTCCCAAAGTACTGGGATTACAGGTGTGAGCCACCACGCCTTGCCCAACATACAAATTTAAGAATACATTTTAAGCAGTACAGGAAAAATAAATGATTAATATATACAAACGCTAAAACTCTACCTAATTTATTTTTCAAAAAAAATAATGCTCCATTGTCTGTTATTCAAAGTTGAATGGCTGGTACTTTTAAAAAGGAAAAATAGGTCCCCGCAAAAGGGCCAAAATGCATTTGTAAAGTTCACCTAAAATAATTGGAAAATACACCAGTTATGT
This sequence comes from Theropithecus gelada, assembly GCF_003255815.1. Classification (NCBI taxonomy): domain Eukaryota; kingdom Metazoa; phylum Chordata; class Mammalia; order Primates; family Cercopithecidae; genus Theropithecus; species Theropithecus gelada. The sequence goes on from NC_037670.1 coordinate 105,478,530, forward strand.
ACACATTTATGTTTTCTTAATCGAAAGAATAGAAAGAAGTGTAAGGCACCAAATGCTTCTAGGTATGACTCCCTAAACAATCTGGAACACAACATTTAGCTTCTGTAATTTTAAAACACAGGAACTAGAGATAAGTTGTCTGATAGATGGTCTTATTGGAAATTAGATTAGGGTATTGCAGGGATTTGGAGAAAGAAACTAATGCATAATGACACCCATTTGCAACAAAAGAACACTTCAAGGGATTTATCTAAAATACATTTCAGAAATGGATGATTTGGGTTGATGCATTTGAACCTTTAAAAATTTTATGAGTTAAAATAATTAAGTCAGTGACATTTAGAAACACTGCTGCTGCCTTCTGTGTTCTCAACAGATTCTAAATTCAGCTATATATCTCTTGTGATTACAAGATATGATTACAGATAGCAATAATTGTTGCAAAACAAATTACAGAGTGACACAGGAAAACATTCCCCCTCCAACAGAGAGGGGGAGTGGATTACCTCACACATATAGCCTGCAGGTTATATAATAAAGATTGCAGACTTTAAAATGAAAAAGAAATGTATGCCAAAATAGAAAAATGATTTCATGAAAAACAAACACAGATTCTTTTGTTTAGGGGAAAACACCTAAAGAATTGATGAGAAAATTCAGGCACAAATATTTAAGTGTTTATGGCTCTGGAAACTTTCTAAAAAGCTTATTCATTCATTTCCATAACTATTCATAGGACACAGTCATGCAAATAACAGCTTTATTCATATAGGACTTGAAAATATTACAATTATATTGCACAACAAATGTACATTTGTACATATACACAATATATTACATTTTTACATTGTGTACATATAATTGTATTATAACAATGTTACATTTATATACAATACATTACAACTTAGAAATGAGTAATTTCTACTTAGATTCAGTACCCAGACAAAAGTATTATTGTTAATTTTAACCCATACATTTTAGTAAGAAGTGGACAGAGCATTAGCATGACACATTTGAATTACTTCAGGATACATTTTTATATAAGTAACCTCCAGGAAGTTGCCACACACATAGCAATTATTGCAATAGAGATTCCAAGAAGTAGGCCAAGGGACCATTTTATTTTTGTCTGTGGCAGTTCATTCCTTTAACTCAGTTTTTCTCCATCTTTTTAAACCCTTCACTGACAAATATTAAAATCTGATGGTTGAAGCTTCCCAGCTCAGCATTCTGTAACACCCTCCTCGCAGAACCTAGAAACCTAATAAAAAATTACTGATAATGAGAAGACTGAATGTACCTTATTATAATTTCTTGGTTGTCTACCTGTTCACTATACTACAAACTCCATGAGGATAGGGTGGGGAAACTGGAAGATAATTGATGGGGATGAAACAAAAAAAACTTTTCACTTTGTTTTCTTTATACTTCTTGACTTTTGAGCCATGTCGTGATGGTTAATTTTATGTGTCTGGGCTGGGCTAATGGATGCCCAGATAGTTTAAGACATGATTTCTGGGTGTGTCTGTGAGGGTGTTTCCAGAAGAGATTCACATTTGAATCAGTAGACTGAGTAAAGATGATCCAGCCTCACCTATGTGAGTGGACATCATCCAGTCTATTGAGTGCCAAGATAAAACGGAAAGGTGGACAAAGAATGAATTTTTCTATTCTTGAGTCTGAACATCTATCTTCTTCTGTTTTCAGCCATCAAAGCTCTTGGTTCTTGGGCCTTTGGACTCCAGGACTTGCCCCCCCCCCCCCCCACACACACACACGTTCTCATACCTTCAGCTGATAGATACTTCATTGGCTCCCCTGGTTCTCAGGACATCGGAATTGGACTGAATTGCACCACTGGCTGTCCTGGTTCTTCAGCTTGCAGATGGCTCTTCCTGGGACTTCTCAGCCTCCATAATGATAAAGTCAGTTCCCGTGATAAATCCCTGTGTGTGTGTGTGTGTGTGTGTGTGTGTGTGTGTGTACTACTGGTTTTGCTTCTCTGGAGAACCTAATACACTTGTGAATAAATTTCCTGTTTGAAAATTAAACTAAAAAGTCTTCATGATAAAGATTTTTTCCTGAATAGTTAGCCCTCAGGTAAACCAGGTTCATTTTTCAATAGGATTCATTGTAACTGAATTGGCCAAGTCCAGTCACTTTGGTCTGTTAGTATATGAAAGTATCCTGAAAACAGGGAATCAGACATTTTGTTATTCTTGAAATTATGATTATTTCTGTAGTAGAAACGACTGAGAAACAAGATGAATACCAAGGACACAGTTACTGACAAGAAGATTATAAAGCATAATATGCTAAGCAATGTTATGACAAAAATTATCTCTAAAACAAGACCATCGGGGTCTTTTGGCAGTACTATTAGTCCTCCTCACCCTAATTCCTGTCAAGGTGTGGAGAATCTGGTTAAAAGAGAAATGATTATCATAAAAGAAACAAGGCACTGGGTGCAGTGGCATGCACCTGTACTTCCAGCTGCTAAGGAGGCTGAGACAGGAGCCCAGGAGTTCAAAGCTGTAGTGCACTAGGATCACACCTGTGAATAGCAACTGCACTGCAGCCTGGGCAATATAGCAAGACCTTATCAAGGAAGGAAGGAAGAAAGGAAAGGAGGAAGGGAGGAAGGGAGGAGAGGGAGGAGGCGGAGGAAAGAAACAGTGACAGTGAAAAAATTGACCAAAGCTAACTTTCAAATTATAGCAGAAAAGGTGTATAAAGAGGGAATTACATATAATTCAGGGCTTTTCCATATAGCTATTTTTTTCTTCAAAGTAAACACCGTTAAAATTGAGCATGGAAATGAATAAACAGTGCATTGTAAATAAATACAAACAGTGAATAGTCATATAAAATCTATGCTTAACCTCATTCAGAATTGACTATATGTAAATTAAAATATTTTCAAGATTTTCATCTACTACATGGCTATAAGTAGAAATTTTATAATGGTAAGTGTTGAAGGTGTTGGGAAAACAGGCATTTTCCTATACTGTGTAGTTTATAGGGAGATAATTAGTTCAACTTTTGGAGGGCTATTGGTCAATATCTATCAAAATGTAAAATACACATAACTTTTGGCTCACAATTCCACCTAATTTATCTAAGAGATAAACTCACTCACAAGTAGCCACAGATTTATACTCAAAGATGCTCACTGCAGTATCATTTGTAAAAACAAATGGAAATACCGTACATTTCTATCAATGGGAGATGTAGACATCTAATCACACACCATTCAGTTTTTTAAAATTAGGTATATACAGGCTAATAAGGAAAACTCTTCAAAATACATATTTTAGATAGGATAAAGGCCATTAGAGGAGAGTTTATGCAGTATGATCTTATCCAGGCAAAGAGAGAGAGGCAAAAATGAACACAGAGAAACACAGCCAGATGTGGTTTATGTACAGAACATTTCCTTACGTGTGTACAGACTTTAAAGCAGCTTTCCCTAGAAAGTGAGAGTTGGAGTTTAGGGAGGTGACACATAGAGCAGGAAGATAATGGGGCAAACTGCTAAGAAGAAATTTACTTCCACTTTATACTTTTTGTAATTCTTTTTCTTGTGATAAGCCTGTTTTTTTTTCCCAATTTTTTATTGTGGCAAAATACATATAAAATTTACCACCGTAACCATTTTTAAGCATACAGTTCAATGATATTAAATACATTCATAATTATGTGCAACTATCACCACCATCCATCTCCAAAACACACTTCATTGTGTAAAACTGAAACTCTGTATCAATTAAGCAGTAACTCCCCATTCCCTCCCCTTTAGTCTCTGGCTACCACCTTTCTATTTTCTGTTTCTATGATTTTGACCAATCTAAGTACCTTATACAGGTGGTATACTTATAAAGTATTTGTCTTTTTTGGTTAGATTATTTTGCTTAGCATAATATCCTCAAAATTTATTAATGTTTCAGCATATCAGAATTTCCTTTTTTTTTTTTTTTTTTTTTTTTTTGGTCAGGGTCTTAATCTGCCACTCAGGCTGGATTGAAGTGGTGTGATCATAGCTCACTACAGCTTCTGCCTCTCAGGTTCAAGCAATCCTCCCACCTTAGCTTCCCGAGTAGCTAAGACTACAGGCATATGCCACCGTGTCTGGCACATTTTTGTATTTTTTGTAGACATGGGATCTCACTATGTTGCCCAGGCTCTTCTTGAACTCCTGGCCTCAAGCAATCCTCCTATCTCAGCCACTCAAAGTATGTTGGGATTTCAGGCGTTAGCCACCACATCCAGCTCCTTTCTTTATAAGGCTGAATAATATTGCCTTGAATATGTATACCACATTTTCCTTATTCATTCATCTGTCCAGGACACTTGAGTTGCTTTCACATTTCAATTATTGTGAATAATGCTGCTATAAATATTGGTACACAAATAACTCTTTGAGACCATTTCAAAAAACTGCTTTCAATTCTTTTAAGTATATACCCAGAAATGGAATTGCTGGATCATATGGTGATTCTTTTTTCTTTCTTGTTTTTTTCATTTTTATTTTTTTGAGACAAAGTCTTACTCTGTCACCCAGGCTGGAGTGCATTGGCACAAGCATGGCTTGTTGAAGCCTTGATCTCCTGGGCTCAAGTGATCCTTCTGCTTCAGCCGAGACTATAGGTATGCTCCACCATGCCCAACTAATTTTGGAAATTTCTTTTTGTAGAGTTGGGATCTCGCTGTGTTGCCCAGGCTGGTCGTGAACTCCTAGGCTCAAGCAATCCTCCCATCATGGCCTCCCCAAGTGCTTGGATTGCAGGTGTGAGCCACCACACCTGGCTGGTAATTCTATTTTTAATTTTTTGAAGAAACACCATACTGTTTCCCACAGTGACTTTAGCATGAGCCTGCAACATTTTTATAATAAAAAGTTAGCTTTAAAATTATTGGAAGTTCATAGAATATACATTATACTAACAAAAGAATTAATCTGGTCCAGTTCATTGTCTATGAAATATAAGAGTACTAGACTTCAGTCAAGAGACTTGAGATCTAATTTCAGCTTTACCATCCGGTTCGAATACCTCTCCAATTGTTCAAATTGGTAGTTAAGCTGAAAATGGCGAACAGGTGAACACTGGCCAGTTGGTAGCTGGTGCCTAGAATACTATGCTGAAAAAAGATCTGAGGGAAAGTGGGAGATTGATGAGCCACTTGTGCCAAAGGTAAAGAAGTGTGTGGTTATTCATTCACGACCAGGTCAAGCACAACGTGGCCTAACCTGTCCCATCTCATGGTGACTGAAACGAATTGCTGTATTTCTCATTGGAGAATTTTAACACATAGAGGAAGTTTGCAATTGGCTCACATGTAGAAATCTTGTTACTATGTGTTTTTCTTATCACCCAGTGCTTCTTACTATGACCATTTTCTTCCCATTTTTCAAAATACAAGTACGACTCAGCTATCTACATTAATCAGTGTTAGGTAAAAATATCCTCTACTTAACAGTCCTCAAAACAGCCTTTGTTAGCTTCTTCTTAAAAGCTCACAAAGACAGAAAGAAATGAAAAGTCACAATACCACCACCAACAGATGGTGGAAATAATATTAATCAAGTATAGGACAGAGCAGCTGGATTGAGGACCTATGATAGCTCCATTTCATTGTATAATCAGTTCGTCTCAGCTCTGAAGAACATGCACATGCACTTTGATTGGGTGACCAATACAATGTAGTAAAGGTAGTGTCTTAATTCAGAGGCAGATAAAACCAACTGTTTATATTAGAATTTGAAATTCAAAGAGGGGAAGAGAGAGGAAACAATGAGGAAATAGGAGAAAGCCATGCTGGAAGATGAATATAGATGAGGAGGGAGTTTAAGCTCAGTAATATTGAGAACTTGAAGAACTTGGTCCCAGGAGCAGAAAGAGATGCTAAAATACCGATTCCAAGTACCATTCATTTTCCTTGGATGTATCATTTAACCAAAACTACAATCTGTCACTTTTTTGTAGGACTATGAAGACCCACATTATCTGCTGTTTTAGAAATGCAGCCCACGTCACCCCGACATCTAAATGATGTTGTTCTCATCACCTCATTCTCAAATCTGCCTGCTGAAATGTAAGAAAAGCTTTATTTTGCTGTATCTCAGTATCATTTGTAAATGTCCTTTCTCTAACTTTCCGCTTTTTGGATAAATTCCGACTTTTCAAAAATGCCTAACTCTATCCTTTTTTCTCTGAAGGAAATAATTTGGCAACTTCATTGGTCATCATTGAATGCAAATTGTAGCATTTCATAAGTTTGCATTTCAAGGAACATGACAGTGATTAATAAAAAGAATGAGAAGTTTGGAAATCTTAGAGGGTTGTTCTGGAAACAAGAACAATCCTTCCATGCTTCCTTCCTCAATCTAAGATTTTGTGATGCTGTCTGATGAGCAAAAAAACAAAACCACCTTACCAGGTCTGACAGAGTGACTCAGAAGGGATTATTTTTTTGTTATTTTTAATGTCATAACTTAATTCTTTTATTTAAATGCTAATTGATTATCCTAGTACAACCCTCTAGTGGCAGAATAAATTTCAGTAATGATGTTGATGGCTGCAATATGATCAACTGAAGCCTCCACTACTTGGTACAAAAGGAATGGAAATGATAGGCAGCTCATTAATCATTTATTCCAGAGATGAATGTGTTCAGTTGCTGATAGGGTGCTGTAGGTGAATGCTGCCAAAATGAGAAATGTCAATTGTCAGGCCTCATGCATAATAACTGTGTAGCTATTTTTAAGCTTCTTTGAAGATTAAAGTTATGCCCTTTTTCCCTACAGTTCCATCACATATGCTTGGCAATTCTGTTCTCTGAAAATTCATTTTCACCATACTCAGATGTCTCTGCTTGAGAAAATATATACAGCTCAAAATCTAGCATATTTGAAAAGTTATCTAGAATCTGCAGAGGTCCACACACTGGAAGAGGACTCTAAATGAATAAACAAGAAGTAAAAGATGCAAACCTGGATGAGTAACTGTTTTGGCCAGTTTTTCCCATATGTTTTACCAGGATGATACACGTTTTTAATTTTCCAGGTCCCCATAGGGAACATACATTTTCTGTATTCATGTAACACTTTCTGAAGACAAAAGTAACAACATTCAATAAAATATATTTAAAAACAAAATGTTTCTAAAAGAGTAGTTGTCCCCAGATGAACTTGAAAATCTGTCCCCAGTTTATCTCTAAATTGTGTCTGGTTCTTCCAGTAGAAAAAGAAAAATATACCCTGTCTGGAGTATTCTCTTTTGAAACCCAACAGTATCTTAACGTTAATTGAAAGAGTTATACTCTTTCAAAGTTAAACTCTTTCAAAAAGCATTTAGTGTATTTCAGAAAGCTGTCTATGTTTAAAGTTGCTAATCTGTCCTAAGAGTGATGTGACCATACATTCCATTTTTGAAGAATGGAAGAAAAAGATCAGAAGATTTAAAATGATAAAACATATTACTTTTTAAAGAAGTATTGCTTTATCAAGAGATACTTCTCCCACATTTGTCACATTGCTGAATATGTTTGCTCCATAAATTACACATCTTCATCTATTTTGGGAACATACATGTACCATAAAGATACACATCCATAGTTGTTCAAATATTAAGTATACCTACTTAATGCATAATGAAAGTTTGCAAATTGACAAGGAAAATTTTTTTTTGACATAACACCACAGGAACTTTGTAACATTCAAATTTTTACTATTCAAATTTTTACATTCAAATTTAACATTCAAATTTTAGCACTATGGTGCTAAAAAGGATACTTAGCTTTACATTTTACGGTAGCAACTTATTTAACTATCATCAGCAAAATATATGGCTGCAATGTGATATAAATCTGGATAAGCATGAATTTGGACATCTATTATTTAAAACTCCAGTCTTTCTTATGTGTAAGTGGAGCTAAAATTCTTTAAATAAAAAAGATGTAAAATAAACAGTTTGCATGAATTCTTACATATATGTTTCAAGTTGTGAGACATTAATCCCTCCAAATGCTCCTCCAGACTTCCCTGTCTTTGGGACTTTATATTTTAAGAGACTGATTTGATTCCTGCATCTAAATTTCCAGTTAAGAAATTATGTTAAGGCAATATGCTTTTCATAAATTGAATGATGAAAGTCTCTACTGAATTATTATTGCTGCTGTTTCTAACGTTACATAAATTATCCTTTAATCCTAAAGCTGCCTTTTTAGCAAAGCATTTTAAAACATTGTGCCATTAATAGTAGATGAGAAGAACATTACAGTTTTGAAAAATATTATGGAAATCTCTATTTCCTCAAATTATTTTTAATCAGAAAATAATTTGTAAAGTCCAAAATGAGAAAATTAAATAAACAGACATTTCCTGGCTTGCCAAAAGAGATGCTAAAATGATACTCATTTTATGCAAATGCTATAGCAGTTGTAAATATTAAGCTTAATAGATTTGAGTCTGCTGAAAACTATGCTTATATCTACCTCTTCCATTAGACATACAACTCCTCCAAGGCAACTATAGTGCCATCAATCCTTTGACATCAGAACCTTTAACACAGTGTCCAGCACACCCTGGTACGTGTATGTGTTTTGTTGAAGCAAAGACACACAGGCATGTTCAGAATTCATCACTTAAACCTAAATAACCTGCTATGATTGGAAATGAATTGAGCAAAGTGCACTCCAGATTAGACTGGACAATAATCATATAAATTCAGTACATAGAGGAGGACAGCTTTCCCACCACAGATCCAGAGCCAACACAGAGGAGTCAGGAAATCTCATGAGGAAGATATAGGAGAAAAAATATTGAAATAAAGTTATTAATCATGTACCCACTAAGCTCAGGGAAATCAGAATTATTTTACATATTCATTTCCCAATATGCTAAATAGAGAACATAATGTACTACTTCCAAATGTAATGAAGAATTGAGAGGACTATATCTTGTTATTCCTGTATATTACTAGTATAGAATAAGAAATCTAGAAAATGCTTTCTGAACAAATAGATCTCAATCCAAATTTTCATAATACCTTGTAGCCTGTTTTTTCACCTCATAAAATAAATCCTAACACATGATTGTTTCACTGTGTTTAATAACAAGATACAAGGTCATGGATAACTTTTCTAAAAGCCAGTATATATATATACACATATATATGTGTATACGTATATGTGTATATGTAATACATATATGGGTATAAATATGTATATATATCTATACGTGTGTATATATATGGTGTGTGTGTGTGCAAGAGACAGGAGAGATGCACATACATTTATATGTTCACATATATACGTATATGTGTGTATATATACGTGTGTGTATATATATGGTGTGTGTGTGCAAGAGACAGAGAGAGAGATGCACATACATTTATATATTATTATTGGGAAAAATCAAAGATACAGATATGAAGAAAATGTTACTCAAAATTCCACTCTTTAAAGATGGCCACTGTTAAAAGTTTCTGTATTAACCATATCCCATACAAATATATTTATATGCTAGATATACTATCCTATAACTTCCCTTTCCTTTCACTTACCATTAAGAAACCTTTGTCAATGAAAATATCTATACTAATTGAATCATTTCTTAGTAACCCACTATATGCATATACAATAATTTATTCTTTTCTATTATTGGACATTTAGGTTTCCAAGTTTTTATTATAAACAATACTGTGTAGAATCATATCATAAAAATATACATCTTTGTGCACTTATGCAATCAATTCCTCAGAAAATATTCCCAGCATACTATGTCAAAGGGTATGAACCTTTTTACAGCTTCTGATTAATACAGTTTACCTGTCCTCAAGACTTAAACTCTCATAAGCTGTTATCTCAGAATGTTTCCTTCCCATATCCATGAAAATGCCTATTATTTTAAATCTGTACAGACAAGCGAAAAGTAATCTACTTTTTAATCAGTATGTTACTGATTTAGCATTTATTTAAATTTGTCAGCTGTTCTATTTTGCTTGCACAAGTCTTTGATTGATATTATCTACTGATTGTTTTTTCCTCGGCTTTGAAAATGTCCTTTATGAATTAAGGCAATTTGTCATAAATGTTGTAGTTTATCAATTTGTTTGCTTTGTAACTATTTATGATTTTTGCCATACCAAATTTTGATGATTTGGAAAAGAAGCAAAGGTGTGCCTCCTTTCGCTTTCTTCTTTTTCATTGCCATGTGCAGAACCAGTGACAACAGCATCCACATCTTATTGCTGTCTATAGTGAGAAGGATTCTAGTATTTCTCTAATAGGCATCATGATGTGTGAGACAGTGAAATAGGAGCGGAGAAAATGGAGAGAAAACATTTCCTTTGAATAACAACTAACCTAAAAAACAAATTAGAGATCAATTTTTGAATTTTATCAAGTGCTTTGTACATCCAAAGAGCTATTGACATGGTTCTTCTTTTGGTGTATTAATACTAAATATGATTAAAATATTACCCAGTACTTAATTCTTGGAATAAACCCTTCTTTGTCATAGTGAATCATTCTCTTATATACAGAACCTACAAATTAATACACAGAAGCAGAAAACAGAAATTAAAAGGGCAGCCTAGGAAGTCAAGACTACTGGAATCTAAGTCTTGGCTGTATTTGCTACTCGTGTAACCTAGGACAAGTGAACTGATGTCTCTATGCCTGAATTGCCTCATTTACAGAATGGGGACAATAATGATATAACTACCCCATAGGTTTATTGCAAAAACAGGATAATGTGCTTGGCACCTAGCACATAAAAGGCATTAACAGTAATTTATATACTGCTGCATTTGATAACTAATTTTACTTGTGATTTTATCATGTTAAATTTGTGTTAATTTGGTATCTGGGTTGTTAGCTTTTAAAAACTTTGGGAGGCTTTCCTTCTGTCTCTGTACTCTGGGAGAAGTCGTATTTTATAAAAATTAATATATTTGTAAAGTGTTACTTGTTATAATCAGCAAAGAAACCTATAACATTTGCAGGTAGGAGAGAAAACTTGCGGATGATGTAATGGAAGGAGTAAGTAGTGGATAGGGGAGCTGCTATCTAGCAAGGCCTGTTTCTGTCATTGTGATGTGCGTCACTAGACTTGATACAAGATATTGACCCAAATATGTGTCTCCCACCTCTCTGATGCCTATCTGTGCAGATGTCAGAAATTGTGCCCACTAGCTTTAATTATGGCTATTCTGGGAGAGCAAGTCTCACAGTATACTTTTGAAATTACCACTACCACCCCAACATTTTAACTTAAATGAACATCAAGTGTAGCAGAATGGCAGAAAAGGAAAAAGTACACAGAATAATCCTGGATACTTTCTCCAAGTATCCAGATTAGTGAGTTCAATTTAAACCTAGTTAAATTAAGAGTTGAGAATAGATACAAAAACTTAAAGTTTTCAATAGTCAGTTGTTAAATTTGCCGTAATTTTTTCCTCTGGGTTCATTTTTATATCACGTTTAACTCCTAGGAGGTCAGCTGAAGGATTTTTGCATGCAAAAAAAACCCAGTAATACTCCAAATTTATCCAAATTATGGCATTTTTCTTTTGAGATAGGACTTACTTTTGTTTACCCTATATTTGGAGTATTACTATTATTGGGAATTTTCATTCTTTTTAAAAAAAATCTATTTCAGCCAACTCACACTAAGGAAATTTTCATTCTTGAGACAAATGTAGATTCTTTGTTAAAATTATACTGTATTCACTGAAAAAGTACTGATACATGAGCAATCTATGAAAATGAAGGTAACAATGCTAATCACTACCATTTATAGAGCACTATGTGACAGGGATATGGCACTTCATGTTTATTGCATCACCTAATACTCCCACACTCTGTGAGGTAGGTATTTTCTATATCTTTCTTTTTAACATATAAAGAAACTGAAGCTCAAAAAGGTCAAGTCACTTACCCAAGATCCCGAGGCTAGGATTATACTTTATGTTTCAAAGACCATGCTTTTACTACTTGCAGTCAAATGAATGACTGAAATTGAGTCATCTAATTAAATGCAGAACTACATTCTTTTAAATACTCACTATGTGAAGCATTGACAATGGGAAGCTTTTAAAATAAGGATAAGAACCATTCTGGAAAGTGGGTTAAACTGAAAAACAGAGCCTAAAAGGAATGTTACTTCTAATATTAAGTATGAAGTCTGTCATCAAAATAAGTACCAATATTACTTCATGTGGACTATTTGTAAAGAAACCATAATTTCTTGATACAATGACTTCAACCAGATTTATTCAATCTTTTAAAAATAATAAAAACACTTTTATTAAACACGTCTATTGATCATGTTTACGTAAAGTATCTTGTCGAGTTTATAAACCCAAATACCAGTGACTTAGCTATAAAAAAGAGAAAATAATTTGAATCTACCTTCATTGTCCATGCACACTAAAATGCAAAACAAACACCAGAGACATAAACTGCATGTTTGGGCTTCACAGAAAACATTTAAGAGGTTGACACATACATACAACCTTAAAAATGTCACCCTCATATATTAGGATTACAAATACGCATACTACATAATAGACTTTACATTCATGTTTTATGCTGTATTTCCAAAACTTGTAACTATTTCAGATAAATTCAATAATTTTATATTTTACTTTAATGAGAAATGAAAATGTACATAAGAGTCTGACATTACTTAAAGCTGACTTTCATATTTAGGACACAGTAAATTTGAAAGGAACACTTCAAATGAAATATTAAAGGTAAAGGGTATATGTTAATAAAATGAAATCAATTAAGATTTACTCAAACGAAGGCTGGAAAAAGTACCCTTAATAGCAATCTTTAAAAAAATTTGCAATTCCCATGTCTTTCATTTGAAAAGACTCATGTAGGTGAAACATTTAGAGTAGATATGTACCACTTCTAATGTTTTCCTAGAAAAGGGTTTTATGTATCAGATACTCAAGGTTAAAAATAAATTTAATCTACTTTTAATATTTAGGCTGTACCTCTAATCTGACAAATCTTAGTTTTTGTAAGGCAAAACTGCTAATACGAAAGCTCTTAAAATTCTTGTTGTATTTCTCCAAAATCTATAAAATAAAATTAGATTTACTCTTTATGAATACAGATTCAACTGCAAAGTTCCTAGTTCAGTCCCTCTGCCTATGGCAGATGACAGAGAAGCATCTTGTAAATTCTTTGTATTTCTCTTATAACTATCTAGCTATGAAATGAGAAAAAAATAAATTTTAAAAGAAAGTCCCTGACTTAGCCCCAGTAACACTTAATATTTAAAAACTTACATCTAAAGTGGTCTCTGAAGTGACCCTATTTCTCCAACACTTCCTAGTCTACCCTGGAAGGAACAAGGTATGGTATTCCAAATCAGGATGGAATTTGACAGTACAGAAACACTGACATTGTACTAAATGGCTAGTTACATATAATCTTGCATAGACTTTGTATGCAGTAAAATGTTCTCAGGTGATGAGGATGACAAATTAGTATGGAGAAAAACCTTTGAAGACAAATCAGGACATTGGAAAGCAAAAGGTAGAAAGTGAAAATTTTGTATGTTAACCTGAAATGGTACATGTTTTTCTCTTCTGAAGAGAAAAAGTCGTAAGATAGATTCTTCCTCTTGACTTTTCTAGGAAGACGATAATGTCTACGCCAAAAGATTGCTTATCTTAAAATCAAAGTATATGAGGGAAAAGGCTCCTTTAAAAAATACATATTTATACATACACACATAAATATGCACACACACATACACACATATATATAACAGACAGTAATAAAAAATATTCTCCAGTGTGGGATAGGGGCTCTTCAATTCTAAAAGTAAAAATCTATAATTTTAAATTAATCTGAAAGAAATCTAAGCACAGCTGAACTTAAAACTATTGTCTGAATCACAGAATTAGTCATTTTATTTTAAAAGTGCACATATTTTATTGAAAGATATCCAATTTCAGCTTTGAAGATATAGGCTCAAAATCTGTTCTTGGCTATTCCAGAAATTTTGCTTGTAGAGTGTTCATAATTTCAACCAAAACTTAGAAAGCTTTTCTAAAGTAGACTTTTCAACCTGCTGAACAGAACTCATGTCTATACTGTGATGTTTATTTCAGCAGCATTTGTCTCTGTGAAGCACATCAAAATCACTGAAACATCAAAACTGCTGATCTGATAGAATGATTTATTTTCCCATTACAGGTAAGTCATGAATGACTTGTTCTGAGGTATGTTTCTGAGCTATGAAGGACACCTATTAGAAAGCTCCACACTTGAAGGTTTCTCTTAAGGTGATAACATTTTATGGCTGGACAGCCTCTGCAGGTACCAGATTCCCTGTTGTATCCAACTGCATACATTTACACGTGCATGCAGACACAGGGCACTCTGCATGGTCCCTAAAAAAACAGGTCAAATAACAGTTAAAAATCCAAATTAGACATACATACATTTATTTATCTCTTTTTTTTTTTTTTAAAGAGACAGGGTCTCACTATATTGCCCAGGCTGGACTCACACTTCTGGGCTCAAGCCATCCTCCTGCCTCAGCCTCTTGAGTAGCTGGGACTACAGGTGTGCACCACTGTGCCCACTTGTTTACTTATATCTATCTATAATGCAACTTTTCAAAATGGCATTAGGAAAAATGTAGAAACTAAAACCCAGAGGAAAAAAGCATCAAAAGCATCAAATCATAAATTACTGCCAAGCTGAACTTTAGGGAGAAGAAATACATACCTTTTACTTTCTACATATATGGCAAGATATTTCATTTACAGTTGTGAAGGTGACAGGGATGTGCTCAGAGTTTAAATTGGCTAGTGAGACAAATTGGGTATAAATGCTGTATCAATCAGAAGCACAGGGCCACTGGCACCATTCAAAATAAAATTCAAATATGGTCTTGAGAGTCTCAATTGCATGACTACATAAAAAGCTTACTTAGAAGAGAACTCAGGCAGCAGTATGATATGCTCTTTTATCATTTCATTAGTAATTCAATTGCATGATAAATTACAGCATATTCAGTTGTAAAAACTGTAAACATATCCTCTCCCCAAATAAAGTTAATCAAACATTTAACTCATACAAAAGATTTAAATTAGTTCTTACACAAGTATTACCTTTATAGTTTAAGGTTATATAGGATATCTAATGATGAAATGTTCATACCACCTTTGTTAACGTCTGAGTGACAGTAAAAATAAAATTCATACTTTGGCTAAATGTTAACAGATAAACCCAAACTATTTAGAAGCAATCTGTGTTATCCCCCACAACTCCAAGCCTATCAAAGAAGAAATGTGCTGATTACCTGAACCAACTAAGCATATGTCCAGCATGTCCACCGTGCCTGCAATTATGACACCATGTAAACCAGTTGTTAAATTGGGCTAATTTTTTGTCCTTGCTCAAGTCCACTTTTTCATCTGATTTGGTTCCTCCTATGACGAAAGAAAACGATCTTCATTAACTGTATCACAATATTTTATTTAAAGTTACTTTCAAAAAGCATTTCTAAAACTGTGTTCCAAGTATGAATCACACATCATATTGAAATAGCAATTTTGATGGTAGGTTCTAGTTTAGATGAAGCGAAACTGAATGACAGGAGCTCCCCTACATTTTTAATAGCCAATATAAATATGGAAAAAAATAAAACCCACTAAGAAACAATCTAAATTTAAAACTTTAGGGAGACCAAATCAGTAGTTTAAAATTCTTCCACAAGGAAAATACCAGGCCCAGTTTACAAGTGAATTTTACTTAACATTCACGGAACAGGTAGGGCTGGGTGTGGTGGCTCATGCCTGTAATCCCAGCACTTTGGGAGGCTAAGGCGGGCAGACCACTTGAGGCTAGGAGTTCGAGACCAGGCTGGCCAACATGGTGAAACTCCGTCTCTGCTAAAAATACAAAAATTAGTCAGGGGTGGTGACACGTGCCTGTAGCCCCAGCTACTGGGGAGGCTGAGGCACAAGAATTGCTTAAACCTGGGGATTGGAGGCTGTAGTGAGCCGAGACCGCACAGCTGCACTCCAGGCTGGGTGATAAAGCAAGACTTCGTCTCAAAAAAAGAAAAAAACAAACAATCAAGGGATAGGTAATTCTCATCTGTACAAGCCCTTTGAAAGAAGAGAAAAAGTGGAAAGTTTCCCAATGCACTTCATGAGACTTGTGTAACTTAAGCAATTGCTTAATTAGACTTAATATTATTACTTACTTGCTATCTATAAAGACATTATGCATCAATAACTATGTTCAAAATTTTGCTTGGCCATTGCAGGCCACACTTTCATGACCAAAAGGATAATCTTGCAGTCAGGAATAGTTTTTAAAAATACCTGTTTTTGCTAATAATATGAAGTGAAAGGATGTGTAAGTAATTCAATGATTTAAGATGTAAACACAATAAAATTATTCCTGAAAGGGTCACCAACAATAATGAGAGCGTAAAAAGGAAAGGGGGAAGAGACAAATAAAATATAGATCTGATATGGACACTACTTTAAACCTCTATGTAAAGCTCTCATTAGTGCTTGTCACTTTGTTTTTGTAAATTCTAACATAAACAGATAACAGACTGAATCAGAACAAGCATACCCTTATGTTTTTCTGATGAAGCTGGAAGTATTAAGGTCTACCTCACTGCCAAGTATAAAGGCTTAGATCAAATGACTTCAAATTTTAAAAGATTTATAGTGAATTATGAAGACAAGTGCCACAGAACACTTTAGGGGAAACTAGAGTTTCACTTATGCACTAACTCATAACGTAAGAAGAAAATGAAGGAAACCAGTAGATAATCTAGCTTTTAAAAAATGTGTCATTGTCCAGAAGTTAAGTTCTGTGAGGGCAGGGATTTTTGTTTTCTTTACTGTAACATTTCTAGCACTTGGAACAATAGGTACCAAATAAACATTTGTTGAATAAATAATATTTATGACATTTACAATGATGTTAGAATTGTTTCAATAGATTTCTTATCTTCAAAGCACAATTGAGTATAAAAATATCAAGTCTCAGTTAAATAAGCTTGTAGAGATTTCAGCTATTTGAATCACAAAGCAAGATGGATGGATGCAATCTCTGATTGCAGGCAAAGCACCAGGGAGGTTTAGATACTTGAGCCATTAGCCAGCACTTGATTTCTATTAGATCCTGTTTTATTTTGGAACTAGGACTCTTCTGATTTCACATATCAAAAAAGAGAATTTGCTTCTTTTTCTTTTTTTTAAACTTTTACTTTAGTTTCAGGGGTACATGTGCGGGTTTGTTATACAGGTAAATTGCGTATCATGGGGGTTTTGGTGTACGCATTATTTCATCATCCAGGTAATAAACATAGTACCCGACAGGTAGTTTTTCAATCCTCCTCCCACCCTCCACCCTCCAGTAAGCCCTGGTGTCTGTTATTCCTTCTTTATGACGATATGTACTCAATGTTTAGCTCCTACTTATAACATGCAGTATTTGGTTTTCTATTCCTGTGTTAGTTTGCTTAGGAAAACGGCCTCCAGCTCCATGCTGCTGCAAAAGACATGGCTGCATAGTATTCCATGGTGTATATGTACCACATTTCTTTATCCAGTCCACCACCGATGGGCACTGAAGTTGATTCCATGATTAAACAGTGCTTATTATTCTCTAACTTAGCTCAGCAATGCCTTTAAAGATCATATTCAGGCTCTTGCTAATTTTTCTACTGTTTCTTAGCAGTTCACTTCCTACGTCCTTTCACAACAATACACTTGCTCTTCCAACACCCCCTGTACTTATAATACTTACCAATCTCTTCACCCTAGTTCATGTCTTTTACTCTTGGTCTACAACCTGGAAGGCTTCCCTGCAATCTTCATATATTAAATCTACCAATTTTAAAGACTGGCTTAAATGGTAACTTCCTCCTGAAGCTTTCAATATCCTTCAGATAGAAGTAATATTTCCCACTCTCAAAATTCCTAATTCTTTCCTTATATAAAAGTCCTAATTCATGTTGGGGGTTTAGATGTGTTCCAGAATCCAGGATGTTTGGGATTTTAGAAAAAAGGAGCAAATATGTACACCTTGAGGGTAGTCTAAAGCACCCTGTAATCAAACTCGTTAGTATTTCTGCAGTGAAACATGAATATTCACTAATAAATAAGAGAGATAAATATCTTAATAGCCTCACATCAATTCTGAACAGGTTTTGTGGCCAAATGACATTACTGTAATTTTATTTTTAAAAGGCACTGGACTTTCAGATCTTTTTAGAGACTCTGAAATGACAGATGGAATTGTAGACCAGTATTTATTTTCTAGAAAATATCACTTATTTTATACTCGTTAACTATGCTTATTGTACACCAAAAGCTCCAAGAGGTTCTTTGATTTATTCATCTCAGCACATCAGCCTTATATTAATGTGCCAAGTAAAATCAGTGTTCAAATATGTATTATATATAAAGAAATTATTTCTGAAGCAAATATGGAAAAAATTCTATAACAAATATGGAAAAATGTTAATATTTGATAAACCTGAGTGCTGACTATTCATTATATTAGTCATCTTAACAAAGAGTTTGAAATGTTTTAGGATTTTTCTTCAAATTCTAGAAAATTATTTTCTCTTCTTACCTATTTCAAAAATAGAAAAGATTGAAAAACTGATATTCAGCAAAAAGGAAGAGTGCCCAGGTGTAAGAATGCAAATAATCCTTATAGCTTCCTGAGGCTTGTGGTCCAAAAGATGTGTTCCATTTAATTATTTCTATATATCTCAGTTCGTATACACATATGACTTATTTATGGTATATTTTACCTCCTTGTGCTCTCATTGTTGTAGATATTCCAAATTGTTATTTTCTGTTTATTAGGACTAGAGTAACATAAAAGAGTGATCAGTATGTAATGTATAAAATAAAAATCCTCGATTAAAATTTAAAACTAAAATGTACATTTAAAACATTACGTATTGCCTTCATTTCTTTAAAAAAAGCATCTAGATGGAAAAATAATTGCTAAGCCAATGATACCAGCAAGTCTTTCATAAATGTTAATGTAATGACAAAGCAGACTACTTAAATGAACAAGATACAGGATAGAATTATAAAATGTGTGCACTAGAAAGGATCCCCAGTCCAGAGGAAGGTGCAAGTAACTCTCAATGTCACAGAGTGAATGTCATAGAGCTAGAATTAAAACAGACATTCTCACACTCTAACCAGTTCTTTATTCATTACACCTGTGTGCCAAATACCCAAAATGATTTTAATTGAAAATCTTGCCACAGTATCATTTTCAAATTAGGTAAAGAGCTGGAATAATTCCAGCCACCAGGTATAAGATATCTGATTATCTACTATTCTCAAAATGTTTTTCCATGTTTACTATAAAGAGTAAAAAATAATCTTAATATTTCTAACCATTACAAAATATAGGCTGGGTATGGTGGCTCATGCCTGTAATCCCAGCACTTTGGGAGGCTGAGGCAGGTAGATCGCTTGAGTTCAGGAGTTCAAGACCAGCCAGGGCAACAGGGCAAAACCCTATGGTCCCAGCTACTTGGGAGGCTGAGGTGGGAGGATCACCTGAGCCCAGGAGACAGGAGGCAGAAGGCAGAGGTTGCTGTGAGCCGAGATCATGCCACTGCATTCTATCCTGGGTGACAGAGTGAGATCCTGTCTCAAAAACAAAATGAAACAAAACAAAAACACTGTGTGTATATATGTATATATTCCAAATTGTTATTTTCTGCTCATTAGGGCCAGAGTAACATAAAAGAGTGATCAGTCAGTATGCAATGTATAAAATAAAAATCCTTGATTAAAATTTAAATAAAAACTAAAACGTACATTTAAAACATTACGTATTGCCTTCATTTATATTTATTTATATATATATATATAAAAATAAATTTACTAGGTAACTGACAAACAGCAGAAGCAGCATCGAAATCTAGCAGTCAAGGGACATGACTTCTAGGCTGATACTTTCTCTATGCATTTTCTTATTTATTATTATTTTTTAATTAAATTTTTTTTTTAAATTTAGGACAGAGTCTTGCTCTGTCGCCCAGGCTGGAGTGCAGTGGCACGATCTTGGCTCACTGCAACCTCTGCCGCCCGGGTTCAAGTGATTCTCCTACCTCAGTCTCCCAAGTAGCTGGGACTACAGGTGTGTGCCACCATGCCCAGCTAATTTTCTGTATTTTTAGTAGAGACAAGGTTTCACCGTATGAGCCAGGATGGTCTCGGTCTTCTGATCTCGTGATCCACCAGCCTCAGCCACCCAAAATGTTGGGATTACAGGCGTGAGCCACCACACCCAGCCAAAAAAATTTTTTATAGAGATGGGGTCTCACTATTTTGCCCAGGCTGGTCTCAAACTCCCAGGCTCAAGTAATCCTTCTGCCCTGGCCTCTCAAAGAGCTGGGATTACAGGCATAAGCCACTGCACCTGACCCTTCTCTTATGTATTTTACAGGTAGGTTTTGAAGATGAATGAAGAAGAAATGTCAAAGTGCTTTAATGATGTCAAAAGATCCTTAGAAATACAAAGTATCTGTTATTAGGTGCAGGTATACTGAGTTTTAGATAATCAAATTTGAACGAACTCCCCTTAGTGAAAACAGTGATAAAAAAATGGTAATATTTTAAGATTATTTCATATTTAAGTTTTTCTCACAAACTTTAAATTGGTCAGAACTTGTGAAATTACCTGAAGTATCAATAAATATAGATTTTACTTTTAATTTACATAGTTCATAAATTATAGGAACATAAAAGCCTTCAAGCTAGTAAACTGCCCTTTCTTAGAAATAATAACAAACTCTAGCTAGTTTGTATTTTATTTGCAACATTAACTCAATTATGTAAGAATCATTTCAGCTCATAAAGTATTTTGTAAAATTATGTCATACCAGGACAGCTAGAAACTGGTGTTCCCATATTTATGAGACAAAGCGCACATCGAGGAAGGGGTTTTCGACAGCCAGGACAACTTGTGACTTTAGATTTTGTTGGTGAGCCACTCACACCATACTGACTAAAACCTCTGCCCTGATGAGGCACAGTTGAACAGCTGTAGGAGATTGACTTGCCACAGAAATTGCAACTCACAAAAACCTACAAAACAAATGAAAGAAAAAATAAATGTAATGCAAACCATAATGGAATGCTAAATAACTTAGTTTGCTCCTAACAAATTATTTTTAAATACTTCTAAAAAACTTTATTTTATATTTCAAAATTTATCTGCTAAGGTTGCCTAGCTCTCATTTAAAATTTGTACTTAGCAATTACATTTTTTGGATACTTCCTTTTTAATTATATTCTTACTAATATCACTGAAATTGGTGGAAGAACTCAAACTTTAGACTCCAACATTTTAGAAATAACAGTGACTTCAGAATTCACACTGGGACATTACAACATATTCCAGTATGACTTCTAAACCACAGTTCAGTGATGTAATGTTCTGAACAAAATTTTCTTATAAAGAAAACGCTCTTCCTAAGACAAAAAGGAGTTAACAATCTTATAATGGTAAATAGTTAAATTTTTAGAATAATAGCAATAGAAACTGTTCGTTTTGTTTTACAGTAAATTGCTAGACTCTTAATCACTTATCATATAGATTAGTAACATGTACTACCATGTAATGCTATTTTATCAACACTCTGGTTTTAATATAAGCACTTTCTCAAGTTCCTAAAATAAGAAAATAGCACCATCCAGTGCCCATATTGAGGATAACATATTTGATACCTGAAGTAAGACACAGTGATTTAATGTGATATACCTTATGTGACAATAATCTTTTATTAAACTAATGCTAAAAAAAAATTTCCATGTGTAATTAAACATACAGATATAGGTAATACTGCTAAAGTCTAGAAAAACCCAAATCCTGCCTTACTGCACATAAATAATGCCAAAAAACTTAATACACAAGTGGAATTTATAAGATAATATAATAGTTTAGAATCTGAAAGGGCTGGAAATATACTGGAAAATTCAGGCCTGCTGTGGTTTGTTCTATCTCAGACTAAAGCTCAAGCCACTGAGATGACTGTTAGCAAGAAGCAGAACCAAAGGATAGGAAGATCAAGGACAAAGCTCAGTCTAGAAAAGACAAAGACATCAACGGGAACTCAATATAAACAAAATAAGGAGCTAATAATAATTTATTAAATTGAACATCAACATGTTACAATTTGATTTTCTCCAAAACAATGTACTTACCTGTGCTAAAGGCTTGGAACTGGGATCCAGCTTACTCCTGTGAATATCAAATTCAGCTCGTTTATGCCAAAATCTCCAGGCATCTAATAAATTTCTATAATTCTCAATCCAGTACTGAACCCTTTCATCCTTAAGAACATCTAAAGGTGAACCCTAAAATGAAAACATGAATTACTTCAATTATTTAAAATCTCCTGGCTAGGCCAGAGACTTCTGGGTAGCATATAAGTATGAGTAACAGAAAAAATAGGCTTTTTTTTTTTTTTTTTTTTTTTTTTTTTTTGCCAAAAGCTGGCTCCTAATGAGAATAAAGACAAAGTTTATGGAAGCTCCATTAATTTATCTCAAGCTGGGTTCCACTAATGACATAAATATGTACTTTATATGTCACACCTGGCCAGGGAAGTGTAATTCTCTACCTTTTAGTTAAGTTTAAGAAAACAGAACTTCGTGGTTGAATGTTGTAAACAGTGATATGAATACCCTTTGTCCCAGCAATTAAAAACCTCTGGGTTCACAAACTCTGTTTACTATCAAATACAAATGTAATACAGGCTGGGCATGATGGCTCATGCCTGTAATCTCAGCACTTTGGGAGGCCGAGGTAGACGGGTCCCTTGAGGTCAGGAGTTCGAGACCAGCCTGGCCAACATGGTGAAACCCTGTCTCTAGTAAAAATACAAAAATTAGCCAGGTGTGGTGGCAGGTGCCTATAATCCTAGTTACTTGGGAGGCTGACGCCTGAACCGGGAGGCGGAGGTTGCAGTGAGCCGAGATTGCACCACTGCACTGCAGCCTGGGTGACAGAGTGAGACTCCATCTTAAAAAAAAAAAAAAAAAAAAAAAAAGTCCAAATGCACACCAAAATTGCTTGGTCACATCTGAACTAACAGTTAGCTTGGTCCTTCCTATCTAGCAATGCATGGTAAACTAAGATGCTGCTTTTATATGCTTATTTATCCGTTAAGTTAAACCCGTCTATTCTTACCCTTGCCTTCCATTAAAACATACATTTCTTGCCTTAAAAATAATAAAACAACAAGAAAAAGCAAAACCAAACCAAATACCTTCTTAGTTCTTTTGCCCCTAGCCACAGTTAAAAGCAACACCTTGTTTTAGTTAAATTTACTTTAGAGTTCTTCTCATTAAGAACTTTAAGTTCTTGCCAGTAAGAATTTTCCTAAAGTTGTATTTTCCCTGGCAGCTGTGACATTCCACATTTCATCTATGCTTGCTTTAGGTTTTCTTTTCTTTTCTTTTCTTCTTTTTTTTTGGAGACAGAGTCTCACTCTGTTGGCCAGGCTGGAGTGCAGTGGCACGATCTTGGCTCACTGCAACCTCTGCCTCCCGGGCTCAGGCAATTCTCCTGCCTCAGCCCCGCGAGTAGCTGGGATTACAGGGGTGTGCCACGATGCCCGGCTAATTTTTGTAGTTTTAGTAGAGACGGGGTTTCACCATGTTGGCCAGGCTGGTCTTGAACTCCTGACCTCAGGTAATCTGCCCGCCTCGGCCTCCCAAAGTGCTGGGATTACAGGCGTGAGCCACCGTGCCCTGCCGCTTTAGGTTTTCTTAGAAGACTTTCAGCCCTGTTCAGGATATCTTCCTTAACTTTACATAATGCAGAAAGGAGAGAAAGTCTCTACTTCCAATGATGCTTTGGCATCAATCTGAAGGTCAGTTTTCTCAGTCCTACTCAGGGGCCAATAGAAAATACAATTTCAGAGAGAACCTGGCATATATCTTACTTATAAAAAAAAAAAACAAATATCATAACAGCTAATATAATCTTTAGACATCCAATCAAAAACTGAAGCAACATATCTTTCATCTATTAAATTCGGTGTTAATTACCAGAGTTAAATTTAGCTAAAAGAACAAGTGAAACACATAGCTTACAATTTCATTTCTTAAAAAAGTAGAGGTCTACTTTAGCCCTAATTACGACCGACTAGGCGGAACTAAGTACCAAAGTAGCATATAATCCCTGATTTAAAAAGAAAATTCACAGAAAAATAAGATGTTTTCATATCTCATTCTTTCCCCTTATATGGCAGGAAGGAGATAAACTAAGAAAGAATTTGGTCAATACATATACAGTAAGTCTTCTCTACATCCTCTCCAGTAAAGCCTAAACATGATCTGTAAAGAAAACCACAACATGATCTGTAAAGAAAACAGTTCAGGCCGGGCGTGGTGGCTCACACCTGTAATTCCAGCACTTCGGGAGGCCAAGACAGGCGGATCGCAAGGTCAGGAGATCGAGACCATCCTGGCTAACAAGGTGAAACCCTGTCTCTACTAAAAATACAAAAATTAGCCAGGCTGGTGGTGGGTGCCTGTAGTCCCAGCTACTCGGGAGGCTGAGGCAGGAGAATGGCGTGAACCCAGGAGGCGGAGCTTACAGTGAGCGGAGACTGCACCACTGCACTCCAGCCTGGGCAACAGAGTGAGACTTTGGAAAAAAAACCAAAAAACCAAAAAACAGTTCAGAGGTTGAGTCTGACCAAATTAGAAGGGCTTGGGAAAATAGTGTTTTGATTAGTAAAGAGATAAGGAATCTGAACCGAGAAATGTAAACCAGGGGGCTCCAACCCCCAATATACCCCCAGGTCCGTAGCCTGGTACAAACTGGGTCACACAGCAGGAGGTGGGTGGCAGGGCAATGATCAAAGCTTCATCTGTATTTACGGCTGCTCCCCATCCCTCACATTACTGCCTGAGCTCTGCAGTGGCGGCATTAGATTCTCATAGGAGAGAGAACCCTACTGTGAACTGCACATGTGAGGGATCTAGGCTGCATACTCCTTATGAGAATCTAAATGCCTGATGATCTGTCAGTGTCTCACATCATTCCCCAGATGGGACCATCTAGTTGCAGGAAAATAACCTCAGGGCTCCCACTCATTCTACATTACGGTGAGTTCTAGAATTATTTCATTATGTGTAATAATAATAGAAATAAACTGCACAATAAATACAATGTGCTGGAATCATCCCTAAACCAACCCCCTGGTGCTATAAAGTCCCTAGTGCAAAAAGGTTGGGGACTGCTGATGTAAACTATAACAAAGTTAAGATTCTGAAACTGAAAAGCACAATAACTGAAATAAACAATTCCCTGGGAAGTTTAACAGCAAATGGAGACGATGGAAGAGTCTGTAAGTCAACAGAAATCAACAAATCTGGGCCGGGCACGGTGGCTCACGCCTGTAATCCCAGCACTTTGGGAGGCCACGGCGGGCAGATCACTTGAGGACGGACATTTAAGACCAGCATGGCCAACATAGTGAAACCATGTCTCTATTAAAAAACCAAAAAATTAGCCAGGTGTGGTGGCACACGCCTGTAATCCCAGCTACTTGGGAGGCTGAGGCATGAGAATCACTTGAATGCTTGAACCTAGGAGGTGGAGGTTGCAGTGAGCCAAGATTGTGCCACTGCACTCCTGCTTGCATGACACAGCGAGACTCTGTCTTAAAACAAAAAACAAACAAACAAAAAAATTAACCAATTTGAAGAATAGTGGGAAAAAAAACACGGAAGGAAAAAGAATAGAGCCCTAGGCATCTACGAACACTATGCAGTGGTTTAATACATATGTAATAAGAATCCTAGAAGAAAAATAGAGTAAGATTGAGGCAGAAAAAAAATATTTAAAGAAAGAATATTCCCAAACTTCCCAAGTCTGATGAAAAACAGACTTGCAGATCCAAGAAGCTCAGTGAACCACAAGCAGGATAAAATGAACTACAACCAGGCACATTAAGGTCATACTACTGAAAAATCAAAGGTAAAGGAAAAATCTTGGAGGAAACCCAAAAAGATTGTCCTATATATAAATCATAGAAAACATTTTCTTGATGGTTGCAAGGAAAACAAATTTACTTAAACATTAAAAATCAGAATTTAGGCTGGGCATGGTGGCTCATGCCTGTAATACTAACACTTTCAGAGGCCGAGGTGGGCAGATTGCTTGAGGTCAGGAGTTTGAGACCAGCCTGGGCAACATGGTGAAACCCCATTTCTGTCAAAAATACAAAAAATTAGCCAGAAGTGGTGGCGTGAACCTGTGGTCCAGCTCCTTGGGAGGCTGAGGTGGGAGAACTGCTTGAGCCAGAAGGCTGCAATAAGCTGAAATCCACCCCAGCCTGAGTGATACGGTGAGACCCTGTGTCAAAAAAAAAAAGGAAAGAAGGAAAGAAAGAAGGAAAGAAAGGAAGGAAGGAAGGAAGGAAGGAAGGAAGGAAGGAAGGAAGGAAGGGAAACCCAACAAAAAAATGAAACATCACAGACAGGGAAACAAGTATAAAAATAGCTGATTCTCATCAGAAACAACAGAGGCCAGAAGAGAGTGAAACTACATCTTTAAAGTGTTAAAAGAAAAAATAAGGGTGAAATAGACATTTTCAGTTAAAATTTGAGAGAATCTTGTCACCTATAACACAAGGAATGCTACAGGATTTACAGAAAGGAAAAAGAATGCCAGGAATGATAAATAAGTGAATAAACATAAAAGACCATGATTTCTTTTCATAATTTACATAAATGACAAATAACTGTTTAAAAAAAACACTGTAAGTTAGAGTATATAATATCTGTAAAAGTAAAATATATGACAACAGGACAAAGGAATGGATGTGTAAATGAAGTCACACTGTTGTGACATTTGTGAAGCATGAAGTAAAACCCGGAAAGTATCAGAGTGACATAAGAAAGGGTAAAGTAGAAAGAAAGCATGATGTGTCGGGTGAGAAACGTGAAGCGCGAGGGGGTAAAATGTTAACTTTGATGAGTTGAGGATGCACATTGTTAGATCTACAGCAACATCTTTTAAAAAAGATAATGAAAAGAGATATAGCTAAAAAGCCAATAGAGGCAATAAAATGAAACATGGAAATATTAACCCAAAATAAGGTAGGAAAGGAATATAGGAACAAAAGGAAAAAGGAAAAACAAAACGGAAAACAAATAGCAAGATGGTAGACTTAACCATGACCATATAAATGTAAGGAAACACTCCAATTAAAGGCAGCGATTATCAGACTGAATTTTAAAAAAGCAAGATCTGTATTGTCTGCATTTTAAATATATTTTATAAACCTCGCTAAGAAGTTACTAACCCATTTGCACTCTGTAGCCATCTGTAGCCATATATACACAGTTTAATTTAAATGATATAATTTTATTTCAGCAAGAAAAAATGTCATAGAATGGTACTTTTTCTTCCATGGGCAGTGGCTTTATACACTAGGTAAGTTTACTTTGTGGTCTGTGGGCTATCTCTACATATGCACAAGAAGGTGGAATGGGAGAGGGGGCATTTTCCTGTGTTGACTCAGAACACGGTGTGCTACCATACTGTGATAGGAGGATGAGGGCAGGAAAGAGGAAGGTACCAACACCATGTAAGGATAAGATCAGCTGGAGGGCTACGGGAAATCTCAGGAGAATACTCTAAATTTTACCATATTTCCAGCAAAAGTAAAGTAGACAGCAACCTATGCCTGGAATCTGTTTTTAGTCACTGGACAGTAAAAACTGAGAAAATATACATAAATTGGTTACTCCAAATCACCCCCACTGATAATAAAAAGAGAAAATGAAAGCCGAGAGCTGTGGTATAACTAGACTTCAGCACTTCAAGTAAGACTATAGTTCAGATCAGGAAAAGGCAATCTTTCTTGTAGAAGATACAGTTACGTCAACAATTGGAGAAACTGAAGAGAGGTTTCTCTACTCCATTTGCGCTTTACATAAATTCAGATGCAGTCAAGACTGGCCTTTCTCAGACTGAAAGGAAAAACTGGATAACTCAATGAAGAGGCTTAGGGACAGTAAGATAAGGCACAAGTCTTCAGCAGATCAACTGATTAGGTGAAAACTAAATGCCTTCTAAAGATCCTAAGCAAGCAAAAGTGCATATTTACTTTCAACCGAGGAAATAAAATATAGAATATTGTTACTTTTTTAAAAGCTGCAGTCAAACTGCACTGACCTGTAACATGCAGTAACTTGCTGTTTGAACATCTCCAGTTCTATCAACATAACTCTCCATTAAGTCCACTCCATCTTTAGTAAGGCCTGTAAGCAAAATTCCTTCCAAATTTCCAGCCTCTTTCATTTCATTGGTCAATTTTTCGATGTATCTATTTAACTGGAAAAGTTAAAGTGATTTTTCTAAAGCAATCTGTTTCACTATGTATTTTGTACTTGAAAACTACTACATTTTGAACAATTTCATTCCTAATGGAAAACATTTTAAAACAAAAGACTTTACTATAAATATGTAACTAAGGAGTCTGCATCTATTACAAATTTCAAAGCAGTATCCATAATCTTTTAAAATATTTTAAAAAGGCATTTACTATGTTGATAATTAATCCATAAAAGTACAGATGGTTTATTATTTTA
Source organism: Theropithecus gelada (assembly GCF_003255815.1). NCBI lineage: Eukaryota > Metazoa > Chordata > Mammalia > Primates > Cercopithecidae > Theropithecus > Theropithecus gelada. Next base: position 105,507,188 of record NC_037670.1, read on the forward strand.
AAGAGAATTGTCCTCATTATTCTGCGACGTTTTTGCTGTCTATCATAGTAGTATGTTAACAGAATCACAAAATCTGAGTTGCAAGGGAACTTTAAGACCAAGAATAACCTCCTTTAGGTCTTCCCTGACTTCAACCCACCCCAAACTCTTGCCAAGATTCCTCCATATTCCCCCAGCATTTTTCATTACTATAGTACTCAGCACATAGTATTACTAGTTGTTTACATGCATTTCCCCCTCACTATATACACAATAGGCATTTAGCATTGTTTAATGTATTAAAAATGAGGAACCCTTTCACAGCATCACTAAGAGGTGAGTTTAACATCTTTACCTACTAACTAGTCTTACCCTCCAAAGAAGAAATATACTAAAATATTAAGTCAGTATTCTAAACAAATAAATTTAGTTATGGTAGACATTTTCAAAATATTTTGATCTAATATATTCTTACCATACTTTTTAGAAGAATTTACTTATCAATCTCATACATATATAATTATAAAGACTAATTTCTTACAATAATTGTGACAGTATATATTAATTACTTCAAATGTGGAATTAAATCAGTTTTCACCTGAGTATCACTAAGGAATTTACAAGCAAATGCCACTCTGTCACGTACTGCAACTTTGTTTTCATACTGGAAAGAAGAGAAAAAGCAAGGAGTTACTTCTAGGTGCAGTGAGTTTTAAATTTTTGCAGAGACTAAATGTTTTATATAAGTAAAATGAATACGTTTATTTCCAAATTTATTAGCAAGTTATATTTATCTTGCAGAGCCATTAATTGCCTGAGATGCCTTTCTTGATGTTAACTCTCCGGGAATTCAGCAATAAGGTTTTGTCCTTGCAAAGTAAAAATTTGCCTTTTAAACACTGGCCAAATTCAGTTTTTAAAAATCCAGGTCAGTCTTATATAACTCCAATATAAAAGACAAGCAATGATGTACAGTCTATCAAATTTAAGATGCCACACAATCTTTCCATCATAGAAATTAATTTTAGAGAACTAAGGAAATCTTTCCTTGGCTACTAAGTTAATCAGTAAGTCTAAGAAATTTGTGAATTGGCTACACCAGTACACAATTTAGAAGAATACCAATATACGTTTCCAACTACAAAGTGACAAGTTTTAAAATATAAACAGACACACTCTTGTGGCTAAAGTTGTTATATAGGTGGTTTGTGGCAAAGATTTCAGAGGCATTATAACTAAAATTTTTGTAAACTTGTCAATATCATGAAACACTTTTGAAATATATTTACTACAAATGTAGGAAGGTACAATTAATTTTGTGATTTGTAAAAATAATTTAAGGGTGGAAAAAAGATCCAATTTCCATTGAAGTCATCCTATGAAAATTTTACTTTTTTAACCGTAAAATCACTTCAGTTGATATCTATCTTAGCATACTTGTTCTATGATAAAATATGGTTTTGCCCTAAAGAGAGAACATATTTCATATAACTAGATTTAACTCTTAGATTCAGTTGCATATGTTACAAAATTTTGATCTGGAAAGGATTATAAACATTATTCTGTCCCATTTTACATCTCAGGAAAGTAATACTCAAAAAAGTTAACTGAATGGCTAAGGTAAATGGGGCAGAGCAAAGAGTCAGGCCTGTATTTTCTGACTTCCCAATTCAGTACTTTTCACATTCTTACTATTAACATTTTCTTAATAGAGCAACATTAATTATTTTATATATAAAGCATAACTAAATACATAAATGAAACAGCTTGGAAATATGAACTTCTTATTCAAGATGACTGTTATCTAATAACTCAAATTTATGTATAAGAAAAGAAGGATACTGGGGCCGGGCGCGGTGGCTCAGACCTGGAACTCTAGCACTTTGGGAGGCCAAAGCAGGTGGATCATTCAAGATCAGGAGTTCGAGACCAGAATTGATATTTCTGGCCAACATGATGAAGCCCTGTCTCTACTAAAAATACAAAAATTAGCCAGCATGGTGGCACATGCCTGCAGTCTCAGCTACGTGGGAGGCTGAGGCACGAGAATCACTTAAACCCAGGAGGTGGAGGTTGCAGTGAGCTGACACTGCGCCACTGCACTCCAGTGTGGGTACAGAGCAAGACTCTGTCTCAACAACAACAACAACAACAAAAGAAAAAAGAAAAAAAAGGAAAAGAAAAGTACTTATTATGGGTCACTCAAAATACAGGAATTTAATATTTAAACAATATACTTTTTTTTTTTTTTTTTTTTTTTTGAGACGGAGTCTTGCTCTGTCGCCCAGGCTGGAGTGCTGTGGCCGGATCTCAGCTCACTGCAAGCTCCGCCTCCCGGGTTCCCGCCATTCTCCTGCCTCAGGCTCCCGAGTAGCTGGGACTACAGGCGCCCGCCACCGCGCCCGGCTAGTTTTTTGTATTTTTTAGTAGAGACGGGGTTTCACCGTGTTCGCCAGGATGGTCTCGATCTCCTGACCTTGTGATCCGCCCGTCTCGGCCTCCCAAAGTGCTGGGATTACAGGCTTGAGCCACCGCGCCCGGCCAACAATATACATTTTTATCAATTCAAAAGTTAACAATCCACTCGTTTGTCTAGTCTCTATCATTCTCTAACACTTCCTGAAAGTATTATTTTATCTCTTCAAGATACATTTAAAGTCTTGTTTAACAAAAAAGATTACAGTTAAAAAATAAACAGTCTTAACATTATATATATTATTTTGAAGTAGTCAGAAAAGTTCAATAGTAATTTATTAAAAGTAACAAAATACATAAAGTGCAAAATACACATTTATTAAACATTTCATTAATCTGCTCAAATAAAATACTTATTTTTACAAATTCTTAGGGACTAATACTTAAATCACTTATCCAAGCAATGTATAATTGATAAGAAATGGTATAGTAGCAAACACAGAAATGAATTTCAGTGTAGAAAGCTCTTCCCATTGTTAGAAAGAAGCCAAGCAGCGCAAAGAAAGTTGTAGTACTATTGTTTAGCTTAAAACCCAACAGCTAAAACTGATAAGCAAATCTCACTTCATTCTTTCTTTCCCCATTCTGTGATAAAGAACCTATTTGATAGTGTTATGATCACAGGTGGCTAAAACAGAGGAGAAAAAGAATAACACAAAGACCAAATAAAAAGCTGAAATAGTCCACTGTAAGTACTGTTATCATTCCCAACAGGAACCACAAAGACTGAGACAAGATGTATGGCCACCTCCACCATAACTGATCAATAATCATGAGTTGTTTTACTTAACACACACACATGCACATGTGCATGTGTGCACAGTGTATTTAAATAGCGAATATATTTTTATGTTTACATAGCTGTAGATTTCTACAGCTCAGTTCTTAAGCTAAAGGATAAAATATTCCTTCTATATCTGTAAATTATATTATTAAAACCATAAAAATCAAATCCAGTTGGATATCAATTAACTAACTCCAGGATGGGAATCACACTCAAGAAGAGCTGCTCAAAAAACAAAGCCCAAGATGCCTTATTTTAAATAACGTATGCATCAAAATATAGTATTTTATGCAACAGACATTTGAAAATTTTAAGTTAGATAAAAACTCCTATCTTAATCCAAAGGAAGATCTCAAAGAACAAGTTAGCTTACCAAAACTCCATCATAAGATCCTGTTTCACTTGTCAGAAATGCAAACATGACACACAAATAAGGGTTGTTTAGCTGTAATCGCAGTGTGCTACACATTTCTCTCCAAAGGGAGTTCTTCTCATCCGTATAACCCGATAAAGCCATTGCTACCACATTGAGATTCAGATCTCCTGCATATTAAAAACAGCCAGCTAATCAAAGTGATCAAAAGCTTACTATCTCTTCTACATTTCTTAAACCATAAATAGAAATCAGAGGGTGACTTTTACCCTCAGAAAAATGAGCTCATAGAATAAGGGTTTTGGGCTGCTCTGCCTATGGAGTAGCCATTCTTTTATTCCTTTACTTTCTTAATAAACTTGCACCTTACCCTAAAAAAACAGAACAAAACAAAACAAAAAGGTTTTCGGTTTTGATTCAGACTGGAAACTTTGGCAAAGACAATAAGCACAACATTTCTATCCTTATAAAATTCATGCCCACGTGTGCAAACTCTATGCAGGAAAGCAGATCTTTTAATTTTCAAGTTCTCATTCCAGGCAGGGTCTTATATATGTTATTCCTGTATATGTTCCCATATATATGCTATTGCTTGCTAAATGAAGAAAAGTTAAGTCATTCTACCAGAATCACTGTCAACTTTAACAAGTTTATTAACGCAAAAGTATTTCAAAAACACTTATAGTGAATATTATTGCATCTCAAGACTGCAATACTCAAAATCATTTTATTTTCCTATTCCTAAATATATAATGCAGATACTTACATATATAAGTGTCAATGCAAAGTGCAGAAAGTAATATTTCAACACTTCAATTACAGTATTACACTTACAATTTTTCCAGGACAAAATAAACTATAAGAATTACCACAGAACTGCATTAAGAGCCATTTGCAACAAAGCATTTGTTACCAATAGTCTTTTAAACATTTGTTCTTAGCAGTTTAGATGCATGCTGATAAGCTGCTAACTTTGCCTTCAGCAGTATGGCTGTTTAGTCTTCTAACCTAAGTTCAGTTTCAAAAGAGAAAACTAAATTTTCCTTTAACTTTCACTCTTAAGTATTTTCTACACTTTTATATAAGTTTTCTTATTCTATTTCTTGATTCTAATCTTTTTCTTTCTTTTCCAAATAAAGCAGTGTTTCCCACTTTATGTTCTTTACAGCTTTATATTCCTCATTTCTCTCATTTCTATAAACATTTTCCCAAGTTACTTTGTGCTTGCTTCCTTTGCCTAATATATTAGATTTAAGGTCTTTTAAATAAAAAATAAAAATAGCAAAGAAGTATCTTTAGATTTTGTATAGAACAATTTACTTCTAAATGGAAAAGAATGCTTGACTCACAGAAGTCTTCTCTTCAGTCTTTAAAATCACTGGAAAGATACAATTTCCCTATTGTTAGTATGGGTGTTTAAATCGACTAAGAAATTTCCCAGGTACACAAGATAAGGAAAGTTATCACCTTTTCAAGTTATAGCAAAATTATAATGAGAAATGGCTTTAAATACCAATTCTTTTTTCCATCATCACATATTTTCTATTGCCGTCTTAAATGAGGAGGACTTTTGTTAGAGCAAAGGTGAAAGAAAACATGCCAATCTGAGCAAAACATTAACTTTTTTAACTTTTAGACTGCAAAAAAATATATTACAGTGAATTTCATGTTTTTCTCTATGCTACAGCTGAACCATAAAGGTTTCAAAATGGACCAGCAAGTAAGGATTCAGTACTCTGAATATTCAGAAATGATTTTTTAGGTGTACTAAAGACCAATAGCTATATATACTTTAGTTATTTCCAAGTGAAATATTCCTGATAAGAAAAAAAACCCTGAGGTTTTGGATTAGGATTTGTTTTTCTGAGGATCCTCTGGCAAAATGCCAGAGTAAAAAATCCTTATCTTGTTTCTTTCTTTTTAAAAAACACTAAATGAAAACTATATTTTAATCGCCAGACTCAAGAAGCATTTTTGAAGATCAAAGTATGCTTTTTATAAGAATTTGCATTAGCCTAAATAAAAGTGTCATTCAGAGTTTCTTAAAGGTCAAACAATAACCATCCAAAAGAAAGTATAAACTAGAACACACTCAAATATGGATCATAAAAATACTTGTAGGCTAAAGAAGTCCTAATCTTTAAGAAGATATATTTTTAAAAATGTATGTGAACTATCTTTAAAAGAGAAAACATTGAAAATGGACACACTTGAGCACTCCTTATAATATTATACTGACATTTAAGACACATCTTTGTTTTTACAGACCTAAACCAAGGCAGAAGAGGTGAGTTAGGTATTTACTGTTATAGATAGACTACTGTGCTAATTTTTTCTTCCAACAAAAATTAAATGAAAATTTTAAGCGATTAGATACTTGAAAATTATTAGCCTCTTTTCTTTAAAAGACTCTATGAACTGCTAACATCTTAGATTATAACTAATATCTCAGTTTATAACCTAATACCTTTTTCGGAAGACGCCCCTTCATTCAGGATTTGGATTGCTCGGCGAATATCCAAGTTGAACAATGCCACAGCAGCAGCTCTCTCCCATTCCCCTTCTTGTACAAGGGAGTTCAAAAATGGCCCCACGTCTACATCCGTTCCTTTCTTTATCCACCCACAAAGCTGTAAAGCTAAGATTCTCTCTTCATTTAAATTTTGAATATCACTTTGCTTATCCAATCCACTCCAATTATGTCTGCTGCTTTCCACCATTCCTAAAAACACAAAACATTTTTATATTGTTTTATTTCAAAATATATTTGGAAAATAAGTCAGTTTTACAGAGAACTATATTGACACATTTAGAATATTTAACTTCTCGGCTATAATTTTACGATAGTGTAAATACGAAATATGCCACAAATAAAACATATTTTGCATGTTTCTAAGTACAATAGCTCCTTGAGTTACCAAAGAACTACTGAAATAAGAGCAAATGCTCAGATGGACTAAACTGAGTTACTGCTTCAGAGAAAGCTGCCTGGCCACCTAATCTGACATAGATATATCTGTTATTATCTAACTCACCACCCATTGTTTCCTCTATTTCCTTTAGCACTTAACATGTGCTCCCATTTAGTTATTAATTTAGTTTTCAGTCTTAATCTCTTCTCCCACTAGCACATAAGCTCCAAAAGCGCAGGTGTCTTGTCTGTTTTATTCACAAGGTATCCCTACTGTCTGAAATCCAGTAAAAGTGCTCTTGCTTTCTTCCTTCTCTCTCTGTACATTAAAAAACAAGATTACAGACTTCAAAGTACTTTGAAAGTTTAAGGTAAGTAATAACTTTAAAACACAATGGGACTAACTCGAAGGCTATTTTTCCCCTTACTAAATCAGAAAACTTCATTTCTCATTCTTTTTTCAGAAAAAACCCTTGCCTTCTTGTAGCATTATTTACATTGCAATCAAGGCAGTTGATCCTAATGACAAGGTAATTTCACTTAGGATGATACTTAGTGCCAAATAAAGTCAAAATGAATAAAGATGACACTTAAAAACTATAATAACAAATTCTTAAATGTTCTAGAAAATTTTATCACCAAAATTGTCATTACATAATTATGTTTTTTAACAAAAAGGATTTTCAGAATAAACTAAATTATGAATTAGGCAATATGAATGTCCAACATTACCAACTTTTATTTTTTATAGTAATTTACATTTTTAATTTACAGTAATTATACATTTATGTATTTGTATCTAACACTGCAATTATACATTTGTACATAACTAGATCAACAACAGATAGTTGCTAGAATTCCTCATTAAACTTGTTGGTTGTAGGCAGAACTGTTAAGAAGGGCTGCATTCCTGCCCCCCCCACCCGACCACACTCTTGTGTAAACAAACCCCTCCCCTCGCATACAGGTAGAATCTGTAACTTGTCTCCAGATAACAGAATATAGCAGAGGTGAAAGCATTTTGCAGATACAATTAAGGCCCTTACTCAGCTCACTGAGTGAATCAAGGGATGATTATCCTGTGTGGGCCTGACCTGATTAATCAAGTAAGTCCTTTGAAAGACAGTCTAGAGGTAAGAGAGAAGCAGCAGGAGACAGATCTGCTGGTCTTGAAGACGTAAAAGCTGCTATGCTGTGAGAGGGTCTGTGAGAAGGCCATGTGGCAAGGAACTGCAAATAGCCTCTAAGGGGCTGAGAGCACCCCCTGGCCATTAGCCAGCAAGAAAATGGTTATCTCAGTCCTATAGATGCAAGGAACTGAATTCTGCCAACAACTCCATGAACTTGGAAGAGCACTCTGACTTCTAGAAAGAAATACAATTTGGCTGATACCTTCTGCTTAGCCTTTCTGAGACTCTGAACAGAGAACCCAGCTAAGGTGTGCCCAGACTCCTGACCCATGGAAATGATGAGATAGTAAATGAATGAAAATACACTATCCAAAGTTAATTTAACTATAGTCATTCTGGTCAAGAATTTAAAGGTATAAACAAACACAAGCAAAAATAAGAAAATATTAAAAACTTGTCATTTGCAAGTTAAATTACATATAGAAATTTTTCTTTTTTTTGACACGGAGTCTTGCTCTGTCACCCAGGCTGGAGTGCAATGGCGCGATCTCAGCTCACTGCAACCTCTTCCTCCCAGGTTCAAGTGATTCTCCTGCCTCAGCCTCCCAAGTAGCTGGGACAACAGGTGCACATCACCACGCCCGGCTAATTTTTGTATTTTTAGTAGAGACTGGGTTTCGCCATGTTATCCAGGCTGGTCTCAAACTCCCAACCTCAGGTGATCCGCCCACCTTGGCCTCCCAAAGTGCTGGGATTACAGGCATGAGCCACCGTGCCTGGCCTATTTTTACTCTTTCCAAGTATTCAGACTAAATGATTTTTAAGAAAAATTTTAGGCTGGGCGCTGTGGCTCATGCCTGTAATCCCAGCACTTTGGGAACTTGAGGCAGGCAGATCACTTGAGGTCGGGAGTTCGAGACCAGCCTCGCCAACATAGCGAAACCTGGTCTCTACTATAAATACAAAAATTAGCCGGGTGTGGTGGTATGCACCTGTAGTCCCAGCTACTTGGGAGGCTGTGGCAGGAGAACCGCTTGAACCCGGGAGGCCGAGGTTGCAGTGAGCCAAGATCGCACCAGCCTGCGTGACAGAGTAAGACTCTGTCTCTTTAAAAAAAAAAAAAAAAAAAAGGTAAAACAGTATATAGTCAAAGGTCTAAACTCTCTTTTATACCTAATTCATACTTTTAAAAACCTTGTGTGATTATCTGATTTTAGGTTGTGGCAAGTCTAAAATATTATGCATGTTAGTATACATTTTATATTATAACCAACTGCTTTAGGAAAAAGTTTCAAGATGTGTTCTTTGTAAAATTTTGGAACTTCAAAAAATAGTTAAATAATTCCACTTGAAGTTACTTATTTTTAACCTGACTACTGGAAACTATTGCCAATTCAGGTCAAAGAGTTAAGAGGAAACTTTCAAAAAGTTACCTTACTTTAACAGCACTTCCTACCCACTAAAAAGCAGCAGCATGCTACTTTATTTGCGACCATGAGGGGAGTCAGCCTAAAGACAAAATCACTTTTAGCTTATGAAAGTGGATTTTTAAGAACTATAATGTGAAAACTTCTAACGATTAATGATAAAATTAATAAAACACATTTAAAAAATTAAAACATTCATTCTGAATAACAAATTTAAATTGTCAGGGCAGAATGCAGTCATTTAATTTCAGGTAGAGGCTGAGATGTATTATAAGGTGTTTATTTTCATATCTCTCCTATAAATTTTGGATTTAAAGCTGGTATTTAGTGATATTTAAAGCTGGTATTTAGTAAAATTTAGTGACAATTTTAAAACGGGTGAACAAAAATCAGCAATTTATTTTTCAAACAATTACCTACAGCTTAACATAATATTCTAATTTCTTAAGAGTTTTTATTTTATAGAAATCATGTCATGGGACAGAATAGAGAACAATACCGTCACAAGTTGATTAACAGTAGGGATACCTTCTGAGAAATGCATTGTCAGGCAATTTCGTTGTTGTGTGAACATCACAGTGTACTTACACAAACCTAGATGGTATAGCCTACTACACACCTGGGCTACATGGGCCTACTGCTCCTAGGCTATAAAGCAAACTTGTCTAACTCACAGTCCAGGACAGCTTTGAATGCGACCCAACACAAATTTGTAAACTTTCTTAAAACATTATGGGATTTTGGGGGGATTTTTTAAAAACTTTTTTATTTTTTAGCTCATCAGCTATCGTTAGTGTATTTTATGTGTGGCCCAAGACAATTCTTCCAATGTGGCCCAGGGAGGACAAGATTAGATGCCTCTGCTTTACAGCAAGTTACTGTACTGAATACTGTAGGCAACTGTAACACAATGGTAAGTATTTGAGTACCTAAACACAGAAAAGGTAAAGTTAAAATACAGTATTAAATCTTTTGGGGCCACCATCATATATGCAGTTGATTGTTAACAGAAACGTCATTATGCAGTGGATGACTGAATATGAATTCAAAGAGGTCACTGCTAGGAGGTGGAAATATTAATATATCCCTCATGTTAAGAACACGGTTACTGTATCATGTATTTTTTCTGCTTAGAGACCTTTTTATTGATAACTATGCTACAGTTGATTATTAGAATTATCAAATAAGCAATATGATGTCAGCATGGGTTTTGACTTACGAGTTTAACATATACATACATTTTCAATATATCTCTAAAAACAAAGTAAAATATATTTATGCATGTTATGTAACACTAAAATAACAAAATTGTATTTCCTAAATTTAAGACTGTCCTATATATAAATAATAGAAAACGTTTTATTGATGGCTGCAAGGAAAACAAGTTTATTTAAACATTAAAAATCAGGATTTTGGCCAGGCACGATTGCTCACGCCTGTAATCCCAGCACTTTGGGAGCCCGAGGCAGGCAGATCACTTGAGGGTAGGAGTTTGAGACCAGCCTGGCCAATGTGGCAAAACCCTGTGTCTACAAAAAATACAAAAATTAGCCAGGTGTAATGGCATGCACCTGTAATCCCAGCTACTCAGGAGGCTGAGGCACGATAATCACTTGAACCCAGGAGATGGAAGTTGCAGCGAGCTGAGATTGTGTCACTGCACTCCAGCCTGGGTGACAGAGACTCTGTCTCCAAAAAAAAAAAAAGAAAAAAAATTAGCATTTAACATTTCTTTCAAATCAGCAATCAAACACTATGCTCTTTGTAGCTACTGTTTCATTTTAATATCTATGTAATAACCAAGCAATACAATTATCCAGTTTATAAGAAATCCTAGCTATTTTGCCCCGTAGTCATTTTGCATAGACAAATTCTCAGTTCTCTAGATTAGATTTTCGTTTTTGGTTTTTTTTGTTTTGTTTTGTTTTGTTTTTTTTTACAAAAAAAGATAGACAGGGTCTCTATGTAGCCCAGACTGGTTTCAAACTCCTGGGCTCAAGCGATCCTCGTATCTCAGCCTCCTGAGTAGCTGGAACTGTAGAGTTTACTCTTTAAGCATAAAAAGTATTATTTTCATGATGGATGCAAAGCAGGCCAATATTTTTTATACAACTTTCTGCCATCTTAAAAGGAAGGAATTATACCTACTAATAACACTGTGAACTTGCTATACAGGTCTGTAGAAGAGATTCCCTCAGAGCATGCATTCTTCTCATCCTGGTTGATTTCAACACTTAGCCCATTCGATAAACTAGCCTCTCAGTTCCTTTGCTTCCTTATCTCCAGTGGTCTACACCTCTAAGACTTAAGCTACTCCTTTCACAGCCACACTCGAAACTGTCCTCCTCCAAAAGATGTATTTTCTGACCACAACCACGTAGCCTTCCAAAAATCTCACTTCCTTATATTCTTCACAACCTCACAGTATCTTCACCACCATTATTTTTACTTATCAGTCTTACCCTGTATTCATTTTCACCTCTATCCAAATAAGATCCTAAGGGTCAAGTGAATCACTCTCTTGCCAATATATTTAATTTATCTCACCCTACTGTCCTTTATTCTACCTTCTGGTAAAACAATGTTACCCAGTAATCCTCCCATGTTTCTCAAGACAGCTCTCTCTCCTCTTCTCCATATCCTCTTCCCACAACCTCCCTGCTCCTTCTCAGCAGGAGCCATAAAATGGGAAATCCCTCAGCCTCTAGTTATTGAACCTTAAACATCCTGCATACGGCATCCTTTTCCCCTTTCCTCTGGCAAATGTGGAGGTGTGCACCCTTGTATCTAAAGAAACTGTGCTCTGGATCCCATTCCCTCCCATTTCTAGGAACTTTGTTTCATTCCCTTCTCTCTGCATCTTTAACCTCTTTCTATGGGCTTCCTCCAATTAGCATTTAAACATGCTTAAATTAATCCCATGTTGAAAACAAAAAGAAAGCAACACAAAGCTCCCGGCTCCAGATTTGTCTCCTCCTACTGAATATCTTTTTGTCCTCCTTTATATAGTCAAATTCCTTGAAAAAAAGTATTTATAATTGATGACTTCATTTCCTCAACCCACTCTGAATTTCTAATCTAACTGCAATTTGCTATCCATACCGCCCATGAAAGATCTTCTCCTAGTCCTAAATTCAGTGAGTCCTTTTTAGTTCTTATTTGGCTGGATCTGAAGCATGGAGCACTGGACAACTGACCTCTCTTCCCTCGTCCACATGAATATATATTAAGTTGGTGCAAAAGTGATTGCGGTTTTTGCCATATAGATCTTTCTCCTACAACTCTCAACAATCCTCCTCAGTCTCCTTAAGCCACCTCTTTCTTACTCCAAACAATTCCATCTACTCTACCAAATATAATTTATTTCTAACATATATTATATTCCTCCCCTGTGCTTTGATCTCATATCCTATTGCCCAATGGACATCTCTACCTAAGCATCTTGATTTCAACTTGCTCCAAAATAAACCAATACTCTTCCTGTGTGTTCCTAATTAACATACTTAAAATTAACTAGTTTCCCAAACTAAATATATGTGCGCTATCTTTGACTTTTCCATCTTCTCCACCCCTTTATCTAATTAATCATTAAATTTTGTCCTATTCTCTAATGTATCCACATTTCTCTAGCACCTCTGCTACTAACCTTCGTAAGGATACCATCACGTCTTGCCTCCTTGCAGCAGGCTTCTATCTGATATCCCTACTATCAATCTTGATCCTTTAAAAACACAAATCTGTCATAAATCCATCTGTTTCCCTGTCTTACAAGATGAATCTCCCTAAATTCTTAACATGATTTCTAAGTCCTTCTTGAGTTAGCCCATTGCTTACCTTTCTAGCCTCTATTCTTTCCTCACTTCCTCTTTCATGCTCTGTTCCAGCCATAATAATGTGCTATGCTTTCTACCCTCTGGGTCCACTGCACATGCTGCTCCCTGTCTGGACCTTGTCTTTGACTGTACCTTCTCTGAGAAACCTCTAATCCCTACAACCAGATTAGGAGTCCTTCCTGTAATTAACTGTTCTTCCCTATGTTAGAACTGCCAGTTTACTTGTCTGTATTCTAAACTAGAATGTAAATTCCCCAAGAGCAGGGATGCTCATTCTCCATGAGGGAAGAGATTTATGTATCTTCTTGACAGTTATGTCTGTAGTTCCTAGGATAACTTCTGGCATGTAGTAAGCATGTAATAAATACTTGCTGAATGAATGAGCTTACTTCATATTGTAGTTGTAAAAATTAAAGTAACATGGGAAAAGCAACTAATTCATAGCAAGCACTTATATATATACTATTTGTTACCAAAATCAAAATTTAGCTGTGTGCTCTAATAAACTTGTATATTAGGTTACTGTGGACAAGATGGCTCAATGTGTTGACTTACTGTGTGTTGAAATTATTAGAGAGACAATTAGAGGAAAAGGTATGGCCAAATAGAAGATTGAAATCTAAGAGTGGCATATTTGACACTATTTCTTTACTTTTCACCTTTGGGTAGTAAAAACAAAAATATCTATACCAAACAAAACAAAAAGCTGAAAACCTAGCAATGAGAGAATGATGAATGAGGAAATCTTTCCAACAGTAGTCTTTCTTTAGTCTGGATAAAGACTATTTTGACACAGGGGTGGGATACTCACTTTGTCTCTAGTGCACCAGAAATGTAAACATACTACATTTTCCCCTTTGGCTTTTCTTCAGAGGTTGGCTTTTCCTTAAAATATGTCAAAATACAAAAAACACAATAACCAACCTCTAAATAATTGAGTGCAGTGTGGCCTAATCTATATAAAACTAACACACTATAAAATCTATAAACGCGGTGTTTAATTCTTTGTAGCAATAGGCAATGGCTCTAAAATCATGAACTATGGTACCAGGTTCATTTGCGGGGGTAAAACAGTATGTGTGCCCGTTTACCTACATTAATAAAAACAGCAGCTTCTAACCAAACTTATTCATTTTACTATTTATAATAAAGGTTACTTTTTTGGGTGGAGGGCTAATACAAAAACAATAAAATCAATCTGATCAGTAAGTAGTTTACTGCATCTTTCAGTAAAGTGAACCAAAGTAATTTGAAAGACCTTAAAAAAAGCACTATAATGTAACAGTTTAATTAAAACACTTAACCTACTCTAAAACATTTTATTATTTTGTATTTTGTTTGTATGGTATTGATACAAGTTCTGTAAAAAATAAAATTGGATTTACTACTTCTATTACTGCTCTTTGACTAAATAATGTTAACTAATTTTCTAACAGCTTGACTTGGGCCCAGATTTGACTTAGCAAAAGCTAGAGAACGAATCCTAGGTCACAGAGATACAGGTTGAGCGTCCCAAATCTGAAAACTGAAATCCAAAAGCCTTCAAAATCTGAAACTTTCTGAGTGCTGAGATGATATTCAAAGGAAATGCTCATCGGAGCATTTTGGATTTCAGAATAGGGATGGTCAATCTCTAAGTATACAATGCAAATATTTCGAAATCTGAAAATATCTGAAACACTTCTGGTCCCCAAGCCATTTTGGAAAAGGTATACTCAACCTGCAATTCTAATATAACCCATTATTCAATTCCAGTAAAAGAATAGGAACAACTGTTTAAAGCAGTCAGAAAAAAAAAGAAAGTTTGGTTTTTGCCACTTTTACGTTATTCCTTAATAGTTGAACATACCAATTTCAATCCTATATTAACTCACACATTAATTAATTCATTCACTAATTCACCAAGGACTATTTCAGGTATAATTCCTTCAAGTTAGGCCATATTTCATATCATACTCCTTGCTGTTAGATGGCTCAATGAAAGTATCTGGGGAGCCAAATGAAAAGGGGTCTCCTTCAATTAGTGATCTTTTAATTTAGTTTTTAAGAAGCAAAATGTTGTGATAAAACCTGAACTAACAATCAGTAACCTATAAATTGTTTAGCATAAAACCTCTCAAAGTGGGTTTTCAAAAAAATAACATTGAATAAACGTGTGAATAGATCTAAGAAAGTCAACATCACTTCAGAGAATTAAGACTCCCTGCAAAAAGGGTTTTGGATACAAATACAAGTATGCATTTAACTCAACAATACACTGAAATATCTAATCAGAAAACAACAAAATATTTATGTACATGATCCTGAAATACCTGATTTCTGCCAAATGATATAGAGGGCAAAATAAAAGTACAAAAGTTATAAACATATTGGAGAAAATGAAATAGAATTTTCTTACCCAACGATGACTTTACAATTGATTTAATTCCTGCATAAACCAACAATCCCTTGTTGCCTGGAGATTTCTGATCCATATCTTCTGTGTATTGCTTCATAAGTATTTAAATGCATAGGAAATACTAGTGATGCATAACAAAATATTTCAAAGCTAAATTTACTTTGATTTGGAGCCAATTCATAAGTATCAGTGTAAATAAGATGGTTCGACTCTATTGCAGAGATACACCGTTCTTCCTCCTACACAATCTACAAAGCAGTATTTCGAGTTCAAAAGTTTAGAACAATTTTACTTTATAATGTTAACATTATGTAACTTGAATTTGTATATAAAACATTCAGCATATTTATAGACTGACTTTTCAGCAAACTTCAAGAACATTTCTACTTGATTCATCTCACAAAATTCACAAGGCAAAGGATATAGTGCAGAGTATACCAGAGTGACTTGAGCTGTGGATCTTCATTTCCAGCTAAAATGTGGTTCCTCCACACCTGCTCTGTATCAAGTCCATATCTCGATAAAGCCCGAAGGCGCATCTTCGTTGCTATATCTTTTTCTAAAGAATTATCATTTTCTTCTTCCGTACATTCATATAAATGACGACCACAAGCCCACATTAAAGATGTAATTGGGCTCCAGGCAAGAGATATCCTTTCAAAAACAGTGAAGTCAGACATTGTTCGGTTGGGAGTTACAACTATCATTCGATTTTGACTTGTTGGATGCCATGCAAAGGAAGCAATGTAATTGTCACAAGGCTGCACACTTCTTTCAATTATTGTGGGTTCAGTTTCATCCCCAATGGGAGTGGGTGTATGCTGCATATCATACAATCTAATAATATTACTATCCCTTGTTAAAGTGGCAAGTAGACCAGTCCTAGTGGGACACCATGCTACTTTTGTTAAGGGTTTTGGTTGCTCAGTCAGTGTCAAAACTGGCTTCTCAAATTTTCTAAGATCCCATATTGCAACCTGACCTTCATAGAAGGAAGCAACACGATCGTGGAAATATGGGTCTACCGTCACACCCTGAACAGCTTTTGTATTTACAAACATCTTTTGGCTTGTATTCCGAAGATCAAATATAGCTAGGTTACGATGCATACCAGCAAGGAGAAGTTTCTGGTCTCGTGGAAGCCAACAAAGAGAGAGACAAGCATCATTCTGTCCTAACTCATAAAGTGGTTTTGTTACTAATAATGTTGTTTCAGTTTCACCTGCTGAAAGTTTCACTTTTTCCATGGGAACTATATCAGGAGTATATTTGCTGCAGATATCCCATATTAGCACTGAAAAGTCAGCTCTGTGCTTATCTAAACCAGCAGCTAGCCAGTTACTATCCAGTGGATTCCAGGCAAGGGTATTACATTGTCGTGCATGTTTTGGAACAAACTCTTTTCCTATCAAATCTTTGAACTTTGAGTTATGATCTTGACCAAGACTTGTAAGCACAACTCGACCATTTGCTTGTCCAACTGCCAGCAGACATTCAGGATCATAATTGAGATACCAGGCAACACATTTCATATAGGGTGTATCTGAATTTATTGACAGTAATGTAGCTGCAGAGTCTTCAGATAAACGTAAAGATCCAGCTTTGAGTTCTGAATTCACAGTAGATTCCACATGATAAAGACTTAGTTCTGAGTCACACACAACAAATCTATCAACCTGGTGTGGTGCCCACAAAATATCAGGTTTGGTACCGCTCATGTTTACTGATGTGCTCAAAGGGTCCACTCAGGTCCATTCACTGAAAATATTTAAAAACAAAAAGTTTTAAAATATCAACAAAATATAATTCTCACGTTGAATAAACTATTCAGAAAGACAATTCTCTAGTCAAGAACCCTCTTTTTCAATATATTTGTATTTCTATCTGCTAGGAATTCAAGAAAATATTTATTGAAAAAAAAGGAGAAATAACAACCACTTCCAATAAAATGAGCTGGTAGGAATCTGAGAATCCCATCCTGGCTATATTTCCCAAGACCAATTATCTTAATTGCACTGTTACTAGTACCTTCAGCTTAACTTCAGGGTTATAACGACTTCAGTGTGGTAAGCAAATTAATAAGTATTATCCCTTTGAAGGGGGGAAAACTTAAAAGCATTATGAATCACATTCCCAAGCAATAGTTTAAAGCAGTACTGCCCAATAAAATCTTCTGCAATGACAGAAATGTTCCATGTTCATGCTGTCCAATATGGTAGCCACTAGCCACACGTAGCTACTGGACACTAGAAATGTGACTAGTTCAAATTTTAAACCTTAATTTTAACAAATTTTAATATAAATAACCATATGTGGCCATCATAACGAACAATGGAGATTTAAAGTACAATGCCATACTAAGACAGAGGTTTCTTCAACTTTCAGTAATAAGCATCAGCCTTGTATGGCAGAATAAACACTGGAATGTACTGAACAAACCTGAGTTCCAGTCGTGGCTCTGCCATATATTAGTTATATGCCTCAGAAAAGTCATTGTGTGTGGGGAACCCCTTTGTTTTCTCATCTACACAATGCAGGAGTTGGTTTAGATTAGTATTTCCCAAACTCCAGTCATGTAACACCTGTGCCATTAATATTTTTCTTTAAACTGACTCATTTTTAAAATCTGAAAATTGACTTTAATCTCTTCATAAGGTCCATGAATCATGGTATGCTATGTTAAATATATTTTTTAACCTACACTGAAATATATAACTATTAAAAATGCTTGATTGTGTTTTATCTACAAAGCATCCTGTTTATGATCAGTGGTACGCACATACCACACTCTTGAGAAAGTGAATTAAGTGATCATTAGAGGCTCTTTCAGTTTTCGGTTCTACAAACTTTGAATAAGTGTTAAAGTAGAATTTTTGCAAAAAAATAAATACTCTAGCAGTAGAAGCATACAAACTAAATATAGCTATAGTTTAAAATGGTGTTTCAATAATTAAGGTTGTCTACAAAAATTTAAATGCCTGTTTCTGAGGTTGGCAAAAGGTAATAGTTTAGATTCAAAATGAATAAACATACTTAAAATCTTCATTGCAATTGGTATCTGTACAACTATGTTGTCAGTTCACATAGGGTAAAGCTATGGTTCACTTACCTCTCTATCCTTAGTACCATATATACAGCCTGGCAGAGACTCCTAATAAAGATATACTAAATAGTTCAACTCAAACATAATTTTCAGTTTCAGTTAGGAATTACCAGTCTTGCAAAAGTTTCAGTTAGGAATTACCAGTCTAAAATAGACTCATATTATTTAGACCACGAGTCCCCAACTCCCAGGGCCGCAGACCAGTTCTGGTTCCTGGCCTGTTAGGAACCAGGCCATATAGCAGAAGGTGAGCAGCAGGAAAGGGAGCAAAGCTTCATCTGTTACTTAGAGCCACTCATCTCACACACTGCCGCCTGAGCTCCGCCTCCTGTCAGATCAATAGCAGTATTAGTTTCTCACAGCAGTGCAAACCCTACTGTGAACTGCACATGACAGGGATCTAGGTTGTGCATTCCTTGTGAGAATCTAATGTCTGATGATCTGTCACTGTCTCCTATCACACCCATATGGGACCATCTAGTTGCAGGAAAACAAGCTCAGGGCTCCCACTGATTCTACATTATGGTGAGTTGTATAATTATTTCATTATATAGTGCAATGTAAATAGAAATAAAGTGCACAATAAATGTAATGCGCTTGAATCATCCTGAAACCACCCCTATCCCTCGTCTGTGAGAAAACTGTCTTCCATGAAACCGGTCCCTGGTGCCAAAAAGGTTGGGGACTGCTGATTTAGGAATTCTTATACTGATTTTATTTCCTTCTTTAGCATTTCTCAAGCCCAAGATCAATCATTTCAATTATATTCTTACTAGCACCCTCAATGTCTTCATTTCCTTGTCACTTTGGGTTTGCCTTTTGCCAGTCATTTACCCAATTATTTATCATCTTGTCTCCTCATTCAGGCTTCCAAGTGCTACCACACTGAGGATAGTCTCAAGCCTCTGAAAACTGATTTCAGTAAATTAAGGTATACAACATATCTAGTGTGCGGTGCTGGCAGTTTTTCTTTTATTCATCTTTCCCCTGGGCCCTTCGGAAATATTGCTTTATAGAATATCAGAGTAAAAATCTTTCTACAACACAACTTTGACCAGGCTATCCTTCCTTGCTTAAAACCCTCTAATGGTCTCCAGCTGCTCTTAGTATAGCATTCCAAATCTTCAACCTAACCTACAAAACCCTAAATGCTTTTGGTCTCTGCCTACTGCATCGGCCTTGTGGCACAACATTCTTGCTGTCCTTTTACACTGTCCTTTTCAATTCCTAGAGTATACCCTCCTCCCCCATCACCATACCTTTGCAAATGATGTTTCCTCTGGTTAAAGCATAGTTCTCTGCCTTCTGGGTCAAGTTAATACCTGCTCAACCTTGACATCAACCACCCTCCATCCCCTCCCTAGTCGACGTCAGGTTACTCAGACATACACTGTCATTAAACAGTATTCTTTCCCTTTAATCATCCATTTCTGTCTCTTCTACTGGATTATACACTCCATGAGAGCAGGTGAAGTATTTTTTTGTGTTCCACTGTACCTCTAGTCCCCAGTACAGTGCTAGACACTCAGTAGGAAGTTTAATAAACATTTGTTAAATAAATGCATGTGCTGAATGATCCCTCTGACACTTCTCACAACTGGTATCTCCAAGTTTTACCTATTTCCTCATGCTTCCACTTCTACCCTTCATAGGAGAGGCTGGCTCCAGCCAATATTTAAGTGTCTGCTATCATACTTCCATTTATTCTGTAACGATTGGGCACCTTCTATGTTCTAGGTGCTGTCATAAAGCTGGGAACACAGCAGCAAACACGAGCAGATGAAGTCTCTGGTCTAAAAAAAAACCTGCACTGTAGTGATAAAATTAAGCCCAACCTTAAAGAGAGTTAAAAAATTTAAGAATGAGGAGGAAAAGGGGCACCTCATGTGATAGGCAGCAGCTATGACAACAAAGAAAAGGAACAGATACTGCCAAGTAAGGTTTCACACTCATATCACCACAAACAAAGGAAACCTCTTAATTGACATCATGAGATCTGCCCCATTTTCCCATCTCATTGAAAAATCAATGTTTAAATAAACACACTCTTTAGGCCTTCATTCCACAACCCTACTCTTTATACCAATGTATGGTAAGCAATTTTGATGCCACATAGAAAAATCCATCTTACAAAACACAAAATACGAGTTGTAGCGTAAATTTTAGAACATTGATTCACATGACTCTCAACGGAGAATATCAGCATTTCTTCCATTGTCATGCACCTAAAATATTTATACTGCCATCCACTAAATCTGATGACAGTAATTCATACAGAATCAAAACTTGAGAGAAAAAGACTAGCTAATTCTTCTCACTTTACATAACAGTAAAGTGAAGACCAGATGTTTGGGTGCTTGTCCAGGGTCTCTCAACTTCCATCCTAGATTACTGCAAAGAGAAAGGATCAGCTACACAATATGCAAGGCGTGGTGCAAAATACAAATGCAGGGCCCCTTATTTAAAAATTATTTAAAATGTCAAGACAGTGATAGTAGACTAGCCATTAAAATAAGTGCTAGCCATTATAAATGCTGGACTATGCGCTACTGCACAGGTTGCACATTATAAGAGTAACCCTGTATAGAGAGGTGCATCTATGTCCACCCTTTTAAGAAGTGTACTTTTTTCACCATCTAATACACAGGATAAACAGTTCCTTGCTCATGAACATACATCACCAAGAATCTGGTGTAAAGAAAACAATATAGAGTCAGAAATCCTACAGCCACTCCCCAGTTCAAATCCTAACAAATCTTGTAATACTCCAAAACCATAAACCGAGATAAAATCTATCCCATTTCCATCTCACAAAGTTGTGACATCAACTGAAATGAGCTCTTCACATCACATAGATGTTAGTATCACTACCATTCCCGTAATCAGCCCTGAAAGTTAATGTTTTTTCCAAACGTTGGAGACATTAAAAAATTAGGTGCAGAAGGGGTGCGGTTTGCAATAAGTATAGCTTGTATTTATATCCTCACCTTTCAAGTTTAACAAGTCTCACTTCCCATCAGTGACTTATCAGCAAAGGAAAGCCATGCTCATTCTGTGTTTATTCATCAGAATATCTGTAACAGCACTGTCCAAAAGAAATACAGTGTGAGCCATATGATTTAAAAATTTCCAGTAGTCACATCTAAAAAGTAAAAATAGGTGGAATTAAATTTAAAAACACATTTTATTTAACCAACATATCAACGGCATTATCCTTTCAATATGTAATCAATGCAAAAATTATTAGTGAGGATTTTGACATTTTTTTTGGCACCAACTCTGGGAAATCCGATGTGTATTTTACACTTACAGCACATCTCAATACCATGTGGCTACTGGACAGTGAAGTCCAACACATTACAATACTACTAAGTGTACAAAGTATCCAATCACATGATTTTTGATGTTGTCTTTTACTTTTCTTACCATGGCAAATTACGAGAGCGGTTTCAAGAAATTTCCACCATCAGCATCTTCGAGGAGATGCACTGCACATATCCAAATTTCCCTTAAAATATACAAAAGGCCTGCAAAAGCAGTCATTTGCTAACCAATTCAGCAAAGTCCACATGTGTGAGGTTTCATTCATCCTCTTAAGGAATTTTCACTACTCGTATGTGAAGAGAACAGAGCTCACCGGGAGATAGGCCGTTTAAGAAGTACAGTATTTAAGAGGGTACAATGGCAACAGGGCACGTTGCTATTTCAGGTAAAGCAGGAATCTGAATCCGACTCTCCCGCTCCAAGCACCTGGCTGAGCCTCCCGGGAAAGGCGGGGAAGCCGCTCCCCACAAGCCTGCCGTAGTGAAGGCTGTAGCGTGGCCTCTGCGCCCCGAGGAGGTCCCCGCAGGTCCCGCGGCCGCCCGCAGCCCCCGGTGGCTCCCGCGGAGGCCCGACCGGCTGGCCGCCCGGCGCGATTATCCCACAGCGCGGAACGCGCTCCCCGCCGAGACGCCCGAGCCTTTCAACTAGGCTATCTCGGGCCCCTAGCTGCGGCCGCTGCGCTCCCGAGACCCGAGACGCGGGCCGGGTCGAACTCACTGACCTGAGGTGGCAGCGCGGCCGCCGCACAGCCGCTTCCGGCCGGGACACCGCCCCTCCCGCCGCAGGCGCCCGGACGCGGGCAAGATGGCGGCCGCGGCGGCGCGGCCCGTGACCTGGACCACTGGGCTGGGGCCCACGACCCTACTACCACGCCTCGGGGACGCGCAGCCGCGCCTTGGAAGGGGAGTTTCCCGCCGCGAGCCCCGCCCTTCCCCGCCCGGGAGGCGCCTCGGGGCGGGGTCACTGGTCGGGAGGCCCCGCCTTCCGCCCGAAAGCGCCTGTGCACCCCGCTGGCCCCGCCCGTGGGTCCACAAGCCGGATCCACGGGTTCCTAGGCTGGGACTGCTTCTCAGAACCACTCTGCCGTTTTCAAGCAGGGTCGCACACTCTAGCTCACTGGGTCCATCTTAATTTCTATTAAACTTTTTTTTTTTTTTTTGCAAATGAGGTAGTAGGAGATCCAAGGTATTTGGTTAATGATTTATTCAGTCATTCCACAAACTTGTCTTGATCACCTGTTATGTACCCAGCACTGTGCTGGAATACCTAGGAGACAGGAGTGAAGTAAAAAGACATGGTCCGGGCAGGAAACAGGCAAGGAGAGCCTTGACTTGGTAGGGCTAACACAGTGCTACACAGGAGGGACGCCCGCTCAGCTTCGGGGTCAGCAAAGCTTCCTTAAGGACTACTAGGCTGAGACAAGAAGGATGAGCATGGGATTAGCCAGGTAAGGGAACAGGGCAGTGGGGACTGGAAGAGAAGAGTCTTCTAGCACTGAGAAAAAGCAAGTGCTGGGTCAGGAGAGAGAACATAGCAGTGAGGAGGCAGTAGGTATGGATGAATGAGCAGAGGAAGTGGGGAGAGATTAAGATGCTGTCAGAAAGGGGTTGGAAACCAGTTTAGTGAGTTTGGATGGACTTTTTCCTAAAGGCAGTGGTAGAGTCATCGAACGTTTTTAATCAGGCAAGTGGTATGATCAGGGTTTTTTTGTTTTGTTTTGTTTTGTTTTGTTTTGTTTTGTTTTGTTGAGACGGAGTCTCGCTATATCGCCAGGCTGGAGTGCAATGGCGCGATCTCTGCTCACTGCAACCTCCGCCTCTCGGGTTCAAGGGATTCTTCTGCCTCAGCCCCTGGAGTAGCTGGGACTACAGGCACGGCGCCACCATGCCCAGGTAATTTTTTGTATTTGTAGGAGAGATAGGGTTTCACCATGTTGGCCAGGGTTGTCTCATCTGTTGACCTCGTGATCCGCCCACCTCGGCTTCCCAAAGTGCTGGGATTACAGGCGTGAGCCCCCGCGCCCGGCCAGTATGATCAGTTTTTGCGCAAAGAGCTGGAGGGATAGAGTATCAGAATGAGGGATGACAGAAACGCAGGTTACCAGTGGCATGGAGAGTGGGCATGGAGAGAAGTGGGCGCCCTGGGGAATATTTACAGGGTGGGATGAACAGAGGTTGGTGATTGACCAAGTGAATGACGGTGAAAGAGGATTCCAGGTTTTTTGTTCCCAAAACTGAGTGAATGGTGCTGCCTCAGGTGTCACGAGTCTGACCTTGAGGCAGTCTTCAGATGTCTGACAGTCTTCACTTGTATGTTCATGCTTAAAAGTGGGTGGTCTTGGGCTTGTGGTGGTGATGGCTATAAACAGCATTATGAGCTTAGTCTTGATGATCTTCGTGGCAGATGGTTTTGATAAGATGATGAGTTTGGGGAAAGTATTGCCTTCCAATCCTGCCATTAGAAGAGTGTAGGCTGAAGAAAGTGCTGTATTATTGAGAGGAGACACAGCAGTATTCATCACTTTAAACACTATCTTGTCAATCTTCTCAATGGTTTTGGCCTTGGCCTCAAACCCCCACACAAAACCTCAGATCAATACAAATCTCTTCCTTTTCTACTCTTACTATTCATAGTTGAGGACAACTTTTCTGCTTGCACTCAGGAGATGACACTGCCTTCTACTTCAGAAAAGAAAATTAAAACTATTAGGTAGAATTTCCACAACTTTCTACTACTTCCTCCTGCCCTCCTCCAACATCTTGATTCACTACCATTCTTATCTTCTTTTCCGTGACTAGGAGTAAAAGGAGGAACCCCACATATTTCTCCTCTTCTGAGACCTTGCACCATCAATTACTCCACTTCCATGTATCTTAGCCTCTCCATTTCTACTGGTTCTTTACCTTCAACACATACTCAAGTCATTCCCATTTTCTCTTCAAAGGAGAGGACCATATTTGCTCTCTGTGATTCCACTTCCTCCTCTCTCCCTTGAATTCACTCCATTCAGTCCTTCATGCCCACCATGCCACAAAACTGCCACTTGTCAAGGTCACCTGTGAGCTCCATGCTGCCAGTTTCAATGGCCAAAGCTTCACCCTTGCAACTTTTGTTGTTGTTGACTACTTCCTCTCTCTTGACATGTCTCATTTGCTTGGTTCCATATCATCACTTTCTTCTGGTTTGTCTTTTATCCCTGTGACTTCACTGTTCCTTAAACATGACAAGCATGCTCTTGCCTCAGGGCTTCTTCACTAGCTATTCCTTCTGTCTGGAATGCAGAAATCTACATGACTCATACTCTCCCTTCACTCAAGACTCTGCTCACTTGTCACTGACTACCTATAAATTAGTTCCTTTGTTCTTGTCTTCATGACACCGCAACTTCACATACATGCCATCTCTTTACTTTTCTATAGTTGTCTTCTTCTAGACTGTGTCTTCTTATCCCCAGTTTTCATTCTGTAGTTTTTTTTTCTTTTTAGTAAGAGGAAATATCTCTACATTCAAATCTGAGCAGGGCATTTGGTGACCCACTTAGACATGAAATTCCTTGGCCTCCCTTTCAGCAAGATAAGGCTATATCAAAAAGTTATGTCCTGTAAGATGTGAGTAGGACTGGATCCTGTCCCTTAAAAAGAAAGTTGCTTGGTATACCCTTTCTCTTCCCTCTTCCTGCTCTCTGGCAAGTGGCAAAAAGAAATGGAAGAAAAGACTTGAAATGGAAGCCAGGTATTAAGGAAGGCAAACTGTTCTCACTAGCCTAAGTCCCAAAAGAATCTCAGGAAGCTGGGGCACCTCCTCCCTTGGATCACAGACTTCTGGACCATTATGCAAGAGAAAATAAACTTTGTTCTTTTAAAAATCATTGTTTGTTTGGAACTGGTAGAGCAGCTTAGCCAATTCCCTAACTAAAACAGAGGGGCTCTGTCTACTTTATTCTCTGCTTAATCACCAGGATGTAAAACAGTGCCTAAATTGGCTGGGCGTGGTGGCTCACGCTCGTAATCCCAGCACTTTGGGAGGCCAAGGTGGGCAGATCACAAGGTCAGGAGATCGAGACCACGGTGAAACCCCGTCTCTACTAAAAATACAAAAAATTAGCCGGGCGCGGTGGCAGGCGCCTGTAGTCTCAGCTACTCAGGAGCCTGAGGCAGGAGAATGGCGTGAACCCGTGAACCCGGGAGGTGAAGCTTGCAGTGAGCCCAGAGCGCGCCGCACTCCAGCCTGGGGAACAGAGCGAGACTCCGTCTCCAAAAAAAAAAACAAAAAACAAACAAACAAAAAAAACAGTGCCGAACAAATGTGGTCAATAAAAATATGTTGAATAAATCCTAAAACAACATCTTTATTCTACATCCTCCTCCAGCTAATGTCCTTTTTTCAACTTTCTTTTCCACTCAAGCTTTGTGAAAGTATATCTTTTTTCATATTGCCACTAGTTCTTCTAAAGCCCCTAACAGGAATAAGTGACACTTTTCTCAGTCTTTTTGGAAACTGATTCCCCTTCTCTACTAAACCAAGATCCTTGCAGGTAGCAATCTTTTAGCATAGAACTTTGGATTTCCTTTAGCACCTGTTGCATAGGTATCCAAAAAATATTTACTGAGTTGAGTGAGTGCTTTGTTTCTTTGGAAACAGTAAACCATAGCAGAGAACTTGACAGACTGGTCTGAGATTATACTAGTTGCCTTTACTAAACGTGGGTTTTACAATAGATCCTAGAGCTGCTATAGTTCAGTCTCAGTATTTTGTTTTTAATTTAAGCTTCTGTATTTCTAATAGGATTTTTTTTGTTTGCTTTTTTGAGATCAAGCCTCGCTCTGTTGCCCAGGCTGGAGTGCTGTGGTGTAGTCTCGACTCACTGCAAACTCTGCCTCCCAGGTTCAAGTGATTCTCCTGCCTCAGCCTCCCAAGTAGCTGGGATTACAGACATGCACCACCACACAGGGCTAATTTTTGTATTTTCAGTAGAGATGGGGTTTCACCATGTTGGCCAGACTGGTCTCGAACTCCTGACCTCAAGTGATCTGCCTGCCTTAGCCTCCCAAAGTGCTGGGATTACAGGCGTGAACCACTGCGCCTGACCAGGATGTTCTTTTTAAGCTTCTTCATTTATGTTGTGGTGATCCCAGACAGGATTTTTGTTGTGGTTTTAAAACAAAAAGGATTGCAGTTGAAGGGCAGCGAATTTCTTTTTTATTTACAGCTGCTCCTGGCAGCAATTCAGTTACTACAGTACTGGGATATTTTGTGAAATCTGTGACTGGCTAATCCAATTCTTTTTATTTCCACATGCACAAAATCAGTCTGTACCTGAGAGCAAGTTTTGCTTTTAGATGGAGGCTGAGGAGGTATCAAGCTGAAACGAAGGCCCTGTAAACATGTGCCATGGCTTAGGTAATCTTTTCACAAAGGTTGAAGATCAGAAGATCTGAGATATCTTAAAATAATGGCCTTCAAAAACTTTTCTAGCATATCCCCAAATAAATTTTTTAAATCAGTGCATTTCTTCATACATTTTGGGATTACATCTAACATTGTCAAAATAAATTTACATAGTTGTCAAGTATATGATTTCTAATATTTTTTAAATCTTTAAATTATAAGCAAAACAGGGCTGGGCATGGTGGCTCACACTTGTAATCCCAGCACTTTGAGAGGCTGAGGTAGGTGGATCACCTGAGGTCAGGAGTTCAGGACTAGTCTGGCCAACATGGTGAAACCCTGTCTCTATTTAAAAATACGAAAATTAGCAAGGCATGGTGGTGCGCACTTGTAGTCCCAGCTACTCAGGAGGCTGAGGCAGGAAAATCGCTTGAACCCGGGAGGCAGAGGTTGCAGTGAGACAAGACTGTGCCACTGCACTCCAGCCTGGGCAACAGAGTGAGACTCTGTCTCAAAAAAAAAAAAAAAAAGGGTTTTGGAAAAATTTGACAAAGCATATCATGTGAATTCAGATTTACCTCAATACCAAGAATTATGTTTAAATAGGACAAAGAAGATTTAAAAAATTTTTATTTTAAGTTCAGGGGTACACGTGCAGGTTTGCTATATAGGTAAACTCATGTTATGGGAGTTTATCGTATAGATTATTTAGTTACCCAGGGATTAAACCTAGTACCTGTTAGTTATTTTCCCTGATTCTCTCCCTCCTCTCACCCTCCACCCCTGGTAGGCCCTAATGTCTGTTGTTTCCCTGTATGTGTCCATGTGTTCTCATCTTTTAACTTCCACTTATAAATGAGAACATGCGATATTTGGTTTTTTGTTCCTGCATTAATTTGCTAAGGATAATGGCCTCCAGGTCCATCCATGTTCCTGCAAAGGACATGATCTCATTCTTTTTTACAGCTGCATAGTATTCCATGGTGTATATTTACCACATTTCCTTTATCCAGTCTGCCATTGATGGGCACTTAGGTTGATTCCATGTCTTTGTTATTATGAATGGTGCCACAACAAACATACATGTGCATGTGTGTTTATAATAGAATGGTTTATACTCCTTTGGGTATATACCCAGTAATGAGATTGCTGGGTCAAATGATAGTTCTGTTTTTAGGTCTTTGAGGAGTTGCCACACTGTTTTCCACCATGGATGAACTAACTTATACTCTTACTAACAGTGTATAAGCATTCCTTTTTCTCTGCAACCTTGCCAGCATCTGTTATTTTTTGATTTTTCAATAATAGCCATTCTGACTGGGGTGAAATGGTATCTTATTGTGGTTTTGATTTGCATTTCTCTAATGATCAGTAATGTTGAGCTTTTTGTTCATATGCTTGTTGGCCACATGTATGTCTTCTCTGGAAAAATGTTCATGTCCTTTGCCCACTTTTTAGTAGGGTTTTTGTTTTTTGCTTGTAAATTTGTTTAAGTGCCTTATAGACACTGGTTATTAGACTTTGTCAGTGGCATAGTTTGCAAAATTTTCTCCCATTCTGCGGGTTGTCTGTTTATTCTGTTGATAGTTTCTTTTGCTGCACAGAAGCTCTTTAGTTGAATTAGATCCCATTTGTCAATGTTTGCTCTCGTTGCAGTTGTGTTTGGTGTCTTTGTCATTAAATATTTGTCTATTCCTATGTCCAGAATAGTATTGCCTAGGTTGTCTTCCAGGGGTTTTGGGTTTTACATGTAAGTCTGTAATCCATCTTGAGTTGATTTTTGTATATGGTATAAGGAAGGGGTCCAGTTTCAGTCTTCTGCATATAGCTAGCCAGTTATCTCAGCACGATTTATTGAATAAGAAGTCCCTTCCCCATTGCTTATTTTTGTCAGCTTTGTTGAAGATCAGATGGTTGTAAGTGTGCAACCTTATTTTTGGGCTCCCTATTCTGTTCCATTGGTCAATATGTCTGTTTTGTACCCATACCTTTCTGTTTTGGTTACTGTAGCCCTGTAGTATAGTTTGAAGTCAGGTAGCATAATGCCTCCAGCTTTGTTCTTTTTGCTCAGGAGTGCTTTGGCTCTTCAGGCTTTTTTTTGGTTCCATATGAATTTTAAAATAGTTTTTTTCTAGTTCTGGGAAGAATGTCATTGGTAGTTTGATAGTAATAACATTGAATCTCTAAATTGCTTTGGGCAGTATGGTTATTTTAACAATATTGATTCTTCCTATCCATGAGCAAGGAACATTTTTTCTTTTCATTTGTTTGTGTCATCTCTGATTTCTTTGAGCAGTGTTTTATAGTTCTTCCAGGAAAGATCTTTCACCTCCTTGGTTAGCTGTATTCTTAGGTATTTTATTCTTTTTTTTTTTTTTTTTGGCAATTGTGGATGAGATTGTGTTTTGATTTGGCTCTTGGCTTGACTGTTGTTGGTGTATAGGAATGCTACTGATTTTTGTACATCGATTCTGTATCATGAGACTTTACTGAAGTCATTTATAAGCTGAAGGAGCTTTTGGGTAAAGAATCATGTCATCTGCAAACAGGGATAATTTGACTTCTCTTCCTATTTGGATGACCTTTCTTTCTTTCTCTTGCCTGATTGCTGTAGGTAGGACTTCCAATACTATATTGAATAGGAGTGGTGATGGAGGGCATCTTGTCTTGTGCTGATTTTCAAGGGGAGTGCATCCAACTTTTGCCAGTTTGGTATCATGTTGGCTGTGGGTTTGTCATAGATGGCTCTTATTATTTTGAAGTATGTTCCTTCCATACCTAGTTTATTGAGGGTTTTTTTTTTTTTAACATGAAGCGGTGTTGAATTTTATCGAAAGCCTTTTCTGCATCTATTGAGATAATCATGTGGTTTTTGTCTTTAGTTCTATTTATGAGACAAATCACATTTATTGATTTGCATATGTTGAACCAACCTTGCATTGCAGAGATAAAACCTACTTGATCATGGTAGATAAGCTTTTCGATGTTCTTCTGGATTTGGTTTGCCAGTATTTTGTTGAGGATTTTTGCATCAAGGTTCATCAAGGATATTGACCTGAAGTTTTCTTTTTTTGTTGTGTCTCTACCAGGGTTTGGTATCAGGATGATGTTAGCCTCATGGAATGAGTTATAGAGGAGTCCATCTACCTCAGTTTTTTTGAATAGTTTCAAGTAGGAATGATACCAGCTCTGGTAGAATTCTTCTATGAATCTGTCTGGTCCTGGGCTTTTATTTTTTTCATTTTTTGTAATTGGTAGTCAGCCACTGATTCCATTTCAGAGCTTGTTATTGATCTATTCAGGGATTCAATTTCTTCCTGACTCAGTCTTGGGAGGGTGTATATGTCCAGGAATTTATCTATTTCTTTTAGATTTTCTAGTTTATGTACATACAGGTGTTCATAATATTCTCTGATGGTTATTTGTATTTCTGTGGAGTCAATGGTAATGCCCCTTTTATTGTTTCTAATCGTGTTTATTTGGATCTTCTCTCTTTTCTTTTTTATTAGTCTAGCTAGTAGTGTATTTTATTAATTTTTTTAAAAAACAAGCTGCTGGAATCATTGATCTTTTGAATGGTTTTTTGTGTCTCAATCTCCTTTAGTTCATCTCTGATTTTTGTTATTTCTTGTCTTCTGTTAACTTTGGGATCAGTTTGCTCTTGGTTCTCTAGTTCTTTTAGTTGTAGATGTTAGGCTGTTAAATTGAGATCTTTCTAACTTTTTGATGCAGGCATTTAGTGCTATAAATTTTCCTCTTAACATTGCCTTAGCTGTGTCCCAGAGATTCTGGTACATTGTATCTTTGTTCTCATTAGTTTCAAAGAACTTCTTGATTTCTGCCTTAATTTTATTATTTACCCAAAAGTCATTCAGGAATAGGTTATTCAATTTCCATGTAAATGTATGGTTTTGAGCAAATATCTTAGTCTTTATTTCTGATTTGATTGCACTGTGGTCCAAGAGAGTGGTTGTTATGATTTCAGTTCTTTTGCATTTGCTGAGGAGAGTTTTGTGTCCAAGTATGTGGTCAATTTTAGAGTATGTGCCATATGGTGATGAGAAGAATATATATTCTATTGCTTTTGGATGGAGAGGTCTGTAGATGTCCATCAGGTCCATTTGATCTATTGCTAAGTTCAGGTCCTGAATATCTGTTAATTTTCTGCCTCAATGATTTGTCTAATACTGTCAGTGGGATGTTGAAGTATCCCATTATTATTGTGTGGGAGTATAAATCTCTTTGAAGGTCTCTGTGGACTTGCTTTATGAACCTGGGTGCTCGTATATCAGGTACATATATATTTAGCATAGTTAGGTCTTTTTGTTGAATTGAACCCTTAACCATTATGTAATCCCCTTCTTTATCTTTTTTGATCTTTGTTGATTTGAAGTCTGTTTTGTCTGACATTGAGATTGCAACCCCTGATTTTTTCTGTTTTCCATTTGCTTGGTAGATTTTTCTCCATTTCTTAATTTTGAGCTTATGGGTATCATTCCATGTGGGATGGGTCTCCTAAAGACAGCATACCAATGGATCTTGGTTCTTTATCCAGCTTGCCACTTTGCCTTTTAATTGGGGAACTGAGGCCATTTACATTCAAGGCTAGTATTTGTTCTTATTCATATTCTGAATTCTATTTCTGTCATTTCAGCCATCTCAGCCTTGTTCAGAACCCTTGCTGGAGAGATGGTGTGGTCATTTGGAGGAAAGAAGGCACTCTGGCTTTTTGAGTTGTCCAAGTTCTTGGGTTGGTTCTTTCTCATCTTTGTGGGTTGATGTTTCTTCAATCTTTGAGGTTGCTGACCTTTGGGTGTTTTTTTTCTTTCTTTCATCTAGGATGATGACCTTTAGGGTTTGGTTGTGGCATAAGATGGGTTCAGTCAACTGGCTTTGTTTTTGGAAGATTTTAGGGGGCCAATGCTGAAGCTCTCAACTCCTGGACTGTGTGCTGTCTCTCTGGGGGACTTGTATCGGGCCCTGATGTTGTTCTATGGATCTTTGAGGTTAGGAATCCACTGTATGGGGGTTTGGGGTGGGGAGCTGAGGTGGTTTGGATTGCTGTTCACTACATTCTAATGGGTGGTATTAGCTGAAGCATTTTGTAGTGCAGTGACACTGGGATCCATCCTCATTCACACATGACAGCAGCAGTGGGAGCAGAAGCATAGTAAGGTATATGCTTGTTGGCTGTAGCAGGGTACAGGTGCTGGGGTGCTTGCCTCCAAGTGGGCATTCATGACAGTGGCAGAGGCAGCACCGCTGGGTGGGGGTGGGGGAGTCCCTGCTGGCAGCTGTGCATGCAGTCATGCTGGTGGTGTTGTTAGCATGGGGGTGTGGTGCTAGTGGGCACAGGTCTGTGTGTGTTCTCTGTGTGCTGCAGGTAAGGGTGTTCCCTCAGAGCAGGGGAGGATCCACTGTTCTTGTGCCTAGTTTCACTCCCAGGGCAGTGTTGGCACAAGGGCAGGGCACTGGTGGGAATAAGGCTGGCTGACTGACTCTGTGCTCACCAAGGCTCCAATTGCAATGGTGGTGGTGGTGGGGACGTGGGGTGGAGTTTATTCCCACTGCAGCAGTAGCAGGGCAGGGAGCTTGCACACACTGCACTGGTGGGCAAGGAAGGCAAAACTGGTTCATGTACATGTGCTCTGGGAAAGCAATGTGGGGGCTTGCTGTGAGCCTGGGGAAAGCTGCAGTGTAGGGAGGGGGTGGGCAGGCTGGTTCATGGCCATGGGGGCCACCCTTCTGGAGCTGTCTGCCAGCCAGGCATGATCTGCCAGTGCAAGAGCTGTGAAGTGGGACCACAGGGCACCTGAGGCTGCTTTGCAAGCAGATGTGGTGAGGCTGGGGCCCTGGGAGAGGCCAGCAGACCAAGAGGTGCTCAGGTTGAACTGGCCCCATATGATGGGCAAGATCACCCTGCCGAGTTCAGATCTCACAATTTCCATAGGGCTAAAGTCTCCTATGGGAGCAAGTTGAGCCGAGGGAGATGGGCTTCCGTGGCTGTGCTCCACTACAGACCAAACCCTTTAGGCTCTGCCTCAGCTGATGTGCTGCCCCCACCACTTCTCTAAGCAGCTCTTCCTGCTAACTCAAGTGTCTGTGCTGGTCGAAGGGGTCTCCTCCTGCTGGGATTCCAGAGGCCCATGGCGAGAACAGGTTGCTCCTTGCCAGTTCAATCCACCTGTTCGCCTGGAGTCACTGGGGCCAGGAACAAGTCCCACTGTGTGGTAGCCTCATGCGGGGTTCCCAGCTTCTTCTCCCTTCAGCCAAGCTTCTGGTCTTCCCTCCATCCACTCTAGGTGCCTTCCCTCTGAAGATCTGTTAGATGAGGTCCAGTCATCTTGGTTCCTTGGTGGCAGCTGTTCCACCTGGCTGTGTCCAGTCAGCCATCTTGCCCTCCCACCAGAAATTTTAAAAAATTTTCAGGTAGAAAAATAGTTCGATTGCTTTGAGTTTTGTGTAGCTTTGGACTTTTAAAGTGTCAGAATTTATTCACTTACTAAAAGTGATTTGGAAAGTTATGCCGTTGGTTTAATTATTGGTAATTACACTGTCATTCTCTTTCCCTTGTGTATTGAACTAGGTCCAGAATCCAGTTTACGTAGACCCTGAACATGTTATGAGAATCTTATTGGTATTTGTCCCCTGTATTTAAAGATCAGCATTGGATTATTTCACATTGCATGCCTGTATCAAAACATTTCATGTATCCCGTAAATATATACACATACTATTTTTTAAAAAGTACACCTTTTTAAAAAAGATTTTTAAAAATAAATAAATAAATATTAACATTGGAATATTTCAAAGTTGTCAGTGTGGATTGTCTCAACCAATAACTACTGCTTGATCTATATAATTATTTTTTTAACAATAATTTTATGATTAAGTTATTCTTCAATTGTAGGAAATTTTACATTGTTCTAGTTTTTCTCCTTGAACTTGTATTTCCAGTTCACTTTTTCCCACTGGATTATTTATTTGTTTATTTAAGAAAAAATGTATAAATATATAGCATCTACTATGTGTCAGAGATTTTAAATATAGACTCATTTAACGTACTATCTCAGGTTAGGTTTCCTGGGAACTAGATTCTAAGATGGAGACTAGGATGTAGCATATTCATTAGGGAGTATTGTTGGGATCAGCACCTGAGGATGGGAGGAGGAAGAAGAGAGATTAGGTAGGGAGGGAAATTGAGCAGCTATGCAATGCCAAAAAAGGCCTCAGCCAGCCCATGGGTAACTCTGGAATTGGACTGGTCCTTCAGAGTTGTCCTGAGTTGAGGGCCGGTGCACAGGCATTTATACTCTTCCATTTATGTGGATGTGTCATTGAATGTGAACTGTCTCTTGGAGGAGGCATGATTTTGAGTAAGGCAATTTCCTCGGTTAAGGCAGTTCCCAAAGAAAGCTGACAGCTGAGGGCTGTCTGCTGGCAGCACTCCCCACAGCTGAAGGAAGAGATCACTAATGACTGAAGGAAAATCTGGAGGCGCATCACAGGGCTCACCACATCTTCATCACGACTTTATGAGGATAATACTATTATTTTTCCTATTTTGCAGATGAGAAAACTGAGGCACAGAGAGGTGAAATAAGTTAGCCAAGCTCATACGTTTCTTAAATGGTTGCGCTAGGATACAAACCCAGACGATCTGGTGCCAGCTTTGTGCTTCTAACCACTGGCTCATGCACTCTCCAAGGGAACTGCCTTTTGATCTAATTACATGCTGTCATTAAAATAATCTTTTAAAGCAGGAGTTAGCAAACTTTTTATAAAGAGCCAGATAGCAAATATTTCCAGCTCCTCAGGCTCTGCTGCTTTTGTTGCAACTATTCAATTTTGCTCTTGTAGTGCAAAGGGAGCCATAGATAGTGCATAAACAAATAGGCATGACCCTGCGCCAACAAAACTTTATTTGCAGAAACAGGTGACAGGCTGGATTAGCTTGTTGACCCTTGTGTTAGGAAATTATTTAAAGATTGAGAAAACACTATGGTTTACTGTTACTGGAATGAAATATTACTGGATGAAATAATTATAATGATCCTAGCCTTATTTTAAAAGGGTAAGTTTTAACAGTAGATTTCTCTGTGTGGTAGGTTTAAAAGTGATCATTATTTTCTTCATTATACTTTTCTGTGTTTTCTAAATTTGAATGTAATTGTTACATGCATTACAATATAAAAATGTTTTTAATGAGAAAAAATGAATGTTATTTTAAGAGTATAATTGGAGAGATTAGGATGCTAAATTCCATAATAGACACATCATAATCCTATATCCACGAAGTTAAGGCACAAATAAGATTCAAGTAGCATATCAGATGCCTTATTAACTGGAGCAGTTTTAGTATGACAACTGCAACATGAGCAATGCAAACATTTCCTGCCTTGCTCATTGCTTTTTTTGTTAGTAATTTGGTGCATTTCTTCTAATGCACACTGAGGCACTAAAGTAGCAGCTATCAAAATTGTTCTCAAACTGGCACTGTTAGTCCAGTGAAACCACAGTCATTTTACTGCCTGATCTCTACCCCTCATTGAACAAGACTTGAATAAATCACATTTGGGATTTTTGAAACAGATGATGTGGCTACATTCTGCCAATGTCTCTGCTCCCACAGCTATTGCCCTGCTTTAGGTCTTAATTACTCCTCACCCAGACAGTAGTCTCCCCAGTTGGCCTCTGGCTCCCTGGTTCCTACTCATTTACTCTAATTCTTCTCCTCTGTGAGGCCAGATTGATTACTCTGAAGCATACCTGAAACGACCCTTTATTTAGAGCCTTTCATTAGTTAACATTCCCTACAGATCAACATCCAGACACCTCAGCCTTGACTTAAGATGTCCGTGTTGCAAGTCATAATGGTTGAGAGATGAGAAAAAAAATCTTGTATTTTCAATGAATCAGATTAACTTTATAATTAGACCCAAAGCAGTTATATAAACAGTTTTCTGTTGGTAGTAAAATAAGAAAAAGATTTCCAGAACAAGAACTGGGAGGTAAATGTTTATTAGACTATGAAGACAACACATTCAGGACCAAGGTCATTTTGAGAAAAAGATTAGGTCACAGAAAAATCAAAGCATATCTGATTGGCCTGAGTCAGTAATTTGGACTATTTCAGATATAAGGTACAATGTGTAACTGGAAAGCCTTCAGATGAATAACAGACTTGACTCACATGCTCTAAATCCTGGAACATTAGCAGCTCATTTGAGAAGCTAAGCCTGACTTTCTTGGCTAAGTATAATCATAACCCAAGGAAGCAATGAAAGAGGGGAAAAAACCCAGAAGCATAAAGAGAACCAGAATTAGAATCAGGACAGGCATGATGTGGACAGAAATTTACTTCCACAATTTTAGCCTTTTTATGACTTTTATGCTATTCAGTTTTATAATCATTGTTCTATTGGCATATTTTGTCCTCTTTTTGAAAAATATTTCAAATAATTTCCTACTTTAAACTTGAGAAGAGGGATTCAGTTTGCAACAGTGCTTAAGATAAATCTCATTTACTAAATTAATAGATGTTAAATGTGTTAGTTGTATAAATGAGGTAAGTATATGTTAATTATTTAAAGATTAGTAAATTACATATAATGGCGAATATTTCTCTCCATGTAACATGGATAAAAGCATCCGGAATTTTTTTAAAGGGTTATCAACATGAGATTGTCGCTATCTACTGTGACCCAACATATTTTTTCATACTTGGTTTCTTAATTCATACCAGAGCTGTCCCACTGAATTGTTCCCAATTACTTTTCCATAGCACTTTCCTTATAACATGCTTTTGTTCCTTCCCCCTAGGCCCCCAGAATGCCCTTCTCCAAGACTTAGAAAAATCAAATGCTATCCATCCCTCAAGATACATCCCTCCAGCCTGTCCTTGAAGTCTCCTGCAGCTAGAAGTAGCATCTATCCCCATCTGGACTCCTTAGCACTTTGCTGTACCTCCCTTGGTCCCCATCTCTTTACACACACACACACACACACACACACACACACAGAGTATTATAATACTATTACCTATTATATTACATTATATTATTGTAGTTCTACAGGAACTACAAGAAATTCTACTATGAATTCCTTGAGAGTGGGATACATTTTACAGTCATCACTGTTTCTCTCATTATTTGTGGAATCAAAAAACTGAGTGCATGATGAAAAATTATACAAACACATACATGCTTTCATTCCAATTGAAAATTAAAAAATATGACTGTTAAAACAATGTTGAAGGACATGTAATAAAATTCAAATATTCCTACCGTGCACAATTGTTTTCACTTCTCTGTGCCTCTTTCAACATTTATTTGTGTGCATGCACAGCATATTTGTTTGTGTAACAGGATGTTAAAAAATAGAATTTGTTACCTGTAGTTTTTGCTAAAGCTCTACTAGACTATAACAGAACAATAGGTGGTGGCATCTCCATTCCCCATGAGATGCTACCTACCTATGCAGAGCTGGAAAAGATTTTGCGACCTGAAGACCCAATCCTTTCTGAGAGATATAAAGGAACAAAAGAATCTGGAAGAGATTTCTTTGGAGAAATTCATTTTCTGTGAGTCTCACTCCTAATCCCCTATGAGATATCTGGGGGTGAGGGGCAGGTGCTGTTCCACACAGAGAGCTTGAGCTGTGCATCTTGGAAGAGGGAGGTGGGTAGGGAAGAGGGTGGGCTGCTTTTGGACTCATGCCTTAAAACTCAGGTACTGGGGCTGGCTGGTTCTAACGGCCAAGAGGTGAGAGGTGCACCTGTGGGGAACAAGCTGCACTCTCAGAGTTTGTCAGGATAAAGGATATGTGGGCCTTGCCCTGTGGATGGGATGTGGACTACAAGGGCAAGAGAGTCAGCTCGAAGAAATCTGTAGAATTATCTGCCAGGGCTGAGGTGAACACAGCAGAGAGATGTTGGAGGTATTCTGTTGGGAACAAGACAGTGTGAGGTAGAGATTGTATTTGATACCTGCTAGAGAAGAGATATTGCATTAAGGCCAGCATTAAGAGAACTTCAGATGAGAAATCCTGGTGAAGCAAAGTCTCCAAAGAATGCATGAGACCTCTGCAGTGAGAAAGAGATCACCTCAATACCTTCCAAAATCAAAGCATGGCAGTGACCAGCTAAGCAGATCTTTCCTGTCTTCTACCTGAAAGGGCCTGAAACTGCGATTCATGAGTTTGGGGAAGGCAGAGAGGCACAAAGTGGGGAAATGGAAAAGTTGACCATGTCCCCTATCCTACTGCAGTATTCCAGAGAAGAAAATTCAAGCTCAGAATATTGGCTACTACCCGGGATAAATATTTAAATTATTGGAACGAGAGAGTTTTTGTAACTAAATTTGAAAGAAGTGACTTTTTATATCAAAGACCAACCCAAAGATTTATGACCACTGCCTGTGATTTCATCCATGTTACAAGGAATATCCCGCCCCAATAGGAAGAGCAGTGGGGGAAAA
This sequence comes from Theropithecus gelada, assembly GCF_003255815.1. Classification (NCBI taxonomy): domain Eukaryota; kingdom Metazoa; phylum Chordata; class Mammalia; order Primates; family Cercopithecidae; genus Theropithecus; species Theropithecus gelada. The sequence goes on from NC_037670.1 coordinate 105,545,790, forward strand.
ATAAAGTTGTTTTATGATGCATCCTATGGAGTTCTACTCGACAGAGTGGTAACATTCAACTGTAATCAGGATGAGCAAGACACTTTATTAAACTAAAATTTTAAACTTTAATAAATATAATACAAACTGAAAAATAAAAATGATTTTTCAACTCTACACAAAAATGTTAACTGTATAAACAGTGAGATGTTACACAGGGCTGAGGCCGATAGTTCTTCAGTTTGTACATTAAACGCCTCCATGGAGGGTCAATTGCATCCTACTTATTCTGATGGTTATCAGGTAGCAAGAGATTTAAGGAAGAGGCACTTTTCTAATCTGGGGTAGAAAAAGGAAGTATACTGTGTATCATGAGAAGTATTCGCACATAGTGTGTCAATTAAGCAAGTGCTCAGACTATTAACAATATTACTATGTGATGAATGTTTATACAGTGGATTCAAAAATGAGCTTCTTTCCAGAAAGCAGCTTAGTTTTCATTAATTACCAGCATCTTGGAAATTATTTATTTAATGGTTTAAAAGTTAAAGTTTCGATCTATATTTGTTTTTTTAACATCAGCCAAGGAAATACATTTCTATCATATTGCATCTTGGGAAGTATGCAATAAGTGTAACTATTGAATATATATTGAAGAGCCACAGACACTGAATTTAACTGGAAGAAACTATTTTAATTAGAAAGACACTCAATCATCTCCTGTGACCAGCTTAAAGTTTTTGTTTTGTTTTGTTTTCTCTTATCTGGAACAAGCTAAACTCATATTTAGAAAATAAAGTTAGTTTTTTGGGTGCATGGGTTTTAGAGTAAACCAGTAATTTAGTAAACTTTGACATTTCCACTTTGTCTCCAAACATTTAAATTCTATTTGTCTGATTGAAGTTCCAAGGCATTCTGTGTTTACTTAGAAATGATTCCATATATTAATGTTTACAAATGCTAAATTATATTTGTTAAATACATGTCTTATTGCCTAAGAGTTTTCCTTTTTTGTAAGTTTTTAATATAAATGTCTAGGAAATAAGACTCCCATTTAATAGCTTATAAAGAATGCTGATGTATCAGCAGTGGCCTTGACATTATTGGATACAAGTAAGATATACACTGATGATTAAATCTAATTGGCTAAGATTATCCATTCTAATAAAAGCACTGACTCCATGATGTTTTCTTGTGGCTGAAATTAACATTCGTGTTCCTACCAGCTCTTTAATATCTTAGTTACTGAAAATTATTCTTTTGGACCTAATTTTTTCTTTACTTTGGATGTATTTGACAAGGTAGAAGTTAGGGATTGGAGACTATGTAAAGAATGAAATAAAATGTAGTCACTTTTAACTATATCCACATATATCCACAGGGAGATGGGGGTTAACACTGATAATTATTCTCAACATTCTTCTTCTGGGTTTGGAGTTAATTGAGAAATATACATAGCGGTCAGAAACATAGGGATCAAAATATCAGCATAGTTTTCAGTAAAGCCGAATGTGCCTTGGACCTGCGACTCAAACCAAGCTTCTTAGTAGCTGTACCCATGTCTAGACTTTGGGGTTTCTCATGGGTATTACAGTTGTAAAGGGTTTCACTTGCTGCCTCCCATCCTTGGATTCCGAATAATAAGTGTGGAAAAGAGGAAGTCACAATGCATAGGACTTTTAACATATTAACTCCACTAGTTCAAGAAAAATCAACTAATGGGTGTTAGATCAATGGATGTTAGACTATCTCCCCCCATCATAACACTGAGATGGGTCAGTGTTAGGGTTGCTAGATTTAGCATGCACAAAAAATTACAGGCTGCCAAGTTTAATTAAATTTCAGATAAGCAATGAATTTTTTTTCAGTGTAAATACGTTCCAAATGTTGCATGTGACATACTTATACTAAGGATGAGATACACCTAACTCCTCCTCCTATGAGTAGGAGTGAATTAAGGGATATAGAGATACCTAAAATTACACACTAGCAGAGGTATCATGAAAAAATGAAGGCAGGAGCATAGGGTTCCCATGACATACTTTGGGGAATTTTGCGAGTTTAAGTCATCAAAATCTTTGGAAAGATAAAGTTATTTAGAAGACAATCACAAAATGCTATAATATTTAAAATAGTTGTTCATTTTACAACCATTGCTGATGAATGACTATTGCTATGGGTACTATAAAGAAGTAGAATTTTAAAAAAAATTCCTGCCCTTAGTGAAATATATATTATTTAAGTATTATTGTATAACACAAAATATTTACTTCTCAGTACAAAACACAATAAGTATTGTTCGATGAATGGTACCATAAATAATGCTGAAAGAATTCAGAGCAAGGAATGATCTTTGTGGGCTGCATACCAGTTAAGAAGCATTAAAAAGTAGAAATTTGCCCCATTTCCTATGAGTCTAGAGATAGAATGAGCTTCAAGTAGAGGACAGAAAGAAATGGATGATGTCAAATGATAACTGATGATTTGTTTATGAGTACATATAAGATGTCTGTTTGGGATTTCTAGGGCTATTTGGAGAGTGAGTATTTTGCAGGGGCTAAGGATGCAAGTTAGTGAAGTGGCAATCTGTTGGAAAATTAAAGTCTCCATGAGAAATGCTGAAAATAAGAATTAATGAGATCTGGTGGCCTAAGGAATAGAGTCCAAAATGATAAATCTGTGTAACTGGCGTGGTATCAACTCTGTTTTAACTATTGCTTAATAGGTTGAGGAGTTGAAGTGTTTTCAAAGTACTTTTCATTATGAAAATTTAAAAACATGTATATTAAAGGGAAGATGACAAAAATCTGTATACCAACCACTCAGAATTTAAATGTTTCAGGGTTTTTAAAAAATTATTCTCAGATCATTAGAAACAGAGTTGAAGTCCCCTTTGTATCCAGTCCCAGTCGTATTCCCCTTTCTCTCTGCAGTGATAACCACTATCAGAAAACTGGTGAGTTTCCTCCTATCAAAGTTTGTTATAGGTTTACAACATATAGGTGTATCTATTTTACAGATGTATCTGTAAGATAGCTAACATTTTGTATGTTTTAAAATGTTATAGAAAATATATCATATTTTTATATCATTCCATAGCTTTCTTTTCTATTAAAATTATATTTTAAAGATATATAAAGGTTATAAGATATATTTGTTGAATAAATAAATCAATGTTGTTATGTCCCAAATTATTTATCCAACCTACTGATAAACATTTAGGTTGTTTCAAGCATTTTTATTAGAATAAACATTCTTATCTATGTCTTTTGAACAAATGTGCTAGAATTTCCCAGGGTATATTCCTAGAAGTGAAAAAAATACACATTTTTATTTTTAACAAATATTGCCAAGTTGCTCTATAATGCAGTTTTACCAAATCACCCTTCCCACCATGTGTCCTATTTCCCAACATCCTTACTAACCCTTTATTACTCTCTTTAAACTTGTCAATCTAATGAAAAACATATGATATCTTAGTGTTTTTAGTTTGCATTTTCATGAATACTAATGAGAGTAAATACTTTTTCATATGATTATTAGCCATTCTTATTTCCCTTCTAAAAAATTGCCTTTTCTAGCCTGGGCGACAGAGCGAGACTCTGTCTCAAAAAAAACAAAAACACAAAAACACAAAAACCAAAAAAACAAAAAAAAAATTGCCTTTTCATATCCTATTTTTTTCTTTTTCTTATATATTCTGGATACTGATCCTATACATTATGAACATGTTCTAGTGTTGTTTGTCTTTTAAGTTGTTTTTGAAATTACAGAACATCTATGGATTTTTACTGTTTACAAAGCTCTTTTGATACTCACCACAACACTGTGAGAGAGGTGTTATTTTTGTTGTTGATTCGGATGCTGCTGTTGCTATCCTTATTTTTATTGGGCTCCTCCTCATAGTCTTCACTTTTAGATGTGGAAACTGAGGCTTTCATAAGTTACAGGTCCAGTGTCAAAAAGAGGCAGAACCAATTCTCAGACCTGTGTGCTGTACTGTTTTAAGAGGCAAGAGGGCACCGCACAGCCTGGAAGTTAGGTATGGTCTCTGGTGTGCTGAAGATGGCTCATGTTACCTTGTGAGGGTCAACTGCTAAATTTCCAGAAAGTTTGTGAACCAGTTGTTAACCACAGATACTATTAAATGTTGTATTATATATTTAACTTACAAATAAATAAATTACATTAAAAACAATAGTAATAAACACTCAAAACTCATTACTTCCTAACTATTTAGTAAATCTTACTATTGTGTACGTACTTGAGGTTGTTTGCATCCATGGCAACTGTATGATGGAAATCCTGCAGAGTGGTATGCTGCTATATATTTGTGTTTCTCTTTCTAACCTTGTGTTTAGTGATGTCATGTGAGTCATTTGAAATCTGACATAGTAGCATTTTTTACACAATAGAAATCTGCTACAAATTAGGGCTTGAATTACTGTCTCATTTATTGTTTAGACCAAAGGAAGTGACAGAGAAAACAATAATGCAGATTAAACTCAAAAGTGTATTTTGTCTGTAATAGTTGAATAAGAAAAAATCTAAGAAAATGTTTCAGTATTTGAAAAGTATTATATTATTCAGCTACAAAGTTGCTTACATCATTGACAAACAAATGAAGTTTCAATGCACATCCACATTTTTCTTTGTTTCACTTTTGTCTTACTTGTTAAAGAAGAGGAAAATGCCAACCAACATTCTTGTTAGAACTACACTCATTCATCAGTAACAAACACAGATTGGCTAAGGATATAAGAATTTGGTCAAAAATCAATGAAAGCAATCTGTATGAGTCAGTTTGCTATATAGAATTTATAATAGAGAATATTGTGTATTTTGTTATTATTTGAAATTTTATACCATACATTCATTATACCAATAACATTTCCAATAAACTTACATATATGTATGTGTACAATACACTTTTTTCCCAGAGAGACAGTCATTAAATACTTTTCAGCAGACTACTGGGTACCATCTTTCTCCTTCATTTCTTCCGCTTTCCTAGGCCAATTAGGTACTAAGCTCTTTGATTCTGCTTCTTAATATTTTTTAGACTTCTTCACTTTGCATTCTCATTGCTGGTACTTGAGAGCCTTATCTCTCATTGGTGTCATAGTAAGTTTCCTAGTAGATCTCAGCCTCCAAGCTTGTTTTCCTGCCATTATTCACACAGCGATTAGAGTGATTTTCCTAACATGAAAGTGTGATCATGTCACAACCCTGCTTCAGATTGTTCATTGCTTTCAAGTAAAGTTTAAATCCTTTAACATGGCATAAAAGAAACTGCTGTTTATCCTCTGCTCCTGCACTTCCAACTTCCATATCACAGTCTGGGCTGGGTGCTCTCTGTGTAGGTCTCTTTTATAGATGTTATCACACTATATTGCTCTTGCTCTTTCTGGCCTAATATTTTGTTATGAAAATTGTCAAACATACAGAAAAGTTAACAGAAGTATACAGCAAACCCATTACTTGCCACATAGATTTCACAATTGATATTTACAATGAACGTATTTGCTCTATTGCATAATCTACCCATCTACCCATTCTTCTATCCATCTCTTTTCTTCTCTTTTTCTTTCTTTTTTTAGATGGAATCTTGCTCTGTGGCCAGGCTGGAGTGCAGTGGTGCTATCTCAGCTTACTGGTTCAAGCAATTCTCCTGCCTCAGCCTCTGGAGTGGCTGGGATTACAGGCGCGTGCCACCATGCCCAACTAATTTTTGTATTTTTAGTAGAGATGGGGTTTCACCCCGTTGGCCAGGATGTTCTTGATTTCCTGACCTTGTGATTCGCCCGCCTGGGCCTCCCAAACTGCTGGGATTACAGGCGTGAGCCACTACGCCTGGCCACATCTCCTTTCTTTATGATGCATTTCAAAGTAAGTTGCAGACACTGGTACATTTTGTTCCCAAACCCTTCAGCATGGTATTGTCAACTAGGGTTAGATAATTTGATTACTGAATTTTTTTTTTTTGTAAAAATTGCCATTGCTCTTTAGTTGCTTATTTTCTTCACTGGGTTGAAGTGACTGCGTCTACCTGTTTTCTATCCAGTGCCTCACATATAGTAGAAACTAAGTTAATGTTAGTTAAATGAATGAGTTTTGGATTTCATCAGATGTTACTTAGAGAACTTCTTGATCTTATATAAGAGTAGTTTTATCACTCTTTAGTTCATCTCCTTATTCTTCTGCCCAGAAAATGTGTAGAAAGCAATTTATATTCCACCCATTCAGCATCGCAGATGATTAAAATGTGTAATCTGTAAATAATAGTTGGCAAACTCTCACTCTATGTCTTTCTACGAAGTCCCACAAGGTGGTGCCCAAATATCTTTTTTCAAACAACAGTCCCTCAAGACCCGTGCAGAGTCCTGACTAAATTGTGTTAGTATTTGGCATTTCTGAATTTGGTCAATTAGAATAACAGAAAATACATAATTAAGTAAAAGTTACTCATTTTAAATAAAATTATATATGTGTAATTTCAAAATCTATAGCTCTGGATATAAACAATGAATAATGATAATAGATACCTTTATTCTGTGCAGAATTTAATGTTATTAAAAGGTTGTTCATATCCCCAAATAGGAAAAAACAATTCACCTCAAGTCCCCTTTACTATAAACTTTGTCCATCAATAATCTACCCCTAGTATAGAATTTATAAGGGCAGAAGAAGAAACAAACTGTTGTACAGGAGGAACTAGATAATTTAGATGCAATGAAAAAAACAGATGATCCTATTACCTTAATTGGGAACAATGTTGTATAAACCAGCATTGTAACGGCTTAATATAACATGAGATAATAAGTTACTTAATGCTCTTAAAACACTTCTATTCCAGAATTTTGGGAGAGTTATTTCAAAACTTTTTTTTTTTTTTTTTTGATATTCTTATTAAATCTCAAATACACTGACCAGAAAACCCAAGTGGGTATTGTGTTTCTGCAGCTTATTATTCATGCAAACGATGATATCTACCTATATTACTAGCTATATTTTGATTAGGGATGAAAAACATGGGCCGTCAGTTACTGAAGTAGCTGTAACAATCCCCAGTTACTCAGATAAACCTGCGCAAACCTGGAGGAGAAAGTTTTTCAACCCAGGGTTCGAAGAGGTGGTGTTCATTGCCTTTAATGGCCCAGGCACTAAGATTTACACAGAGAGGTGAGACTCTTTAATGTGCGGGAACTTAGCCCATGATGATTTGTTCTGAGCCATTTGCCACTAAAGTTAAATCCTTACAAATATAAATTATTAGCCATACAGCCTCCTTTTTCTCCTGCTCAAGCACAAGCCTGGATAGCGCAAAGGCCTAAAATTTTTCTAGGGCATTTAGAGATAATGAAAGATGGCCACTTTGATGTATAAACACCTAAACTTTATTCCCTCGCTGATTAATGATTTGACCTTTCGGTGGGTCTTGATATCTGTCCTCTATTTTATCAAGTGTGAAATGGCAGAATTAAATAAAAGTGATAGCTAAGTTTCCTTCCAGTTCAGAGATTTGACACTATTGTTTGTCCCCAAGACAAGAAAAGTTTAAATACCAATCAGTGGTAATCAAAGAATTCACCAACATCTAGAACAACACTGTCTAATACCTGAAAGTAAAATGAACTCGGTGAAAAACAGAAATACTTTTCCATTTAAAGCAGGGTTTAGTGAAGGTGTAAATAGATCTGATCTTTCTCTATTTGTAGGCTCTGCATGAAAAAGTTAAAACTGCTCTATCCGGCCGGGCGCGATGGCTCAAGCCTGTAATCTCAGCACTTTGGGAGGCCGAGACGGGCGGATCACGAGGTCAGGAAATCGAGACCATCCTGGCGAACACGGTGAAACCCTGTCTCTACTAAAAAAATACAAAAAACTAGCCGGGCGAGGTGGCGGGCGCCTGTAGTCCCAGCTACTTGGGAGGCTGAGGCAGGAGAATGGAGTGAACCCGGGAGGCGGAGCTTGCAGTGAGCTGAGATCCGGCCACTGCACTCCAGCCCGGGCGACAGAGCAAGACTCTGTCTCAAAAAACAAAACAAAACAAAACTGCTCTATCCACTGACCAAAGAAAATAATTAAAGAAAAATATTGAACATTCAAACCTATGATAGGACTAGATCAATCTACTTTCAGATATTTCCTAGAAAAAAAATTGTAACATTTTCCAGATGGCACTTTGTTTTTTTTTTTTTTTTTGGTCTAAAATAATTGCATTTAGTAAGGAATAAACAACATGGGAAGATGAAATGTTAATATTGAAGAAACATTTTAGAGAAAGAGATTAATAGTCATAAGACAGGGAATTTAGCCCGTCACTATAGCCTACGAGGCACTGTGTGTTGCAGATGTGACACAATTATTCAAGCTGGGGATTGAAAGACAAATAATGAAGCAAGAGATCTTAGGGAGTAAACAATATAAAATATAATTGAGTCCATGTTGCTGTACACCAAAACTGCTCTAAACCATAAAGTTTATTAAATAATAGTAACAATTGAAAAATAGTAGAGGGAATGTGGAAGGATCAACTCAATCAGAATTTGGTGAGGGAATAGGGACTGAAGTCACGCTGTTCCAGATTTAAGCAATGCCACATCCTATATTTTATTACCAATGATAATTTTTATTTTCTCATTGTCTTTGAATGCTTTTAATCTTTCCCTTTGTTGACAAATAAGACCAATACAGTTTTGGTGTTTGCGGTGGTTTGGATATTTGCCCCCTCCAAACCTTGTGTTGAAATTTCGTCCTCACTGTTGGAAGTGGGGCCTGATGGGAAACGTTTGGGTCATGTGAGTGGAGCCCTTATGAATGACTTGGTGCCATCCCTGTGGTAATGTGTGTGTTCTCCTGTATTAGTTCCTGGGGAAGCTGATTGTTTAAAAGAGTCTGACACCTCGCTCCCTGCTCTCTTGCTCCCTCTCTTATCATATGATCTTCTCACACTGGCCCTCTTTCACCTTTTGCCATGAGTAGAAGCAGTCAACCGCCCTCACCAGAAGCAGATGCTGGTGTCATGCTTCTTGCACAGTCTGCAGAATTGTAAGCCAAATAAACCTCTTTTCTTTATAGATTACTCAGCCTTAGGTATTCCTTTATAGCAACACAAAATGGACTAAGGCAGTATTCCTCTAATTACTGATGAAGGAGTTGAGAGAATGATTTAGTCATATTCTGGGTCCAAGGATAACGAATCCCAGAAATTTCAGAGCTTTGGGGCAAGTGTTAGAAATTCTACTATATCAACTTTTCTACTGACAAAAGGAAGAAAGAAAAAGAAAGAAAGAAAGAAAAGAAAAGGAAAAGAAAAGAAAAGGAAAAGAAAAGAAAAGAAAAGAAAAGAAAAGAAAAGGACCTTCAGGAACAAATTTCTTCAAATAGGTACGAAGGTCATTCATTTCTTCCTTGTTAGTTGGTAATTTTTTTTTTCCACTCTAGATCAGCAGTGTGGGAGGTGGCTAAAATAGGGAGAAGCTTGTGAAACTATACTATGCCTTAATCTTGGTCGAAATGTATAACTTTGATTTGTTATCAACCTTTTTTTTTTATTTCTATGACTTCATGCAGATAAAATTCTCTGAAATATGTAAGTCTTAGCAGACTTGTCTCTTTTTAAATGATTCTAGGACCCCAAAATACCATCACCACTGAAATTAAGATGTTGGCACTGGTACTAGAATCAATAGACACAATGCAGATCCTACTATGGTAGCATATTAAAAGAATTTGAAAAAGTTGAAAAAAGATTTTCATCTAGCAGAGCTTTGGAGAAGAGCAATTTATTGTATCATAGACCTCAAGTGATTGATAAACACTAAAAATTACTTCTAATAATCATTCATTTCACAAATATGAGTGCTTACTCTGGGATATTTATAGTAGTAACAATGAAAATAGTATGCTATATTTCTTCTAGAAAGACTTTACTACAAAATAACTGTCAGAAGGGCATGGGCTCCACGTTGCCTTTTTCTAGTCATTAGGGTTATCCATGTTCTCTTATTTGGTCTGGTGTGTGTCCAGTAGCGTACTAATTCAAGACCATCTGTTGGGATTAGGATTGCAGTGGTGCATTGTTTCTCTGGGTGCAAAACTAATTGCCTTTTATAGACTGACAAAACTGAAGATTTTATTTTGCATAATCTTCCCAATCAACTTAGTGCTGATTTTCACGCTTGGGAATGAAAGGTGGCAAATCTTTGGTTTGAGTTACCCTATTTAATGTTGGAGAAAGGGAATGGATGAGTAACCTGGACTCCAACCTCCTACCAACTTTAATCAAAACAGCTCCAAAGCAGAAGGGCTTTAGTCCATTTCCCCCATCCAGGTATCACTTGTTTGCTTCTTAGTGGCATTATTATTCTGCATGTTGTTAACCTGCCTCAGCAAAAAGAGAGTTGACCTGAAAAGATGCTACTTCCTTGTCTCTTGATTCTCATCTCACAAAAGTAAAAAGTGTGATTAACACCCACAGGCTACCAAGTAAATACGTGGTTGTTCGCTAGGAAATTCCACTGTTACTTCTGCATTATACCCACTGTTTCTTCTTTCTGTTACCAAAGCCTCATGAAACTTCCTCAGTTCCTCAAAACCTGTTTTGTGAGGAGGAGACAGTGAAACACAAACATTCACATGGATACTTAATGACACAGTAGTTGTTATAAGTGAGGCTCACAGGTCTTATAAGCCTGAGTTAAAAGTTCATTTTGCCATTCTCTAGTTTTAGTATGACCGTGGACAAGTTACAGAACCTCTCTCTGCCTCCGTCTTGGAAAAATTTGAATTCTTACAACTTCTACTATAAGTACAAGGGGTCCTGGAATAATGTTTTGTTCAATGTCATTTTGTTATAACATTGGATGAGAGAAAAAAAATCAATTCCTGGACCAGGCTGACTGTGTGGAGTTGACATGTTTTCCCCATGTCTGTGTGGGTTTTCTCCAGGTCCTGGGGTTTCCTCCCACATCCCAAAGCTCTGCCCACTAGGTGCATTGGTGTGTCTACATGGGTCCCTGTCTGAGAGAGTGGGTGGGTGTATGAGTGCCCTGTGACAGGATTGCATCTTGTCCAGGGCTGGTTCCTGCCTTGCACCCTCAGCTGCTGGGACAGGATCTGGTCAACCATGACCCTGAACTGGAATATGGAGGTAAACAGTTATCTTGTTTTTATCAATCTTTCATAAATGTATGTATGGCTTAGATTTATTCCAATGTTTAATATTAGAGTTGTTTTGAGTCTTTATTTAGAGGTTTAGTGATATTTTTGTAACTAGAAATATGCCATAGGAGCTTAACTCTTATTTATCTCAATTAGCTCGTGGGAAAATTGGCTTCATTATCTATTGTTTCACTTTATGTCACAGTTTCCAAGCACCTACGGAAGATGTTAAGTGAGGACTGTGGTTGTGCTTGTGAAGGACTAAATGAGGTAATGGGTGTGAAGCACTCAGGACAGTGCCTAGCACCTGGTAAGTGTCCATGAATTGGAGACTATTATTGCTATAATAAGGAAATTCATACACATTAAAATGCCTAAGAAAGTTCATTTTAAATAATCGTAACATGAACGTTTATATTGCTTTCTCGGATGATCTTGCTATTCTCTATTTCAGAGGAAGTCCATGGAGAAGCCTGCCTGTTAGTTGTCTAGGGGTCAAGTGGCTTCTTGGCAGTACATATTACACTGATAAACATTGACTTAATATGGGCTGTAACCACAAGGTAGAAAATAGGGAAAAAGACAGTGGAAAAACCACAGTGACCTCCTCTCCTAGACAGAGACCAAAATATTAACCGCTGTAAACCTCTCATGTTACAGTTTGAACACATCTTAATAAATGATTAAATCCACTCTCTCATTTCGTAAGTGGGAAACTGAAGCCCCCATAAGAGTTAGGGGCAGAACTGTGACTGTACTCAAATCACTCTTTCCTTGTATATTATATATACCTTTTATTACAAAAAATTTCAAAAATCACAGAAATACAAAGACTAGAACAATGCACACCTACGTACTCATCATTCAGCTTTAATAACAATCAAACTGTTACCTCTCTTGAAAAAACAGCTTTGAATCTGAATCTGGTGTCATTTATACTCCTTCACAGAGATGTTCAGAACCAGTATCTTAGAGCACATCCCCCAGGCAAAGAAATGTAGCAATAAAAAGAGAAGGACATAGCATGAGAAAAAAGGCAGGCTGTCAACCAATGCCTAAAATGTAGAAAGTTCTCTCGAGTTGTTTTTACAATAGTCTGGAAAACACAGTCTCATTCTGAAAGACACTGTTCCTTTAAATTGCTTACTGATCCCACCCAGATCTTGCACCCTGGCCAAATGCCTGACCACTCTTGCTTTAACTTAGTCGAATAAACATGAATAAAAGACTGCAAAAGATCCTAAAGCAAAGACTTTTATTTCCCACAGAACAGAACAATATCAAATAGCTAACTTCACCCCCTACCACAGTCCTTGCTGTTGGCATTTACTCAACTAGTCTTTAATTCCTGTTTGACAAACTTAATAAGGTAAGACATAACGGATTTATTTTAGTCACTTGAAATCAGATAGGACCATCAAGGAACTGTGGAAGACTAAATGACTTACATACTTATTAGGTGAAGAAAGCTTGTCAAAAGTTTGTGTTCTCTGCAATTACTTCAAATCAATTATTAGAAAAATATTAACATTGTTAAAATGTAGAAATTTAAAATTTAAAGTTATTTTGAAATTGATTTTTAACTTACAGTCTTCTAAATTGTTTTACAATGATGTTAATATATTTTAGGACATCTTTTTCTCAATTTGGAACAGGGTTTACAATTTAGAATTAGTTATAGAATACAACTTGGCTAATTTGTCAATTTGAATGAAGTCTTTATTCAATCATTTTATATTTGTGTAGAAACTGAGATACAAACATTGTAACTAAAGTTGGTGAACTCTGCTATAAGATCATTTTATTTTTGAAAAATTATAAAAAATAAAGTATCTTGGATTTATTTATTGATCCTGATATTTACCCCAAATAAATTTTAGGCCAAAAGTAAAAATACGGTATTTGATTACAAATTATGATTGTTTCTGCATTTATAAAATTTAACCTATAGTAAACACAGAGGTTCACATTTCCTTCACTTAACTATTGGCACTGTTTTTTTCTGAAACCTATTTTGCTTGTATGTGACATCAGAAAGAGAGGAAGGTGAGAATTATTAAAGACAGAGGCAAAATAAAACATGGTAAAAAGTGATAAGAAATGAGTGGGCTCTCAAGATGCCAAATTAATAAAGGAGAAAGATATTTCAGGGAAGCAGTAGAACTAACAAACTAGAGAAACAAAACTAGAGAGGTATGAAAATGTCCTCTGGCTACAATAGGGAAACAGAAAGAAATAACAAGACTTTGGTTTGGGAGCGCTAGATTAAAAATGTCAGAGCGAATGATAATAAAATATGATATATTGTGATTATTGTCAATGGAAAAGTTATGTTTGTGAATATCGTATATACAGGGGTCAGGTACGAATTCATGATTTTATGCCAAGAAAACAGTAACAGCAGGTGCTTAGTTTTGGGAAAAGATAAATCTTTATTTAAAGCCAGTATTTCTAAAACCTTACATGAACGGTTTTGAAGAGTTGCTTGATTATGTTGCTTATAAAATCTTGCTCAGTTCTCAATGGAATTCAATTGTCAGTCTCTTGTTTCCAGGACTTCTGAGATGTTCCTTACGGTATGAACTCAACCAAAGACAAAACTCATATGTAATACCATGGCCATGGTGTTATTCCCTTTCCCCTTTGAAAATGCAGTAACAACTGTGTTTTTCATATAGCCTTATCTTTACACTAACCTTCAGATTTAAAGTTGTACATCATTTAATTTTTTTCCTTGCTTAGCAAAGGGATAACTTGAGGAGAGACGGCCTTTGTGTGTTCTGTTTCCTTAGCACACTTCTTGGTTTTGTTTTGTTTTGTTTTTAATACCCAGCTCTCTTTACATTTTGGTATACATTGTCTGAGGATCAGTTGGCATTTGGCCAATTGCTACCCAAGATGTTTGATCATACCTATCCGAAGTTCTTTTAATAAACTTCCAGCTGGATGATGCTATGTGAGGAGCAGACTGTGGCATGAAGCCATCCATTGGTCCTCTTCTAACCCAACAGTTTTGTTTCCCTTTGGGGTTTATCCATCTGGCATGTATGAAAAAAGTCAGTCTCCATCTCACTCCTCACTGCCTTTGCATATATTTCCACCCTCTATTCAGAGTCTGGAAAAATTGTGCTCGTGATTTCCTAGATTCTTATCCCCTAAAGGCAAGGTGCCAAAGAAGGAAAATGTGATTCCTTTTCCAGAACTCCTGAAGTCAATATAGTTTCAGCAGGCAAGCATTTTTAAGCCATACTTAATATTGATTTGAAATAAGCTTTCTTGTTGCCATTCTCTTGGGTATACTGAGGCAGCAGCATATGAGTCTTCTCCTCCCAGGGAAATCTGTGAGTTTAAGAGCCATTTGGTGTGTAGCTAGGCATATTGACTGATGAAGACTGAGGATTTTAATACAGAATTAGATTTTTCATTGTTAATCTACCCAGAAAAATAGTTTCATAGGGCTATTCAGAGGGGGTGCTTCTTGGCTTTAAGTCCTGTTTCTGTTCATTAGTTCTTTTAGCCATCCCTGGAAGAAAAGTGTTGCTTTTAAGAAAATCTATTATTTTTGCTCTCATATTCTTTTGATTCATTGGATATGCAGCTTTGAACCCTGGTGGAGACAAAGTTTCCAAAGGTAGGGTAGAAAAGAGAAATGGGGTTCTATGGAAACAGAAGGGCAATTTAATTTTTACTTTGACCTCCGAACTCACTGAAGTTATGTGTGTAGTATTAAGCCTGAAAGGGTGGTGATTATCTACAATTCTACAAAATACTAGATTTCTCAGGAATCAGTTATAATGAAAGCGAATGAAGTGACTATATAGCAATCTGAATTCACCCTGAAGAATTTGGAAATGTCAAAGCAGACCCTGTGACTGAACCACAGTACTCATACAGAGTGGGATTGAAACGTTTTTAAATGGCTCTCCCAACTCTATGCTCCTCATAATACAATGGGGAATTAAGAATACTTAAATATAGTTCTTTGAATATGTAGAAACATTCACTAATAAATGTTTGGTCATGGTGCCATGATTTATTTGGATTTAAATCTTTTAAAATCTCAATGTGAATATTTTTCTAGAAATATGAATGAAAACCTCTTTTTTCCAGTCACATGACAGTTTTCAACTCTGCTAGCTTGAAATTTTAAAATAACAAACACCATATTTTATTAAAGTATTTGTAACTGACTTTTCTATTAAAGGTGCTACAAGGCAGATGATTTTTCACCATCTACCATAATGTGGAACAGATATTTTGTCTTCTGTACCCTGCTTTTGTCAGCGTTTATGAGTCAAACAGTATCCGGACAAAGAAAGAAAGGACCAAAGCCAAATTTGCTTGCAAGGAAAAGTGATGTCCAGGGTAAAAATAAGTGTGTTTGTTTTTAAGTTTAGCCTGTTAAAAATACTTCTGTGAATTTTTCTAAATAGCATTTGATATAAATACCAAGCCATATACATGTATACATGTGGTAGTCTACTTTGATAAAATTATATGATGCTAATATACCTGACATACTTATAGCACATCAGAATTTTTAATAAGAGCACTTGTGCACCTATTATCTCATTTGAGCCTCAGAGTAACCTTGTAAAATAGGCAAGATGGAGATTGCCACTCATAGTATAGATAAAAACAATTGAGGTCTTAAGAGGTTGAGTGGCATACTCAAGGCCATAGACAAATTAACTAGTGAGATACAGAGCTGGGATTTAAACTTAAGTTGTGTTTAAGTTAGGTTTCTTCCCCACTTACTCTTGGTACAAGGGATATAGTCATTTTCTACCTTGATTTCAAGAAAGTTAAAAAAAAAATAGGGACTCACCAATATGACACAACCTGAGAATTAGAGTATCATTTACTTCTAGACAGCTATACTCAGTGTTAGTTGGATTTTTAAAATATGATGCATCTTGACTTCCCATTTCCTCCCACTTTCAGGTTTAACATTGAAAAGATGCTCAGAATATATGATATCTTATTTATTTTAATTTGCATGATTTTACAAGGAGAAAATAATTTATAAACTTAGACATTTAGTTTTTTACAATTTAAGCTTTCTGTCCAACATGTTTCTCTTACTCTCCTCACGCTGCTCTCAACACCAAACAATATACAACACACCACTTCAGGGCTTTCCTTACGCAAATTTCTTTCATGATATGAATAATTATTTTGCCTATCCTGTTTACTCTGTTTCAGGCTCCATTTGTTTCATAGATATTGTCTTCATCGTGGACAGCTCTGAAAGTTCTAAAATTGTCCTCTTTGATAAACAGAAAGATTTTGTGGATAGCTTGAGTGACAAGATTTTCCAATTGACTCCTGGTCGCTCCTTGGAATATAACATCAAACTGGCAGCCCTTCAGTTTAGCAGCTCTGTCCAAATTGATCCACCTTTTTCTTCTTGGAAGGACCTGCAGACATTTAAGCAGAAGGTTAAGTCTATGAATTTAATAGGGCAAGGTACCTTCTCTTATTATGCCATCTCCAATGCCACTAGGCTACTTAAGAGAGAAGGGCGTAAGGATGGTGTGAAAGTGGCTTTGCTGATGACTGATGGCATTGACCATCCAAAGAATCCAGATGTTCAAAGTATTTCTGAAGATGCCAGAATTTCAGGAATATCATTTATCACCATTGGACTTTCTACGGTAGTCAATGAAGCCAAACTTCGTTTGATTTCTGGGGATTCATCCAGCGAACCCCCTTTACTGTTGAGTGATCCAACACTTGTAGATAAAATTCAAGATCGCCTGGTAGGTACCTAATGGGTTGGTATACAGTTATCAACATAATATTGACATATTTGTTGTAAATTCCATAAGAAGAGAAACTGGGTCAAAAAGATGGAGAAAATGAGAATTCACCTTGAAAACAGAAAGAAGAATCATTCTGAAGTGTCACTCCACTTTCTTGGCAGTTTACTCCAGATAATCTGGAAAACCTCTAGGCTAATTCCTGGAATTGCATTCTTAACTTTATTGCCAGCTGATGCTGAGGATTTTGGAAGGGGTTACTTTCCAATCATATACCTTAGGCTCCTGTTTATACAGCCTACAATCATGAACATTGCTGACTTATATTCAGGTTGTTTTCAACTTGTGGTGTTAGGCTATATTTGTACTAAGTTGGTCTTTTCCCATTCCATGTCTATACAGGTATTTTTGACATAATTTTGACATTCTCTCTTACTCTTCTAAATGAGTATTTTTGACTCTGTCTCACCTATCGTTATATTATGCTACTCAAAGTTCATAGACTTCCAATTTTTAAAATTACCTCCTTGTTTCTTAGATGTTCACAAGCCCATCCAATTTAAAATCATCTGCAACCTGCAGTCAAGCAACAGTTTCTACCATCAAATCAATGAGTCTCACTTGATTGGTCTGGTCAGTTTTTCTTTGTTTGTTGCTCAGCTGTGTGTAAAAGCCTTTCCTTGCTGCCTTGTAAAACACACGGCACCATAATCAAAAGGAAATCCCTCTTCGCAATGTATCTCAAGGAGAAAACTCCTAGAGATAAATTGGTTGATTGGCTGAATGTTAAAAATTGATTTTCTTAAAAACTTGGATTTCTTTGATTTCCTGAGAAAGGAAGGCAAAAGTGTCCTTTATGTGTCCTTTATGTACTGAGCGTTTCGTATAGCTGTTTTCTACAGCTTGCATAGAAAACTCAGGCTCTATTTCAGAGACTGTTTTGCTCCTTTTGTCTTATCCGTCGATCCTTTTCTCAACATTACTCTTACCTTTTAACTCCCTGTTGTTTTCAGTATAAGATCTGAGGTTTTCTTACCTAAATAATAGCTCTTATGTATTGAGTACTCTCTCTGTATTAGGCATTTTCCTGCGCACTTTATATATTTTATTTTGTTCAATGTTTGCCACAATCTTATGATGTAGGTACTGTTATTATACCCATTTTGTAGTTGAAAATTTAAGGCCAGTGAAGACCTCACAGTTTGCATGTTTAACCCTAGAAAAGCATATTGAGAGAGGAAATAGTAACTGCTTTTAAAAAAAAGATTTTCTCAATCAGAACTGCTCTGAAACAGTTTAGTAGCAGCCCTCCTCCAAAGTTACTACTGTTTCTAGCCTTTTTTCCTTGGGGATTGGGGTAAATGGGAGAGTTATGCCTAGATCAGAGATAGAGCTGATGGCCCCAGCCCTGCGGTGCTCAAGGTAAGTGCTCATTCTGAGCAGCTCTTTTGCATGAAAAGGAAATTTGTAGTGGTTCCTGGCTAACACTTAGCCCTGCCTGTGCCATTACTTAAGGGGTCCTCACCACTAAACATAAAACAGAGGGCTCCAGCAGGTGCAGGAGAGAATCCTGGTGATGTGATCATGAGTAGGCTGTTGGTACTTATTCATCTTCACCCTTAAGATGGATAATAGCTGACCATAGAAGATGCAGGAAAGGCAGCTCCTTTTTTGGCCTCATATCTAGGCTCAGGTTGTTCATATTCCCACCAGATACACCCTCGCTGAGAGCACTTGCCTCGCTGAGAGCACTTTCTTCACTGAGAACACAGGCTCTTGGCAGTAGACTGGAAGCAAAACTGTTTGTCTGTTCCTGGGGAACCAGAAAATGACTGAATAATACTGCTCTTCCTTAGCATCCAGTGACTTCAACTTGTTTGTTTAGCATTTGTGATTTCAACTTGTTTGTTCAGATGGAAGCTCCATGAATAAACCGCTTCTTAGAAGGAGGTGCTGCTTTCCAAACACTTCCAGGATCCAAAGTGCTTATTAGGCTCTTCAAAGAATGGTATACCAACTTTCAATGTTTCAAATTGCCACCATCTAGAAGGCAGAACTTGACTTTTTTTTTTTTTTTTGAGATGGAGTTTTGCTCCTGCCGCCCAGGCTGGAGTGCAGCAGCGCGATCTCAGTTCACTGCAACCTCTGCCTCCCGGGTTCAATCGATTCTCCTGCCTTAGCCTCTCAAGTAGCTGGGATTACAGGCACCTGCCACCGCGCCCGGTTAATTTTTTTTTTTTTTTTGTATTTTTGAGTAGAGATGGCCAGGCTGTTCTCAAACTCCTGACCTCAGGTGATCCACCCACCTCGGCCTCCCAAAGTGTTGGGATTACAGGTGTGAGGCACAGCACCTGGCCCAGAACTTGACTCTTGATGAGACCATTGGAAAAATTCTTCATTTAATCCCTTTGTATTACATCTTTAGTTGAATTTTTAAACTTTTTATTTTGAAATAATTATGTAGTTGACTTTTTAAATAAGTTAATTAGGTGTGATTTAAGTATACAACTGCATCAAATTAAAGTGCACAATTCCATGAGCTTTTGACATAGGTACGCACCTGTGAAACTACCAACACAATTTGGACAGAGAACATTTCCATCACCTCCCCAAATTGCCTCATGTCTCTTTGTAAGACCTCCTTTGCTCCTGAGCTACTGATCTGACTTTTGTGACTCTAGATTAGTGTATACTTTCTAGAATTTTATACAAACTCAAATAGTATGTATTCTTTTTGTGTCAGGCTTCTCGTACCCAGCATACTGATTTTCAAACTCATCGGGGTTGTTTTCTGTATCAGAAGTTTACTCCCTTTTATTGTAGAATAGACTGTAGTTGAATTTAATGGACACGAGTATACAGAATGAATGGATTCTTCAGGAGCCGAGATACATCAAATAATTGTAAATTCCTTGATGCCTCTAGTAGGAATTATCATGTAAGAACCCTATAGAAACGTTTTAGTTCTGAATTACCCAAAAGAGACTTGTTTCCAAATTGAAGGAGACATGTAATATATTTTTACTGCTATTTTATTATAATTTACATAATAGTATTGAAACCAAAGAAACAAATTCAACCCAAAGTCCTGGGTGTATGTGTGTATATATATATATATATATATTTTTTTTTTTGAGACGGAGTCTTGCTCTGCCGCCCAGGCTGGAGTGGTCTTGGGTATATATTACTTGGTCCTGTAGAAGAGTAAGAGAGGATATGTGAAAATTAAAAACAATTTTTTCCCTCTCTTGCCTTTGATGTTAAATATTTAAAAAGCCTTTATGGAAATAAGGATTGTGGCAAATTTGTCTTTTTTTCCTGAGATATTTTTAAAAAACATAAATTTAAGGTATTCCCTCCCTCACATACCAAGAAGAGATCAATGTGATGATGTCTATATCATCTTTAGAATTCTATGCTTTGTTAATCTATTAATTATGATCACTTTCCATTTTTTTCAAGACTTCCTCTGTTTAGGACCTTATTTTTGTTTTCTGTTTTAGATTTTATAGTGGCTGTTTTGCTACCATTTTAAGTTGAATTTTTTTGTCACAGGGTTTGTTTTACTTGCGTACCAAGTGCTTTGCTGTCATTCTACGTGCTATGATATTTGTCCATTCCTCACATGTTTTCTGTCCCCTTCTCGTAGCATAGACCTTATACTCCTTGAAAAATTGGTGGCTCCATTCTAGCATTCTGGTTTCACATATATAATATATGTGAATATATGCCATATATATGAATCCATTAATGAAATTCTGACTGCGTCTTCTTTTGCTGTCATGAGACCCTTTCCCTATTTATCCTTTTCATTGAAACTCAAGCATCCCCGCAGTCTGTCATCGAACATGCCCTCCCATCAGGCTTTGACACAGTTCTCCTTGCAGCCTGCTTCCCTGCCTGGGTGCAAGCCCTCGCCACCTCCCAAGGCCTCCAGCTCTGTCCATGTGGGCCCTTCTGTCCACTCCCTTTAAATGTCCCTCCTAACTGCTTCCTTTGTCTTATTGCCCACACTAGTCCTTATGACTTTTTTTCCCCTAAACTTTGACATATAGGACAGCATACCATCAATGGGTGGCCCTTTGCATTCCTCTCTTCAAAACCATCCAGAAAACCCATCTATTCCAAGAAGCCATCTTGTTACTGGCTCCCCCGCCACTGGCCTAGGACCTCCTTCCTACTCGGGTTTCTGTGTGTTGTCCTCTGTTCCTGGGGCTTATAGCCTATAAGAGCCCTCAGGGATGGGACTTTGTTCTTTGTTTGAAACAGTCTTATCTATTGTGTAGTTTTGGGTTCATTTTTGTTTCCATAGAAATATAAATTCCAGCAAACACAAATTTAAATGAGTTCCAAAAATAGTTTTTTGCATTGCTATGGTTTTAAGCCTTATGCCACATATTTCTAAAGAGCAATATGGCAAAGCAGAAATTGAATTTTAAAAGAAAGAAATGAAAAGAAGTGTAAAATTACACATCAGACACAGTAAGAGCTGAATTCATGAATTTAAAAACTGATTAAGATATTGCTTATTGTGGCTGGGTGTGGTGGCTCATGCCTGTACTCCCAGCACTTTGGGAGGCCAAGGTGGGTGGATCACTTCAGATCAGGAGTTTGAGACCAGCCTGGCCAACATGATGAAACCCTGTCTCTACTAAAAATACAAAAATTAGGCTGGCGTGTTGGTGCGCTCCTATAATTCCAGCTACTCCAGAGGCTGAGGCAGGAGAATTGCTTAAACCCGGGAGGTGTAGGTTGCAGTGAGCCAAGATCTTGCCACTGCACTTCAGCCTAGGTGACAGGGTGAGACTCTGTCTCAAAAAGAAAAAAAAAAAAGACATTGTTCATTGTAAAAAGATTGTAAAGTGACAAAATTTTAAATTTTTCTTTATTTCAGTAGTGGTTTTTAAATATTACAATTTGACTTGAATTATTAGTTGTTTTACTGCCTCTGTTGAACTTCTTTTGAATTTCTTTTCTCTCTCTTTCTCCCAGAGGAAACCACTCTCTGGCGTGGTTTGAAATATTTTACATATTTTAATAAATCAGATCATATTGTACGTATTTATCTACAACTTGCTTTTGCACTCAATTTTTTTTTGGAAATGTTGTCGAAAGGCGTAGATCCAATGCGTTCACTTTAACTGCTGAGTAGTATTTCATTTACTGATCCATTCCACTATTGGCAATTATTTTATTTACAGTTTTTCATTACAAAAAACAATGAATGCTGAAATGTGCAAGAGCAAGAATTTCCCTGTGGTGTGTCTGGAAAGGATGTCAGGATAACAGGCGAAAGCAAGAATTGTCCTGGCAGCCTAGTGATAATGCATGTCCATCTTCAGCTTTGTAGGCATAGCCAAATGTTCTACAGAGGGTAATACCATTTTAACTAAAATTATCAGTGTATCTGAGTTCCTATTTCTCCATAGGACCTCCTAGCTCTTAAAGATACAAGTATCTCATCTGCTTTCAGTCTGGATTTACATGGCTAGTAATTTAAAATCGTTTGGTTGGGAAGGGTGGTAGGTCAGACTCTAAATTTTGTACATAGTGTCTGTGGCTAGGGTTTTATAGCTCCTGAGAGCGTGTAGTCAAACTTTATCCTTTTTAATATGTGGAGAAAACTGCCTGGAAGGATTGTATGACTTGTCCAAGGCCACATAGCTAGTTAATGGTTGAAACGGGATGGAAACCCAGAATGACACTTAATTCCCAGCCTAATTTTTTCCCTATTAAATAATTATAGCCACTTAAAGCATTTTGTTATCTCGTCCCTCTATATTATTAGTTTGTACGGAAATAAAGTAAAAATAAAACTGAAGGGATACAGCATCCTTCATAAAGCTACATACTCTTATTTAACTTCCTTGTTAGCTTCTGCATTTTTAATATCTTGCAACAAATATTCCAGTGCTTGTTCCTTCATCTTTCTATTTTATCGTATGTAAATTACCATTTCAGATGAAATCATAAGGCACTGATTTGATATATAATTTCTAGGTTAAGAAAGTGCTAATTCTATATGTAAACATAGGTTACTTTCCAGCGTTTGACTTCCAACATGGCCTTCAGTGCACTTATCAGGTAATATCCCAGTGAATTAAAGTGTGGTAGTGAGGCCTAGGTGTTGGACAAAAACAAGATCCTGACACTTCTGCAAAATTATGAATTTAAAATAGTTTTGAAAAATATTCTGGCTAATTCATTCCTGTATGGTACATATGACATGCACTGAAGACTGTCAGGAGGCACAGCCCAAGTGTGTTACCTTGGTTGAGTCACATTATGGTGGAACCATGTTTCCTTATTGCAAAGCAAGAGGTTGAGTCTGATTGACTTCTAAGACTCATTAAATTTGTTTTTTTGTTTTTCATAATGATCACTTTTTATTATGAAATATTTATTACTTTTCTATAACTTAATTTTTTTCCTAAGGTAGCCAGTTATAAATGTAGGTCGTCTTTTACATAAGTAATGCATATTACTATGAACTGTTCAAAATTTTTACCATAATATTATTCCTAATATTGTTTAAATTTAAAAGTTGAGTATCTTCTTTGCTTATGTTGAAATTCTATAAATAAAGTACCATATTAGAGGCTTTTCAAATTTGAAATAGAAAACCCTTCTCCTAGTGATCATAATAATGGAAATCTGTCTGCTCATAATTCAGACCATCTCAAAAAATGTCACTGGACTTTGTAATTTTCTCTGTTTGAGTTTTAATATGACCTAACACCCATTAATATTTCATGAAGTTATGACTATATTATTTTAATCTTGAAAAATAAATCATGAAAAATAGATGCATGTATATGTGCATAAGGATGGAAAAAACTGAAAATATAAAATTATATATTCTGTCTCAGTCTTTGTATGTAAAAGTGAGAGCTTTCTCATTATGACTGATTAACTTTATAGTCAAATTATGGAGATTACAGAGCTGATAAAGAAAACAAAAGATAAAACATAGAATGCAGTAAGATGAAATTCCTAGAAAATATAGATTAATTTTTAATGGTAGTTATATCTCCTATTATTACATGGCTCGAACTGCTCCTTGGGTGGTTGATTGGTTGGCTTCATTGCTTTTACAAAAAGGCTGAATTGTGGAAACTTCATATGCCATGGGGAATAATTATGACTAATAAGTAGCTGAAAGCAGAACTATGAATTGAGTTAATGCTTCATTCTTTTTTCCCTTGTAGGATATCTTATTTGAAAAGAAGGTAAGCATCACATGCTTTGATTACTACGAATTACTCTAAAAGCTTGCATTATCAGATCAGCATTATAATTCATATTAGAAGATTAAGTGTGACTAAATAAAAAAGCTTAGTTCTTTTAAAATGAGCCACTCTATTCTGAGGCAGCCATCTGATTTCTTTTATACTACCATATTCAATGCAAGTTGGAAAATTTGGAAAAAGTAGAAAATATTGAATGTGATTCCAGGAGTGATTCTAGAAATCAGTCATAAGCAAACCACATAGTTATTGCTTACTTTGATGTGCTTCCTTTGTTCTAAGCATGTATCTGACATCAGCCACATCAGGTCCTCTATTTTGGGGGGTGTTCCTAGCGTTGGCTAGGTTAGGCAGAGGGTTCCCAGCTAAGAGACAGAGTTTAGAGTCATCCCCTGTTGCCAGACAATTGACTTTGAGCTCATTCTCCTTATTGTAAAGAAAAGGCAGCCTGATAATGGCAACCAGACCATGTGTCAAAGGAATCTGCCCAGTAAGATTGAATGGGCCTTAGCACAATAGACAATCATCAGCTTGCTGAGGGGTCCTGTCCTGGACATGCATTTCTTAAAAGAAAGAGTTTGGAACATCTGAACTTTGTTCAATGAGCTGCTTATTTAACATCAGGAAATTTACACTATCATTGCATAAAATAATAGGAGTTAACCAAACCTGTAGTGCACCATGTTTAATTAAATTGTACATGTTCAGATATACCATTATGTTATGGACCATTAAGAAAGGAAAAAAAACGGCTGGGCATGGTGGCTCAGGCCTGTAATCCCAGCACTTTGGGAGGCCGAGGTGGGTGGATCACGAGGTCAGAAGATCGAGATCATCCTGGCCAACATGCTGAAACCGCATCTCTACTAAAAATACAAAAAAATTAGCTGGGGTGGTGGCGCATGACTGTAGTCCCAGCTACTTGGGAAGCTGAGGCAGGAGAATCACTTGAAACCAGGAGGCAGAGGTTGCAGTGAGCCAAGATCGCCACTGCACTCCAGCCTGGTGATAGAGCGAGACTCTGTTTAAAAAAAAAGAAAGAAAAAAAACCCTTGCCAACTTAACTATGATACAGTGTCTTCTTATTAATTGCAATTTTTATTTTATACATATAGAAAGAAGTTTTTAGACATTTTG
This sequence comes from Theropithecus gelada, assembly GCF_003255815.1. NCBI lineage: Eukaryota > Metazoa > Chordata > Mammalia > Primates > Cercopithecidae > Theropithecus > Theropithecus gelada. Next base: position 105,571,081 of record NC_037670.1, read on the forward strand.
GACGTAGATTTTAAAATCCTGTATCACTTTCATATATACATATAAGGGAATATGTAAGCAAAATAACTTGGTTATTTCTAAAACTTTTTCATATCACAGTCTAAATCAAGCTTGTTCAACTTGCTGCCTGCAGGCTGCGTGCAGCCCAGGACGACTTTGAATGTGGACCAACACAAATTTATAAACCTTTTAAAAACGTTATAAAATGTATGCGCGGACTTTTTTTTTTTTTTCTTTTTTTTTTTGGCTCATCAGCTATCGTTAGTGTTAGTGTATTTTATGTGTGGCCCAATGCAATTCTTCCTCCAATGTGGCACAGGGAAGCCAAAAGATTAGACATTCCTGGTAAATCTGAATCATTTTTTGTCTGAGTTGTTGATGTCCTTGTTTTTCCACATAATACTGACTTCTATGCCAGCAAAAGCATTGGTGATGAAGCATGTCTTAAGAATGTTCTGGAATTTTCTTCCATTTCATTCTGTAAGTTTTGAAGTGCATGTGCAAAAAGCAACTACTTTGTCATGACTGAACCTGATCAACAGCTATCATAAGACTCATTCTGATTTCAGAGTTGTTAAAATGAGGAAGAAGGTGCATCTTAGAATTAGTAAAATATGGTATAAGTCGAATGTTTTCCTTTGCCTAGTAAAGGAGCATTTAATATTATTATATTATTGAGCTTTGATGTGTTATATAGAAGAGAAGCAGCAGAAATTCTAAAAGTCCACTGAAAATATTTATTTTCTCCTTTTAACTGGCATCTATATATTATATATGTATTTTTGATGGGATGTCTATTTTATTTAACTATACTGAAATTTAATAATATTTTGTTAGCTGGCTCTTGAGAGGTATAAATTTGCCTAGAATAATTTAATGGAGAGAGCAAAACCTCCATAAATGTGCAAGGTAAAATTTCTTAGAAAGTGTTCCAGTTGGTTATATACTGAATACAATTCGAAATGCTATATTTCACTGTGTGTTAATATCATATTTCATTATTGATTCAGTGTGAACGCAAGATTTGTGAATGTGAGAAGGGAGATCCAGGTGATCCAGGGCCTCCTGTGAGTATATTTCTACTTTGAACTTAAGTCAGAAAGTCCTAGCAATGATAGCTCTACTCGTTCTTGAAAACATCGGGGCTATTTTGCACTGTTGAAAAGCAATTGTTTGGAAATGGCAGCAAAAATGGAAATGCTACTTCTTTCTTTTATTTCTAAAGGGACGCATTCTATCCTTAGAAATAAGCCTGGCATTTTACTGACTTGAACTGAGGGCAGGAGTGTTTTGAAGTTGTTCCCACAAAGGACATTTATGTCCCTCCTCGTAAAATAATTGAAGCCAGAATTTCTCAATAGTGAACTGAATACAGAAAAAGCTAATACAAATAATCCGTGCTTTAAGCAAAGCTTTATCCCACTAGAAACAAGAAGCATAAGCCTCTCTGAAAGTTAAATGTTGGCTTCACACGAATGCAGCAGTGCAGCAGCAACACCGTGTGGCCTCATGGACAGGAAGCTGGTCACGATGCTTTGGGGGATTAGGGTGAGTTCTGTGAAATGGAAGTAAGCACGTGGCAACCAAAAATAAATGGCAGGATTTACTATGATGATTCATCATTTGATAAGATAATCCAGGAAGGAGTGCTTTCTTTATATTCTGGCCTAATAACTTGTAAGTGCCATGTCTGTACTGGGAAGGCATTTGAAATGACATCTAGATCACTGGAAATGCTGAGCAGTTTTTTAACATTTATCTTCATAAAGCATCCACGTGCTTATTCAGTCTTCTATTTATTTGTGTAATTACAAATATCATCCTTAGGGTTCAGAAGAAGCCCTATGGAGAGTCTCACAAAACACATGGATAAAAATTTTCAACTAGTGTATTTGGGGCCAGGAGGGGAATGTGTATTGTGAATGTATTAGAAGGTGACAAATTTTACCTTGAGACTCGGATCCAAAGCCTACACTTTTTCAAACCATCCTACCAATCAAGGGATCTTTTTCTCCTCAAATGCAAAGTTAGATGCATTATATGATAATGGGGCAGCCAGTAGAAGCTGACTTTGGCTAAAGCAAAGGTTTAGCCATCCCTTCATATAAAGTCTTCGTTTATCCCCATTACACCAAGAAATGGCCAGGGTAAGGAATATTTCTTTATGTTTTAAAATGAACAGTAAGAAAGCTCAGCTTTCTTCCTAAGCACCTGACAATTTAGTCACATTCTTGTCACATTTTAGGGATAAGCCACAGAATATGTCATTTAACATTTATCGAGTACCCCCAACACCAGTTCTCAGAAAAGCAAGCTTTTTGGTTGATTAGGAGCAGGAAAACAAAATGCTTTTCTGCAACACGATAACAGAGCTCCTTTCTCCCATCTTTTGAGATTGTCTCCTGGATATCAGAACCTCTTTGACCAAAGGCAAGCAAGCTGGCCTGGTCCTTTTAAAAGTGAGCAACAGAGGGGAATTGTAGAAGTGACCCACAATGAAGAGAGGTTGGGAACAACTCCTATCCTTTGGCCTGTTGCAGCTACTCTTTTAAATCTTTGCATGAGTTTGATTTTGTTTTCAAAACTGCTGAGAAGTAATTGTTCTGGGAAGAAGTAATTGGTGGGAAGAGAGAAACATTATTCTCTTTGGAGCAAATCTAGAAAATCTGCCAATTCACGACAGTGGTTTTCCCGGTGTAGAAAAAGGGAGAAGAGAGTTGAATTTCTGCTTGGCAGGTAAAGGTTTTACAATTCACCCTCATTCTAGGAGACAAAACTGATCAGAAATTATTATAAAGTATAGAAAACAATAGAATACCTACTTAAAATAATATTTTTTCCCTTTGCCTTCAGGGTACACATGGAAACCCAGGTATCAAAGGTGAGCGAGGACCAAAAGGAAACCCGGTAAATGAATAAACAGCTTTTCTTTAAACCAGCATAACTCCTTCTAGATTTTTTTTTAAAACAACAATTTTAAAAATAAAAAGCATTGTAGTATATGGCAAAAATCTGACAACTTTTGTGAAGAGTACAGGATGTCCACTTCCTATATTATCTATCTTATTTCTGTTAGCTTGTATTCACAAATTCTGAGTAACATATGAACATTTTAGTCAGTAAGTTTAGGAAACCTGGGGACATCAAATAAACAGAAACTAGTACTTAAACGATAGCAGCCTATCTTATTTAGGACAGTGTTTCATTAACGGCTAATAAGTGTTCCATATCAGACTGACATTGGCACTTGTGCTTTTAATGGGTCTACTTTTAATGAATAACTGACAATAATAATAGAAAAGCCACCAGATGGTTTCTCACTCCCAGAGCATCTTCAAGTACTTCTCCAATTCTTTTTTCTGCGTACCTACCAAAAAAAAAATAAAAATAAAAAAATAAAAAAACAAAAAAACTTCCTAGGCTTTTAAAGAAAACATTCACCTGTTCAGATCATTGTTAGGATTTTGGTTCCAAGTTCAAGAACAACAGCAGGAATCACAAAGAGAAAAGTAGACATAACTATGTGAAAATTTAAGGCAAAATTCTGTGTAATGAAAAAATAATAATTAAAGAAAAGGAAGTGATATACTTTGGTTGTGTCCTTACTCAAATCTCATCTTGAATTGTATATAGCTCCCATAATTCCCACATGTGGTGGGAGAGACTGGTGGGAGGTAATTAAATCATGGGGGGCGGGTCTTTCTCATGCTGTTCTTGTGATCGTGAATAAGTCTCATGAGATCTGATGGTTTTATAAGGGGAAGTTCCCCTACATATGCTCTCTTGCCTGTCATCATATAAGATGTGGCTTTGATCCTCCTTCACCTTCCTCCATGATTGTGAGGCCTCCCCAGCACTATGGAACTGTGAGGCCATTAAACCTTTTTCCTTTATAAAGACACCAGTCTCAGGTGTGTCTTTGTTAGCAGCATGAGAATGGCCTAATATAAGGAGGGAATATTAAAGAAATAGAAATATCAGGGAATATTTGCATCAAATGTAATGGACATTGGCTTAATTTCTATAGCACATTGAGTTAATTTCTGAACACAATTTTCAAGAGAGGAAACAAAACTAGTAAAGAAAAAAGTAAAAGCACATTTAATTTCATTAGGTAATAAAATAAATTTAAATAGAGAGAATGAGATATCCTTTAGTAGTGATACTTATGAGGATTTTTTTTTCTCTTGGTTTTCTAGTTCACGTCGTTTGTTTTTGTGTGTGTTTTGAAGTTTAAAAACATTTCTTTCATTATAGTAATTAACACAGCAATATTAAAACAATAATAACTAATTATAGCAATGTGGCAGCGAAACTGGTTTGCTTTTCATTGCAGGTAACTTGACACAAATAGTTTGGGAACAATATATAAGAGGCACTCAAGTAGTAACAAAGTTAACTATTAAAAATTAACTCATAAATGAACTCTAAAACAGCCCTATTAGAAAATTTTTAGGGAGGTAATGAAAAAAAATCGTAAGTTAAATGCATAAAAGTATTTTTGGCAATTGTATGCTTGTCAAGGAAAGGGAATATAGCAACCTTGGATAGCTTTACAACATACACATACATGCACAACCAAACAACCCTATACTCGCTCATCTTATATACGTTCAAACTGATGCCATCATGTCTTCTTTTTGTTGTGTTAAATACCCATTAGAAATGTATGTTCACGTTTTATTTCTTTGGTTTGTAATTTTGTGCCACAGAATATATTTTCTTAAATCTTGCTGAAATCAAGCAATTACTCTTGAGGACATTTTGGAAAACATTCCAAAGCCCCTTAGAGAAAAACCAGAGTGACTGGCTCCAAGTGACTATAATGCTGTATTTGAGAACAACGGCTGTGTTGTTCAACCGGGATGTGGCGTAAGCTGTGAAAATGTACCTGGATCCTGCACCCTACACATCTGGCTTCACTCCAAAGGGCAAAGTTTATCTGAGTTGCTATTTTTTTTCTTTTTGCCTAGATTGCATGGGTAAAATGTCAATGGGAAAGACTAAAGATGTTTCCTAATTGGGCTAAGCTATTAATCTTCTGTATAATGCATTTTATTGAGCAACCAGTCACTCTTCAGGGTTGTGGAATTTTGACTGTTTTTTGTTTGTCACAGGGCGACGCTCAAAAAGGAGAAGCTGGAGAAAGAGGTCCTGGGGTATGTACACAACTGGGATGCCTTCCTAAGAAAGTCATCCTAGGTTACTGATTTTGTGATTGACCATTTTGACCCCTATAGTGCAAGTGCAAAAGTGATTTCTATCTACCCTGTGCTCTTGATGGCTCAGGAAGGCAATCAGAAAGATATGATCTTAGAATTGGAAACGTGGGGAGAAAATACTCAGCTCAACAGGAGTGAAAAGGGGAGCAGGAGTGTTCAACCCTATCAAATTCTCTGATGCTTAATTTGACATCGGTGAAAGGCTCCAATGAGAAAAGTATTCGCTTTATTTCTTACGTTTTTAAAGATAAGGAATAAGTTAGAATTTCAGGAGCATAAGAACTACATGGTCTCAACTCTGCTTTTTAAATCCAATTCTACAGACATAATAAAATGTATCATTCTATTTGATTTCTTATCCCCCAAATTAGAAGATAGTAGATATTGCCCAAGAACAAATTACAATGTGTTTCTTATTTTGCACTTTTCTGACATTGCAGTAAGTGTATCAAATAGCAGAGATGTGTACAGTGAATAAAAAGAAGACCATATGACATTGCCACTCTCTGCTTGTCCCCCTGGATGTGCCCTGGACTTAGACCCAGAGATGTTAAAAACTGTTCTCTTGGTATTTTTAATCAACTTCATTAAAAAAATCTGACAGAAACTTTGGTAATGTCAACAAAAAACTGAAATTTGTGTTATTCATTCAGGAAACATTTCTTAGGTATCTTCTATGTATAAAGCATACGAGTATGTAAAATAAAACTAAGATAACATAATTGTATTTTTAAATAGCTTATTATCTCATAGGAAACAATTCTACGTTCATCTTCTATTTCTCATTGACCACACACTTGGAAGTTTTATTTCCTTTGTGAAGTTTCTTTTTGTAAAAAAAGTCAGTCTAGGCAAAGTGACTCATACCTGTAATACCAGCACTTTGGGAGGCCTAGGTGGCCTTAAGTGATTAAGGCCACTTGTTCGAGACCAGCCTGAGCAGCGTAGTGAGACCGTCTCTCTACAAATAAATAAATAAATAGATAATACTATTAATAAAAAAGTCATTCATAGAACAAAATTTTGTAGTCTGACTCACATGTAACTGCAATAATAGCTTATTTATTAAATAGGTTTCTTCAGCTGTCTAAATAAATCTGACAATTCTATTTCCATACTTGAAAAATATAGCTATATGAAAGACAAAAAATCCCATTTGGAGAGAACTTGCTGCTGCTTAGAGTTGCTAATTTCCCAGGCCATGTAATATTCATTATTGTATTTCTTGAAGGGCCATGGGCAGTGACACAGTAGAAAAGGCTGTACGGGATTCACAAGGGTGACACACAGAAGACAGCAGAAGTGCTGGCCCCTTATTTAGTGTGAAATAGAAGACAGTAGCTTAAAGGTCACTGTCTCATCAGAGCTGATAAAGGAATCTGTCAGGTCCTTGATGTTATATATTTTAGACTGAATTTGAAAGGAGGACCATAATGGATACAAATATTTATACACATTTTAAAGGCCATTACCTCAGCTCATTTTCAAAGCCAATTTCTTTCAGAGTCTCTGTGAAACATTTTTAGCTGCAATAGTTCATAGTTTAAAAGTCAATATAACAGTTTTGAAGGGACCATTATAGGCCATCACTTCTACAATGACTTTCAGTGTACATTATCGCCTCTAGTTTGGGCCCGAAGGGCAAGAAAATGGATATGAAAAAATACCTGAAACAGAGAATAAACTGTGATAAAGGGAAAACAGATTATTTTCTTCTCCTCAGTAAATGCACATTTCTCCAAGCACAAAGAGAAATGAAACAGTTTACATTTCTATGGTCTAATTTTCCAGACGGTATAGATGTGTTTTTGTTATACCTTGTAATTGAAAAATACCTAATCCTTATTCTAACTTTGCCTTAGAGTATCATATTTTACTTTTTCTTCTCTTTTTAAATTAGGGAATTCCTGGGTACAAGGGTGACAAGGTAAGTTGGTAACAACAAATAGATAGACCAGAATTTCAAAAAGAAAAACAGAAACAGAAATGTACTTATGAACTTAATAAAAGTTATTTTCTTTGTTTTTGTAAGTCTGGATTCCCTCATTCCTTAGTTAACATAAAACAATAATAGAACTTAACATATGGATGTGTGTTATAGGGATGGAGGGTACCATAAGATTCCTGAGATTAGAATCCAGCCTCCTTCAGCTTTGCAAACATGAATTATTTTAATAGAGAACCCCAGTGTATAAGCCATGCAGCACAGGTATGCAGGCTAAAAGTTTCTTTACACAAACAGATTCAGCAATACTGCAAGTAGGTTGCTCCCTTGGTGCTTAACTTCCTATGAAAACCTAGACACCAAATCCTCTTCCAGGGGAAAGAGAGGATTTATCCTGGTTAAGCAGTGAAGAGCCACTGACTTCGTTGAATTAGGCAACTGGGTAGGTAGAGCTCTCAGGGGAGTAAATTTGGCAAACAAGCAAACTAAAGGTATGGGTTGGTAGATGATTTGATGATTATTTGTGAGTTACAAATTAGGATACCAAACTGCTTTAAAAGGGTTTAACAAGTTGTACTGGGGCTCAGGAGCCTCTGAGAGTGCTCACTGGTTCATTGATTAGTCTGTCCCACAGTTCTCATTATTATCAGATTTTCTATCTGAATCAGAACATGCACCTATCATCCATTCCATCCTACAGGGCTACAACCCTCAGGCATGGGAAAGAGGCTGGAACTTTAGAGGGTCCAGCTGTGAGTCTCCTCTGGCCTCCCTACTTCCCATGGAGCCAGGAGTCTGCAGGAGGTCTGTGCTTCCTTCTCCTGGATCATACATTGGGTAACCAAGACCCCAAAAGGCCTGTTGCTGGGAGGGCATACAAAAACCTCCTTTCCATATCCAACATCTTTCTAGGCTGGAGGGGGAGCCAAATGGGAGCTGTTTGTCGGGGCAGGAGAGGTCATGTAGGGGGCTTTGTTGTGCTGCCGGGGGCGTCTTCACATGTGTGCTCATGCTCTTCTTGCTTTGGAAGGAGTTGGAGGTGGGAAGTGAAGTGGGGGCCAGGCTGCAGGGGTCTATGTCTGGAAAGGACCTCTGAGGGATTCACAAGTCTTTTAATTCTTTATTCCTTTTGAAGACCTATTTGTTAAAGAAGGAAGCCAGAACATTATTAGTTTAGTTATAACTTTCAACTATTTAGACACATGGTATGTGGGCTTCCACTTACACTCTTGCCCTGGGCCCTGCAAATATTAGGGGTGAGCCTACATGCAAGCCAATAAATATATCCTAATTGCTGAAAATGTTAGGCCTCCAAGGGGAAGAGTGTAAGAAATCCCATGATTCTACACTTAGCAGCCTTAAGAACTTGGGTAACTCAATGTCTTGGAGTATCTGTTTCTTCAACAGAATGGATAAAATGTGTACAGGCCTGCCAAATTTACAGAGTGGTTAGAGAACCAAATAGTGGGCGTGACAATGTATTCCAAAATGTTGGCTTGTCTACAAATGTAAGTGCCACTATGAAGAGGAAAGGAACAAACATTCGTATGAGAAAACTAAAAAATTTTCACAGTTGTTACATTATCAACTGTGTATATAGTTGAGGAAAATTATGGGTGCCCTCCTCCTCCATTTTGATTTATATAGTGAGGTAGTTATCAACACAAGGAAGCTTTATACATATATTTTTTGAAAAGATTCATTTTACTTTCTGGAGAATTATTGATTCACTGGAAGAGTTCTCACTTGGAAAATACAAGCTGTCAGAGGAAAGTGACCCTGAACCATCGACATTCAAACCAGAATTTCACCAGGAGCAGCAGCATCAGAAAATAGAGGCTGAGAACAGAGCTGATCTGTTTATGGCTTTCTGAAGTACTCGCTCTCTGAAACTATGTAGTTGTGGCCATTCCACAGGGATTAATGAGCCTACCAAAAAGGAAAACGCCTTTGCAGAGGCAAATAACATGAATACAATATTTTCATTGATGGCAATCTGTGCCCTGCAAAAAACAAATGCTGTTCCTCCGGCCCCTATAGCTAACAAATCTGTCTGGACAAATGGAATGTAAATTCTAGCCAAAAGCATTTTGAGTGTATTTATGGTACTTTTCTGTTTTATATTTTGGTGGTTGACTCATTTTATTCCCATCCAAAATTATTAAATTAATTGCTTTCTAATTGATTCTTCAAAAGTGATTTTCCATTTGCATTCAGAAATAAATGTTCAACTTGTTCTAAGTGAAAGCTCAGTTTTTCCTGGGTCAGTTTGACTCACAAAAGGATGTGAAGAGAGAACAGATTGCTTTTGATCAGAGGCATAGCTGGCTCTAAGAGTCACACCTCCCTCTTCCCTGCTTCTGATGCCTGGAAGAGCCCAGGCAGTACCCTAGGCAGAAATGTTAGGTTAATGGAAAGTGACTTGCAGCCTATAACTGTGTGCCTTGTTCAGCTACGGGTGACTGATAAGAACATGGACTTGAGAGCCTAACAGACTCAAGTCTGTGGTCATGAACAAAGTATGTTATCTCTCTGAGCCTCATTTTGCTTATCTGTGAGTGGAGATATGTATATATACCTCACAAGGCCGCTATAGGGATTAGCAATAATGTAAAGGCTATGGCACACACTTTACATTCATAATTGGAAGTTACAATTGTGATTTCCCTCCGTAGAGCACTGCTATTAAAACTGTGGTCTGCAAGCTGGTTGCCAGTCTGTGAATGGTTTGTTGCTATTCTGCAGCAAGATAAAGCTTCCACCAGCATATAAATCCACTATATCACTACGTATACTGTTTAAAGTTCAGCTGACATTTATTTTTCATAGCAAGACTTCCTTGATGAAGGAAGCAATGCATTGATTTACATTTGAATGCAATTTCCTTATGTCATTGTGTAGTGGCACTTCCAGTAACACGCCCTAGAGCAGTACAGAGGCAGAATAAAGCAGCAGCAGCAGAAGCTAGTGTTGAGAGCACTGGACTAGGAGTCATTGGGTAGCCTGTACATTTAAGTAAATCATTTGACATCTCCAATTGTGTTTCCTTATCTTGAAAGTGAGAATTGAATTGAGGATCAAAATAACGATATATATATATAAAAGCATTTTGAAAATTCTAAATTGATTTATAAATGAGATAATATTAATATGATTATGAAACTTTAGTCATTTTTCTGACTGTCACCTTTTAGTTCTAATTATTAGAAACCTCAAAAGTCTGATCTAATGAATTAGTATTCAGAGGTCCCAATTCTCATTCTACTTGAGGAAACTAACCTTTTAAAAATATTTATTTTTATTTTAAAATTTTAATTGACAAATCTAAAAAGCTCATATTTATTGTCTTGTATAAAATATAATTTGATAAACGTGTACATTATAAAATGGCTAAATTGAGCTAATTAACATGTGCATCACCTCACATAATGATCAGGTTTTGTGGTGAGAATGCTTAAAATATACCCTTTTAGTGATTTTCAATACAAGACATTGTTATTAATGATAGTCATCATGTTGAACAATAGATCTCTTGAACTTACTGCTCCTATCTAACTAGTTTTGTATCCTTTGACCAACATTTCCTAAGTTTCCACCCATTCCCCCTGGTAACCACCCTTCTACTCTGTGCTTCTGTGAGTTCAAATTTTTTAGATCACACATATAAGTGAGATCATGCCATATTTGTCTTTCTGTTCCTGGCTTATTTCACTTCACATAATGTCTTCCAGGTTCAGGTTCCTCTATGTTGTTACAAGTGACAGGATTCCTTTCTTAAAGGCTAAATAATATTCCCTTGTATACCACATTCTCTTTACTTAACCTTCTTAATTACAAATTTTTAGTCTATAAAATTGGATTAATATTTATCTCAGACAGTTAATGTCAGATTAACTGAGATAAAATATGATACACTATCACTGATAAACTCTAAAGCACAACTCAAATGTTTTTTCAGCAATATTCTAGGGCAGACAGGGAAGTAGAGCATAATAATGAAAAATATGTAGCATGCTTGCTGCCAAGTCCCGCTCTCCTACAGCAGACCTCGCTAACTCATCATGGCACCTGTTCCCACTAACTCACAATGCAATCTCATCTCAGAACCTTTCTCTCACAGTTCTCCAGGTGAACACTACTGGGTGATCAAGGTTGGTATTCAGGCTGAAGCATGGTGTTCTTGAAAAAAAATAGGAATTCCAAGTTAGAGTATCTGGGTTCAGACTCTGATTCTTTTACTTACTAGCTATTTGATAGAGGGAAGTTACCTTGTTGAGTTTAAATGTTCTCAATTATAAAATAAGAATGACAAAGCTCATCTCGTTGGGCCGTTATGTGGATTCAGTTAAACCACATATGCAGAGGGCCTCTAATATGTGGTTAGATGCTAGATTTCTTTTCTTCTAGTTTCATCCATTTCTTAAAAATGTCAAACCTTATTACATTGTTCCTGATTTGTTCCTGTCAAGTTAAGGATGACTCATGGGTAAAAATAATCAGATTTCAGTGCCCATACAACTCACAGTATTGAGGCTAAGATTGTGTAGAAAGCAGCAGAGTGCTCATGTTACAAGAGTGCTGGGAATTTAAAAAACAAACAAACAAACAAACAAGCATTCTTAATAGTGAATGACTGCAAGTGTTCTCTTATTTATTTCACTTATTTATTTTTTAGGGTGAACGTGGGGAATGTGGTAAACCAGGAATAAAAGGTGACAAAGTAAGGAACATGTTTTTAAAATGCTTACAGCTGTGATCCCTTTTGGGTTGCGTTTCCTTAAGGGGAAATTCCTGGGCTGAATTATGGTGATCTCACTACTAGAGTTGGAATCAATGGCTCAATTTTTCACATCTGTAAAACATGTGGTAGAAAACAAAGTGATGCCTGACTCAATAATAGAGCCCCCAAATGCCTTTCTTATGGACCATTAAGACTTCATTTTGTGACACCCTGACCTTGGAGGCCACACCTCCTGAATGTTACGGTAAAAAGAATTATTTAACCAGCAAAGTTAATTAAAGCTGCAGTTGGGTCAGAGTAGAATTGCTTTCCAGATGCAAACACTGAAAACAGGCACTTTCCAAACTAGTGTGAAGAACTCTGAAATAAGTCAGTGAAATAGTTATAAACAGTGTGGTGCAACTAGACATAGAGATTTGGACTTTTGAAAATGTAGACACAGACAATTGGATAGATATTCACCTTTATTTAAAAAATAAATATAGGCTGGACACAGTGGCTAACGCCTGTAATCCCAGCACTTTGGGAGGCTGAGGTGGGCGGATCACCTGAGGTCAGGAGTTCGAGACCAGCCTGACCAATATGGTGACACCCCATCTCTACTAAAAATACAAAAATTAGCCAGGCAGGGTGGTGTGCACCTGTAGTACCAGCTACTCAGGAGGCTGAGACAGGAAAATTGCTTGAACCCAGGAGGCGGAGGTTGCAGTGAGCGGAGATCATGCCACTGCACTCCAGCCTGGGTGATAGAGTGACCCATCTCAAAAATAAATAAATAAATAAATAAATAGAAAGCACTTAAATTTGGAAATAATATTAAGGATGTTAAATAGTTCCTTAAAAGGCCAAATATATACAGAAAGTATATCTGAAACATGATGTTAAAGGGTCCAAAAAAGTGCAGAGTAAAAATAAATAGTTTTCATTATATTAAGAACTATTAACATCATGCCACCAAGATACCACACTTTTTCAGTTTCTATGTTATAATTCTGGAAGGGAGTCAAGGAGAGAAAATGAGGCAGAAGGTTAGGAGAAGAGGGTAAGATAATCACATTGGCCCATGGAACTAAATACTTTAAATAGATGGAGACTTTCTGAATGCTTTTAAACTACTGTAGAGTTAAAGGTCAGGTGAATCTGCAAAAGGTAGGCTTAGTAATTATCTCTAGTCAAAATGGGAAATGTGAAAATAAATAGGTTCTTCCTGGAGTATAACTGAACATGCAAGAAGGACCTGGATATTGGAAATACAGAAAAAGGGACACACATAGAATAGAATAGAAATGAAAGTCAAACAATATCTGGGAAAACTAGATGAAATTAAAATGGTTGACAAAGGATATCATATTTCATTGACTAAGATGTCAGGGATTGTTAAATGTCCCATTATTTTCCATGCCAAAAAGGAATAACGAAAAAAAAAAACCCACTGCCAATTATAAATGTAAGGTGCAATTGATTGTAAAATATACCCCAATGTCAGAGGTATAAAAACGTGAAAAAATGTGTCTTAGAGCCGGTGAGATATCGTGTCCTTGACACAGAGAGTTTATACAAGTTTATTTAGAAAAACATATGAGCAACATGAAGAGATACAGAAGTGGAAATTAAAATGGCTAATAAATAAGAAAAAAATCCTAATACAGTAGCAATCAGATAAGTGAAATTAATATATTAAAATGTTCGGCCGAGGTGGAAGGATCACTTGAGTCCAGGAGTTTGAGACCAGCCTGGGCAACATAGTGAGGCCCCCGTCTCTACAAAAAATTTAAAAATTAGTTGGGCATGTGCCTGTAATTCTAGATACTTGGGAAGCTGAGGTGGGAAGATTTCTTGAGTCCAGGGGGTTGAGGCTGCGTTGAGCTCTCATTGTGCCACTGTACTGCAGTTAGGTTAATAGAGTGAAACCCTGTCTCAAAAGAAACAAAATAGGCTGGGCATGGCGGCTTATGCCTGTAATCCCAGCACTTTGGGAGGCCAAGGTGGGCAGATCATCAGAGGTCAGGAGTTTGAGACAAGCCTGGCCAGCAAGGTGAAACCCCATCTCTACTAAAAATACAAAAATTAGCGAGGCATGGTGGTGCACACCTGTAATTTCAGCTACTCAGGAGGCAGGAGAATCGCTTGAACCCAGGAGGCAGAGGTTGCAGTGAGCCGAGATTGTGCCATTGCATTCCAGCCTGGGTGACAGAGTAAGACTCCATCTCAAAAACAAAACCAAACCAACAATAAAACAATAAAATATTGTATCAGCAGCGTGGGCAATTCAGGAGGCTGAGGTGAGAGGATTGCTTGAGCCTGGGAGGTAGAGGCTGCAGTGAGCTATTCCAGCCTGGGCAACAGAGCAAGACCCTGTCTCAAACAACAACAACAACAAAAATACCAACAACCAAAACCAAACACACAAAAGTATTGTATCACCTATCAAATTAGCAAACAGTGAAGTAATTTATAATACTAATTGTTGAGGGGGAGCTCATAAGATGAAGATACACTCTCTCATATTCAGGTAGTGGGAATGATTAACAAACAAATTTCATGGAGGAAGTTTCTCTCTCTTTATTTTTGTATATGGCATGTGAGACAAAAGAGAGCCAGCGAGCCTTAAATGTGCTTATGGTCTCTGCTTCCGTCATCCTCTTCTAGGAGACTATTCTTAGGAGTGAATCAGAAGTTGGACAGAGATTTCTACATAAAGATGTTCACTATAATATTACTTAGGTCAAAACTAGGGAAATGAGTAAATAAATTATGGTAGTTCCCTATTCTTGTGTATTATCTGTTTACTATGAGTTTTTAATGACGTGGAAAAAGGAAAAATATTTTTGATACAATGTAAGGCCAAATAGGTAGGACACAAAATCAGACATACACTTTGAACACATGATTTGAAGAGAAATCTATTAGGAATAAAACTGGATGAAAATATGCCTAAAATGTTAACAGCATTTGCCTCTGTGTGATTTTTCAAATTGTTTATTTACATGTTTCTATAATTGTCAAAGTGTCTCAATAGTTAACAGGTTATACTTTGATAAGCAAAAAAAAAAAAAAAAAAAGTGGAAATCTGGGGAAATAAAAACTAGACCATGTTCTCCCTCACAAAATAAATTTTAAAGGGTTTCCTGGCTATGGGACAGAATGAAATATTTTCTATTAGAAGAGTATTGACTATAAACAGTGTTTTGCCAGGTTCAATGTTTTGAAGATGAGCAAAAGAGTGATCTAGGTATCATGGAAATGCACTACATTGTTAATTTAACTGACATTACCCTTTTGGAAGGAAATAATATTCCAGTAAGTTTATAGCCCTCTAAGGAATCTTATAAAATAAAATAATTTCTTTACTCTAACCAAAATGACCAAAATGTCAATATGTAGGCAAGGCACTTACATCTAAAATTGTATTTTCATGGAGATTGTTTACTGAAGGAAAGTTTGACACTCCTGCCCCTTGGCTTATTAATTAGGATTATTTCAATTTATTGCCTTTGATGTTAAGATAACCAGGGAAGATGGCAATTACTGAGAACACATTTCCTTCCCTCCTACCTAAAATCACTGCACATTGAAGATGTATATTTAGAGAGACTTATTTTCAATTTTTTTCCACAGGGATCCCCAGGACCATATGGACCAAAGGGACCCAGAGGAATTCAGGTAAGGGGGTTAAAACCAAATCTAAGTTTGGATTAGAATCACCTGGGGAGCTTTTAAAACATCCTCTTACCCACTTGCACCCTCTGCCAATTAAATCAGAATGTCTAGGGATTGAAGCCAGGCATTAACACTGTTTAAGATCCCCAGATGATTCCAATGTGCAACAAATTTTAAAAACAACTTCCCTAATGTTTTCATTAACTTAACTAAAACTCCCTAAAGATAGGTACCATCAGCCAAGTATTAGTGAGTAGCTAAGGCTGTGAAGTTAAAAAATTCAGAGTCTGGAAAGACAGAAAGTCAAAGTGGCTAAAAACAGGATGTAACTATTTTTGCACTGCTACTATAATGTAGTTGGAAAAGTTATACATTTTATCTAAATCACAGTATTTATATTGTTCTATAACTATAGATAATGTTCTATAATATGGACTGATTCTCTAAGGCATTTAAGTTAGACATCCATAGATTTCAGAAAATAATTTGAATCTTTTCCTAGCCTAGGAACTTACCTCTTCTAAAGTTATAGTGGTGCTCTATGTGAGGAGTTAATTTCAGTATTTCAATAAGCCTACAGAAAATTATAATTTTACCCAGAATTTCCTAGACACCATCTAGTTAACCACTAACTTCTTTGCCTTAGCCTGGAAACGTCAGAGCCAGGCAGTAATTCTGGTTATCACAGATTCATTGGAAGCTCTAACTTCAGTTACATATGCCTTAGATATTTTAAAAAAGAAGATGCTTAATTGGCAAAATCTTTTTTTGAAAGGAGTCAAGAACGTTGGAATAACATTGGAAACACAGGTTTAGTAACCAAACATCTCGTTAGTTAAATGTTTGTTCTTAGCATAAGTGCTATTTTAGAAGCTACTTATTTGACGCAGGAAATTTTATCTCATCCTACTTCTCGATTGAATGTGATTTCAATTAAGCTCTGAGTTACACAGTCTAACTTCTAACGCCAGGATCTCCAGGGACCCTAGAGAATGATTCATTCCTGCTGGCCTTTTGTACACAGAACTAATTCTTGGTTTTCATCCTGGAGCAGGGAATTAGTGGACCTCCAGGAGACCCAGGCCCAAAGGGGTTTCAAGGCAATAAGGTAATCTTACCCTTTGATTAAAGACAGGCAGAGTGCGTTTCCCCTAGTGCACTATGGTAATGTATGTTTTATTAGGTAAAAGTCAATGGATTCTTTGAGGAAATACCTTTGGAAATGCATAATAACCTGCAGATGTATACAGAGCATCAAGTCCAAGTGCATTCAGGAAGTTGGCAGCATACCTTTATCATTTATTATTATATTATTCAAAGGGAGGCATTATTAACTATAAGCCATTATCTAGAATCTTTGCTGTGTTTCCTTCTTACTCCTGATTTTTATTTATTTTATGGTTCATTGGAAACCGAAAAGCAATAACAAGTGACACAATTCAAACCACTCTATTTCTCAAATGTAATGCCACCTCAATATACAGTTTATAGGGGAAGGAAATTTACAATTGTTATACCAACAGAAATCAAGCCTCTTTTAATTACAGGGAATTCTCAACCATCAGCACCATGCTTGTAATATCAGTCCACAGAAAACCAGCCAAGACAGATAGGGAGGGGTTGAATACAAGCCATGCAGAACAAAAAGATGCAGACGGGGGGGGGGTCTTTAAAAGCCTGGTTATAAGGCTCTCTTTTCCAATGAGAGTGACCATTAATTTGCTAAAATAAGCTTTTTTAGTTCCTTTTTAACTCTTCTCAATGTTTAGTAAATTTCACGGACATAGTAAATATCCAGTAAATGGTGTCGACTTAGTGATTTGAGTGGTATGAAATTTGTGGCAGTAATAAAAGCAGAAGATGCCATCTTCCACTGACCCTAAAGAAAGCCAGCTTTTTAAGGGTGATATTAAACTGAGGTTGTAGGGAGCAGTTGGGCTACTTGAGAGAGAGGAAAGAGAGTGACAAGTATAGTATTTTTATTGACATAATGACAGCGTGTGATTTACCAGGCCACTTTTAATTGGCAAATTAAAATAGAATGGGCTTCTCAGCAGGCATGTGCTTAGGCTTCATCTGGGGAAACTGTCTTTTTCACTTCTTGCCTACGATTAATTCTCTCTGGGGAAAGAAATGGCCTTGTTGAATATTGATGAACAGAAGTTTTCATAAAATTGCGTTGGCTACAGGTACAATCCTACAGTAAGAAAAAAATATATTTTGACAGCTCACACAATTTTTAGAATTACTTGATTACCTAAGATGATAATTTTCATGTTTGTGAAAAAGAGGCTTAAAGTCAGGGATCAGAGCTGGGGTTTGCAGTAGTGATAGAAGTATAGAATGTTTGAGCCACTAGCGATGTTAGAGATCATACTGGCTTAGCGTTTTCATTTTGGAAATGAGAAATAAAGCCTGGAGATCAAATGGCTTGCCTGAAGCAGAGTCCCAGCGAGGTCCCAGCATCTGTAGAGGGCACTGAGGTGGTGCTGGCCTGGAAATAGTGCCTGTAGCTTTGGGTGATGCAGGTTGTGGCTGACAGTTGTGGTGGTATGGTAGGGAATGGTCCATAAAAAGGTGCCCCTCCTCCTCCTTTTCTTCTTCTTCTTCTCTCTCTCTTTTTTAGAGATAGGATGTTGCTCTGTTGCCCCAGCTGGAGTACAGTGGCATGATCATAACCAACTGTACCTTGAATTCCTGGGCTCAAGCAATTCTCCTGCCTCAGCCTCCAAAATAGCTAGGACTAGAGGCACACACCACTGTGTCTGACTAAATCGTAAATTTTTTTTTTGTAGAGATGGGCTCTCGGTTTGTTGCCCAGTTGAGTCTGGAATGCCTAGCCTCAAGGGATCCTCCTGCCTTGGACTCCCAAAGTGCTGAGATTATAAGTGTGAGCCACCATACCTGGCTCAATTCTTTATGTCTAATAGTGTTATCACTTAGGGTTAAAAATTATTTCAATAAAATTTAGCTTTTAATTTCAACAGTGCATTAATTTTTAATAATGCGTCAAGTGTGTTTTGGGGGGTTGGTTACAATTTTTCTGACATAATAGCACTTTGTGGTTGACTTTTACAGCATAATCATAAAAGGAGTCATTTTTCCAAAAGCATTTGAGCACTTCATCAATTTCCCAAGGGCCTCTCTTTTGTAAAATATACATGACATAAAATTGCCACTTAAGTTTTAATCACAAAGTTCACTGCCAAGTGAACAAAGTTCATTGCCAATTGAAAAGCTGTCAATTTCTAGGGGATGTTGGGGATTGCTGGGAGTCTATGAAGTGGGTGTGAGTTTCCCCTTTTCCCTCTAGTCATAGTTCTGGTTTAAGGTCTTGACTTTCTTACTTTGAAACTATTACTAACTTCTATATAATTTCTACTACTCTTTGGATCTGTTAGCTGGAGATTCATGTCATATTGATCATCAGCTATTTTTTTCATTTCATACATTTATTAGTATACTGTCGTAAAAGTCAGTTTTCAGGGAATGATTTCATCTTGCCTCCCAGAAGGTACTATACTTTGAAGACATAAGAAGCTATTTTTGTTCCTCAATCTGGAAATAATATTTTATAGTGACATTTACTTTTATCCATTATCATTTTATTAGACAATTTTAAAAGAAGCTGCTTTTGCAATTTGTGCAAAGAAACCCTCTAAAATTCGGTAATTCTGTATTCTCTAATGGGCACAAGGAAGGTTATTTATTTTGAAACTTCTATAGTAGCTAATATTTATTTTTTGTATATTTATTATGTATAGGTAAAGTTTTAAATACTCATTTAATACTAATACCACCTTTTGAGACATGATCTATTCTTATTTCTGTTGTACAGATTAGTCTACTAAGGCACAAAGAGTTTAAGCAATGGGTCCAAGGCTACAGAGCTAGTAAGGCACAGACTGAAGATTGAAACCCAGAAGTCTGCTCTTAGCTACCATATATTTATCCCTGTAGAAAAAATTGCTGAATTTCCTGAATATTCGGCCTGAAATAAATGCATTTCTTTCTGACAGTATGTAAAGTTCTATCTGTCTTGCCTTCTGGTGAACTCTGGCTAGGGACAAAAGTTTGTTGAAAGGTGCATTTCCACCGGGTTTTAATGTTCATCTGAAAGTGCAGGAAAAAGGAAGGGAATATCTCGGGAGAAAGAAAACGGTAATGCTAATTGTGCATTTTCGAATATTATATTTCATATAAGACCTTAAAATAGAAACCTTTAGACTTGTAACATTTGCAAAGATTCCATGAGAGGTTCTAGATAGGGCCTGCCTATGTCTATGAATTTACGAATGGTCTTTCTCTTGAATTACACTCACTTTCTGTTGCTTTAGGGATTGACTTTTCTTCATTAAAGGGTTTTCAGAAAAGGTGGCCAAAGAACAAAAGGAAAAAAAATAACGTGTTAAATCAGGAAAAAATGTGCTCCTGGCCCAGTTTCACAGATTATTTCTGTCAATAATACTTTCCACATGTAAAGTAGCTCCTAGTCTGCCCTGAATGACTTTGTTGCCTTAGCAACAAAACATAGATGTTTCTCAGAAAGAAGCCTTAGCTCAGAGTCCACCTCAGCCTCTACCACACATGAAGGTCATCTCGTGGCATTCACAAGAACATCTCGGCCAGGCACGGTGGCTCACGCCTGTAATCCCAGCACTTTGGGAGGCTAAGGTAGGTGGATCAAGAGGTCAGGAGTTCAAGACTCAAGACCAGCCTGGCCAAGATGGTGAAACTCCATCTCTACTGAAAGTACAAAAATTAGCTGGGCGTGGTGGTGGGCACCTGTGATCCCAGCTACTCGGGAGGCTGAGACAGAGAGTTGCTTGAACCCAGGAGGCAGAGGTTGCAGTGAGCTGAGATCGCACCACTGCACTCCAGCCTGGGCGACAGAGTGAGACTCTGTCTCAGAAAAAAAAAAAAAAAAAAAAGGGGAACATCTCAATAGTCTCTGAAATCAGAATTGTAATCACACAGGTGCCCAAGACGCCTTATCCCTGAGACCAAACTGAAATTGTGACTCAGGAGAGAGCACTGTGCTCTGAGGAAAGACTGAACCCCTAAAAACACAACGCCACCGCCTTCCATGGGGCTGTCATGGTGGCTCAGGTTGCAATCACATCTCATCCTTGAAAAAAGCCTTTAATTACTAGGAAGAATGGCTCATGATTGGTAGGCCTTTCAAGTCACAGAGGACAAGTTACCAAAACTAATTTTGAACAAATCAACCCAGTGGAACACTGGGTTTGCCCAGCCTATATTAGGTAATTTTTGCCATTTTCTTGATGTCTTTCTGAGGTTATATCTGAAGGGCATTTCCTTCTCAAATCTCATGCAAATCCACTCTTTCCAAGACTCTCTTTGTGCCTTGGGAGGAGGGACTGCACAGTGGCATGTGCAGGAAGCAGCTGGTGACATTTCGAAGTATCCCAGCGTTAGAGCTTCAAGGCCTAAAGGGCACAAGGAGATATCCCTGATGTTTTTTTCCAAATGGAAAGTACCATATGCTAATCCTCAAACAGTTAAAAAATACTGCAATATTATATATTTATCTTAAAAGATGAATTGCCTCCCTTCTCCTAACTCCTTCCATTGTTCTACTCTAGGACATTCATAATATTCCTGCAGGATATTTGTCCTAAGTGTTTTTTCTTGCTGTACAGTCAAGTGTAAGAAACTTAGCATTCTTTTACCTATGATACTTTGTCTTACTTTATGTTCAATTTAAGCTTCTGCGATATTAAGAAAATCCATAGAGAAATAGCACTAGACCAGTCCAGTTTAATAAATGGATATGGTCAGGGTAAATGACTTAAACATTCATCCAAAATGGACAAAAGACCTACTATCAGTGAATGAACTACAACCATGTTTGAAGAAGAGTTCATTGCACGAAGGGTGATAAGGGTAGTACATGAAACATTTAGTTCACCCTAAAGTTTGCACCACACCACAGTTTTTGGATACCCTACTTTTCTGAATCCTACTTTGTCAAGTTTCCATCCCAGTTTCTGAGGTTCCCAAGCAAAGGATATATTTTTCAGGTTAATGATATACTAATGAGGAGATTAAGTAAACAATAGCTAGATGTACAGACCCTGAACTTAAAACTGTAAGCATACTAAACATCCCTACACAACATCCTGTTTTCTTTAAAGTGTTCTATGAAAAAGGGTTTTGGCAAGAGGGCTAGCTGTCTTCCCTTCAGATATTATATCAGGAATGCATGTGTGGGTATTTCTGAGAACTGGAAGTGTGCTAATCAATTTTCTCTCCTTTGAGCTTCCATGTATTATACCATTAAACATTCCTAGTCTTCATTCAGATAGGAATCATTGGCAGAAGAACTGGACAGATATGAACAGGTCCATCACTATTTTTAAAAAGTCTAAATCAGAAGATTTGGGAACAATGGGTCAGGAACACCACTATCTGGGAGATTTAAAAATTCTGCTTTGCACACTCATTCACACACATTTACATGAAGCAACAAGTATTTCTTGAATGAATGATGAATAAAAGGTTTTAAATATAATGAGTGGTCAACAGTATCATATTGAAGACAGGTCATGTGTGCAGTTGCCTATGTGGTAACTTAATTTGGCAATATTGAGGTCATTGGGAAGCTTTGAAAGAATACTTTCAGTAGAAGGGTCAAGGAGATGGCAATGAGTCATGGAGAAAACCAGAGAGAAGGATGTAGCAGTCAGGAATATTGACCATTCTTCTAACATGGTTGGGTAATAAAGACAAACAGGACAGTGTTGCCCCCCATCAAAAGCTTCCTGTGCATTAAATAATCCAATGTGTTACTTCTACTTTCTTCTAAAAGTGGCATGAAGACTTGGGGCTTAATTTCTTATTTTTTTACAGTTTCTTGTGTACAACTTAGAGTCTTACATTTTCTATGTCAATATTTTCATTAGAACAGAAATCATTAATGAAGATTTAGTAGTTTTAAAAATACATTCTTATTTTGGTCATTCTTTAAGTACTTGGTTTGGCTCAAAATTAGCTTAGTAGCTAGGTCAACCTACTAAACATAACTAATGTTTCCAGTTGCGGGTTGGAAGTAGTTCAACATCACAAATATGAACAACTATAAAGAATTTTAAACTTTCTCCTCAAACAAGCATCTTGTGTAGATATATTTCAGTTCTTATGTAACTCAAAAACCTATTTCCTAACATCATGATGTTGCTTTCAACCACTTAAAAAGTCATGATTTGTAACAGGATATAATTCCTTATAATTTATCACTTGAAGTGAAGTAAATCAAGTGAAAACATGTAGACACCTATATTTCTTGGTAAAGAATAATTAATCAAACAAAAAACTGTTTTAAGTTCACAATTCTCTTAACAGAATGACTGTATTTTTGGCTTCATGTAAAGTATTTTAAGAATACGGTACTTGAACATGTCAGCTTTTCTAGTGGTCCAAAAACAATAATTTGCTTTCTGGTTCTTCTGGCAGGATAACAACTTTGAACAAGGTTGTGACTGCTCAGTGTATAGGAAGAATCCCTTTACCATTTTAATTATAAATAGCTGTTAAATGAAGACTCATAGTCAAGCTGCCAAACAATGTGAATGTTTTTCCTTCAGAGATGTCAAAGTCTAAATGCTATTTCTGTTCTGGGCCTAATTAAAGGGAAGGAATTATTAGTAATCCAGCAATTCTTGCTGTAGAGAAGGCTTTGACCTACATGCACATCTGCCCACCAAGACTCTAAATGAGCTTATTAACTCGTTTGATGCGAGACAACTGATAGTGACAACTTGAAGTGGCTGCCAGAACATGTGGGATGTCAGCCAATAGCTTCAAGGTAGATGATTTCTATTCCCAAATTGCTGATGCATGTGGTTCTTAGCAGATGGGGTATATATACTCTGTGTGTGTGTGTGTGTGTGTGTGTGTGTGTGTCAGGTAAAAGCTCTGATGGACCAAGGAACTGAAAATGCTGCCAACACTTCCCACAAAGTGGCTGAGTCTAACCTGCGTGCATAGTCAAAGGGGGGCACTAATGTGGAACAGGATCAGCCACTGCAGTGTCTTCAGAGGGATGTCAGAATGTTTTCTTTGTAATTACATTAATGTCCTTATTTATTTCAAGTAAGTTGCAATAGCAAGTTTGTAACAGAGAAAATTAATTGTATTCCAAGGGTGTTTTTATTGTGGTAAAATATATAATAACATAATATTTATTATTTGAACCATTCGTAAGTATGCAATTCAGTGGTATTAAATACATTCACAATGTTGTATAACCATCACCACTATCTATACCCAAAACTTTTTCATTGTCTCAACATAAACTCTGTACCTATTAACCAATAACTCCCCATGTTTCCCTCCTCCCAGTCTCCAAGGGTGAGTTTTTAAGAAACATTATCACACTGTCATATGCACTCATCTGCTCTCATAAATCAATGGCCTTGTTTTTAGGTTAATGGAGCATGTCCACCCTGAATTTTTACCAGCAACTCATTTTGTGCTGGAGGATTCTAAACAGTGTCTTCTAGAGCTGCGATTCTCAAAAGCTCTCCTAATGGGCTGCTGACTGGTCCTTCCTTTTAGGGAAAATGACTTGCATTTTCTTAGATTTTGTTAAATATAATGAAGTATGACTTTCCTATTAGTTGAAACACATGAATTGCCATGTTTGTAGGCCAAACACGATCACATATTATCAATTTCATGTGGTTAAACCCAATAGCATTCTAGAAGATGAGTTAAGAGTTACTAAAATGTGGTTCAATATAATTTTTATTATATTCTTCACCAATTCATTGTTATTATGGAGTTTTTTCTGCTTTAGAAAGCACAAGTAGGTAGAGTATGTGGACTGGACTTTTTCTCTTACCTAAGTAGCTGTTATTCAAAAAAGATTTTAGTTGGAGATTTGACATAATAGTTGTTCCAAACTCAGTACAGTTCACTACTGGTTTGTATGTAGATTTACCTTGTCTGATCACAGTATTGCCAGTTATAATTTACATTACTTTTAACATTAAGTAACAACCAGGTAGACTTTATGTACCTGAAATAGCATGTGCATCAGCTTGGATAAATTATATTTCCTCTTGGCTTATATTTTATTTTAGAGATGCTTTGTCTTCATATGATGGATTTTCAGTTATGAGTAGATTGTAATTATGTGACGTTTATATTTTTCATCCTGTAATAAAGATATGAATTTAGTCTGTGGTCATACAATTTTTCAAATACTTTAAAAGAAGAATTGAAAAGTTTCAAGAGGCAGTTTGGCATAGTGGTCGAGAGTACTGGCTTTAATGTCAAACTGCTGGGTTTCAAACCCAGTCGTATATTTTACTGGCTGTTTGATTTGGGCAAGTTACTTTACCTCCCCATGACTCAGTCTTCACATTCATGGGGTAAGTTAATAATAGTAGCTACTTCTTAGAGGTGTGGTGAGGATTAAATGAGTTAATACATGTCAGTCACATAGAGCAGCACTTGTTGCATAGTAAGTGCCATATGTGTTGGTCATTTTAATTAAGTAGTTAAGTATTTTGACAACTGTCTTTATATTAATGTACACTAAGTTTATTCTGATAAATTTTCTAAAAACAAGCCTTTTATAACACAACACTTCCTCTGAAATGAGAAACTTGGTGCTAAAAATGGAGCTTGATTTAACAAGTACTTGATAAATATTCACCCCTCCCTCCCTCCCTCCCTCCCTCCCTCCCTCCCTCCCTCCCTCCCTTCCTTCCTTCCTTCCTTCCTTCCTTCCTTCCTTCCTTCCTTCCTTCCTCTCTTTCCAAAAGGAGGCTTTCTTGACCTTTCTTCCAAATCTCTGTATACAGTTATCACTTCACTGAGTTTCAGCTGAGAATGTATCCTGACCATACTTGAACCATTCTGCACCTACAAAATGCTCATCTATCATTTTCTTCCATTTGGAAAGCATTAGATATATACAATAAAACTTAAAATATTAAAGTTGGTGTCATACATATCTGGGAAATGATTTTTAAAAGTTGCTAAAACATCTTTGTAATGTTAAGAAAATATGATAAAATTGTTCATAATTGTATTGTCAAAAAAGGGTAAAGTTCTGTCCTCAATTCAGTCTTGGATAACCATTTTTTATGTATTATCTTAGAGAAATGAAGGATTTGCTTTTGGTTAGAATCAGTACCAGGGATAGGGAATATTATTTGGTTTTCTTAGCTGAATTTTCCTCTACATTGTGGTTTCATTACTCTTTCAGCTAAAAAAAAAAAAAAAGATTAATTGTGTCTGGGTGAATTGGTAGGGGAAATTGTGTAATAGGTACTTGATATCATTATGTGATTTATATACAGTTGCTCCTAGTTGAAAACCTAAGCAAACCACAGGGAACTCCAGGGGAGCATTTCTACACCCACAGCTCCTTCAACCTAGAACAGGTTTCCAGTTTTGTTCACCTCCCACAGCTAGCAGAGCCCCTGCTCCCTAGTCAATGCTCAGTAAATGTTTGCTGCATGGATGATTGAGTGAAAGATAGTAATGAGGTAAACATTGAGAATGCAAAGCTGAACAAAATCATATGCATCATCCCCACAGTCTAGTGGGGAGGAGATGGAGAACATTCAATGCAAAGTTGCAACTGTAATGAATGCTCAGAAAAAAAAACCTGGTGGTATCAATACTAAAATAGCGATTTCATCTTATCAGAAAAACCCTTCTTGAAGCCATGCTGCTTAACATAAGATCTGAAGGGTAAGAATCACTATGAAAGAGAGAGGTAAGAGCATCCTAGACAGACAGAATAGACTGTGCAAAGATCCTGTGGCAGGAGGAGCAAGGCAAGTACAAGGAATTCAACAAAAGCCAACGTTGCTGGGGTGGGGAGCGAAGAGGTGACTGATGACAGATGGAATGGAGAGGCAGGGCCTTGTAAGGAGCTCTCTCTTACGGAAAGGCCTCAGAAGGTTTTACTCAGATTAAAATTAAAATTAAAAAATTGCTCTGCAGCAGTGGAGGGAATAAATTGGAGCATGCTAGAGTGGGTGCGAGTAGAGTACTAAGGACTTCGTTGTACTCTGAACAAGAGGTATTATCAGTTTGCTGTAGACTGGAGAGGCGTGGTAGAGGACTGAAGTGGATGGATTAGAGAGAGATTTAGGAGGCATACTGATAGGTGTTGGGATGCATTGCATATGGTGGCAGAGGGAGTGGGAGGTGTCACGAATGACCCCTAGGTTCCCGTTTGACACAGGAGGGATTCTGGTGCCCTTCCCTGAGGTGGAGAACACTGGAAGATGACTATATTGGGGAGTGAAAGATGACAATTTGTCTTTGGAAATGATGAGTCTCTTTTTGAAATTCTCTTTTTCCCCAACTCCCTACAAGACATCTCTGTATTCTTCCACTCCCACCTGACTTAAAGGTTGGTCCTGTTCATGGTTCTGACCTGAGCTTTCAACCTCGTTAATCACTCTAAACCGCACTGCCCAATAAGGTAGCCACATGTGTCTACTGGGCACTTGAAATGTGGCTGGTCCAAACTGAGATGTGCTGTAAGTATGAGATACACATCAGATTTCAAAGACTAAGCATCAAAAGATAGTAAAAAATAATTAATACTTTAAAAAGTATTGATTACATGTCAAAATGATAATATTTTCTATTTATTGAGTTAAGTAAAATTTATTAATTATAATTTACCTTTTTTATTTCTTAATGTGGCTAGTAGAGAATTTGAAATTGCAAATGTGGCTCACTGTCTACTTGCATTGGACCATGCTGCTCCAGACAGTGGCCCTAGTGTCACCTTGTTTCTGGCCTGTTAGGCTCACAGGGCTGCTGACTGTCCCTAGAACATTTAACATCATTTTATGCCTTATACTCTTACTTTTGTTTCTTTTCTTTTCCATCAGATTAGCTATGATTCCTACTTCTTTGTTTGGATCAAACATCTCCTCTACTATATGAAACTTTCCCAATTCCTTAAGGTAGAATTAAACATTTCTGCCTCAGAGTCTTATGTATTCTGTTAATATCTTTATTATGCTAATTCACATGCTTGTATTTTATTTTATATTCATTTGTCTCTCCAGCCAGATTGTAAACTTCTGCAAAGTGCAGGTGCAATCTGATTTATGTCTGTAATTAGGTAACCTGATATTCAATTATAGACATAAATTGTTATTTACCTATTATTAGTTTGGTGCTCAAAAAAGGTCTGGTGAATAACAATTAAATCTCTACATATTAAACAGGTGTTGTGTGACTGGTTATGACTTAGATGTTTTGCAGACAATATCTTGAATCCTCTCAACAATGCTACAAGGCAGATATAATTATCCTCATTTTGCATATGGAGATCTTGCAAAAGCTCAAATTGTTAGTAAATGATAGAACCAAGGTTCTACAAGACCAAATGACTCAAAGCCATGGTTTTTTTCCCTGTGACTCCATGCATGAAGAGCTGGGTGTGCTGGCTTACACCTGTAATCCCAGCATTTTGGGAGGCCAAGACAGAAGAATCACTTGAGGACAGGAGTTTGAAAAAAAACCCGAAACCCAAAACTTATTTCCTATGATTGTTAGAAGATTAAATAAGATAATGTATGTAATATGTCTGGGCAGTGCTGATAAATAGTAGGTTTTATTAAACATTGGCTTCCTGTCCTCTTGAAGCCCATAGCATGGGTGTTCTTGATTTCTGAGAAGGACCAAGGTGGTTTACCTAAACTTTTTGCTGCCTCCACACACGCTCACACTCACATTCACACACATTCACACTGACATGGAGGTAATGAGAAACAGATTCTTTCTGGGGCTACTCATTTTAACCCAGACCTCTTTGTTATACTTGTCTGTTGGTAAATGCCTCTGATGACATATGAAAGTACAGTAGAGAAATAATTAGTAGTACTGTGGGCATGCAATCTTTTGGGCATGCAATCTCTCTCTCTGTGTGTGTGTGTGTGTGTGTGTGTGTGTGCGTGTGCGTGTGTGTGTGTGTGTGTGTTGCTAAGGGCTGGGGTAGGAATATTAACAGGAAAGGAATCATGCCTACCATCTTACCAGGGCTCTGCCATCTTGGCAAATTCCCAGAAATCATTCTGACTAGAGTGCTTACTCTTCCCTCCCTGTTTTGTTTTTACCCAGACAGCATATTTTAGAGTCAGGACCACTTTCTTTACTACCTCAGGATTCTCTGTAGGAAAGAAAAAGGGGAAATGGGAAGGGAATAAACATGACCTGTAGACCAATACTGTTTTGTGGATCCTACCTTGAGATACCAGGCTCCTGAGAAATAAATCTAAGCAAGTGAAATGTGAAGCTACATTGCTAAGGGGCTGTGTTCAGGTAAGGGAGAGCAATCCCTCTGTAGTCTTCAGATCCCTGTAACTCCCTTGCGAAGCAATATTAAGATATTGCTCAGTTGCTCTTGGTACTTGATGAAGGCTAAAGGGATTTCATGGGCTTAAGGTAAGAGAGCTGCTTCTACTCTTGATTCTCCTGGTCCATACATTTCAAGGTAATGACAAAACAAATTTCTTGTCACCAACCTGGGCTCTTGGTTTGTTTCTGATCAAACATCAGATAAGTACCAAGTAAGGAAGAACTTCCACTACTCAAAAAATCCTCAAATTCTCTACCAAATATATAATTTAGATGCCTTCTGACCCATTACAGAACCAATGCTACATATAGAAGGGATAAAAAATGAATAGAATAAGTGAATTCAGGGCCTTGTATTGTTATTATTATTATTTTTTTAGTCAGCCAAATTCAACAGTGGGTAGATGTTATTACTGTATTTTAATGGTATTATATATACATGTTATATAATATATACATACTTAAAATTTTTTATTTCAATAGTTTTTGGAGTACAAGTGGTTTTGGTTATATGAATGAATTACATTGTGGTGAGTTCTGAGATTTTAGTGAACCCATTACCCGAGTAGTATATGTTGTACCGAATATGTAGTTTTTTATCTCACACCCTAGTTTTAAATGGTATGTTTTATCTCTCAAGCTGGTCCCTTAAGTTTAGGAACTATGTCTTCAGCGTCTTTGAATTTTACTTCATGGCATTCCACATAGCAAGTACCTGGTGTCATTCGCTGAGTGATAGAGACAGTCACTCATATGTGACCTGTATAACTGACAAGGAGATACCAACTTGAATGGGGAGCATAAGTTATAAGAAAAAGGCATTTGGAAGCGAAAATTTGGAATCTCTAGACAGCTAAATATTCTCTAGCACTTGATTAAACTGTGAGATTAAGAAAACGGGTTGGGCGCAGTGGTTCATGACTGTAATCTCAGCACTTTGGGAGGCCGAGGCAGGTTGATCACTTTAGGCCAGGAGTTTGAGACCAGCCTGGCCAACACAGCAAAACCCCATCTCTATTAAAAGTACAAAAATTAGCCAGGAGTGGTGGCGGGCGCCTGTAATCCCAGTTACTCAGGAGGCTGAGGCAGGAGAATTGCATGAGCCCCGGAGGCAGAGGTTGCAGTGAGCCGAGATCACGCCATTGCACTCCAGCCTGGGTGACAGAGGCAAAAAAAAAAAAAAAAGAAAAGAGAGAGAGAGACAATGAGAGAGAGAGACAGAGACAGAGATTCAGTAAACAAGTTCAAATTTAGTGAGAACTTTTATGTCTGATATTGTGAAGCAAGATAAATTCCACGGCTTAAAACATATAAAATGAGAATGTCAGTCACCTGGCTGCTCAAAAAACTTAATATAGAAAAACAAGTACAACCTTAGGAGTTTAAGGGAAAAAATATTTGCCAGACTGACTTGTACGCAACAGGATGCACAGTAAGTACTTTTGAATTCAATCCACTTAAATATCAAAGGATCATAAATGTGGATGACTCGTTTTGAGGCAGGATTCCTTTGTTTTAAATCACCCTGAGCCTGGGCATATCTTTTGGGGAGTTGGTTTGACTCTGACCCTTCTTAGCCCTTCTCTTTCCCTTTTGCAATTGGTCAAAGTCAACAGACTTTTTTTTTTTTTTTTTTTTTTAAATAGATGGAAGCTTGCTCTGTCACCAAAGCTGGAGTGTGGTGGCGTGGTCTTGGCTCACTGCAACCTCTGCCTCCTGGGTTCAAGCAGTTCTCCTGCCTCAGCCTCCCGAGTAGCTGGGACTACAGGCACATGCCACCAGGTCCAGCTAATTTTTTTTTTTTTTGTATTTTTAGTAGAGACAGTGTTTCACCATGTTGGCCAGGCTGGTCTTGAACTCCTGACCTCAAGTGATTCACTTGCCTTGGCCTCCCAAAGTGCTGGGATTACAGGCATGAGCCATCACATCTGCTACAGACTTCTTAAAGTAAAGCAATGTCTTTACTATATCCACAGAACATTGCTCTGGTTACTAGGTGTCCCTTCCAAAATCACAAGCTTCTGGGGCGAATTGAGACTTTAATATTTCTGAAAATTCCTTTATCTCCCATCATCTCAGAGAAGGCTTGTTTCACTTTCCTGTTTCATTTTACTGTTGGTTAGTGAAAGCATGAAGAGAGAAATCTTTGGGTTGAATGAAATTTTAAATAGCAAATATTCATTAGCTGAAACATAAGAGTGTTCAGAAATCTTCCTTAGCATAAATTAAAGGTACATGTGTGAATGTAAAAAACTGGAAGGAAATATACCACAATTTTATAGTATTAATAGTTATAGATAGGTAATTTAAAATTTTCTTTGCATGCATGCTTTTTAATATATGACCATTTTCTACAATGACACATATTATTTTGATAAACAGAAAAAAATAATATTATGAGAAGGGGAACTGGAGTCAATAGCCACTCCCCTTCCCCTATCATCATGCTACAGGGCTTAAAGCCCGAGAGACCTAAAGAGCTGTAACTGTGTAAGTGGTATTCAGGTGTGAGTTTGGGCTGGCCAGGTAATCTCTCTGGGACTCAGGTTTCTCACCTGTGAAATGTAGGGATTTGAGTGCAATGGTCACATCTAGTTCTAAAATGCCTCAATTCTATTATGGGCCTGCCACATCATAGGCTGTTATTATTTCAAAATGCTCTAACTTTGAGTAACAGAAATCTTGAATAATAGTGGCTTAAATCATAAGAACTCTTGCTGTTGAGTAAACAGAATATTTGAAGACAGGTAGTCCAGGACTGGATCAGTTGCTCATTGAGGGTATCCAGGAGCCAGGCCTCTTCAACTGCTGGTTTTTGTCCTAGAGATTGCTGCCTCATAGTTACAAGACAGTTATCACATCTCTATGTAGGAAAGAAGAGGCAGAGGCTGTTTTCTCCTTTGCATCCAGTAAGGTCCTTCACATATCGTTTGTCAGAATTGAGCCGTGTGACCAACTGAGATAAATCAGTGACAAAGGAAAGGAGATTCCCATCTTGCATTAGACCAGTGATCATTCATACTACACCTCTGAGAGCAAAGAACAGCTGCCCACTGACTGACTCAATTAGGGGTTTATCAGCAGGGAAGGAAAGCTGAGAAAGGACAGCCACAGGGGAGGAAACAAAATATGTCTTCCAGAGCACTTAAATATTTGTGAATGAATGAGTGATGGCCACGTTATGCCTGTTATGACTCCTGAAAACACTTGACTTTGTGGGCCCCTTCCTCCATAAAAATATTTAAAAATTATATTTATGAATGCAAGCTGGATTCATTGTTATATAGTCATTATGTTTATTTTTATTTTGAATCAAAAAATTACAATTGGAACATATTTGCAGGCTCCTAAAAGTATTGAGGACCCAGACACTGTGACTACTGTACCTAGTGGATAATTTGATCTTGCGTCTGTGTTTTCTTTCCAGATGAATTGTAAAAAATTGAGGGCAGGCACGATGTACTAGATTTGTTGTTGCTCTCAAGGCCCCTATTGCAAAAGCATACATCTAAGAGCTGCTTAATCAATACTATTGAGTTGATTTAACATATAACTGATGTCACTGTTTCTTCCTCCAGGGTGAGCCAGGTCCTCCTGGTCCTTATGGTTCTCCAGGAGCTCCTGGAATTGGACAGCAAGGTATTAAGGTAAAGATACTTGTCTTTTTGCCCATTGATGACTATTGAATTTATTGTAGGGCCTGGGGGAGCTGTGATTTGAACTCCATTTGGCCTAAACCCAATAGACACAAGGAGGCTTCCTGAAGTTACTTCATTTTATGTGCTTGGACACAGCAATGTGCTTGTCAGGGGCAGTTACCACAAGAATAATTAATGTATTTTAAAATTTTGTTGGAATGAAAAACTTACTTGTCTCCAAATACCCACCCTTTTACCAAGGTACATGTAGTTCTGTTGAGTTTTCATGGACTTTAAACATTTACATGCAAATATGTTATTGGTAAGTGAAACAGCTTAACACATCAGCAATCATGGTTCACATTGAAAAAGCATAAAGGGGCAGAAATCATAAGGGCCGCGGCAATGAATAGGTCAATGTTGGCAGAGAGGTTTATAGAGAACTAGAAAGGGAAGGAAGGAACATCCATCCTGTGAGGCTCTACATTATGCAGGATATAATAAAGCAGAAGTGCCTATTTTGAATGGCTTTTCTAAGTGGTTGTGACAGTAAGATTTTGATGCAGGATTAAAATAGGAAGCAGTACAAAACAGTGTACTTTGAATGTAATTGAATATCCCCATGTATAGCATTTCAACAATAAGCACATTGAGACTCCAGGAAAGGTGGAGTTTATGTTGGCAGAGTTATGGAGAAGTTTTCTGGAAGAGATGAAGTCTGAAAAGAGCTTAAAGGAGAGGTGAAGTAGGATAGAGTGGGGACAAGGAAGGGGTGACATTCCTGGATGGTGGCAAGAGGACAGGGCACAGCACACGCATTGTCAACTTAGTCAGCTCAGTAACAAAATGCATTGCCACACAGTGTGTCCTGCCAATTCTTACACAGTATTTTGTGAAAGCTGAAAATGCTGAATTACATTTGGACAAGAAGAGATAATAAACATTTTAGGGTAATTTGTTCACTTAAATTCGAGCTATTTCTCTTCGTCTAGAATTTTTTACCTTTATGAATATGCAAATTTTGTCTATTTCGCTATTTATCCTTGTTGAAATTTCGAGATAACTTTGTGCTATGTTTATTCTTTATTTAAAATCTCAAGATTTCATTCTATTATTTCTTTCTCTTAGGGAGAAAGAGGCCAAGAAGGAAGACCGGGAGCTCCAGGACCCATTGGAGTTGGTGAGCCTGGACAGCCAGTAAGTAGCAAAAATTCTAGATGGAATGAAAAGGACAAATATAGTTTTTGCTTGTTCTTTCTGGTTAGAATAAAGAGTCAAATTAATCCACCTTGTATCTACTCTATTTATTTATTTTTTTGAGATGGAGTCTTACTCTGTCACCCAGGCTGGAGCGCAGTGGTGCGATCTCGGCTCACTGCAACCATCACCTCCCGGGTTCAAGTGATTCTCCTGCTTCAGCCTCCAATTAACTGGGACTACAAGTGCACGTCACCAGGCCCAGCTAATTTTTTTGTATTTTCAGTAGAGATGGTGTTTTTCTTGTTGGCCAGGCTCATCTCGAACTCCTGAGCTGAGGTGATTCACCCGCCTCAGCCTCCCGACCACCTTGTATCTTTATGAGCAACAAATGAAAATAAATATGAAAGGACCAGATCCAAGTGCTATTTTTCACAACACTTGAAATAGAACTATGTATATATGTGTATGTGTAAATATATAGGATGTTTACAACCAACTCTCTCTTACTGTAACTTCTTACAAGATTAATCAACTTGAACAATCTTCTTACAAGATTAATCAACTTCTTTCTAGGAAGAAGATCTGGACTCAAGCCTAATGTTTATACTTTATAATGTATTTCTTTGTAACCACAAGAAAAATCACTGAGAATAAAGACTTGGCTCATTATCTAATCCCTGAGTATGCTCTAGAGTTAGGATTGATAATGGTAGACAGATAATACCTGTGTTATTCACAACATCTCTTTTATGTAGCTTTGAAGTTTACTGTTGTTAGAGAAGAAAAAATTTCTATTAAAAGACATTTGGAGAGGAAGTAAATAAAATATGATTATTCTGGTATAAGAAGCTTGTTAACTTTTCAAGTAATCATTATTCTCCTAGGGAAAAATAGTAGCTGACTCACTTAGGTACAAATAAAAACAACTGATTGTGGATAGCTGGTCTTTGAAGTTGTCTTTTCACTGCATAGTTCCTCACATATGTATATTCACGAAACATACACTTCCTTACTGCAGTCTGTGAGTGAAATGGCAACATATTGTTTAGGTTTAGGCTTTTCACTAATGTCTGAATATACTAATTCAAAAAAGAGAGCATCATATGGAAGAAAAATACACTGGATTAATCATCTAGAGATCAGTCATCTAGTCTCAGTTTCCACTAACTAGATAGTACCATTAAAGATAAACCACTAACTTATTTTGTTCTCTGTTTTGGTTTTGTGTTTCTGCTTAACAAACTTCCTCAGGACTTAGTGTCTTAAAACAATAATTTGTTATTTCTTATGATTTTGCAGGTTGACATGAGAGTTCTGTATAACTTGAAGTCAGATGGAGTGCTAAAATGGCTGGAATGTTAAAAATGGCCTCACATGGCTGGCAGTTTGGTACAGGTTGTTGTCTGGGAGCTTAGCTGGGGTTGTTGCCCAGAGACCTCAGTTCTCCGCCACATGGGCAGCTGCAGGTGGTTGCTTGGGCTTCCTCACAACATGGCAGCTTAAATCCAAGCAGGAGTGTTCTAATAGGCAGAAACCACTCATCATGTGAGGCTCAGCCTCAGAAATTATACAGCATCATTTCTGTGACATCTAAAATAAGCATAGGACCAGCTCAGATTCGAGTGGAATAGAAAAAGATTTCACCCCCTTAGGAAGAATATCAAAGAACTTGTGGCTATATTAATTTAGCAAAGTCTCAAATTTTAACTTCTTTAAAATTAAAAGATTGGGTTTTCCTTAGGTCTATGATTTTCAGAGCTGGAAACATTCTGAAAATGTCAAAGAAATAAATCACAATTATTATTATTATTTTAGAGAGTCTTGCTCTGTCGCCTAGGTTGGAGGGCAGAGGCATGATCTCAGCTCACTGCAGCCTCTGCCTCCCAGGTTCATGTGATTCTCCTGCCTCAGCCTCCCAAGTAGCTGGGATTACAGGTGCCCGCCACCACGCCTGGCTAATTTTTGTAGTTTTTGTAGAGACAGGGTTTCACCATGTTGGCCAGGCTGGTCTTGAACTCCTGACCTCAGGTGATCCACCTGCCTCGGCCTCCCAAAGTGATGGGATTACAGGCATGAGCCACTGTGTCTGGCCTAAAAAATTTTTAAATGTAGATTGACGATTGTTTTTTCCAAAGAACTTTGTGCTTTGCTATTATGTATACCTTCCAAACTCAGAACTAAACTTAAGAATGAGTTTCACTTATTCATTGTTGTTCTTAAAATGTTTTTGTTTTTAAATAATGAAATATTTTAATCATATTGGAAAATCTAGACAATGAGTTGGTAAACCTCCACCAGGTAGATAATTAAACTTAGTACATTTACTACTCTTGCTTTAGATTTTCTTTAAAAAACATAAAACATTATGGATACAGTAAAGTCTCCCTATCTTTTTCAGACAGTAGAAGAGGAAGAAACACTTATCAACTTATTTTATGAGGCCAGTTTTCCCTTGATACCAAAACAAAATACTAAACATACATAAGAGGAAAACTACAGACCAATATCCCTTGTGAATATGATAGACATAAAAATTCTTAACAACATGCTGGCTAAATAGAATTCAATGTATAAAAAGAATTGTACAGCATGACCAAGTGAGGTTTATCCTATGGATGCAAGTCTGGCTTAATAATTGAAAATTAATCAATGGAATATACCATATTAATAGGCTAAAGAAGAAAGATCACATGTATCACATCAAATGACACAGAAAATCATTTGACAAAACTCAAAACCCTAATAAATGCTGATAAATCTCTCATACAAATTCAGAAAATTAGAAATAGAGGAAGAACTTCCTCAATTTCTATGAAAAATCTAGAGCTAATATTACGCATAATAGTGAAAGAATGAATGCATCCCTCTAAGATCAGGAACAAGACAAAGATGTCTGTTCTCACCAGTCTTATTCAACACAGTATTGGAAGTTCTAGCCAGCACAGTAAGACAAGAAAAATAAATATAAGGCATTGGTATAAAAACAATAAATAAAACTGTCCTTATTTGCAGATGATATGATGGCCTCCATAGAAAATCCCAAGAAATCTACACGAAAACCTCCTAGAATTAACAAGTGAATTCAGCAAGGTCACAGGATACAGTATCAACATACAAAATCAATTTAATTTCTGTATCCTAGCAATGAACACATAGAAACTAAAATTAAAAGCACAACACCATTTTTAATTGCTAAAAAAGAAAAATACTTGGGTAGAAATCTAATAAGACACGTATAGGACTTGTATAAAACTACAAAACACTGATGAAAGAAATCAAAGAATACTTAATAAATTTAGAGACATGTTTATAGATCAGAAGACTCAACAACATAAAGATATAAATTCTTCCCAAATTGATGTAAAAGTTTAGTGCAAAAGGTTTTGATATCCCAGCAAGATTTTGTTTAGACTTGGACAGGGATATTTTAAAATTAATATGGAAAGACAAAAGAGCTAGAATAGCTTTTAAAAAACTTCAAAAAGAATACACTTGGAGAAATTACACTAACTTATCTGGGTTTAAGATTTATTATATAGTCACAGTAATGATGACTGTATGGTATTGGCAAATTATAGAAATACGATCAGTGGAACAGAATAGAGACTCTAGATTCAGACGTACACAAGTGTAGTCAACAGATTGCAAAAACAATCCAATAGTGGAAACATAGTCTTTTCAACAAATGGTGCTGGCGCAACTGGATATCTGTGCTAACACAAAAAATGAACCTCAATTTAAGTCTCCCACCTTATACAAAAAGTAACTCAAAATGGATCATAGATTTAAATATAAAATGTAAAAACTTAAAACTCTTAGAGTAAAACATATGAGAAAATCTTTAGGATCGTGGGCTTGATGAAGATTTCTTAGACATGTCACCAAAAACATGATGCCCCCTAAAAAGTAATTAATTGGACTTCATCAAAGTGGTAAATGTTTGCTCTGTGAAAGACTCTGTTAAGGGTCTAAAGAGACAAGCTGCTGATTGGGAGAAAATATTCACAAACTACAAATTTACAAAGGATTTGTATTGGGAATACTTTTTAAAAAAAATTCTCAAAACTCAATAATAAATCAAAAATCTAATTAGAAATTGGGCAAAATATCAAATATATATACATATCTCAAGCATATATACATGCACATACACAACTTGGTGTGTATATATCTATATATGTGTACATATACTTGTATATATTTTACATATTTTGTTTCTATTTTGTGGTTACTAAACTTTAATATGTGTTCTTTTTATTAACTTTCATTTTAGGTTCAGGGGTACATGTGCAGGTTTGTTATATAGGTAAATTGCATGTCACAGGGGTTTGGTGTAGAGATTATTTCATCATTCAAATAATAAGCATAGTATCTGATAGGCAATTTATCCATCCTCACCCTTTTCTCACCTTCCACCTTCAAGTAGGCCCCAGTGTCTGTTGTTCCCTTCTTTGTGTCCTTGTGTTCTCAATATTTAGCTTCCACTTATAGGTTAGAACTTGCAGTGTTTGGATTTCTGTTTCCGAGTTAGTTTGCCTAGGACAATGGCTTCTAGCTCCATCCATGTTGCTGCAAAGGACATGATCTCATTCTTTCTTATGGTTGTGCAATATTTCATGGTGTGTATGTACCACATTTTCTTTATCCAGTCTACTGTTGATGGGCATTTAGGTTGATTCCTAACATATTTCCTTGACTAACAAGTTTGAAATGTCATGAATATTGCCACCCGCTCCTGAAAAATATACTGACCATATGAGACTTTTACTTCAATCATTTCTTCCACTTTCAGAGTATTATTCCTGTTGACTGAGTTCTACCTTATTTTCATTCTACCAAAATTATTTATTATTATTTTTGAACTGTTTAAAGTTAGTATTTGTATAGTTTTACCCATATATTTACCCATTTCTTAGTTGACATAGCTTCCTAAATTTCTCTTTTCTTCTTGGCCGATTTCTTTATTTTTTCAATAAATACTTTTTTTCAGAAGATGTTTTCAGTAAAAGTATGTTAGCACTAAACTCTTTCAGCCTTTGGTTGAAATGCCATTGTTTAGTTTGCTTTGTGAGAATAATTTAGCTGGTGCAGTCTGGATTGTGTACTAATTCCATTGTCTGCTGGCAACTATGGTTTCTGTTTCCATGTTTTTAGTCTGTTTATAATTTCTTGTAGTAATTCATTTTTGCCTTAGGCTGCTTTTGCAATTTTTTTTTATTCTTTAGATTTCCTGTAGAGGAATTATGATGCACATAAGTGTGAATATATTTTCACATATATATTTTCAGATTTACTGTTTCATGAATCTGAGGACTCCATACTTTATAAAAGTTCTTAGTTATTATTTCTTCAAATATTTTCTTTCCCCATTCTATTTATCAAGAAATCCTTCTAGACATTTGGTTGCAATTGGATAATTTTCTCAAATCTAACTTATAATCCACAAATTTATCTTCATCAGGTTATAAAATGTTCTTAACTCATTCACTGTAAGTTAATAAGTATTTTTAAAATTCTTGAAGTTATTTTTAAAAATCTGCCTTTTATTAACTATATTTATTATCTTTTTACTATACTGTTCTTGTATTTTCCATTATTTCCTTAAGACCATTAAGTATTTAAAGTACTGGCTGGGTGTAGTGGCTCACACCTGTAATCCCAGCACTTTGGGAGGCCAAAGCGGGTGGATCATGAGGTCAGGAGATTGAGACCATCCTAGCTAACACAGTGAAACCCCATCTCTACTAAAAATACAAAAAAATAGCCAGGTACGGTGGTGGGTGCCAGTAGTCCCAGCTACTCGGGAGGCTGAGGCAGGAGAATGGCACGAACCCGGGAGGCAGAGCTTGCATTGAGTCGAGATGGTGCCACTGCACTCCTGGGCAACAGAGAGAGACTCCATCTCAAAAAAAAAAAAAAGGTATTTAAAGTACTTCTTTTTTGTCTCTATTATTTTATTCTATTATTTGACATTCTTGAGGAGGTTTACATTGTATTAGTTTACTTTAATTCATTGTGAGTTATTTTCTTTTATGTTTTGTACTTTGCCATCTGAATTATTTTCAGCTGGGCTTTAATTGTGGATCCTAAGTTTTCTTAGGATTTGAGAGGAGTTTGTGTTCGTATCTCTTATGTACTCCAGGGATCTCCTTGATGCTAATATCTTGACTAAGGTGTTCATGAACTACTTAGATAATGTCAATTGAAATCATAAACTCACACACAGCACAGGACCAGCATAGAAATATTTAGTTATTATGAGCCGAAGTCAAGCAGACAAGATTCTTGTCATTCATATCGTTTTGTTGATGGGATGGCTTTTTTCTACTTTGTTCTTTCATTGAATATATACAGATGCTCTTTGACGTACAATGGAGTTACATCCTACTATACCTATCATAAATAAAAAATACTGTAAGTTGGAAATGCATTTAGTGTTGGTAACACTGAAGATGGTTCCCAACTTACAATGGTTTGATTTATATATATATGTTTTACTTTATGAGGATGCAAACACAATGTATTCAGTAGAAACCATGAGCCCATTGTAAGTCATAAGGAGATCCTTGATTTACCATAGGGTTACATGCTGACCAAACCATTGTAAAATCCAAAAATCTTAAGTCGAACCATCCCATGTTAAGTTGGAAACTGTCTCTATAAGTTTGTGGGAATCTCAATTTCTCAGTTATAATTCTGTCTTCATTTTCCATTGCATGAGCCAAACTCTTTGCTACTGTTTCTTCCTCTAAATTTCCTAGTCTTCCTACCACACAAACACACTTTTCTATTCAGGACATCTGTTGCACCAGCTTAGATGCTTACCTAAGATGCTTAACTTATATGCTAGAGTTTTTGAGTTTTGATTCTCTCTTTTTGAACCCTGTAATTTCTCTTTTCTTCTTTGGAGTCTTCCATGCCTTTAAAATTCATCTTAAAAAATGTATATTACCTGTCTTTCTGTTTGTAGCTGAGAGTTTTTAACAATATGCTTGCTTGCTTGCTTTCCAAGTCATAATTACACAGAGTTATACTTAATTGGGAACTAAAATCATAACACAGATGGGAAAGATCCTAAATAATGTATCAAAACGTTGCATCAAAATGTCATTATAAAAAAATCAACAATGTGAATTTTTTTTTTTTTTTTTTGTGAGACAGAGTCTTACTCTTGTCCCCCAGGCTGGAGTGCAACTGGGCAATCTCGGCTCACTGCAACCTCCACCTCCTGACTTCAAGCGATTCTCCTGCCTCAGCCTCCCAAGTAGCTGGGACTACAGGCTCCAGCCACCACACCTGGCTAATTTTTGTATTTTTAATGGATGGGGTTTCACTATGTTGGCCAGGCTGATCTCGAACTCCTGACCTCAGGTAATCCGCCCACCTCAGCCTCCTGAAGTGCTGGGATTACAGGCGCCAGCCACCATACTCGGCCAACAATGTGAATTTTTGAATTATTTAGAAGTAACACAAACACTTATCTTAGGACTGACAAAGGTTCTACTGAAAGTCCTTTACTTCTGTTTCTTTGCCTGAATTATTTCAAGTGTTTCATATTTACTACTCTCTTTTCACTACCACACTAATATAAATCTATTGATAGATTGAATTAATATTCTAGCTCCGAGACCTACTTTTGAATTGTCATCTGTCATCTTTATGTGATTACCACTAGTGTTGTGCTGGTCTGGTAGATGTAACTGATCCATAAAAATTAAATTGGTTAAGACTGTCAGGGTGATCTATTTGTTTTTTATGCAAGGTTATTCAGAGCACTGTAAATAAAAAAATAACCCCTGAAAGAGAACTGTAATTACTTTGAGATTAAAAAATAAAGTAGATGGCAATGTTTGAAGATAATGGACAGTTACTATTATTATTCGCATATTTATTTCTAATGCTCGCAACGCATATTGAAAGCATTTTTATTTATTATTAACACTATTGAGATTACTATGGAAAGTAATAAGATTAACATAATGAACAATCATATTTTATCCCATTGTTAATGTCTGAAATAAAGCATTTCACTGATCAGGCTGTGTTAACGGATAATTAGATTCCTTCATTATTTATTTTTTATTAGAGGTGTTTGTTAGAAGCCAAGTAAGTATGTCATAGTTGTAATTGGTTCTCATGGCCTTAGAAAGGACACTGAGCTTTTTTAATAGAATGATTTCTGTCTTTTAAAAATAATCTTTTCGTACTATCTTAAAAAATTAAACTATAGCTCATTTAACCCAAGTACCTTCTACTTCTCTTCTCTGGTTAATGATCATCTTTCATTCTGAGTGTTTAACTGGAAGACTTGAGAATATACTGATGGTGTGGAATATTGCTCTGATGGTTTATAGAAATTACACTTTGGATCGCTGCTTTTTTCCCCTAAATGATTGTCCATGAGCATTAACTCTCTGTTCTCAGCAGCTTTGAATACTTGACTCCTTAAAGCTTCCAATATTTTCACCTCCACCTTAGCTAACATACTCTAGAAGTGCAGAGAATGAAGGAAGATTCAGTGTTTATTGTGTGCAGCATGCTTTTTACACATTGTTTAATTTAAATAACTCACTCTGGGACTGCCTTTATTTGTAAAAACTTCCATGAAAGGACATTCTTAGCAATTAAAAGTAAAATAATTTGGATAATAATAGCAGATATTTATTGAGTGCTTAATCTGTAAAAGATTTAAATCTCTCTGACTTAATCCTTACATGAACACTTGTGGTTGAGGTAGATACTATTATTATCAACATTTTGAGGAGGATGCTGTGCTTTGCAGAGATTGACTTACTTGTTTAAGGTGAAACTGCTAATATGTAGCAGAGCTGGGACTTGAACCTCAGTCCAAATGACACCAAAATCTGCTTTTAACTATTATGCTATACTGTCAGTTCCATGAGACAGGGAGCAGTTTTGTCTGCTATCCCTAGAACCTAGCAAAGTGCCTTTTACCTACTAGGAGTTTGGTATATCTTTGTTGGATGAATGAAAAAAGTTGAGTGAACTGGAAAAATACTTCCTTACATTTAATGTAAGTTGTGTTTTTTTCTCATTTGTCACATTATTAGGGGAAAAATAATTTGTCAATGTTTTCTTTGTTAAAGTATGTGTTTTCTTTGTTAAAGTATGTGATGTTGCCTTGGCACTTTTGGTTTAGTTTGCGGTCTATTAATAATTTGGCTTAGTTTGTAATCTGTTAATAATTTTCATGCTC
Organism: Theropithecus gelada; assembly: GCF_003255815.1. Classification (NCBI taxonomy): domain Eukaryota; kingdom Metazoa; phylum Chordata; class Mammalia; order Primates; family Cercopithecidae; genus Theropithecus; species Theropithecus gelada. Next base: position 105,614,069 of record NC_037670.1, read on the forward strand.
CTATTTATTTTTCTACTAGGTAATTGCTCTGCCAGTAGAGTAAACTGTCATGGATATTAGTGCTTTCATTAAGATCTCGGAAGTGTTAAAAGCTAGGTTTCTGTTAAGTGCTGCAATTTAAATTGAGTAAGATGTTAGCTTTTCCTTTTAATTAAAGTCTTTACTAAATCAGTATGTATAAATACTAAAGAAGATTGTCTTGCAAAATGTAAAACATTAGAGAAGGACAAAAAAATTAAACACTGGAAAACAGATCTTTTTCTTACGAATCTGTAACTGTGATCAGTCGCTGATGAGTATAATGCTGCATCCTTGTTCTGCTACTGGGCTTTAGCAGAAAGCATGTCTTAAATCACCCTGGATTACTGTATCTCCAGCCCAAAGATCATTCAGTGGCTGTAGTGTGCTGGTTTAGGAACTTGTGGCAAAGTTGGCAGACTTTGTTCCATCATGGGTTGATTTCTCTGGCGAGTGAAGCCTATTTATCGTTTAGATTCATCAGAGAAAAAGCTTCAGTTTTTTCTTCTAAGATTCTTGTTATAAGTTCCTTTACTACTTTTTTACCTTCTGGCCAAGAAGAAAAGGAGAGAAAAATTATCGTCTTTAAAAATTCCTGATTTAAATGAAAACCTCACTATTACTCTTTTATTTTTCCATTAGTACATTTTCTGCAAGTCCATTCCAAAGCCTGAGACTGTGTTTTTCTTAACTCATGTGAGAAGTCATCTTTCCTAGTGGCTTTCTGAGCAATAGTTACATGAACTTCTTAATTTGAATCATTGCAATTGAAAATCATGTTTCCCCTTAATGATCTTATCAAGATTTCAATTTGCATATAAAACTGCCTGTGGGTTCAACCAGTTCCTGAAATAATTCAAGTTTTAATCCAAATTTATCAGTACAGAAATTAAAACACATGTAAACAGCACTTAATGCTTTCAAACAGCTGTATGATGATTTCTTCACAGTGCTCCCCCGATAATTAAATTATTAAATCACTCTGCATCCTTCTCTGGGCCACACTGTTCTAGATTTTTAGCATTTCCTCAGATAATTTATTTCTTAATTCTTATTTCAAAGCACCATTTAATTTCCATTTTCTTCTACTTTGAGAACACTGGAATAGAACGTTTTATGCTAATCAAATGGAACGAGTATTTAATACAATGGGAATATTATTCTTTATAGCTCAACAATTCTACTGATCAGTATGGAGATTACTAGAAGGATTCTCAGTAAAAATTTAAATAGAGCTACAGTCATTAGCCATTTCTTGGTATTCATGGGAGATTGGTTTCAGGACCTCTGTAGATATCAAAGTCCACAGATGTTCAAGTCCCTTGTATAAAACGGCATAGTATTTGCAAATAAACTATGCACGTCTGGTATACTTTGAATCATCTCTAGATTGCTTATAATACCTAATACAACATAAATGCTGTGTAAATAGTTATTATACTGTAGTATTTAGGAACTAATAAAGTAGAAAAAGCCTGTACATGTTTAGTACAGATCCAACTATCCATTTTTTCTTCTTTTGCATGTGAACTGAAATATAACCATTCTCTTTCTTCCTCTTTCCTCCCTTTCATCACTCCTCCTTCCATTTTCTTTCTCCTCCTGCTCCTCATTTTCTCCTATCCTAACCAGGGTCCCCGTGGTCCTGAGGGAGTACCAGGAGAGAGGGGCTTACCCGGAGAAGGATTTCCAGGACCAAAGGTAACAATACCTTCAGTACCAGGAAAAGGTGCTTTGTCTTGCATGCTCATGAATCACAAATTTTAAAAATGTGTCCTAGCCAATTTTTAGAAGTTAAGTATTTTTCTGACCATCTTTAATCTATTAAATGAAGGAATATGTAATTTTCCCTGTAATGTGAAAGTACAGTAAAATTTGGAACTACAAATAAGTAATTGAAAGACTTCTACTTCATGTAATTACTACACATGAAATTAGAAAAATCTCTTAAAGTAGTTTGCAGTCATTAAAGCCACAGTGATAAATAACATCCTTATGCCCAGAAGTTAAATCATTATGTGTAGCTATGGCAATGCTTTGCTCACAGCTTTGTTTGTGAAACACAGATAAGAAACCAATCTGTAATAGTACTGCCATCAATATAATAAGAAAGAAAATTTTACCACAGGAACAAAATGTTACGAAAGACCTCCTTTTTACCTGGCCATTGAGAATTTCCTATCATTTCCCGTATATAATTCTTGAGCTCAAGTTGTTCTGTACCAAGGGTTGGCAAACTTTTTCTGTAAAGGGGCAGATAGCAAATATTTTAGGCTTTGTGAGCCATATGGTATCTGCTGTAACTGCTTAACTCTGCTGTTGTAGCTCGAAAGCAGCCATAAACAGTATATAAATGAATGAATGTGACTGTTCCAATAAAACTATATTTATAATAAAAAAACAGGCAGTGGGCTGAATTTGGCTTATGGGCTGTAGTTTGCTGTCCTCTGCTATAGGCAGTTTGTATATAATCTTTGGCACATTTGCTGAAGGCCACGTTAAAAAGGGTTTTCCAAAATACTTTGAGCAGCATCGACAATGTTTCAGAGTATGTAAAGATACATTTTGGAGTCCTTCTTCCTTTATTTCCAAAGTCTTCCCTCAGAACACACACATGCATATACACACATACTGCCCAGAGAAGTACATGCAGCTTTCTAAGTGGCTGAGACCCTCCACATCAGTCATTCCATCAGGTTACTAAGATATGATCTTCTCAGTATGGCCTCATGCTCTAAAAGTGCATTTCATTCTCAGCTTCTTCCACCATGATCAATATTCAATTACCTATGAGAATCCTAAATCTCTACTAGAGGGAAAACAATTAGATAAAAACAAATAATTCATCCTCAGTTGTGAGTGACAAAGATGCCCTTGTTAACAAACACATTTTAATTTGCCATGATAATGGAAATAATATGTTGGATAAAGGGATATTACTAACACCTCTGACTAATCACAGTATCACTATCAGAAGACAGGTCAGCGACTTGGCATGACATCACGGAAAATTTTATAATACACAGTTTGAAATTTTTTTGGCACTCAGTAAATTTCTATTTCTATTTATGTGTAGCCCAAATAATCTGAAAAATTCAAATAGAATTATTTCTCTTTAAAATCTGTGTTTTTTAAAGAGAAAGAAATAAATGAGAAATGAATATGTGAAACATTAAGAAGAGTATTCCAGGGTATTTCATAACGACAGGTTCAACATACTTTTATATCATATAAAGTATCATCATACTTTAGTGATACTCTTGTATGTAATAGCTCATGGGCGCTGACCTCTATCTCATCAAAGAAAGAACACATCATGTTCTGTGCTGTTATAGGGTCAAGTATATGCAGTTATATTCTGTGGTAATGATCAGAAGAACCCATTAGTCAGAATATTTCATTCCTCAACCAGTCAGACCAATGGGTGTTCTCTGTATGTGCTATTTGGGGCTAATTTGTAAATGTTCTTTGATTTTACTCTTGGTTCTAATAAATTTATTAAATGAATGCTACTTCTGATTGATTATATGGTTTATTTTTCATAAAAATGCATGAAGTATTATGACAATATAAATTATATTAAGGACAGAGTTGTTCCCTTAGGTCATGTAACTATAGAAGCATATCCAAGAAGATTTTCCATGAATTCTTTTAAACATAAATTTTCAATGAATGTTTATAAACACAGACAAAAAAACTTAGTGATCTAATCCTAGCAAGTATTCGTTCACATATTAGTATGAGAGATAAATTTTCCTTTTGTGATGGACCCAGTTTCAGCAATATTAAGGAAAAGGAGGCTTGATCCAGCTAGTTACACTACGTGATTGATTAGGTGCTCCATTTCCAGAATATTTTTGTTTAAATTGGGAACTGAGCTCTTTTCTAACTTCAGGGATGCTACATATGTGTTTTGCTTGGATAGCTTCCTTCTTGTTTAAGTGTTATGACTAATGTATTTTTTGCAAGTTGCAAATCTCAGAGTCAATTAGAATTACCCGTTTGTAGTAAACAATGACTATGGATGCTTGATTTAAAAAATAATTTTGAAGCACAATTCATAGTATTTGTAATGTAAACTCTTAAAATTCGGATTTTGGTTGGTGCATTGATATCCTTCCCTTGTACTTTCAGGGTGAAAAAGGTTCTGAAGGACCAACTGGCCCACAGGGATTACAAGGCCTGTCAATCAAAGGGGACAAGGTACTGTATAATAGGGTATACACTAGAAACAATGCCAATAAAATTGTGATCGTTTTTTATGTATGTACATTTCTGAACTATATACATGACAACCATGCCACACAGGTATCTGGTTAATTATAAATCTAGTATGTTCTTTTTTTAAAATTAATTTTTTTTTATTTCCATAGGTTATTTAGGAACAGGTGGTGATAGGTTACATAAGTTCTTTAGTGGTGATTTGTGAGATTTTGGTGCGCCCATCACCCAAGCAGTATATAGTGAACCCAATTTGTGGTCTTTTATCCCTCACCCTCTTCCCATGCTTTTGCCTGAGACCCCAAAGTCCATTGTGTCTTTTTTATGCCTTTGCATCCTCATAGCCTAGCTTCCACATATGAGTGAGAACATACGATGTTTGGTTTTCTATTTCTGAGTTACTGCACTTAGAATAATAGTCTCCAATCTCATTCAGGTCACTGCGAATGCTATTAATTTATTCCTTTTTATGGCTGAGTAGTATTCCATCATATATGTGTATATACACACACACACACTATAATATATGTATCATAGTTTCTTTATCCACTCATTGATTGATGGGCATTTGGGTTGATTCTATGTTTTTGCAATTGCAAATTGTGCTGCTATAAACATGTATGTGCAAGTACCTTTTTCGTATAAGACTTCTTTTCCTCTGGATAGATATCCAGTAGTGGGAATGCTGGATCCAATGATAGTTATACTTTTAGTTCTTTAAGGAATCTCCACACTGTTTTCCATACTGGTTGTACTAGTTTACATTCCCACCAGCAAGGTAGAAGTGTTCACTGTTCACTGCATCCACGCCAACATCTATTATTTTTTGATTTTTTGACTACGGCCATTCTTGCAGGATAAGGTGGTATCACATTGTGGTTTTGATTTGCATTTCCCTGATCATTAGTGGTGTTGAGCATTTTTTCATGTTTGTTGGCCATTTGTATATCTTCTCTTGAGAATTGTGTATTCATGTCCTTAGCCCACTTTTTAATGGGATTGTTTGTTTCTTTCTTGATAATTTGTTTGAGTTCATCGAAGATTCTGGGTATTAGTGCTTTGTCAGATGTATAGATTGTGAAGATTTTCTCCCATTCTGTGGGTTGTCTGTTTATTCTGCTAACTGTTCCTTTTGCTGTGCAAAAGCTTTTTAGTTTAGGTCCCAGCTATTTATCTTTGTTTTTATTGCATTTGCTTTTGGGTGCTTCATTATGAAATCCTTGCCTAAGCCAATGTCTAGAAGGGTTTTTTCAGTGTTATCTTCTAGAATTTTTATAGTTTCAGGTTTAGATTTAAGTCCTTGATCCATCTTGAGCTGATTTTTGTATAAGGTGAGAGATGAGGATCCAGTTTTATTCTTCTACATGTGGCTTGCCAATTATTACAGCTGAATTATTCCAGTTGAATAGGGTGTCCTTTCCCCACTCTATGTTCTTATTTGCTTTGTCAAAGATCAGTTGGCTATAAGTATGATGGTTTATTTCTGGGTTCTTTATTTTGTTCCACTGGTCTATGTGGCTATTTTTATACCGGTACCATGCTGTTTTGGTAACTATGGCCTTATAGTGTAGTTTGAAATCAGGTAATTGATGCCTCCAGATTTGTTCTTTTTGCTTAGTCATGCTTTGGCTATGTGGGCTCTTTTTTGGTTCCATATGAATTTTACAATTGTTTTTTCTAATTCTGTGAAGAATGATGGTGGTATTTTGATGGGAATTTCATTGAATTTGTGGATTGCTTTCGGCAGAATGGTCATTGTCACAGTATTGATTCTACCTATCCATGAGCATGGGATGTGTTTCCATTTGTTTGTGTCATCTATGATTTCTTTCAGCAGTGTTTTGTAGTTTTCCCTGTAGAGGTCCTTCACCTCCTTGGTTAGGTATATTCCTAAGTATTTTATTTTATTTTTCACGGCTATTGTAAAAAGGGTTGAGTTCTTGATTTGATTCTCAGCTTGCTTGCTTTTGGTGTATGGAAGAGCTACTGATTTGTGTACATTAATTTTGTATCTGGAAACTTTGTTGAATTCTTTTATCAATTCTAGGAGCTTTCTGGAGGAGTCTTTAGGGTTTTCTAGGTAAATAATCATATCATCAGCAAACAGACAGTTTGACTTCCTCTTTACCAATTTGGAAGTTCTTTATTTCTTTCTCTTATCTGATTGCTCTGGCTAGGGCTTCCAGTACTATGTGGCAGAGGGGTGGTGAGAGTGGGCGTGCTTGTCTTGTTCCAGCTCTCAAAGGAAATGCTTTCAGCTTTTCTACATTCAGTATTATGTTGGCTATAGGTTTGTCATAGATGGCTGTTACTACCTTGAGGTTTGCTCCTTGTATGCCAATTTTGCTGAGAGTTTTAATCATAAAGTGATGCTGGATTTTGTCAAATGCTTTTTCTGCATCTATTGAGATGATCATGTGATTTTTGTTTGTTGTTTTGTTTTTTTGAGGCAGGGTCTCACTTGTTGCTCAGGCTGGAGTGCAGTGGTACCATTTCAGTTCACTGCAACCTCCACCTCACAGGTTGAAGCAGAAGGCTCCTGCCTCAGCCTTCTGAGTAGCTGGGATTGCAGGTGCCCACCACCACATCCAGCTAAATTTTATATTTTCAGTAGAGATGGGGTTTCACCATGTTGGCCAGGCTGGTCTCGAACTTCTGATCTCAAGTGATACACCTGCCTTGACTTCCCAAAGTGCTGGGATTACAGGTGTGAGCCACCGTGCCCAGCCTGTTTTATTCTGTTCATGTGGTGTATCACATTTATTGACTTGTGTATGTTAAACTCATCCCTGCATCCTTGGTATGAAACCCATTTGATCATGGTGGATTATCTTTTCTATATATTGTTGGATTCAGTTAGCTAGTATTTTGTTAAAGATTTTAGCATCTATGTTCAGCAGGGATGTTGGTCTGTAGTTTTCTCTTTTGGTTATGTCCTTTCCTGGTTTTGGTATTAGGGTGATACTGGCTTCATAGAATGTTTCAGGGAGGGTTCCCTTTTTCTCTATCTCGTGGAATAGTGTCAATAGGATTGATACCAATTCTTTGAATGTCTGGTAGAATTTTGCTGTGAATCCGTCTAGTCCTGGACATTTTTTGTTGGTAATTTTTAAATTACCATTTCGATCTCACTGCTTGTTATTGGTCTGTTAAGAGTATCTACTTCTTCCTGATTTAAGCTAGGAATGTTGTATCTTTTCAGGAATTTATTCATCTCCTCTAGGTTTTCTAGTTTATGTGCATAAAGGTGTCCATAGTAGCCTTGAATGATCTTTTGGATTTCTGTTTGGATTTCTTTTTGATTTTTGGTGCCAGTTGTAAATCTCCTGTTTCATTTCTAATTGAGCTTATTTGGATTTTCTCCCTTCTTTTCTTGATTAATCTTGCTAATGGTCTATCAATTTATCTTTTCCTTTCTTTGTCTTTTTTTTTTTTTTTTTTGAAACGGAGCCTTGCTCTGTCCCCCAAGCTGGAGTTCAGTGGCACGATCTCGGTTCACTGCAAGTTCCGCCTCCTGGGTTCATGCCATTCTCCTGCCTCAGCCTCCCAAGTAGCTGGGACCACAGGCGCCCGCCACCACACCCGACTGACTTTTTTGTATTTTTAGTAGAGATGGGGTTTCATCGTGTTAGCGGATGGTCTCAATCTCCTGACCTTCTGATCCGCCCGCCTTGGTCTCCCAAAGTGCTGGGATTACAGGCGTGCGCCACCACACCGAACCAATTTATCTTTTCAGAGAACGAGTTTTTGTTTCATTTATCTTTTGAATTTTTTATATTCAATTTCATTCAGTTCTGCTCTGATCTTGGTTATTTCCTTTCTGCTGAGTTTGGGTTTGGTTTGTTCTTGTTTCTCTAGTTCCTTGAGGTGTGACCTTAGATTGTGCTCTTTCAGACTTTTTGATATAGGCATTTAGGGCTATGAACTTTCCTCTTATCACCACCTTTGCAGTGTCCCAGAGGTTTTGATAGGTTGTGTCACTACTGTCATTCAGTTCGAAGAATTTTTAAATTTCCATCTTGATTTCATTTTTGACCCAATGATCTTTCAGGAGCAGGTTATTTAATTTCCATGTATTTGCATGGTTTTGAAGGTTCATTTTGGAGTTGATTTCCAGTTTTATTCCACTGTGGTCTGAAAGACTGCTTGGTATAATTTCAATTTTCTTGAACTTATTGAGGCTTGTTTTGTTGCCTTTGATATGCTTTATCTTGGAGAAAGTACCATGCACTGTTGAGTAGAATGTATATGTTGTGGTTGTTGGGTAGAACGTTCTGTAAGTATCTGTTAAGTCCATTTGTTCCAGAGCATAGTTTAAATCCATTGTTTCTTTGTTGACATTCTGTCTTGATGACCTGTCTAGTGCTGTCAGTGGAGTATTGAAGTGCACTACTGTTGTTGTATTGCTGTCTCTCTCATTTCTTAGGTATATTAGTAATTGTTTTATAAATTAGGGAGCTCCAGTGTTAGGTGCATATATATTTAGGACTGTGATATTTTCCTGTTGGACAAGGCCTTTTATCATTATATAATGACCTTCTTTGTCTTTTTTAACTGTTGCTACTTTAAAGTTTGTTTCATCTGATATAAGAATAGCTACCCCTGGTTGCTTTTGGTATCCATTTGCATGAAATGTCATTTTCTATCCCCTTACCTTAAGTTTAAGTGAGTCCTTATGTGTTAGGTGAGTCTCCTGAAGTCAGCAGATAGTTAGTTGGTGAATTCTTATCCATTCTGCAATTCTATATCTTTGAAGTGGAGCATTTAGGCCATTTACATTCAATGTTAGTATTGAGATGTGAGGTACCATTCATCATGCTATTTGTTGCCTGTATACCTTTTTATTAAATTGTATTTTTGTTTTATAGGTCCTGTGAAATTTATAATTTAAAGAGTTTCTGTTTTGATGTGTTTCCAGGATTTGTTTCAAGATTTAGAACTCCTTTTGGCAGTTCTTGTAGTGCTGGGTTGGTAGTGGCAAATTCTCTCAGCATTTGTTTGTCTGAAAAAGACTGTATCTTTCCTTCATTTATGAAGCTTAGTTTCAGTGGAAACAAAATTCTTGGCTGATAATTGTTTTGTTTGAGGAGGCTGATGATAGGACCCCAATCCCTTCTAGCTTGTAGGGTTTCTGTTAAGAAATCTGCTGTTAATCTGATAGATTGTCATTTTTAGGTTACCTGGTGTTTTTGCCTGACAAGCTGTTAAGATTCTTTCCTTCATCTTAACTTGAGATAACCTGGTGACAAGGTGCCTAGGTGATGATCTTTTTTGTGATGAATTTCCCAGGTGTTCTTTGAGCTTCTTGTATTTTGATGTCTAATTCTCTAGCAAGGGTGGGGACGTTTTCCTCGATTATTCCTCCCAATATATTTTTCAAACTTTTAGATTTCTCTTCTTCCTCAGGAACACCGATTATTCCTAGGTTTGGTTGCTTAACATAATCCCAGACTTCTTGGACACTTTGTTCATATTTTCTTATTCTTTTTTGTTTGTCTTTGTTGGATTGGGTTAATTCGAAAACCTTGTCTTTGAGCTCTGAAGTTCTTTCTTTTGCCTGTTAAATTCTATAGCTGAGAGTTTCCAGAGGGTTTTGCATTTCTTTGTTTTTTTGAGATGGAGTTTCGCTCTTGTTGCCCAGGCTGGAGTGCAATGATGCGATCTCAGCTCACCATAACCTCCACCTCCTGGGTTCAAGTGATTGTCCTGCCTCAGCATCCCGAATAGCTGGGATTATAGGCATGCGCCACCACGCCTGGCTGATTTTTGTATTTTTAGTAGAGACGGGGTTTCTCCATGTTGGTCAGGCTGGTCTCAAACTCCTGACATCAGGTGATCCACCTGCCTCGGCCTCCCAAAGTGTTGGGATTACAGGCATGAGCCACCGTGCCCAGCCTGCATTTCTATAAGTGCATCCATGTTTCCTGAAGTTTTGATTGTTTTTATTTACGCCATCTATTTCATCAGATATTTCTTCCTTCATTTCTTTTATCATTTTAAAAATTTCCTTACATTGGGCTTCACCTTTCTCTGGTGCCTTCCTGATTAGCTTAATAACTCACCTCCTGAATTCTTTTTCAGGTAGATCAGGGATGTCTTCTTGTTGGGATCTATTGCTGGTGAGCTAGTGTGATTTTTTGGAGGGTGTTAAATAACCTTGTTTTGTCATATTGCCAGAGTTGGTTTTCTGGTTCCTTCTCATTTGGGTAGGCTCTGTCAGAAGGAAGTTCTAGGGCTCAAGGCTGTCATTAAATTCCTTTTGTCCCATGAGGTGTTCCCTTGATGTAGTAGTCTCACCATTTTTCTAGGGACGTGGCTTCCTGAGAGCCGAGCTGTAGTGATTGTTATCTCTCTTCTGGATCTAGCCACCCAGCAAGTCTACTGGGCTCCAGGCTGGTAATGGGGGCTGTCTGCACAGAGTCCTGTGATGTGGACCATCTGTGGGTCCCTCAGCCATGGATACCAGCACCTGCTCCAGTGGAGGTGGCAGGGGGTTGAAATGGACTCTGTGAAGGTCCTTAGCTTTTGTTGGTTAGTGCAGTATTTTTGTGCTGGTTGGCCTCCTGCTGGGAGGTAGTGCTTTCAAGAGAGCATCAGTTATGGTAGTATGGGAAGCAATAGGTGGTGGACGGGGCCCTAGAACTCCCATGAGTATATGCCCTTTGTCTTCAGTTACCAGGGTGGATAGGGAAGGACTATTAAGTGGGAGCAAGGCTAGGTGTGTCTGAGCGCAGACTCTACTAGGGCGGGTCTTGCTGTGGTTGCTGTGGGGGATGAGGGTGAGGTTCCCAGGTCAATGGAGTTCTGTACCTAGGAGGATTATGGCTGCCTCTGCTGTGCCATGCAGGTTGTCAGGGAAGTGGGGGAAAGCCGGCAGTCACAGGTCTCACCCAGCTCCCATGCAAACTGAAGGGCCGGTCTCGCTCCCACTGTGCCCCTCCAACAACATGGAGTCTGTTTCCAGGCAGTGGGTGAGCAGGGTTGAGAACTTGTCCCAGGCTTCCCGCCTCCCAACTAGGAAAGTCAGTAGAGCTTTCTTTCTTCCCCTGCCTGTGGAGTCTGCACACTGGATTCACGCCCTTTCCTGAGTTCTGACCAGGAGACTTCTCAATCTGTTGAAATTGTTACAGAGTTCAGTTGGAGGTTTCCTTCCCACTGTGGCCTTTTCCCAGTGCCTCTGGCAGACATCCTCAAGGACCCCAGTGATGTGAGGCAGAGATGGCTTGCTAGGGGACCCACTGAGCCCACAGGGATTTTTCCCACTGTTTCTTCTACCCCTGTATTTCGCTCGGCTCTATCAATTGACTCAGCTTCCATAATCTAGACCTAGTGGGGGTATGTGTTCAGGGGCGGACAATCTCCCTTTCCCATTTCCATAGTTTGGGCACTCATAATATTTGGGGTGTCTCCTGGGTCCTGCAGGAGCAATCCATTTCCTTCAGCAAGTATGGGTTTTCATGGCTTTCCTAATGTATTCCTGCAGTCGTTCTGGAGCAAAGGTTCACAATGCGAGCCTCCACGTGCTGTTCTTTCCATCCGAGTGGGAGCTGCAATCTAGTCCTGCCTCCTGCCCACCATGATCTCCAAATCTAGTATATGCAAGATATGTTATTATGTAGGATGACCTATGATCTGAGAAACTTGATTATTTCTATTTATTGTAATGTCTCACTTATTTGGGTTCTGACATCCAGTGACTTCTACCATCAGTAAAGCAGCTCTGAATCCAGACGTTATCAAAAGATATTTCTTCTTAGTAAAGAAAATAGTTGTTAAAAACACTGACTTGACCTTGTTATAGAAGTGTATATCCATCCCTAGGCTCCCACTCAAATATATTATCTTAAAATATTTTTCAATTGGGTTAAAATAAGGAAACTCATTTAAGAAAACTAGTGTTGATGCCCTCCCACAAGGACCAACAGGAATCCATCCAGAGTTTTAGCAAGGCTTGTTGACTCTGTAGGGAGGGAGACCACATACGATGAACCTACAGGAACTCAGGAAGAGGATGAAAGATATTTCATAGGATTTGCGCTTGTGTTAGGTGATTTTTGGGAATCATTTAAGAAATCAGGGCCAGGCGCGGTGGCTCTCGCCTGTAATTCCAGCACTTTGGGAGGCCGAGGAGGGTGGATCACAAGGTCAGGAGATCGAGACCATCCTGGCTAACACATTGAAACCCCGTCTCTACTAAAAAAAAAAAAAATTAGCTGGGCATGGTGGCAGATGCCTGTAGTCCCAGCGACTCAGGAGGCTGAGGCAGGAGAATGGCGTGAATCCAGGAGGCAGAGCTTGCAGTGAGCTGAGATTGCGCCACTTCACTCCAGCCTGTGCGACAGAGTGAGACTCCATCTCAAAAAAAAAAAAAAAAAAAAAAAAGGAATCAGGGATGGGCTCTGGGTTGAATGTTATCAATAATCGGAGATAAGTTTAGGATTGGGTATTTAATGAATCTCATCTAGAAGTTGGGACAAATGGAGTTAGGCTGAGTCATAACTGGTAGAAGTAGCCATCACTCATTTTAGCCAATATTGGAGATGTTTGATCATTTGAGGGTTTTGTACAGTGTTTGCTGTTTTTGTCTGTGCTTAGATATAATTATGGAATAGTCTGGCTTTCCTCTTGGTCCATCACAGTCATGGGATGGCCTTGTATGATCTTGGTGATTTGTCAAATTGTTCGTGTTTGGCACGATAGCCTAGTTGCCGGGGTCAGGTCAGCTCCTCGTTGTTAGGGATTGCTTTTCTCTTTCTCACTGGCTATTTGTTTTCTTTACAATAGCTGCAGATTATACCAGATTAGAAATGGGAATGGGGCTGGTGATAGAAGCTACTAGAGGCTGATACAGCCATAAAAAGCAGTGGAAGTGAAGCTGCCAGAGGGGGAAGGATATAAGAAATGTGTAAAAAAGCAGAGAGCTCATATCAATTCAGAGTCATTTATATATCAGCCTTTAAGCATATCGTTATATTGTATATTATATTGGAATAACAATTGATATTCATGATTATATCAAGTGTTGGGTTTCAATCTTGAGTGACTTATTTTCATTTGCTGGTAGTTATTTCTTCTAGCTGTTTGTATTTAAATAGCAGAAATAAATAGTGATATGAATTTTAGATGCAATACAATTCTTTTTTCAAGTCTCTTAGCTCTGGTTGTACTGCAGCTCCAAAATACTCCAAAAAACTCCAAAAAATACGTAAGATGCTCTTTCTTCCTTTGGAGCAGTGAGAACTGAATACAACAGAACCATTGTTTTATGAGTTCAGTAAATTAACTTTTTCAGGTGGTGTTGTGACATGGTGCACGTATTTTTACATCTGGAGCTCATGCAAAGAAAACACTTTGAAATATCAGGATATTATTACATAGCAAAGCTTTTATCTGCTGTTCCCTCAATACCATCTTCTTTTTCCTTTCTTCCTTTCCTATTCTTTTACATATAACACTAGATTCAGAGACCTTGGTGTCTGTGATTCAAGTGATAATATACACATGCCTCCGATAAGGCCTCTCATATATAAAGGTACAAAACAAAGTTGTACTTATGGCGTGGGTATTTAAATGTCAATAACACTGCACAAAAAGGGACCCTCTCTTACGTGTTTAACAAATATTTGCAAACTAGTGGCTGTGAGTTGGGTTTTGGAGTCAGAGTGGACTTGACTCTCACTTCTGCCATCTAACAGTTGTGTGACCTGGGGTGAGTTACTTACACTCATCTGAAAAATGGGGATCGCCACTTTACTGGGGTTGTTGTGAGGATAAATGAAAGGATGTAAAGCATTTAGCACAATATCTGATGCATAAGAAATCAAGTTCTGAATCAGAATAATCCAGCTCTGAGCCAGAACTTGAGTCCATTATGTTTTCCTTCCATAATATTGATGTAGATCAAGGGTTGATAGAAAGTAGAACACTAAGGAGTGTATTCCAGGGCATCTCTTAGTACAGGTTCTATATATTTAATATTATATAAAGTTTGATCTAATGATACTTTTTTTTTTGTTAAAACAGAGTTTCGCTCTTGTTTCCCAGGCTGGGGTACAATGGCATGATCTTAGCTCACCGCAACATTCACCTCCCCTGTTCAAGCAATTCTCCTGCCTAAGCCTCCTAAGTAGCTGGGATTACAGGCATGTGACACCATGCCCAGCTAATTTTGTATTTTTAGTAGAGATGGGGTTTCTCCATGTTGGTCAGGCTGGTCTCGAACTCCTGACCTCAGGTGATCCACCCACCTCAGCCCCCCAAAGTGCTGGGATTACAGGCATGAGCTACTGTGCCTGCTAAATGATACATTTTTCTTCATAAAAACATTTATTTAGTTCAAACATTGGCCAACTGTGGAGCTGGCTGCCTGTTTTTATAAATAAAATGTTATTGGAGCACAGGTATACTTGTTCACTATGTATTATCTATGGCTACTTTTGTACTACCAATGCAGCATTGATCAATTACAAAAGAGACGTTATTATGACCCTCAAGTCCAAAATGTTTACTATCCAACTGTTTAAAAGTTTTGCAGCCCTAATATAGTCTAAATACAACTGCAATTAAAATGAGCATCTTAACTATGTTACTCAATCCGGTAGTCAATTCTCTGTTGTCAATTTATTTGCCCTGTTGGTAGCATTTGACAGATGGATCCCTCACCTTCTTGAAACACTCTCTTCACTTGGTCTCTCTGGCTGCTTCCTTCTCAGTCTCCGCTGCGGCTTCTTCATCTCTGACCTCTAATGATTGGAGTGCTTAAAGGGCAGGCTCAGTCCTGGGACCGTCTCTTTTTTCCATTACTTGGCAAAGTCACTCAATTATGGCCTTTGATATCATTTATATACTGTGGGCTCCCAAATTTATATTAATCCCAGGCCTCCCCCACCTACTTGATATCTCTATTCGAATGTTCGTTTTAGGCATCTCAAACTAAGCATGTCCAACACTGAACTCCTGATCTCACCCTCCACCTCAAACCTTGCTTTTCTCTCAGGCTTTTTCTTCTCGGTCAATGACAACTCTATTCTGCCAAAAGCCTTGGAGACATCCCGGAGTCCTCTCAATCCTCAGCAAATCCCATTACTCTACCTTCAACATTATCCAGGTTCTGAGCACTCCCCACCACCTCTGCTCTCAACACGCTGCTTTGTGCCCCACCATCTCTCACGTAGACCTCCCTTCAGTCTGTTCTCCATACAGCTTCCAGATGGGGCCTTAAAAAACAAGTCAGATCTCTCACTTCCCTTCTCAAAACCCTCCAGTGGCTTCCTATCTCACTCAGAGAATAGCCAAGTCCTTACAATGGCCTCAAAGGCCCCAGTAATCCTTCTACCTGACTCCACTGCCATAATTCTCTGACTTCATTGTCTACTGCTCTCCCTCATGGAGATGGTTCCACCGGCACTGTCTCCTTGCTGTTTCTGGAACATGTCAGGCATGATCTTTGCTTTGGCTGTTTCTCTGCCTGGAATGCTTTTCTTCTGGGTTTCTACCTGGCTCATTGCCTCTCATCAGTGACATCATCTCTGGACATCTTAACCAAAATCATCGCTGCCTCCTCTCTTCCCTGATTAATTTTTCTCCTTCACACTTATTATTCAACAGACTAGTTATTTTATCTACCTGTCTTGATTACTATCTTGTTTCCCCTACTAAAATCTAAGCTCAACGTAGGACAGAGATTTTGAGCTGTTTTGGTCACTGTTGTTTTCCAAGTGTTTGGAACACTTTCTGGCATATAATGGACACTCAACAAACATCTGTATAAAGACACAGAAAGAATGAATGATGTTCTTCTTGTTGGTACTTTAATTTTCTTTTCTCAATTTCATGGAAGAAGAAAAATAGGGCTCTTTAATTTTGCTGCATTCACTTGAGATCATTTCTTAATTTTCAAAATGCATTTTAAATAAGATTTGGAGGGAAAGGGTATTTAGAAAATTTAAAAATATTTTTCTTCAATTTATCTCTCAAATTCTATTTTTATTATATCCTATGAATTTTCTACTTTTAAATATTTCTGTTATAATCTTAGCAGAAAATGTTTGTGTTATAACAACTATTTAGGAATTTTTGTGAGAAAAATGATTGATAAATATAAGCCTATACAAATGCTCACCAACTTAGACCGAATAGCAAAATGTCATTTACTATTTTGGAGAATTTGAACTATAAACTGTTTAAAAGGAATAAAATAAAGTTTTATAATTTTCCATGTTGAACTTTTTTTATGGTATAAAGATAGATTTTAACATAGCCTAATTCCAGGTTAGCAAAGTATGAAATAATAAGATTTTGTTTTATTGTTATATTTCTGTGCAGGGGGATATGGGACCTGTGGGACCCCAAGGACCAATGGGGATCCCTGGAATCGGGAGTCAAGGGGAACAGGTAATTAATGCATTCTTCCTTTCCCTTCAGTGCAGAACATTCTAGCCCCATCTTGGTCTTCATTGAAGGCCAGTCCTGCAAACAGCTATGAGTGTGTTTGACAGTTAATTGAATGGAGTATAAGTCCAGAAATGAATATAGGGAAGGATAAGATGGTTTCATAAGAAGATTTTATTTTTTAGAACTTCCAAAGGCTTAAAAAATAGGTAGTGTGTTTCATGAGGCTGTGACTTTTAACATTAAAACCTAATTAACAAGGTAAAGGTTTTGGTGCAATATTTTTAGTTCCCCTTGGGAACAACAGTTTACTTACCTGCTGGTTTGTATATTTTTTTTCTCCTTGAAGCTTTGTGAAAATTGAACCCCACTCTCTCCCAAAGGAGTAGAGTAGTATCCCCCCACCAACCACTACAACAAGCTACATACCAATTTTTTAAAAAGTATTATAGTTAAAACTTGGACCAGGATCAGAAGTAACCACTTAGTTTAAGGGGCACCCTTCTTGAATAGAAGCAAACCACAGAGAAAATTTATAAATGACACCTGGCCCGTTGGTGAGAAGAAAAGAAAGATCTGTAAGAATGTCTACGTTCATGATTAGAACCACTTCCAAAATCTTCTGATAACTTTTGGAAAATCTGGGTATTGTGATAAATCTAAATAATGTGAAGATAGTATAACAGTACTCTCTACTGTTGTTAACCATGTAGTTTTTTGTTTACCGTATGCTTTGTTGTTTACCGTATACTTATGCAGTCTCATAATCAAAGTGACCAACAAATCCAGTTTTATGCTAAATGTCTCCTGGTTAGAAAGTGGCAGGTTAGGTTTGATTAAGATTTATGATTAAGATTTATGATTAAGGTTTGAATTATTCTATTGCTTAGAGAATGAATAATGCTTTCTTTAGTGGGAGAATGGAAGAATTTAAAAAATGAAATAATTCCAAATGTCATTGTTGAGATTAACTTTGGGTTTATTTCTAATTGTCTGCTAATTTATTGTTGTTATTACTTTTTTTGTTAGTCCAAACAACAGCAAAGTTGGGTATGACTCCTTTTTCCATTCCCTTGCCCTTGACAGAGGTCCTAGGAATCTTAAGGTACAGAAGAAACCAAGATAACTGTATAAATATTTAGATAATAATTAAGAGCTGGATATTTGGGCAACTCAAATCATGATTTGATGATACCAGCAGACATTCTCAAGCCTTGTAGTTTATTTGTTGGTTTTAGCAGGGGCTTACTGATCTCAAAAGTGGCCGGACAATGCTGTCACATCTTGGGTCTTGCGGTGCTCCTGGTGCTGAGTCACTACTATGGGGCTAAACGTGAGGTTCAAAGACAAGTCTGTCCAGATGGCCTGTGAATTCTGGACCTCCTACCTACAGCTTCTCATTGCCTTTAATGCTGTTCCTTGGTGGAGGTTGTTGTTCTTCAGCTTGGGAAACAAAACAAAACAAAACAAAACAACTCTTGTACTTCTTTCATTTTCTCACCCCCTTTTCTTCTTTTCAAAAAGAAAAAGAATTTTGGGTAGATGTGTCCTTATAGAGCTGATCTCGATTGGAAATGAGACCTCTATTTGTAAAATGATCTGAGCAAGAAAATCATTTATTTACCTTTTAAGACAAATGATATAAATTCTACTTAAATTTAACCTCTGTTCATTTACTTAAATTTAACCTCAGTTATTCAATGTTCTTATCTTTAATTTTATGTGTTTATCCATTACATTCTTGTTATATTCGATCTTCCTATTTCTTTTATAAAAATGAGTGTTTTCCCTCATGTGTTTATAAGGGAACTTCTGTTTCCAGCAACATGTTTACAATATCTCTTAAATGGCCCACAGATTTTTGTTAAATATTTGGAGGCTTGATCAACTCAGATCTTTTACAAAATAGAGTGAAATATAAACAACCACATATACACATGTACATATATGTGCACATCCCTTTTTATACCCATGTGTTAAAACCTCCTTTATAGTGTGAAGGAGGGAGTCAAGTGTTTGAACATTCTTCAATTTGGAATCTACTGACTATTGCTTCTTAGAGCCTAGGTCAAACCTTCAATTTACCATCCTGATACATATATATTGGGACAACTGGGATATAGGTTTGCCTGCATGTGACAGAGATATGAAATAGGTTAACTAGATGTGATTTTATTTTCCTTACTTAAAACTCCAAGCTGGTATAGTGACTGTGTTAATCAGTCTTGTTAGTCTGCCATACTGAGGGTGCTGTCCTCATCTGCGTGATCCTGCATGGCCACCCTCTCTTAATTCCAGCTACTGAAGAAGAGGAAAAGGGAAGGGAGAAGGCATACCACTTCTTTTAGCATGAACCAGGAATTACATACATCACTTCATTCACATCCCATTGGCTAGAATCTAGCCCACATGGCCACTCCTGGCTGCAACAGGGACTGAGAAACATGGTCTTTATTCTAGGCAGACATATGGGCCAGCTAAAATTTCTCTTAATATGGAAATAGGGAAGAATGCAAATTGTGGTTTAACTAGCAGCCTCTGCCACCCCACTCCACAAATGTTTATTGAGTATAAGTAACTTATTATGGAGTTTGAACTAAAGTTTCACTTTAGAGGATTTGAAACTACTTAATTTCACTAATACTATTTTATAACATTTTATTTTAAAGGGAATCCAAGGTCCTATTGGTCCACCTGGTCCACAAGGGCCCCCAGGACAAGGCTTACCTGGTTCCAAGGTAACTTCGTAAATGAGAGCAGAGTTTAATATATCTATAGTATAATTGCTGTTTTCTAATCAGTGCCAGTGCATTTAGAAGACAGCAGATAGAATGAACTTAATCAGAGATCTCTACTTAATGCAAAATGTTACTGATATTCCTGACAATTTAGAAAATGTAATATGTATTCTTTACGCTTTAAGAAAGTTTTACTTACGCAATTTTCATTTGTTGTTTTCTTTGTTACTTTTACTTATGAGATCCTATTCTAGCAACTCAAGCAGTAATATTAACAGAGGTAACTAGTGATTATGTGTCTTTCTAGGTTGGCTAACTTTCATTCTCACCCCCACTCTGACAGTAGGTCCAACTACTAAAACCATAGCTAAAGAGATGGGATCAGAAATGACCTAACAAATAAAAATGTTTTATGTGCTTGGGAATCAAACTATCTCATAGATTGGAACTATTATTTTTTCCTTGAGGAGGAGCATGGCACTTATTTAACTAGTTATCCTTAATATTGCTTCTAAGAATCATGAATCATTGTTAAATAAATAAAATGCTTCTCTGAGACTGCTCACCTTAGAACTCACTCCTTAGAGCTGTACGTGTGAGAAGCCCCTCAATGGAGCACTCTGACTATTCTTGAGAGTTTTGATTTGGAGCTTGTCCTTAAAAGCTCAAGTTGTGTTCTCTGCTTATGATATTGCTCTTGATCAGCAGTTACCTTGCCTTTTCCTGTGCCAATTTTAGTTGTTCTTGAATGCAGCTGCCTATCTTTTCCAGATACCCTCCACAAGGGGCTCCTTAAAAATCAATTCTGAAAATGCTATATGGCCTATATTTTAAGTCAGACCATATATACATCAAATATTATATATATTTTTCATTTACATAGATTCCAAATCTGGTGCAAATCCATCCATCTGAAGGGATTTCAGGCAATATATATGAATTGAGCATATGAAACTGTTTTACTTTATTGATATAAGACAGGTTTTAGGAGATCAACAGCAGGAATATATTATTTTCACTTTGCTGCTGTATTAAAATACTCCCTTTTCTTACTAGGGAGAAGTAGGCCAAATGGGACCTACAGGCCCTCGAGGACCAGTGGGAATTGGAGTACAAGGTCCAAAGGTGAGTTGACTGCTGCTCAGAAGTGATATGATACTTTATTTAATATTATGTAAGGTTTCCTTTATATTTAATTGCAGTACAGACCCTACATGTGTTATCTAATGCTATATTAACGGGCTCCTTTTACTTTTTAAGTGTGGCTACTACTACTGCAAAAGCTATAATTACGTGTATGGCTTGCTTTATATTCCTCTTGGACAGTGCTGCTCTAACATATATACTCCACTGGGGTGGCACTTTGTTTATCTTGGTTTATTATGGAATCCCCAGCTTTGGGGACATGATAGATTCTCAATAAATACTGCTGAATAAATGAACGAATACTTAGTTTGCCCTTCACAGTTTCTATAACTCATCCTGAAGTTATATAGGATCTAGAGAGCCATGTTGAGCACTCAACTTCACCATTGTTCTGTTGTTATTGTCATATTCTTACAAGCATTTGAGTATTAGAAGAATATGTAAGATGCAGGTCTAAGAAGAATATACATGTTACATATATAAGCATATCATTACAAAGGATAAAAATGTATTAATATAGTAATAGTAGCTGACATTTTTACATGGTTTCCATGTGCTACACAGTATACTAAGTGCCAAGTTTGACATATATGTTTATACATATATGTAATATATGCCTCTGTGTATGTATGTATACAAACATATTATGTTATATACATGTCAATGGCAGAGAGGCAATATACAATATAGTAAGGCTCAGCTGTTAGACTACCTAAGTTCAAATCTCAGTTCCACCACTTATGACATATGCAATCTTAAACTCACTTTAAAAAATGAAGTATGGTTCGGCCGGGGGTGGTGGCTCACGCCTGTAATCCCAGCACTTTGGGAGGCCGAGGTGGGTGGATCACGAGGTCAAGAGATCGAGACCATCCTGGCCAACACGGTGAAACCCTATCTCTACTAAAAATACAAAAAAATTAGCCGAGCATGGTGGCGGGCGCCTGTAGTCCCAGCTACTCAGGAGGCTGAGGCAGGAGAATGGCGTGAACCCAGGAGGCGGAGCTTGCAGTGAGCCTGGGTGGCAGAGCGAGACTCTGTCTCAAAAAAAAAAAAACAAAAACCAAACATTAGCTGGGCATGGTGGTGTGTGCCTGTAGTCCCAGCTACTTAGGAGGCTGAGGCAGGAGAATTGCTTGAACCCAGGAGGCGGAGGTTGTAGTGAGCTGAGATTGCGCCACTGCACTCCAGCCTGGCGACAAAGTGAGACTCAGTCTTAAAAAACAAAAATGAAGTGTTTCAAATATATTCACCATATAGAGAACAATACAAAGAACACCTATGTATTCCACAGCCCAGCTTTATCAAATGTTAACGTTTTACCACACTGACTCTAGACTTTTTAAAAGAAACATTGTAGGTGTGGCTGAAGGTCCCTGCTGGCACTCCCCAATCCCACTGCCCTCCCTTCTCTCCTCACACATAATCATTATCATGAATTTGGTGTTTATCATTATTTTGAAGTTTTTATAATTTCCTACATGTTTTTATCCGTAAAATATATATCGCTTTTTTTGTGTTCTTGAACTTTACGTGATATATCATTCTGCAATATATTTATAGTCAGCCTTACGTTTTATTTGTGCTTTTATATGCCACTAATTCATTGATATTAATCGTATTATAGTATTCCACTATATGAAAATATCTCATTTTATATTTATTCATCTTTATGTTGGTGGATATTTAAATTGCTTCTCATTCTTTTTGATTTTGCCAACAATGCTGCCACAAACATTCCATTTCCTTTTGTATAAGTTAGAGGACAAGTTTCTTGACTTGTAGAAGATAGACAGCTAGAGGTAGAATGGGAAGATCATAGAGCATGCGAGTCTTCAATTTTGATACTGTAAAAAATCTTGTCCAAAATGCTTGTGCCAGTTTACCTTCCTGCTAGCAATAGGTAATGGTGTTCCTTTCTCTAAATCTGTGCAAATGTGAAATGTGTACAAATGTCTCTTATTGTGTTATATAAACTGCAAATATCTTCTCCTAGGCTGTGACTTATTTTTTCCACTTAGAGTACTTCTTAGTATACAGAAGTTTTAAATTCTGATATATTTCTATCCCTTTATGATTTGTGATTTTTGAATATTATTTTAAAACATTTCTTGACCTCAAATTCATAAAGATACTCTTATGCATTTTTTCTGAAATTTTTATTGTTTTGTTTTAAAAATTTAGGTATTTAACCCACACAGAATTTATTTTTGTGTGTGGGTCAATGTAGGGATCTATTTTTTATTACAATAAATAAGCAAGTACCCCAGAATCAGTTATTTAATAGTCCATCTTTACAACACTGATTTGCAGTACCACCTCTTTCATATATCAGGCTTCCATATTTTGAGCATCAGTGCCTGAGCTCTCCATTCTACTCAATTTTTCTATTTATATCTCTCAGTGCTATTACCTCCTTGTCTTGATTATAATAAATTTATAATATGTTCTGTCTTCTAAAAGGAAAAATACTCTCATCTTCTTTCTTGGTAATTATTGACTCTAAGATACATATTTTAGGGTTGGCTTGTCAAATTTAACAGGATACCACATTTGGTTTGCACTAAATCTACAAATTAAATAGTAAGTCTTTCATACCACAGAGTAAAGCTCTAACTTTTCAAGAAAATATTTGTAATTTTTTCCATAAATGTCTTGTACTTTTTTAGTTAAATTTATTTCCAGATACCTTGCAGAAATTTTTGTAATTGTGAATTTTTTTCTACGTCTTTTAACTAACTAGTATAGGTCTAGGTCTATAGGAGAAGGGTTTTTTTGTTGTTTGTTTTCTTTGTTTGTTTGTTTTGGCATGTTGATTTTGTATCCAGCCACCCTGTGAAATCTCTGTGGAATCTCTTGCTTTTTCAGTCTCTATGTACACAATCATATTGTCTGAAAATAAAGTTTTACCTATTCTTTTTTAGCTCTCCTTTTATTATTTTTTTGTCATTTTGTACTGCTAGGATCACTTGTACAATGTTTAAAAGAAATGACTTCAAAAGAAGTGCTTCTAAAATGTCACTTCTAAGTGTGACATTTGCTGAAAGTTTTTGATAGATACCCTTTATTAGGTTAAGGTAATTCCCTTCTTTTTTGGTTGTACCAAATGTTACTTATTAAATATAAATGATTACTGGATTTTATCAAATTAGCATCTACTAAGATAATTGTGTTGTTTTCCACTTTTAACTTCTTAATATGATACATTACAGTTACAGAGTTTTCACATGTCAAACCATCCTTGCATTCTTAAGATAAACTCAATTCATTATGTGTACTTTTTATGATGATCATTCAACTGACTAATCTTTTATTCAAGATTTTTCTTTTATTTTAATAACTATGTATTATCTAATTGGCATATAATAAATGCACATGTTTAAAGTATAAAATGCAATGTTTTGAGATATGTATATACCCTTGGAATCATCACTGCAATCAAGATGATAAGTATTTCTATAACCCTCAGAAGTTACCATCTGTCCTTCTATCCCTCTGTAACTTCTTGTATGTTCACTAATATGCTTTCCACAGATCTGCTTTCCAATTATCCACTAACCATTGACCTGTTTTTTGTCATCATAGATTAGTTTGCATTTTCTAGATTTTTATGGAATTATATACTTTATGATATTTTTCTGGCTTCTTTTAACTCAGCAAAATCATTTTAAGATCCATGTTGTAGCATATATATGAACAGTTCATTCCTCCATATTATGGAATACTATTGTATTATATGGATATGCCACAATTTGTTTATCCATTCACCTGTGGATAAAAATTTTGCTTTTTTCCAGATTTTGAATATTATAAATAAAGCTGTTATGAACATTTATATATGTATTTGTATGGACATTTGTTTTTATTTTTCTTGAGTAAACACCTAGAAGTGAAATGGCTAGGTCAGAAGGTAGGTATTCATTTAGCGTTCCAAGAAATTGCCAAATCAACTTCCAAAAAAAAAAAATCTTTGCTTATTATTTTTTCCGGTTACAGAATTAGAGTGTGCAGTTCCTTTATCTTCCTTTTAGTACTTTTAAGATGTTGTTCTATTGTCTTCTCTCTTGCATTGTTTCTGATGAGAAATCTGTTGTTATCCTTATATTTGTTTCTGTATGCAACATGTCTTTTTTCCTCTGGCTGCTTTTGAGATTTTCTCTACATCACTGGTTTTGAGTGGTGTGATTATAATGTCCCTTAGATATGTTTCTTGTGCTTGAAGTTAATTGATATTCTTGGTTACTGATATTCTTAGATCTATGGGTTATAGTTTTCAACAAATTTGGAAAATATTTGGCCAGTATTTCTTGAAATAGCACTTCCTCACCTGAGGAACTCCAGTTTTACTTATATTTGGATTTTATTCTTGTTTTGAGACAGAGTCTCACTCCCACCGAGGCTGAAGTGCAGTGGCATGCTCTTTACTCACTGCAACCTCTGCCTCCTGGATTCAAGTGATCCTATGCCTCAGCTTCCCACATAGCTGGGATTACAGGCATGCACCACTACTCCTGGCTAATTTTTGTATTTTTTAGTAGAGATGGGTTTTAATAATGTTGGCCAGGCTATTATTTGGATGTTTCAGGTTATTTCACAGTTCACTGGTGCTCTGCTCATTCTTTTTCAGTCTCTTTTCTCTCTGTGTTTAATTTAGGATAGCTTTTATTGCTACATGTTTTAGTTCATTAATCTTTTCTTCCATGACACTAATAAGCTTTTAATTCTGTCCAGTGTTTTTTTATCTCATACATTGTAATTTTGAAATCTAAAATTTTAATTTGTATCCTTCATATATCTTCCATGTCTCTATTTAACATGGTTTAAATTTCCTCTGGTTTCTTGACTGTATGGAATATAGTGATAATAACTTTTAATGTTCTTACCTACTAATTCTAATGCTGGTTTTATTTCTGGGCAAGTTTCAATGGGGTTGATTTTTCTCAACACAAAGTGCTATATTTTTCAGCCTTTTTGAATGCCTATTTTTAAATTAAATATTATTATTAATATTAATATTTTTAAAGATGGGGTCTTGCTATGTTGCCCAGGCTTGCTTTGAATTCTTGGGCTCAAGCTGTCTTCTTGCCTTAGCCTCCTGAGTAGTTGCGATTACAGGCATGTACCACTATGCCTGGCTGAGTAGTTTTTTATTGAATGCCCAACATTGTGAATTTTATCTTTTTGCATGTTGGATATTTTTGTATTCCTCTAATTTGAGCTTTGTTCTTGAATATTTTGTAGTTACTTGAAAACAGATTGACCCAGTTTGGTCTTGCATTTAAGTTTTATTAGGTAAGACTACAACAACATTTAGTCTAGGGTTAATTTTTCCCAGCTGTTGAGGTGAGACCCTTTTTAGAACTCCAATTTATGCCCTCAGAATTGTGAGGTTTTATTTCTTGAAAGTAGAAATAGCAGTATTCCTGGTTCAAAGTCAGTTCTCTCTAATCTTTTAAGTTGGTTGTTTTCCTGGCCTTGGGTAGTTTCTTCATACACATGTACTGAACAGTACCCAACTGAATACTCAAAGTGGATACTCAGCAGATACTGATAGTTTTCTCTGTGTAACTCCTTCTGGTAGTCTACTCTGTGAACTTTTGATACCTTGGCTCATCCAGATACATGTTTGTCTCCTTAGAGAGATGCCTGAACTTTCCCTGGTTTCTCAATCCCTGCATTATGACTTGGAAACTTATACAGGCACTGGGGGAAATTAAAGCATTTGATTGGAAGCTTAAATTGCACTATATCTCATAGGGAGACTGGTCTATAATTTTGTTTTCTTGTCTTGCCATTGTATAATTTTTTTGAAAAGGCTTTATAAGCCTCATAAAATAAATTAGGTAGACTTCCCTCTTTTTCTATTTTTTTTTTTTTAGAACTGTTTATATAAGATAGGGAATAACTGTTCTTCAAAAGTTTAGAAGTTTGGTTGGTAAGTCTTGCTGTAAAACCAACTAAGCTTGTGATCTTGGAGGGAGACAAAGTAGAGACTTTTAATCACTGACTCAATTTATTTAATAGTATTGGTTTATCTAGCTTGTTCATTTCTTTTTACAGCATTTATATAATTCATATTTTTCTCAAAGATTATTGTTTTTCAATACATTTTAAAAAATTTATCACCAATTTTCTATGACTTAAAAAAATTTTACTGTATTTATAGTTATATCTTTCTTTTTTAATATTGTTTATTGGTGTCTTTAAAAAAAACCTAATCATTCCTATTAGAAATGTATTCACTTTTATTTGTTTTTAAAAAGGCATTACCAGCCAGGCATGGTGGCTCACGCTTGTAATCCCAGCACTTTGGGAGGCTGAGGCAGGCAGATCACCTGAGGTCAGGAGTTCGAGAACAGCCTGACCAACATGGAGAAACCCCGTCTCTACTAAAAATACAAAATTAGCCAGGTGTGATGACACATGCGTGTAATCCCAGCTACTTGGGAGGCTAAGGCAGGAGAATCACTTGAACCCGGGAGGCGGAGGTGGTAGTGAGCCGAGATCGCACCATTGAACTCCAGCCTGGGGAACAAGAGTGAAACTCCATCTCAAACAAATGAAAAAAAAAGGGCATTACCTTTTAGTTTTATGAATCTTCTCACTTTTTGTTTTCAAGTTTATTATTTTCTTCTCTCATCGTTATCATTCCATCTACTTAGTGTTAGATTTACGGTGCTTTTTTCCACTGGCTTGTTTAGGTTAGTTGAAGTTACTTCCAATTATTTTCCATTTTGTTGCTATTAATAAATGCCATAAAGATACTTTAAACTGTTTGAAAGTAGCATATTTTTTCCTGAACATTTTAGAGGATTTATTACTAATCATAAATTAACTTGAAAGCAAGTGGAATTACTGAATATTAGAGCTGGAAGTGGTATTAGGGCACAAATTTGTTATTTCACTTTTATATTAGTTTTCTAGAGCTGACATAAGAAAGTACTAGGAACTGAGTGGCTTAATACAACAGAAATTTATTGTCTCACAGTCCTAGAGGCTAGAAGTCCAAAATCAGTCTGCAGGGCTATGCTTCCTCCAAAACCTGTAAGGGAGAATGCTTCCTGGTCTCGTCTTAGCTTCTGGGGGTGCCTGTCAATCCTTGGCATGCCTTGCCTAGCAGATGCTCACTCTAGTCTTTGCCTCTCTTGTCACATGGTGCTCTCCCTATGTGTCTGTCTTCAGGAGGCATTTTCCTCTTCTTATAATACCCATTGTATTAGTCCATTCTGTCATTGCTTTAAATAACTACCTGAGACTAGGTAATTTATAAAGAAAATAGGTTTAGTTGACTTACAGTTCTGCAGGCTGCACAGGAAACATGATACTGGCATCTGCTTGGCTTTTGGGAGGCCTCAGGAAACTTGCAATCCTAGCAGAAGGTGAAGGGGAAGCAGGTACATCTTCCCATGGAGCAGCAGGAGAGTGAGAGAGTGAAGGGGGGCGTACTACACACACATTTTTAAACAACCAGATCTCATGAGAACTCTATTATGAGAACGGCAAGGGGAAGGTCAAACCCCATAACTCGATCACCTCCTACCAGGCCCCTCCTCCAACACTTGGAATTACAATTCGGATAAGATTTGAGTGGGGACACAGAGCCAAATTATATCATCTATTATACTGAATTAGGGCCTCCTGTAATGACTTCATCTTAACTTGATTAAATCTGCAAAGACCGTGTTTCCAATTAAGGTTACATTCACAGGTACAAAGAGTTAGGATGTCAACATATCTTTTTGGGGTCACAATTCAGCCCATAAAAATTGAATCAAAAACTAAGGCTTAGGGATGTTAAGTAACTTCCAAAGATCAAATGGTTTAGTATTAATTACTAATCAGATTTCACGGAGGCTTTTCTCAGACACTAAAATACATCCAATTGCAAGTCCCTCAGATGGAGGTATGAACTTTTGGGAAATAAAATATTTGTTCATCCACCAGGGGGAGCCAGGCTCAGTAGGGCTCCCAGGACAACCAGGAGTACCAGGAGAAGATGGAGCTGCTGGGAAGAAGGTAAGCCCAAGCTTTTCATATTACTGGAGTAGGAACTATTAAACCAAACTGATATCTTGGTCCCGCAGGAGTGCAAATCAAGCCATCCAGGACAAACTTAGTCTCTTTAAGAAAAAATATCTCACAATCCCAAATGTTCCTTTTCAGTTATCCCTGAGAGAAGGAGGGGCCTACTCAAAGGCTGAGATAGTGTCTCACATCCTCTGCCTTCTCTCTGGTGTTTTGGTTATGGCCTAGTTTCTTCAGGATTTCTAGAAAGCACATTAATTTAAACTTAAGAGAAAGCCACTCCCCCCACCCCCCGCCAAGAGGAGAGTCTGTGAATGCATTCAGGAAATAAGGCCGTTGTAAAGATTTCCTGAAGTATTTTGAGTTGACATTTGAAATACTCATTTTTCAATAAAAGTAGCAAAAAACAGCAGGTGGAAAGGCTGAAGGTCTTCCCTGTTTTTTAAAAAATCTACCAAATGCGAATGAAGAGCCAAAGGAAAATGAGCTTATTACTTTGGAAATTGGCTGAGAAATTACTTTTTCATGATACTCCAGCTGCTCTGAGTTAAACTGGAGTTTGATGTTACTTTATTTCAAGTTTATAAACTTCCAAATTGATTGTGAGACTAGAGTGAAGGTATGGTGTGTTTTGGAGAGTCTCAGCTGAATCCACTGGTGATAAAAGGAGACAAGGTGGGATGATACATACAGTCTGTCTACTGGAGGGTCACCTAAGACATCAGTGTCATTTTCTCCAGGGAGAAGCGGGGCTTCCAGGAGCAAGAGGCCCAGAGGGACCACCTGGAAAAGGACAGCCTGGCCCCAAGGTATGGAAATGACAGTGTTGGAGGAAGCAGCCTGTGTTCTGGTCCTCATACTGAGGAGCCAACTTAGAAGAAATTTGATTGTTATTCTTACTATGTCAAATGTGTTTATATCTGGCTTAAAAGTATGAATACTATCTTGCAAGATTTTGGAAGACAGCAAGCATAAATGATTCATTTTTATTTTCCTAACATCTATTGTAAGACCCAGCATAGAGAGGAGTTCAACACACGTTTTCTCAATAAATGGTCAGATTGACATTTAAAAAATACATAGGAAGGAAAAGAAGCCTTGAAATACATCATTGAGATTTGACAGTCTATAAATTTTCTTTATTTATAAAATCTCACGCAATAATAAGAAATATCACTTTATTAAATGGCCATTTCACTTCACAACTTGGCATAAATTTATTTTAAACTCTGTAGAAATGCTAGTTGAATAACATTTTTATATATTAAGATGAGGCTATATAAATTCATCAATAGGATAAGACCACTAGTGACATAACCTATAGCCTCTAAGGTTCCAGGTCTTCCTGCAATTTTTTTTTTTTGTTTTTTTTGAGATGGAGTCTCACTCTGTTGCCCAGGCTGGAGTGCAGTGGCACGATCTCGGCTTACTGCAACCTCTGCCTCCCAGGTTCAAGCGATTCTCCTGCCTCAGCCTCCTGAGCAGCTGGGACTACAGGCATATGCCACCACACCCAGCTAATTTTTGTATTTTTAGTAGAGATGGGGTTTCACCCTATTGGCCAGGCTGGTCTGGAACTCCTGACCTCACGATCCTCCTGCCTCAGCCTCCCGAAGTGCTGGGATTATGGGTATGAGCCACTGCACCTGGCCTTCTTTCTATTTTTATGTGCAGTTATCAATTTCCATGTAAAGATTCTTATGGATTATATACAAGTCAAGTAAAAATAAAATTTGTATATATATTAGTGTTCTATTCATAATTCTACTAAAATAGTAATTGATGTCTTGTGAACATACTCACTAAAATTGAATCTTTAATCTTAAATGTGAAGATATGAAATTTAAATATATTTGTAGGCTTTTAAACATTTTCATTTATTGATTTGCCAGTCTCAGGGATCCTTTTTGGGTGAGGTGGAGGGGATAACATCATCATGCAAAATACACTGTTAGAAATGCCGATCTGCTAACATTCAGGAGAACTGTTGTTTTTAGGATGTGCTTTTGGAAAATAGTCGCTTGGAGTTAATAACTGAATCCATGAGAGTGAACAATGTCTCTAAGGAAGGGAGTTGAGGTTTAAGCCCCACATTGTGAGGTAGCTGGAGAACGAGCACTCAACAGAATAAGCAGAGTGGTAGCATGTTAGGGATACCGAGGAGAAAGGATTTCAAGATGAAAGCAATGGGTGGTATCAGATGCCACCAATAAAGCAAGGAGACTGTGCATTGGAAAGAGAGGCTACTGGATTTGTGGCTTGAGGTGACTTGTGGCTTATGGAAGGCTATTGGAGAAGAGTTGTAGGAACATGCTACATAGCCCAGGTATACCATGGTTCAGTGTTGGCGATTTATTACATGTAATTGGGTTCCTGCTGTTCATTTCTGGGGTGATTTAGGTCAATAACCTAAATTAGTGGTAGTGGAGGGAAGAAAATAAATAGTTGTGGTTGAATTGTCTCTACTGGTAAGTGATAATGATATAAGATAATTAGACATTCAACTTTGTTTTTTTTTTTTAAACACTGGTGTCACTGCTTTCCATTAGTGTGGACCATGGAAACCTCTGTGGATTCTACAGGAGGTCACCTCTTCTTAGTAAAGTGCCTACTTTGCTGATGACCTTAGTATAGTCCAGTGATTCTCAAAGTGTGGTCCCTTGAACCAGCAGCATCAGCATCACCTGGGAATATTAAAAATGCAAATACTTGGATCTCAGTGCAGAAGTACGAAATCAGAAACTCTGGGTGGAGGGCCCAGCAATCTGTGTTCTAACAAGCCCTCCAGGTGATTCTGTTGCTCAACCTTAAAAATCATGGTATAGTCATTTATATTATAAATGTTTAAATAGCCTCAGCGCAGACCATGAGGAATTTTTCATTTGTTGAGCTATGTGCATCCCTGGATATGGTGCCTTGCAGTTGAACCCTAGTTGAAAGATAGTTTTGAAGGTAAAGGAATTCTTTTGGGGGAGCACAGTTTTACACAATCATGCTGGAGAACAGCCAGCAGTCAGTTCCTAGCTCTGCCCCAGGTTAATGCTAAAGCATCTTCCTGCCAATAAAACTCTTGGTCTCTTTTGGGGGAAAGAATTAGACTCCCCAGTGAGGAAGAAATAGGGCTGTGATTTTTAAAATGTCTCATTTCATGTTTTAAACCTGAAATAGAAAAATTGAAAAACAGCATGAAAAAGCATAGATAGTTCTCATTTCTGAAACTGTGAATGTCTCAGAACCACCTGTTAGTAGACCAAGGGTGCAAAGGAACTATAAATTCAAATAAAAGTTCCAAAAGAAAGATACAAAACTTCGATTTTTGAAAAACAGCAAATCACATTGAATAAATGGTAAAGGCTGAACAATCTGAAGTCATCTGATCTCCTCAAGAACATTGACGAATCCTGTGCAACTGAGCTGTGCTCAGGGCACACCACTTTAAAATTGGTATTAGGTGATAATCTGGCTCCGCTATGGTCCTTACTAGGTTAGGGGAGGTTGCTAATACAATATTTATATTTTTATAATTATTTTATTAGGGTGATGAAGGCAAGAAAGGGAGCAAAGGAAATCAAGGACAGAGGGGACTTCCAGGGCCCGAAGGACCAAAGGTATGTTTCTTGTATTCTGACTTATGCTTTGAGGAGTTTGTATTTGTGTCTGGTTTCAATAGAGTATTAGATTTCCACTGAAAATTGGATTCTTTGTTTCCTTCCCAACAAATACAAAAGAAAAACCCCAAAATAAAAAACCATAGAAAACATACTATTCCCAGACTACAAAGAATGGAATAGATTGCATAAAATATGTAATACTCATAGAAATACATATGTTTCTAATTTGTCTGTCAGTCCTCTCTAGTAACAACCAAATACTCAGAAGTTGGGATATAATTGGGACCATAGGAGATATCAGTTCTTCATAATCTTGCTTTGCTAAACAACCCAAAAGCCTGAGACTGACAGGCAGCACAGTGATGATGAAGGCTTTTCTTCAGAAGGCTGATTGCCTCCTGCTGTGCCGTGACCCTTTTGGAGCCAGTCACTTCAATTATAGAAAGAAGATAATGATATGTTCTATTTCACGGGGTTGTTGTGAAGACTAAAAGTTAATAAAGCACTTAGCACATTTCCTGGTATATAGTAAGTGTTGAATACATCGAATTATTTGGAGAAAAAAATCAATATGGTGAAATGGGAAGCAGGGGATCTGTGTCCTGGTAAATTCACTTCTGCTGACGAAGAAGTGAAGGGGATTGTGAGGCGAGCAATTAAGTATGTGTCCTGACTAAGCCTCAGAGACCCACCATTAAGGTCATTTGAATGTGTCAGGAAACAGAAACCACAAACCTAAGAGAATTCATATGTCTAGGAAGATACTAATTGTAAGAAAGAGACAAGGAGTATGTTTTAGGAACAGATGATTAAAAAGCACATTTAAAAAAAATGGTGCTGACTAGATCAGATCAGATACAAAACAAAACGTCACTTGTACACCAGTGACTCTTAAACTTTGGTCTCCGTTCAGTGTCCATCGGTATCACCTGGGGATGATTACAAATCCAGATTTTTTGTTACCATCCTCAGCTATCTGGATTCAGCAGGTGAGTGGGCCCAGGAATCTGTGCTTCTCAAGTAAATGCCCCGTGCTGCAGGGAGTTCAAGAAGCACATTATGAAAAGTGCCACTAAGAAACAAATGTGTTGTATTAGTATTAATAACAAATTAGTCTTTATGTCCTACTCTATTTCAAAGTGAACATTTTTCTGTGTTTTGAAATAAAGCTGTTTTTAAAGATGAAGGTGAAGAATTGCCATATGTTAAGGCATAATCACCCCTTAGTACAGGGTATTTAAAATAATTGCATACTTTCCATGATACTTTTCATATTATAAAAGTAATTGGCCTCTTTTTTTAAAAAAAAAAGATAACAAATTAAATCTAGAGACATAATTTTGCTTTTCCTTTGGTTTCAGTGAAGGACTTTAATAGGTTCATGTTCTGTGCCTTTGTCAAAGGCAAAGGGGTTTTATGTGTTTCCGAATTCTTGTCGTGTCCTATGCCATTGCCTTCCAGGTTTGGATTTAAGGACTGGCACATACATGCCGTAGCATGAATTGGGTCTCGGTGGGCCAGTGTGCTCAGCTTGTTGGTTGTATTGTCTAATCAATACAGCGGGAGGCGTCAGCTCTGCAGACGAACACAGCCCGGGGCAGGAGTCATCACTAGTGAATCTGACTGATGGAGTCCCTGCTGGAGGAAGCAGGATGACTGAATAGGAAGCTCATGTGATTGAATTTTCAGAGGACGTGAGTCAGGCAGACGCAGGATTAGTCAGCAGTCTGAGAACCTAGAGGGTCATGTTTAGACATAGCATAGAAATAGCTCATTCTCCACGACTCATCTCCACAGTGTTTTGTTTGTTTGTTTTGGTAAAGGTCCAAATAGTAAATATTTTAGGTCCTGTGGCCCAAGAGGCAAAATGGAAGATATTATGTAGTTACTTGTATAATGACCACTTGAAAATGTGAAAGCTGTTCATAGCTCAAGGCTGTACAAACAAGTGGGTGGGCGGATTTGGCCCACCTACTGTAGAGAAGTAGTTTTCAAACTGTTTTGATTATAAACCCCTCCAGTAAAATTTTGATCACATGCCACAGATTTTTAATTTTTTAATTGTAATTTTTATTAATAAGCTATCATACTAATATGTTATGAATTTATATAAACAATTGAAATTTTAATAGATGAGATAAAAACATAGAGACAAGTTGTAATATTTTCTTATATCCCAGTGGATCATTTGGAACACCTTGTGGTGTGCATTGACAATTGCTCTGGAATAGTGTTTTTACCAGGGGTGCTTCATGAAAATTCATAATCCTGGGCACCGACCTCTAGATCTGTTGAATCAGAATCTCTGGAGTTTGAACCCAGAACTGTGCATTACCAAACTTTCCTGATAATTCCTTTGCTATCTGAAATTTGAGAATCACTTGTCTAGATCCAGATGGAACCGAAGAATTACCTGTTGCTCCAGATTGAGTCTTTGAGACTGTAAATATTAGACATCTCCCCCCCCAAATGTTTACAATTTTCTATTAAAAATGTCATTTTTAAAAATCATAGGGGTTCTTTTTTTTTGTTTTCTTTTTTTTTTTTTTTTTTTTTTGAGACAGTGATTTTCTGTTGCTCAGGCTGGAGTGCAGTGGTGCGATCTCAGCTCACTGCAACCTTGAGTGATCTTCCTGCCTCAGCCTCTTGAGTAGCTAGGATTACAGGCACACACCACTATGTCCAGCTAATTTCAGCTATTTTTTTTTTTTTTTTTTTTGTATTTTTAGTAGCGATGGGGTTTTGTCATGTTGGCCAGGCTGGCTTCAAAACTCCTTACCTCAAGTGATCCCCCGACCTCGGCCTCCCAAAGTGTTGGGATTACAGGTGTGAGCCACCACACCCAGCCCATAGGGGTTCTACTTCTTAAAAAGGATGTGAGATAACATAGAATGGAAGACTAATACCTTTGGTCATTAAAATAAAACAACAAAGAAAAAAGTTATAACCTAGAAGTACACCCTAAAACATTTGCTGAAGATAATTGCTATATTGAAAAAAAAAATTCTCTCCGAGCTTCCCAGCATACAACACAAAAGGGAAGCACCATGAATTGCATAATTTTTATTAGCTAATAAAAGGATGCACAAGAGATAAAATTTTCCTAACATTCAGTTATTAATTGAACATAGTTATTTAAAAGCACTGAAATCTTACTGGTCAATAACTTTAGCAGTGGTTTACAAAGGATGCTCAAATTATTTTCACATTGGTCTTTGAAACAGACAGAGGTCATAATATAATTTAAAAATCTGCAGACATTTCTATACGTTTATTATTGTCTCTATATGTGGTTTCTCTGCTTGAAATGTAGTGAACATTTTGCTCTTTTTAAGGGTGAACCGGGCATTATGGGCCCTTTTGGAATGCCTGGAACATCAATTCCCGGACCACCTGGGCCAAAGGTATATATTCCTGGGAATTATTTTCTTTTTCTTGACCCTTTGGCAGTTGGAGAAAAAAAATCATGATATCAGTGAACTAGAATTTTAGTTTTGGAAGAGCCTTAGAAATGACTCAGTTTAACTCTGAAACTTCACAGATAAGCAAACTACAGCCAGCAGCAGAGTTAGGACTAGAAACCAGATTTGTGCTCCTGGTCCCAAGCTTGTCACTTTCCCCTTCATTACGTCTTCCAAACCCTAACCTCCAGTACAGGCAAGAATTTAGAACATATATTCAGAAGAATCTACCAGGATTTGTAATTGAAGAGTTTAGCAGAAGATATATCCACTCAGGTTGGTTGGTTTTGCTTTTTGAAACAGAGTCTCACTTAGTTCCCCAGGTTGGAGTGTAGTGGTGCAATCTTGGCTCACTGCAACCTCCACTTCCTGGGCTCAAGTGATTCTCCTGCCTCAGCCCCCCAAATAGCTGGGATTACAGATATGCCACCATGCCTGGCTAATTTTTGTACTTTTAGTAGAGATGGGGTTTTGCCATGTTGGCTAGGCTGGTCTCGAACTCCTGGATTCAAGTGACCCGCCTGCCTTGGCCTCCCAAAGTGTTGGAATTATAGGTGTGAGCCACTGAGCCTGGCCTTCACTCAGTTTTAAGAGCATTCCCAGCCAATCTTAAAGTCTAAATATTTGAGTCTGAACTGCCACATATTATTTCAATGAACTTTCTCCTAACAACAGTAATAGTCTTTGCTGACAGGTGTTATTTACTTAGGATTTGAAATTCCCCTCAAATATTAAATATACTCTCTCAAGGTCTGAGATGGACAGATTAAACTCTTTACAGAGTGGCCAATGCTTTTTTTTGCTATGTGTGCTTGTGATTTCTTGCACAACTGTAGCCTGTGAAATGTCATTTGAAATGTACAGGGAGATAGAGGAGGACCTGGGATACCTGGATTTAAAGGAGAACCCGGACTTTCTATTCGAGGACCAAAGGTATGCTTTATTCATGTTCTTTTTGTTTTTCTGTATCTGAAGTAAACAAAGCTAGATTTAATCCATAAGTTGATTTTTCAACTTGCAAAGTTTCTACATTGATGAACTAAAATGTAAGAATATAGCTATCCCCTTTTATTAAAAAAAGCAAGCAATCACATAGTTTATTTTTCATACTTGTGGGGAAAAGTAGCTTTTATGGTTAAATTTTTGCTGATTAGACAATTGTTTGAAAATGCTCTTTTGCACTGGCTGTGATACAAGGGATTAAATGGCCTCTGGCCTCTTCATTTACGTATTAATTGCCGAAGTATCTGTTCTGCAAAACATTGTCCAAAAAAACGTGTGCTTGGAAGCTTCACTGAATAAAAATTTCCTGCTTTGATTATTTATCCTTTTGAGTTATTTCAAAGGGAAATATAAATAATAAGAAACCAGGTTTCTGTAATCATATCTGGTTTTTAATGGCAACAAAACACCATTTTCCCTCCTCACACTATACCCAGCACCACAGCAAAATTTAGCATTTATAACATTCCTAGGTGTCAACCAGGATCTCTGTTTGTGAGGACAAGCTTCAGGGCCCCATCATTAGCACTTTTAAAATCAACAGCATGTTGTTACGTAGCTTTGAAACTTGCTTATATTCTCCCATATTAAGTTGTCTTATCTAGATAAAAGGGTTCAAGTACTAAACTGATGACCTTCAAAGTTAAAAGAAGAAAACATGGAGTCATTTTTTAAATAAAATATGATGCAAAACTTGTTGTATAAATCTGACATAAATTGTAGTGGTTCTTGTTAAAAGCAAAGGCAGAACCTTGAGCCTCCCCTGTTCTTACTGCTTTAATAGTCATCCCTGCTAGAGTGACAGTTGCCCTAGTTTGCCCAGGATTGAAGGGGGTCCTGGAACACATGACTTTCAGGGCTAAAACTGGGAAAATCTTGGGCAAACTTGGACGAATTGTTCATCTACTTCCCCCAGATCCCAAGGTAACCCAAACTATGTAGACCACTCTCTTTAGAAACACAAGCTATATAGACAGCTCATAGAGACAATAGCAAATTTTCTAATGTGAAAACTACAGATATGACCTTGATTAGTTATATTTCCATGACAATTCTGATAGATTGAAGCTATGTATTCACAATCTATGATTTATACATCTCTCTCTACTTATCCTTCTATTTGCAATAGGAATACAATCCAATTAAATGTGCTGCTAGAGTTTATAGGCCCCACCTGTTTTCTGCTGCTGATTATTAGGCATTATAGGTGATGGTACTTAAAGATATTTGCCTCTTCACCCAAGCCTTTTGCTACTCTCCTGGACTCTAATGATACTCTCTCTGTCGTTCTTCCCTAGTTCATTAGTTTTTCAGTTTTTGGAGGGTCATACACGACTTTGAATGTCTGATGGAAATTTTAGCACATTAATTTCATTTTGTGTAATACTTCAGGGGTCTCCCAGATGCCCCCTAAAGCTGATTTCAAAATACTAGGTTTCCATTTTTGCCCTAATTTCTAATGAATGAGAGAAACACTTTGAAGTAAATAACTCTTTAGGACATTTCCTTGAATCCAGTGCAGAAAAGCCAAGTGGCAACATTCCATCTATAAAAATATGGTAAGGAGTCCAAAATAAAAACCTGCTCCTCCTCTTGCTCCTTGATATTTCCTATTAATAACAGAAGTAACAAGCTATCTGAGATTTTTGCAGGAGCGAGGACAAAGATCTCTATGAAAAGGATGTTTGTAAACTGTGAGTGTTTTAATGGTTTTCCCCTCCACTGTGGTTGTCAGACTTTAAACAAGAGCAGCTGCTGATAATTTGTTGTAAGTTTGGACCGTAGAAAGAAAAACTGAAAAGTAAATTTTGATTCCAATTTTCTTTTCCTTTTAACTCAACCAGGGATCCGTTACTGCTTTATTTTGTTGTTGGGCCTCTCCTTGTGTAAACATGGAGATAAGTGGAAAACTTATTTTGGGACAAGTTTCATATGAGAATGTTTAGAGCTTCAACCTTAAATGTAATTGGAATAGCATAAAAAATTGGTTCTGAGAAGTGACAAGTTCCCTGTAGTTGGAATACACCAAAATGTACCATCCTGAAGACTATGGGCTTCCTTTCTCTCATTCAACTTTAAAAAATCACCTTGAGTTTTTGTTGATAATGAATTGTATGTTAAATTTTTGTAAGTGGCCACATATTTCCTAAAGATAATCATTCTTAAGAAGGTTAGCCACATAAAACAGCCTTTTAGATTTAATAGGAAATAACAGCTGTTGCATTTATGGTCTTTAAAATAAAGTTTCTGATTGCTTAAAGAGTATGTAAAATTTTTTCCCCTGTTCTCAATCAATTACTCATTTACTGGGGTATAGTTGAGAATAGTTTTTGGGAGTTGGACTTTGGGCACTATTTTCACTTGGAATAATGGTAATTTGATCTCCGAGTTTGCTTGCATATAAGGAAAGTTCTTAAGAGTCCTGATACTTACTTTCTCCATTCTTGGAAAACAAAGGTCTGCCTGTTGTTAGAGTTTCCTCCCAATATAAAGAAAAACCATAAATATTTTAAAACATGAGTAGCTCTTTATCAAAACAAGGACTGCATATTGACAAGGGCTGTTGTAAGCATTATCAACCAGTAACAGATAGGTGGAATGTGTTGTAAAAAGAAGTATTACAGGTTTTAAATATAAGCGTAATGGACTTGCAGGTAATCTTTTTTTTTTTTTTTTTTTTGAGACAGAGTCTCGCTCTGTCGCGCAGGCTAGAGCACAGTGGCACAATCTCTGCTCACTGCAGCCTCAGCCTCCCGGGTTCAAGCGATTCTCCTGCCTCAGTCTCCCAAGTAGCTAGGATTACAGGCGCCCCGCCACCAAGCCCAGCTAATTTTTGTATTTTTAGTAGAGACGGGGTTTCACCATGTTGGCCAGACTGATCTTGAACTCCTGACCTAGTGATCTGCCCGTCTCAGCTTCCCAAAGTGCTGGGGATTACAGGTGTGAGCCACTGCACCTGGTCACTTGTAGGTAATCTTCTAAAAGATCCTTCTTAATTTTTTTCTCTCCCCTCATTTTACTTTAGTCAGAAATCTTTCTGATTTCTGTTTGTGAGAGTTATAAGTCTTAGAAAACTCTGTTGTACAAAGGACAATAATCACCCCTCCCTGCTCTTTCTGTAGGAGACTAGGAGCTGCTACTAAAAGTTTTTGATGCCTAAGGTCATCACTGTAAAACAATATTTACAACTTTTTCCTAGGTCTCAAGATAGGAATCACAAACCCTGTCCCTTCATAACTTGTTTTAGAAAAATTAATATGTTTTTATTTTCATCTGGGTTTATTCCCTGTATAATTCAGTCTCCATTAATGAAGACAATAGATTTAACACAACAATAGGAAACTGTAGTTATTCCACACTCAAAATTTTGCTATGTATTCTTTTCTACTCTTCTCACATTGTACTTAATAAATTTTATTTTTTATATGTCTTCTTGATTTATGAGGCACTAAAACTTTGTAATTTTAAAAATTAAAATGTTAGCAATAAGTCATTTTCTAACTCCTGGGTTAGAAATCCACTGTTGGCGTATTGAGTTGATTTTATACTTAAGTTTAACCAGATGTTTTATAGTTGAGTCTCATGACATCACTGATGTTGGAATTTACCCAGGGTGTCCAAGGCCCTCGGGGACCAGTGGGTGCTCCAGGACTCAAAGGTGATGGCTATCCTGGTGTGCCTGTAAGTGGGACATTTTTTTCTTCCCTCCCTCCCTCCTTTTTGAGAGTTGCATACGACAAGGATGCTCACTCCTCCCTTACTATATCATCTCAGGGACCTCGTGGATTACCAGGACCCCCTGGGCCGATGGGTTTACGTGGAGTGGGAGACACTGGAGCAAAGGTAAGACTTTAAAGTAGGCAACATACTAGCTTCTAAGAGTGTGCCTATAGGTAGGTGACTTTGGTAAAGATAAAATTTTTTTATCAGCTAGAAGAATTGAGGTGTCTGAAATAATTAATAAGGTTATTTGCCCTTATCTATAGACTTCCCAGGGAACTAACCTGAACATGTAGACTAACTTTATGGTTTGGCTCCTCCTTCTCTGATAGCAACTCACGTTCCTTTGCTGCTTCCTCTCCTTATACCAAGATCAGAGTTCAAGTCAGAGATCTCCTCTCTCCTCTAGCCATATTCTTTCCCTAGGTACTCTCATCCAACCCCATGGCTTTAACCACTGTCCACACACTGATGGCTTCCAAATACCTATATTTTCTCCCTTAAGATATGGTTTCATGTATATAATTTCTTACCATGTATCCCCTCTTGGGCTTCTCACAAATATCTCTAATGTAAAATAACCCAAAATAAAATCCTTGATTTTTGCCCCATAACCCTGCAAATGGCTCTCCCAAGCTCAAGCCAGAAGGACTAAGCACCATGCTTTGTTCCTTCCTTTCCCTCTCGTTCCTCCACACCTAGTCCTTTGGTAAATCCTGTCAGTGCCACCACCAAAATATATCTCAACTCTGGCTCCTTTTTTCTTTCTGCTTCTGCCAGGCAGACTATGTCATCTCTTATGTGGGCTGTAAAAATAGCCTCTTCATTGGTCTTCTCTCTGTTCCACCTCTGTCCTCCAATAACTTAGCAGGAAGCGTGGTCTTCTAAAACCATAAATCAGAGTGTATACCATTCCTTCCTAGAAACACCTTGGTGGCTTCTCTTTCAGACTGTGAACACTTCCCATGGCCTTGAAGGCCCTTCATGCCCAGATCGCAGCTTCTGTCTTTTCTCCCCGGCTGCTACATTCAGCCAAAATGGCCTGCCCTACTTCAGCTCATTCCTGCATCAGGGACTTGCCAGGATGACTGATTGTTAAAAGCTTAGTTCAATTCTCACCTCCCCGACCACCCATAGAAAAAGCATTAGTATCCCAACCCCTCTGTATGTTTTCCATATAGCGTGTATCACTTTCTGAGATCATCTTGCTCATTTATTCCTCTGCATATTCCATGAGAGTAAAGGTTTTCCTGGAGGCAGGCTTTTTGCTTTGTTCCCTCCTAACTTCGTGTCACCAGAACTAGGTGTACCATTCAATAGGAGCTCTATAACCTGTTGAATGAATGGAAAATGAATAAATGATCAATATTACCCTAAAGGGAGAATTTTTCCTTTGAAATATATCTCCTTAGTTTTTTGAATGTTTCCAGGTCATTAGAGAGAAAAGATGTTGTATGTGCTTAATGCCAACTTCTCCTCTTGGTATTTGCCCCTGCCACAAAATTTAGAAGTGCCTCTTTGCCCTCTCCCAGGTAGAATAAAAGATTGGAGACCCATGGCACTAAATTTCATCTTTAAAAGGGAATCTTGATAGCTGCCTCATCTCTGCTTCTGGGGGTAATGTTGAGAGTCCAGTGAGGATGTATCTGGAAGTGCTGTGTACACTGTACAGAGAGGACAAACCCGAGGTGCTTCAATGAAGGATCTGGCTTGGTCTGACTGAGGACTACATCAGATCCTTGAATAAGCCTCAATAGTATCAATAAACTGCACCGAATTTGGGTACTGATGTATTCTTTTTTCTTTAAACCATAGCACCTGTCAAAATCCTAAAATAAAAAAAAGTAGAAAGAGAAATTCAATAGGTAAACCTCATATTTTATGTGGTCAGTGAAACAATGGTAAAAACTTGTATATTGAATATTTCTTTAGGGAAGTAGAAACTGATTTCTATGTAAAATAAGACATGAAATAAAATATGTTAAATATATATTGGAATGTGTGTATT
Organism: Theropithecus gelada; assembly: GCF_003255815.1. Taxonomy (NCBI): domain Eukaryota; kingdom Metazoa; phylum Chordata; class Mammalia; order Primates; family Cercopithecidae; genus Theropithecus; species Theropithecus gelada. The sequence continues at coordinate 105,656,409 of NC_037670.1, forward strand.
CCAATAGAAACAGATGATCATTTACATTTTCACAGAGTAGATTATTATGAATTTTTTATATAACTAGACATGATGTTATATTCAATTATAGGATTATGTTAGTGCTTTACATTGAGCAATAATAATAAAGACAGGCACTTAGGCACAGATAAAGAACATTAAAAAATAACTAGCCAGGTGTGGTGGCTCATGCCTGTAATTCCAGCACTTTGGGAGGCTGAGGTGGGCAGATCACCTGAGGTCAGGAGTTTGAGACCAGCCTGGCCAACATGGTGAAACCCCATCTCTACTAAAAATACAAAAATTAGCTGGGTGTGGTGGTGCATGCCTATAATCCCAGCTGCTCAGGAGGCTGAGGCAGGAGAATTGCTTGAACCCAGAAGGCGGAGGTTGCAGTGAGCTGAGATCGCACCACTGTACTCCAGCCTGGGCAACAGAGTGAAACTCCATTTCAAAAAAAACAAAAAACATGAAAATACCCAATTTTTGTGAGTATTTCACTGTGTCAGATTATCTAAGATACAGACTAAAATATTTACTAAATGATTGCATACACCATTTTCCTCCAAAAGTCCCCTGTATTTGCCATCATCTACATTTTAGAGGGAAAAAGGTAAGAAACAAGGTGTTCAAAACTTCATCTTGCCTATTGTTTTTTGAAATGGCTAATATGCTGCCAGAAGATGTATCTTAAGTGAAACTCCCATTGTCTGTGTGAGCCCACATGGGAGGCTGAGTGGAAGCAGCAGTCCCCATGGTTTGCTTCCAGCTGCAGGCAGAACCCAGGCAGAAGAGCACTAGCTGGGACCTACCTGTCTGCCTGCCTCCCTCTCAGCTGCTTTTCCTTCCTTCCATTGCCTATTGTCTCCTCCCATGAAAATTGTGTTATTCAGAATTTCTCTAGCCCTAGAAGGAGATGTTAGGAGGGTGAGCTGGTCTTAGGATCAAGGGAACTTGGATCATAAAATAAAGAAAAGTCTAAAAGAAAATACTAGCTTTTAAATAACTTTAAAAATCATCTCTCCTTTTTTATAGAGGCCTCAAAATCTCTAAGTGGCCTTTTATTCTGAAGAAAACTTCAGGAAACACATACACATACACACACACCCCACACACAGACAGAGAGCACAGAGATAGATAGATAGATACAGAGAGAGAGAGAGAGAGAGAGTGTGTGAGAGAGAGAGATTCATAGAGAGAAACTGGCAAAGAAAGGAAGATAATTCCAGTTAACTTTGCCCTTCTTGCTTGGTAAAGTGCGGGACATTCTGAAAATACGAAAAATTGTCCATGGCAGCAGAAGCACAGGACCCAAATGTGTGCAAAATTTCTCCCCCTTTGAATTAAAGTGACAGAGAAATTGTATATATGTGTGTGTGGTAGTATAGCCATATGGATCCTGATATGTTTTTCATTTAAGCTTTGTGTAGTCGCCTTAAAATTGTGGCCTTAAGGCATTAACTTACAAAACAAATGTGTTTTGAAATGAGGAAACCATTAAGGTTGACGATGAATTTATGGTGGGTTTTGGTGCTGTTTAGTTAAGGTCACATGTGTTTAACATATGACACAGACATTAAACTCAAAGCTTCTGTGTTTGAAAGCATATGAAAAGCAGTCCCTGACATCTAGCACCCTTGTGGTTCCCCATAGCTTTTTTCCAAGTGGAAAAATTCCCTACAACATCAGTGATTATTGTCCTTCTAGATACAATTACCTTGAATTTAATTCAAATTTGGCATGACCTTCTGAGATATTTCCAAAATTATTGTAAAAACTATACCTTTGAAGGAGAGAGGAGATCCAGATTTTAAACTCACCTTTGAAACATGCTGGGAAAGGAACTGATCATTTGGTTTCTTGCCAAGTGAGAAGTGCTCATCCAGTGTCCTCACTCCTGGATCCAATCTCCTGGCTTGTTGATGGGGAAGCCAAGCTCCAAGCCCCACCCATCACTGCCTGCTTTTCTTCACTGGAGCCTTGGATATTAAGAGCACTTCTTGTGATCTGGGGACAAACATGCCATACAACTCATTTCTCTTTGAGAAGCTGCAGATAACTCTGCTCCTGTGTTTTCACCCCACAAAGCTTTGTAAGGTACATGTAGCCTAAGAGCTGATTTCCTGATGTCCCTGAGTATGAGTTTATTTCTGGCCTCATAGAAAAGGAATATAAGACGTGGCTCTCCTGAGTTCCCTAAGGGCAGGTATAGCCTACCATGCCCCTCTCTTAGCTTTTTTCAGACCCTCTCAGGGAGCTGGATCATCACAGAAAAAGCTATGATCCTCTCCAAAACCTTGGAGTGGTTGAACTCAGCCTAATCTTTGCACAGAGGAGATCTAACCTGGATTTGGGGTTAGGAACTCTTAACCTCAAGTTGTTGGCATAAGTCTGTTGGCAGAAAAGACTTATTGGATTGTTGTTGTTATTACAGGTATAATTACTATTAGTATTATAATGATTATGTATTACCTAAATATTTCCAGAATATTATGACATTTTAAACAGTACCCCTGTTTTATAGATGAAGAAATGAACAACCAGAAGGTTGAGCAACTTGACTCTTTACAATAGAAACATTTTTGATACTATATTTGTTTTGTATATGAGAGGGGCTTTGGATATGGATGAATGAATGAAAAACTAAATGGATGAATAAATCAGAGTAGAAAGCATGACTTACCCAGATCTACAGATACTCAATCTCCTATGCTGTCCATCTTCTATCTAGGCACTGTTTTGTGTGTAGTTGGATTGTTTCTTCTTTCAGCCTAGCTTTTCTATTGTCAAAACTTAAATTATGTAAACATTAAAGAGAAGCATAAACCCAAAACCCAAAAGAGTTAAATATTTTTCAGTAACTTTAAATGTTTGAGTATCGTAAATACATGCTTTATTTGACAAAAGTGGCCCATAGTCATAAAACGCAAGTCTATGTGGAATTCCACTGAGTATCATTATTCTAAAAATGTTCCCAGCATCTGAATTGCCCCTCTGTTCTCTGCAATGGCTCACATATGTACACTCCACCAACAGGCATTGGTGGAACAGAGGACCGATTCACACAGAGATGCATTAGGAATGTGTGAATTCCATTGGCAGACATAGACTGGACAAGGAACTCCATTTTGAACAGTGCCCAACAAGGAGGGCTGGCCTAGGATACAGACTTAATAATGAAGTTAAGGGCATGTAATTCCAAAGTGGACTTGAAGAAAGCCACCTCCCTATAATATGACTGCAAAATTGCTACAGGCTGGACAATCAGCCCAAAACAGAACTAATTAAAGCCAGAGCCATACAAAGTTTAGACGCTAGGCAGTTTGACCCAGAGGTTTCAGAAAGGGTCATATCCAAGACCAGGAAAAGGTAACTTTTCAAGTTTACTCCCCAATGCAGTTCTATGCCTCATCTCTAAAATCTGAGCTGCACTCTAATCCACCTCATGACTTTCAGTATTGCTTTCATCTCTCCTTGCTGTTTTCCTAGCTTTGTATTTCTCTTCTTATGAGTATGTACATACTTTTCCTTCAGCCCTAGAGACACACGGTAAATCCCCTTAACATTCATCGCCCACATCACCATAAACACATTTTTATTTTTAATCATGTGGACTTGGAGGAACTTTCTCCCAGTGGAAAATTAGAGTCAGTTTTAGTACAAGACAGCCTGCTCTTCTCCCTGTCATAAGAGGCAGTATCAATATTTCTGTTTTCAAGGTTTCTAACCAAGCTAAATACGACTCTTCCTCTCCACTGAAGTTCTTGGCAAAAGGCCATCATTTGTGTATCTTTGATGAGTTGATTTTGAGAAAAGGAAAAAAAAACAAGAAGTTTTAAAATTGTCAGGGACTATGAGATACAGCTGTTTGGGGGTGAATATCAAAGTTTTAGGAGAGAAATTGATTCAAGTAATTAAAAATACTTTAAATACTTTGAAATTTAAAGGTGAAAAAATACTTGAGAGGAAATGTAGCAATTTGGGAACTTTATTTTCCAGCATTTGTATAATTCTTTTCTCATCCCCATGATGATCATGCTGACAGTTGGTACTGTCTTCCTATTCATATTAAAGGGTGTCATTGAGAAATGACTGAGTCATATCATTCAATAATCAATACACATTGCCAATATGTGCATATGCTTAGAAAAAAGCCTCTAAAACTTCCATTGATATTCTGGCTACCATGAGTGAGGTGTTCAAGAACTACTAACTCATGACATAGGTGGAATTACGTAATTCATTCCAGAGTTCTGGCTATGTTTGTGGTAGTTGGAGTAGTTATATCTTAATTTTATTTAAAAACCAGAAAGAAAGAAACATAAGGCAGCTGCTATCATCACTTTGACTTCTACCTTATTTTAAAACCCAGTCATTCCTCAGTTTCATCATTTAGCAGAATCTTTAGAGTACCATTCCTTGGAACATCCTTAAGAGGCTGATTCTTTCACAGTGAATTTAATTTGCTTTTATTGTCCCCAAAGTAGAAAAGCATGAAATCACTTTTGGAACAGTATATCTTGCTTCCACCTTCTTCTCAAAGAGTGGCAGGAACTTAGCTGGCACAAAGGGAGAGAGAATGATTAAAGCCTCATTAGTGTGTGTGGGGGAGTGAGGGGGAGGAAAATAATCTAATGGGCTGATTATTTCCTCAAATATTGTGTTGAAATTTTTAGAAAACTCATAAGGTATAATGGGTTGTTTCTTTGTCACTGCTCTACCTTGAAACCTTGCCACTTACTTGCTGTGTGACCGCAGCAAGACGTTCAGTCTCCCTGAAGCTTAGCATTCTTATCTGTGATTTGGGATAATAATGCCTATATCACAGGTTTATTCTGATAAATTAATAGAATAATGTACATAAAACATCTTTATGAATTCTAACATATTAAAATGTAATTAGTGGTAGTAACCATTTTATGCATCACACTGCCAAATCAAGCACATTGTAGGATGGATAAGAAGAGAGATTAAGAATTGGTATAGGTAGGAGATCTGGAATGAAGTCAATTAACACGTTGGAGTAAACTGCAAAACCGAGGATTAGCAATGGAGGGAAAATGGGAAGGGAAGACATAGAGGGCTGGGTTCTTGTGCAGGTTGTGTGGGACCTATGTAATATGGGATGAATCTTATAATTCAGGATGTTCTTCTCCTTGAGAGAGTGTGATTGGCGATATAGGAAAAGGACTTTCACAGTTTCACAGCCAAACAGCCGAGGTCTTTGCATTAAACGGCAGCTGGAAGAAAGTCTATGGAAAAGTTAGCATCTTGCATCTAGTCCCAGCCAACATCAAAATGGGAGATGGGTTCTGGAGTCATACCTGGGTTTGAATTGCTTCAGACTGCCTGGTTTTTGGCAAGTCATGTATCCTGCTATAGCCTCAGTTTCCTTATCTGTAACATGGAATAAGTTGATGTTGATAAGATCAGGTAAGATAATGAATGAAAAGTGCCTGCTGCATAATAAACTTAATAAGTATTATTTTTATTTATTATTGATTATAATAGTTTTAATATTAACCAAAGTGAAGATTTACTGAGAAAATGAATGTGTTTGCTCTCCTCTTTTTCTTCTTTCATTTAAAAAGGGAAAGCTTCAATGTATGAGTTTTAGAACTATCGTAAGATGGTGTGTATTTTTAAAGGAGTTAAAATTATCCACTCTGCAAGGTTATGGTCTAGGTAGTCTTCACTGAATCATTTGTTAAGTTCATATGCACAAGTACTGCAGACAGACCTAAATTTGGCCATTTCCTGTGAAAATGAAAGCAGTATCTCCCATCTAGAATCCCTTTTGTGGGCCAAGAGGAAATGGTATGCCATCTAAACAGTCCATTATCTTCTTTTGAGAGAGTGTGTGCAGCGGGTAGGGATAAGGCTAAGGCTGTCATCTTAGGAAAGTGATAGATGTCGTTGCCAATGGCGACTCTAGAATTTGCTCGCATGTCTGTTCATTATCTCCTAATACAAGGGCTCCCTCTGCAGGCTCCAACAACCCTCAGCTGTTGCGTGGGAAGCTATGTCCAGCTATGCAAAAACCTGTTGTAATTTCCTTTATTTGTGAATGTCGCTGTATCCACTGACAATAAACTGTGTATCTGAAAATATCACAGGTCAACACACTTCTTAGGTACCTGTGGTGCTACCTTATGACAAAACCAGTGCCGTCAAATGGCCAAGTAAGACCTGCCTGCAATTCTCTTGCTCACATTCACCAGGTGTGGTGGCCTAACATGGACACATAGCCCATGGAACAACAAAAAATCATCTTCAAAGACCCCACCATAGTGGAGAGATGCAACTTCTGTGGATTCTCAGATCATTAAATGCCTAATATTCCCATCTATCGAAGTATGGTACATTTACACTGAGGAACAACTCTCATGCTATGTTACAGACCAATTCTAATATCTGCAGAATGTTAAGACTTGATTTAAAGTCTATTAGATTCACAAAAGCATTACTACATGTCATTATTTTCCCATAGTTTGAAAGATACCAAAGATTATTTAGATATGTGAAACATAGCTATATGTCAACAATTATATGGATAAGGATGAACAATTTGTTTTAGGTGAACACTGAAGGACCACAGATGACATGGAACACACCTTAAATTCATTGGCTGAGGCTGCAGGACAGAGAGAACAGTAAGGTATCTACAGGGTCAGCTGTCCTACTGCAGTTGGCCATCAGACACTCCCAAAGGTTGAAGGTTAGGGGGAAGTGAATAAGGGAGACTATCAAGGAGAGAATGAATAGCAACACAGAGCATTGACAAGGCTGGCCTGAGGTAAACTATGGACCTATTTTAACTGCTTTTCCCACTTGCTTTCCCATGTGGGGGTATTAGTATGATTAATACTAGTTGAGGGGAGGTTTTAGCTAACATTCTCACAAGAAAAATATCGTGAATTAAATACTAGAGTGTCAAATTTTTTCTTAAAACATACTACTTTGTTAAAAAAAAAACTTGCCTTTTCTCCATACCCCTATGTTAAAAAAAATTATGTAACATTTGGTACATCCCAAGAATACACACAACACATGTAAATTCTAATGATGTTGAATCTACCTGGGTGCTCCTTCTCTTTGCCCAGTTTTAACATCTTTAAAATCATGAATTATTATGAAGGAGGTCTATTACAGCAACACTATCTCATGCTCACTGGAGAGACTTTTGCTGGGTATTGTTTATGGATTTAAAAAAATTGTATTAAGATAATTTGTTATAAAAATTATAAATTATAAATTATGAAAATTAAGCATGCACAAAAGTGGAAAGACTAGTGAAATGAACTCTCATTTACGTATCACACTTCCTTAACAATTATCAAAACATAGTTAATCTTGTTTTAGCTATATTCTCCACTCCTCCCCTCACTGCATTAGCCTGAAGCAATCCTCAGACGTTACCCATATAAAGCTTTAGTATTTGTCACTCAAATGTAAGAACTCTTTTTAAAAACTTGACTGTAATACTATTATCAAACCTAAAACAAATGAACAATTCCTTAATATAGCAAATATCCAGCATTCAAATTTCTGAGCTTGTCTCATCCATTTGCTACAATTGGTTTGTTTGGATTGGGATCCACATCACGCCCACACATTGCATTTGATTGAGATAGCTCTTAAACCTCTTTTAATCAAAGTTGACTCCTCCCTGTTTTTTAGCTCACAATTAGTGAATATGTTATTTGTACTCACGGATTTGCTGATGATATCCTCATGGTGTTGTGTAATGTGTTTCTCTATCTTCCGTCTATTATTGTAAGCTGGTAGATCTAGAGGCGTGTTTACATCCAGGTTCAGTTTTTCTAAGCCAGAATGTTGATAGGTAGGGTGGTGTATTCTCTACTGCATCACAGCAGGGGGCACATGGTATCTGGTTGTATCCTTCCTTCCTTTTTTTTTTTTTTTTTTGGAGACAGAGTCTCACTCTGTCACCCAGGCTGGAGTGCAGTGGCGCACTGCAACCTCCACCTCCCGGGTTTAGGTGATTCTCCTGCCTCAGCCTCCCCAGTAGCTGGGAGTACAGGTGCCCACCACCACACCCGGCTAATTTTTGTATTTTTAGTAGAGATGCGGTTTCATTACATTGGCTAGGCTGATCTCGAACTCCTGACCTCGTGATCCACCTGCCTCGGCCTCCCAGAGTGCTAGGATTACAGGCTTGAGCCACCGTGCCCTACCTGGCTGTATCCTTCCTAACCTTTTCACCTCATGCTGGAAGGGCACAGGCAAACAGAAATGAATGAGAGGAAGCCATCAAATCTGGGGTAGGTTGGGGTGACTGAGCAAAGAGGAGTATTATTTTTGATAAAACATTCAATGATTTTGGGTAAGATTTATTTGACTATGCTTCCTTGTTTTGTTGGAGGGTGTCAAAATGTTTGGAAGAGAAAAGACATGTCCCTTTTAAGATGTAGCAAAGTATAGGAATCAGTCAGGTGCAGTTGGAGAACTTCAGGCAGTGAACTTACACTCCCTTTGAAGGTACTTCAGAGGTACTCAAGAAAGGAGTGATAATGGAAATGTATGTACTACAGGGTTTTCATGTTCTCTACTTGGAGCCCTTGATGTTGGAGTGATCCTTTCAGCCAGCAGGAACTTGGGGACACTCAAAGATGGGAGTCAGTAGGAGAGAGGTGTTAAAGAGATAATTAGCACCTGTAGCCTTAAAAGCAGCTGAGTACTAAGTGGAACAGATGGAGACAGTATACTAAAAGTGGCCTGTAAGCAAAAGAGAAATACATAATTATGAAAGTAGATATTAAAAGAATTAAGTCAGTAATAAAGTACAGTTTTAAAATGGCCCCTGTCCTTTTAAGCGCTTGTGTTATCTAGAAGTATTTTAGAGTTTGTAAGTAGAAAGTAAATTAAAAGATGGCCTGTTTTTCTGGATAAACAACTTCAACATTTCTTATAATTTATGGTTTTTGCAATGTTGGAAGCTAGAAGCTGTTTAGCTGGTAACAGGATATGGGCAAAACAGGACCTAAGGCAAAGGTCTTGGGAGATATTTCAAAGCCTGACCCTGGTTCTTTGTATTCTTTATTACTTTATTCAGGCATATTTTACACATTATAGAATTCATCCTTTTTAGGTATAAAATTCAGTAGTTCTTTAAGTAAATTTGCTACTGTGCTATACAGCCATCACCATAAATCAGTTTTAGGACATTTTTATCCCCTCAGTAAAATCCCTCAAGACCATTTATGGTTAATCTATGTTGCTATCCCTGGCCCTGGCAGTGACTAATCTCCTTTTTGTTTCTATAGAGGTACCTTTTCTGGATATTTTTTGTAAATGTCATCATATAAGATATCTGGCTTCTTTCATTAGTAATAATGTTTTTGAGGTTCATTTATGTTACAGCATTTATTCATAGTTTATTCCTTTTTTTTGCTGAATTTACAGGACTTTGTCCATTCACCAGTTGATGGGCATTTAGGCTGTTTCTAGTTTTGGGCTATTATGAATAATGCTGCTAAGGGCATTCATATGCAAGTCTCTGTGTGGATATACGTTTTTATCTTCTTTGGGTGTGTATGTAGGAGTGAAATGACTGTATCATATGGCAAATTTATGTTGAACCTTAAACCACCAAACGGTTTTCCAAAGTGGCTACACCAGTAATTATGAGGGTTCCTGTTTTTCTACATCCTTCTAGCCCTGCACCTTAACAGCTGTGCAGACTTGGGCAAACCTTAGTTTCCGCTTTCATAAAATAGGGGGGTGGAGCTGACATATACTAAGTGCCTATTCTGTGGTAAAAATCATGATAGAAACACTTATAAGCTTTGTCTCACTTAATTCTGAGCCCTATGAAATGCAGATATGATTTTCTACATATGTGATGAATTTACTGAGGTTCAGAGAAGTTACATAAACTAGACATCATTATAATGCAGGATTATTGTGAGTACTAAATTATATCAAATAACATATATGAACATGTGTAGCATTGTCTTGGGAATACAGAAGGTGGCTAATGAAGTGATTTTTATTTCTCTCCTTCTTCCCATCATTAGCATCTCTAGTAGGTCTAGCCACAGGGCTTCACCTACCCTCATCAGGTCCCACCAATTTTCTGGTAATAGTTGCCAGCTATGAAGCTGTCGTGCCTTAGTGAAGTTGAAAATCCTTTTTAGAGTTTACCCTGCAGTTCCAATTAATGAGGTGGCAGAAACATCATAGAGCCAATCTCTAACTCAAATAGCATAATCTTTGTGGCATACAATGATAAAAGCAACTAGTTCAGGATATGATTATATTTCTTGTTTTTTATTCTTGTCCCTTCTTCCATCCTCTATTCACACTACTTTTCCAAATTCTAGAGAAGAGAGTTCTGATAAAAGTAAATGTTGCCAAGAAGTTAATTGACTTGATTAATTTGAAATGGACCTGGATCTGTTGGTTTGAAGATTGCCCAAGTGGTAACATAAAAGTGATCTAGGAGAAGGGGGTTCAATTAGTACCTTAGTCACATTCAAGAAGTTTTTATATTAAAACATATATATTGAAAAAAAACATAAAGTATTAAAAAAATTAGTAACTTGTTATTCATTGTGTCTTTTCAGGGAGAGCCTGGGGTCAGAGGCCCTCCAGGTCCTTCTGGGCCTCGGGGCATAGGAACCCAAGGGCCAAAGGTGAGTCCTCAGCTCAGTGCTCTGTGTGAGGGTTAGATACCATCAGTGACAAACAAGTGAACAGTAGCTTCATAGGAAGTGTTCATTTTGGTGTTGACTTATTTTTTTTTCTGGATGACTGATGAAAAGTCTTATTTTTCGTATTAGGTGAACATTCAGTAAAATAGAACATTTGAATTTATAAAGCCGTTTACTTCCCCCAAAAGAAATGAGCAAGTCAGCCTCTTTTTAATTGCAAAGTGCTCAGAACATTTCCAGGTTTCTTAGAGGCTGTGCCATTGTCAAGAAGCACATCTTTACTTTGGCAGAGGTGCCTCAGGTGGCCTTTTAACAGGTCACCTGCTAATGTGTTGTGTCCTGTGTGCCACAGCTACTCTGGCAGGGCGTCAGTGCAAGAGTCTAGATTGATTGTCCCTGGAGAAGACGAGAGCAACTTCTTTTGGCCCATATTCCCTCCTTTCTATGTCTCCTTCAGTTTGGTGGTTATTCATCCTTTTATTCTTTTAATCCAGTGTTTCTCAGAGAGGGAGACTTTGTTTCCCTTCCCTGGCCTCAGGGAACATGTGGCAATGCCTAGGGGCATTTTTTGGTTGTAGTAGGTTGAGTCCAGAGATGCTGCCAACCATTCTACAATGCCCAGGACAGCTTCCCATCAGAAAGAGTGACCCAGCTAAAAAATGTCAATAGTGCTGAGTTTGAGAAATCTAGTTTTAATTGTTCATTCACTTGCTCAACAAATTTATTTGATTTGTTCAAACGTAGGGTAAAGAAGTAGCAAGCATGTTCAATAGGGAAAATAGATGTCAAAGAACCACCTACGACAAATTCAAATTTTGAATTGATATATTCATGCCGAAAATGCACAGAAGTGAATTAGAGCCCATTCTCAGAGAAGAGAGGGAAAAGCCTGTATGAGTCAAAGATTTTACTGAGCATCCCAGAATTACCAGGATTCTCAGTTTATCTCTGTTTTGTCCATCAACTCCATTTTGGCAGTGTGCTATTTTTGAACCTTCTAGATCACTTTAAATAGATGACAATCCCCTCAAGATGTTAGTAGTCATTATCACTGGGTGATGGGAAGATGGGTCTGTTTTTCTTGTTCATGTCATCTTTATTTCTGTTTAATTTTTTTTTTTTTTTTGCAATGGGCAGGTATTCCTCTTATAATCAGAAAAAAATCAAGCTTTTTTTTTTATACTGGAAAGAAAAAGACAGACTTATACAATAACTTATATTAACTCAGCATTTCTGAAGGTTTCTTCCATCCAATGTTAATTTAGGAACTTCTGGGATAAGCAACTTTACACTAATTTCTTTATTGTGGGACTTGTTAGAGCCATTAATCTACTATATTAGTGTGCACTGGAGATCTCCAAGGGAAAGCACATGCTATTTTCTAATCTTATTCCACCACGAAGTGTTTCCAAAGAAACATGGGCTCAGTTTATGAACAGATACTGGGAAATGCTACACTTGCTTATTGCTTCATCTACATATTTTCCTAAAAATTTGGACATTGATATCCACTGAATCTTTAACTGCAACCTCAGTGAAATCACACCTTATATTGAAATGGAGGCCGGGCATGGTGGCTCACACCTGTAATCCCAGCACTTGGGAGGCCGAGGGGGGTGGATCACGAGGTCAGGAGATCGAGATCATCCTGGCTATCACGGTGAAACCCTGTCTCTACTAAAAATACAAAAAATTAGCCGGGCGTGGTAGTGGGTGCCTGTAGTCCCAGCTACTTGGGAGGCTGAGGCAGGAGAATGGCATGAACCCGGGAGGTGGAGCTTGCAGTGAGCTGAGATTGCGCCACTGCACTCCAGTCTGGGAGACACAGCGAGAATCCGTCTCAAAAAAAAAAAAAGAAATGGAGCAACATCTTAAAGCTATATGGAGCCACATGTCAGTGGTTTTCATATGTGGTGCAGGGCAGCCCTGGTGTTCTTGGGCTTGGTGGTAGGGCAGTGAAGGGGGCCCAAGCAGATGAGGCCCTGGGCCTCCATTTCTGCTTAGGCCAAGCAGCTCTGCTTACTGCTTAATTTTTATTTGGATTATATATAAGGTTTTGTTTGCAAAGAATTCTGTGGTTTAAAAATATTGGGGAAGCACCTGAAGTAAAATCAGAAGTAGCTTATAGGCAGCATGAAGGTCCTGGTCAGACTGAAGTAAGAATGAAGCTGAGAGTAGTAATACTTAACGCTCTTTCTTCTTCGATCTTCTTACATTTTGTCTTCAAATTCTCCCCATCTTCTAACAGGGTGATACTGGGCAGAAAGGCTTGCCGGGCCCTCCTGGTCCCCCTGGCTATGGATCACAAGGAATTAAAGTAAGTGAATGGGGTTGTGCTGGAGTCACCTCTGATTTCACCACAGTGATGGAGAGAAGAGGTTGTTGATAACACAAAAATGGCTATTATGAAATAGATTTATTGTGAGCCTAGCAGTTAAATGGCATCCAGTATTTAGAGACATCATCTGGAAGTGTAAAAATGGTATGAGTACAATCCTTTAGCAAATGCTAAACATTATATAAATTGCTTGGTGCAAAACTGAACTGTTCTATGGTTTGTTGCTCTCCTTTCTTTGTGAATTGAATGATTTATACTCAGCTGCTCTCTCTCTCTCTCTCTCTCTCGCTCGCTCATGCTCCCTCGCTCTCTCGCTTGTGCTCACTCTCTCTCTCTCTCTCTCCCCCTCACCTTCCTCACCTGTATCCTCCATGGTAGCCCAGGGCTTCCCAATCTTAGTTCACAGTGGCATCACCTAGGGAGCTTTTGAATAGTACTAATGCCCTTTCCCAGAGGAACGAAATCCAAATCTCTGGGAGTACAGCGTGAGTGCTGTAGTTTTCAAAGCTCTTCAAGGGATTCTCCTGAGCAGCCAGGGTGAGAACCTCTGTTCTAGGCCCTAAATCTGTGTTACTGGAATTCATAGCCATCTACATGTCACTTTGTTTCTGTGTCAGCAGCATCAAGCTTATCCAGCATGGCGGGACTCTCAGGGTCTCGCATGTCTCAGTAGACAAATTTGGCATCTACAGGTTACTACGTAATTCTAAAAAATTCCCTCTTCTGCTTCTAATATGTTGATGTTGTTGTTCTTATCGGTTCACTCTTTTTCCTATTCCACTGCTGCCCCCCTCATGAGGTGGTTTTTCGTTTTACATATATATTTACCGTGCTTAAGCTTTGAAACTGAGTTATTCACCTCTGGATGATTGAGATTGATTCTAAAAATGTGGAAACATTAAAAATAAACTGCTTTTCAAACAGCAGAACTTCTTAGTAAGTAGGAGACAGTAGGAGCTTAAGATAATAAATGTGAAAATCCCATGTTGAAATTAAACCGCCTACTTCTGTGTAGAGAGAGTGAGCTCAGTCAAGAGCAGAACTCATAGAATGTGTGTTAAATCTCCAGTTTATCACACAATGTCTAGAGCTTCTATAGCAGGTCTTTTAAATAACAGTTGTTCATCTCTCGGGCTGAGTATCCAAGCAAAGGCCAAATAGGCATGTTGCCCATATAGTACAAGCCCTGAAAAGAAAATATAGCAAAACTCTGCTTTCTCATAAACAACACCAATCTCATACTTAATCTTTAAATTCTAAGGTTAAAAGGTGGTAGTGCTGTACACACGGTTTGACATGAGTTTGCTTAGGGAATAAACCTATGCCAAACCACAGGTCTTGTCACCAACATAAGTTCAATTTACACATGCTGTTAGTTTATTGCTGCCACCTCTTTAGGCGTGGGGCCGGTTTTCTCCACTCTCTTATCTGGGAAATACTTCCTCATTTTCGCCCGAGTTGGGTTTAATTAATCTTTACCAACTATAACTTATCTGGCTTCCTGCCCATCCTTATGCTCTCAGGGTTATGCTGTGTCCAAACTCCATCCTGGATGGAACCAGGTCCTGAAGCCTCCCATCATAGGAAAGAACCAAAATCAAAGCTGCCACGTATCCCCATCTTATCAGAAATGAGATAAGTTTTTCCTTCACTTAGGGCTGTAGCCTGATGCTGCTTAGCAGTGCGCTCTGACTAAGGCTCACTCATAAAACTTCTCTAGGCCGGGTGCGGTGGATCACGCCAGTAATTTCAGCACTTTGGGAGGCCAAGGCAGGCAGATCACTTGAGGTCAGGAGTTCAAGACCAGCCTGGGCAACACGGTGAAACCCCACGTCTACTAAAAATACAAAACTTAGCCTGGTGTAGTGGTATATGTCTGTAGTCCCAGCTACTCAGGAGGCTGAGTCACAAGAATCGCTTGAACCCAGGAGACAGAGGCTGCAGTGAGCTCAGATAGTGCCACTGCACTCCAGCCTGGATGACAGAGAGAGACTTGTCTTCCAAAAAAAAACAAAAACAAAAACAAAAAAACCACCCAGCACTTTGGGAGTCTGAGGTGGGCGGTCACAAGGTCAGGAGTTTGAGACCAGCCTATTAAATATGGTGGTCTCATATTTAATAGGCTGAAACCCCATCTCTATTAAAAATACAAAAATTAGCCAGACATGGTGGTGCATGCCTGTAATCTCAGCTACTCAGGAGGCTGAGGCAGGAGAATCACTTGAACCCTGGAGGCGGAGGTTGCAGTGAGCCAAAATCGCACCACTGTACTGCCTGGGCAACAGAGTGGGACTCTGTCCCAAAAAACAAACAAACAAACAAACAAACAAAAACAACCAGGAAAACCTCTTTAGACATATTGGATTGCCTGGCATCCAGTTGGCAGCAGGGCAGAGGTATGTCCCTCAGGACTTCCACCTCATTTTCATGACCCTGGCAAAAAGCGCAATTACTATTGCACCAACGAAATACCATCGCTGCAAAAGGGAGGGAACTGAAAAACCAAATTGGTGGCATTCTTCTGAGTCATTTCAAGGATATAGGAACAGTAAAATTTCATTTCTTACCTTCATTTGTTGACTTATTTCCTACCCCTTTCCAAAGAGCATTTGAATCAGTGAAATCTGCTTCTGTTGATGTGTGTGCTTAGTAGGCTTTGATGGAAACCTTTGTTGCTGTTAACCTTTAACACAGAAGCGTGAACTGTACTCTGTCTCTCTATCCGCTTCCATTTATTGGAGAAATAAGGGTTGTAGCTGCAATCACAAGTGATTTGCTTCAGCACTCACCTAACTTAGTTGCTGGAATATTGGCTCTTCAGCCAGTCATTCATTCATTCAACCAACCAACCGATACTGATTGAGCACCACCTATGTCAGGCATATAAGCCAAGTGCTAGTATAAAGTAGTGAGTAAAAATATATGAACTTAGTCCTCATGGGATATACAGGCTATAAAATAGACTTTGGGTTCTGGAGAGTATAGAGGATGGCACAATGGAGTGAATTTAGATTACAGCAGTAGGCAGGCCCCTTGTGAGGTCCTATAGGCCAAGTAATGAGTTTGGCCTTAATCCTAGGAGCAACTGAAGAATGATCTGATCAGTTTGGAAGAGACTCTCTCTGGCTACCATTTGTAAAATGAAAGGACATGACTGGAAGGAATGTGGGAGTAGAAGGGCTTCTCTTTCCATACCCCTTCCCAATCTCTTGATTCTGTATGTGGAAGAGTATGATCTTCTGGGAACCTCTTTCCCCTGCCTTTCCTGGGGCTCTGGGACCACCCAGGGCTGCTGCTGTGGTAGCTCTGGTCCTGGAAAACCCTGAGAGCACGATGGGCTCGCCCCTGTTTATTTAGTACCATGGCAGCCTCCTGCCATTCCTCTGCTGGTCCAACTGGCTCTGCACTGAAGAGGAACTCCAGCTCCTTCAGGGCCTTGGTGCTTTTTCCCAACCACAAATGTCTGTTGTTTGGATAGATGAATATGGGACTGTGGCTGTTTGATCCTAAAATGGTTCATGTCACAGGTCAGGAAGTTATATGATGCTACTATTTTGTCCCACTGTGAGCCTCCAGCACTAACCCAGATATAGATCAGAAGTCCCACAGATTAAGTCAGGAGGGAGAAAGAATGGGGCTGGGTCTGGAGGAATTCCTTTATATGCCAAGTAGCCAATATGAGGCCAGGAGGGATGTGATTAGAGGGTGGACCACCCAGGTTACAAAGCACGGAGACAGACGTGGATGGCTTCTCCCATTCTTCATTTCTAATTGGGAGTTATGCCAGTTTCCCCCTCTCTATCCTTGTTTAAGTCAGTTCCAGTGTCCTGATCAACCCTGACATTCCCTTAGTACTTATATTCAGAGGACCCAGAAGTCCTTATATAAACACAATTCCTGGTAGCCCTCCTGACTTTAAAGACTTTATGAGGTAGATTTGTGGACTGGCTCTACTATAATTGTTCCTATGCATAAATGCTTTATTCATTGAGAGAATTAGCTTCCATGCCCCTGGCTTTTGCTCTTCCTGTAGGCTTGAACATGACTGATCCACCCCTGGCTGAGGATACCTCTTGTTGGGCTATAGCAAAGGAGGGGTTATTTCAAGCCTAACAAGTTTGTTATCAGTTTTAAAAAATAGCCTCGATTACATGCTGGGTAATTTGATGACCTCTATCCAACAGAAACTCTGGGGTCCCCAAAACTGACAAATAGCAATGACTACAGTGGTCACACAGTCACGGGCCTAACAGATCAACCTCTGAGACATCTGAAGCTCTTAAATAGAGTGAAATACATTCTGCATGACATCTCCCTCTATCTATATTCTGACCTCCACGGTATAAGGGAAAGAGAATGAGGGACTCATTTCTCAGTGACTTTAGAGTCACTCAGATCTTGGCCTGAATCTGGGCTTCGATTTTTTCCAGTTGTAACCTTAGACAAATCATTTATCTTTGTTGAATCTCAGCTTACTAATCTTTAAAATGGGGATAATAAGGCTTATTTTACACGGTGTTAAAAAGAAAAAATTGTATAAAATATCTAGGACACAGAGTTGGTATTCAACCAGAATGTGGGCTATGGAGTCAACAGATTTGAATCATGGCTCCTCCACTTCCTGAGTATTACATGTCTCCCTCAGTTTCTACATCTGAGTAATGTGATAATGCAGTACTATTTACTAAAGTTGTTGTGAGGAATGATTGAAATTAGATAGTATGTGTAATGCATGTAATACATGGTTATATATGTGGAAAATGTTTGTAGCTATTCACATTATTATTTCTACTGTTTCCCTTCCCTTTCTGCTGGTCCCTCTTGTATTTTCCAGGAAGAAGGCCTACAATTCTAATACTCAAGTGATTTAATGCTCTTAAGCCTAATATGTTGGTTACATTTGTTATTGTAGGCATTGCTCCAGTTCCAAACAGACACCCAAATGTATAGTGGTTCAAAGAGTAGAGGGTTTTGCTCACATAACAGTCCAATGTGTGTGTTCCTGGTTGGTGGGTGATTTTCTTCCACACAGAATTTTAGAAAACCTTGTCTTCCATTTATGGTTCTTCTATTGGCTGGGCCTCTTTACCACTTACACCCCGCAGGCAAAAAGGGAGTATGTAGAAGGGGTATACCTGCTTCATAAACTCTTGGCCAGGATTTGACATGTATCCCCTCTGCTCACATTTTATTGGTGAGAACTAGTTGCATCGCTGTACTTAATTGCAAAGGGGCTGGGAAAGGTAGTCACGCTGTGTGCCCAGGAAGAAAAGGAATCAGAGGTTTCATGAAGAGTCAACAATCGTTGCCATTCATAATTTAACTTGTTTCTAGGAAAGATGGAAATTTTAAGTTATTTGTTGCTCTGAAGTATTTTGGTGCCTCCAGAAGAGAATAGAAAGTTTGGTGGTCTCCATGGCAACTTCCAGAATGCCCCGTCATTCTCCTGATACTGTGGGCACAGACACCTGGGCTTATAAGGACTGAGTTTAGCCCATCATTTATTTTATCCTATCCTAAAAAGAGAACCTTAGAGCATTGATAATCTTCTTTCTTACTTCAAACAGCATCAGTATTACTCATGGATGACTTAGAAATTGTCAGTAGACAGGCTGAGAATCAGCCAAAGAGCTGGAGGGGCTTAGGGTTTTTGGTAGGACCAGGAAAGT
Source organism: Theropithecus gelada (assembly GCF_003255815.1). NCBI lineage: Eukaryota > Metazoa > Chordata > Mammalia > Primates > Cercopithecidae > Theropithecus > Theropithecus gelada. The sequence goes on from NC_037670.1 coordinate 105,675,092, forward strand.
AACAGGAAATGCTCATTCATGTCCATAGCAAAGCCAGGGCCAGAGAATGAGGGACACCTGGGATTTAGTAGGAGCACCATGATTCAAAGGCTGGGGAGAGATGAGCAGGGAGAGGATCAGGGGAGGGGGACAAAGCTGGCACAAAGAGCCTGATTTCAGGAGAAAAAGAGGAGCAGCAGTTAGGCTCCTGAAGGAGAATAAGGGAAGGTTTGGAGTCCTGGGTGATTGCTTGGGATGCCAGCAGCATTTGAGACCAAGTAGGGGTGTGAAGATGGGTGGGTCAGCTCACCTTTCAGAGTGTAGCATAAATGGGCACAGCCAGAAAATTGCTTCTCCCTCCAAAGCTCTCTGATTCAGGAATTTGGGGCATAATGTGGAACATTATAAGATTATTGACTCTGTGTTTGAGATTAATGTCATTTCTTAGGAAGATTTCTTTTGGTTTGTCTCAGTTGTGCCACAATAACTGTGTTTCTGTAAACTCCAGGGGTTCTTTTAATAGAATCAGGTGTCTTTGCTACCTCTGGCTTCCCTTTACAAGAAAAATTAACTTTTGAAAGAATGTCACGGTTCTGTAGTGGAAATCTCACATGGAGACTGCCAACCTTCTGCCTGGCTCCTACCTGTGACCTGATTGCTTTGAAAGTGTTTCCAGAATCCACTGGACTAGATTTGTGGTTAGAATGAATCTTTTACAACACAGATAATTGCCATGCTTGAAGGCCAAATAGAAACCATTTATTCATTGAAATTTAACTTAAGGGGGAAAAAGGAATCCCATTTATAGAAAAAGTCAGGGATGAGTTTGAAGTACACTAAGTTGTAAATACCTACAGAAGGCTTAAAAAGTATTGATACGAGGAATTTTTCTTTCATCTTCTAAACTCATAACCATGCTGTACAATGGTGTTAATTATGAAGGGAGTAACGCACATATATTTTAATATTATGACTTTAGCTTTTGAACTTAAAGGTTTTTTTCTCCTTCTTGACTGCAAATAAATAACAGCATTTAAAAAAAAGGAAGAAAAAAACTAATCTTGGTGGTAGTAAAATCACTGCATTCAAGTTGAACACACCTCAGAAATTAATAGAAACAATCAGTTATCCAATTAACAGCATAGCATAGATGATGTGTTTGCGTGCACCAGGAACTTTCTTTGAATTAACCTCTGTGACTTATCTCTTATTGTAATTTTGAAATTCACACAATGACTCCACTTCATAAAAAGGAGGAGTCAAGACCACATGAGAGGCTTCAAGTTTTAAATAGTTTGGTGTTTTAGGATTATGCCTGCCATGTCAATTGTGGCAGGGGATTGATGGTGTGGCTAAAAATTATCCTGGTGATCAAAATCTACAAACCTAGTTACAGACATTGAAAGCATCTCTATACCTTTATTATTTTTAAAACCAAATTGAAAACAATTACCCGGGTTATAAACCAAAATCAAAAGCGCTCACGGTATTCTCTGTAGGGTGGTACACATCAGGACACATTTGCATTTATTAACTGAGGCTGGGTCTGTGACCATTTGTATTTTTCACTTTCACGCTTTCATTTACCTCCTGGGCCAAGTTGCTTTCATTCCTTCAAGCCAGTTAAGAAAAAGGATAATTTAAAAAAATAATTCCTAAATCAAAATCTGAGGATATAGTAGACTGTTTTCCTCTTTCAATCTCATTATTAAATTTTCATTTTTAATATCCAATTCTCCAAATCAGATTTGGAATGAAAACCTTAGGCTCTCAATTGAGTGGAGCTTGAATCATCATTATTACTGACTTGTATTTCTTGCCTATTTGCTATGAACAAGGCCCTGTGTGATGACAGTAACCGTCACAGATTTGCTGAAATCTGCCATGAAACAAAAAGGAAAAGCAAATTCTGAAATCACGTTTTTGAATTAAATAGGGTGCCCTATCTCAAGGTTTACTATAGTTTCCAAATTCCAAAAGAAAAATAAAAATGGCTGCTGATTTGGTAATAAAGATAAGACATTGCTCAGTACTATGTGCTGATTCTGAATATTTAAAAAGGAAATTTGAAAATATCACCAAAAGTTAGAAAATTATGTGAAAGATTTCCTTTGAACTGTCATATACTAAAACTACTCATCATCCTATAATAGTCCATAATTTATAATTATGGTACGCATGCTGCTGGTTTAAATTGGTCTTTTTTCTCTCCTTTTCCTTCATTTCTTCCTTTCTTTCTCCCTTCCTACTACCCATCTACTCATATCTGTCTAATATATAAAGATGTAGATACCATATATTTTTTTTTCATTCTTGTAACAGATTCTGTCCATGTAAAACCAAGTCAAGTGAAGGACATGAATAAGTTACTCTTAGCTGCTGCTACCACCTTTATAGCCTATGAATTTCACTGTTGAAAATTTATAAAAGGCATTTTCTCTTTTTCCTACCCATCACTGGTTGGTCGGAAGTAAGTTACTAGTATAAATTTTTCTCCATCTCCTTTTAGCAAGATAAGAAGTATTTTTAGTACTTGGCTTTGGGCTCCCGGAGAGAGGTAGGGACATATTATACTCTGTAAATTTGATGTATTATTTTATTCAAGCCTCACCATCCTGTGAGGTAGGCCATAGAAAACTAAGTCACGGAGATGTTAAATAACATCTCCCAAATCACTCAGAGCTGCTCTTCACATGACCTACTTAATCATGCGTTAGGTAGTAATCAAATCAGAGTAGATGTTAGAGAGAGGAAACTGATCAATTTGAGGTCTTAAAAACGAAATGTCACTCAAAATTTTAATTTGCATCTTGAAATTTAAAGTTGACACATGGAGATGTGAGGTATATAAAGTGAGGTCTTTTTTTCCTGATAATCTATTTTTTTATAAGATAGAAATATTACGTAAAGAGCAATTCTTTTTCCCAAAGTACAGTTCTTCAGAATCCAGGAGTTGGATTTAGTAACCTTTTGAAATCAATGCTAGCTTTACAAGGAAAAACAACAGCAGGATCTGGGCTGGCATGTGTAGCTGCACTGGCATGGGGCTGTAATAATCACTTCTCACACCTTCAAAGACTTATCAAGTTCTTTCCTGTTTGACTGGTTGAAGGACATGTTCTTTTATACTGCAATCCTCTATGACAAATTAGTGCACAATATGTAATCTAAACAGACTTTTATTGCTCTTACAAACACCTTAAGAACTTTACAACTGTTGGCTTTTTAGTCGTCAGCGCCTTTCCTTACCTAGTTGCAGATAAGTCTTTTTGTTTTAATTATAAGAAGCAAAGGGAAATGAAGTAAATTACTTGCTCAGGGTTACTTACAGAATCTCTAACAAAGGAAAGATAATGAAGTTTTGAGTATTGTGGCTCAAATTGGCAGTCCATAAAGATAGCCCCAGAGCAATCTGTCTTTAATCTTGCAAAAATTCTTCAGCAGCAGTTCTTCAGAACAACTTTTCGCATTGTCAGAGTGGGAATCATGAGCATGGCTGTAATGCAGGAACTAGTGCCTATCCTACTCTAAGCCAAATAAGAAGAACCACCAGTATTAAAATGAAGAGAACTGGAGGCAGAGAAACACAGAAATGGAATTAAGAAGAAAATGGAAAAAGAAATAGAAGAAAAGAAAATAGGATATTGGTTGTAATGACTTCGTTAAGACCCCGCATTTAGTAATGCTTTTGGCCTTAAAGTCTTTTATTATCTGAAATTAATGTAGTTACTGTCCTTTGATTACATTTCACTGGTGTTCTATTTTTAATCCTCTAACACTTAAATTCTGTTTACTTTACCCTGATATTATTGTTGTTGTTTTACATTTTAATCAGTTTTTAACCCCCCCAAAATATTATTTTGGGATATAGTCACTGTTTATTTAGATTTATTCATGTATTTACTATTCTCTTTCTCTTTAATCCATCTTGCATCTCAGATTGAAACCACTGTCTTTCTGCCTGCATTGTATTCTTTAGAATTTTTTTTTGGTAAAAGTCTACTAGAGCAATTTTTTTTCCATTTTAGTTTGCCTGAAAGTATCTTTTTTTTTCTCCTTAATATCTTCTTAAAAGATATTTTCCTAAGAATAGAATTTCAAGTACAGTTTTCCTCTGAGTACATGGAAGATTTTCCTCTGTCACTTAGTCTCCATTATTGCTCTCGAGAAGTTGTCTATCAGTCTAACTATTCCTTTCACAGTAATTTATCCTTTTCTTGGTGGCTTTTGATACCTTCTCTTTTTATTTAGTGTTTTGCATTCTTACTATTATGTGTTTAGATATAGATTGATTTTTATTTATCTTGTTTAAGATTCATTAGAATTCCTGATTCTGTGGACTAGTATATTTTATGATTTCTGGAAAATTCTCTGTGTTATATTTTCAAAGATTGCTTCTGACCTAGTCTTCTTCCCCTCTGCCCCACTATCTTTCTGAAACTTCAATTAGTTAAACCTTTTAGTTCTTTCCTCTCTACATATCTTTTATATATATTTTTTCAATCTAATCATTCTGAGTTACATTATGGCTGTTATTTTTCTATTCTATGTTCCAGTTCATTAAATCTTTCTTCAGCTGTATCAAATCTGTCATTTAACCAGTCCATTGAGTTTTTAGCTTCAGTTACATTTTTCATTTCCAGAAGTTCTATTTGATTTTTTAAAACTCACATAGTCATTCTATATGGGTAGAATATTATTTTAGAAAAAGAATTTAGTCCATATCACTTCCTTGCTTAAAAAGCTTCTAAGGTATTCCTATAATATTTTTTAAAGATTAAAGAAAAGAAGGAAAACCATTAAAAGTTTGTTTGTAATCTGGATGCTGTCCACCTCGTTAACTTTATCTTGCATCTCACTTTATCTCACTCAATACAATCAGAACACATTGGCTTTCATCCTATTCCTCAAAAACAATATTCACTCCTTTGAGCCTTTGCACTGTTGTTTCTTCTATCTTGGCATTTGACATGGCTGGTTCCTTCTCTTTATGACAGTATTAGCTCAGGTATTATGTCCTTAGAGAGACCACCCTTGACCACATTATCCTGCCTACCCCATTCTCCATCATTTTATCATGTTATCCTGTTTTATTGTTTTCACAGCACTATCATTATCTGAAAATATTTCTTTCTTTGTTGATTATCTGTCTTCTCAAAGTAAAAAGAAATTCTGTGAGCACTGAGGCTGTGTTTATTTTATCCCCCTCTCATTCCTAGCACCTAGCAGAGTGTCTGGCAAATAGTAGGAACTTAATAAATATTTGTTGAATGAATAGGTGGGTGATGACCAAGCTCCACCTGCAATCATACTGTTAGACCCACAAAATGATTCATTCATATATACTTTAATTCAACAAACAATTATTGGATTCCATTATTAAAGAGAACCCTAAACTTGTGAAGTGATTCTTTTCTAAATCCTAGTGTTCAATAGTGGAAATATCTCACTCTTACAGGTTGGTTTGCATGGTTGGCCTAGCAGGTAGGCACTTACTTGGTACAGCTGGATTTGACTTCCCTAAACCGATACCTTTGTGACCAAGTTATCTATCACTATAAAGTAGCAGGATCACAACGAATGCAATAAAAGTGAATGTACTTATTGGACATGAATAAACCTAAGGGTGTTGTGTCTGTTGGTTCTTTTATATGCTTTGGTTTTGCCCCATGAGAGGGTGTATACTTAGTAAATTCTTGATTGATCTTATCTAGGTCCTACTTTTAAAGACTCATATTAATATATTAAAGAGTTAAGGTGGAGGAACCTTACTCCATCGTTGCCTGTCACTAGATCAGCCAATCACTATGCAATATTGTTATAGTTTCCATGATCCTCTTAGATTAATAATTAAATTAGAAATAAATGAGACACCTGATGCTCTCTAGTTGTTAGATTTTCACAATTCTGTGGTTTCTGCAAGGAAGCTTGTCTTGGAAATGGACAGCTTTTCCTGTGAATTCATATTTGAGGAGATGACATTTAAAGAGTAGTCCTAACACATTCATTACAATTCCTCTTCGTTGGCATAAAGCCAGTGAGCTTTTATAAGACTTCATAAAAGGCATATGCAATTATGCCTTTAAATGGTACCTCTTAAATTTCAAAGCAGAAAATAGATTTTTAATCCATTAGAATACTAGTCTTCTGAAAGTTCTCCAACTGGCTTCTGTTGGTTTTGAAAAATGAAATTTGATGTGTTAATAGTTCCCATTGTGATTATTATGCCAGTTTTAGAAAGAAATAAATCTTCCACAGATCTCAATCTATCTTAAATTACCATACTGTGGTGATTTTGTAAACAATCATATTTGGTATGTTTTCCTGCTATGTATGTACTTAAATAACAGTGTGCACACACTCTTTGCCAGGGTTGTGAGATGAATAATGCTAATACATCCTTCAAAATATAATCTGCTTTTGTTTTACATATAAAGAAAATTAGTTCATATACAAGTTCTTAAATCAGATCTTCTTTCTGCTTAAAGTGAAGGATACTGGCTCCACTAGTCAATCCTCGCTAGTTATACAAAGTTTTATTTCAGAAATTTATTCAATAAAGGATTATTGAAATTAGCTGGGCATGGTGGTACATGCCTGTAGTCTCAGCTACTCAGAAGGCTGAGGCCAGAGGATTGCTTGAGCACAGGAGGTTGAGACTGCAGTGAGTCATGATCATGCCTCTGCACTCATGCCTGGGCAACAGATCGATACTCTGTCTAAAAAAAATTAAAATAAAATAGTAAATAAATGTTTATTGAACATATGTAAGTACGCCAGGCTCTCTTCTAGGTGCTTGGGATGTATCATAAGCAAAAGAGACAAACATTCCTGACTTTATGGATATTGCTTCTATTAGCAATAAATATAATAAATAAAAAAGTTATATAGTATGTTGGAAGGTGAAAACTGCTATGGCAAATCAAGAAGAGCAGGATAGGGGGGATAGAGGTGTGTGATGTAATTTTAGTGAATGGCCTTATGAGTAGATAATATCTGAGCAGAGACCAGAGGTGGTGAGGGAGGCAGCCTTGTGGATTTCTTGGGGAAGAACATTTCAGGAAGCGGGAAGAGCTTGTGCAATAGAGGCAGGAGGGTGGCTGACATGTTCAAAGAGGAGAAAAGAGACTAGTGTGGATGCAGATGAGGTCAGGGAGGCAACAGCACTGAATTTGGAGTGGGCCTATAGCCACATAGGCCTTCTTAGGTCCTTGGCTTTCCCTCAGAGTGAAATGGGGAGCCATTTCCTGGGATTCGACCAACAACATGATATGGTTTGACTTACTCTTTGAAAGAGTAACTGTCTCCTGGGGGCAGTCACTCTTTCAAAGAGTAAGTCAGACCATATATAAGCTCCTTGGCCTCTCAGGGGTAGGAGTGTCTCCTGCTGTGTGTTTTAGAATCCCTCCCCCGCCTTGTTTTGTGTCTTTCACTGACTGATTTCTGAATCATGTTCTATTTGCTTTGCCCTGCCACATGGGCCCAGTGTTCATTTGAGCACAACTTTACTAAATCTTTTTTCCTGATCAGTCTAATAAAGGAGTGATGTGCAATTAAAAAAAAATGACCGTGACTCTTGGACTGAGAATACACTGCAACAGGGCCAGGATTGCACCAAGAAGGCTATTACAGGCATCCAGGCAATTACAAATGGCATTCAAAAATCTAGTTCACATAAATTTAACTTCTTAGGAAAGGATTTTTATCTAGTGGCTTGTGTCTAAAAGCTGAGACATGGAATGGAAAGGTTTTATTATGACAAAATTGATGCCAGGTATATAAATCTAATTACAAATCTACCCACTAAATTGTAAGCTATCGAACCATACAAAACTGCATTTTATATCTGGACTGTAGCATAAAACAAAAATCCTATTCCTAGATGAATATTTTCATTATACATTTGGCAAGAACAATGGTGGAATCCATCCTTTCTATCACCTTAGTCTATAAATATTACGTGCTGAGACATTATAAGTCACATTACCAGGTTTAGTACATACATTTAAGAAAAGTGCCACTCATCCTTACCTGACTTCCTTACCAAAGTCCAGTAAGGAAGTGTCTGTCTATTATTTGCCATTAACAAACATTCTGGAATGTACTTTTTAATAAGCTAAAACTTAATCCACAGTAAAATGTGAGTGTGAGTATATAATAAAAAATCCATTTTATAATTTTAAAAGATTTTCTGTATTTATCAAGAAAACAAGTCAAAAGAGGCATTGAAATGGTTCTTTCAGTTTATAACATGTAGCCAAAGAGATCAGCTTCAAAAACTAGTGTACACATATGATCTACGTACCCGTTCTCAAGTCTTCTCATCCCCTCGGCTTTGATCTGATTGTACTGAAAGTCTTTAGCTTCCCCATGAAAGCTGTGTTTCCTGGGCCACGTGCTTGTTCACATGCTGTTCCCTCTTCTTGGAGAGATCCCTTTCACCCCCACTTGAGCGGGTTGACTTATATATCAGGACTTGTATTAGATAGCCTCTCCTCCAGAAGCCTTCGCTGTCTCTTGAAGCCTGTGCTCCCATGGTACACTGTGACTAGTCCACATCACAGCACTTCTCACACCATGAGTGATCATTTCTTATCTAACCACCATACTGTGAGATAGTAGAGGTCTTGTTTATTGTGTATCCTGAGCACCTAACATATACCTGGATACACAGTAGCTACCCAAGGAAAAAAATGAGTCCTGTCTGTAGTTTTCCTCAGTATTTATAATCTTGCCCATCTTCCAGAGCATTTATTCAACAAATATTAATGAGCATCTATGTGCTGGGTACTGTGGTAAGTGCTGAAGATAGAAGGGACTATCACAGCTAAAGCCCCTGTGCATAGAGATTAGATTCTATAAAGTCTCCATCCACATTCCCTTAAATCCATTTGGCAAGAAAGTATCAAAACATACAGTGGGGGAGAAAATAAGGACCTATGGATTGAGTCTGTTGTCCCTTTACTTTATAAAAGATAAGTTGGTCTTGTTTAGTGTTTTGCCTTGATATTTGTTTAGTACCTGATAGAGCTGGTGTCAACGTTTTCATCTCAGCTCATAGTGACAACTATATCTCCCTAGTTTGATTCTCTAAATACCTTACAAAGCAATTTTCTTTAAATATGAGACAGTTACTACATGCACTCTCTCATTTGCTAATTGAACAATGAATTGTATTTGTGATATAAGTATTGGCCGGGCGCAGTGGCTCAAGCCTGTAATCCCAGCACTTTGGGAGGCTGAGGCAGGCGGATCACAAGGTCAGGAGATAAAGACCACCCTGGCTAACACGGTGAAACCCTGTCTCTACTAAAAATACAAAATTCCGGGCATGGTGGCGGGCACCTGTGGTCCCACCTACTTGGCAGGCTGAGGCAGGAGAATGGCATGAACCTGGGAGGTGGAGCTTGCAGTGAGCCAAGATCGCGCCACTGCACTCCAGCCTGGGCGACAGAACAAGACACCCTCTCAAAAAAAAAAAAAAAAAAAAAGGATTGAACAAAGAGTAATTAATATATGAGGTGGAATTGGGAACTGTAAGATTGAACCCATATATCACACACTAAAATAAGTCCATTCCTTCTGAGCCATAGCATATAGATATTTATAATTTATCTCTTCTTATTGCGTAAGATGATGACATTGCAACAAGCCTTGACAGGAAGAAGCAAAATGTTCTGATGTTTAACAATTATGAGCTGGAACTAATCCTAATAATCTCAGTCAATGTGCAAAACAGTTTCCCACAGTAGCCAGCTGTATTGATGGTAGATTTTAAAGCATGAATTAAAGGAAGACTTTGGGCAACTCCTCACCTATTGGAAGAACCCCGTCACTACATGCTTTTGCTTACTTTTTTCAAAAAGCCTCCCTTATTAGCATTGTTATTTGTCCTTCTGTACTCTGCATTCCTGGCTCTTAACATTGAATCCTGCATGTTTAGAAGTGGGGTAGAAGCTCAGGCAATGGAGAGAATAAATTTTGGGGGTTATCAATTAGGGATTGGAATAAGAATCCATGCCTGCTATATTTGAGGAACATCAGCGACAATTTGGAATGCAGTGAGCATTGTGATATAAGAAGTTCTTGAAGGGTTTTGCACAGCGGAGTGACCTGATATAAATCATGATTTAAAAGGATGGTTCTGGCAGTATGTGACAAATGGGCTATAAGGGGACAAAACCAAAAAAAGAGATAAGATAGAAATGTATTGCCAAAGTGCAGACAGGAAATGGTGTGGGCAGGGTGGTGATGGTGGAAGTGATAAGGGGTGGTTGCGTTCTGGACTGAATATGGGGTGTAATATAGACAGAGAAGTCAAGGATAACTAAGATTTTTGACCTGAATAACTGGAAAGGTGAAATTTCCATTTTCTGAAATGGGAGACTTCATATAATAGGAAGAATGGAGGTGGGTAGGTGTCGAGAAATCAGAAATTCAGACTTGGGCACATACAGCTAAATCCTTAAATGGACCTGCTAAGTAGCTATTTGGGAATAGAAATCTGGAGTTCAGGGGAGAGGTCAGGACAAGAGATATAAGTTTTATTTAACAATTTATAGATGGTATTTAAAGTCTTGAGACTGAATGAGGACATGTGGAAAGTGAGAGTATACATAGAAGAGAAGAAATCCCATTACTGGGCCCTGGGTCTTCCTCATCTAGTCTCAAGACTTTAAATACCATCTATAAATTGTTAAATAATTGTTAATTGATGAATTAGGGTAAAGGGAATATGGGAAATATTTGTATTATTCTTGGAATTTTTTCCTGTAAGTTTGAAATGATTTTAAAATAAGAAATTTTAAAAAGAAAATGATAAGAAAGAAGTGAAGACAAAGTATACAGGCAACACTTGTGAAAAAGAAGTATAGAAATGGAATTATAGAGAAGTAACATGTGCGATTAAGGAAGGCTTTTTTGTTTTTTAAGCTGTGAGATATTATCGTATGTTTATGCTGCTGGAAACAATCCAGCAGACAAAAAATCCATAATGCCAAAGAGGAAGGAGTTGCTAGGCATGTGCTTGATTTTTCTTTTATTTATTTATTTATTTTTTATTAATTTTTTTATTATACTTTAAGTTCTAGGGTACATATGCATAACGTGCAGGTTTGTTCCATATGTATACTTGTGCCATGTTGGTGTGCTGCACCCATCAACTCGTCAGCATCCATCAACTGGTCATTTACATCAGGTATAACTCCCAATGCAATCCCTCTCCCCTCCCCCCTCCCCATAATAGGCCCCGGTGTGTGATGTTCCCCTTCCCGAGTCCAAGTGATCTCATTGTTCAGTTCCAACCTATGAGTGAGAACATGCGGTGTTTGGTTTACTGTTCTTGTGATAGTTTGATGAGAATGATGGTTTCCAGCTGCATCCATGTCCCTACAAAGGACACAAACTCATCCTTTTTTATGGCTGCATAGTATTCCATGGTGTATATGTGCCATATTTTCTTAATCCAGTCTGTCACTGATGGACATTTGGGTTGACTCCAAGTCTTTGCTATTGTGAATAGTGCCGCAATAAACATACGTGTGCATGTGTCTTTATAGCAGCATGATTTATAATCCTTTGGGTATATACCCAGTAATGGGATGGCTGGGTCATGTGGTACTTCTAGTTCTAGATCCTTGAGGAATCACCATACTGTTTTCCATAATGGTTGAACTAGTTTACAATCCCACCAACAGTGTAAAAGTGTTTCTATTTCTCCACATCCTCTCTAGCACCTGGAGGCATCATGCTACCTGACTTCAAACTATACTACAAGGCTATAGTAACCAAAACAGCACAGCATGGTACTGGTACCAAAACAGAGATATAGACCAATGGAACAGAACAGAGTCCTCAGAAATAATACCACACATCTACAGCCATCTGATCTTTGACAAACCTGACAAAAACAAGAAATGGGGAAACGATTCCCTATTTAATAAATGGTGCTGGGAAGACTGGCTAGCCATAAGTAGAAAGCTGAAACTGGATCCTTTCCTTACTCCTTATACGAAAATTAATTCAAGATGGATTAGAGACTTAAATGTTAGACCTAATACCATAAAAACCCTAGAAGAAAACCTAGGTAGTACCATTCAGGACATAGGCATGGGCAAGGACCTCATGTCTAAAACACCAAAAGCAACGGCAACAAAAGCCAAAATTGACAAATGGGATGTGCTTGATTTTTGAAGTAAGAAAGGGCTTCTTCAGATCCCCTCCCACCAAACATGAGAATGCATTCTACAACATTCTGAAGGGCACCTGGCCATGCAGACTCTGCTAGGGGAGAATTCATTTCCTAGTTTTTTCCAGCTTCTGTAGACACCTTCCTCATATTCCTTGGCTTGTGGCTCCTTCTTCCATCTTCAAAGCCAATGGTTTCCATCTTTTCTGTCTGACTTTGCTTCACCCTATTTTCTGTTGCATGGCCTTCTTCTCTCCTGTCTGTCAAATCTCCCTCTGCCTTGCTCTTAGAATACTTGTGGTTACATTTAGGGCTCACATGGATAATCCAGGATAATCTACCCATGCCACAATCCTTAACTTTTTCTGTGGATAGTAGAGTTCATAGGTTCTGGGGTTGGTGACCTGGATATCTAGGCCATTGTTTAGCCTACTCAAGTATTAAATCAGCACAAAGGGTGCTTTGGCCTTTCACTGCTTCTGGGAAGGCCTTTCACTACTCTTGTCTGTTAATTATAGATGGAAAAGAGAAGAGTAATTTGAAAAGCATGCAACATTTTATGGAATCCTTTCATTCAGAAAAGTATACAGAGGGATTGAATGCTTTGCTTGGAAGCCCCATTCCTGCTGCTGTTGTAGCAGCTGTGGCCACACAGGTCAGCAGTTCTGGCTGGCTTTACATACTGGCAGCTCTGCTGAAGTGGCCTATGCAGTCAGCAGAATGCTGCTTAAATAAAGTGTAGTATTTTTCTAACTTGTGGTAACTCCTTTATCTGCTTTATTTAACTGTCTCAGAGGACAGTGCCACCGAAGTTTTTAATAAAGTGGCCCTAGACTCAGCTCCAGATTCTAGGCCCAGAGAATCTGGTTGTAAACACTTCTTTCAATTGAACCACGTAATGAATTCTTGGATGGCATTTTTCCATGTATCCCTATTTTATTATTTCTTTTCCATATTGAACTCCAAAAATTTGTCATGAAATTTGCTTTCTATCAACCTGAGAGGAATCCAGACTAAACAAGACAAAATTTAGGATGCATAATTTCTAGGCAACTTCTACCAACAAGATGGCCAACCTCCACATCCATTCTTTCTATCTCAGAACAATATGCAGGGCCCTGAAATAAGCATTCAGAAGGTAGAAATAAGGAGAAATGCCTCCACTTTGGGAGTTTATGAAAAGTAGGACAGATAGGATGTGAGCATCCAAGCCTGTTATGAGATATAAGCTCTAAGAAAGTTGTGGGTTGATATGGAAGATACCAGTCTTGGCTGGGGTGAGGGCAGATCGGGGAAGACTTCTTGGATGTGTTTGGGAGGCTGGGACTTGCCCACAGACTGGATGAGAGTGTTCAGGAAGCACAGAGGTCAGAACACAAAAAGAATCCTGAGCCGAAGGGGTGAGTGGAGAAGGGAAAGCCAAGAGTGAAAAGCAGATGTGGCTGACCTGCATTTGATGGATTTGGTTCTGAAATGGCTAGCATATGGAAAACTGTAGAAAGCAGATATGAAGTTATGCCTGGATCTAAGAGACAGGGCTGACACTGGGAACTAGAGAATTGGAGATTAGCCCTCTAGGGTCACCATTAAAGTCAGAAATGGACAAGATTGCTAAGGATAACATGAAGGTAAAAGTAAGGGACCCTGGCAGAAACCTACCTTGAGGATACAGGGAGCACCAACAGTGGCATCAGAGTAGCTAAAGGCAAACTGACATCTGAACACACAAACCACTAAACACTCAGGAGGACAAGGAGACTGCATTGTGCAGATGGCCAGCAAAGAGAGCATTCCAGACATCCTTGTCTGTAGCAGAGTCAACTGTCATAAAGCCAACCCTGTCTCTCTCTATTTATCACTTGTGGTGTGAGTATATTCAAATGTCATGTGAGGCATTCATTAAATTTGGCAGGTTTTACAGACAGCTGTTTAGACAGGAGGGCAGGACAAGTTAATGTATGCAACTGAGTTCAACTGGAAAAGCTCCTCAAAGCCATGGCACCCTTTGCACTGACTTATTCATGTATTTAACTCTAGGACTTAAACTAAGAACAATTTTATTGTCAGAAAACAGGACTAAATTCTGTGAATTGGATAGAAAATCAAAATTGTAAGCATGTATCCTTGAAGCAATCAACATAGTTAAATGGCTTGACTATTGCTGAGATTATTGGCAAATATTCATTTGCTACTTGTCCAATCACTTTATCATTTGCTAGTGGTTATAAACAGAAAAAATGGAAGCAAGAACTAAAAGTTTAAGAAAATGATTGCAGGAAACAATCTCCAAATAGAGAACATTTGACTGTAAGTATTGAGAGCTGAGCTAAGCCAATTTGGATATTTATTATTTGTTAGATTCTGTCTGATGACTATCAGAAGAATGGCCTCTGAAGAATAGAATTCAGTAGGAGTGCCTGCTTCCTTCTAGACAACTTTGCTATCAGATGGCAAGTTTCAATTAAAACAAATTTCAGACAGAATTCTACCTTGTGTTCAGCTATTTATTATAAGCAGGCACAAACACTTTTACTAAAAGATTGGCCAAAGTTCCAGTTCTATATATTTTAAAGCACTTTGCATGAAATGAACACTCTGAGGCAAATGCAAAAATATTCTCATGACAGGACCAACTAACCTTTTAGTCACATCACGTGAAGGGATTCTTCATTATGGGATGAGAGTAGGAAGCACTTGTTCTGAATGGAGCTCAAGAATTAGGTGCTCTATTTGGCTGGTGAGTGGACCTCACGCTTATGCCCAATTTATGCAGGGGGTAAGGTACCTGTACAACATTTCTAGCTACCACATGTCTTAAACACTCCTTATTTCATCAAAGATAGGTTGTTTTAATTATCCCTCTGGAGCAAATCCAGATAGCAATAGTTGAAGCACACGCCTGAGAAGTGCGGACTACTGAATATGCTATTTCAAGTGTTAACTTAGCATCCCTAGAGTTCAAATTAAGTTAACTTGCATGTATACATATTCATGATATGATCTAAATGGAAGTGTATTAAGGTAAATTACAGACAATATAATTATTATCTTACTTTTTTACATAAATAGAGCAAAAGCCACCATGGTAAGCTGAATAATAGTTCTCAAAGATGTCCACATCTGAATCCCTGGAATTAGTACATATTACCTTAAATGGCAGAAGGAATCTTGAGATGGGGAGATTATCCTGGATTATCTGAGTGGGCCTTGAATATAAGGCCCGAGTGTCCTTTATAAAAGGGAGGCAGAAGGAGAAGAGACTATGAAAGATGCAATGTGATGATGGAAACAGACTGGAGTGTGGGAAGATGGAGAAAAACAGTTGAATACAGGTGGCCACCAAAAGCTGAAAAAATTAAGGAAATAGATTATCTCCTTACAGCCTCTAGAGGAAACCAACCCTGTTAACACTTTGACTGTAGCCCAGAGAAACTGATTTCAGACTTCTGACTTCTAGAACTGTAAGAGAATACCACTAAACTCATGGCAATTCATTACAACAGCAATAAAAAACAGATACAGCCATCAGTATTAATGTCAGCAGCATCTTGATCCAGCACATGGACATTTCCATGGGAACTTTTCTGAAAACCCTTGCTATACATGGCTGACAGTGCTTAGGTTATTAACAAAAGCCCTGCATTGAGGGCCATGGAGAGAGGGGAAGAGGTACAAATGGTGCGGGTTTTAAACTGTTTTTAGGAACAGACTCAAAATCAGTCCCTGAATCTGTCAAAAGTCAACTATTTATCTGCCTTTCACCAGACACAATGGAACTAGATCACCATTTAAATGAAAATCAAATATAATGAAGCTATGTTTTTGTTCCATTAAGCTCATCAGGATTGTATTCTGGCCAGGTACCAAATGAGCCAGGGCTACAATCCAACAAATGACTTGCCTGATAACAAGTAACTTACTCATTGATTCTGTTCCTGACCAAATAGGGTGCTTTATTGAACAAGCATTAGGCTGTCTTAGTCCCCATTAGAGAATGTTAACATATCTAAATGGGACATTGAGTTAGAGGGATTGAATTCCACAAAGGAAAAGGATTTTAAGAAACTGGAAGCTGTCGATTATCAAGTTAGAGAAGGGGAAACTGCCTGACTTCTACTCTACACCAAGATAGTATTAGGGAATGAAAACCAGCAAAGCCTTTGTTCGGAGGGACTCTCAGCTTTGCATTTGAGTGAAAGTATTAGTGAGCCTTGGTTTTATCATTTATATACTTGCTCCCAGAGTTATCACAAAAATTAAATGAGTATATTAGCTCAATTCTTTGCACATCGGCACACAATAAGTGGCAGTTGCTGATTACAGTAGGAGAATTAGGATCAGAACTTCAGGGAGAAGGAGGTCAATACACAAATGGCAGACCATTGGGTTGCTCTAGGGGGTCTCTGGATAAGCTCCTTCTGTCACTATGTACAATTTTATGTACCACAAAGGCTAATGAGAAGTACATTTTCCTTTTCAAGTGAATTAGCTGTACTCACAAAGCAGAAAATGATCCCTTTCAACACAAAGGTAATTCCTGGATTCCAGGTCAAATACTTGTTGACCTGTAGGTCACTGCATCTTGTTAATTATAATTAACTCACTAAGTCAACCTCTTAATCCTGGCTTTTTTATTTGACCTAGCAGAAGGCTTTCACTCCCCACTTTCAAAGTGTACATTTCCCCTGGTTCCTAATTAGCAATACTGTAATTAGAAAGGAGGACAGGCAAACTAGAAGAGAAGTAGAGGAAAGAATGGTAAAATTGTTTTGGGGGTCATGAAAAAGTAGTGGGGATGGGTTTAAACTTTTAATATGGTTGTGTGATTGCATCCCAGCAAATAAAATTTTATACAAAAGTAAAATTCTTCCTCTTCTCAGAGCTTTTACAGCAAGTGATCTCAACCAAGCACGTTCCAACTGACCTATAACTGATGGTTAGCCAGAAGTTTCATTTGTTTGTAATGTGTAACCAGGTCTCTGTGATTTATCAGACAGGACTGCAAATCTTAATGGAGGAGAAACCCAAGCTTCTGTTTGAGCTGGAAATACTGGCCATATTATTGGCCTTAGCCATTTTTCTTTTTGTAAAAGTTGGAAAAAGATAAGGAAGAAAGCAACTTCATAGTAAAATGAAAAGAGTACAAAGAAGAAAGATTAAAAGGTAAAATGTTTTCACTGAATTAAGCCTGGGTTTGGGCCAAAATCCCATTCGGGTACCATAGCTGGTTTGTTTGTTTGTTTTAAGACGGAGTCCAACTCTGTTGCCCAGGCTGGAGTGCAGTGACGTGATCTCAGCTCACTGCAGAACTCCATCTCCTGAGTTCAAGCGATTCTGCTGCCTCAGCCTCCTGAGTAGTTGGGACTACAGGAGCACGCCACCACACCTGGCTAATTTTTGGTATTTTTAGTAGAGACAGGGTTTCGCTATGTTGGCCAGGCTGGTCTTGAGCTCCTGGCCTCAAGCAGTTCTCCCCCCTCAACCTCCCAAAGTGCTGGGATTACAGGCCTAAGCCACCATGCCCAGCCCATAGCTGTTTTTTCCTCTCACCGTCCACATTTCAGTCTGAGGCAATGAGTGAGTGCTGAAATCCAAGAACAGCTCATTTATTTTTTTCCTTAAGAGTGATCCTCCTAGTACAGTTTCATAAACATGAAATACCTATCTCTTCTTAGAAATAAGTAGTGTGTTATAAATAATTACCTCTGTTATTACCTGAGATGACAGAGGAATGTTGGGAAGTCATGAACTCATACAGGAAGGGAAAATACTCCTTTTCTTGCTGTCCAGCCCTGGTGTCCTACTTCTCCATTAGCATTTATATTATCCCTGTGTAGATAGAATTCACAGTCTGGGGGTAGATAACCAGCATCAGACCTATAAACTGGCTGTGTCCAAGTGGACAATCCTGCTGGTTTAAAAGATTGAACTGACGCTCCATAGCTGTAGCATCCTGAATTTCCTTATTGTCATGACCAACCTCAGCAATTGCAGCAGAAAATACAGCTTTCGACACATCTTCAAATGAATTTAAGAACCAGTTAAATAAACCTTATGAAAAGTAAGAGTACCAAAGTGCAGAATATCATTAGTTTCCCATATTATAAAATCAAATTTATAGAAAGCTTATACAGGATTGGAGGCTGGCAAGATGGCCAAATAAGAACAGCTTTGGTCTGCAGCTCCCAGTGAGATCAGTGCAGAAGGCTGGTGATTTCTGCATTTCCAACTGAGGTACCTGGCTCATCTCACTGCGACTGGTTAGACAGTGGGGGTGACACACAGAGGGTGAGCTGAAGTAGGGTGGGGCATTGCCTCACCCAGGAAGCACAAGGGGTCGGGGAACTCCCTTCCCTAGCCAAGGGAAGCTGTGAGGGACTGTGCCGTGAGGAATGGTGCACTCTGGTCCAGATACTATGCTTTTCCCACAGTTTTTACAGCCCATAGACCAGAAGAGTCCCTTGGGTGCCTACGCCAACAGGGTCCTGGGTTTCAAGCACAATACTGGGAGATCCTTTGGGCAGACACCGAGCTAGCTGCAGGACTTTTTTTTTAATACCCCAGTGGCACCTGGAACATCAGCGAGACAGAACTGTTCACTCCCCTGGGAAGGGGGCTAACGCTAGGGAGCCAAGTGGTCTACTTTAGTGGATCCCACCCCCAAGGAGCCCAGCAAGCTAAGATCCACTGTCTTGAAATTCTCACTGCCAGCACAGCAGTCTGAAGTCGACCTGGGATGCTCAGACTTGGTGCAGGGAGAGGGGTCCACCATTACTGAGGCTTGAGTAGGCAGTTTTCCCCTCACAATGTAAAGAAAGTTGCGGGGAAGTCCCAATTGGGCGGAATCCTCCACAGCTCAGCAACGCTGCTGTAACCTGACTGCCTCTCTAGATTCCTCCTCTCTGGGCAGGGTGTATCTGAAAAGAGGCAGCAGCCCCAGCAAGGAGCTTATAGATAAAACCCCCATCTCCCTCAGACAGAGCATCTGGGGGAAGGGGTGGCTGTGGGTGCAGCTTCAGCAGACTTAAACGTCCCTGCCTGCTGGCTCTGAAGAGAGCAGTGCATCTCCTAGCCCAGCGTTCAAGCTCTGCTAAGGGTCAGACTGCCTCCTCAAGTTGGTCCCTGACCCCTGTGTCTCCTGACTCTGAGAGGCCTCCCAGCAGGGGCCAACAGACGCCTCATACAGGAGAGCTCTGGCTGGCATCTGGTGGGTACCCCTCTGGGATGAAGCTTCCAGAAGATTGAACAGGCAGCAGTCTTTGCTGTTCTGCAGCCTCTACTGGTGATGCCCAGGCAAACAGGGTCTGGAGTGGACCTCCAGCAAACTCCAGCAGACCTGCAGCAGAGGGGCCAGACTGTTAGAAGGAAAATTAACAAACAGAAAGGAAAGCATCAACATCAACAAAAATGATGTCCACTCAGAAACCCCATCTGAAGGTCACTAACATCAAAGAACAAAGGTAGATAAATCCATGAAGATGAGGAAAAACCAGCACAAAAATGCTGACAATTTCAAAAACCAGAATGTCTCTTCTCCTCCAAAGGTTCACAACTGCTCGCCAGCAAGGGAACAAAACTGGATGAAGAATGAATTTAATGAATTGACAGAAGTAGGCTTCAGAAGGTGAAATAACAAACTCCTCTATGCTAAAGAACCATGTTGTGACCCAATGCAAGAAAGCTAAATACCTTGAAAAAAGGTTAGAGGAATTGCTAACTAGAATAACTAGTTTAGAGAAGAACATAAATGACCTGATGGAGCTGAAAAACAGCACAAGAACTTTGTGAAGCATACACAAGTATCAATAGCCAAATCAATCAAGTGGAAGAAGGGATATCAGAGATTGAAGATAAATTTAATGAAATAAAGCATGAAGACAAGATTAGAGAAAAAAGAATGAAAAGGAATGAACAAAGCCTTCAAGAAATATGGGACTATGTGAAAAGACCAAACCTACGTTTGATTGGTGTACCTGAAAGTGACATTGAGAATGGAACCAAGCTGGAAAACACTCTTCAGGATGTTATCCAGGAGAACTTCCCCAACCTAGCAAGACAGGACAACATTCAAATTCAGAAATTACAGAGACCACCACAAAGATACTCCTTGAGAAGAGCAACCCCAAGGCACATAATAGATTCACCAAGGTTGAAATGAAGGAAAAAATGTTAAGGGCAGGCAGAGAGAAAGGTCAGGTTATCTGCAAAGTGAAGCACATCAGACTAACAGCAGATTTCTCTGCAGAAACCCTACAAGCCAGAAGAGAGTGGGAGCCAATAATCAACATTCTTAAAAGAATTTCATATCCAGAATTTCTTATCCAGTCAAACTAAGCTTCATAAGTGAAGCAGAAATAAAATCCTTCATAGACAAGCAAATGCCGAGAGATTTTGTCACCACTGGGTCTGCTTTACAAGAGCTCCTGAAGGAAGCACTAAACATGGAAAGGAACAACCAGCACTAGCCAACGCAAAAACATACCAAATTCTAAAGACCATTGACACTGAAGAAATTGCATCAACTAACGAGCAAAATAACTAGCTAATATCATAATGACAGGATCAAATTCACACATAACAATATTAACCTTAACTGTAAATGGGCTAAATGCCCCGATTAAAAGACACAGACTGACAAATTGGATAACGAGTCAAGACCCATCAGTGTGCTGTATTCAGCAGACCCATCTCGTGTACAAGGAAACACATAGGCTCAAAATAAAGGGATGGAGGGATATTTACCAAGCAAATGGAAAGCAAAAAAAAAAAAAAAAAAAAAAACAAAAAAAAAAATCATGAGTTGCAATCCTAGTCTCTGATAAAACAGACTTTAAATCAACAAAGATAAAAAAGGACAAAGAAAGGCATTACATAATGGTAAAGGGATTAATGCAACATGAAGAGCTAAATATCCTAAACATATAGCCACCCAATACAGGAGCACCCAGATTTATAAAGCAACTTCTTAAAACCTACAAAGAGACTTAGACTCCCACACAATAATAGTGGGAGACTTTAACACCAAACTGTCAATATTAGACAGATTAATGAGACAAAAAATTAACAAGGATATTTTGGACTTGAACTCAGCTGTGGACCAACTGGACCTAATAGACATGTACAGAACCTTCCACCCCAAATCAATAGAGTATACATTCTTCTCAGCACTACATCACACTTATTCTAAAATTGAGCACATAATTGGAAATAAAACACTTCTCAGCAAATGCAAAAGAATGGAAATCATAACAAACAGTCTCTCAGACCACAGTGAAATGAAGTTAGAACTCAGGATTAAGAAACTCACTCACAACTGCACAACTACGTGGAAACTGAACAACCTGCTCCTGAATGACTACTGGGTAAATAACGAAATTAAGGCAGAGATAAATAAATTCTTTGAAACCAAGGAGAACAAAGATACAAGGTACCAGAATCTCTGAGGCAGAGCTAAAGCAGTGTTTAGAGGGAAATTTATAGCGCTCAGTGCCCACAAGAGAAAGTGGGAAAGATCTAAAATCAACACCCTAACATCACAATTAAAGAACTAGAGAAACAAGAGCAAACAGATTCAAAAGCTAGTAGAAGACAACAAACAACTAAGATCAGAGCAGAACGGAAGGAGATAGAGACATAAAAAACTCTTCAAAAAATCAATGAATCCAGGAGCTGCTTGAAAAGATCAACAAAGTAGATAGACCACTAGCTGCACTAATAAAGAAGAAAAGAAGAATCAAATAGACGCAATAAAAAATGATAAAGGGGATATCACCACTGATCCCACAGAAATACAGACTACCATCAGAGAATACTATAAATACCTCTATGCAAATAAACTAGAAAATCTAGAAGAAATGGATAAGTTCCTGGACACATACACCCTTCCAAGTCTAAACCAGGAAGAAGTTGAATCCTTGAACAGACTGAAACAAGTTCTGAAATTGAGGCAGTAATTCATAGCCTACCAAGCAAAAAAAGCCCAAGACCTGATGGATTCACAGCCAAATTCTAACGGCGGTACAAAGAGGAGCTGGTACCATTTCTTCTGAAACTTCCAAACAACAGAAAAAGAGGGACTCCTCCCTAACTCATTTTATGAGACCAGCATTATCCTGATATCAAAACCTGGCAGAGACACAACTAAAAGAGAAAATTTCAGGCCAATATTCCTGATGAACATCAATGTGAAAATTCTCAGTAAAATACTGGCAAACTGAATCCAGCAGCACATCAAAAAGCTTAACCACCACGATCAAGTCAGCTTCATCCCTGGGATGCAAGGCTGGTTCAACATACGTAAATCAACATAATCCATCACCTAAACAGAACCAATGACAAAAACCACATGATTATCTCAATAGATGCAGAAAAGGCCTTTGACAAAATTCAGCATCCCTTCATGCTAAAAACTCTCAATGAACTAGGTATCGATGGAACAGATCTCAAAATAATAAAAGCTATTTATGACAAACCCACAGTCAGTATTATACTGAATGGGCAAAAACTGGAAGCATTCCCGTTGAAATTTGGCACAAAACAAGGATGCCATCTCTCACCACTCCTATTCAACATAGTGTTGGAAGTTCTGGCTGAGGCAATCAGGCAAGAGAAAGAAATAAAGGTTATTCAAATAGGAAGGGAGGAAATCAAATTGTCTCTGCAAATGACATGATTGTATATTTAGGAAACCCCATCATCTCAGCCCCAAAGCTCCTTAAGCTGATAAGCAACTTCAGCAAAGTCTCAGGATATAAAATCAATGTGCAAAAATCACAAGCATTCTTACACACCAATAACAGGCAAACATATAGCCAAATCATGAGTGAACTCCCATTCACAATTGCTACAAAGAGAATAAAATACCTAGGAATACAACTTACAAGGGATGTGAAGGAACTCTTCAAGGAGAACTACAAACCACTGGTCAAGGAAATAAGAAAAGACACAAACAAATGGAAAAGCACTCCATGCTCATGGGTAGAAAGAATTAATATTGTGAAAACGGTCATACTGTCCAAAGTAATTTATAGATTCAATGCGATCCCCATCAAGCTACCATTGACTTTCTTGAAAGATTTAGAAAAATCTACTTTAAATTTCATATGGAATCAAAAAAGGGCCCACACAGCCAAGACAATCTTAAGCAAAAAGAACAAAGCTGGAGGGATTATGCTACCTGACTTCAAACTATACTATGAGGCTACAGTAACCCAAACAGCATGGTACTGGTACCAAAAGAGGTATATTGACCAATGGAACAGAACAGAAAGAAGCCTCAGAAATAACACTATACATCCACAACCATCTTGTCTTTGACATACCTGACAAAAACAAGCAATGAGGAAAGGATTTCCTATTTAATAAATGGTGTTGGGAAAACTGGCTAGCCATATGCAGAAAACTGAAACAGGACCCTTTCCTTACACTTTGTACAAAAATTATTTCAAGATGGATTAAAGACTTAAGTAAGACCTAAAACCATAAAAAAAAGAAGAATACCTAGGCAATACCATTCAGGACATAGGCATGGGCAAAGACTTCATGATGAAAACGCCAAAAGCAATGGCAGCAAAAGCCAAAACTGACAAATGGGATCTAATTAAACTAAAGTGCTTCTGCACAGCAAAAGAAACTATCATCAGAGTGAAGAGGCAACCTACAGAATGGGAGAAAATTTTTGTGATCTATCCATCTGACAAAGGGGCTAATATCAAGAATCTACAAAGAACTTAAATTTATAAGAAAAAAACAACCCCATCAAAAAGTGGGCAAAGGATATGAACAGACCCTTCTCAAAAGAAGACATTTATGCAGTCAGCAAACACGTGAAAAAAGCTCATCATCACTGTCATTAGAGAAATGCAAATCAAAACCACAATGAGATACCATTTCACACCAGTTAGAATGGTGATCATTAAAAAGTCAGAAAACAACAGATGCTGAAGAGGATGTGGAGAAATAAGAATGCTTTTGCACTGTTGGTGGGAGTGTGAATTAATTCAACCATGTGGAAGACTGTGGTGATTCCTCAAGGATCTAGAACCAGAAATACCATTTGACCTAGCAATCCCATTACTGGGTATATACCCAAGGGATTATAAATCATTCTATAAAGACACATGCACCCACATGTTTATTGCGGCACTGTTCACAATAGCAAAGGCTTGGAGCCAATCAGATGCCCATTAATGATAGACTGGATAAAGAAAATGTGGCAATATACACCATGGAATACTATACAGCCGTAAAAAGGATGAGTTCTTGTCCTTTGCAGGGACATGGATGAACCTGGAAACCATGATTCTTAGCAAACTAACACAAGAACAGGAAACTGAACACCGCACGCTCTCACTCAAAACTGGGAGTTGAAAAATAAGAACACATGGACACAGGGAGGGGAACATCACACACCAAGGCCTGTCAGGGGCTAGGGGGCTAGGGGAGGGATAGCATTAGGAGAAATGTCTAATGTAGATGATGGGTTGATGGATTCAGCTAACCACCATGACACATGCATACCTAGGTAACAAACCATGTTCTGCACATGTACCCCAGAAATTTAAAAAAATTGAACTGAAATTGGTATGAATATAAATCCTAGGGAAACATAGAGGCCTCTGGTAACAGTAGAAGCCTCCTAAATTCAAAGAGCAGAAGCTGTTTCTGCATAGGAAGAAATCCACACTCGTAGCTTTGTTTTAGATCTTTTTTTATGATTATTTTATTTATTTATTTATTTATTTATTTTATTATACTTTATGTTCTAGGGTACATGTGCACAACGTGCAGGTTTGTTACATGTGTATACATGTGCCATGTTGGTGTGCTGCACCCATTAACTCATCATTTACATTAGGTATATCTCCTAATGCTATCCCTCCCCCCTCCCCCCACCTCACAACAGGCCCCAGTGTGTGATGTTCCCCTTCCTGTGTCCAAGTGATCTCATTGCTCAATTCCCACCTATGAATGAGAACATGCGGTGTTCGGTTTTCTGTTCTTGTGATAGTTTGCTGAGAATGGTGGTTTCTAGCTGCATCCATGTCCCTACGAAGGACATGAACTCATCCTTTTTTTATGGCTGCATAGTATTCCATGGTGTATATGTGACACATTTCTTAATCCAGTCTGTCACTGATGGACATTTGGGTTGGTTCCAAGTCTTTGCTATTGCGAATAGTGCCGCAATAAACATACATGTGCGTGTGTCTTTATAGCAGCATGATTTATAATCCTTTGGGTATATACCCAGTAATGGGATGGCTGGGTTGTTTTAGGTCTTCTGATGTTCTTTTAGCCTTTGGGCTCCCAAACTTTGAGTAGGCAAAGTACCTGTATACTCATATGCTTTAACCGCTGCAGCAGTGATAGCTGACATCTTTTTGCAACCATTTGGTACATTCATTCATTTATTCATTTTATATATTAATGTTTAACTTTTATTTTGAAATAATTTCAGACTTTCAAAAAAAGTTGCAAAGATAATACAAAGAATTTTTATATATCCTTTACCCAGATTCTCTAAGTGTTAATATTACCACGTTTGCTGTATCAAACACTTTGTGTGTACGTATATATATATATGTATGTGTCATGTTATTTTTCTGAAACACATGAGAGTAAAATTCAGATATGGTACCTATTTACCCCTAATACATCAGTATTTTTGCTACAAACAAGCACATTCTCTTATATAACACAGTACAATAATAAACATCAGAAAATTATTGATATAATACTATTTATAGAACTCATTTAAATTTTGCCAAGTGTTCATCTAATTCTTTTTAATTTTTTAAAGAATTGTTTTATTCTTTAGTAAAGGATTATTTATATGCAGTAAAATTTACCCTTTTTAGTTTGTAGTTTTATATGTTCCAGCAAACCCATAGGAGGAGGCCTCTAATGGTCTGGGCATGGTTTCCTGACCCTCCCCAAGTAGTAGGGCTTCTCTAAAGATCTGGGCCCAGGATTCATTCTTGCAAGGTTTATTCTGTTTCCTTCAAAAGGAAACAGAATGTGGTCTGAAATTGCATATAGTCCCCACATTCATATGTTGAAATTTTAATCCCCAAGGCGATGGTGTTAGGAAGTGGGGCCTTGGGGTGGTGATTAGGTCACCTCTGCCCTCAGGAATGGGATTGGCACCCTTATAAAGGAGTCCCTGGGGTGCTCTCTTGTCCCTTCCACCATGTGAGGACACAGCAAGAAGGTACCACCTATGAACCAGGAAATAGACCCTCACCAAACCCTGAATTTGCCAATTCCTTGATCTTGGGTTTTCTAGCCTCCAGAACTGTGAGAAATAATCTGCTGTTGTTTATAAGCCACCCAGTCTATGGTATTTTATTATAGCAGAACAAACAGACTGAGACCTGTGGGACTGCTGCTTCCCTCCCAAAGCTGGCACCACAAGGGAAGCCTACTCCTGGCCCCAGTCTTTCTCTTGAGCACCAGCAAAGTCCCTGAGAAAAGTCTGTGGGTAGGTGTGATTTTCCCTTGTGCCTGAAGCTCCCAGGGGTCCTATCCCCTCATGCTGTCACACACTCAGTCTTTAGCGACCTGTTAAAAATTTTAGCTGAATTCTTACCAGCTTGTATAACATGTGGCACCTCTGCCAGGTAAGTGAATATCCAAGCCTGTGTCTCCTTGAAGGATCTTGACTTTCCTTAGATGCTGAATTGGCTGGTTGCCCTGCAACCACAGCTCTATGATGGATTCAAGAAAAGCTGTGACTTCACAGATTAGTTCTCATTTTTTGTTGTTGGGGTTTTAAGAATAAGAGTAGCATTTTTTCTACTTTTCTACATACTGGCAGAAGCCAGATGTCCACTTTACATTTTATGATCATCTATGAATTTGATTTTTTCTTACCACACCTTACTGAGAAAAGATTTCAAAAGAAAAATCATTGTTTCCTGACGTATCAGTAATGCAAAAATAAATCAGTGGAAACATTCAGGTAGATATGCATTATTCTTAGAAATTTCTTTCCCAGAGAACAAGCAGTCATCTGAAAAATGAAAATGATCACATCTTTATCAGGACACACATCTAATGTGGTGATATAGTGATTAACCATGGTTTGAAATTTAGATTTAATTATAGCTTCCAATAGGTTGTTTCCTGCAGTTGCTTCTGACCCACACTCAAATCATTATTTATTATTTTCCTGAGACTTACACATTTAAAAGTCTAATTGGATAGCATTCACCTCTGCCAAGCTCAGACATGGATTTACTTGCTAAAGGCTTTTAGCCAGATAGTCTACTCTGAAAGTTATAGGAAGCCTTTAAGTACTTTGAAGGGAAACTAGCGATTAAAAAGAAAATGAATTGCCTTTATTATAGGGAAATCTAGCTGCCTGGAATATCTACAGTGTTAACAGTTATACAGAAAATATTTATATTGTGAGATAATGCAAAAGAAATTCCTGAATATTATCCTAACACGGTAATTTGCTACTCTAACATTTTTTTCCCTCAGGGCATGTGCCATGCTTCCCCTTACAGCAATAGGTTTTAGCTATATTAGGAAACTGTGTCATTTCTTAAAGGCAGCCAGTTACTCATGAACATTTATTGGACATCTTCTGTATTAGCTACTGGAGGAACCTGAAATATTGCAAAAGAAATAATTATTCTGAGTAATTATCAGAAAGGTATGGCATTCTTTCTGGATCCACTTTGTCTAACATACAACTCCCAGTGATATTCACCATCACACCACAGTCCCAGCTCCTCTGTTTATCACACTGTTCTGTCCTTTGAGGTTGAGACAAAGCCAACCATGGATTTCCTCTTAGTGTTCTCCCGTGAACCTTTAGTCTCTCTTATCCCTGGCCAACTGGAGCCCTAACTCAGCTACAGTGTTCTGACGCATCTCCCCTGCAACCCAAACCTTCTACCAGGTACCTCACTGAATGAAAATGTCCTCATTCACCTCCACAAAAAATCTGAGAAAACAAATTTATACCAAAGTGTACTTTACCAAGACATCTTTCTTAAGAGGATATCTTTCCTATAATATTTGTGTTTGTTTTCCTTTTGATTTGAACAGAAGAAGGTGGTATAACCTCAGGCAGGTGACTGCAGGTATAACCTGCAGTCCTGCATATCACTCTGGGGGCTGGCTGCTAGTCTGTATGTAGGCAGACCGCACTAACCTTCATGTTCAGAAGCAGACTGCAGATCCACTCCTATTAGAGCATGTTTTGCAGTGAGCGTAATGAGGTTGATCTGTGTTATCTACACATTCCCGCCTGTTCATCTTCATGACACCTGTGTTGGGAGTGCCATCTTTGGAAACAGGACAAATTTTTCTCCTCTCCTTTTTTTGCTTGAATTTTCATCTTGGAATTCCAGTGTCAGTTTAATGTTTAGGGCTTGTTTAACTGGCACAAATTCCAATCCAGGGTTCTGGGGCTCCCAAGACATCAAGTTTCCTGATGGGAAAAGATTACAGTAGTCCCTCCTTATCCTCAGGAGATATGTTCCAATATTCCCAGTGGGTGCTTGAAACCTTGGATAGTACCAAACCCTAAATATACTATGTTTTTTCTATATACACATACCTATAATAAGGTTTAATTTAAAATTAGGCACAGTAGGAGATTAATAAGCACATAATAAAATAGAACAACTATAAGCGGTATACTGTCATCAAAGTTATGTGAACGTGGTCTCTCTCAAAATATCTTATTGTACTATACTCACTTATTTTTCAACCACAGTTGACTGTGGGTAAGTGAAACCATGGGAAGTGAAAGTACAGATAAAGGGGGACTACTGTATTCTCTCCTGACTTTAAACTGATTAAAGAAGACCAATCATCCCCCTACTTGTTCCCTCTAAGCAACTAACAGAGGAAGCACTCCTTCTTCTGGGTGAGCTTCCTTGGGGGGCCCAAGACATTGTAGTGCAACACTGCATACCCATTCCCGGGGGGCCCAGTATGTCACTGCATTGGGCTTGGCTCAAGAGATAACAAAGTAAAAAGACATTCAGTGAATTAAGTTCTCTGTAGTCTCACCGCTGTAAAGAACTTGTTTTAAGTCCTCTGGTGTTGAACTGGGGAGGCAATACCATAACCCCATACCTACAACCACTTTAGAAACACATGTAAGAGAATAAAAAGAACCTTAGAGTTCACTCAAGCCGATGTGCTGTGAGAGGTTAGGGATGGGTGTGTGAAAAATTGAGCCCTTTAGTTCAACTTTAGAGAATCTGTACTTGTATTCACTTTATTTTGTACCACTTTATACAATATTTGTTTTGATGTAAGAGTTTCCTCCTAGGAATGTATACAAGTAGGCAAAGGTATATAAAAGAATATTCTTAAATTTTTTTAAAACAGAAATATTGGAGATAACCTAAATGTCCATCAAAAGGCTAATGGATAAGTTGTATTCAGTTATTTAATGAAATAAAATACTGTATAGCAGAGAGAAAATCAATAAATTAGAACCTCATATATATATATATACACATAAATAAATTTCAAATAGATAATGTTGAGGTTTTTTTAAAAAAATGGATGCATAAATATATCATTTATTGGAAATTTAAAATATTAAAAACATCAGCCAGGTACGGTGGCTCACGCCTGTAATCCCAGCACTTCAGGAGGCCAAGGCAGGCAGATCACCTGAGGTCAGGAGTTTGAGACCAGTCTGGCCAACATGGTGAAACCCCCACTCTACTAAAAATACAAAAATTAGCCAGGCATAGTGGCACGCACCTGTAATCCCAGCTACTCGGGAGGCTGAGGCAGGAGAATCACTTGAACTTGAGAGGTGGGGGTTGCAATGAGCTGAGATCACACCACTGCACTCCAGCCTGGGTGACAGAGTGAGACTCTGTCTCAAAACAAAAAAACAAAAATCACACAAACAAAAACAATGATGTATTATTTTGAAATGTAGTTAAAGCATAAAAACACGGATACAAATGATAAATATGAATTTCAGGTAGAGATTTTCTGTCTCAGAGAAATAGGGTTGGGGATGAGCACCTAAGAGGTTTGAATTGTATCTATTTTATTTTTTAACATGGTGGTAGATAAGTGTTTATTCTATATAATTTTTCTTCTGAAATATTGCATTATAACAATTTTAAAAAGAATGAACCCTTTTGATTTAAAAAGCTTGACAGCCAATGAACAAGGTAAAGGAGGCTCAGGGATGTTGAGATGCCCAAAGTTACAATGGTCTCCACGCAAACCTCTGTGGCCCCTTCCAGGAGCGCCTCATAAGTCCCATCATGACTCCTGGAGTAGTGGCTCTCGAGCTTTAGCAGGCTTATGGCGAAATGCATACTTTGCCTTTACCTTCACCTGTGATTCTCATTTAGTTGGTTTGAGGCTGGGCCTGGGAGATGCAATTTTTATCAAGCATGCCAATGATCTTGGTGGGGACCATCAGGATACTTTTGAAAAATACAGATCAATCCCCAGGAGCCCATGGTCCTTCAAGCCTTTGCCAGAGACTCATCACTAATAATTATCCAGAGTCAAATAAGGATTGAGTATAAGATCCAAGGAGCATCAGAACTATGACTTTCTATACTGCTAGTGATTGTTTCTGTGTCATGCTCAACACCATGAAACCCCTTGGAACCTGTGTGGTTTTGGTGGGGCAAGAAATAATGTTAAAATGTGATGGAGAAAGCTGGAAACAAGTCCTGAATGTTGCTACAAATTATCAGAGATGAAACTAACAGTGTAAGGGGAATTACATAAACAGTAACTTGGCATTAATTGTGGATGGATGCTGTTATATACTCTTTTCCCCCGTTACCAAAATGAATTTTTTTTTTTTTTTTTGAGATGGAGTTTCACTCTTGTTGCCCAGGCTAGAGTGCAGTGGTGCAGTCTCAGCTCACTACAACCTTTGCCTCCTGGTTTCAAGCAATTCTCCTACCTCAGCCTCCTGTGTAGCTGGGACTGCAAGTGCACACCCACCATGCCCAGCTAATATTTGTGTTTTCAGTAGAGACAGGATTTTGCCATGTTGGCTAGGCTGGTCTCAAACTCCTGACCTCAGGTGATCCACCCACCTTGGCCTCCCAAAGTGCTAGGATTACAGGCGTGAGCCACCGCGCCCAACCAATAACTTGTGTTTTTTAACATACCAGAAAACATGGAAAAATGTAAAGAAGATGCAACCCACCTTTACTACCATAGCTGAAATAGCAGCTGTCTGTTATGTGTGAACTGGCTGATGTGTTCATAGCTTGAAATTAGCCACAGTGA
Source organism: Theropithecus gelada (assembly GCF_003255815.1). Classification (NCBI taxonomy): domain Eukaryota; kingdom Metazoa; phylum Chordata; class Mammalia; order Primates; family Cercopithecidae; genus Theropithecus; species Theropithecus gelada. The sequence continues at coordinate 105,706,509 of NC_037670.1, forward strand.
AAGTATTTACACCACAGAAACGGCAAATGGCATAAATCAGAGCCTTCACTTCTATCCTAGTCTTAGTTGTTGAACACTTACTAGCAAACCATTGAGCCATACACATACACACATACGTGAATGTATTTATATACAAATGTTTAGATATATATTTCCTCCCAATATTTAGATAATACTATAATGCAGTTTTAAACTGTAAGTGTTTTTCTGACCTAAAGAATATCCAAGCTATCCTGGGAAATTAATAGAACATCTCTTTCTCATATCCTATGTAGGGGGAACAAGGACCACAAGGCTTTCCAGGCCCAAAGGGCACAATGGGCCGTGGCCTCCCAGGCCAGAAGGTAAGTGTCTCAGGATCTTAGAGAAATGCTTAGGCTTAGGATCTCAATAGCTTCACTTTAACTTTGGAAGAACTCTCATATATGTGTCACGCGTCCCCTTACAACTCTCAGAAGAAAAAAAAATCCACTTGAAATTAAATCCTTGTGCATTGCTTTTTCTACCTATAAATAGGTTTACTTTATAAAATGTCCTTTTCTTCGAGAGGTTGAGGCAGGGGGATTGCTTGAGGCCAGGAGTTCAAGACCAGCTTAAGCAATATAGTGAGATCCCATCTCTATGTTTAAAAAAAAATCTCATTTTCTTTATTCTCAGAAGATAACTAATAAAAGATTTATTAGTTATCTTACAACATACTTACAACATACCATGTAGGAGATACCAGATAACTCAGGAACTTGGTAAATTGTGTAATAGTTGTATGTCCTGAAAGGTGAACTGATTAGATGGTATTATTATATCTCAAGGTCTCTTCACTCTGAGACCTCTGGTTCATCATGAATTAGATTATGGTATCTGATGGGATGTAAATAAGTTACCCCCAATTTTTTTTTCAAATACTGCATTTGTGTAAACAAGAACTGAAGGTCTTCAAGAGATGCCAGTTGCAGATAAACCAAAGTATAGAGCTTTTCTTATCTGGCTTTTATATTCACATTCTGAACCTATCATTTTACCCTATTGTGTAAAGGGAGAGCATGGAGAACGGGGCGATGTGGGAAAGAAAGGTGCTAAAGGAGAAATTGGAGAGCCTGGATCTCCAGGAAAACAGGCAAGAAGTAGTTTTTAATGTCTCACTGTGATTTTATACTCTAACTGGTTCCAACCTATATTGACTTTTACTCTTCTTCTACTAAGTAGGGTTTACAAGGACCCAAAGGAGACCTAGGACTTACAGTGAGTATCCATTCTAGAGGGTAATTGAGGGTTTTGTGCTTGCAAAATTTTTGCATTCATGCTTTAGCTTTATAATTATGAATTTTTGGATGCAGAATTCCAGTTTCTATTTAAATGAGAGCAACTACTACCAGCCCAGTGTTGACTTAGATGCATGAGGTAATTGAATCTGACTGTGAGGGGAGAAATAAAACTTTGTCCTGCCTTATGGTGGGTGTGTGTGACTACTCCACTCGGATGCTTGGTAGAAATGATCACACTGCTATTACTGGCCAAGAAGGAGGTGGCTGTTTCAAAAAAGCCAGATTACCAAATGACTTTAATTTATGTGGTTCATCTCATTTTAGAATGAGGACTCTTTTTTCCTGAACTAGTTCCTTTAGAAGTGCTCTGAGGAGAGCAGCAATCACAAAATTGGGATTACATTTATGTATTGATTCAATTATTCAATAAGTATTTTTTGAGCATCTACAAACGTTTTCCTGTTCTCCCCACACCATTAAGAACAGAAAACGGACTCTTTAAAGTCTCATGAGTGGAAGGCAAAGTCTCATTCTTCCTTTCTGATTTGAAGGCAATCCGTCTTCTGGGGTTGAGGAAAAACAGATACCTTTTCCTTTTTTCCTGTTGGACTTTTCCAGGGGTTGTGGTCTAGGGGGGCTGACTCGATGTACTGTACTAGGAACATCCAAGTGTGAGGGAGTGACAGTTCAGTTGGTGAAGGCAAGAGCTGAGAGCTGGACATGTGACCAACAGAACTGCACATGTGTTCTGTGGGCTGTCAGCCTTTTTCTCTTTGCTGTTCCCCACCATAAGTCAGACCCCCAAAGATGCCCATAGTAGATGAAGTAGCTACATATGCACAATTTCTCCCCAAAAGTAGCAGGGGAGAGTGTATGTAAATGAGCAGAGGAACGTTTCCTGTAGGTTTATACCTGCCCTACTGTCCCAACATGGGGAGAGGGACTGGTTTCCTTTCTCCATTCATTTATTCATTCATTTCACCAACATTTATTGGACATATCCAGTAAACCTTACTCTGAGTCAGGCTCCAAAATAGGCACTGGGGAAATAGTGGAGAGTGAGGCTACTTCTCAGAACTGAAGGAGCTCACAGCCTGGTGGAGAGAAAGACAACAAAGGGTGTTCACCTACAGAGTGATAAATGCTATGATAGAAGAAGTGATCTGGGGGTCCAGAGCAGACAAAATGGCGTATGATGGTGTTTGAGGGCAGGATGGGCTTTATCTCTTGAGTGGAAGCTTTTCAACCAAGAGGCAGAGACCTTAGAAGTAGGGACATCATTCTGCTGACTTTGGCTTTCTAGATTCTGGAAGAAGAGACTAGCAAGACAAGAAGAGTGAAGGAAAAGAGAATTTGCATTCAGTGAGAATTTAGTGTGTGACAGGCTCTGTGTTAGGCTCCTCTACATCAGTACATGTTAGGCTCCTTACCTAGTACTGCAGGGTGTTTTAGAGGCCCCTGCTCTGGAACCCTGGTCCTTTTCCAGCTGCACTCCTTCCTCCAGGTGAGAAGTCCTTGGGGCCAAAGCGCATGCACGTATGTCCCTCTGTGCCACACACTGGAGGCATGGAATTCCAGAATTCTTGGTTCACACATTGGAGGCATGGAATTCCAGAATTCTTGGTTCAAATGGCCACAGGTTTGGAGAGCTGAAGCACTGGCCTGGATGCACAGGTCCAGCCAAGAGGTGGCCAAACAGCAGGTGGTTTCAGGGGATTTGGACAGAGCTTGGAAGTGAGCACTGGTTCACGGCATGAATGCTGGCCAAACCCCCATGCAGTGTAGGACTAGTGGGTTGTGGTACAAGAAGACGGTGACAGGCTGGTGGCAATAACCTTCTCTTACCTAAGATCCCACCTTTAATCTGCATGACAGCTCCATGAGGTAGATAGTATCTCTACATCAAATGGAGACATACAAGTTGGGTGAACATTACACCCAAAGTCATCTAGCTGGCACATAGCAGAGCCCTTATAGCTAGAGGTGGCCTGTCTGATACCAAATTCAGGCCACTTCCCTATGAAAGCTGTTCTCAAAAGGCCTCTTTCCTCTCTCTCTCTCTCTCTCATCCTTTCTGTGATCAAATGTATCCCCCAATAGCTATCAATTGTGCAGATCCATTTTAGACTAACAAACTCCTCTTTTAAGAGGCAAATGTCATTGATGGCATTAAATGTTTTAATACATCCCATAAAATTATTTAAAAAGACTCTGTTTCTCCACCTGTCACTTTGGTGTTAGCATTTCCCAGTGTCTGGCCTCAGTCTTCCCTGTCTTCAAACTCTCAGGGAATGCAGCCACTAAAGGCAGGGGACATACAGTTTGAAAAGGCTAATTCAATAGCACAGTGATGGCATATCATGAATGAAAAAATAGTGTTTTTATTTTAAACAGAAAGAATATATTTATCGAATGTGGGGAAGGGGAAACACACTGGTTTTAAAAAGGCTGAGAAACCCTGCTCCAGGCAATCTTATTTTTAGTCCCTGTTTGAACAGCCAAGTGTATACTGGCATTTCTTAAATCTACCCCCTACTTGGACAATTCTCCTGAGCACCAGATCTTACATCCTAGGCTGCCCGTGGACATATCTAGTTGGATGTTTTATAGACACATGAGACTTAGCCAGACTCAAGCTGGGCTCTGTCATCTTCATGAGCTCCCAACCTGCCCCCATCCCACTCCTGCCTCTCTCAGAGTATGGCCCCACCATCATTTGCCTCCTCTTAGACTCCTTCTTTCCCTCATCCTTTCTTCCAGTTACTCACCAAGCCCCTCATTCTTCCCCTGGAATGTCCCTCCAGGCCTGTCCTCCTCATCCATTACTACTACCACAGCCTTCCGATGTCATTTTTTTTTTTTTGCCTGAATTATTTAGGAACCTCAAACCCCTCCACTGGCTGCTATGATCATCTCTCTTAAATAAAAGTTCCACCAGAGCTCTTCTCTGCCTAGGGATCATGTGAGTCCCACTGTCCAGGATAAAGTTCATACTCTTCAACATGACACAAAGGTTCTCAAGAGTCCATCTGTCTCCAACATTTCTTGTCATTGTTTCTGCTATGTGCCCTGATTCATAAGTTTACTCGAGTACTCTAATGCAGTATGCTCTGAGAGAAGGCCGACCCCCTTGCCTGAATGCTCCCCTTTCCTGTCCCAACCTGGTCAGAGTCTGCCTCCCTGGACCACAGTCGCATCCCCATTCTCCTGCCCCAGGAATTCCCAGCAGATCGAGATGGTTCCTCGGCTGTCCATAGCACTTATGAAAGCCTTCGTCTGTCTACTTCTTCCTAGATTGTGAATCCTTTGAGCGATATAAATATGATGCCTTCATCATTGGCACCAAGTAACCAAGGTAGTTGTTCAGTGATTTTAGGAGAAGGAATGAACTCTTCCAGTCACTTAAATGCAAAGAACATGAAGAAAACATTTATATATATGGTGACTTCAAGCATTTTAAACCTGATTATGCTACAAAACATGTTGCAAAATTAAAATCCAACCTTAATACATGCATTGCTCTTTTAAGGGAATAAAAAGCAAATATTCCCATAGAAAAAGGTAGGACAAAGAACATACACAGATATGCACAGGAGAAAACAACTTGGAAACATGCATATGAAAAGAAATGTAGCCTCACGAATATTTTAATTAATGTAATTTGAAACAATGATTTTGATCTATCAATTGACAAAGATGATATAATAATAACAGCCGGTATTGTGTGGCTAAAATAAAACAGATTTTCTTATCTACTGCTGTTGGAGGTGTCAGTTACTACAACTTTTCTAAAGTACAGTATGAGAGTGTGTATCACAGAGCCTTTACGTGGCCGTACCTTCAATTTCAGTAATCAAGTCTTTCAGAATCCTTAATAATGTGGAAAATGAATTATAATATAGTATTGTGGCAAATTATAACCATAAAACTTGATGTATAGTATTTTCTCCATTTATAAAAAATTAAACATAAATATATAAATACATACATTTCCCCTTTCTAGATATTTTTAATATAAATATATAAATACGTACATTTTACCTTTCTATACATGTTCTTGTTTCAGATTTTTTAAAATGTCTTTTTAAGTGTGGGAAAGCATGACAAAGCCTAGAAAAAAAGATGACTGTTGACTCTCATTTTGTAGAACTGCGTTATATAACTCAGCATTGCGGTAGATGTTCTTTTTAAATAGCCACTTGGAATCATTAGCTTTTACGTACAGTTTAAAAAGTTAAATTAAAATATTATGAATATTCCCTATATATTCTACTTTTAAGCCATGTTACCGGCTACATCACCTCCACCTTGATTATGTCATTATAGATTTGTTCTTAAAAGTTTTACTTTTGCACCTGTTAAAATTTATTTTCTTAGATTGGGTCCACTGGTCCTCCTGTTGAGATCTAGGCTTCTGTTAATCATCTCTTTTAGCGTCAAGTGTTAGACAAATGTGGAATCCTGCCTTCTCTACTCTCATAGTACTTACTTATAAACACACTGCACAGGGAAGAGCGTTGGCAGCTTTATTTCTAGTACACAGCTCATTTCAGGCCCTTCTGATGGAGCTCATGGGCAGCAGGACAAGGAAAGGGCATTCAGGAACATGGGGAAATGTCACTGAAGAGCCAAAGCAAGAGTGTTAAGAAGCTGAAGAGAGGACTTGAAAAATCAGGAACTAGCACAGAAAAAGAAGAGAAAACACAGCACAGGATGAATTCTCTGCAGGCATTGGGGCTTGTTTTGGTTGCTCAGCACATGTGGTTTAAATTGTGTAACTGAATGTATATATAGCGCCACACCACTGTAGGTATGTTAAAGTTGCCAGACCCTGTGTTGATGTGTGCATTACCATTGGTTAATCCATACCATAGCCCTGAGACACAGATACTATTAGGGCACCAAATGCCTGAGGTCACACAGCTGATAAATGCTGCAGTTGCAATTTGAATTCCGAAAGTCTCAGCTATTAAGTTTCACAGCTCAAATGCATTTTAGTTATGGTATATTATAGTCAACTTTTGACTTCTGTGTTATTTTATTTTCTGCATTGAAAGGATTAAATCAAATGGTCAATGCTGATTGTAATAAGATATCTTTTATAGCTATAGGAAAAATATTATAGTCATTCATATAGTGATACATTTTTCTTTTTATCCCCTAGAAAGAAGAAATTATCAAACTTATTACAGAAATATGTGGTAAGATTTGACTCTCAAGAAAAAACCATCACTTTAAAGTATTAGCCCCACTATGTACTGGGTTGGTGAGAGAATGTGTTTGTCCAGATATATATTATATAGCTAGTAGGAAAATGTAAAGCTCATTTGAAGTCAATGGATACTGAAAGGAAGCAGTAAGAGAGACTGTGGAAATCCTGATGTAAGAAAATAAAATCATCTTCCCAGACTGGTTAAGGCATGTGAGGGTGCCAGCCTAGAGTATGTAGGCAGCCGGGCCTTTTGTTAGCACAGTACTCGTTTGTATTCTGTGACATTTACCTGAGCTGAGAAGAAAAACTCAACAAAGGAAATATGACTACAAGAGCCAAACTGGTATTTGAGTCCAGCCTAGCTGGTGATTAGAATGTCTGTGTTTTTCCTGAAGCCATGAATTCTTTCTGAGTAGAGTTTTGAGTTGTACTCAGTCCCAAAGGTGGGAGGACAGAGTCACGTGTTCACCTTGCTTCACAACTACTAAATCCTTCCATGGCTGAGTGGTAAACTTAGAGTTACCAGAAAGAGGAAGTAAAGAAAAGAAATTAGCCAAAAGACAAGAGACTAATGGAATAATGATGGGAGAATCTTCTGGGTTTAAAGTAGTCAGAGGCAGGCATATTGTTGTCCTTCTATACAGAGAATCCCAGAACCAGCTTATTTCCTAGAAGACTGCCGGGCCTAAGAATCAGCCTGGGAGTCTCTCTAGTGAAAGAGCAATCTAGACATGGCTTCTGGGTTCTAGAAGCCCTATAAAAATAGCACATGATTTCCTGATGGTTTTCTGCAGTAGGCTTATTGAACAACACAAAGATATGAATAAAGAAACAGAACCCTGCTAAATTTCCTGGTGACTCTGGCAACTGCTTTATGTGGTTGTTATCAACTTAAATAGAAGGTTTTTTTAACTGACTAGTGTTCTCGGGGATTACTCCCCTCAAAAGCTTTCATAGCATGGATGTACTGCTGGCCTCCTTGGTATCGTGAAAGCTACCATAGTTGTCATTGTGGGTGACTGGAGACATAAACTAGAGTAGTTAGGGATAGCTGTTCCTGTGTACATTTAAGATCCTAATCCTTCCACCACAATGACAATTTTTCATCCCATTACTTCATCCACTGGCCAGCCTGGTGAGCAAATTTCAATTTTCATATATGGCTATGGTTGAAGACTGAAATATCAGCTTTCAGATTCAGATTAAATACAATGGTGGGATGATAAACAGCAAATGTTGGATGGTGGTTACCTCTCTGGGAGAGGAAGAGGAATGTTATTGGGATGGCATCCACAGGGCATGCTAACTCTTTTAAAAATATTTTATTTTAAAATCCAAGAAACAAGCACATAAGTATTTATTATTATCCACTATAGTGTTTTTCCCCACACATATATTATATTATATATTATGTATATTTTAAAAGAGTCAAGTATAGAAACCAGAAGGGAGAGAGCTGTCAGGTATTTTCACAATCACAGAAGAGGAAGAGAATAATTCAGGTCTCAGGTTCATCATTGCCTTTGTCTCCCCTCCCCTCAACAATCTGATGTCAATCATTCCCACAATGTTTCTATCTCGACATTCATCTTTTAGGTTGTGGGCCCAAATGCAAAGAGACTCCGCTAGAGCTGGTGTTTGTGATTGACAGCTCAGAAAGCGTGGGGCCAGAGAACTTCCAGATCATCAAAAATTTTGTGAAGACTATGGCTGACCGGGTTGCTCTGGACCTTGCCACGGCCCGCATAGGCATTATCAACTATAGCCATAAGGTGGAGAAGGTGGCTAATTTGAAGCAGTTCTCCAGCAAGGATGACTTCAAGTTGGCTGTGGACAACATGCAGTATCTGGGGGAAGGCACATACACAGCCACCGCTCTCCAAGCAGCCAACAACATGTTCGAAGACGCAAGGCCAGGTGTAAAAAAAGTGGCCTTGGTCATCACTGATGGGCAGACAGATTCTCGTGATAAAGAGAAACTGACAGAGGTGGTGAAGAATGCCAGTGACACCAATGTGGAGATATTTGTGATAGGGGTGGTGAAGAAAAATGATCCCAACTTTGAAATATTCCACAAAGAAATGAATCTAATTGCTACTGACCCAGAGCATGTTTACCAGTTTGATGATTTCTTTACCCTGCAAGGTAAGGAAGGCTGTCTGGCCCAGGGGAAAGGCATTTACGTTGTTTCTCCAAGTACCATATCACTGGTTTGTCCTGACCAAATAGAAAAATCTGGAGGCTAATAAGGCTTATGCCAACATTAAATGGTAACACATAAACTCCAGAAGATTAAAAATACTCAGCGTCATTCAGTTTGGACGGTACAATCCCTTGTCTTTAATCAGGGTTAATAAATGCTGAGTTGGCCTTGGAATTAACTAGAGTCCATGGTCAACAGACAGGAATGGAGAGAAAGAATAGGACTTGGGGATATTGCTAACATTGGTTAATGTTCAGAAAGTTACCTAACTAAAATAAGGGATTGAGCAAGCCAACAGCAAGGCAGAAAACAGTCAGGAAATAAAAAATGAATTAAGAAGTACATGCTGAATGAAAAAAAAGTTATGATCATCTAAAGAGATGAGAAATGCAAGTAACTGGGATAAATTAGAGGACATGTTCTAGTCTCTGTTTTTATGAAAGCAGATAATGATGAGTAAACAGGTTGATATCAGGAATTTATCTCAAAGAACAACATTTTAAAATTCATTGTACAGTGCCGGGCACAGTGGATCACAAAGTCAGGAGTTAGAGAACAGCCTGGCCAGCATGGTGAAACCTTGTCTCTACTAAAAATCCAAAAATTAGCTGGGCATGGTGGCGTGTGCCTGTAGTCCCAGCTACTCGGGCAGCTGAGACAGGAGAACTGCTTGAACCCAGGAGGCGGAAGTTGCAGTGAGCCGAGATTGCACCACTGCACTCCACCCTGAGTGACAGGCAAGACTCTGTCTCAAAAAATAAATAAATAATAAATAATAAAATGTATTGTACAGTCAATGCTAATCTGATGGGCTTCTCTATGCTAAGTTTCTCCTTTCACATTAACTGATATTTACTAATGAGCCATCCTAGGACATTGATCTAATTTAATCTATGATTAAATCATGGTCAGTATGACTTTATAATAAAATGTATACCAATTCTTTGGAAACTGATGATTCACTCTGGCAGACCTGCACCTGGCAAGTTTGTGAAGTAAGAGAAAGGCTTCAGTTTGGCTTCATCCTTCTTCCTTTACCCACCTGGGAGTGGGGTCTGATGTGGCTGGGCACCGCCCATCAGTGCCTCATGCCCTGCCTACTCCGTGTACCAGCACACTGGCCTTAAGGAGAGCATACCGTTCTCAGAAACTTTCCATTTGTTATTTCTCACCTTCTCCAGAGCTTTCTAACCTGGGGTTCTACTTCCTCAATACCCTGCTGGCTGACTGGTGGGTTTGTTTATCTGGTATATTCAATCTCACTGGGCTGTGAATGTGTTAGAATAGCCAGAGACATTTCAGAGCCAACTTATATTTAATCCTTGGAGAGCTTCATCATTCTATCTGGAGTTAGTAATTTGTTACAGCCTGTAAGGAATATTTTCAACTGGCTGGCCATTTGCTATCCTTAAAACCAGAGGTAGTTGCCAATTCAACTTACTATGGGTGAGGCTAGCTCTTGACAAGGAGTGATTCACGGTGAACAGAGACACTTTGGATGAACATACATTAAAGTGATTCTTTTGCCTCTTTGTGTCATATATATTAAATCAAGTTATTTTAGATGACCTCTTACACAGGATGTAAAAATGCTTTTATAAGTTAGTTAACTTAGCAGTTGATTTCAAGTAATGGGAACTTACATATTTTAAGGAGAGTGCAGATCTTTTTAAATGAGTTTTAAGTATTGTTTCATTGCTTCTACTATCTCTCTTTTCTACTTCTTTTTTAAAAGACACCCTGAAGCAAAAATTGTTTCAAAAAATTTGTGAGGATTTTGATTCCTATCTCGTTCAAATCTTTGGCTCATCATCACTTCCACCTGGATTTGGGATGTCAGGGGAAGAACTCAGTGAATCTACTCCAGAGCCTCAAAAAGAAATTTCTGAGTCAGTAAGTAACTGTCTCACTTACTCTGTGAGCTTAAAATGGTGTATTCTCTCTGTTTGATATCAAAGATCATTCTGCCCTGCATTGTCAAGAATCAGCTGAGGCATGTGTATTTTTAGGTCCTTGGCTCTAAGTGTTAGTATCTTGACTTTAGATTTCTAGTTCTGAAATAGCATTAGGTTTTGTAGGGTATTTTTAAAAACTTATATATTTTATACATATTTATTAAACATTGCAGATAACATTTTTATATTATACTCCTATCACCATCAAAGTAACCATGTGTGCTATGACAGATTAACACGACACTCTGAATTCACCTACTTGCCATGCTGTGCAGTGCCTTTCATACCAGGCCACAACTCTCCCTCTTCGTCTGTGCATCTGCTTCCCACTTTGTACCCTCTCATGTTTTTTCTAAATATGCATGTGCCCAACTGGCCACTCTCCCACACTCCAAGCCATGCGTTTGCTCATTTGGCTTCCACCTCCTGTGCTCTGAGTGAGGACTGTGAGGGAGGCTATATATGCATATGGTGCAAAGTAGATGCTCTGTTTCAGAGCTCCTCAATCACATAGCATGTGAAGAGCCACCTCCTGAATCAATTGAGACAAATGTGACTGTCCTCCTAGCAAGCTTCTGGGAACTGACTTCAGCCAATCAGATTATGGGCAAAGATTAGTTTTTTAAGGAGAAAATGGGGGAGCCTTTTATAGTTACTAATGAGTGCTATAGTCTCTTCTCCACCAAATTGCAACTTGGGCAAGTCTAGACCAATTTCTATTAGCCCCATGGACATCCTCTGGCAAGCAGGCACACAGCAGTCATGGCCCTGTTCTGTAAGCTCAGTGAAGTCCTTGCACTGCCCTTTTCTGAAGCCTTCATGTACATGAAAGAGTGACCATGAGCCTGTGCAACAGTGTTCCAACATCAGGATTCAGCTAACAGTCTACTTAGACTAAGGCCCTAAGGAACATTCAGATCAGTAGTTGAACTCAGGGCCATTCAGGAATCAGGCCTGCGATACCATTCCTAAGGGCACAGACTATAGAACTTACTAGATTCTCATATCCTGTTCACAAAAGGGCAGAAAGGCCTCTAACATATTTCTATTTGATTAAATAGTAACCAATTGCAAAATGGGTAATTCCAGTCAGGGCAACAGATTCTACAAAATTGCAGATTGAAATTAACACAAACATTTATACTCCATGGTCTATACCAGGGGTCAGCAAACTCTGTAAAGGGCCATATACTGAATAGTTTTGGATTTTCAGGTCATTTGATTTCTGTTCCAATTACTCAACTGTGCCTTTAAAGTAGAAACACAGCCATAGATAATACTTAAATGAATGAGTGTGGCTGGGTTCTGATGAAATTTATTCACAAGAACAGATAGTGACTCAGATTTGGCCCACAGTGTTGCCAACCGTGATCTATATTGTGCATTTTAAAGTAAATTCCAGACAATAATGGACACAGTCTATCTCCTCCTGAGCATGGACCGCTACTGGGGCCTCTCCTGTTTGTGTGACTTACCACTTTGTCCCTCTCTAGTCAATTGACATCCCTTTCTAAAGTCTTCCTAAACAAGAGCAAGCTCAGGTTTCATCCATGAATTGATGCTTAAACTGAGCCCTCCTTATAATCACTGAATCACATTTTTTGCTATATTAATACCAGTGAATTCCAATAGCATGTATTGATTATTAACTGCTATGATAGATGGTGTGACTCTTAAGACATGGCTTCTGCCTGAGAGAAGCTCACACTCTTTCAGGGAGATAGGTAAGTACAAGATGCATTACAAACTTTAGCAAAGCTATGAGGGAAACACAGAGATGATGCAATTAATTTCAGGAAAGAGAAATGGGAAAGTGGCTTAGTCTGTTGGGGCTGCCATAACAAAAATACCATAGACTGAGTGGCTTAAACAACAAGCCACTCTGGAGGTTGGGAAGTCTAAAATCTGGTGTTTGGTGAGGGCTTGCTTTCTGGCTTGTAAACAGCCACCTTCTTGTTATGTCTTCACATGGCCAAGAGACAGCTCATCCCTCATATCACTTCTTATGAGGGCATTGATCCCATACATAAAGGCTCCACCCTCATGACCTAATCACCTCCCAAAGGACTCACCTTCAAATACCATCACATTGGGGATTCAGGTTTCAATGTATGATTTTTGGAGGGACACAAACATTTAGTTCATAACATGAGGCATCACAGAGGAGGTGACATTCATTGAGTCAAGTTTTAAGAATAACGAGGAGTTTTTCAAGAGAAGAGCAGGGGGAAGGGTATTCCTAGCAAAAACAAAAACAAAACAACAACAACTAGAAAAACGGTAGGCAAAGGGAGACTTTAAAGTGCCATGGCATTTCAAGACAGTTGAACAAGTTCAGTCTAATTGTAGCCTAGGGTGTGGGTGGTAGAGTGATTAGAGTTAAAACCGGACAGGCAATTTAAGGACTGATTATAAATGTCTTAATGTATTAAGGCAAGGAGCTTGAACTTCATCTATAGGCCAGGCAGACAGAGACAGCAGAGTTTTAAAAGCAAGAGTGATATACTCATATTTGGTTCACAGAAAGAATAACCTTGATTGCTGTGTGAAACATACCTAGGAGGAGGTGAGGAGACCGGAGGCTGAGATACGAGGCGTGATAGTCCAGGGAAATGATAATGAGGCCCTGAAAGAAGGCAGGGGCAGTGGGAATAAACAGGAGGCACAGATTGAAAAGCCATTTCTAGGGTAGAATTAACAGGATATAGTGATTGAAAGGATTGGAAGTTAGGGAGAGGGAGGGGTTTGGGTAGGACTATCGGGTTTCTACCATGGAGATGAGATAGATTGAAACACTATATACTGAGATGGAGAATATAAAAGGCAGGGTGGTTTTTGTTTTGTTTTGTTTTTTAAGAAAAATAGTGAGTTTAGTTTGCATCATGTAAAGTGGAGGTGCCTGAGGGACATCCAAGGCAGTTATGATACATAATGAGGAAAAGTAAGAACGGATGCCTCTGTATCAAGTCCCAGGAAGCTTGATGGCCTTGAGAGACAAATGACATTAACAGATTAGGACAGATGAAGCTTTCTAGTAGCTGGGGAGGGGAGGAAATAAGAAAAAATACAACCAAAATACTCTGGATTTATAACACCAAGAGCCACATGAAGGGAAGCTGAACATCAGCTAGGTCTCTCTAGGGGAACTTTGACCCAGATAGCGGGACCTTGCAGTGAACTTGACCTTCTCGCATCACACCTCTTGTCTCTAGGCTTTCTCATTCTGGCTCTTTTTAAAGAAGCACCAATGCAAAACTGAATTTTTAAACAACTATTTCATTATAGATATTTAGTTTGAACAAAGATGCATTTATGTTCACATTTAAATCTTTGACATAGAGTCATGCATTGTTTAGTGACAGGGACACTTTCTGAGAAATGTTTCGTGAGGCAATTTTGTTTTTGTGTGAACATCATAGAGTGTACTCATACAAATCTAGATAGTATAGCCTGCTATACACCTGGGCTAGATAGTATAACCTATTGCTTCTAGGTTAGAAACCTGCATAGCATGTTACTGTACTAACTACTGTAGGTAATTGTAACACAATGGTAAGTATTTGTATATCTGAGCATATCTAACCATAGAAAAGGGTAAAAATATAGTATTATAATCCGATGGGACCACTGTTGTGTATGTGGTGTGGTTGACCAAAACGTCGTTATGCAGCACTTGACTACACACACATGCACCCGCACATAGTATACACATACACATATACAAAAACATATTTATGCCTCTGTGCATGCACACCCACCTTTATCTAATAAGTATAGTTACAGTATCCAAACATCTAAAATTAAATGAATCTGTTACAACCTTTCTGTTCTCAGATCATTCCTGAGCCTACCCTAGGCGATACTGCAAAGCTAGTAAACAATCATGTCAGAAGTACCATTTCCCTTTTGTTGTCTCTTCCTTTTCACTGTTGTCCCTTCTGTCACTCCCTTAAGACACTTAACTCTGTCCTTCCTTCCTCCTCTTCTTTCTACCAAAATACGTTCTTAGGGAAAAATAAAATTAACATTCTCTCACTGTGATCGTGAAAAACATTCAAATTCTTCATAAAACCCTGCATAACAACTAATTATTAGTATCACTACAAAAGGTTGCTGTATAAGTAATATTTATTGCTTATAATAGACTTGTTACCCTCAGTATATAACTTGCACCTGTGTTATGGAGGAGGAAAAAACAAAAAATAATAAACATATTGCTAACTGATCTAGAAGAAATATTCCAGACTGAGAAGTCAGGAAACCTGGCTTGTGGTCTCAGAGCTGAAGCTAAGAACTATTCTCTTGACTCCAAAGCCTGTATTTTTTCTATTTTATTATTTCTGAAATTGGGATGCATCTATTTAATGTGTGTGGTCTTTTTTCAAAACTATTTTAAAATGTATATCTCATGATGAATGACATCTTAGAAATGAAATCTGATAGCTGCCTG
The DNA here is from genome assembly GCF_003255815.1 of Theropithecus gelada. Taxonomy (NCBI): domain Eukaryota; kingdom Metazoa; phylum Chordata; class Mammalia; order Primates; family Cercopithecidae; genus Theropithecus; species Theropithecus gelada. Next base: position 105,721,591 of record NC_037670.1, read on the forward strand.
ACATTAGGGGAATCACCTATTTTCCTGAGGTCTCAGTTCTCTCATCTGTAAAATAAAAGATTGTTACTAGAATATTCTTCCTGTTCTAAAAGTATATGATTACAGCTGTCAAAAATATTTACTGGGTCAAGCCAGAATGCAGGCTATTTTACTGCATTTTAATGTATGAGAGGTTTAAACAGAACAAAATCTTGCATTCCACCCTTTATGAAAGCCACAGTTAATCCAGAGAGGTGCAGCCCAAATTCAAGGTGTTCCTAAAGGCCCCCGGGAACTTTAAAATGCAAATAAATCACCTTCAGATTAAGTATTTGAGTGCAGAGAGACCTGACAAGGAAGTGTGTTTGATTCTTGGGGAGAATCAACCAAGAAGGACTCCTGAGAAGCCAGACAATTTGAAGATCCTGGCTGTGGAGCCCACTGGCAGTAGAATCCCCAGAGCCGAATTGGAGAAATTTTGACCCACACTTCTGGGAAAATGCTAAGTCTTAACACAAACACTAATGCAGATGATCATTAGCATTCATCCAGAGCAGACATGCATTCAGATTTGAAGACTTTGTAATATATGCAAAATTCTGGGCAATAAATTATGAGGAAAATGTTTGGAAATCAGAAAGCAAAAGACCTTTTGCATGTGGCACCTGGTCAGCAATCCTCCTTAGAGTCCGTTTTCCTCCCCTTAAAGAACAGCTCAAAGGCTGAAAGAGAATGGTGATAACACGTCTGCTTCTCCAGCTACACGGAGCAGCCCTGGACTCCAGGTTCGGCTCCCAGGTGCCCCTAGACTCCTCGTTTGTGCCTTTGACTATGGTGTCCCTGCTTGGAGCTGGAGTCAGCCTTCTTTTCTAAGGCAGGCCAGTGTGGCTGGAGTAGAAATGTGCAGAGCTTACAGGCAAGCTTGTGTTTTTAGATTTAAGATGTATTAAAAAGAATAGAAATACTACAAACATTTGGCTGCATTCTCACCACCCAGAAGTAACCAGTGTTTCCATTTGTTCATTCATTCTTGCTTCAGATAAAGTCCTAGCTTTTTCCCTCCAGAGCTCTTTTTCCTCATCTCTCCAGAAGCAATCACTATCATGAATTGGGTGTGTATTCTGCCAGTCGTTTGTGTTGGTTAAATCCAACTTTTAGAGTTGGAAGGCAGGTTAGGGCCTAATCTTTTTTATTTGAAAAATGATGACATTAAAGTCTAGAGGAATTAAATAATGCAAATTTATCTCTTTCTCTTTTGCTCTTTGCATATCCTTATTAAGTTCAACCTAAAGATGAGTATAACAGAAAGATTAACCCATTGTGAATTTATTCAGTGGATACTTTTTGCCTATTTTATGCTATGGTGATAGAAAAAAAAAGAGATAGAGAAAGAAGAAAAGAAAGAAAAAAGATATGGCATAATTTCTCTTATCAGGAAAGTGGTATTTCTTTAGAAAACAAGAAATTATACAAGATAGTGGAGGGGAGGAAAACATTTTTTTCCCTCTACCCATCTTAGGGTTATTAGCTAGGGCCTTGTAAATTAGACTGACAAAAGACAGATTAACAATAGGAAAACACCCAGAAGTTATTAACATGCAGCATATACACATAGGAGCATGGAGATGAGTAGCTCAGGGGTGGTTAGCACTTGGTCTTATATAGCATCTTAATGAAAGAACAATAGAGCTTAGAGGAGTGACAAGACAATGGGAAAGGACTTTCTACAGCAGCAGATGGTGGGAAGATAAACATATGGGTGAACTAATAGAAGATAAAGATTAGTGAATAGTTTGTTATGTAGAGTCCTCTGGTGTATCTCTGGGCTAACTAAGGGTCTAGACTCCTCTTGAGTCATTAACCCTGATTTTCTGAGGAGGGATGCCTTTATGAATGTATGTCCTGCATTGAGACAAATGAGCTTGTATCTGATTCTCAATTGCCTTCAGTTCAAAATAATCAGTGTGCCACAGGGGCATATTTTGGGAGGCATATTCTGTTACTCTTCAATAGGATAGGACTAAAGGTTAAATTACACACAATCAGCGTCAAGTATAGAAGAGTCAGAAGGCATTGTGCATCATCTAGAAGGGGAGAATCAGTACTGAGTGGGTTATTGGAGAAGGTTTTGCTCATGGAGACCAACTTTTCCTAGGCTGTGGTGGAAGGGTTGATATTGAGAGCCTGAGGCAGAATAGAAAGGAAGAAGGAATGAAAGATCCTGACCAGATATTCTGGGAGTAGTGGAAGGCAAGGCTACAAAAATGTGGAGGAGGCTGGGCGTGGTGGCTCACATCTGTAATATCAGCTACTTGGGAGGCTGAGGCATGAGAACTGCTTGAACCTGGGAAGTGGAGGTTGCAGTGAGCCAAAATCGTGTTGGGCAACAGAACAAGACTCTGTCTTCAAAATAATAATAATAATGATAATAAAATAAATGTTATAGAGTCATGGTGAAATATAGTATCATAATATAGTATATTATGTCATAATATAATATATTTTTTAAAATAGCATAGAGCATAGAAAACCAAACACACAGTATTTTTTTGTAAAAAAAAAAAAATGGATATGCACATAGAAAAAAGACTGGGGAAAAATATACCTGAATACCAACAATGACTATCTTTAGGAGGTAGAATTACTTCTGATTTCTATTTTCTTTTTTTGATATCCACATTTTCTAAAATTCCCTTCAATTAACATGCTTGCTTTTGTGGTAAGGAAATTATAAAAATTGCAAGCCATAATCATTATGCATTTGTTGAAATAATCTGACATCTCACTGAGCCAGAAAATTAATGAAATTATTTTCACCTACTAAAGTTAATTTTGCTTGTCTTGGAATCTGTGGTATAATGTTAACAGATGTCAAAATTTCCAAATGATTATGTGATTGAGAATGAAAACACACATTCCTAAGCTTAGAAGAGGTAAAATATAGCTTTTGAGGACTCCAGACTTGAACAAGGTAAATATTTAAAGGCTGAGTTAATTCCTTGAAGAAAACTGTGCTGCTTAGCCCGCCTCTTCAATTGAACAGTCTCACCTTCTAGACCGTATATCTGAAGTGTAGACTAATGTCAGTTGACTTTTATGTTTGATAAACTCCTCAAACTCTTATTTCTTGCTTAAAATTAAATACATCCAAGCAAAAAACAACAGGCGTTTTTTTTCCTGAAGATTTGTCACTAGCTTACCAATAACTTTTGGAAAGTTTCTTAATCATTTATAGCTTTGTATTCCCTCCAGTAGAAAATAAGGGACTCAGTGCTGGGCTCAAGGAGGCCAAGGTGGAAGGATCATTTGAAGTCAGGAGTTTGAGACCAGCCTGGGCAACACAGTGAGACTCTATCTCTATGAAAAATAAAAAAGAAAATAAGGGACCAAGAAAGTTTTCCTCTAGCTTTAAACTCTCTAATATAATGATTATTTTAAAAAGTTCACGTTCAAATTGCTGTATGTGCATACAGGATCATTCTGAAAGAAAGAGGAACCTCAAGTAATTTCCGGTTTTGTCTCCACTTGTACCAAAAGTTGTGTTCAGGGGACAGTGAAAAGTTCCTATTGTATTTGAATTGTGTGCCCTTTATATAGGGCTAACAACCAATCCAAATGGAAAACTTTGCTCTGTGTCACCTGATAGTAAATCACTGTAAAAAATACACATACGTGAGTAATGGTACTCATTAGTTTTTCCCTCTTGTGCGTGTATGTGTGCATGCGCACACACAAAAAGTCAAAAGCAGTAGAACAGCTTAGCTGGCAGAGGGCAGCTAATGATGACAGCATGCCAGGATCCCTGAGTAAAAAGCATAAAAAACTATATTGGTCACAGATTTGACTATTTAAATAAATAAAAAAGCAAACAAACAAATAAACAAGAGAAACCATTGCAAGGATAAATAACCAAGTGTCAGGACTCAGGTGAATGACTGATTCAATTGCATAGAGCTGGAATCCAAGGAAAAATTTGAAAATAAAAAAATATATAATTATTCCCATAAAAGATTTGTCTAGCTCCTGGTACTTGTCAAGAATAACTGACATGAATTTTATTATTATACTTTAAGTTCTGGGATACATGTGCAGAATGTGCAGGTTGGTTACATAGGTATACACGTACCATGATGGTTTGCTGCACCCATCAACCTGTCATCTACATTAGGTATTTCTCCTAATGCAATCCCTCCCCTAGATCCCCACCCCGCAACAGGCCCTGGTGTGTGATGTTCCCCTCCGTGTGTCCATGTGTTTTCATTGTTCAACTCCCACTAATGAGTGACAACATGTGGAGTTTGGTTTTCTGTTCCTCTGTTTGCTAAGAATGATGGTTTCTAGCATCATCCATGTCCCTGAAAGGACATGAACTCATCCTTTTTTTTTTTTTTTTTAATTGTACTTTAAGTTCTAGGGTACATGTGTACAACGTGCAGGTTTGTTACATATGTATACATGTGCCATGTTGGTGTGCTGCACCCATTAACTCATCATTTACATTAGGTATATCTCCTAATGCTATCCCTCCCCACTTCCCCCTCCCCACAATAGGACCCGGTGTGTGATGTTCCCCTTCCTGTGTCCAAGTGATCTCATGGTTCAATTCCCACCTATGAGTAAGAACATGCGGTATTTGGTTTTCTGTTCTTGTGATAGTTTGCTGAGAATTATGGTTTCCAGCTGCATCCATGTCCCTACAAAGGACACAAACTCATCCTTTTTTATGGCTGCATAGTATTCTGTGGTGTATATGTGCCACATTTTCTTAATCCAGTCAGTCACTGATGGACATTTGGGTTGATTCCAAGTCTTTGCTATTGTGAATAGTGCTGCAATAAATATACGTGTGCATGTGTCTTTATAGCGGCATGACTTATAATCCTTTGGGTATATACCCAGTAATGGGATGGCTGGGTCAAATGGTATTTCTAGTTCTAGATCCTTGAGGAATCGCCACACTGTTTTCCACAATGGTTGAACTAGTTTACAGTCCCACCAACAGTGTGAAAGTGTTCCTATTTCTCTGCATCCACTCCAGTACCTGTTGTTTCCTGATTTTTTAATGATCGCCATTCTAACTGGTGTGAGATGGTATCTCATTGTGGTTTTGATTTACATTTCTCTGATGGCCAGTGATGATGAGCATTTTTTTCATGTGTCTGTTGGCTGTATGAATGTCTTCTTTTGAGAAGTGTCTGTTCATATCCTTTGCTCACTTTTTGATGGAGTTGTTTGTTTTTTTCTTGTAAATTTGTTTGAGTTCTTTATAGGTTCTGGATATTAGCCCTTTGTCAGATGATTAGATTGCAAAAATTTTCTCCCATTCTGTAGGTTGAGAATACCACTCTGATGGTAGCTTCTTTTGCTGTGCAGAAGCTCTTTAGTTTAATTAGATCCCATTTGTCAATTTTGGCTTTTGTTGCCATTGCTTTTGGTGTTTTAGACATGAAGTCCTTGCCCATGCCTATGTCCTGAATGGTATTGCCTAGGTTTTCTTCTAGGGTTTTTATGGTATTAGGTCTAACATTTAAGTCTCTAATCCATCTTGAATTAATTTTCGTATAAGGAGTAAGGAAAGGATCCAGTTTCAGCTTTCTACTTATGGCTAGCCAATTTTCCCAGCACCATTTATTAAATAGGGAATCCTTTCCCCATTTCTTGTTTTTGTCAGGTTTGTCAAAGATCAGATGGCTGTAGATGTGTGGTATTATTTCTGAGGGCTCTGTTCTGTTCCATTGGTCTATATCTCTGTTTTGGTACCAGTACCATGCTGTTTTGGTTACTGTAGCCTTGTAGTATAGTTTGAAGTCAGGTAGCAGGATGCCTCCAGCTTTGTTCTTTTGGCTTAGGATTGTCTTGGCAATGCAGGCTCTTTTTTGGTTCCATATGAACTTTAAAGCAGTTTTTTCAAATTCTGTGAAGAAAGTCATTGGTAGCTTAATGGAGATGGCATTGAATCTATAAATTACTTTGGGCAGTGTGGCCATTTTCACAATATTGATTCTTCCTATCCATGAGCATGGTGTGTTCTTCCATTCGTTTGTGTCCTCTTTTATTTCACTGAGCAGTGGTTTGTAGTTCTCCTTGAAGAGGTCCTTTACATCCCTTGTAAGTTGGATTCCTAGGTATTTTATTCTCTTTGAAGCTATTGTGAATGGGAGTTCATTCATGATTTGGCTCTCTGTTTGTCTGTTACTGGTGTATAAGAATGCTTGTGATTTTTGCACATTGATTTTGTATCCTGAGACTTTGCTGAAGTTGCTTATCAGCTTAAGGAGATTTTGGGCTGAGACAATGGGGTTTTCTAAATATGCAATCATGTCATCTGCAAACAGGGACAATTTGACTTCTTCTTTTCCTAACTGAATACCCTTGATTTCTTTCTCTTGCCTGATTGCCCTAGCCAGAACTTCCAACACTGTGTTGAATAGGAGTGGTGAGAGAGGGCATCCGTGTCTTGTGCCAGTTTTCAAAGGGAATGCTTCCAGTTTTTGTCCATTCAGTATGATATTGGCTGTGGGTTTGTCATACATAGCTCTTATTGTTTTGAGATACGTTCCATCAATACCGAATTTATTGAGAGTTTTTAGCATGAAGGGCTGTTGAATTTTGTCAAAGGCCTTTTCTGCATCTATTGAGATAATCATGTGGTTTTTGTCTTTGGTTCTGTTTATATGCTGGATTACGTTTATTGATTTGCATGTGTTGAACCAACCTTGCATCCCAAGGATGAAGCCCACTTGATCATGGTGGATAAGCTTTTTGATATGCTGCTGGATTCGGTTTGCCAGTATTTTATTGAGGATTTTTGCATCAATGTTCATCAGGGATATTGGTCTAAAATTCTCTTTTTTTGTTATATCTCTGCCAGGCTTTGGTATCAGGATGATGTTGGCCTCGTAAAATGAGTTAGGGAGGATTCCCTCTTTTTCTATTGATTGGAATAGTTTCAGAAGGAGTGGTACGAACTCCTCGTTGTACCTCTGGAGGAATTCAGCTGTGAATCTGTCTGGTCTTGGACTTTTTTGGGTTGGTAGGCTATTAATTATTGCCTCAATTTCAGAGCCTGCTATTGGTCTATTCAGGGATTCAACTTCTTCCTGGTTTAGTCTTGGGAGGTGTAAGTGTTCAGGAAATTATCTATTTCTTCTAGGTTTTCTAGTTTATTTGCATAGAGGTGTTTATAGTATTCTCTGATGGTAGTTTGTATTTCTGTGGGGTTGGTGGTGATATCCCCTTTATTATTTTTTATTGCATCTATTTGATTCTTTTCTCTTTTCTTCTTTATTAGTCTTGCTAGCAGTCTATCAATTTTGTTGATCTTTTTCAAAAAACCAGCTCCTGGATTCATTGATTTTTGAAGGGTTTTTTGTGTCTCTATCTCCTTCAGTTCTGCTCTGATCTTAGTTATTTCTTGCCTTCTGCTAGCTTTTGAATGTGTTTGCTCTTGCTTCTCTAGTTCTTTTAATTGTGATGTTAGGGTGTCAATTTTAGATCTTTCCTGCTTTCTCTTGTGGGCATTTAGTGCTATAAATTTCCCTCTACACACTGCTTTAAATATGTCCCAGAGATTCTGGTATGCCATATCTTTGTTCTCATTGGTTTCAAAGAACGTCTTTATTTCTGCCTTCATTTTGTTATGTACCCAGTAGTCATTCAGGAGCAGGTTGTTCAGTTTCCATGTAGTTGAGCAGTTTTGATTGAGTTTCTTAGTCCTGAGTTCTAGTTTGATTGCACTGTGGTCTGAGAGACAGTTTGTTATAATTTCTGTTCTTTTACATTTGCTGAGGAGTGCTTTACTTCCAACTATGTGGTCAATTTTGGAATAAGTGCGACGTGGTGCTGAGAAGAATGTATATTCTGTTGATCTGGGGTGGAGAGTTCTGTAGATGTCTATTAGGTCCGCTTGGTGCAGAGTTGTGTTCAATTCCTGGATATCCTTGTTAACTTTCTGTCTCGTTGATCTGTCTAATGTTGACAGTGGGGTGTTAAAGTCTCCCATTATTATTGTATGGGAGTCTAAGTCTCTTTGTATGTCCCTAAGGACTTGCTTTATGAATCTGGGTGCTCCTGTATTGGGTTCATATATATTTAGGATAGTTAGTTCTTCCTGTTGAATTGATCGCTTTACCATTATGTAATGGCCTTCTTTGTCTCTTTTGGTCTTTGATGGTTTAAAGTCTGTTTTATCAGAGACTAGTATTACAACCCCTGCTTTTTTTTTGTTTTCCATTTGCTTGGTAGATCTTCCTCCATCCTTTTACTTTGAGCCTATGTGTGTCTCTGCATGTGGGATGGGTCTCCTGAATACAGCAAACTGATGGGTCTTGACTCTATCCAATTTGCCAGTCTGTGTCTTTTTATTAGACCATTTAGTCCATTTACATTTAAGGTTAATATTGTTATGTGTGAACTTGATCCTGTCATGATATTATCTGGTTATTTTGCTCACTAGTTGATGCAGTTTCTTCCTAGCATCGATGGACTTTACATGTTGACATGTTTTTGCAATGGCTGGTACCTGTTGTTCCTTTCCATGTTTAGTGCTTCCTTCAGGATCTCTTGTAGGGCAGGCCTGGTGGTGACAAAATCTCTAAGCATTTTCTTGTCTGTAAAGGATTTTATTTCTCCTTCACTTATGAAACTTAGTTTGGCTGGATATGAAATTCTGGGTCGAAAATTCTTTTCTTTAAGAATGTTGAATATTGGCCCCCACTCTCTTCTGGCTTAGAGAGTTTCTGCCAAGAGATCTGCTGTTAGTCTGATGGGCTTCCCTTTGTGTGTAGCCTGACCTTTCTCTCTGGCTGCCCTTAACATTTTTTCCTTCATTTCAACTTTGGTGAATCTGACAATGGTGTGTCTTGGAGTTGCTCTTCTCGAGGAGTATCTTTGTGGCGTTCTTGGTATTTCCTGTATTTGAATGTTGGCCTGCCTTACTAGGTTGGGGAAGTTCTCCTGGATGATATCCTGCAGAGTGTTTTCTAACTTGGTTCCATTTTCCCTGTCACTTTCAGGCACACCAATCAGACATAGATTTGGTCTTTTCACATAATTCCATATTTCTTGGAGGCTTTGTTCATTTCTTTTTACTCTTTTTTCTCTACACTTCTCTTCTCGCTTCATTTCATTCATTTGATCTTCAATTGCTGATACTCTTTCTTCCAGTTGATCGAGTCAATTACTGAAGCTTCTGCATTTGTCACATAGTTCTCGTGTCATGGTTTTCATCTCTATCAGTTCTTTTAAGGTCTTCTCTGCATTGATTATTCTAGTTATCCATTCATCCACTCTGTTTTCAAGGTTTTTAGTTTCTTTGCACTAGTTACGTAGTTCCTCCTTTACCTCTGAGAATTTGATCGACTGAAGCTTTCTTCTCTCAACTCATTGAAGTCATTCTCTGTCCAGCTTTGTTCCATTGCTGGTGATGAGCTGCATTCCTTTGGAGGGGGAGATGCGCTCTGATTTTTTGAATTTCCAGCTTTTCTGCACTGCTTTTTCCCCATCATTGTGGTTTTATCTACCTTTGGTCTTTGATGATGGTTATGTACTGATAGGGTTTTGGTGTGGGTGTCCTTTCTGTTTGTTAGTTTTCCTTCTAACAGTCAGGACCCTCAGCTGTAGTTCTGTTGGAGTTTGCTTGAGGTCCACTCCAGACCCTGTTTGCCTGGTATCAGCAGCGGAGGCTGCAGAAGATAGAATGTTGCTGAACGGCGAGTGTTGCTGTCTGATTCTTGCTCTGGAAGCTTCGTCTCAGGGGTGTACCCCACCGTGTGAGGTGTGAGGTGTCAGTCTGCCCCTAGTGGGGGATGTCTCCCAGTTAGGCTACTCAGGGCTCAGGTACCCACTTGAGCAGGCTGTCTGTCCGTTCTCAGATCTCAACCTCCATGCTGGGAGATCCACTGCTCTCTTCAGAGCTGTCAGACAGGGGCATTTACCTCTGCCGAGGTTTCTGCTGCTTTTTGTTTAGCTATGCCCTGTCCCCAGAGGAGGAGTCTACAGAGTCAGGCCGGCCTCCTTGAGTTGTGGTGGTCTTCACCCAATTTGAGCTTCCCAGCAGCTTTGTTTACCTACTTAAGCCTCAGCAATGGTGGGCGCCCCTCCCCCAGCCTCACTGCCACCTTGCAGTTAGATCTCAGACTGCTGTGCTAGCAATGAGGGAGGCTCCATGGGCGTGGGACCTCTGGGCCAGGTGTGGGATATAATCTCCTGGTGTGCCGTTTGCTAAGACCCTTGGTAAAGCACAGTATTAGTGTGGGAGTTACCCAATTTTCCAGGTGTTGTGTGTCTCAATTTCCTTTGGCTAGGAAAAGGAATTCCCTTCCCCCTTGTGCTTCCCAGGTGAGACGATGGCTCGCCCTGCTTCAGCTCTCGCTGGTCGGGGTGCACCCATGGACCAGCACCAACTGTCCAACATGCCCCAGTGAAATGAACCCAGTACCTCAGTTGAAAATGCAGAAATCACCCGTCTTCTGTGTCACTCACGCTGGGAGCTGGAGGCTGGAGCTGTTCCTATTTGGCCATCTTGGGTGCACCCTCCGAACTCATTCTTTTTAATGGCTGCATAGTATTCCATGGTGTATATGTGCCACATTTTCTTTATTCAGTCTATCATTGATGAGCATTTGGGTTGGTTCCAAGCCTTTGCTATTGTGAATAGTGCTGCAATAAACATACGTGTGCATGTGTCTTTATACTAGAACTTAAACAAATTTACAAGAATAAAACAACCCCGTCAAAAAGTCGGTGAAGGATATGAACAGACACTTCTCAAGAGAAGACATTTATGCAGCCAACAAACATACGAAAAAAAGCTCATCATCGCTGGTCATTAGAGAAATGTAAATCAAAACCACAATGAGATACCATCTAATGCCAGTTAGAATGGCGATCATTAAACAGTCAGGAAACATTAGATGCCGGAGTGGATGCGGAGAAATAGGAACACTTTTACACAGTTGGTGGGAGTGTAAATTAATTCAACCATTGTTGAAGACAGTGTGGCAATTCCTCAAGGATCTCGAACCAGAAATACCATTTGACCCAGCAATCCCATTACTGGGTCTATACCCAAAGGATTACAAATCATTCTAGTATAAAGACATGATTTTTTTAAAAAAGTAAAACACCTTTCTTTCTTGTTTCATTATATATCATGAATTTGGATGAAATTTCGAAGTTTTAGTCCAGAAAATTTGCTTTTGAAACAAAAACCCTTTGTTCTTTAGATACCAAACATTTCTTAGAGCATCTTAGATGTTAAGCATTCTACAACATTTGGCCTTAGCTGGGGTGTAATAATAGAAAGAGCAGGCAGAGGTATCTGCAGCTGAGATTTTGGTAAGCAATCAAAAAGTGACGACTGTTGCTTTTATTTCAGCTGTATTATTGTTTTCTGCTACCCTAATTCCCAATCTCAAAATTGATTGAGTTCATGGTAAATATTTTGGAATATATTGTTAAGCTGTCTAGTGTTAGGAAATGGAGAAAGGCTATAAAAATATTAAAGAAATTAGTGTTATTTTCTCATAGCAGTGGCTAAGAATGAAATGAACGCCTCTCAACTTCACATCTTTCACACTTGCTTTGGATGTCCCAGCACCCAAAAATCTGTGCCTGGAGGTGGGCTCTGTGTGTGTGTACACACAAATACACCCACACCAAGTGGTGGGAAAATCTACAACTTGGGGATTCGGGATGCATGACACAGAGGAGGGGCATTATTTCCTGAGTTTTATTTGAAATTGTTAATATCAGAGAGGTAGGGAAACACAGCATGGCTGAACTTGTCCTTATATGTTCCCAAAAGCAAGCTAGTACTTTTTTTACTTGATATTATTAGAAACACAAAATGTGAATTTTTTTGTGTGTAGTTGAGTGTCACCAGAGACCAGGATGAAAATGATAAGGCTCCAGAGCCAACCTGGGCTGATGATCTGCCTGCCACTACCTCATCTGAGGCCACCACCACCCCCAGGCCACTGCTCAGCACCCCTGTGGGTGGGGCAGAGGGTAGGTAAACCAGAACTCCAAGTCCCATTTTGATTCTACAGTCTCGTGCACAGATTTGGTGCACAAAGGTAAGAGAGATCTGCCAACCTGCTACTGTATCTACAATGTGAGGAAGGCACAGGGTTACCCAGAGAGAAAATGTTATGATTCTAAATAAGCAGGACAAAATATAGTTTTCACTGGACTATATGTAGAATTTGAAAACTGGCTAGTTGCGGAGTAAATTTGGTCTATAAAGAATTTCAAAGTTCTTATAGTATTTATTATTTTAATTTGAATACTTTTAGAGGGGATTATATTCTCCTATTTGCCGTAGTCCATACTGCTCCCTATTATCTTACATGTACCCTTCACACATGTAGACATTTGAAGTTTTGACCCTTTTATTGCACAGGAAAGAGAAACAAGCTAAAATCTAGATTCTGATTCATTAACATGTTTTCTATAGAGTTCACATCTATAGAAAATGTATTATTATGTACATATTTTCTGCAGAATATGAGAGACAATTTTTGTGCTCAAAAGTTTAGATTAGCTTTAAAATGAATTAAATATATACATTATTTGGTTTTGGTTTTAAGGGCGGAGGTAGTAGAAATATATGACTCTTTTTCCATTTGGTCTAGGGAGTCTGCATAGTAGAGGTAGATTTAGAGGTAAGTTTTAGAAAATAAATGAATCAAGACATACCCCAAATCTGGGAAAATGGTTAAGGAAGATAGAGAGAGTACTGGTTTAGCTATTGCAAAATAAAGCTTCTGACATATAAATCCCAGACAGCAATTATCTATTTGGGGTTTTTTTGTTTGTTTTTTGGCTTCTCCTACCTTGGAATCACTTCCTCAAGTAGGAAATACTAATCAAGGCACTCCAGAGTACCACACAATAAAAAGGGATTTAGCAAATGAGGAGTTCCATAATTAAAGGAACCTTATCAGGACAATGTAACTTTATTGTTACAGCTATCCTATGCTTTCTTATAGTAGGTGTATTTCTACAATAAGACAATATGACATTAGAAGGTCATAGCATGTTTTTAGTGTCCTGCAAGAGCTGTTCTTTTTTAAAAATAGTTGTAATATAAAGACAGTCCTTCATTTTACTTTTTTTCCGTAACTGAAAGAGTTTTCCTTTCATAGTGGGCAATTGTGTGCGATCATAGTGGTGCTTTCTGTGAACAGAGTGGGAGGAAATGTGTACAGAAAGTGGAAATGTTATTCCATCTTTTCATTTGATTGTAAATCAAATCCAATGTAAATGAAAGAAGTCCTGTCTTTCTAATCCCCACAAAAGTATTAGCCAATGAAGTCTCACATAGGCCTTCAGAGAAATAAGCATTTTTAATGTGGTTTCATGAGGATCAAAAACCTTCATGTTTTCAAAAGAATTAATATCTAGTAGCAGAGTTTCAGGTGGTGAGGGAAATATTTTAGGCTTAGAACCATATTTTCTTGGTTGGTTCATTAGTGTGCATGAAGAATAAAGTTTATATAACTTTATAAGGTTTTTATTTTTCATGTCTTCAGTATAAGAAAAATCCATAACACATTTTCCTTTTCTCACTCTAGATCCTAGATGTTTGGAAGCCTTGAAGCCTGGAAACTGTGGTGAATATGTGGTTCGATGGTATTATGACAAACAGGTCAACTCTTGTGCCCGATTTTGGTTCAGTGGCTGTAATGGCTCAGGAAATAGATTCAACAGTGAAAAGGAATGTCAAGAAACCTGCATTCAAGGATAAGCAAGTAAATTGGCCTGTCTCTATCAAAAGCCTAGAACTCTCTAATTTCCACATATTCACCCAATACAAATACAGCACTATATTTGAGTGTATACTGAGTATTTACACCTTATAAATGTAATTGAAATCTCACTACAGCCCTAGGATGTAGGTATTATTAACCACTTATATAGGTAAGGAAGCTGAGTCTCTGAGAAGTTTAGTAACTTGTCAACTGACACCCAACTAAAAAGTGTCAGAGCTGAGGATTTAGACTTAGAGCTGTGTAACTTCAATACACAGACTCTATCTACTTCACAACCTGCAATGTGATTCTGATTCCTTTAATTCCTGTTGTATGTACTATGTCAGCTCAAGCCCCTACCCCTGCCCCTGCCCCTGCCCATACCTCCACCCACTCCCTCCCCAACCTCCTTATGTCCCTAACAGTAGCAAGACGTACGTGATAGGAAGGACTTTGGTGTGGGAATTAGAAATGATGTGAATGTTCATGCAGGAGTGCTGGGATAGGAGTAGGGATGGTGAAGGTAGTTAGATGTTTGCCTCACTTGCCCTGAAAGTGGTAACAGGAAGAAACCAATCCGAATTAAAATTACTTAAATGTATCACAAACTGTCACTTTGTATTCCTCCAACATGTTTGGTAACAAAGTGTTTAATGTATGTTAAAACAATATACCCTTTTATACCCTTCCATTAAGATATGTCAATGGGCCCTTCCATTTTATGGAGTGGAATTGGAAGGCTCTTGACAGCCAGGAACCACTTGAAGTTGCCATCCACTCTTGAACAGCATGTATTAAACAGAATTAAAGATAGGACTCACACTGAAAAGTGAGCCACCAAATTGAAATGCGAGTAATGGAGAGTAACAGAGAATTGACTCTGTCATTTTATAATACTTTTGCAAGATCCTGTCTGGGAAGAGCATTAGTTCTGATCTGAGTTCAGACTGCACTTGCATATTTTTTTTTTTTTCCCAGACTGAGTCTTGCACTGTCACCCAGGCTGGAGTGCAGTGGCACAATCTCGGCTCACTGCAACCTCCCCGTCCTGGGTTCAAGTGATTCTCCTGCCTCAACCTTCTGGGTAGCTGGGATTACAGGCACGCACTATCACGCCCAGCTTGACCTCGGGATCCACACGCCTCGGCCTCCCAAAGTGCGGAGATTACAGGCGTGAGCCACCCCGCCCAGCCACATATTTCATCTTACAAAACTCTTTCTAGGCTGGGCACTGTGGCTCACGCCTGTAATCCCAGCACTTTGGGAGGCTGAGGTGGGTGGATCACCTGAGGTCAGAAGTTTGAGAACAGCCTGGCCAACATGGTAAAACCCCATCTCTACTAAGAATACAAAAATTAGCTGGGCCTGGTGGTGCGTGCCTGTAATCTCAGCTACCCAGGAGGCTGAAGCAGGAGAATCGCTTGAACCTGGGAGGCAGAGGTTGCAGAGAGCCAAGATCGCGCCACTGCACTCCAGCCTGGGTGACAGAGCGAGACTCTGTCTCAAAACAAAAACAAAAACAAAAACAAAAATACTTTCTCCTTCTATCAGGTCTACCCTCATTCAATTCAACAGTGCAAAAAGGAGCACTCAAGAAGGAGATAGAAGAATAGCCATCTTGGCAGAAATAATGATATATATATAATTTTTTTATTTAATTAAAATTGTGTTATGTAATATTTGATACTACAAAAGAAGATAATGTATCATGCTTGTCATTTTAAAAACACAATAAGATGAACACCAGTGAACACATCACCTAGAGAATGAAGCAAACATCACAAATTCTACCGAAGCTTCCCGTGTGGCCCTCTGCCATCCCAGCCCTCTGTTCCATGCCAGGGATATCCCATTTTGAACTTCGTGTTTACCACGTCAATGTGCTGTTGACTTTTATAGGCAATTTTACATGTAAAATTCTATATATCTCTATGTGTCACTAAACAATAAATATTTAGCCTTGCTTATTTTAGAGTTTTACAGAAATGGTGTCAATGGTGTCATACGCTAGTCTTCCACAACTTACCATGTTCATTCAATATTATAACTAATCCATATATTTTATGATACATAAATGTACTCCTAAATAATTTCTTATTTAGCTTTTTTGAGCTTTTAAAAACTTGCATCATAATATGCAATTCTCTACAACTCACTAGATTATTACATTATAATTCATAGATGTTCATTTACTTCCACGGTTGTATATTTATGTGAATATACCACAATATGCCTCATCTGTGATCAGTTAAGTTCTTCTATTTCATTTTCCTCAGTATTCTGCCACTGTTGCTGTGAATGTTCTTATTCATGTCTCTGAGTACACATACACCAGTGTTTGTCTGGAGTATATTCCCCAAAAGTAGGATTTCTGGGTTGCAGAGTATGTAAGCGTTCAAAACTAGTGTATCATACCCATTTGTTTCCTGAAGTGTCTGAGCCAATTTATTATAAATTCCCAGCAGTTGCCTATAAAAGTTCCCATTGTTTGATATTCTTATCAGCACTTAGTATTATCAGATTTCTTGATTTTGCTAGTATAGGTGTAAAATGGTATCTTATTTTATTTTATATTTGTTTTTGAGATGGAGTGTTGCTCTGTTGCCCAGTGTTACAGTGGTACAATTTCAGCTCACTGCAACCTACACCTCCTGGACTCAGGTGATCCTCTCACCTCAGCCTCCTGAGTAGCTAGGACTACAGCTGCCTGCCACCATGCCAAGCTAACTTTTGTATTTTTAGTAGAGGTGGGGTTTTGCCTTGTTGTCCAGGCTGGTCTCGAACTCCTGGCCTCAAGTGATCCATGAGCCTCAGCCTCCCAAAGTGTTTGGATTATACGTGTGAGTCACTGCGTCTGGCCAGTATATTATTTTTATTTGCCTTTCTCTGGTGACACCTTACCATGTTTATTTACCTTCTGTGCTGCTGCTTCTGCGAAATACCTGTTTATAATTAGGAAAGATTTTCTTTATTGGATTGTTTGTCTTTTCCTTATTGAGTTCTTGGAATTCCCATATATGTGAAATCTAAATCTTTGCTAATTATTTCTGTTGCTAATATCTTCATAGTGTGTCTTTTTACTTTTTTCTTGTTTAAAAAAACTCAATTTTAATGCAGTCCAATTTACCCATCTTTCGTTTTGTGGCTGGAACTTTTGTTCCTTCTTTACGCCACTTAGCCTGTCAGCCTCTCAGCCATCTTTCTCAGGTGAGAAACTTCCCTAGGACAAAAATGACTCTGAGTGCTGGCTCCACCTCACTAGATAATCATCTTCATGCCAGGTAACTTCTTAGGAGCCTGTTAGCTCTTTGGTGTCAGAGGCATCCAAACCAGAGTGACTCCACCTTGAATAAAAGCTGCGTAAAGCCAAACCTGCTGGGTAACATTCCCAGGAAGTTAGGTACTCTTGGTCACAAGATATTTATGGTTAAGGGAATAAGTTAATGGTGCTAACTAATTAAGTAAGACTCAGAAGTTATGGAAGTATCCCAATATTTTAAGAACAAAAAGCATTCTTAGTTTTAGAGTTTCACTTTAGAAATAACAATATACTCATAGATTCTTGCTGAAATCAATAGTTGCAGAAGAGAATAACAATACTAATAGCCTGTCACAAGCTGATCACAAGCCTTTATAATAAAGCACATTGTTTTTAGCTCGAATACCCTATATAAGCAAGTATTAGGTTTAGGTAGGGGCGTTCCTCCTCTTGCTTTTTGAGGACACCCTACTCTGTAATAAGACTAGTCTCTAATAAACTATCTTAATTTCACTATACTTTGATACTTGCCCTGAATTATTTACTGCATGCAATCCATGAACCAGCTCTTGTGGTCTGGGTTGACACCCCTTTTCCAGTAACATTGGTGATTTCTAGGTGCTTAAAAAAAATTTTTTTTGGCCAGTTGCCGTGGCTCATGCCTGTAATCGCAGCACTTTGGGAGACTAAGGTGGGAAGATCGCTTGAGCCCAGAAGTTTCAGACCAGCCTGGGCAACATGGGAAAGCTCCATCTCTACAAAAAAATTTAAAAATTAGCCAGACATCATGATGGGTGCCGGTAGTCCCAGCTACTTGGGAGGCTGAGGTGGGAGGATCACTTGAGTTCAGGAGGTCAAGGTTGCAGTCAGAGTGACACCAAGACCCCATCTCAAAAAAAAAATTTTTTTTCCCTTTACCTTCTTTAGTTGTCCTTAGCATGAAAATGGGTATGAGTTATAGAAATAGCCTTTACCATATTTTTTGTTGTAGGATGGAGAGCTATGGGTATTTTTTCATTTCCTGGATGCCCACAGTGCATTAAAACATAGGTATTGGTCACCATATTGTTGTTGGAAAGTAGAAGAACCCTTTAGAGTATCTAGGCTGCTATTTTGACAGGAGAAAAAGTACTTACATTTCTTGTTCAAGATTTTCACAACTTTGCCCACATAGAAAACTGATATGGAAGCATGTTGTAAATGTTGACTTGGGTGTTTGTCCCTTTGTCTGCAATGTCCTTCTCCTCCTTCTCTGAATGACCACATCTTAATACTGCAAGGACAACCTGAAGACCTTTTCCTTTGTGGTACCCTCTCGTCTCTACCAATTGAGTGGCAACCAAAATGAGTGGCTGAAGCACGGGTCTCAATGATCGAAGTTTATTAAGCCAGCTTTAGGGCAAATCCAGGGAAAACACCCATTTGAAGGAGGTTTCAGAAAGTTTAGTATTTATACATTTCTGCAAAGTGGGGAAGGCATGTAGGAAGAGGGGCAGCTAGCCGGTAAGGCAAATAGTTATTTTCCCGTGTGTCCTTCATTAGTGCCCAGATCTACATTTTACACAAGACAAGTTGAAAGTCTGAAGAGAAAAAGAGAGTGAAGCAAGAGCCAATTATGTAGATATCTCTGGGCAGGTGGAGAAAAGATTGATCTCTTGTCTTTGTCGTGCACCTGGGAAGATAAACTTGTAATCAATATTATCAGCGTGGAATTGAACAGACTTCAGTTTAGGAACTAGACTTGGATTGTAGACCTATAGTTACAATTGGCATGTCCTTGCTTGTGGGAGGCCAGGAAAGAATTTATCTATGAATGATCTGTTGGGCGCAGTGCTTTCCGGATGCCTAATGCCTTTTACCTTTCCATGGGGATCTGGCTGATGCACAATGTTAGTAACAGCTATTCATTTGGAAGAAGAGTAGTGCAATGACTCAGCCCCAGGCTTAATCTTTTCTTTTGCATAAGAATTTGAGGAGGTCCCGAGATTTTTTTCCTTTCCCTTACGTGGTTCACCCACTCCCAACACTGAGGACCCAAAGCCCTTGGCTTATGCCTCCATTCTGCACACTGACGTCAGGCTGAGCTACTTTGCTCTTAGTTGAGTTACATCTGCATTGATTTCCTTTCGCTGCTATAACAGATTACTACAGATTTGATGGCTTAAACAATAACAGTGTGTTATGTTATGATTTTGTAGGTCAGAAGTCTGATGAAGGTCTCACTGGGCTAAAATCAAGGTGTCCCTAGGACTGTGTTTCTCCTGGAGGATCTGAGGGAGAATTCATTTCCTTGTCTTTCCCAACATCTAAAGGCCACCCACATTCCTTGGCTCATAGTTCCTCTATTTTTAAAGCCAGCAACAGCAGGTTGGGCCCTTCACATTCTGCCATCCTTCTGGTTTTCTGAGTAGAGTTGGGAAAGATTTTCTGCTTTTAAGAACTCATGTGATTAGATTAGGCCCACCTGAATAATCTAGAATAATCTTGCTACCTCAAAGTCCTTCAGTTTAGTTACATCTACAAAGTCCCTTTTGCCATGTAACGTAGCATATATACAGGAGAGTTTAGGGAGCAGACATCTTTGGGGCCATTATTCTATCTACCACAGCAGCTGTGTCCTCTGCCTGCTCTCTGAGTTACTTACCAGCGAAGACATGCCTTGTTTATCTTTGTATCCCTAGTTCCTTACATTTAAGAAGAATTCAATAAATTAAAAAACTGAACTCATTTTATGAAAGTCATTACAGAACTAATTCATTTAAAGTCACACCAGACTGTAAAAATTAGGAATCCTTAAAGCCTGTTTTAATCAAGTTAAGAAAATATGGGCTCTTAGAATTACCAAGCAATTTTAGAGTCTTCCAATCCTATGTCCCCTCTGTTCCTATTGTAACCTTTAGACAAATACCCCAAGCAACTGGGCATTCTTGGGGTTTCAGGAAGGTTATTATCTCTTCCAAGGGCAGCTCATTCTTAGAGAACACTGACTCCCACTGCTGTAATCGGAGCTGGATATCTTCTGTGGCTTCTGGCCTCCTACTCTGACCTTGTGAAGCCAATCATAATAATTGTGTTAGTATTTTAAGACAGTCAATATATCCTCTCTCATTCTGGCTGCTGCTGCAGCTTCTCCTGTTTCCATGGCTCTTTTACCATCCTATCCTCTAATTCTGAGCATGCCCTCTGGCTTGTAAGGATGTTCTTGGTGACTAAAGTCGGGGAGAAGAACAAAGCACCATGTTCCTTGTTCTAATTCTTATATTCTTGTGGATTCCACCTCGGATGGCTGCCACATCAATAAAAGACAAAATGTCCCTCTAGTTTGGCAGCAGAACAAAACTGAGAAATTACATAGTCAGAATTCTAAATTAACAAGTAAACTGGGACTTGTGGATTGCATAGACAGCAAAGACTTTCTCTGTTTTTCTCTGAAATTGACTAGAGGCTTAAATTTTATTTTCACCACCCTTCAGATTTGCCCTTAAACTTCACACTCAGTTTCTTGACATTATTTGTCAATGCTAATGGAATGCTCCAGCTATTTCCTTCTTGGCATATCAGTTGGTATTATGTTAAATGTATCATCTGGATACTTTTCTTCTGTACATCTTAATGAGGAGTGCTATGGTTTGCCAGTATCTGCAACTTGGGATTTTTCTCAAACTGATTCCACTAAGAATAAATCACTGCTCAGACTTGCCTTCAGCTGTTTCTTGTTTGTTTGTTTGTTTGTTTAAAAAAACCAAAAAACAGAATATCTCCCTGCTGGAAAATAAAACAAAACAAAAACAACTCTTGCTCAGTGGGTCTGGTCTATCTGACTTCTTCCTGTTCCTCTCCACCCTGAGACTGTCATTGCACCTGGCTTCCAAATTGACTTCCTCTTCTCTAGTCTTTATCTGCCCAGTACTGTGGAGTTACAGTAATTCTGATTCAATTATTTTCCTCCTTCAAGCGTGTTAAGGGCCCTTCATATTCTTAAAGAGAAACGGCAAACCTTTTAGCATCATATTCAAGGTTTTTCAGGACCTCTCTGTCACTTATATTTCCAGGTTATCTCTCTCCATGTCCTTAAACGTGTTCTTCAATTCAGCTATACTGAACTATTTGCTTCTTTTTGAGAGCACTATTCACTTCCCTTTGGAATTTTCCCTTCTTCACTCCCTCCCTTACTCTCTCCCTCTCTCCCTTTTTCTTTCTCTTCTTTACTTCCTTGCTTACCAAGATGAAGTAACAGGGACCAAATTCTCTCTCATGCCTGAAATAACCAAAAACAGATAAAATATATGAAAAGATGCTTTGCAAGACATAGTAAATCAGGCAAGGAAGAGCAGTGATCCCTGAGAGGCAGGAAAGAAAGTGAGGTGAGCCCTACAATGGCCCCAGCTTACTGCTTTGAGAGAGTTTCCAGGCCATCACACAGAGAGGGGACACCAAGTCAGAGGCTCGTAGTTTCCCAGAATGGAGGGGGAAATACTGGAGTCCAGGAAGACTAAGGCAGCTAGAATTCTGAGGGAAGAGTACTGTAAAGAAAGGAATTTCATAGAAAGAAAACTTAGGAGATCTGCAGAGGGTTCGCCCTGAGCATTTGGTTAAGTACTGAGGGGTGAATGCAAGTGAGGAAACTACCCAACGCCAGTAACAGAACCAACTGAAAGGATTGGAGGGAGCAGGTGCTAATAGTGGGCTGGAAATAGTGCTTGTCACACCAGCCAGACTGGAAAACCTCAAGATTCACGAAGTATTGGATAGACTACATATTCTGGGCCATAAATAGGTGCTAATAAACTTAAAAGAACTCAAATCATACAAAGTATGTTCTCTTATCACAATGGATTTAAAATGGAAATCAATTATAAACAATATATTTGGAAAACTCTGAAATATTTCTAAACCATATAGAATACTTTAAGGTCCATATATCAAAAAATAAACCATAGAGGAATTTTTAAAATGTTTTGAATTGATTGAAAAGGACACAACATATCAAAATTAGTAGGTGGGTACTGTGGCTCATGCCTATAATCTCAGCTATTTAGCAGTCTGAGGAGGGAAGATTGCTTGAGACCAGGAGCTCAAGAGCAGCCTGGGCAACATAGTGAGATGCCATCTCTAAAAAAGTAATTAATAAAAATTGTCTGGGTGTTGTGGCAGGTGCCTGTAGTTCTAGCTACTGGAGAAGCTGAGACAGAAGGCTCACTGGAGCCCAGGAGTTCAAGGTTGCAGTGAACTATGATTGTGCCTTAAAAAATATTGTGGGGTGCTGCTAAAGCAGTACTTAGAAGGAAATTTATAGCACCAAATGTCTACTAGAAAAGAAGAAAGGTCTCGAATCAATGACTTAAGCATCCACCTTAAGAAATGAGAAAAGAAGAGCAAATAAGTAATATAAAACAGAGCAGAAACTAATGAAATAGAAACTGGAAAATAAATAGATATACGCATGTCAAAACTTTTTAAATTGTATGTTTTAAATATATGCAGTTTATTATATGTCATTTATATCTCGATAAAGCTTTTAAATATTTTTAAAAGTATCTTGTAGGAGGAGAGAGACTGAGTGAGTAAGAGTGTGCTAGAACTCACCAGAGACTGGAGATCTCTTATGAGCTTGGCATTTAAATTCACACTGCCCCTACCTAGAGGTGAATGTGTCTCCTTTGGTGACCTGAATCTGATTATCATATTAGCATCTCCTAATCTTAAGGGGAGAAGCTGGGGTTTTGAGAGATGGATGGAGATCCTCACCTCCCCCTTACACTACTTAACTCATAGAGCAGCTAGAATCACTCCAATGATAATTCCAAGTCCTTCTGAACCCCAACTTTACTCTCATTGTCCTTGTCTTAGTCAATGGCATCACAACGTATCCAGTTTCCCAAGCTTACCTTCAGCCGTTACCATCCTCTCCCTTTCTGTAACTCACTGAGTCCTGTCAATTAGACCTCAGAAATCTCTCACATCTGTTTCCTCCTCTATATGTTGACTTCTGCTATTTTTAAATGTTCTTCTTAGTTTTATTAGTTGCCATGCCAATTAATGCCTCATAGAATGATTAGAAATATTCTTCCTAAGATATATATCAGATTATTTTAAAGTATTACCCCTGTCCCCCATTGCCTGCATGATGAGGCTCAACTTCCTTACCAGGGCTGATAATGCCTTTCACAATCCAGCCTTCATCCTGTTTCAGCATCCCCTCCACACTTTATGTTTCAGCTCCAGCTGAAACTGGAGCTGAATAATTCCAAACATGTTAGGTTAATGTGCTTAATAATCCCAAACATATTAGGTTGAGCTTGT
Source organism: Theropithecus gelada (assembly GCF_003255815.1). Taxonomy (NCBI): domain Eukaryota; kingdom Metazoa; phylum Chordata; class Mammalia; order Primates; family Cercopithecidae; genus Theropithecus; species Theropithecus gelada. The sequence continues at coordinate 105,744,886 of NC_037670.1, forward strand.
TTTTGGTATTTTTGCCTTTGTGTCTTTGCACCTGCTGTTTCCTCTATCTCTTCTCCACATGGCAGTCTCCTACATACTATATAAGATTTAGTTAAAATATCATATCTTTGATAAAGTCTTCCTCATCTTTGCCCCAGAAATGGCCCCCTTTTATTTGACTCCCAAATGGTTTTGCTCCAGTGGTATTTACTAACAGCAACCTGGGGCAGTGAAGTTGGGCTGAGAGAAATGACTGAAATGCTGGTGTAAAAAGGAGGTAGCCAGAAGAGAGAGGAACTGCTTAGGTTGGACCCTGCAGTATTCTCCTTTCTTGGAGCCACTTAGAGACTGAGAACATTTTCAGAAATATAGCAATAAAATATGAACAGCCATTTTTCTTAGAATAGACATAAGAAGAAAGAGCTATGTTCTGGGTATTGAGAGGCTTGCAATCATTAACCCACCCACTGGGAAAGAATTGATTTGCTTAATGACAAAGGGAGCTGTATCATTCAAAGGAGACTGTAACAGGTATTTTAAGTCAGGGTTCATGCACCAGGGACAAGAAGGAGATCAGTCACTTCCCTACACTGCCTGGTATGGCCAAATACTAACTGAAAGCTCATATACATTGTTTTTTGCTAGTGTGGACATTATAATTCATTTGAATCAAGATCCATCACTACATGGAAAAAAGCATTCTGGTATTAAGAAGTGAAAGTCAGGTTTCTTAATTCATGTCTGCTAAAATCATCTTGCAACTGATTTATCTGATTTGTTTAAGAAAAATAATTTTAAATATCTTAAGATAATAAAGCTTTAAAACTTGACCCTATAGATAATACTTATACTTCCAGTATCAAAAGGCTCTGGCAAATAATTTTTAAGTGGAATGTTGGTATAACAATTGGGAAAGTTTTTCTCGTGATATATTTGCTATCTGCCTTTTCCCAGAACTGTTAGTTCAAATTAATGAATATCTCTCTGAAGCCCTTTTCCCAGTACAAATACTACCCCTCCTTCAGCTTATTTTTGTTTAACCTAGAGCTTAAATGAGTTTCCAAAATGAGTGAATTTTTCATTATTTTATTTTGAGAAAGATCTCTCAAATCAATTACTATAGGAAATTCAATGGTATCATTTGATTTCCTGAACCATCAACTATAATATAAAATAGACGTGAACATATTAAAGGGCTTGAGTCATTTTCTAGTATTTTCTGTATGTTTTCTTTAGTTTCTACTTCCACAATGGAAGAAATCTTTATTTTCATTCTAATTCAAACAACACTGTATCACCTTTAAGAGAGAGGGCTTTTGTAATTCTCTAGATTCTCTTCATTTTAGAAAGAGTGTTTAGAATGAGTACTTTAGTAAATATAGGTTCTTATTAATAAAAAATTTTGAATCAGTTTAAAATTAGAGACTTCCATTCCTAGCGATACACAGAACTACTTTATTTGGGCAAATCCTTATGATGAAAACAACTAATTTCTTGAAGAAAATTGAATACATTTCTTAAAAGATCTCTGAAATCTTAAAAAAATTATTAAAGCTAGCGAATGAGATATTAAGGGGCCCCAAGGCTAAAATCTAAGGGAAAATGGGAAATTAGAACAAGTAGTGGGACACTAGAGCTGATTTTGCCACCAAATACTTGTTATTTCAGAATGTCTTAAACTTTAGTTTTAATAGCTTCTGAATATAAAAAAGGCAAAATTTAAAGCTCAGGATCACACGAAATGAGGAGTTTAATAGGAGACCCCTCTACCAAAAAAACAATGACTGCAAAGCGACATGAAGGAGCTTGTGGATGATGAAAAATAGTCTATATTTGAAAACATAGAGATAATCTCAAGTTAGATGAAAAACATTAAGTCATCCAAGGAACTAAGAATCTCAAGCAGGGTGAATGCTAAGTAAACAAAAACCAAAAAACCAAAACATACATAGCCACATCATTGTCAAACTGCTAAAACCCAAGAATGAATGGAAAATCTGAGAAGCAACAAAAAGAAAAATGACACGTTACATTCAGGGGACCAACAAATGTGATTATCAGCTGACTTCCTGTAAAAAACAATGGAGGCCAGAAGACATTTTCACGTTTTCAAAATGCTGAATGACAAATATCTGCCAAAATGGAATTCGATACCAGTGAATAAAACTCTTCTTTTAAAATGAAGATTTAAAAAGAGACACAAAAAACAAAAACTGAAGATAATTATTTTCCAGTAGATATGTACTATAAAAAATGGTATAGGAAATTTTTTACCTAAAGGAAAATTATACCAGATGGTAATTTAGATCTACTGGAAGGAACGAAGAACACCAGAAATGGTAACTATGTAGGTAAAAGTAATATACAAATTAATTAGTACAAGATCTTGGATTTTATAATTTGATTTCCTGAGCCACCAAACACAAGATAATAATGAACATATTAAAAGCCTTGAGTAGGTTTCCATTATATTCTGTATGCCTTTTTTTAAGTTTCTACTTCCATCATGAGAAACTTTTATTTTTCTCTCAATACAAACAACATCATATAACTTTTAATAGGTAGGGCGTCTGTATTTTCTAATTTCTCACATTTTATTTTATTTTGCTGTTTCTAGTTACTTCATTAAGGGGTTCTTAATAAAATAGCATAATGTGCTGCTTTTGCAAATTCAGCAAGTATATCACACAAAAGAGAACACCCCCCGCCAACACACATACAGCTCTTCAGGTGAAAGGGGTGTGTGTGTGTGTGTGTGTGTGTGTATTTCTTGGCCAAACTCATTTCTCCTGCCCATTTTCTTTTGGTTGTGCACCTGCAATTTGATCTTGCACTGTAATAACTCAAGTTGCCTAATCTCATTATATTTGACTAAAAATGAAAAGCAGCATATGTAAGATACATTGACAGGTTTGTAAGAAAAACTGTTTAACCTTCCAGCAGATTGCAACAGTTTAATGCAGGGTTTCTTAGCCTTGTTAGTGTTGACATTTTGGCTGCATAATTCTTTGTCGTTGGGGGGAATGTCTTGTGTATTATAGATATTTAACATCATCCCTAGCTTCTATCCACTAGATGCTAATTTCTCACATTTTGGAAAAAAAATTCTATTACTTTTCTTAATGCATTTAAAAAACAGATGATGTGAAACAATACAAAAATTATTTCTCTGTAATTTTGGAATTTAGATCTACATAGTTGTAATATATATGACAAAATAGCACAAAGAAGGTGGATGGGGGTAAATGAAACTATATTGTTGCAAATTTTCTGTATTTTATCTGAAATAATTCAATATTAACTATAAGTAGATTGAGATAAACTAAAAATGCATATTATAATCACTAGAACAACTATTAAAAAATAATACAAAGAAATAGAACTAAAAAGTCGTTAGAGGATTACCCTGGCATACTAAAAATTATTTCATTAATACAAAAGGAGGCAGGAAAAGAAGAAAAAATATGAATAAAAGCCAGACAAGACAAATAATGAGACAATAGGCCAGGTGCAGTGGCTCCCACTTACAATCCAGACCCTGTCTCTACAAAATGAGAATAATGAGAACATAAATAGTAAAAGGACAGCCATACATCAAACTAACAGATAATTATATTAAATACAAGTAGACTAAATACTCATAAGACAAAGAATGTCAGGCTGGATTTTAAAAAGCAAGACTAAACTATATGTAATTAAGAAACATGACTGTCATGAATGTAAGAAATTAAGAAATGCACCTGCACCTTTATTTTTACTGTGTGTGGGGTTTTTTTTTGGGGGGGGGGTTTTGTTTTTTTTTAAGGTAGGGTCTCACTCTGTCACTCAACTGGAGTGCAGTAGTACAATATAGCACATTGCAGCCTCCAAACTCCTGGGCTCAAGCAATCTTCCCAACTCAGCCTCCCAAGTAACTGAAACTACAGGCATGTACAACCATGTCCAACTAATTTTTAATTTTTTTGTAGAGATCAAGTTGCATTATGTTGCTCAGGCTAGTCTCAAACTCCTGGCCTCAAGCTATACTCTCTCCTTGGCTTTCCAAAATGCTGGGATTATAGGCATGAATCACAGCAGTTGGCCCACAAATGCACTTTAAATATAGAAAGAGAAATATGTTCAGAGTAAAAAGATGAGAAAAATATACAAGGCAAAGAATAAGCATAATAATGCTGGAATGGACGTACTCATATATATTATAATATTCTGCATCTTTATTTGCCAAAACTTGTATAAAACTATGTACTTGAAGTGAGTGCATTTTTTATGTGTACATTATACCTTATGAAGTTGATTTTAAAATAAGTAACACATAGATTAACAGCCAATTATGTGTAGTAGAAGACAGAAAACTGGAAGATCATTCAGAAGACCTTCCCTAGCATGCAGCATGAGAAAGGATGAAGAGATTAAAAATAAAAAGGAAAAGTTAAGAGACATGGAAGTTAAAGTGAGCAGTCTAAGATTAATTGGAATTTTAGATTGAGAAGGAAAGAAAGAGGCATGAGGCATAGACAATTTTAAAAAGGTGATACCATGTGAAATTTTTCAGAACTGATGCAAGTTACCAATTTAAAAGTTCAAGAATCCCAGTGAATCTTAAGGAGGATAAATTTTAAAAACCTACACTTATATATATAATATGAAACTACAGAATACTAAAGACAAGACCAAAGTTTAAAATCAGACAGAGATTACCTCTAAGCAGGAGCAGTTAGATGTACAACTGGCTTCTTAATAAAATCAGTGGAAACTAAAGGACAGTGAAGGAATGTCTTTCATGTTTTGGAAGAAAGTAATTGCCAACCTAGAATTGTATTTCATGGCATGAGGGTGAAAATAGACATTTACTGATGAAAAAGAGTGAGGTCAACTCTAGAAAACTCTAAATAAGTTATAAAAAAAGTTATTTAGGCAGAAGGAAAATGATCCCCAGTGGAAAACCTGAAAGAATAAGGGGCAAATAAATTGATAAATATGTAGGTAAAAATAAATGAACATTGCCCAAATAGAATAATAATAATAATATGATGTTTTAAAAAGAATTAAAATGCAAAACAATGGTAATATATAAATCCAAAGTGAGTAAAAGGAGGTAAGATATTCTAATGTTCTGGTCTGAGGATGAAGATGTTGATTAACTATAGACTTTGATATGTGAAATACGCATGTGGAATTTTCTAGGAAAATCAATACAAGAATAGAAACAGAGGACATAGCTTCAAATCTAGTAGATGGAAAAAAAAAGGAAAAAGATAAAAGTATTTAATTAGTCCAAAAAAAGAAAGTAAGTAAAACAAAATGTTAGTCCTATCAGATAAATAAAAAGCCCAACACAAAGTGTTGGATTTAAACCAAAACATATTCATAATTATATTAAATGTATTCAGACCAAGCATTGCAATTAAGAAGCAAAGAGTAATAGATTGGATAAAAATATCTAACTATACATTCTTTTACCAGAGAAAATCTAAAACAGGCAAACAGGAAGAGTAAAAATAAAAGTATGGACAAAATACAACATGCTAATACTAACCAAATAAATGTTGGTGTAGTTATGTTAAAGTCAGACAAAGTGATATGAAGGCAAAAGAGCATTATTGGGATAAAGATTTCACTTCATAATGATAAAAGACTTGATACACCAAGAAGATATAATAATTTAAACTTGTATGTACCTAATAATATAACCTCAAAAGATATAAAGCGAAATGGATTGAACTATAAGGAGAAATGGATGGAGCCAAAATCACAGTGGGAGATTTCTCTCTTTGTAACTGAAAGAATTACACACACAAATCTTTAAGGCAATAGAATATTTGGATAACATGATTAAGTAATTTGATGAAATGGAAGTATATTGAACACTGTGCCTAACAGCTGCAGAATATATATTCTCTTCTTGTATAAATGAAATATTTACAAAATGTGACCATATACTGGGCCATAAAAAGCAAAGTTTCAACAAATTTCAAAGGCAAAGGATTTTCTCTGATAACAATGTAGTTAAACTAGAAATCAATGAAAAGTTCATTAAAATATCCTCATATATAAATGAAGAAACACATTTCTAAAATATTCATGAGTCATTAAAAATTCAAATACAAATTAGAAAATACTATATACCTAGAAAGATATAATTGAAGGAGTGCTTAAAAGGATAGTTCAAGTTGTAAATGTGTATAATAGAAAAGGCTGAAAATTAATAAGAAGTCAGGTGTGGTGGCACACACTTGTAGTCCTGGCTACCCTGGAGGCTAAGGTGGGAGGATTGCTTGAGCCTACAAGTTCGAGGCTGAGGCTGCAGTGAGCCATGATCATGCCAATGCACTCCAGCCTGGGTAACAGAGCATGACCTTATCTCTAAAAAATTTTAAAAGGAAAATAAATTTTAAAAAAGAAAATAATGAGATTAGAAAAGCATCAGCAAGAATAATTCTAAAAAAGCAAAATGAAGAAAATAAAGAACATAATTCAATGAAATAGAAAACACGAATAGATATGATCAGGGAAGCTGATTCTTTGAAAAGACTAATAAAATTGACACATCTCTGGTGAAGCTGAGCAGAGGAGAAAAAGAGGGCACAAATAATTATTATATCCTCCTTCTACATCATACACTGGGTGTCTGGAATCTTAGAATTTTCTGTTCAAATGGCTCGAAGCTTGTTTCCAGAGCCTGTTCTGGCCTTAAGTGGCCAAATGGCAGTGTTGCAAGGACTGTGGATAGCACACACAGAGGTGATGACTGTCTACCTATGCATGCGCATGGCTCTGTATGGGTAAGTACAGAATATAGTAGAATAGAGAAGGGCTTGGACCTTAGCCTGGAGCTGGGGTCATCTCTCCCCATGTGACTACATTTGGATGGAACTCTAATTCTTAGAGTCTAAGAATTCTAAATTCAAACCAGGTCTTCCTAGTCATTATAAAGGTATATTTACCAAGGTAAGAGGTTATGCCCAGATGGTGTGCAAGTCTACATTTTTTCCCTTCCCCAGAGTTTGCAAATGATTATGGATGGCCTCAGAGAACGGATATGTCATCTGTGTGTCAAGATGAGCCTGAAAGTACCCGGCAGTAATGTAGGTATAAGTATAAAAAACACAGATTAGAGATCAATCAGGATCTTGCTTAGGGGGAAAAAAAAGATGGGAAGTTGCAATTACTAGTACAAAGTACTTGGTCTAAGTGCAAATCAGTAATAAGGCAGCCAATGAGGAGTCACTGAGCTGATTGCTATGGCCTCATCATTCCCTGCTAAGAGGTTATATTTTCAGGAAAGCCAAGGAGCTCACTGAAGAGGCTGTTGTATATGGGAAAGGATCAAGAAAATCTTGACACAGTGAGCTGGAAAGTTTAGATATCAATAATAACAATATCAAGCAGTCCCAAGAATTTCATTTAGGTCAGAGCACACTCCTGACCTGGGCCAGGTTAGCAGGTTTTCCTATGTACTGTAGCACAATTTACTTCACCAGGAACACTGGAAAGTTCAAACAAGAGTTTGTTTGATATGGTTTTCAAAAATATTGGGATGGATAATTTTTTAAACTTTTATTACCAAAAAATAATAATGGGCCGGGCATGGTAGCTCATGCTACCATGGTGAAACCTGTCTCTACTAAAAATACAAAAAATTAGCTGGGCGTGGTAGTGTGCACCTGTAATTCCAGCTACTCTGGAGGCTGAGGCAGGAGAACTGCTTGTACCCGGGAGGCGGAGGTTGGAGTGAGCCGAGATCACACCATTGCGCTCCAGCCTGGGCAACAGAGCGAGACCTTGTCTCAATGAAAACAAAAACAACAATAATGTAAGGACTATCAAATCAACATTTGGGCAGGATTTTCAAGTTATTTCTCTTAACCACATTCAGACTTTCATGAAATAAACAAATGTTATTTCTAGTCATGATCATCATGTAGAAACAATTTGCGTGACCTAAAAGTGTACCTAATTTTAACAAGCCAAGGAAAATTTATTTAATTTTCTCACATTTTCTTGTTTAATATGTACTATTTCTTAACCACCTATGAAGTAGTCAAATTTGGTGGACAACACAGCATGGTGATTCTCATGTGGTCATTAAATAATGTGCCTTTTTTCTTTTTTAATAGAAATCAAATTGTAAAAGAGATAGAAGTTTTATGAAAGAAAATGAATGAATGAGATCTCCCAGGAAAGGTGTGTAAAGTGGAAAGAGAACCCTAGGGCACATTTCCCAATTAACAGCAAAGTAATGGCAGCGCATTGAAAATCAAAGAGAAGTCTGTCGAGGATCCCCAGAGGGAGTGACTTGAGAGTCAGAACAGTATTCTGCCTCGGCACGAAAACCAAAGCGGGAGAGTCAATCACGATAATGCTAATAAAAGGTTTGGTAAGATTTATATCAAAAGTGTCTACTTAATTGAACAACAGGACAGATACAGAGACCTTAGCAAAAACAGTCTTAGAGGAGTGTTAGGGCTGGTGCAAGACTAAGATACTTAAGGGAGTGAATAGGAAGTAAAGAAGTGAAGAAAGCAAAGAGTAGTATGTTATTTCAATTAATTTAGCTGGGAATTAAGAGGCAAAAGATTGGATTAGATGAAAAGAGACATCCATTGTATCAGCTATTGCTGTACAACAAATGGCTTCAAAACTCAGTGGTTTGAAACAATCAGCATTTATTATCCCTCAAATGTCTATGAATGAGCTGGTTGTTTCGGTTAATCTGGGCCTGGCTATGCTCGTTCATGCATTTGGAGTCAGCTAAGAACTGGCTAATCTAGGATGAGCCTACTCGGAGTTTTGGAAGTTGATTTTTTTATTGGCTTGGCTGTTTGAGGTAACTGGGCCATGTTCCATGTTTCTCTCATAATCCAGCAAGCTAGTTCACAAGGCAATGGCAGGGTTCTAGAAGAGAGCAGAAGTCTGCAATAACTCTTGAGGCCTCATCATGAATTGGCACATCACCCTGTCATAGCCTGCTGTCCAAAGCAAGTCACAAAGTCAGCCAAAATTCAGCTTAAAGAGAAGGAGATTGACCTCTTGGTAGGAGAAACTCACAGTCTTATTGTAAAGCACATATGTAGATGTAAAGAATAAGGAAAGTCCTAGCTAGAGCAGTCAGGCAAGAGAAAGAAGTAAAAGGCATCCAAATGAGAAAAGAAGTCAAATTATCTTTCTTCACTGATGATATGATACCTAGAAAACCCTAAAGACTCCACCAAAAGGCTCTTAGACCTGATAAACAACTTTGGCAAAGTTTCAGGATACAAAATCAATGTGCAAAAATCAGTAGCATTTCTATACACCAATAACATTCAAGCTGAGAGCCAAATCAAGAACACCATCCTATTTATAATAACTACAAAGTAAAATACCTAGGAATACATCTAACAAAGGGGTAGAAAGAGCTTCACAAGGAGTACTACAAAACAATGCTGACAGAAAGCAGAGATGGCACAAAGAAATGGAAAAATATTCCATGCTAATGGATTAAAAGAATTTATATTGCTAAAACGGCCATACTGCCCAAAGCAATCTACAGATTGCCACCAAACTACCAACATCATTTTTCGCATAATAGAAAAAACTATTCTAAAATTCATATGAAACAAACAAAAAGAGAGCCTGAATAGCCATAGCAATCCTAAGCAAGAAGAACAAAGCTGGAGGCATCACATTACCAGACTTGAAACTACTATAAGGCTACAGTAACCAAAAACAGCATGGTACTCATACAAAAACAGATACACAGACCAATGGAACAGAGTACAGAATCTAGAAATAAAGCCACACACCTACAACCATCTGATCTTCAACAAAATCAACAAAAATAAGCTATGGGGAAAGGACTCCATATTCAATAAATGATGCTTGAATAACTGGTTAGCCAGAAGGATAAAACTGAAGAATATGCAGAAGAATAAAACTGGACCCTTACCTTTCACCATATATAAAAATTAATTCAAGATAGATTTAAATGTAAGACCTCAAACTATAAAAATCCTAGAAGAAAACCAAGGAAAGACCTTTCTGGACATTGGCCTTGGCAAAGAGTTTATGACTAAGTCCTCAAAAGCAATTACAACAAAAATGAAAATTGACAAGTGGGACCTAATTAAAGAGCTTCTGCCCAGCAAAATAAACTATTACCAGAGTAAACAGAAACCTACAGAATGGGAGAAAATACTTGCAAACTAGGCATCTAACAAAGTTCTAATATCCAGAATCTATAAGGAACTTAAAAAGCAAAAAACAAGTTAAAAAATGGGCAAAGGAAATGAACAGACACTTCTCAAAAGAAGGCATACACGTGGTCAACAAACATTTGAAAAAATGCTCAACATCACTTATTATCAGAGAAATGCAAATCAAAACTAATGAGATACCATCTCACAAAGTCAGAATAACTATTATTAAAATGACAAAAAACAACAGATGCTGGTGAAGCTATGGAGAAAAGGGAAGGAATGCTTATACACTGCTTGTGGAAATGTAAATCAGTTCAACCACTGTGATTTCTCAAGGAACTAAAACAGAACTACCATTTGGCTCGGCAATTCCATTATTCAGTATATATCCAAAGGCAAATAAATCACTGTATAAAAAAGGCACACACACTCATATGTTCATTGCAGCACTATTCACAATAGCAAAGACATGGAATCTATTAGGTGTCCATCTACAGTGGACTAGATAATCAAGAAAATGTGGTACATATATACCACAGAATACAATGAAGCCATAAAAAGAACGAAATCATGTCCTTGGCAGAAGCATGGATGCAGCTGGAGGCCATCACCCTAAGCAAATTAATGTAGGAACGGAAAACCAAATACTGCATGTTCTTCCTTGGAAATAGTAGCTTTTTGGGTACACATGGAAATAAAGATGGGAACAATGGACACTGGGGACTACTAGTGTGGGTGGGGAGGGGCCAAGGGGTAAAATACTACTACTGGGTATTATGCTCACTACTTGAGTGACAGAATCATTCATATGCCAAACCTCAGCATCACACAATATACCCATCTAACAAACCTGCGCATGTACCCCCTGAGTCCAAAATAAAAGTTGAGGATACCCCATTTACCCTGGTGTAATTATTACACATTGTATGCCTGTATCAAAATATCTGATGTACCCCATTAATATATATATATACCTACTATGTCCCCATGAAAATTAAAAATAAAAAAAATAAAAGTTGAAATTATTTTTTAAAAAAATTGGGGCCATTTTTTGCAATCAATGTACCACATGGAATGAAGGTTAGATTTTAGATTTGATTTTATTGAAATAGACTTGCTCATATTTAAATGATACTCAGAAGGAGTTGCATAGAGGAAGAGGTTGAAGATATGGGAGAGAGGGGATCATCGAAAGAAGCAAGTTCCTGAGGTAGAGGGAAAGCATGTGATCTACAGCAGAAGTGGAAGGGTTAGCCTGAAATACCGCTTTTGTTACATGTGGGAAGGAAGGGAAGATGGGTGTAGAACAGAGCCATGCGTTGATTTGATGGTAGGAGGTTGAGTAAATTGTTGTATGATGGCTCCTTTTTTATTGAGAAGAAGGAGGCAAGATAATTTGTCAAGAGCAAGAGAAGAGGAGGAAGGGTAGGATATCTATGGATAGGGAAAGAAACCTAACCAGGGAAGTAGCATGTCTGGTTGAGATTTCGGATATTACTTTAACGTTTCATCAGTTAACATGCTGTTGTGAACTTCTCCAACCACATTCAGCTGCTTAAATGCAGGCCTAGACAAGATCAAATGTTATGTTCATGTGAGGTTGAGATTTTGCCCAGCCAGCAAACTGGAAGGATGATGGAACAAGAAAGCAGAAAGAGTGGTGCATGCATCATGGAACACAAATCAGACTGAAAGAGAAGGAACTATGGAAGGTGGTTTTATTAGTTTGCTAAATCTGCTATAACAAATACTACAGGGTGGGTGACTTCAACAACAGAAATTTATTTTCTCAAAATTCTGGATGCCAGAAGTTCAAGATCAAAGGTCAGCAGGTTTACCTTATTCTAAGGTGCCCCTCTGGCTGGCAGGGCTGCCTTATCACTGTGTCCTCACACAGTCTCTGTACACACACATGTCTATCTCCTAATGTCCTCTTCTTATAAGGACACCCATCATATTGGATTAGGACCTACCCATGTGACCTTATTTTATCTTAATTTACACCTTTAAAGGCCTTATCTCCAAATATAGTCATATTCTGAGGTACTAGGACTTAGGACTTTAATATATAAATTTTGGATGGATGAGTAATAGACAATTGGAAGAATGTGAGCTTGTGGTTTAAGAATGGGATGCCTAAATTTATTACTTCAGAGGAACAGTTGCTCATCAGGTGATGACAAAATTTAAGACAAGGCCATGAGAGTGGGTGGTTGAAGAGGAAAGAGTGATCATGAGCTCAAGAAGGTAGCATTCTGGAGGAGTTTTCACATAGAAATGGAAGTCATTTGAGTTAAGGAAGTACTTGGAGCAGAGGGTGCTGATAATAGCAGATGGCTTATGAGGACTGCAGGACTAGAACAAGACTATGGGAGAATCAGTCCTCGAAGACCTTTGGTGGATATGAGAACTTAGAGGTCCTCCTTCCAGAGATACTTAGGATATGTCAAATATAAAGTGTATGGGGAGACTCTGGTGCCTCTGAAAGCAGTCAGTTTCAGACTGGCTTGAGGGTGAGGCCTCATGGAAGAGCCTCCTGGATGGCAGGCTCTGTGGGGCTTGGAGGTCCTATAGGACCGAGAGATCTGGGAGATGGTCGTGATGCCAGTGGAAAGGAGGCATGAGTAGGCATGAGGTCCTTATGCTTTGCTCTTTGAGCTGAATTCAGATTTTAACATAACTCCTTACTTTACACCTTGTCAGCACATAGAGGTAGGTAGCAATAATAAATACTGAAATATTGCAAAAACATGTTATTTTTCCTGTTGTTAAATCAGGAAAACAAATCCTGTTGTTAAATCAATCCTGTATTTTGAATTCTAGTCTATAGATTTGCCTTCCTAGTGTCTTGTTACTATAGGATTATGTTTTCCAAACCAAAAACCTGACACACAAAGGCTGGCAATATAACAGAAATTCAAAACAGGAGGGTCTTAGACCTTTGTTCTGATTAGTAATAATAATAATAGCACATATAGAGTGAATGCATATTATGTGCCAAATGCTACTCTAAACTTGCCTTAATTTATTTAAATTTCATAACAGTATGCTTTTAAACAGTGCTATAGACTTTGGGTTTGAAACAGTTATATATATATTGCAAAAATGCTCTTCTATTCTGTGGATTACCTGTTCAGTCTGCTAACCATGCCTTTCATGATCTTAATCTTATAGTCTTATTTATGTTATAGAGCTATTTGTCAGTTTTTTCCTGTATTATAGCACTTTCCTCTTCTGTTTAAGAAATATTTGCTTAAAAGCAAAACCTTGATGAGATACCATCTCACACCAATAGCCAGTCAGAATGGCTATTATGAAAAAGTCAAAAAATAGCACACATTGGTGAGGTTGCAGAGAAAAGGGAATGCTTATACACTATTGATGGTAATGTAAATTAGTTCAACCACTATAGAAAGCAGTTTGGAGATTTCTCAAAGAACTTAGAACTACCATTCAACCCAGCAACCCCATTACTGGGCATATATTTTAAAAATTGTTCTACCAAAAAGACACGTGCACTTGCAAGTTCATCACAGCACTATTCACAATAGCAAAGAAGGAATCAACTTAGGTGGAATCAATGATGGACTGGATAAAGAAAATGTGATACATGTATACCATGAATACTATGCAGTCATAAAAAAGAATGAAACCTTATTGTTTATAGAAACATGGATGCAGATGGAGGCCATCCTCTTAGTGAATTAACACAGGAACAGAAAACCAAATACCACATGTTCTTACTTCTAAGTGGGAGCTACAGATTGAATACAGATTGAAAACACACAGATGCAAAGATGAGAACAACAGACACAGTGGACTACTAGAGTGAGGAGGTAGGGAGGAGGGCAAGGGTTGGAAAACTACTGGGTACTATGCTCACTACCTGCATGACAGGATCATTTGTACACGAAATCCCAGAGACATGCAATTTATCCATGTAACACACCTGCACATGTACCCCAGAACCTGGAATAAAAGTTGGAAAAAAAAGAAATGTTTACTTAAAGGAAGCCAACAAATATGAAAAAGTGCTCAACATCACTAACCATCAGAGAAATGCAAATGAAAACCACAATGAGATATCATCCTATACCAGTCAGAATGGCTATTACTAAAAAGTCAAAAAACAACAGATGCTGGCACAGATGCAGAGAAAAGGAAATGCTTATACATTGTTGGTGGGAATATAAATTAGTTCATCCCCATGGGAAAAAGTATGGAGATTTCTCAAAGAACTAAAAATCCACTACTGGGTATCTACCCAAAGGAAAAGAAATTATTATATCAAAAAGACACCTGTACTCATATGTTCATCATTGCATTACTCACAATAGCAAAGTCATGGAATCAACTTAAGTGTCCATCGATAGCTGACTGGGTAAAGAACATGTGCTAGATATACACCATGGAATACTCTGCAGCCATACAAAGAATGGAATCACGTCCTTTGCAGTAAGATGGTGAGTTTAAGGCGATTATCGTAACTCAGAAACAGAAAACCAAATACCACAGGTTCTCACGTATAAATGAGAGCTAAACAGTGGGTACACATGGACATAAAGATGAAAACAATAGACCTAATGACTCCAAAAGTGGGGAGTGTGGGAGGGAAATGAGGGTTGAAAAATTACCTATTGGGTACAATGTTCGCTATTTGGCTAATGGGTATATTAGAAGCCCAATCCCCAACAGTACACAACATTCTCATGTAACAAGCAAGCACATGTACCTCCTGAATATAAAATAAAAAAATAAATAAGAAATCAGAAATATTTGCTTATTCTAAGGTATTAAATATTCTTGTTAAAAACTTTACTGCTTTGTATTTCATATTTAAATCTTCAATCCGTTTGGAATTGACTTTGAGGTATGGTGTAAAGTAGAGATTAAGTGATTTTTTTTCCGTGTTGCTATCCAGTTAACTGAGTCCCATTTATTGAAGTGACTGTCCCAAAAGATGTGAGCAGACATGGGTAGTATATTCCTGAATGTTCTATTCTGTTTTATTGCTTCATTTGTTGTTGGGAGGTTACCATTATTAACCTAATTTTACAGATGAGGAAACTTAGGTGCAGTTAAGAAATTTGCCCTAGATCACATAACTAGTAAGTCCAACCTGTTAATCATATAATACATGTCTCTTAAGAGCAAGTTTACCGGAAGTTATTACATTTTTCTAAGGAAGTTCCCAAATCAATTCTTCGAAGAATACTCCTTCCCATTGGGAAGTGGTATCAGGGATTAAGGGAAGAGGGTTTGACACAGAAAGAAGGTTCAAGTTAGACAGATGTGGGTTTGGATCACAATTCCAACACGTACTAGCAGTAAGAATGCAGGCCATTAAGCCCACCAAAATGCTTTCTTTATCTGTGAAATGAGATAAATAACACCTATCTAGCAAGGTTGGACTAAACCCAAGTCAGGCTGTGGATATATAACCTAGGGCATAGTACTTATTAATATAATTTGCGTCCGAATTCTTTGACCAAAATGCTTGAGCCTGAAGAAATTCATAAATGAATGTTATGACATATTCTGAACAATTCTGGTATATTTCGTTGGTTATTGGTTGGCTTGCTTTAGGGGTTGACTCCAATTTGAAATTAAGTTTTTGGTGTTACTAAGAAAAATAAATGGGTAGTTTTCAAAACCTAATGGGAAAGAAAAAAGGAGAAGAAAGAATAGAGCTGAGAAAATCACAACTATTAATTTTGGCTGGATACCATCATGGTGAGTCACAAAATCTAGAACTTTATTTTCATTCTACATTGCAAATATTTGTTATCTTGGGATTATGGATGAAAAATACACAGAAAGTAAGTAACTTGCCCAAGGCATTACTGTTCAGTTAATCTCAGATTAGGATACATGGCTTGTTTCTCCACTCAGATGCTTGTGTTGCCTAACCAGTTGTCAGGAACCTGTGGTCACAGGCATAGTTTTGGGAGGCTATTTATACCTCCAACAAAAACAGATCCTCTTAAAAAACATATTTGCTTCCCTCTCTTGCCTGTCACCTCCTTCTATTTTTTTCCCTTATCAATTTTTCCTATTTCATCTTTCTCTAATTCTTATGATTTAAATCTACATATACATGATACCACCTGCAGCATTTCCTTCTGGCCTAATGAAATGCTGTCTCCTGCATCAACATCAAGCAGCATTTTGAACACAAATTGATTCTGGACCAGTGAGAAGCACTTGTACAGCAACTCAATCCTGTTAACTATGGCTTTGCAAAATTATGTTGATTCAAGAGATAGTCCACAATTCTCAAATATTTATAAAACTAACTGGTTTTCAATTTACTTTAAAACTGCATATGGTGGCACCCATCCCGTTCTGGCAGAGGAGGATGGGGCATACCAGGTCACAGCCCCATCTGGTGTCCAGATTCATCCCTGCTGTGGACAGAGACATCAGGCTGTCACAGACCGACACCAGTGGACACTTCCATCACCCTACTAGGACCCCTTGCTCAGATTAAAGACTCTGGAAGCATCCTGCTGATTATGATTCTCATGAGATGTGCCTATGGGGAGAGATGGATCTGATCCTATATTTCTTATTTGCCTACTGAAGAATAGGAGGGACTGACATTTCTTAATTTCAGTGATTTTTCAAATACTTGAGCCAATGTAATTGCTCTCAGGAGCTGGGAGGACAAAACATGGGGAAAGAAGCACAAAATTTGCCCCAGACTGATGGTTAATATGCAGAAGTCATTGAAACATTTAATTTCAGAATATATTAAAAATGTGAGGATCATTTTAAAAAGCAGGAGAGTAAGTCTTATGCCAACCATTTTTCTTCTACTTTCAGAATCTTAGGATTTTTGTAGCTTTATTAAATGGCATATGCCTGGGCTTTGCTGCTTAATTATTCCATTTTCCTAGGAACTCTCACTCTGACCTATTCTAGGATCTAATGGCGCACTGGAATTTTAAGCATGTGATGTGGATAATCAAGAAACTTAGTTTTGTTTCCTTCCTCCAATACTTCAGAAAGGAATTACAGACATATCTGGCACAGAGATATTATAGGTTAGAAAAGATGGTCATAACCCCACTTGAAGGGAAATAAACTTGCCAAACAGGTGGAGAAAATAAACTGTTTGAGAGTGCACAAACTGCATCTGTAGTTTTGGTTAGAACATCCTGCAGCAGAGAATATGAAGAGCAGAAGGGAAAAAATCCCCAAATTTTCACAAGCACAGAAACCCATGATTAGTGTCCTTGGGTTGACCTGTGCTCATCATAATAGTAAAAAACACACCCCTGGGTAGAGAATTAAGATGCTAATAAGACATGCCATATATGTCATAGCATGTAACAGCAATTGCACATGCACACCCAGGAGACCACCTGCAACATGCTTAAGCCAACAGCCAGGCTCATTCCCACCCTTTTTGAGTAATCACATAAGCTTCCCATAAAGGGGATTTCCTAATGTCAGAGGGGGCTGTCTTATTCTCAAGGAACCCATAAAGGGGATTTCCTAATGTCAGAGGGGGCTGTCTTATTCTCAAGGAACCCAGTTTGACCTAGCTTGCACAGTGTCCTTTTACTTTCCAATAAATGTCTTTGCCTGCTCTTACTTTGGACTCACTCTCAAATTCTTTCATGTGGGTCAAGAACATGAAGCAGCCCACTGACCACAGCACCATCTACAACCCAGAGCCCTTCACCCTTTGGGCAGAATGCAGGATTTCTCCACCTTTGTATCTTGGTCTGAGACAATAGATGGGGCTCATACCTGGGGAGTAAAGAAAAAAAACACGGAAAGAGAAGTGGCAGGAGGTTTTTGGGTTGGAACAGGACAGGACCCTCTTAAATCTGGAAGGGGCAAAACCAAATGATAACTTTCCTTATTCCATTGATGGTATTAGCTCTCAGGTCTAGAAAACAGAAAGTGCTATCTGTGGTCTAGAACTGGACATTTTGAAAATTTCCAGTCTCTATCCATGAGCCCCTCTGGCCCCTCCCTACTACTAATATCAATAAGAAGAAGGAGGGCTTGCCAGAACCTCTGTCAAATGCTCAAAATTCCAGGAGGTGTGTTTCTTGGCATGCTGGTTCCTAGAATTCAATTCCTGTTGGCAGTGGTTTCTCAGCGGTGCCTGGGGGACAAAGGCTTAGTGAAAAGTCTGGGCTTGTTTAATACCTTGCTACCTCTGAGGAGCTAGTGCCAGAGCTGTCTAATCACATCCCCATGGTGCTGTGAGAAAAGAGGCTTTGCTTTGGTCTCAGTGACACAGGTCAGCACTCTTGTCCACTCCATCCTCAGACTCAGCTCCATCAACTACAGATGTAGCTATAGAGTCTATTGTAAAATCTGGAGTTCAATGAACAAAATGTTAGAAGAGAAATGTAAAGTTGTAAGCGGAAGTAAAGAGAAGTTGACATTGAGGTAAATTTCATCTCTTTGGGCAACATGTGTTACTGAGAGACTAAACTAATTCAGCTGAGTGTATATTGGGGTGACAGGGTTGAGATAATAAGTTCGTTTATAAACCTTTATGGTCAGATGCTCTT
Source organism: Theropithecus gelada (assembly GCF_003255815.1). Classification (NCBI taxonomy): domain Eukaryota; kingdom Metazoa; phylum Chordata; class Mammalia; order Primates; family Cercopithecidae; genus Theropithecus; species Theropithecus gelada. Next base: position 105,763,580 of record NC_037670.1, read on the forward strand.
AGACTCAGCTCCTGGGGAAATCATATTTCTAACCATCATACAATGAGGGTATGTGTAGCCCATGGAGAAAACAAACAGGGCTTGGGTATGCAAGCACCACCTATATGCTAATAAGCTTATTAAATTTTACTTCCTCTACTGTTCTATCAAACACCTGAGCAGCAACCCCATACCACTGCAACCGTCTGTATATTCTTCTCCCGCTAGGCTTTTTGAGAGTGGAAACCCATGTCTCTTCTTCTATGTCTCCTAAGCACCAATGTATAATACTTGTGGAGAAAATGAACAAAATCTGAAGTAGGATTCGGTGGAAGGAGGCAGTGAAAGACCACAGAAAGTTTCTTTCTGTAATTAGAAAATCATGGCCAGGTGCAGTGGCTCATGCCTATAATCCTAACATCCTAACACTTTGGGAGGATTGCTGACCTCTGGAGTTTGAGACCAGCCTGGGCAAGATGGTGAGACCTTGTCTTTACAAAAAAAAATGTCTTTTAAATAAGCTGGGCATGGGGCACACTCCTACAGTCCCAACTACTTGGGAGACTGAGGTGGGAGGATCCTTTGCACTCAGGAGTTCAAGACAGCAGTGAGCTATGATCACATCACTGCACTCTAGCCTGGGTGACAAAGTAAGACCCTGTCTTAAAAAAGAGAAAAAAAAAAAAAAAAAGAAAAGAATTATCAGCAATGGTGAACTATTTGTTACTTGGAGAATATTTTAAATAATGAAAGAAATCAGAGAACTTTCAGAAGGTAACTGGAATGATGAAAATGTCCCATTTTGATAGGTATGATGGTTAATTCCTCGTGTCATCTTACCCAGATTTCAGTGCCCAGATGTTTGGTCAAACATTGGTCTAGATGTTGCTGTAAAGATGTTTTTTAGATCTGAGGGATATTTCAATCAGCAGACTTTGAGTAAAGCCGATTACATTTTGTGGTGTGGGTGGGCCTCATCTAAACAATTGAAGGCCTTAAGAGAAACAACTGAAGTCCCCTGAGGAAGAAGGAATTCTGCCTCCTATCTTCCTTCCCACTTAAGTTGCAACATCAGCTCTTCTCTGGGTCTCCAGTCTGCCCACCTGCCCTACAAATTTTAGATTTACCAGCTTCCCTTTCCTGCTTGCCTTCCTTCTCCCTCTCCCCTCTCTCCCTCCTCGTCTCACTCCCCCTTTCTCTCCATCCTACTAGTTCTGTTTAGCTGGAGAACTCTAATACAATATGTAACAGTTACCTTTTGAGAATGTAATGGGGAATTGACAATGAACATTTTGGGTGTCAGTGCTGCTGTTGAGCCCTTGAAGTATCAAGACTAAGAACAAAAGAACAAGTCCTAAAAGGAAATGTGGGAGGCACCTGGACATTTAATCTCCCTGATGGAGTACACATGAAAATCCTTCCAATGTAATCACTCCGGATCTCATTTTCAGCTGCTGACCTTCTTTAAGGGGGAAGATAAAAAATGCACCACACTTGGTCTACTGACTGATTAGCTGCTAAGGCAAAAGTGGCATTTAATCAGAGGGACATGTCCAAACAAGTAGCAAATCTTTTTTCCCCCTGACAGCCTAGATTCAGTCAATAATTAAATTTGTATTGAAGGCTGACTATATTTAGGGTACTGAATTAGCTGTTGTTGGGACTGAAAAAGAAGTAAAAGACGTTGCATCCCCAACGAACCTGCATACTAAAGGAGTCAATTTAGGATAGATCCACACATAGGTGGCAAATCAATTACAATATTTCATAAAACCACTGTTGTTAGGGAACGTCAGGTGCTATTTAAATGAATTCTTCTTGTAATCTAAACTCTTTTGTCCAATACTTAAATTTTATTCTAACATAAACAATATTGGGGGTTTTCATGAAGTGGGTGTATTCCCTATTATTAAGGAAATCCAAAAAAGTTGCTCTATCAGTTAGTTAGGCATCTTTATAACTCCATGAATGACTTAGTAGAATCACTTAAGAAATAGGGAGTTTTAGATGAATAAGACCTAGACTTTTTCCCCTAATGGTTAATATCCTACATTGTATAAAGTTTATGTTTCTTACCATAAATCTTAATAGAAGTTTATAGTTTATTAATTGTTACTGAGTCCAAGGCTTTTATTTTACAAATATCAGAACTTAGTTCCTGAAGTTAAAATGATTTGCTCATAGTCATTTTTAGCTAGTCATGTTAGTGAGTTAATCTAACTAGTCACACAGCTAATTATATAGTAAAGTAACTACCCCAAACCAGTTCTAACTTCAATAAATAGGTTGCTATTGTTTAAACTGCCAAGGTTATTGGTCAGGGTGACTGGGAACGGGGTAACTGACCAGGTAGGATCCTTCACACAGAGCCCACGCCCAAAGGCTGGTCAGTTCTGGTCCAGTCTTAGGGTGCTGACCATTCTGCGGTTTGTTAAATCCTCAGAGTCTAATAGTGAAGAAACAATAACTTCCAGCCTCTTTGGCTCCAGTTCATTTCTGGGATACAGGTATCCAGAAAGGTAGATCAGCTATGAGTCAAACCTGTGGGTTTGGTTGACGCCGGCCGGCCAAATTACTGAAACAGAAACTCAACTTCTTTTCATATAGGAAATATTTTAGAAATATGCATCAGATAGCAGTAGCTACTTGCAATACTGCTTTTGCTTTTGGACTGTTTAACAGAGAGTCCTTTAAAGTAGAGTTGAAATTCAAGAGTTGTTCAAGGAGTCTCTTGAATGTGTAACCTAGACCTTAAATATGACCTAGAACCAAGTGGCTTAGAATTTTAAATCTACACTTCATCAAAATCTTAACTTTCTTTTCCACAATCTTAAGATCCAAATAAGCCCTCTTCAGTACTGTCAAGTTGCAGACTGTAACTGTAGAGGTATCCAAGATAAGTTTTACTAGGATTTATACCCATTTCCATGCATGATGTAAGAATTGTTTTGCAATTACTGTTGACTGTTACTTGTAAAACACCATTTCTTCTTTATGTTAATACTGAATCTCATCTGTTATTTTCACAATGTAATTTCTTCTAATTCATCAGTAATTTCAAACCCCTTAAGAATTAGGTTAGAGATGACAGCACATCAATATATTAGGAAAAAAACTGATGGAACTCAAGTGCCTTTGTAAGAATTAATGTAATTGGTGACAGTGGGCATGGGTGGTCCACCAAGTGTTTTTTGCCCCTTCCACCTGGATGCAGAGTGAGGGGCCAAAAGCCTTCTTTGTGTGGGAATAGGTTGGATCTTCCCTGAGAAGGAATGACCTGTAAGAGACAAGGATTGCTGTGGCATAAGACCAGTTTTAGTCCCCAGAATGTCACAAATGTATCAGTGTTATCTCTGGAGTGGGGCACATCTTCAGTTGCCCACTGCTCAGAACACAGCACAGTCTCTAGATCTTTGTCTTCCTCCTACATAATATCTAACCTATATTATTGGTTAGAGACCAATGTGGCCTTTTGTCCTCACACGGTACACAATCCCCATCTTCTTGCTGTGGGCTCAGTGCCCTCTCCACACTGCCTTTATGCACCACGTTGCCATTCACGATTACTTCAGTGACCCAAACAAGAAGAGAGTAAAATGCCTCCTAACATATTAAAACATCTTTACAACAACATCATACATAGACAATATACTGAAACACTCATTACATTCATTTTCCCATGGCAACAGGATATTGCGGGGTTTTTTGGGGATGGATTTGGGATTTGTTTTAATTTGTTTTAACTTTATCCATGTGGTTTTCTATTTTCAATTTCCTCATGTTCCCTTCCAATTATTAACTGACTCTTCTTTAACTTTCCAAAATCAAAAACAAAAAACTATGTGCTTGGAATCTCAGCTGCTTCTGCCATCCTACAGAAAAGGTCTAACTTATTTGGGTCAGAATTTCCTTTCTCTCTCCCACATGCAGGGAAGTCTATCAACCATTTGGCTTTGTAAAGAGCAAGATAGTCACGTTTGCTTCTACTGAGTCTGGTTCTTTTTACTCATATTATTGGTTACATTCTTTCAGGTAGCAAGGAAGAAAGTGCTGGAAATTTAGAAGATAGGCTCCATGTAGAGGGCAGATAGGGAGGAAATAATCCCTGAGCCAGTGTCTACTCCAATTTTGTCACTTCCAAGGGTAGGATGTCAAGAGAGCAGAACAGAAACCTTGTCATTCAAGATGTGCTAGTGACCCAGGTGTGGTACTCTCTACTCATTCATTTCTGTGGCAGTTTGAGTAATACTCTGTGTTTGTGTTGAAAGCATAGGGCAATTAGTGGTATTTGGAAAATGACTGTGAAGAAATGAGGCTGCTTTCACAAGTCACAGGTCCTCACACTTTCTTTTTATATGTGTGAAATGAAGGTCACAGCTTAGATCTAATTTTCATTTCTGCCCGGAAATTCTAGAATATCAGGGCCGGCTGCGAGTCCAGTTGGTTTGAGGACATTCTCAGACTCCTGGGAGAAAAGGCAAAAGCAACTTTAGATTAGATGGTCAGATTCCAGGAGGGTGGGGTCACTCACCAGGGCAGAGGATGCATCCAAGGCAGTTGTCAAGCCTTTCTCACAGGGAATCAGGGCCCAATTAGAGGAATTAGCTGTAAGCTCTTTTAGTGTCAGAGATGGGAGGGACAGACCAAGTCAGGGGTCAGTGGGAAAAGCTGATGTTCAAACAGCAGAAACACCCTTCACAAATGGTCGTTTCCAAGGATAAAAGTCAAGTCCACAGGGTCTCAGATCAGTATCACACTGGATCAGGTTGACAGCAGGATGGGAATAAGTGAGCGGAATATGATACTTGCTGAGGTTACCGCAGGGTGTTGGTTGTTAGGAGGTAGACGGTGGCTTGGGTTGGAGCCACTCAAAGAACTGGAGACAGGACAACCGAACAGCAGAACACTGAAAGAGGTGTTCCATATGGCAACTAGTAATGACCTTAAAGAACCCTCTGGCCTGAGTCTGAGACAGTCTTGTCAAGGGAAATCTCTCCAATCATGAGGTAAGATCCATCCCAGCACTCCCATCCCTAGAGAGTCTTGGCAGCAGTTGGACAGAAAGTAGCAGCCATGGAAGGAGGGGAGTTATGAGTGTCCAGACAGCAGCAGATGGTGGTCAACAGACAATGACAAGAATGTGGGCACATATCCCCAGCAGAAAAGACACAATAACCACTGAGGAAAATCAAATGCCTTCAAGATCTTTGGGAACTAGGGAAAGAATCCTGGGTGGGGAAGAAAAGAATGTATGCTTCCCCAATCTTTGATTTTCTCCTCAGCTGTTGAAGCCCCACAGAGCAAGGCTAAGGGAGGAATTCCTCAGTTTCCAACATTATGCTCCAGTCTCCTCCCTCCAGGACCAATACACAACATATTCTCCCACAGCTACCACTGTGGCCTTTGTTCATCTAAATTACATTGAGTCCCTCTCCTACAATCAATCATTCCATGGCCTCTCATAAAACCTCCAAGACAAGGTTCAGTGTGACCTGGCTCCTGCCGCCTACCTGAATCTTTCATATGCCTCCTGCTCAGCTCCCATGAACTCCAGCCACACAGGCAACCTTTCTGTCCCTCCACAGTCAAGGCTCTTTCTCACCTCGAAGTGTTTGTACTTGCTCTTGCCTCACCCTGGAAAGCCCTTCCACAGCTCTTTGCATGACTGGTTCAGTCTTCACCTCTCAGGTCTCAGCTCAAATGTGATGAGCTTTCCTTACCTCCCTATCTAGATTAGCTCCCCTGGTTGGGCACGGGGGCTCACACCTGCAATTCCAGCACTTTAGGAGGGTGAGGGGGGAGAATCACTTGAACCCAAGAGTTTGAGACCAGCCTGGGCAACATAGGGGGACCCCGTCTCTAGTAAAAATACAAAAATTAGCTGGGCATGGTGGTGCACGCCTGTGGCCCCAGCTACTTGGGTGGCTGATGTGGGAAGATTGCTTGAACCTGGAAGGTCAAGGCTGCAGTGAGCTATAATTGTGCTACTGCACTCCAGCCTAGGCAACAGAGCAAGGCCCTGTCTCAAAAAAAGGGAAGATTTACACTCCCTGTAGTGACTCTTTACCACAATGTTTGTTTATTTACTTTTTACTATCTCTTCTGAGAGCAAGTGCTTTTTATGTCTTGCTCACTATATCCCAGAATTTAGTATGGTGTCTTGTGTATAACAGATGCTCCAACGAATCTGTATCAGTTGAATGGGTGAATGAAAAAATTCTCAGTTAGCAGTGGGGGATAGGATGGGAGAAGGGTAGGATCTTCAGGTCTATGTTTGATGGCAGTGATCTGAAACATTACTTCCTCATTCTTCTCCCAGTAGGGCCATCCTTTCCCTCTCTCCTATTGTCTCTAGTCCCTTTACCTATTTATCTGAGCCCAGGGTAGACATCAGCGGCTGGTACGAAGTTCAGGCATAGAAATGAAGCAGGTTCCAGGTTCTATAGGAGAAGAAAAGTACCTTTTTCTCTGCTCACCCTAGGTTCATGGCTGAGACCCCTATACCAAGAAAAAAGCATACACATTTATTTAATGTGAGTTTTACTAAAGCTGAGTATAAGTTTTATTAAATCTGAGTGTATTTTATGGTAGGTTTGAGGAAGAGTAGATAGTGGTGAGGAAATGTGATAGGATGAAGGAGTGGCATGATCTAATGGTAAACTGGCACAAGGTGTCATATTTTGGGGGGGTAGCATGTCCCAAACCCCATCAGTTCTCTGATATAAAGGAATTGGCAAGTCCTCTGTGACCTTAAAATATCTATTCCATCTACTTGCCACTTATCTGAAGTCCTTCCAATAGATTGACCAGTTATGCCTTTGAGCTAAGACACTGCCTCCTGGGGCCTCTTTTTCCAAGTGGAAAGAGCTCTGGGCAGGGTTTGACAAGAAAAGCTGTCACAAGCTCCCAACCATGAACCCACAGAGCATGCCTGCAAGCTGCCCTGTCCCGGGGACTCCATGATATTGCTTGGGACTGAACCATAACCACGTGGCTCTCCTTTATCAGATATAGGAAGACCCAAGAGCCCACCATTCCTACCCTAAGATAAGAAAAAGCCCAGTAAGGTACAACATCGTTGTTTCAAAAAACCAAAATGTTTGAACTGTAGGGTAAAAATAATAACCCCTAATAGGTTCTTATTGAAACTGATCCCTGTTACAAAAGACAAATTAAGAAGAGAAAAACAAACAGAAGTTCATTAACATGTATATTTCATATATACATATCTTTGTAAATCTATGTTCTGCTTTTAGGAAAAAAGAGGAAAGGCAGAGAGTGTGCCTGTATCCATTTCTTGTTAATGGCCTTCAGCTCAACATTCCTTCATATTTTTGGGAGGCATTTGCTGATATCCCACAAAAGTAAATGGTAAACAGAACCCAGCTGGGGCTATGACAGAGCCCAGAGCCAACTCAGCTACATTGATCAAACTGACTGGGCTCCTACACAAGTGGCCCCACTGAAGCTGTCAACCAACTTTAAGTGTTTCACCCCAACAAACTTGTTCTGGAAGCCTTCTCTTTCACAGTGTGAGAATAACAGGGCTGGATCAGATAATAGCCCTGAGCATGACTAACCTGCCTTGCATGTGTTTTCGGTCATGCAAATACAAACATTGACATTGACATAAGCAGTTCTGCCCGGGCCAGGACTGTTCTTCCTCTGTGTCTCAAATTACTTTGGAGGGTTTCCAGCAGGAAAATCACTGGACCCTGAATTGACACTACTCTTAACCAGCACATTCTGTGTTGGCATTTTAGATGTAACTATCAGTGTTTGTAGATGACACTTTGAAAGTCATTCTCTTTGAGAGGCAACACTTTCCCCTTTCTTTCCTCCTCTTAGACTTTTCATTTCTCCTTTGCCTACCTTTAACCCTCTACAACACACACACACACACCCTCTGCCTGCGTTCCAAAGCTAGCCTCACTGACCTGAGACATCAGTCTTGAGCCAGGCAGTCAGTTCTCATCCCTGTTGACCTGCGTGATTCTGCCAGCCCACTGTCTAGGGGACTGGGGATTTCCACCAGGGTCTCCAGCAATTATGGCTAAAGTCTTATTCGAACCCACACTTGTGCAAGTTACCCAGAATGTTGAAATAGTTTTTGACTTTGTAATTCAAATTTAGGCCTTTAAATGTGTCAAGCCTACTTTTCACTTACGATCAAAAATTTTGCTTTTGTGTTTTCTTGCTTTACTAGGCAGTCACTAATAGGAATGAAGCTTTCCATTTTAGGAGATCAAGTTTTGTAGGAGCTTATTTTTATTGTAGTTCATGTTTTTTTTTTTTTTTTTTTTTACAGTCTTGATTTCATCCAGGCTCAAGCAGCATGACCGGAACAATTCATTGATAACCAACAAAAGAATTAATTGTAAAGAAAAAATGTAAAGTCATAAAAGAAAGTCAAAGGTTGGCCCTTCTAACACAGCCATTTTACAGACAAAGAAAGCCAAGTTAAAGACTGTTCAAGCAACATGACCAAGGCATACCACGGTATAGGACTAGCAGAGATGGCCCAGGAATCATGGCCTGCCATCTCCAACCCCACCTTATTTCTCCTGTGTGGGATGACAGGGGTGCTTTGGCCAGGAGAGCCATGGGTAAAGACTACACAACTAGCATTGTCACTTGGGATTATGTTCAGTTGTCACAAAACAGGAAACACATCACAGTATTTTAAACAAATTAGGGATATGTATTTTTTTCCATGAAAAAAGAATCAAAAGGTAAATAGTTCAAGACTGTCCTGGAGGCTCCACAGCATGATGGAGTAATTCAGGTTCCTTCCAGCTTCCCTGCTCACCTTCATCAGGAAGTATCCATAGTCTTCCTGTTGTCAGGATGTATTTCCAGTTGTCACATCCATGTTCCAGGCAGAACAAAAAGGGTGAGCTAAGGGAAGCAAGTTCTCATTCCCACTGAGTCCCTTTTAAAGAACTTTCCAAATTCCGCACTCTATGCCTTCTGTTTACTTCTCACTGGCTAGGCCAGTGCCATATGGTTATTTCTAGCTTCAGAGGAGGTGGATACGTGAGCACTCTGGATAAAATTAGGGTCTATGAGTAGGGAAGAGGGAAAAAATATTCTATAGGCAATAGTAGTCTCCCCAAACTGGGGAAGACTGGCCCTAGGAGCCACTAGGGATAAATCTATTCTATCAAATGGGAGGAAACAGGGAGGAGAGGAGCCAAATGCAGTGGAAAATCCTTAGGTTTAATTCTACTTACTTGCTTGGCAGCCTTTCAAACAGTTTATCCCCCTCCTCTTTCTTTGTCTCTTTTTCTTTTTTTTTGTTTTTTTTTTGAGATGGAGTCTCACTCTGCCACCCAGGTTGGAGAGCAGTGGCATGATCTTGGCTCACTGTAGCCTCTGTATCCCAGGTTCAAGTGATTCTCTAGTCTCAGCTTCCTGAGTAACTGGGATTACAGCTGTGTGCCACCACGCCCAGCTAATTTTTGTATTTTTAGTAGAGGCAGTGTTTCACCATTTGGGCCAGGCTGATCTCAAACTCCTGACCTCAGGTGATCCGCCCATCTCAACCTCCCAAAGCTGAGATTACAGGCATGAGCCACTGTGCCTGGCCCCTCCCTCCTCCTTAAGTGCCTATTTTTTCCTTGGTTTCCAGGAAATCATCTGGTTTTCCCCTGCAGTACTGCCTATTTCTTCCTAGTCCTGGCTACATCCTCTTTCCCTTCCTGACCTCTAGCACCAGAGAAACCTAGGATGTAGGTCTCAGATGGCTTCTCAATCTATGTTTTCTTCCTGGAGCTCTCGTCCGGCCCCACGGCTTTATATGCTTTTTTTTTTTTTTTTTTTTTTTTTTTTGAGATGGAGTCTCCCTCTGTCACCCAGGCTGGAGTACAGTGGCACAATCTTGGCTCACTGCAACCTCTGCCTCCCAGGTTTAAGCAATTCTCTGCCTTAGCCTCCCAAGTAACTGGGATTACAGGCACCCACCACCACACCCGGCTAATTTTTGTATATTTAGTAGAGATAAAGTTTCACCATCTTGGCCAGGCTGGTCTTGAACTCCTGACCTTGTGATCCACCCACCTCGGCCTCCCAAAGTGCTAGGATTATAGGCGTGAGCCACTGCGCCCAGCCTATATACTTCTTATATGCCACAATTTTTATCTCTACCCATGTCTTCAACCTTCTAGTCTCATTTTGCTGTCTGCCTGAAATTTCTACTTAGATGTTTAATCGGCCTCTCAATACTAACGTGTTAAAAGCCAAATTTTTAATTTAGCCCCCAAACGGATTCCTCCCCGACTGTTCTCCATCTCCATGATATGATTACTATTTATAGGTTCATGCCAAAAGCCTGTGTCATCCTCGACTTCTTTTGTTTTCTCTCATCCCAGTGCAAGCCCTTCAAACTGTCTCCAGAATCCGACCACCTCTCACTCCATCCAGTACTGCATTCCTGGCCCAAGCCACTATCATATCATCTCTTGCCAGGCCTATCCCTCCTACCTGGTTTCCTTGTTTCCATTCCTGCCCTTCTATAGTCAATTCCTCACACTGCAGCCAGAGTGAGCCTTCTAAAATGGAAGTCAATCAGAACAAGGATCTCTGAGGAATACTTTTAAAAAGAAAAAAGAATGGAGTGTAATCCCATTCCCTGCAAGAATGTTATGTGTCACACCTTATCAGACCACATATGTGAGTTATTGGCCTTAACTACTAGATTCCAAAACACATATATACCCAAAGTTTTGACAGAACTTTGACAGTTCAGGCTGTGGGAGGCCTAATCTCTGTCAGCCTCTGAGCCACGCCCTGAAGCCACGCCCATCTATGCTGTCACTGCTCTCTAGCATTTAGGAACCTTGCATGTTTCATGAATCTCCCCTGTGTTGGTCAGGCTGGGTCTCCCAAGAACCTCTTAGAGAAAGGGAGGCCTCAAAACTGATTAGACTTTACATCCACAAAGGCCTGCTTCCACCCTAACTGAGCAACTACACTATGAGAATTAGACCCTAAATGAAACTGGAACTCATTCATTATGGGGTTAACATACCTCATCTATTGAGAGCATTCCCTGTGAGATTTGTGCTAAAAAAAAAAAACTCTTTGTATAACAATCAATGTGATTTGTGAAGTCATACTTTAATCATCTCTTTATTTTAATCATACAAAATAGTCCTCTTGAAGGCTGGCACCTGGCTTATAGGATCTTCCCTATCCTCTCTGTGTCTCCATTCTTTCGCTTGTTCATACTTCTCCAATGACACTGGCCTACTTGCTGTTTCTTAAATATACCAGGCATATTCCTGCTAAGAACTTTGTATAGCTGTTTCCTACTCCTGGAATGTTTTGCCCTGTGATCTCCACATTTCTCTTTCCCTCAGTTGATTCAGGTCTCACCTCCAATGTTGTCTCTTCAGAAAAGTGGTCCCTGCTGACCTGATGCCTACTGTTCTTCACCCCCTGACTCAGCATGATTTTATTTTCATAGCACCTATCACTGTCTAACACTGTGGCACATATTGGTTAACTGTACACTCAATGAAAGCAGGGATTTAGTTTTGTATAACACTTTATCCCCAGTGCCTCTTGTATAGTAGGTGCTCAAAAAAGATCTGTTGAATTAATGAGTGAATTCATAATAGAGGAAAAAAAACCTTTAGGAGACAGTAATTATGACATGGTTTTTGAGTCTTTCTTAGAGAGGCTTATATAGTGCTTTAGAACATTATTCTTTAGCCCACAGGGAAATCCCAAGAGACAGGTGGAGCAAGCTGGAAATACTGTAATAGAAATCCTCTGACGAAAGACATAACATGCCCTATTTATGTTAATGCTAATTCCTCACATCTTACAATAAGTACTGCTGACTTTCAACAATATAATCCCTATCCAGCAGGAGATGAAAATTCTGGAAAGTAGAATGGAAAGGCATTGTTCATCTTCAAAATGGCATTGAAAATATAATGCAAGTCTAAGCCCAAGAAACATGAGAAAACATTATGTTCACCGAGGCTGCTGCTGATCTTGAATTTTAGGAACAGACTGAGTTCTTCACATCAAACCAAATCTTGCAGGTGGAATGAAGATAGGATAGACTTTCTGATCAAGCCACTTCCTGAACAGAGACTTAGGGTGATTGTGAGAAGGGTTCATGCATAGAGTACAAACCAGTGTATTCAAATGGCAAAGTGAGAAATAGGAGCAATTAGGCAGATGACAGTGGTTCAAGAAGACCTTAAAATGTCAGTGATCCACAGCAAGTCAGGACATCAGTGACAGGGAGAAAAATACCCAAGTATGAGTGGAAAAGTGCTGGAAGAAAAAGTTACTAAAGAGTCATTGCTGTTAAAGCAACAGAGGATGCTCTGTCTTAAAGGTGTGTTCAGGTTTCTCAAAACAGCATTGACAAACATGGGAAGAAAGTATTATAATTAACAACTGTTTTTACTATTATTTTAGGGTAAGGAAAGTTCTTTGCTGGATCAGATACAAACTCCAGAATCCACAGGTAAAATAATGACAAATTAATTACATAAAAAATACTTCAGGAAAAAATTCATTAATGACAAATAGAGGACATACAATGACAAACCGGGAAAAATATTTTACCAATATATGACCAAGTGCTAATTTCCTAAGTCTGTAAAGACCCTTAATAATCAATAGATACAAATAACATGCCAAGAAAAAAACAGACAAGGGCAGAAAAGAAATTAAATTGCTTGTAAACATAATAATTTTGAATGAAGAAGCTGAACTCATGGGTATATATGCAAAATCTAATTTTCATTTTTCTAAAAGTTGCTGTTAACTGTGGTCTCTCGGCCCACCCTCCCCCTCTCTGTTCCCCATCTACAGCTGTTAACAGTCAGATAACTTAATATCTCAAACTACCTCCACAAGTATTTAGTTAAGACAATCCTATTCACATTCTTATATTTCAGTCTTGTTCATTTATGAAATTTTAATCTCCTATTTGATGAAAACCTTAATTTATGAAACTTCAACATCATAACATCACATTCCCCCCCAGCCTCCTCCAGCACAGGCTGGCTTGGTGACTGGGAATGGCCTACACCCCTTTTTCTGCCCTGTGACTGGTAAGGAGCGGGGGGGAATGCTTCTGCCAGGCAGATTCTCTTGGTTGTCATCACTTCTCTCTTTAACACAGATTGGTCTTGGTTTCCACAGGGGAGATGGCCGAAGCCATTTTTCCAGGGCACTGGTCATTTGTTTCTTCTAGGGAGGTTTCTGTCAGGGGCTTCTTCTACAGAGTCACAGCTCTGGGAGCTCTGGCTAAGGCCTGACCTCTTCCTTGTCCCCTCACCTGACATCCCCACGTCAGCCTCAGTGATGCTAGGTCTACCCCACCTGTCCTTTCTGTTGAGGCTTTCCTCTGCTCCCTCCCCTCCCCATTCCAAGGGAACATTCTTATGGTGGGATGGGAGGTTAGAAAGCACTACCCACTATGGTTAAGATCTTTGTAATGATTTATATTTTGAATCTTAGGGGAAAGCTTAAAACTGGCCAGGCGCGGTGGCTCACGCCTGTAATCCCAGCATTTTGGGAGGTCGAGGCAGGCAGATCATGAGGTCAGGAGATCAAGACCATCCTGGCTAACACAGTGAAACTCTGTCTCTACTAAAAATACAAAAAATTAGCCAGGTGTGGTGGTGGGTACCTGTAGTACCAGCTACTCAGGAGGCTGAGGCAGGAGAATGGCATGAACTCGGGAGTCAGAGCTTGCAGTGAGCTGAGATTGCACCACTGCACTCCAGCCTGGGTGACAGAGCGAGACTCCGTCTGAAAAAAAAAAAAAAAAAAAGCTTAAAATTGTACAGGATCTGGATTTATAAGTGTCTTTTAAAAAAATCTTTAAAGCAACAACGAAATGTATGAGCTACTTGTGAGCGGTTTTGAGGGACTAGGACAGGAGGTGGTGAAAGTATGAGAAGGCTCTCCATGCATCCTTTCCATCACAGCAGCCCAACCACTACCTACTCCAAAGGTAGCAAAACCTTAAGATGGAACTGCTCTTTTAATTGACTGGCCAGTAGCCTTAAAAGTATACCCTGATTGTAGACTGCCTCCTTTCCTTGTCTGTATCAAAATTGTTTCCAGTGAGAAACCCACTGTACCCCCAAAGCCTCAAGCTTTGCAGTTTGTGTGCAGAGAAGAATGTACCTGCCCATTGAAATAAACCTTAGCTCACAAAGTCAAGTAGACAACAAACCCCATCTGTTTTTAAAATATATTCATTTGGCTTTCATTCTGAGTTCCCCTGAAGCTAACCTGGCAGTAAATTCTACCTCACCCTTACTTGAGGCACCTCCAAGTCCTACTGCCTGGATAATACCAAGTTTCCAGTGCTGACTTAGTGCAGAGGGAGCTGCATAAACTTTGGTTTATCAATTTTATGTCCAAGAAAATGTTATCCATTGTCCCTGGGGGTATGGCAGCTTCATTGGATTTACTTCCATTCTACTCTTAGACCATAGCAATCTTTTTGGTGCTGTGGCTCGAAATCCTAGGAACTGTAACTTCTTCCACCTGGACTTGGCAAAGAGCAGTAAGTCCCTGAGACCTCATCACCTTCTCAGGGCAATGTTCTGAAGCAGAAGCATGGCTCTGCTCGTCCAAGACCATAGGTCTCTCTTCTCTTCAAGCCAAGGGGTATCTTTTCCTTACCTTGATCTTCTCAGTCTGTCTCCCCACAATGCCTCTTTCCCTCATATCCTAATCTACTCAGTTGACTTCAGTTTCTAGGAAGCGCATAAAGTCTCCAACATTCCACATACCTTCTCTGAAACAATGACACGCAGAGAATACCATGAGCAGGAATGGGGGATGGAGGAGTTAAGAAGAAACAAAAATATGGAGAGAATAAGAATTATACAATTGGCGGGGCTCAGTGGCTCACACCTGTAATCCCAGCACTTTGGGAGGCTGAGGCAGGTGGATCATGAGGTCAGGAGATCGAGACCATCCTGACTAACATAGTGAAACGCCATCTCTACTAAAAACACAAAAAAATTAGCCGGGTGTGGTGGCAGGTGCCTTTAGTCCCAGCTACTCAGGAGGCTGAGGCAGGAGAATCACTTGAACTCGGGAGGCGGAGGTTGCAGTGGGCTGAGATCACACCACTGCACTCCAGCCTGGGTGACAGAGTGAAATCCTTTCTCAAAAAAAAAAAAAAAAAGAATTATACAATTAATACGCCAAACTATTTCCAACCAAGTCTTGTTCTTGGGCTCTGTTTTCTCAGTGCTTATGTCACCAGACATGTGGAAGACCCCTCACAATGTGACATCCGGCAAGTTTCCTAAGACATATGGTCTGCTGGTGTGCATTCTCATAAATGGTTCTCTTATATGTCAATCTCAGTGTGAATAAGACTCCAAACAGGATGGTGAGAAGTAAGAAAACCCCATTTGAAACAAGCTTCTTTACCCTTGAAGTCTGTGAATTAACCTATTTATCTACTTTGAAGCTTTCTCTTTGGTTGGTTGCACAGTCATTTAATAGTAGAATAATTGGACATGAGTAGATTGTCTAAGCGCACAGGTAATGGGGTTTAAATGTTCCTTTTACATTCTCCTTCTGGCTTGCCTGACTAGCTGCCATTCTTGATTCAGGATGAGACTTATGTATAAATAGGCAGGTTATAGCATCATCTATTTGTGTGAACTAAGGAGTTCAAAAGTTTTACCCCAAAGAACAAAATGTCTTCTCTCTCTTTGGTTGCGATCTGAAATTCTACTAGTTTACATTTATTTTCTTTGTAATATACAATGCTTCTGGGATAGCTAATGTGTCCGTTTAAAAATGCACATATTGTTCTTGGGAAAGAGACCACTTTTATGTAATGTGATTTTATGTGATTGCTTTGAATTTGAAAGAAGCTGCTAATGCCCTGACTCTCCTAAAGCCTTGGGGGATGTTGATAAAGACTACTGGGAAAATGCTGTGTAACTAATACAATCGTGGTCTTGACATGCTTGTGGCTAGCAAATAAGACCATCTTTTAAAAAAAGTATCCATAATTCAATGACATAGAATCTTCATTCCTTAGATGAAAAACCGTTTTTCTACCTGGTTTACCTACTCAAAGAAATCTCCGAAAATCATTGAGTAATGTTTACCTGGTCCATAGGTTCTTCCTGGCAGTTATTTGTCACCTCTGCCATACTCTGAGCTGCTGCGCACCAAGGCTTGGAAGTTACCTCTTGACATCTTGTAGTTGGCTTCTGTTGGTTACTGCTATGTTTTTAAATCACTTTCCTCCCTGTGAGGCCTCTTTGTTAACTCCCAAAAATACAGCTAAAAGCAGGTGGAGGCTTTCAAAAACTACTGAACACTGGAGAACAATAGTAAAGAATCAAAACTTAAAGCTATATTGGCCACAGCTGCTCCTAAGTGTGAGACCACACACCCCTCCACAAGAGGTGGATCCCTAATGACAGTCTCTCTGCTTAGCTTCCTCCAATGTCAAAGTAGCAACTTTATCTTCCACCAAGAAAAGGGACATTGACCATGTCCTGCCTATTGCCAAACCCCACTATCAAGACGAAATCTCCAACAGTTCAACTCTGTCCTCTTTAAGAGAATCCACCAAATTATTATGCATAGCAATTTAATATCTCATCTCTTAGATGGAATGGACAAATTCATGGAGAGATACAAATTACCCAGTCTGAACCAAGAAAAGACCGAAAATCTGAATAGATCTATAACAACCAAAATATTTGGTAATTACAAATTTTTTCCAAAAAGAAATGCATTGGCCCAGAGAGCTATGCTCATGAATTCTATCAAACATTTAAGGAAGAAACAATACCAGTACTAAACAAATTATTTTTGAAAATAGAGGAGAGAATGCTGCTTCTTTTTTTTTTTTTTTTTTTTTGAGACGAGTCTCGCTCTGTCGCCCAAGCTGGAGTGCAGTTGCCGGATCTCAGCTCACTGCAAGCTCCGCCTCCCGGGTTTACGCCATTCTCCTGAGTAACTGGGACTACAGGCGCCCGCCACCTCGCCCGGCTAGTTTTTTGTATTTTTTTTAGTAGAGACGGGGGTTCACCGTGCTAGTCAGGATGGTCTCGATCTCCTGACCTTGTGATCCACCCGTCTCGGCCTCCCAAAGTGCTGGGATTACAGGCTTGAGCCACCGCGTCCGGCCGCGTATGCTTCTATATTCATTTTTTATGAGGTTAGTATTAGCCTGATCCCAAAGACAGATAAAGACATCATAAGAAAAGAAAACCAGGCTCATGAACATAGGTACAAAAATCTTTAATTAAAAACAATTAGCAAAACATACCCAGCAAAATACAAAAAGAACTATACATTATAAACGAACAGATGTATCCCAGAGGACAAGGTAAGCCAACATTCAAAAATCAATGAATACAGTATACGAATAGAATAAAGATAAAAAATATGATCATTCCAATAGTAGCAGAAAAAAGCATCGGACAATTAACATACTAGGAATAGAGGAAACTACCTCAATCTGACACAGGACATCTACAAAACGCCTACAGCTAACATCATACTTAATGTGAAAGACTACTTTTCCTGTAAGATCAGGAAAAAGGCAAAGATATCCACTCTAACAACTTTTATTCAACACTGTACTGGAGATTCTAGCTAGTGCAAAAAGAGGGGAAAAGAATGTAAAGGCATGCTGATTGGAATGTAAAGCCATATAGATTGGAAAAGAAGAGGTAAACCTGTATGTATTCACAGATGACATAATCTCATGTAAAGAAAATCCTACAGAATCTATAACACCTATTGTAACTGCTGAGTTCAGCAGTGTTACAGAATACAAGATCACTGTACAAAAATGAATTGTATTTCTATAAACGATCAATCAACAATCTGAAAATAAAATTAAGAAAATAAATATATTCACAAGAGCATCAAAAAGAATAAAATACTTAGAAATAAATTTAACAAAAAACCTGCAAGCACTATACAAGAAAACAGTATAATATTGTGGAAAAAATTAAAACACTTATATAAATGAAAAGTTATATTATGCTTATGGAATGGAAGACTCTGTCTTGTTAAGGCTGCAATTCTCACCAAATTGATCTATATATTTAAGACAATCCCAATCAAAATCTCAGTAGGCTTTTTTAAAAATAGGAAATGACAAGTTGATCCAAAAATGTATATGGAAATGCAAAAGACATAGAATAGCCAAAATATTTTTAAATTTCAAACTTATTGTAAAGTCACAATAGTCAAGACAGTGTGGTACTGTCATAAGGATAAACGTATAGATAAACTGAACAGAATAAAGAGCTTAGAAATAAATTTATGTTGAATGGGTACTTGACAAAGGTACCAAGGTAATTCAATGTTGAAAAATATTTTCAATCTTTTGTGCAGCACAATATGACATACATATGCAAACAAACAAACCTTAGACTGTTACCTCACACTATACAGTAAAAATTAACTCACTGTGCACTAAAGGCCTAATGTAAGAGCTTGGGCTAGAAAGCTTCCAGAAGATAACATAGGAAAGATCTTTATGGTCTTAGGATAGACAAAGATTTCTTAGGATACAAAAACTAAGATCTATTAAAGAAAAAAAAAATGATAAATTATATAAATAAATAACTACTACTCAGCAATAAGAAAGACCAAACTACTGATACTTGTAGCAACATAGATGAACTTCAAAAACATTTTGCTAAGTGAAAGAAGCCAGACACAACCACATATTGTGTGTGGTTCCGTTTGCCTAAAATTTTTAGAAAAAGCAAAATTATAAAGACAGAAAGCAGATGGGAATGGGGATTGACAGTAAATGAGCATGAGGGAAATTTTGGAGGTGATGGAAATATTCAAAAGCTCAATTGTGATGATCGCACAAGTGTATAAATTTACTACAACTTATGAATTTCATTATAATCTGGTATTGGAGCATAATTTGAGGCATTGTGCCCATGGGCTCCAAATGGAAGATTCCAGCGAGATGCAGCCTGCATTGTCCCCCATGACCTCCCCACACCATACATCTGAGTCGCCTACCAGGCTTCTCATCCTGCAAGGTCCCATTGGCTCAGAGTCTTTCATTAGCCATGCTGTCAGAGCTCTTCAAGGCTTAGGAGCAAGTCCTCTCTCAAACTCCAACAAGTTGTTTCAGAACGATTTGTGCCTGCTTGGCCATTATATAGCATTAAATTTAGAAGATTTAGTCTGAGATTTGTCTTCATTCTTTTACTGTTTCATAGTCAGTTTTCTGACTTAATGGTTGACTTAATGACTCTGAACTGCCTCTACTTAATTCTACAGATAATCTCTAAAAAGAGACTGACATCTGCCAAGTGATGAAATTGATTTAGGTGGCACATAAAGCTCAACAACACTGAGGGAGCTGTTGGTAATAGTCCCAAGCCTGAGGTCACCTCCTGGCCTAGGAGGGTCTTGCGTCTCCTCGTTTAAGTATCCCTCCCTTTGTTTCCTCTGCTCTTTTCTCCTGTTACAGATACCATGGACTCCTAGATTATTCTCTCACTTTCTTCAACTTTTTCATCCTATTTTTATTTCTTTGTCTTTTCCTCCCATTTCCTGGGGATTTCCTTAATTTCCTCAACTTTCAATCCTGTGTTAATTTTGAACTACAGAGACATACATTAAAGGGTATGATTTTTTTGTTGTTGTTGTTTTTTTAAAATGAGTTTTCCTTAAGACATATCTCAGAATTCAATGGAGACTTTTCCTGTATCACAGTTATCTCTAATACAGGAAGAAGAAATGATAATTAATGTATGATCAATATTATCAGCCAGCCATCTTGGTGAAGAACAGAGCAAAAGAAGAGTAGTAAATGAGTACTAAAACAGATACAAAAAAAGCTCTCAAAAGGGAGGTGGAAAAATGCTCCCAAGAAATCCATAACCACCATCAAAATAAGAAAACCAGAAGTAGCATTTTAGGTGAGGGTGGGAGATGGGAGTAATAAGAAATGGAGCTCAATGGTAGACTTAATTTTAAGTTTGTTTAGCTTGAATAAATCATGAGATCATAAGGGTAGAGCTGTCAAGCTGGCAGCAGGTGGAAATGCATATCTTCAGAATGTGTTCAGAAAAGAGGTCAATGCTGAGTTAAGTATAAATAAAGAACACACATGAACAGAGCCTAAAGAGGGAAAGGGAAAATGGGGTCATTAATGGGGGTAGAACCTGTGATTACAGGAACTTAATACAGATGGGTGAAGAAGCTGTGGATTACTCTTTTAATAAGTGTGATGGTGAAAAAAAAAGAGCATGTTATGGTGGCTCACTGGAATAGGAAGGCCAAGAAAAAAAGGAGAATTTGCATAAATGGAAGAGGAAAAGAAACAATAGAGAGGGAGAGACCAAGCATACATACACACACACACACACACACACAAATACACACATACACACACACACACACGCGCAAAGAATGAGTAAAGGGATAGTATGAGATCAAGGTCATAGCCCAAAGAATTATTCCTGGAAAGCAGATGTTTTTCACTTCTTTCTCTCAGGAAAAATGAAGACAGGGTGTGTGAGGCCCTAGGCAAAATTTTTTTTGCAAGGTCCAGTCTATATAAACAATTTGATTAAAAATATATTATAAAATTCATAGACCCATGTGAGATAGTTGTCTATCAATGAAAATTTAAAATAATAGGTAGAAAAGAGATACTATCATATTTGTTTATTGTCCAATCAGCACACAAAAATATTTATTGTAATGTCTCTCCCTGTTCATGTCCAGGAACTATCTCTTTGGGTTCTTTACTATCACATGCACCACTATTGGCTAATTTCTTACAATGCTATGGCTCTTCAGAACTTGTTTATTTTGAAGTAAATACAGATTCATAGATATTCTTGCTCCTGCAGTTTCCTGATACCACAGCATCATCCATCATGCTGCCCATGAATATTGGCTTTGAAAGTCTCTCTTAAAGGTTGTTACCATGCTTTGTTGATAATGACCACGAGTACAAGTCTTACCCATATTATGCAGAAAAAAATGTGAATGAAAACTCATTTTCTGGTCATATTAAATTTATTCTTTGGAATTTTATACCATAAATGTAGAACAACATGTCTTCCCATCATGTCTTCTCTAGAACTCTTTGAGCTGTAATTGCAATGTTTCTAGAATATGATCTCATTCAATGTTGACTACACCTTTTCTTTCCACATGCCACCACTAATAAGGAGGATAGGAGAAGAACCCATGGGCAAAGCTAGAGGACCAGTTTCATCCATGAAAGGAATGTCCTTTGCTCATTTAATCAATCCAAAAGAGTATGATGACCACATCAATCAAAGCCAAGAGAGGACCTCCATCAGAAGGGCTCACTAGTATTGTGGGTCACTGGTCTCAAAAGCTCTTGGAGAAAATAGGCACAGCTAAGCTAGAGTACTGACTGACATGGGTGCAGAGCCTGTGGAGGGTGTGAGGTGTGGGTGCCCAATGATGGAACACACCTGCTATCATCTGCCATCCTCAGGTTCTGTAGACTGGAGGCAGAATTATAGTCAGTGCACTGATGGGCCAGAGCCTAGACATGGGCTCATACATGCAGTTCAAGCCTAACAGTCAACAATGGATTTTCATAACCCCAGGTGCCACAGTTGTCCTCCACTCACAGTCAAATCTCTGTGGGTATAACCAAGTGACTGTTTACATGGGAGGTGAGGGCAGAAAGAAAAATGCTGCAATGATTTTTATTACCTTCCCCAGGGCCATAATCATGCAAGTCTCTTATCGGGCACCATAGCCAGTTTTCCCATATTTTAAAAGTTAAAACATTGAAAGGAAGCAAGGACTCTTTCTAAATAGATGGACTTAACAGGAAATTTGCAGATCTACCATCTCCCATCTTTTGTAGATATGCAGCTATCTCTAAGAGGTGGTAGATCTTGTGGTACTTGCTTAAGAATCACAGACAGTAATTAGAGGTGGGTTAACGCCACCTGCTTCCCAGAGAAATAAATTGTCACTGAAAGTGAGTGCCAAGGAAAAAGACTCTACGTAGGACTTTCCCAAGGTTTTCTCATGAGTGTATGAGCAGGCAATGGAAGATATGCCTATAATTTGACAGCTTTCACAGAGTGTTGTTTAAATAGAGGAACCAGGGTGAGTAAAAACAATGCTTTCCTGAAGAAGTGACAATTCTAAGGTCTTAGCAAAGCTAGAGTTTCTGGGAAAGAAAAAAAAAATGCACTAACGGGGACAGAACTTCAGCAGAGATTTGGTTGAAAAAAACCCAATTCTAAATCACTATTGGCATCAGACCCTAGAAAATCTTTAAAATAAGATTTCATCCTAAATCTCTACACTAAATAGGTTACTTTCACATTGATGAAGACAAATTATCTAAACTCACAAGAAAGCATATATCTAGATAAGTGGCAAAATTAAACCCTAGGAAACCTTGCCAATTACTTATAGTCTATGATTCTGTTTCTAAATTAATAGTTTTTTTGAATATATATTCAAAACTACATGTTTGTTGCAGCAGTATTCACAATAGCTAAGATATGGAATCAACTTGTGTCCATCAATAGATGAATAGATAAAGAAAATATGTTATATATACACAGTGGAATACTATTGAGCCACAAAAAATGAATAAAATCCTGTCATTTGGAGCAACAAGGATGGAACTGGAGGTCATTATGTAAAATATGCCAGGTACAGAAAGATAAATATTGAAAGTCCTCACTCATATGTGGAATCTAAAAAAAGCTGATGTCATAGAAGTAGAGAATACAGTAGTGGCTACCAGAGGCTGAGGAGGATGGGGGCAGGGAGGATGAGGAGAGGTTGGTCAACAGGTACAAAGTTACAGTTAGTTAGGAGGAATAAGGTCAGGTGTTCTATTGCACAGTAGCACGACTATAGTTAACAATAATTTATTATTAATTATTATTATGGATTTGAAATATTCCTAACACAAAGAAATCACAGATGTTTGAGGGAATAGATATCCTAATTATCCTGATTTGATCATTGTATACAGTTTCCATGTATCAAAATATCACATGTACCCCATAAATAGGTACAATTATTATGTATCGATTAAAAAATAGCTACAAATATTCAGTACTACCATCATAAATATAGAGTTCTAATATACCAAAATGATTTATTCGTTAAGAAAAAGTTAAATCCCACCAAAAAAAGCATCCATAGGAATAGAGTCTTAGGCTTTCTACTCTGTGCTGAGATACACAAGATCCACCCTGGAATCACACACCACTTAGGCAGAAAGAGAAAATAATGCATACTTTCATAATTTACAGTCTTGGTTTTAAACTGTTTTCTTCCTCATTCTTGGCACCTGGGTCCATCAAGCTCTCAAATCCTTAGGCCATGGACCTTCTTCTTTTCATCACTGGCATGAATGTTGGCTCCATTTAATTTTCTGTGTAAAATCATTATTTCTCCTTAAGATGTAGTTGTCTCTGGCTGTGCCAGGTGAACATGCCTCCAAGCCTGGCTCAGAACTATTCTTCCTCATGTGAAGACTGCCTGGTGTGGGTGGCACTGTCACTGGGCTCCCCCGTGGACTAGAATAGGTCTGGACAGTAGCCAACAAGTCTTTTATTCCAAGAAACTGTCTCTGAGGAATCAAAGGTGGGAAAATAATTAATATTTAAAACAGTGCTTTGGCAAACAAAAACAGTAACAAAAATATTCCTTGGGATGGGAAACAGCCAGAGATGGCATACAGTCCTGGGCAGAAATGGAAGTTAACTCAAAAGCCACCTTGTTGCTAAAGGAGAGATGACACCAACAAACACCTACCCACACTCATGCCTCCTTCTAAGGAAACTGCTCTGTTTACAGCCTTGCTGCCTAAGTGGCCCTGATTGGAAAACGCTGCCCTAACGCTCTTGGCCATGTCTGAGTGGGTAAAGAGTGAGTGTCCAACCCTATGTGACCAAGTTCCCAGGCTGGTCTGACACCAAAAGATAAGCTGCATGTATTAATTTCCTAGGACTGATGTAACAAATGACCACAAACTGGGGGGCTTAGAATGACAGAAATTTATTCTCTTACAGTTCTGGAAGCCAGAGTCTGAAATCAAGGTATTAGCAGGACCATGCTATCTCAAAACACTCTAGGGAAGATTCTTTCCTTGCCTCTTTCAGTGTCTGGTGGTTGCCAACAATCATTCTTGTTTCTTGGCTTTTAAATGTGTCGCTCCAATCTCTGTTTCTGCTGTCACATGGCATTTTCCTTATGCATCTTTTTTTCTGTGTCAAAATTTCACCTGTTCTTATAAGGACATCAGTTTTATTAGATTTAGGGCCCACTCTAATCTATCTGGTATGACCCGATCTTAATTATATCTGCAAATATCCTGTTTCCAAATAAGGTCACACATACAAGTGCTGTGGGTTAGGACTTAAACGTATCTTTTTGAAGGATGCAATTCAACCCCCGGCATTGGGTCAAAGATTTTTCTTGGAAATAGGAATTAAGAAACACACAGAGAACTAATCAGGTGGTGAGTGGAGTTCAAAGTAAAACAAAGCAATGTACTGGAATCAGGGCCATGACAACTGAAAGCCATGTTCAAGCAGGAGTTATTTGAGCGCAGCAGGGGGCAGCCCTGGAAGCTGGAGGAGAGAGAGGAGACCAAAGCAGCGATGGAGAGGGAGACAGAGCCAAAGATGTTGAGGATGGTTCCTGAAGTTGTGCCACACTCTTTGACTTTCTACCTTCAGTTTCTTTCTAGCTGTATATTAAGCCTCTTCTTAAGATAACTGCTTTAGAAATTTGTTCCTCGTGACTACATGAGCTAAAGTAAGAGTCTGAGGAGAATCTTCTTTCTAGAAGTAAGGAAATGAAGGCCCTGAGAATGCAGTGACTCCAATTCAGTGTGCCACCTCCCAGTGTGGCCATCTTCCATGAGTGTCAGTTCCTCCTGACCACTGGATTCCAAGGAATGCCTGACTGCCAGGTAATGAGAAGGGTTTCCATTAGCACCTCCCTGAAAGAGTAATAATTACCGCAGGCCACTGGGCACACGCCCAGGCCTGCCTAGGAGGCACAGAGTGGTACAATAGCTACCTTTCTTCTGTGATTCCTGGATTCCAGGCCAAATCCTAAGTAGACATGCAAGTTAGGGTATGATGATGGCTGTTTGCCTACTCCATCAATCTCACATACGTATAGAAGGGAAGCTGGCATGGGACCTGGCATAGGCCAAAGGACTTAGTCAAGAACTGCCCTTTTCACTTTTTAGACTAGGATTCCCCGGAGTCTGTCTTTCCCCAAGCTGGCATAGAACAGATCATTTAATCATTTTCCACTACTAGTGGAAACCCAATGATCAGAGTCCCAGAAAAAAAGGGGCAGGGGGATTTATTCCAGGATTATACTCTACCATCACCTGTTCCCCACATTCTGCCATCTCTAAAAAAAAGTTTTGTGTAAGCATAAAACAGTGTGTCCTTCTAGGGATAATACAATAGATGCTTATTAAGAACTTTCTTATAAAGTGCTCAAATGTGAATGAATGACTGAAAAATTAATTTTATTTTAAGCTCGAATACCAAGAAAGAGGAGAAATCCAGTTTGGAAGTCAGAGAAGTGGTTTCCAATTCTGTTGCTCTGCTAAACCATGGATCGCCAGGAAAAGTTTTGATCTGACAAGTGAGAATGTGGAAGTAGGAATTGCAGTTACCACTCAGATGGACAGAGCAGAGTGTGGAGGCTCGCACTGTGAACTTCTGCTCCAGAACGACTGCAGGAATAAATCAGGAAAGCCGAGAGAACCCACAGACCCTCTGAAGGAAGCGAATTGCTCCTGCAGGACCCGGGAGACAGCCCAAATACTCTGAGTGCCCAAATTGTGAAAGTAGGAAAGGGGGAATCATCCACCCCAAACACACACCCTCACTGGGAAACCTGAAGGTCTAGATCACGGGAGAAGATTCTGACCTTACCTGGAGCTGAGTGAATTTAGAGAGCTGAGCAAAATAGAGCTGTAGAGGAAGCAGCGGGAAAACCCCTGTGGGCTCGCTGGGTGCCCTAGCAAGTCATTTCTGCCTTGCTTCACAAGGGTCCTTGGGGCAGGCTGCCAGAGGCACTGGGAAAAGGGAACAGGAAGAAGGAAACCTCCAGCTGAACTTTGTAACAATTTGAAGCCATTGAGAAGTCTTCTGGCCAGAACTTGGGGGAGGGTATGAATTTGGTGTGCAGAATCCACGGGTGGGGGACGCACAAAAGCCCTACTTGCTTTTGCAGCTGAGAGGCAAGTATCCTGGGGCAAGTTCTCAGCCCTGCTTGCCCATTGCCTGGAAACAGACTTGTTGCTATTGGGGGTTGGGGGCAGGCACATGGTGGGAGTGAGACTAACCCTTTGGGTTGAGTGGGAGCTGGGTGAGGCCTGTGACTGCCAGCTTTCCCCCACTTCCCTGACAACCTGCATGATACAGTAAAGGCAGCCACGCCTAGCCCTGCACCCACCTAATGGTCCTTCCCCACACACCCTGGTAGCTGAAGACAAAGGGCATATACTCTTGGGAGTTCTAGGGCCTCACCCACCACCTGTTCCTCCCTGTACTATCATGGCTGATGCTGTCTTGAAAGCACCACCTCCCAGCAGGAGGCCAATCAGAACAAAAATAGTGCATTAAGCAACCAAAGTTAAGGACACTCACAGAGTCCATTTCACTCCCTTGCCACTTCCACCAGAGAAGGTGCTGGTATCCATGGCTGAGAGACCCACAGATGATTCACATCACAGGACTCTGTGCAGACAAATCTTAGTACCAGCCTGGAGCCTGGTGGACTTGCTGGGTAGCTAGGTCCAGAAGAGCCATAACAATCAGTACAGCTCAGCTCTCAGGAAGCCACATCCTTAAGAAAAGGAGGGGAGTACTACATCATAGGAGCACCTCATGGGACAAAAGAATCTGAACAACAGCCTTGAACCCCAGATCTTCCCTCTGACAGAGGCTACCCAAATGAGAAAGAGCCAGAAAACCAACTCTGGTAATGTGACAAAACAAGCTTCTTTAACAGCCCCCCCACCACCAAAAATCACATTAGCTCACCGGCAATGGATTCAAACCAAGAAGAAATTCCTGGTTTACCTAGAAAAGAATTCAGGAGGTTAGTCATTGAACTAATCAGGGAGGCACCAGGGAAAGGTGAAGCCCAATTTAAGGAAGTGAAAAAAAAAAAAAAAAAGGATACAAGAAATGAGAGGAGAAATTTTCAATTAAATAGATAACATAAATAAAAAACAATAAAAACCTCAGGAAACAATGGATGGACTTATAGAAATGCAAAATGCTCTGGAAAGTTTCAGCAATAGAACAAACAAGCAGAATAAAGAACTTCAGAGCTTGAAGACAAGGTCTTAAAATTAACCCAATCCAACAAAGACAAAAAAAATTTAGAAAATATGAGCAAAGCCTCCAAGAAGTTCTGGGATTCTGTTAAATGACCAAACCTAAGAATAATCAGCATTCCTGAGGAAGAAGAGAAATCTAAAATTTGGAAAACATATTTGGGAGAATAATCAAGAAAAACTTCCCAGGCTTTGCTAGATACCTAAATATCCAAATATAAGAAGCTCAAAGAACACCTGGGAAATTCATCACAAAAAAGTTACCACCTAGGCACAATGTCATCAGGTTACCTAATGTTGAGATGAAGGAAAGAATCTTAACAGCTGTGAGGCAAAATCGCCAGGTAACTTATAAAGGAAGATCTATCAGATTAACAGCACATGTCTCAGCAGAAATCCTACAAAAAGGGATTGGGGCCCTATCTTCAGCCTCCTTAAACAAAACAATTGTCAGCAAAGAATTTTTTATTCAGTGAAACTAAGCTTTGTTAATGAAGGAAAGATACAGTCAAACAAATGCTGAGAGAGTTGGCCACTACCAACCCAGCTCTATAAGAATTACCAAAAGGAGCTGTGAATCTTGAAATAAATCCTGGAAACACATCAAAACAGAAACTCTTTAAAGCATAAATTTCACAGGACCTATAAAACAAGAATATAATTTTCAAAAAACAAGTTATACAGGCAAAAAATACCTTGATGGATAGAATGGTACCACACATCTTGATACTAACATTTAATGTAAATGCCCTAATTGCTCCACTTAAAAGATAAAGAATGGCAGAATGGATAAGAATTCACCAATCATCTGCTGCCTTCAAGAGAGTTACTTAACACATAAGGACTCTCACAAACTTAAGGTAAAGGGTCTGGACTTGGGCAAGATGGCCGAGTAGGAACAGCTCTGGTTTGCAGCTCCCAGTGAGATCAATGAAGAAGGTGGGTGATTCTGCATTTACAACTGAGGTACCTGGTTCATCTCATTGGGACTGCTTAGACAGTGGGTGCAGCCCCAGAGGGTGAGCAGAAGCAGGGTGGGGCGTTGCCTCACCTGGGAAGTGCAAGGGGTCGAGGAACTCCTTCCCCTAGCCAAGGGAAGCTGTGAGGGACTGTGCCTTGAGGGATGGTGCACTCTGGCCCAGATACTACGCTTTTCCCATGGTCTTCACAACCCGCAGACCAGGAGATTCCCTTGGGTGCCTATGCCACCAGGACCCTGGGTTTCAAGCATAAAACTGTGCAGCCATTTGGGCAGACACCAAGCTAGCCGAAGGAGTTTTTTTTCATACCCCAGTGGCATCTGGAACGCCAGCAAGACAGAAGCGTACACTCCCCTCAAAAGGGGGCTGAAGTCAGGGAGTCAAGTGGTCTTGCTCAGTGGATCCCACCCCCACAGAGCCCAGCAACCTAAGATCCACTGGCCTGAAATTCTCGCTGCTAGCACAGTAGTCTGAAGTCAACCTTGGATGCTTGAGCGTGGTGTGGGGAGAGGCATCCACCATTACTGAGGCTGGAGTAGGTGGTTTTTCCCTCACGGTGTAAACAAAGCTACCAGGATGTTCAAACTGGGCAGAGCTCACTGCAGCTTGGCAAAGCTGCTGTAGCCAGACTGCCTCTCTAGATTCCCCCTCTCTTGGCAAGACATCTCTGAAAGAAAGGCAGCAGCCCCAGTCAGAGGCTTATAGATAAAACTCCCATCTTCCTGGGACAGAGCATCTGGGGGAAAGGGCAGCTGTGGGCACAGCTTCAGCAGACTCAAGCGTTCCTGGCTGTCAGCTCTGAAGAGAGCAGCAGATCTCCCAACACAGCACTCGAGCACTCCTAAGGGACAGACGGCCTCCTCAAGTGGGTCCCTGACCCCCGTGCCTTCTGACTGGGAGACACCTCCCTGCAGGGGCCGACAGACACCTCATACAGGATAGCTCCGGCTAGTATCTGATGGGTGCCCCTCTGGAACAAAGCTTCCAGAGGAAGGAATAGGCAGCAGTCTTTGGTATTCTACAGACTCCATTGGTGATGCCCAAGCAAACAGAGTCTGTAGTGGACCTCCAGCAAACTCCAGCAGACATGCAGCAGAGGGACCTGTTAGAAGGAAAACTAACAGAAAGGAATAGCATCAACATCAACAAAAAGAACGTCCACACAGAAACCCCATCTGAAGGTCACCAGTGTCAAAGACCAAAGGTAGATAAATCCATGAAGAATGAAGATGAGGAAAAACCAGCACAAAAAAGGCTGATAATTCCAAAAACCAGAACGTGTCTTCTTCAAAGAATCACAATTCCTCGCCAGCAAGGGAACAAAACTGGACAGAGAATGAGTTTGACGAACTGACAGAAGTAGGCTTCAGAAGGTGGGTAATAACAAACTCCTCTGAGCTAAAGGAGCGTGTTCTAACCCAATGCAAGGAAGCTAAGAACATTGAAAAAAGGTTAGAGGAATTGCAAACTAGAATAACCAGTTTAGAGAAGAACATAAAGGACCTGATGGAGCTGAAAAACAGCACACAAGAACTTCGTGAAGCATAAACAAGTATCAATAGCCGAGGCGATCAAGTGGAAGAAAGGATACCAGAGACTGAAGATCAAATTAATGAAATAAAGTATGAAGACAAAATTAGAGAAAAAAAGAACGAAAAGGAATGAACAAAGCCTCCAAGAAATATGGCACTGATCCCAAAGAAATACAAACTACCATCAGAAAATACTATAAACACCTCTGTGCAAATAAACTAGAAAATCTAAAAGAAATGGATAAATTCCTGGACACATACACCCACCCAAGACTAAATCAAGAAGAAGTTGAATCCCTGAATAGATAAGTAACAAGTTCTCAAATTGAGGCAGTAATGAATAGCCTACCAACCAAAAAAAGGCCCAGGACCAGATGGATTCACAGCTGAATTCTACCAGAGGTACAAGGAGGAGCTGGTACCATTCCTTCTAAAACTATTCCAAACAATAGAAAAAGAGGGAATCCTTCCTAACTCATTTTATGAGGCCAGCATCATCCTGATACTAAAATATGGCAGAGACACAACAAAAAAAAAAATTTCAGGCCAACATCCCTGATGAACATCTATGGGAAAATCCTCAATAAAATACTGGCAAACTGAATCCAGCAGCACATCAAAAAGCTTATCCACCATGATTAAGTTGGCTTCATCCCTGTGATGCAAGGCTGGTTCAACATACAGAAATCAATAAAGGTAATTTATCACATAAACAGAACCAGTGACAAAAACCACATGATTATCTCAATAGATGCAGAAAAGGCCTTTGATAAAATTCAACACCCCTTCATGCTAAAAACTCTCAGTAAACTAGGTATTGATGGAATGTATCTCAAAATAATAATAGCCATTTATAACAAACTTACAGCCAATATCATACTGAATGGGCAAAAACTGGAAGTATTCCCTTTGAAAATCAGCACAAGACAAGGATGGCTTCTCTTACCACTCCTATTCAACATGGTATTAGAAGTTCTGGCCAGGACAATCAGGCAAGAGAAAGAAATAAAGGTATTCAAATAGGAAGAGAGGAAGCCAAATTGTCTCTGTTTGTAGATGGCATAGTTGTATATTTAGAAAACACCATTGTCTAAGCCCCAAATCTTCTTAAGTTGATAAGCAACTTCAACAAAGTCTCAGGATACAAAATCAATGTGGAAAAATCACAAGCATTCCTATGCGCCAATAATAGCCAAACAGAGAGCCATATCATGAATGAACTCCCATTCACAATTGCTACAAAGTGAATAAAATACCTAGGAATACAATTTACAAGGGATGTGAAGGACCTCTTCAAGAAGAACTAAAAACCACTGCTCAAGGAAATAAGAGAGGATACAAACAAATGGAAAAACATTCCATGCTTATGGTTAGGAAGAATCAATATTGTGAAAATGGCCATACTGCCCAAAGTAATTTATAGATTCAATGCTATCCCCATCAAGCTACCACTGACTTTCTTCACAGAATTAGAAAAAAAACTACTTTAAATTTCATATGTGGAACCAAAAAAGAACCTGTATAGCAAAAAGAACAAAGCTAGGGGCATCACACTATCTGACTTCAAACTCCACTACAAGGCTACAATAACCCAAACAGCATGGTACTGGTACCAAAACAGATATAATTAGAAAAAACTACTTTAAATTTCATATGGAACCAAAAAAGAGCCCTTACACAAAAAGAACATAGCTGGAGGCATCACACTACCTGACTTCAAACTACTACAAGGCTACAGTAACCCAAACAGCACAGTACTGGTTCCAAAACAGATATATAGACCAATGGAACAGAACAGAGGCCTCAGAAATAACGGCACACATCTACAACCATCTGATTTTTGACAAACCTGACAAAAACAAGCAATGAGGAAAGGATTCCCGATTTAATACGTGGTGCTGGGAAAACTGGCTAGCCATATGGAGAAAACTGAAATGGACCCCTTCCTTACACATTATACAAAAATTAACTCAAGATTGATTACAGACTTAAATGTAAGACCTAAAACCATAAAAATCCTAGAAGAAAACCTAGGCAATACTATTCAGGACATAGGCATGGGCAAAGTCTTTATGACTAAAACACCAAAAGCAAAGGCAACAAAAGCCAAAATTGACAAATGGGATCTAATTAAACTAAAGAGCTTCTGCACAGCAAAAGAAACTATCATCAGAGTGAACAGGCAACCTACAGAATGGGAGAAAAAATTTGCAATCTATCCATCTGACAAAGAGCTAATATCCAGAATCTACAAGGAACTTAAACAAATTTACAAGAAAAAAAAAACCCATCAAAAAGTGGGCAAAGGATATAAACAGACACTTCTCAAAAGAAGACATTTATGTGGCCAACAAACATATGAAAAAAAGCTCATCATCACTGGTCATTAGAGAAATGCAAATCGAAACCACAACGAGATACCATCTCATGCCAGTTAGAATGGCAATCATTAAAAAGTCACAAAACTACAGATGCTGGAGAGGATGTGGAGAAATAGGAATGCTTTTACACTGTTGGTGGGAGCATAAATTAGTTCAACCATGTGGAAGACAGTGTGGCGATTCCTCAAGGATCTAGAACCAGTAATACCATTTGACCCAGCAACCCCATTACTAGGTATTATACCCAAAGGATTATAAATCATTCTACTATAAAGACACATGCACACATATATTTATTGCAGCACTGTTCACAATAGCAAAGACTTGGAACCAACCCAAATGCCCATCAATGATAGACTGGATAAAGAAAATGTGGCACATATACACCATGGAATACTATGCAGTCATAAAAAAGGATGAGTTGGTCCCAGTCAGTCCCAAGGCTGCGGCTGCAGAGGTAACGCCTGCGGAGAAACTGCAAAGATGCTGTCCCTACGCGTTGCTGCGGCCGTGGTCCGTGCCCTTGCTCGGCGGGCCGGACTGGTCTCCAGAAATGCTTTGGGTTCATCTTTCGTTGCTGCAAGGAACCTCCATGCCTCTAACACTCATCTTCAGAAGACTGGGACTGCTGAGATGTCCTCTATTCTTGAAGAGCGTATTCTTGGAGCTGATACCTCTGTTGACCTTGAAGAAACTGGGCGTGTCTTAAGTATTGGTGATGGTATTGCCCGCGTACATGGGCTGAGGAATGTTCAGGCAGAAGAAATGGTAGAGTTTTCTTCAGGTTTAAAGGGTATGTCCTTGAACTTGGAACCTGACAATGTTGGTGTTGTCGTGTTTGGAAATGATAAACTGATTAAGGAAGGAGATATAGTGAAGAGGACAGGAGCCATTGTGGACGTTCCAGTTGGTGAGGAGCTGTTGGGTCGTGTAGTTGATGCTCTTGGTAATGCTATTGATGGAAAGGGTCCAATTGGTTCCAAGACCCGTAGGCGAGTTGGTCTGAAAGCCCCCGGTATCATTCCTCGAATTTCAGTGCGGGAACCAATGCAGACTGGCATTAAGGCTGTGGATAGCTTGGTGCCAATTGGTCGTGGTCAGCGTGAGCTGATTATTGGTGACCGACAGACTGGGAAAACCTCAATTGCTATTGACACAATCATTAACCAGAAACGTTTCAATGATGGATCTGATGAAAAGAAGAAGCTGTACTGTATCTATGTTGCTATTGGTCAAAAGAGATCCACTGTTGCCCAGTTGGTGAAGAGACTTACAGATGCAGATGCCATGAAGTACACCATTGTGGTGTCAGCTACAGCCTCGGATGCTGCCCCACTTCAGTACCTGGCTCCTTACTCTGGCTGTTCCATGGGAGAGTATTTTAGAGACAATGGCAAACATGCTTTGATCATCTATGACGACTTATCCAAACAGGCTGTTGCTTACCGTCAGATGTCTCTGTTGCTGCGCCGTCCTCCTGGTCGTGAGGCCTATCCTGGTGATGTGTTCTACCTACACTCCCGATTGCTGGGGAGAGCAGCCAAAATGAACGATGCTTTTGGTGGTGGCTCCTTGACTGCTTTGCCAGTCATAGAAACACAGGCTGGTGATGTGTCTGCTTACATTCCAACGAATGTCATTTCCATCACTGACGGACAGATCTTCTTGGAAACAGAATTGTTCTACAAAGGTATCCGCCCTGCCATTAACGTTGGTCTGTCTGTGTCTCGTGTCGGATCTGCTGCCCAAACCAGGGCTATGAAGCAGGTGGCAGGTACCATGAAGCTGGAATTGGCTCAGTATCGTGAGGTTGCTGCTTTTGCCTAGTTTGGTTCTGACCTCGATGCTGCCACTCAACAACTTTTGAGTCATGGTGTGCGTCTAACTGAGTTGCTGAAGCAAGGACAGTATTCTCCCATGGCTATTGAAGAACAAGTGGCTGTTATCTATGCGGGTGTAAGGGGCTATCTTGATAAACTGGAGCCCAGCAAGATTACAAAGTTTGAGAATGCTTTCTTGTCTCATGTTATCAGCCAGCACCAAGCCCTGTTGGGTACTATCAGGGCTGATGGAAAGATCTCAGAAGAATCAGACGCAAAGCTGAAAGAGATTGTAACAAAGTTCTTGGCTGGATTTGAAGCTTAAACTCCTGTGGATTCACATCAAATACCAGTTCAATTTTGCCATTGTTCTAGTAAATTAGTTCCATTTGTAAAAGGGTTACTCTCATACTCCTTATGTACAGAAATCACGTGAAAAATAAAGGTTCCATAATGTGTTAAAAAAAAAAAAAAAAAAAAAAGGATGAGTTAATGTCCTTTGCAGGGACATGGATGAAGCTGGAAACCATCATTCTTAGCAAACTAACACAGGAACAGAAAACCAAACACCGCATGTTCTCACTCAAAAATGGGAGTTGAACAATGAGATCACATGGACACAGGGAGGGAAACATCACACACTGGGGCCTGTCAGGGTTGGGGGCTAGGGGAGGGATAGCATTAGGAGAAATACCTAACATAGATGATGGGTTAATGGGTGCAGCAAACCACCATGGCACATGTATACCTATGTAACAAAACTGCACCTTCTGCACAAGATTCCCAAAACTAAAAGTATATATGTATATATATAAAAGGGTATTCTGGGCTTGAAATACAAAAAAGTTAAATATCACCCAGTAAATATGCACAAAGACTTTGTATTAATGTAGGAAAATATTTATGTTAAAACATTTTGTCAAAAAAGCCAGATGCAAAATTACAAATATATTACCCTCTCTGTTTCATAGTCCTCTTTAAAGTAGCAAACCTAAGCAAACAAAAATAAAGCTGCTTTTTCAAATCTGGACAGAAATACACCAAAACATGAAACAATGGTGGCGATATGAGTTTTTTCTACTTTTCTATATTTTCCTAATTTTCTATAATAAACAATTAATGATTCTATAATGAAAAAAAAAACCATGCATTATATTTATTTTAGGAGAAGCAATTACCTCAGAGTTGAGGCTTCAGAGAATGGTATCTTGAAGTTTCAGGGAAATTGTAAAAATAGCCTGTATGTTTAGAACTTTGGAGAGTGATATTAAGGTGAGATCTGATTTTTAAAAGACTACTGTGTGACAACGTGCAGAATGACTTGGAGGCCAGGAAATAAGGGAAGAGATGCTTTGTGGCATGTTTGATGGTGCCCTGTGTGTAGATTTCACCTTGGCCAAGAGGGCCAAGTTTCTCTTCATGCTACCATCACACCACAGG
The DNA here is from genome assembly GCF_003255815.1 of Theropithecus gelada. Lineage (NCBI taxonomy): Eukaryota > Metazoa > Chordata > Mammalia > Primates > Cercopithecidae > Theropithecus > Theropithecus gelada. Next base: position 105,799,067 of record NC_037670.1, read on the forward strand.
TGTCTCAGAGTACCAAGGAGGCTGTTGCTTTCATCATACCCCAGGAATATCAACAAAGATTATAGCTATACCTTTCAAGAAAGTTAAATATTTTATGTCCATTCTTTCTAACTGCCAGTCTTCTGTTGCTGTATCTTTGCAGGGGCCCAAAGCAGTATCCAAATAGAAGAGAGGAGGTAGAACAATACTAAAAACAGGATTCTAAAACTAAAGAATATTTTGCCACCCATTTCTCAGCCTGAAGTAGGCCTGACCTAGGGAAGAGGAAAAGTTATAAATTTAATGAGACTTTTGAGTTTCACCAAAAACTTTAGTTTTTAAAACTGGACTGCACTTTAGTTTTTAAAATTTTTTAATCTTTAAAACTACTGTTTTTAGTGTGTCTTATTCACCTTAGTTAATTTAAAAAGGCACTTGCTTTAACGATTCTTTCTATAAATAAAATGACTGCCCACTAATATGTGATATCGTTCATTTAAAAACACTTGCTTTAATGATTCTATAAATAAAGTGACCACCCACTAATGTGTGATTTTTGTAAAGCATGGCATTTTTTGTAAAGCATGGTGTTTTTTGTAAAGCAGTATTTCTTATAAGAATCTTATTGATCACACAGGAGTGGTAAGAATGCCAAATGTAATGATGCATACAATCTAAACTAGACAGGCTGAAAGAATTTACATAATGTAAAAACATGCACATTAAAAATTAGCCCTGTGGACAAGATGCATGCAGCAGGAAGAGTCGGTGACAGAAGCTAGGGATCCTGTTATAATCAGTGGAGGGTCCATATGCAGTGAAACTGACTTTTTCTCTCCATTAGAGTAAATAACTTTTACTAACAGATACAGGTATTTCACACACATTCAAATACAGAAGGATGAACTTTGACCTGCTACCTCTACAGTCTACAATGACATAACTGTGGTCTATCTGATACTCCCAGGAAATCATAAAGAGTAAACCCCATGCAACTTCCATGTAAGTAGCAAAAAGCATCAAGTCATTTATTCTAGATTGAACTTTGAAGATGTTTAACTTTCAACCTTATATTTGTAAAGAACATATGTCTCCATAGGTTACATTTTCTTCACAACTGACGTGCACTTAGAGTGGGGAAACTGTGATGACTTGTTTCACGTAACAGTGATAACTGAAGTACTCTTAAAAATGTGAGAAATTTTTAATAAGATCTTTTATTAAACCTAACGTGTAACATGAATCATGTACAGCTTTAAGCCAAAAGGTAGAAGGGAGTGCATTTGAATTGTCATGCTTTTAGTTTTTATATTCTATAGCTTCTACCACTGTTCCAAAGAATGTAGCCGACCACAACTGCTTCTTTACTTACCAAATCAGGAATAGTTTGAATTCCTAGATTGGAGGAAATCCAAAATAAAAGAAACGCCACTTTTTTAAAAATCCCCCTGGGACCGTTTTAGAAGCTAGACCAAAACTACAAATTATTCAAGTTTCCTGTTAAGCAGTGGTTTGGTTTTGTTATTTCCCTGTGTGTAATGGTCTCGAAGCAAACCACGTAAAAACTTGTTAACACTGCAAGAAAGTTGACCTTTGGTATACTGCCCATAAAAAATCAGAAATCTTCAACAGCAATTCAGAGTCAGGTTTTCTTTGTTTTTGTTTTGTTTTGTTCTTTATTAAATATACCCCCAAGTATCCTGCTTTGCACTAACTGTTATGGCAAATGAGTTTTGGGGGTGCTATTCTTGACAACTTATGCCTAAAGGTCCTCTTATGGAGATTTCTCTGGTTTTAAAACAAGTTGGCAGATTCTGTGAAACTAAAGAGAAAAAGTCTCTCTGAATGATTTTAAGTTACTGCTTGAATTGCAAATTCATATTGGGGGAAAAAACATTAAAGTAACTTGAAAGTCTCTTTTACTGGCAACTTCAAATGCAAAGTATTTTGTTTTAAATTTCTAAAGCGTAGGTTAAGGGATATGGTTTTCCAAAGCTGAATGTACTCATCTGGAGCTCAGCATTTCTGCTCTTCTAAAACTCCTAGGTGGAAACGCTACTGTTTTGACGACCTGTGATTGGATGAACTGATCCGTCTCAGCTGGTAGCATCCCTTTTCTTCCATGTTAAGCATTTTAAAAATTCTAGAATAGATGTGTCTTGCCAGTCTTAAATAGAAATTTCATTCCAAGTGTCTCCGGAGAGTCATATACTATTTACAGGAATCCATCTTCATTCTTCTCATTTTTATACACCTTGGAAACCAGTGTGGAAATGCTCACCATACTGCTTCTGCTCACCAACAGGAAGAAGCTTGATCAGCATTCAGCTGTAAGCACCTTCTAATTATTTTGATTAGTTACTCATGTTGACATGGTCTGGCATGAGAAGCTTGGTTTTATCCAATAAAGGAGGCTGCTTCTCGCCCCTTGTATCTTTCTGTTATCCTTGGGATTTTGGTAGGATGTTGCCCTCTGGTAAGTTGGACATCTACTCTTTGTTCCAAGATGTGGTGCTGCTGGAAGTTCCCCTATGTATGCCGCAGGAGGGTGGTTGGCAGTGGTGGCTCTGACTCTAGTGACATTGACTGCTCTTGTAATTCCTCATCCCCACAGCCAGGTCAGCTAGACTGGACTGTTTATTGTGTGACAGTGACCAGAAAGGTTACATTCCTTGCCTGAGAGTTCTTCCAGGGTTGGTTTAGAATGGATCTGCAGGGCAGAGAGCGGTGAGAAACAAAAATGCTGTACTTTGCCTTACCTACAAAGTCCATCATTGGGTAAACCAGCCGCTCCAGGATTAGGAGTATTTGGAGACTAATCGGTCATATGCTATGCAAGATGGGTCTCTTTTTATCTCACTTAGCTCATTTCAGGGGCAGGACAAGTTCCACAATGCCACACAGCATGTGTTTAGGAAGAGACTTTACTGGAAAAAGGGACGAATTATTGGGCTAAATTATTGGGAAGGTAATTGGAAGAATTATCAAGGGAAGAGACAGCAGGTCACCATTCTCCCATCATCCCACAGAGAAGTATGCTGGAGCAGGGTGCCCTGCTGGATGTGCAGTGTGGGTCTATATTCCAATAGTGGAAACTAACCCCTTGATATCGTTTTTATAGGGCACATGTGAGAAAGCAGCCTGTTGCAGGGAGAGACATGCTGCTGGAGGCTGAGGTTTACAGACTTTGTCTAGGAATGCTAGTCATCCAGCATGTGGCAACCTTGAGCTTATGGGAGATTGCGTGGGGCTGGAGGGACGGGTTGGGAAGGGGGCTGGTCACTTGAGCAGCTGGTGTGAGTGCAGCCTCTCATACTGTGAGAAGGAGCCTCCCATCCCAGCTGGCCGATTGTCCTGGCAACCAAGAATGAGAATTTTGAGGTCACTTCTGGCTCTTCTGATGGATTGCCTCACAATATGGGGGAGAGGAAAAAAAAAAAAGAGGAAACAGGTGAATTCCAGCTTTCAGGCCTAAATAATTGCATATCTAAAGGAGGAGCAGGACGGGAGCAGGTAGGAATTCCAAGAAGAGAAGATGGGAGAAGTTTGAGGAAAAGACAAAGGTATTTATATTAAAAAGCAGCCACCATTTCCTTGGTTGCACAGACAAATGAGAATGTGTTGAAAACTAAACTGATAAGCCTGCCAAATTCAAATAATTTCATCAGCTATTTTCTGATAAAGTGGGTTAGAAGACAAATGCCTATTAACTTGTTTAAGAGAAGAAATATTAAAATAATTGTGTTCTTTTGCCCTCACCCCAGTCTCAGAATAGTAGAAGCCAGTAGTTTCAGTACTGTCACAAATTTATTTAATGGAGTTGCTGCCTGGGCATCCATTTTAGACCTAACAGAAGTTACTGGAACCCGGTAGTACCCCGTCGCATTTGACCAGGTGAAAACTTCCTCTCCCTGTGTGGTTGTTTACAATATAGCCCACGTGTTCCTCATCCCACAGCTGCTGGCCATGATAAAACCTAATGGCCCACACCAGAGTCATGTTAATAAGTCCCCCCCTTCGTCTGTGTTTTCTTTAAACCAGACAATTCACAACCCCCTCAGGAAGCCTAATGGGCCTTAATGAAAGCCTCGTCCCACATGTGCTCTCTCCTCTCTCGCTCCCCACTTGGTGGTTGAGCTCCCTGTTGCCTCCAGACTTCCTGTGGGCTTCCTGTTGGGACCTCTAACCTCTCTGGGATATGTAAGTCATACATTTCTTCTGTTTCATGCAATTTGGTTTCACCTCCTCATTGTGTCTCACATGACCATCACACTTGAACCAGGGCTCTCCTAGCCAGTGGCTATCTTGGTTTATGGCCATTCTCCACAGAGACCTCGAGACCAAATTAGAAACTACAAAAATCACAACACAGTACTTACAGTTTTAACATTAAGCTAGTAAACAATTTAGTCCATAATGCCTTAGGACTGAACCTTCAGCAAGTCACTGTAGGCTATGGGGCTGAGAACTTGCATTTAGAAATGATGTGTGGGCAAAGTTATCACAGCATATTGTTTTGAAATAACAGGATTGCAAATAACTAAAATCATTAAAAGGGTAGTCATTACATAAATTATGTTATACAATTCAATAGAATATAATGCAGCTGTAAAAAAAAAAATTGAGGATACTTTGTTATTCACTGATTCTTAATGACATCCAAAATTCATTGTTAGGTTAAAAAAAGGTGCCAAACAATGTACGGTCTATACTATCACTGGTGTAAGAAGGAATGGTAGTGGTGGGGAGTACATGTAGGCATGGTCTTCTATACACATAGAATATTTTTGGAAAGATGTGCAAGAAACAATGTTCATTGCCTTCAGGAAGGGGTCACCAGGTGGCTGGGGGCAAAGGTGAGCACTATCTTGTCAAAATATATTTTGTGTCTTTTGAACCATATGAATGTATTATTTACTTTGAAAAAAATATGGTTTAAAAACAGCATATAAAGCCTTACATATTTTCTCTTTCAGACAAAGTTTCTCTGCATTTGTTCATTGTCTTTCACTAAAAATTGTTTTTTTTTTTTTTTTTTTTTTTGGATTCTTTGTTGAAACACAGTAGAGTGTATTTTTAAGTTTGGTGAAGAGTGTGAACTTTGGAGTCAGATAGACCTCGGTGGAGAGCTGGTTCCACCAATGAATGGCTATGGGAACTTATGTAGCCTGCCTTACCTGAATCTCAGATTTCTTGCTTACAAAATGAAGTTGGGGATACCCTTCATAGGGCTTATTGTGAGAAGTATACCAGGTAAATCTACACAAAATTCTAGCAGAGTTTCTAAGAAACTCTAAATGCCCAAAAAGTGATAGCTATTACTACTAAGTGTAATTTAATGGTTAATTTTTCTTTTGCTATGCTGAAATATGAACATACTGAGAGGGTTTGGGGCTCAATCAGACCTATGACAATTTGGTCATTTTCATTTATCAGGTTATCGATAAAGTCTAAGGATGAGAACTGTGTGAAAACTATAGGTAGTTGTATTCTATTTTGCTGCATAATAAATTCTTCAGAACTTAGCAGTGCTGAGCAAATATTTACATTCTTTCTGAAAATAAGGAATCTGAGAATGGCTTAATTAGGTGGTTCTAGCTCAGGGTCTCTCATGAAGCTGGAGTCAAGCTGTCAGTTGGGGCTGTTGTCTCTGAAGGTTTGACTGGGGCTGGAGGATCCACATCCAAAATGGCCTGCTTGACTTGGCTGTTGGCAGGAGACCTCAGGTCCTTGCCATGTGGGCCTCTTCTTAGGCCTACTTGGGTGTTCTCACAACATGGAAGCTGGTTTCTCCCCAGTGAGTGGTCTCCCCTAAAAAAAGCAGGGGATCTTAGGCCAGGCGTGGTGGCTCATGCCTGTAATCCCAGTGTTTTGGGAGGCTGAGGCAGGTGTATTACGAGGTCAGGAGATCAAGACCATCCTGGCTAAGACGGTGAAACCCCATCTCTACTAAAAATACAAAAAATCAAGGGGATCTTTTAGGACATGGGCCAAAGTCAGACAGCATCACTTCTGCCTTACTTGATTCCTTAGAAGCTGGTCACTATGTCCAGCCTGTACTCAAGAGGTAAGGAATTAGGCTCCTTCTCTTGAGGGACAAACAGCAAATAATTTGTGGACATATTTTTTAAAATACCACAAAAGAGTATCCTTATAATTTATCGTTCAAACTTGGACACTTTTAGAAGTGAAAAATGGTGTTATTAAAAACCAAGACTGGACAGTAAGTGCAAACTGGGACCCTCCTGAGCAAAATAGGCTGTATAGTCACTGAGGTATACATCTTCAACCTCTCATGAAAGTAAGTCTCAGATCAAGAGGTGTACAAATACCTATTACAAGCAGACTCCCAGTCATACCACTTGCTCTGTAAGCTCAGTGTAGTCCTGATAACTCTGATCATTTAGGAACTCTAGTAACCACTTTGCCTGAAAGGCTCATTCCCAGGAAAAATGAGAAAGTGTTCTGACTGAAAGATCAGCTAACTTTCTAATTGTGTCAGACAAAAGAACCCTTCACTGGGGGAGGCATGCAAGATAGGGTTCTACATTTTAGGAGTCTTTTCCGAAAGTGTTAAGCTGCCAGGCTCTTCATTTCTCATACTTCGGTTCATCCAAGAGTAGAGGCATATCATTCATTTCTCTATTGAAAATGATCTTATATAATCTCTTCTGAAACTCTTTAAGTGCAGATTCAGATAGCAAGTTTTGAAGCTCTGGTAGAATTATCCAGAGTACAACATCTTTCAAATGCAGCCCACCTTTCAAGTATGAGTTTATGATTAGAGTACATTGAGTGTTAAGCATCTTCTTGGGTACAGATTAACGCTAATTTAAACCGACACCTACAAATCACATTATGTATGCTGAAGTACTTTAAATTTCAGACAGCATAAAAAAAACTCAATAACTGGGTTTCCAAGCAACCAACCTTCAGTTTTAAACAATTCCATTAAAGAACTATCATTTCAAAGGAAAATGGAAGTTACAGGCTAGAGAAATTCAGATTCGTAATAACAAATTTTTTTCCTACAGAAATTTCTATGTAAAGTGTTTTCTTTAATAGTGGATAGCTATAAAATTCTCCCCCCATCCTTATTGAGGTATAACTGACAAAAATTGTATATATTTAAGATATACAATGTGATGTTTTGATAAACATATACATTATGAAATGATTCCCCCATCTAATTAACAACCTATTCCTTCACATAGTTACCTTGTTTTTTTTGGGGGGGGGATGAGGGGTGTGTGTAAGATCTACTTAAGATCTATCTTAGCAAGTTTCAAGTACACACTACGTTGTTATTAACTGTAACCACCATGTTGGACATTAGCTCTCTAAAACTTTCTGAGAGCTTGTACCCTGTGACCCACATTTTGCCATCACTCACCTGCCTCCCTGGGGACAACCACTATTCTACTCTGTCTCTGTAAGTTCAACATTTTTAGTTCAACTGTAAGTTCAACATTTTAGTTCTCTGTAAGTTCAACATTTTTAGATCCCACATTCTATGAGTTTGACTTTTTTAGATTTTAAATTCCCAGACCCTGACAACCTCAATTCTACTGTTTCCATGGGTTCAACTTTTTTAGATTCCATCTTATAGATTTTTTATTTAAGTGAGATCATGCAGCATTTGTCTTTCTGTGTCTGGCTTATCTCACTTAGCTTAATGTTCTCTAGGTTTATTAATGTTTTTACTAATGGCAGGATTTCCTTCTTTTTAAAGGCAGAGTAATAATTCATTATATACCACATTTTCCTTACCCATTTATCCACTGATAAATACTTAGGTTATTTCCATATCCTATTGCATTGACTATGGTGAATAATGGTGCAATGAACATGGGTGTGTAGATATCTCTTTTAGATGCTGATTTTATTTCCTTTGGATATATTCTCAGAAGTGAAATTGTTGGATTATACAATTTTTATTTTAGGTTTTATTTTTAGGTTTCTTGAGGAACTGCATACTGTTTTCCATAATGGCTGTAATAATTTACACTCCCACCAGTAGTGTACAGAATTCCCTTTTCTCTACATCCTTGCTGACATTTGAAATTTTTGACTTTTTGATAATAGCCACTCTAACAGTGTGAAGTGATGTCTCCTTATGGTTGTGATGATTAGTGGATGCTGACCACTTTTTCATATAGCTGTTGACCATTTGTATGTTTTATTTGAAAAAAAGAGTCTATTTAGACCCTCTGCCCATTTTTATTATTTATTTATTTATTTTGCTCTTGAGTTGTATGAGTTCCTTTTATATTTTGGATATTAGCCCCTTACCACATATATAGTTTGCAAATATTTTCTCCCATTCCATGGGTTGCCTTTGCATTTTGTTGGTTGATTCTTTCACTGTGCAGAAACTTTTTACTTTGGTGTAGGCCCACTTGTTTATTTTTGCTTTCATTGCCTGTGCCTTTGCTGTGATATTCAAAAAATCATTGCCAAGTACAACATCAAGGAGGATTTCCCCTAGGTTTTCTTCTAGTAGCTTTATAATTAAGGTTTTATGTTTGAGACTTTAATGCATTTTGAATTGAGTTTTCACATATGTAAGATAAGGGGACAATTTCATTCTTTTGCATGTAGATATCCAGTTTTCTTGGCACCATATTTTCTGAAGAGATTATTCTTACCCTATTGAGTATTGTTGATGCTCTTGTCAAAGATTAGTGACTATACATGTGAGATTATTTCTGTGTTCCCTGTTCTGTTCTATTTTTCTGTGTGTCTGGTTTTATGCCAGTACCATATTGTTTTGATTGCTACAGTTTTGTGATATAATTTGAAATTAGGTAATGTGATGCCTCTAGCTTCCCCCCAACCTTTGGTGTCTTTGTAGTTACATACACACTTTAGGATTTTTTTGTTTCTATGGAAACATGTGATTGGAATTCTTATATGGATTGCATTGATCACTTTGGGTAATATGAACATTTTAACATTAATTCTTCCAATCCATGAACATAGGATATCTTTCTATTTATTTGTGTCATCTTCAATTTCTTTTGTCAATGTTGTATAGTTTTCAGTGTTCAAATCTTTCACCTCCTTGGTTAAATGTATTCCTAAGTTTAATGCTTTTTGATATTATTCCAAATGGGATTATTTTCTTGACTTTTTCCCCCTAGATCATTCATTGTTAGTGTATAGAAACCACTGACAGGCTGCAATGGCTCACAGCTATATCCCAGTGCTTTGGGAGGCCAAGATGGGAGGATCACTTGAGGCCAAGAGTTCAAGACTAGCTTGGGCAATAAAGCGAGAGAGAAAGAGAATGTTACCTAATTTTGTATGTTGATTTTGTATCCTGCTACTTTACTGAAATTGTATAGTTCAAACAGTTTTTTTGGTGGAGCCTTTAGGGCTTCTACATACAGGATTATATTATCTGCAAACAGACAATTTTACTTCTTCATTTCTGATTTGGATGCCTTTATTTCTTTTCCTTACCTAATTATTCTGGATAGGACTTTCATTACTATATTAAATAGAAATTCCGGAGAATTGGGTATTGTTGTCTTATTCCTGATCTTAGAGGAAAAGCTTTCAGCATTTCACCATTGAATACAATGTTTGCTGTAAACTTGTAGTATATAACATTTATTATTTTGAGGTACATTTCTTCTATACCTAATTCATCGAGAGTTTTAATCATAAAATAATAAATTAAAAAAAAATGCTTTTCCTATTTCTTGAGATGATCATTTGGTTTTCTTCATTCTGTTAATGTGATGTATCACATTTATAGATTTGCATATATTACAACATCTTTGTATCCTCAGGATAAATCCAACTTGAACATGCTGTATGATTCTTTTAATGTTCTGTTGAATTTGGCTTGCTAGTATTTCATTGAGGATTTTTGCATCTATATTCATTAGGGTTATTAGCCTGTAGTTTTCTTTTCTTGTAGTGTCCTTGTCTGTTTTTGATATAAAGGTAATGCTGGCCTCATAAAATAAGTTTGATTCCCTCATCTTTAATATTTTTGAAGAGTTTAAGGCAGATTGGTATTTTTTTTTTAATGTTTAGTAGAATTGACCAATGAAGCCATTCTGTCCTGAGCTTTTTTATTGGGAGATTTTTGATTACTGATACAATCTCCTTACTCATTATAAATCTGTTCAGATTTTCTATTTCTTCATGATTCAGGTAGGTTGTATGTTTCTAGGAACTTGCTCATTTTTTTCTAGGTTATCCAATTTGTTGGCACTTAATTGTTCATAGTAGTCTCTTATGATCCTTTTTATTTCTGTGACATCAGTTGTAATGTGTCCTGTTTCATTTTTGATTTTCAGTCTTTTTCTTAACTATTGCCAATTTTGTTTATCTTTTCAAAAAACAAAGTTTTAGTTTTGATCTTTTCTATGGTTTATCTAGTCCTTATTTCATTTATTTTTGTTTTAATCTTTCCTTCTGAAAACTTTGCATATAGTTTGTTCTTTTTATGTAGTTCTTTGGAGTGTAAGGTTTATTTAAGATCTTTTTTCTTTTCATGCAGGCACTTACTGCTATTAATTTCCCTTTTATAACTGCTTTTGCTGCATTACCTAAGTTTTGATATGTTGAGTTTCCATTTTCATTTGTCTCAGATATTTTAAATTTCCATTTTGACTTCTTTTTTGATCTAGTGATTATTCAGGAATGTATTTAATTACCACATATTTTGGATCCTTTCAGTTTTTCTCCTGTTATAAATTTCTAATTTCATATAACTGTGATTTTAAAAACTACTTGATATGATTTCAATCTTCTTAAATTTGGGATTTGTTTTGTGGCCTAACATTTGATCTGTCCTGGAGAATGTTCTGTGTATGCCTGAGAAGGATGTGTACCCTGCTACTTTGGGATAGAATGTTCTGTACATGTCTGTTAAGTCTGGCTGGTGTAAAATGAACTTTAAGTCCAGTGCGCCAATGCTTTTATGTTATCTTTTCTGTTAGGATGATCTGTCCATTGTTGAAAGTAGGGTATTGAAGTCCCCTACTATTATTGAATTGTTATGTATATTTCCCCTGGGATCTGTTAATATTTGTTTCATATATTTAGGTGCTCTGACATTATGTGCATATATATTTATAGTTATGTCCTTTTGATGAACTGACACCTTTATCATTATGCAATGACTTCTTTTGTCTCTTATGACAGTTTTTGACTTAGTCTATTTTGTCTGATGTTAAGTGTAACCACTTTGCTCTCTTTTGGTTAATATTAGCATGGAATATCTTTTTCTATACCTCCACTTTCAGACTATATATGACCTTAAAGCTAAAGTGAGTCTGTTGAGACCAGCATATCATTGTTTTTTTTTTTTTTTTTAATCTATTAAGCTGCTCTATGTCTTTTGGAGAATTTATTTACATTTAAAGTAATTATTTATAGGTAGGGACTTACTATTGCCATTATGTTAAATGTTTCTGACTCTGCTGTAGTTCCTTTGTTTCTCTCTTATTCCTTTCGTTGTGATTTCATGATTTTTTATATTGGTATGCTTTGGTTATTTCTCTTTATCTCTTGTGTATCTACTATAGGATTCTGCCTTGTGGTTACCATGGGTTTTACATGAAACATCTTATAGTGTAACAGTCTATTTAAAGATCATAAAACTTAAATAGCACACAAGAGGTCTCAACCTTTACTTCTTTACACTCCATATTTTATGTGTTTGCTATCTCAACTTACATTGTTGTATATTATGTATTTGTTAACAAAATTTTATAGCTACAATTATTTTTAAATCTTTTGTCTTTTAACTTACTAGAGTTTAAAAGTGATTTACACAAGATCGTTACAGTATTAAAGAATTCCGAATTTGACTATACATTTACCTTACCAGTGAATTTTATATTTTTATGTGCTTATGTTACAAACTAGCATTCTTTCACTTCATTGGCTTGAAAAATTCTCCTTAGCATTTCTTATAAGGCAGGTCTAGGAATGAACTTGCTGAGCTTTTTTTTTTTTTTTAATCTGAGAAAGTATCTCTCCTTTATTTCTGAACAAGTTTGCCAGTTAAAATATTCTCCATTAGCAAATTTTTTTCTTTAATAGTTTTGAATGTATCTTCCCATTCTCTCCTGATCTGCAAGATAAATCTGCTGATAACCTTTGAGGTTCCATCATATGTGGAAAGTCACTTCTTTCTTGCTGCTTTCAAAATTCTCTGAGTTTTGACAATTTGATTATAATGTGTCATGGTGAAGTCTTCATTAGGTAAAGCCTATTTGGGAACTTCTGAGCTTCATGGACTTTGGACATTTATTTATCTTCCAAGATTTGGGAAGTTTGCAATCATTAATTCTTTGAATAAGTATCTTTCTCTTTCTCTGTCTTCTCCTTCTAAAACTCCTATAAGGTGTATATTTGTTCACTTAATGGTGGCCCATGAGTCCTGCAGGGTTTGTTTACTCTTTTTCATTCTTCTTTTTCTTTGTTCTCCTCAGAGTGAATAATTTCAAAAGCCTTGTCTTTGAGTTCACCAGTTCTTTCTCCTGATTGATCTCATCTGCTGTTGAAGTTCTCTATTGTATTTTTTTTTTCATTTTATTACTTGTATTCTTCAGCTCCAGGATTTCTATTTGGCTCATCTATGATTTCTCTTTGTTGAACTTTCTATTTTATGTCTTATTTTTCTGATTTTGTTGACGTGTCTGCGTTATCTTGTATCTCAATGAGCTACCTTAAAATAATTATTTTTAATCCATTTTCAGACAATTCCTAGATCTCTATTTTGAGGTGGTTAGTAACTGGACAATTATTTTGTTCCTTTGGTGTTGTCACGTTTCTTTGCTTTTTCATGTTTCTTGTGGCCTTCCAGAGATGTCTGCACATTTGAGGGAGCAGTAAATGTTTCCAGATTTTATGGACTGGCTTCAGTGGAGAAAGCCTTTCACTTGCAGGTATGTGTTAGGGTGCTGGCTGGCAGGGTGCAGTGGTGAAGTCTCCATGTAGCTCTGTCAACTGAGGTCACCATCTGTGAAGACTGTGGGAAACCTTGGTGGCCTAGGCTGTGGGAGTCTGCAGTGGCAGCAAGGGTTATTGGGGAGCTTTGTCTGATACTCAAGTTTTGGCATAATTTGGCCCAATGTTATCCTATAGAAAAATAATATGAGCAACATATGTAACTTAAAATTTTCTAGTGTGCACATTAAAGTAGAAAGGCACAGATGAAGTTAATTCTAGTAATGTACTTTATTGAAAATATCTTGTAATGTGTAATCAATATAAAAACGTGATATTTTACTTTTTAAAATTAAGTGTCCAAAATCTGGTATGTATTTTACATTTACAGAAAATTTCTCTTTAGCCACATTTCAAGTGCTGAATAGCCACATGTAGCTAATGGCTACTGTATTAGAAAGCACAAACAAGGCCGGGCGCAGTGGTTCACTCCTGTAATCCCAGCACTTTGGGAGGCCGAGTCGGGTGGATCACAAGGTCAGGAGATCATGACCATCCTGGCTAACACAGTGAAACCCTGTCTCTACTAAAAATACAAAAAATTAGCCAGGCGTGGTGATGGACGCCTGTAGTCCCAGCTACTTGGGAGGCTGAGGCAGGAGAATGGCGTGAACCCGGGAGGCGGAGCTTGCAGTGAGTTGTGATTGCACCACTGCACTCCAGCCTGGGTGACAGAGCGAGACTCCGTCTCCAAACAAACAAACAAACAAAAAAACCCACAAACTAGTCCCACTCTATTGTGATAACCTTAAATTTCTGTCAACCACATCTCTCATTCTTCCCTGAAAACACACTGCTATAGTCTGAATGTTTGTGTCCTCCCCAAATTTATACGGTAAAATCCTAATGTCCTAATGTCCAAGGTGATGATAGGCGGTGAGCCCTTTAGGAGGTGTTAGATAATGAGGGCTCCACCCTCGTGACAGGTATTAGTACGCTTGTAAGAGATACTCCAGAGAGCTAGCTAGCCCCTTTTACCATGTAAGGACACAGCAAGAAAGGTGTCAGCTATGCGCCAGGAAATGGGCTCTTACCAGACACTGTATCTGCTGGTGCCTTGATCTTGGACCAGCATCTAGAACAATGAGAAATAAATTGCTGTTGTTTATAAGCCTTGTGATTTATATTTTGTTATAGAAACTTGAAAAAACTAAGACACTCCAAGATTATCTGCCTCATATTTTCATAGGCAGTGTTCCCTTTTCTTGGAAACTCCTTCCTTTGTCTCAGTCCTTTAAATCTTGCCTACCTTCTAGTATTATCAAAAATGTAAGACAAAACTTTTCCACTCAGATGAAATACATTTATTCACTTATCTTCTGCTGCCACAGATCATTATAATTTACACATACATTTTATTCCTTTTTATTACTATCTCAAGAGAAAGTATTGAGGCTTATTTTTGTTTTTCTTCTCAGGCCTAACATATTCCCTTGTATATAGTGATTACTCAATAAACATTTGTTGTTTTAAAGTGGATTGTGCTGAATTCACTGCAAAGGAAAGGCAACTATCTATTGAAAAGCAATTGATAGTAAGTAAAACATCTGCCAAACCAATATGTTTTCTACCTACAAGAAAACCAGAGAGCTGTCTTTGTTACTCTATAGCCTAAACAACAGTTAATTATATGGAAATTGTTCACATTGTGTGGTAATTAGAGTTATCATCTTTAAGTTGATGATTATATTTTATTTAGCTATTATTACTTTAAGACTATGCACAACTCTCCCTCTCCATTTTGTATATTGTCTACTAAGCTAGAATATTGTCATTTATTAGAAAACCATCATTTAATCTATTATAAGGCACTGAAGATGGTTGAAAGGGATGGAAAGAAATGGGACCTGCTTTGAAAAAAAGTTTATGAAGTGATCAAATCTCCCTGAGTCCCATTCTATCTAAAAAGAGAATTCCAGCTGTTCTAGAAAAAAATAGTGAAGTAGCACTAGAGCACTAGTGTAAGAGCTAAAGAGGAAAGAAACATGAAAAGCAGCTCAACCATTAAAGACAGGTTCATTTTGGAGAATAAACCTGAGAGGGGCTTCGGACCGATTTTGGTCAGGAGACTTCTCTCTTACAGACTAAGAGTATTTAATTCAGGGTGAGAGAACTTATCACAGGCTTGGAATGTTTCTGTGTGGGGGAGAAGTTTATTTGCAGGGTTGGAATGTCTCTGGTTGGAGGTAGGGTTATCTTGGGGCTGGCATGACTCTGATCGGGGAAGGGTTTATCTTATGGTTGGAATGTTTCTGGTCAGAAGTGTCATTTGTGGTTTATGGTCATGCTGACCTTAGCCATTAGGCTGATGCCCTTTGGATTTAGGTGGTTTTTGATCAAGGTGAACTTTAAAATGGCGATGCTTGTCAAGATGGCAATCTTCCTGCTCTGTCAATCCAGACTCTATAGTTATAAAAAGGATGAGGGGTGGCGTGTTCTTTCTGGCTACTTCCTGTTGACGAGGGGATGGAGAGTTTTTTGGTCTCAGATTGACTGCAGGATGTAGATGTTTTGGGGTAATTGTGAAATGGCCATGATCCTGTCAGTTAAAAATCTTTGAAAAAGGGTAATTAGGCAGCCTAAGAACATTAGGCCTAGACGTATCATTAGGAGAGGGCCCAGAGGTGGATGACCCATGCTATGATTTTGTTCTCAAACCAATAATCTATTTGGTTGTTTTGTTATACCCTTAGCTTTTTAGCCCTTTAAGTTTTTCAGCAGTGGTACTAGGCCTGATTGATTGATACAGAAACAACATTCTTCACCCAATGAGAGGCAGAGGCCTCTTTTTCAACGGTTATAGGATCTAGTCCCCACCTGTTTTGGAGGACCGTACCAGAGTCGAGTAGTCTAGTTAGTCTTGGACTCTTAGAAGGCTTCGGGCTATATTTTCTAAAGAGGCCTGTAGTTCTGTTGAAAGAGCCTTAAAGTATGTTAAGGAGATGACTAATCTGCCTGTTCCCATCCAAGTCCAGAGGTTATACCCAAGGCAGCCATTAAGGGAAGGATGTGGATGGCCCTTCTTTTCCTAACATATTGAATGGATGGGATGGGCAAAGGTTAATTGGGGAAACTAGTCTAGTGTAGGGGAGATAGATAAACTAAGGTACAGGTTCCAGTCCAGTTGGTGGGGAGACAAAGATATGTGTTGGTGCCACACAAAAAGAACAAACCTTTGTCTTAGATATAGGCAGAGATATGGAAAGAGAATAAGTGAATTAAAGATGGAGTGTTTTTCTTTCCTGTGGTTCATTACTCCAGATGGACAAAGAGGAGGCCAGAGAGACACTTATTGTAGTAGAAATATAGGAAGAGTTATTTTTTACACATTTAATGCGATCGATGTTCTACCATTGACATTAAGCCATGGAAAAAGATGGGCACCAGGGACAGCACAAGTTAGGCTGGAGGCATTGCTTAAGGGAGAGGCCATAAAACAAGTCAAATGCAGAAATGTTCCGTTTGCTTCAGGTGATACTTGGTAGTCAAATCAGTTAGCCTGATGGTCACAGAGGTGTTTAATAATGATGGTGCGGTTGCGTTGGTTAGGTGTTAAGGATCTTACAGGGAGATTTCCCTCAGAGGCTGAAAAGCAAAGTGAAGCTTCTTGTAAAAGGGGGTATATTTAGTTATAGGGACTTCAATGGGAGGGCCTTGGGGCTTGAAGCATTGTAGGGAGTTGTAATAGGTTTGAAATAATTTGTTAGCCTGACTGGCCCTGGAAGTGGGATAATTACTGACCAAGGTGTCAGCTCTTTCAGAAAAGGAAGCTCTTTGGAGTTTATAAATTAGGGTTATGCTTCCTCTTAAAAGGTCATAAAGGGGTACAGGAAGGGCTGTGTAAGCTGAGGAAGACAGTGATAAGCACATCCAGGATTCCAGAGCAAAGGAGGAGTTAGCTTGCAGCAAGAGATTGTGTACGGTTTCTAGAGCATTCTAGCTTGAGAGCAATGAGGATTGGTTGCATTGGTAAGGTTCATATACTCAGGGAATTTATATTTAAAAAAAAAAAAAAAGCAAAAAGAGAAAAAGGTTATTTGGATAGGAGTAAAGTCCTAGAAACTTCCTTGAAGCCATAGGTCCCATAGAACAGTAAGGAGCTGATCAGGATGTATAATGGGAGTTTCATAAGGGTACTACTGAAGGTCTGTAACAAGGTTGGTTAAGAAGTGATGAAAGTTTGGGAGAGAAAGAGACATAAGTGGCTTATGTGGATTTCTCTTCCTTTTCTTCCAGGATTCAAGTGAGGCAAAGGGAAGTGGGTCTTACGGAGACACAAGAGAAGGCTGAAGGGGTTTTAGATTTGGTTGTTTGGGTATGTGGGGAAGGAAAATCTGTTTTCTTGAGAGAAATATAATGAATTCAGTTGGGGAGTCCCTGGAGTTTTGCTGCCATGGGCGTCATAAGGATGATTTGGTAAAGTCCCTTCCATTTAAGTGTGAGGGGGAATTGGGGGTAGGACTGGGATCTTTTATCAGAACCCAATCTCCTGACTGTAGGAAGGGATTAGAGGAGTTGGCAATGGATTGTGGCAGGTATTTGTCAGCATATTCCCAAATGAAATGGTGGATGGTATGTAGAAGAGGGGAAATGAGAAGATTTGGTAGAATTGGCGCTTGACCCTGAGGTGGAACAAAGGGGGCGGGTGGTCTTCCATACATGAGTTCAAAGGGGCTGAGCATTACGGGTTTACCTGGGAGTGCCCCAATTTTTAAGAGGGCCAAAGGTAAAAGTGTAACCCACTCTTTATGTGTTTGGAGTACCTGGTGAGGGTGTTTTTTAGAATGCCATTCATTTTTTCAATCTTTCCTGAAGATTTGAGGTTGACAGGGGATGTGTAGCTTCCAGGTGATTTGTAGAGTTTGTGCAAGTGTTTGAGTAATTTGAGAGATGAATTCAGGACCATTGTTGAATTGAAAAGAAAGAGGCACCCTGAACCTGGGTATGCTTTCTGCTATTAATTTTGAGGTGACAGTAGAAGCCTGTTTTTGGTCATGAGAAAAGCCTTGACCCATCCTGAAAAGGTATTGAGCAGAATTAGAGGAAATTGAACCTTTTTAACTGGGGGCATATGGGTAAAATCAATTTGCCAATCCTGTCCTGGAAGGTGTCCCTGGCTTGATGGGTTAGGAAAGAAGGGGGTCTGGTGTGGGAGTGGGGTGAAGCTTTTTGGCAAATAAAACATTGATGGGGAATGGCTTTCAGTTGTTCCTGTATGGGAACTTAAGAAATGTTGTAGAGGGGAACAGCTAGTCTGGAAGAGGTTGTGAATGTCCCATAAAAAGGTTGTTTTTTTCAAGGTCAGGTA
Organism: Theropithecus gelada; assembly: GCF_003255815.1. Classification (NCBI taxonomy): domain Eukaryota; kingdom Metazoa; phylum Chordata; class Mammalia; order Primates; family Cercopithecidae; genus Theropithecus; species Theropithecus gelada. The sequence continues at coordinate 105,817,329 of NC_037670.1, forward strand.
GGACTAATTTGTTTTGTATGAACCAGTATGGGGGTTTGAATTGTGCTCCCATCATGACTAGTTGTTGTATTTGGTGTTCTGGATAAAAGGAGGGGATATGTTGTATGAGGGGAAATAGGTACTGGGGCATTGGATAATTGGTTGAGGTGTATTTTGCCCGATAGTCAGCGTCATGGTTTCCTACCAAAATGTGGCTTTTATCTGATTGATGTCCTCTGCAATGGGTAACTGCAACCTTTTCTGGAAGTAAAGCTGCTTTTAGTAAATAATAGATTAGTTTTTCATTAATGATAGGAGTTCCCTTAGCCGTGAGATAGACTTGCTCACTCCAAATTTAGGCACTGGAATGGGTGATGTTATAGGCACATTTAGAATTGGTGTATCTATTAACTTGTGTGTTTTTTGCTAGGGTTAGTGCTCTTATTAGGGCAACTAATTCTGCTTGTTGGGAGGATGTGCCCAAAGGCAAGGGGGCAGGCTCTATGACTTTTCTAGGTGGGAGAGAGTGAGTATCATCATGATATCCCTCAATGACGGCAAATCCTGCTTGGATGGGAGGGTTTTTTTTGATGCGCTGCCATCTGGGGCTCCCTTTATGTGAGTAGAAGTAAGGTGGTGAAACATGATGAAAGAACTTTCAATTAAATCAGAGCTTGAGTGTTGGTTGGGGTCCAAAATTGGTGTTGAAGGCAAAAGAGTGGTGGGATTGGTGGGGAGCATCTAATGAAGAGAGAGAGAATTGTTGAAGGAGAGTTGAATGTAAGGCTTGCATGTGAGAGAATGAGATGGAGGTGAGTGCCTTATGGCTGAGCATATTTTGCAGACTATGAGAAGAAAATACCTGAAGGTGTTCATAGAATGTGAGTTTTTGTGCCTCAGGGATAATCAGAGAGGCTGTGGCCAAAATTTTTAAGCAAAGGGGCCAGCTTTTGTAAATGGGGTCTAGTTGTTTTGAAAAATATGCCACAATTTGGAGGGAATCTCCCATGGGTTGGGCTAAGAGTCCAAGGGCCTGATTATGAGAACTAGGTAAATATAGAATAAAGGGTCTCAGGGAGTTGGAAGGCCTAAAGCAGGAGCCGGTAATAAGGCATGTTTTAGGTGAGAGGAAGCACGATAAAGGTCTGGAGTGGGAACAAGTGTTTGGTTAAGATTTCCTTTTGTGTGGTCATAATGAGGTTTAGCGATAATGGCAAAATTTGCTATCCATAATCGGAAATATCTCGCTAATCCAAGGAAAGAAAGTAGGTCCCTTTTTGTTTTAGGAAAAAGCATTTCTTGAGCACCTTGCTTTCGTGCTGGTGGAATTTCTCAAGTATTTAGAGTTACAATTAATCCTAGGTATGAGACTTTTGAAGAGGTTAATCGGGCCTTCCTTTTGGATATCTGTTACCCACATTCAGCGAAAAAGTGTAAAAGCCTGGTGGTATGTTGAATACAATGTGGCAGTGTTTTGTATGGGGTTTCTTGTATGGCCTTCATGACAACAACAGAAATGGATGAATGTTATGATGGGCATTGATATTTGGCTAATATTGATAGGCTCACCCTAGTATCCAAAAGAAATAATCTTATCAGATACCGTCCCAATTACTCTGGGTTCCATGGACTAACTGGATGTGGGGACAAAGGATCCTGGGCACCCTCAGTCTTCCATTGTTAGTGCCAGCAGTGAAGAGATTTCTTCCTGTGATGGTCAGGAGGCCTCATTATGGGCCACACCAAATAGGGAGGGTGTCCCCATTGAGAGCAGTCCATTTTCTAGTGTCCCTAAAGACCACAAGTTGAACATGGCTTGGCAAGGGGCCAGGACAAGACTTTGCCCAGTGTCAAAGGTTGCCACATTGGAAACAGACTTCTGGAGAGGTGAGGAAGTTTCCCTTTGGGATATTGGGAGGCTTTTGTGTAACTGATTTTTGGACAGCAGAGGCGAGCATCTGGTATTTTGGACAGAGATATTTGTCTTTTTGAATTTTTTGTTCCTCATCTCAAAGACACGGATGGCTGCATTTAGGAGGTCCTGCTGAGATGTCTGGGGACCCTTCTCTAATTTTTGTAAATTTTTTTCTGGATATCTGGGGCAGGCTGGGAAATAAATTGGAGGTGGAGAAAAGTTTGCCTTTCTCTAGATTCTGGGTCCAGATTGGTATATTTTAGCATAGCTTCAGTGAGGCGTGATAAGAAAAGGGCAGGATTCTCCTTGGGCTCCTGTGTACTTCCTCCAAGTTTCTCATAATTAACTGCCTTTGGGCATTTTTGTCCATGCCCACGAGGAGATAGGTAATCATGTGGTCTCTTCGCATGATGCCATTGTCTCTCTGTTGGTAAGTCCAATCTGGGTCTCTATGGGAGACTGCATCATTGGCCACTGGATTTTGTATAGGGGCTTGGTTATGGAGTTCATCTCTGTGGACTTCAGCTGAATGCCAGATGTGTTCTTTTTCACCAGGAGCGAGGGTGGAGGTTAAAATTTTACAAACATCAGGCCAAGTTAAATTAAAGGTTTGGGTTATGTGTAGGAATTTCCTGTGATAATGAGAGGGATTTTCAGAGAAAGATCCCAGATACTGTTTGATCTGCAACAAATCAGATATGGAGAATGGGACATGAATATGAGCAATGCCTTCAACCCCAGCCACTTCCTGGAGAGGGAGAATGGCAGAGGTGGTTTGACTGGTTGGAGTAGTTTGTGAACGGGTAACAGGTGGAGAAGGAGGAGGAGCAGGATTTGGGCTGAAGGCTTGGGGTCAGGAGGGGCCACTGGGGTGGAGGGTTCAAATGGGTGAGGAGTGAATGCAGGGGCATGAGAAATATGGAGGGGGTTCATCTTCAGGGTCAAAAGGGGTTTTGGAGGAAGGGGTTACAGGGGAAGGAATTTGGAGGAAGAGACCCAGGGAGGGTTTTCATTAAGAAGGATTTCATAAGGAGTGCAAGCTTGACATAGGGAGGGTCAGGAGCTAAGGTAGGAGAAAGTCAGAACATAGAGAACCTCTTTCCAATCACTGTTCCTGGTTATAAAGTTGTCAAGGTCCTTGAGAATTTGAAAGTCAAAGGTTCAATTTTTGGGCCGTCGGCTGTCGTTATCTAATTTGTATTGGTTCCTCCTATCCATGAGCATGGAATGTTCTTCCATTTGTTTGTGTCCTCTTTTAGTTCATGGAGCAGTGGTTTGTAGCTCTCCTTGAAGAGTTCCTTCACATCCCTTGTAAGTTGGATTCCTAGGTATTTTATTCTCTTTGAAGCAATTGTGAATGGGAGTTCATTCATGATTTGGCTCTCTGTTTGTCTGTTATTGGTGTATAAGAATGCTTGTGATTTTTGCGTATTGATTTTGTATCCTGAGACTTTGCTGAAGTTGCTTATCAGCTTAAGAAGATTTTGGGCTGAGACAATGGGGTTTTCTAAATATACAATCATGTCATCTGCAAACAGGGACAATTTGACTTCCTCTTTTCCTGATTGAATACCCTTTATTTCTTTCTCCTGCCTGATTGCCCTGGCCAGAACTTCCAACACTGTGTTGAATAGGAGTGGTGAGAGAGGGCATCCGTGTCTTGTGCCAGTTTTCAAAGGGAATGCTTCCAGTTTTTGCCCATTCAGTATGATATTGGCTGTGGGTTTGTCATAAATAGCTCTTACTATTTTGAGATACATTCCATCAATACCAAATTTATTCAGAGATTTTAGCATGAAGGGCTGTTGAATTTTGTCAAAGGCCTTTTCTGCATCTATTGAGATAATCATGTGGTTTTTGTCTTTGGTTCTGTTTATACGCTGGATTACATTTATTGATTTGCGTATGTTGAACCAGCCTTGCATCCCGGGGATGAAGCCCACTTGATCATGGTGGATAAGCTTTTTGATGTGCTGCTGGATTCAGTTTGCCAGTATTTTATTGAGGATTTTCCCATTGATGTTCATCATTGTGAAAATGGCCATACTGCCCAAGGTAATTTATAGATTCAATGCCATCCCCATTAAGCTACCAATGAGTTTCTTCACAGAATTGGAAAAAACTACTTTAAAGTTCATATGGAACCAAAAAAGAGCCTGCATTGCCAAGACAATCCTAAGTCTTTCAATCTACTCATCTGACAAAGGGCTAATATCCAGAACCTACAAAGAACTCAAACAAATTTACAAGAAAAAAACAACCCCATCAAAAAGTGGGCAAAGGATATGAACAGACACTTCTCAAAAGAAGACATTTATGCAGCCAACAGACACAGGAAAAAATGCTCATCATCAATGGCCATCAGAGAAATGCAAATGAAAACCACAATGAAATACCATCTCACACCAGTTAGAATGGTGATCATTAAAAAGTCAGGAAACAACAGGTACTGGAGAGGATGTGGAGAAATAGGAACACTTTTACACTGTTGGTGGGACTGTAAACTAGTTCAACCATTGTGGAAGACAGTGTGGCGATTCCTCAAGGATCTAGAACTAGAAATACCATTTGACCCAGCCATCCCATCACTGGGTATACACCCAAAGGATTATAAATCATGCTGCTATAAAGACACATGCACACGTATGTTATTGCGGGACTATTCACAATAGCAAAGACTTGGAACCAACCCAAATGTCCATCAATGACAGACTGGATTAAGAAAATGTGGCACATCTATACCATGGAATACTATGCAGCCATAAAAAAGGATGAGTTTGTGTCCTTTGTAGGGACATGGATGCAGCTAGAAACCATCATTCTCAGCAAACTATCACAAGAGCAGAAAACCAAACACCACATGTTCTCACTCATAGGTGGGAATTGAACAATGAGAACACTTGGACACAGGAAGGGGAACATCACACACCAGGACCTGTCATGGGGTGGGGGGAGGGATAGCATTAGGAGATATACCTAATGTAAGTGACAAATTAATGGGTGCAGCACACCAACATGGCACATGTATACATATGTAACAAACCTGCACGTTGTACACATGTACCCCAGAACTTAAAGTATACTTAAAAAAAAAAATAAAATAAAATTTGTATTGGGACCAGGCAGTGTTGCAAGAAAAGGCTAAATGCTTTGGCTTTATGCTTCCCTGTAAGGCAAGTTTGGGGAGTTTATGAAGGAGACAGCCCAGTGTAGAGGATGTAGGAATGTGGGATTGTTTGGCACCCATGTGAACTGGTGAGAAGAGGCCGATGATGTCTGTTTTGGTTCTAGGCATCCCCAGACAAAAGACAGAGACCCAGAATCCTCTTTCTAAAGAGGATGGTCAAGCTGAGAAGAAACTAGGCATCCCCAAGATGTCTTCTAGCTTAGTCACACTGGTCCTTTGAGCCAGGACAGCAGACCTGAGTTTCCCAGGTACCATGAGAAAGCCAGGGGAGGGCAGCCCTTAAAAGTCAGCTGGATTAGTGTGTGATGTTGGATGTTCTGGTTGGAATCAGCAAAGGGCCTCTTGGAGTGGAGCTGTGCATGTGTGTGGGAGAGGGAGGGAGAGAGGGAAAAAGGGAAAGACAGAGGGAGAGAAGAGAGAACGAAATACTTGTTGCAGGTGGTTGGAGATGGATTCCTGAGACCTGAGGGTTTTGAGGGCTCACTGGAGAGTAGCCGCAGCCCGAGCCTTGCAGTCCCCTTCAGGTTAGTTGTCCTTCTCATGCAAATGGCTTGAAAAGTGAAGTGAGAGACAAGACAGGGTGGGCGGCCAGAGACTCTCAGGATCCAGCAGGATGAGCAGCTGCTGTCCATTGTTTCCTGGGTTGCAAGAGAACCTCTACTTCTGACACCCATCATGGGTTTTGGCATGAAATGTAAGAGTTAAAGAGGAAAGAAATACAGTCTAAGAGTATTTCAGGGTTCAGGGTGAAAGAACTTACCACAGGCTTGGAATGTTTCTGTGTGGGGGAGAAGTTTATTGCAGGGTTGGAATGTCTCTGGTTCGGGAGGGGTTTATCTTATGGTTGGAATGTTTGTGGTCAGAGATGTCATTTGTGGCTTATGGTCATGCTGACCTTAGCCATTAGGCTGATGCCCTTGGATTCAGGCAGTTTTGGATCAAGGTGAACTTTAAAATGGCAGTGCTTGTCCAAGATGGCGATGCTCCTGCTCTGTCAACTAGACTTTCTCCTGCTGAGTTCTATCTTTTGCCCTCTGCTTGTTTCTGTCTTATGTGAGGCTACAAAAAGCACCAATCTGCCTGCCGTGTAGGCATCCCAGAGCTGAGGATGACCTAAGTTCCTTCCCCAGCCAAATAATATGACAGATGACCTTATGCCAAAGAACTATTTACTAATAGTCTCTAAATTATTACTTTTCACAGGTATTTTCACTGTACTTATTTTGACAACAGAAATGAACCACTTGTGGATCTCTGACCTACCCTGAGTCACATCCTTTAAACTCTTCTATTGCATTGCAGGAGAGATCTTTTCTTTTACCCTTCTAGGTTCTGTGGCTGGGGCCCTGTAAACTAAATTGACAAAAGATCATGCCTCAGCCTCCTGAGTAGCTAGGATTATAAGCGTATGTCACCACACTTGGCAAATTTTTGTATTTTCAGTAGAGACAAGGTTTTTACCATGTTGCCCAGGCTGGTCTCGAACTCCTGGACTCAAGTGTTCTGTCCCCTTTGGCCTCCCAAAGTGCTTGGATTAAAGGTGTGAGCCACTGTGCCTGACCCAATTTGCTTTTCTTATAAGCAAAATGGTTACATCAAGCCTGCATGATATTCCCAGAAGCAAAAGTATGGACACCAAGGGTTAAAACATGAAAGAATTTTATAAAGTCAAGATATTACTATTGCAATAAAGATCATCATAAAATATAGAACTATAATAAAATACCAGGAAATTTTTAGCTCATTTTCCCTTTAGCACTAAGCATATTTTTAACCTTTTCCAAACATATCAGTCATGTTCCTATTTTTGAAGAACTCGGAGGGGCAGATGTGTAATTACAGTGATATTCTGAGTAGTCCTTCATGCGCAAACAACAGCTTCAACAACCAGAATCTTATAATTAACGACAAATCCTCAGCCACAACTCACAGAAAAGTGGGATTAGGACCAAGTAAAGCACCAAAGGATCAGATCTTCATTGAAAAAGTAAAAAAGCAACACCCACATATATCTTTATTTCTATTGGTACATTCATTTCTGAATTTTCCATTCACATATTGTACTGAACACTCCCAACACAAAGTTGACATAGGTAAAGGAGAGAAAGTCACAAGGGAGAGAGCCCTCTTACAAATTAAGACATATCTAGTCATTGGGAAGGGAGTCCTTCCTCCACTCCATTCCCACCACCATCCCAAGCCTCACCATGGAGTAACCTATTATCTCCACTTTCTCCTTAAAAAACAAAAACAAAAACAAAACAAAAAACCAACAAAAAGGGTCTCACTGTGTTGCCCAGGCTGGTCTTGAACTCCTGGCCTCAAATAATTCTGCTTCAGCCTCCCAGTGTGCTGGGTACAGGCATGAGCTATCATGCCTGGCGTCTGCCACTTTCTTTACTGTTAATAGGATCCATGAATACTATAGTGAAAACCACAAGAAAGAAGAAAAACAACAAACTGGTTAAAAATAAGCGCAAAATTACCTAACTGAATAAAATTCACTGCTCTATCATAATAGACTCTGTGTGTCTTAAAAATGAAATCAGATTTCCAAATATTCAAAAGAACTTACAAATTCTATCAAACTTACAGATATGTTTATTGGACTACTTCCCCTTGTTAGACTGAGAGAAATAGGAATCATTTATCCAAATTCTTCACATCACATTGATTAATGAATGCTTTCATTTATCTAACCATTATCTATCCAGTGAGGCTGTGAGCAAGTCACAATGTTAGGCTCAGGATGGGGGTTGGGGAGAGAATTGCTCAGAAACTTTACAGTCTGATGGATGCTAGTGATTTCTTAGGATCTTGATTATGATGTTATCAAAATCTATCTACATTTTTAAAGAATTCCATATCACCTAAGGGACCTCAGGAAACCAAAGGCATGCATACTATGGATCCTCCATATTTTCTAATTCTTTTATTCCTTTGGAAAAAGCTGTCTATAGAGAAAGATCTTATTTATTACTGGTTAATTTCAAAAAGGTTTTGAGGTAGCAGCAAAGGGTCTCCAGCTACAAGCTGAAAAAAGGAGAACAGCACAAGTGCAGTTAAAAAAAACAAAAACAAAAACAAAAAAACAAAAAAACTTCTACATAACCAGACAATGTACCAAGGCTACATCTGTCCCTGGAAAAAACTCAGTATTCCTGTAGGAAATCACCCTGCCATTCGAAAGCTTTGTTAAATATAGTCAGGCAGCAAAGCCTAGGCATTAAATCAGTAGGGCTGGTTTGTTGATTATTAATGGATTAAATTCAGGAAGACATCGTGTCCTCTAGGAAGGCCCCATCTACCCCTTGCCTATGTATCACCGTACTTTTTAATGCAGGCTTTATCTATATTGGGAAAAATTGTTCCCAGTTACCACTTCCCTGGTACCTTAGTGGTGCTGAGAAAAGCTCCCTGCATGGAGGAGCAAGGTAACACCCTACCATGTGATGCAGCATCGGTGGGGTGGGGTAGGTGAGGAGAACCACTTTGGGGGCTATTTTTGGGACTCATCATGGACAAAACAGATCCTTTGCAGGTCAAGAAAAATAAATAAATGGTGTTGGGGATGGGAAAAGAGAGACACATGAAGAAACATTAGAAGGATTCTCTGATTTTATTTGAATGCATGTTTTCTTATTGCTTCTAAATCCAGAATGAGTTTTTGTAGGCTAGCTGGCTCTTCAGTTCTCCAGTAATGAAAGTGAGATGGAATACTAGCCAGTTTAGTTAATCATTGATTTTACTGAATATTCATTGTGCACCTGCTGTGTGCCAGGCTGGGAAACAGCGGTGAACAAGCCAAGAAGGTCCTCTTCTGGGGTGGGGTGGGAGGATAAACATTCCAATAGCCAGCATCCTGATCATCTCGATAGGCCCTTGACTGATGTATTCAACATTTGTTGGTGTGTTCTTGGCCTCCCATCCACAAACTCTACTTATATAGGACATGACAATAGGCCACTTATTCTCAACTCCCTGGACACTTAGTCTCAGCCATGTTGTACTTGCTCTTCTTAATCATCCTCATGGTCTCGCTTTCTGTCTCATTCACTCCTATGTATTGTCTGCAACAGAAGCACAATGAGCAGTTTTTTTAGGATTTAACCAAGATCTGAGGCCTGAGGTTCTAACCCTGGCCTTTTCATTTTCGTAGACTTCCTGGCTCAACCATACCCCTTACTTTGCCCAAGCTTTGCTATAAGCCCTCAGCTCTTATACATGCCTCTCCCAGCGTTGACTTGTATATACACTCTCCTGCACCTGCTCTCACAACTGACCAATAGGTGACTTGCAGCACATGTACCCATGCTGAGAAATGTCAATGTCTGACTTCCTCTTTGCCTGCAAGCCTTGGTGGGAGTGATGCCCATCTACCATGCTCCAAAAAATCTCAGCCCTATTGAAATTATTCTCATGTGAACAACTGTCCTTTTTAAAAACCAGAGTAATAAGTTATTAGATACTTGGATCTAAACACCTTAGGAATGGTGAAGTTGTAGAAGACAAAGCCCCTAACCCCTATACTTGGGCATGTACTAGCTGGAACAAGTTTGAGATTGTACCTTGAGTTGGAACATTTGTGAAGCACTGCCCTGTCACAACTCTAATTTGTTATTACCACCTGCAGATACTGTTTAGGCATCATATATTACTCTAATAATTACTACTACCTGCATATAAGGTCATTTTACCCTAAGGTAAAAGTAAATAGTTGACAATGATTGATGAGCAATCCTGGGTAGTGTTCTTTAAGAGATAAGACCAGAGTGGCAAAGATTTCCTGCCTAGCAACCCCTCCCTTTTATTAACAGGTATTGTGACTTGTCTTGGGTTTCACTTCCTACTCCCTTCCTTCTATTCCTCACTCAATAATTTAGGACATTTACCAGTCTGCAAGAGAGTTTGAAGGGGAAAACACTATCCTAAAGGGCTATAAATGAAATCAAAGGCATGGTCTCTGGGGAGCTTCTCTATGTCAAAGAGAATCAGAACCTCTGGGTACTTTGATCTACTGGGAAGATCAGACAGATTCATGAAGTAGACAAAAAGTCATGTAAAGCCACATAACAAACAAATGCAAATTGAAACTAAACCCCCAGTATGACTATAAATTCTGGAGAGACTTGAAATAGAGATGTAATACATAGATGACAGTAAAAGAAGGCTTGCTGGAAACAGAATCCTCTCAAGATGGTGGGTATGGTGCCTCTTGGCAGTCTGCACCAGCACAGCTGCCAGAAAAGAGGAAATCTGGCCAGGGATGCTACGAAAAAAAAAATCCAATGTCTGTGACAAGCTGTCAGACAGTCATTAGCATTCCCCTGACTGCAGAGGAGCTCAAATTTGAAGGTCTCGCCTGATCAAACACATTTTCTGAGTAATGAGTATTGAGCCAATCCTTGGAATAAAAAGCCTGTAAGTCTCCTTGGAAATACACTGCCATTTGGAACACGTTCATCTCCTGCTTGTGGGCATATCCCCTCTGGATCCGTTTGCTTTCTAAATTTCAGCTATTAAAATGGAAAGAAATGATTCGCTGTATCTAAGGTGGAACTAACATCTGATCCATGTTCGGTCTTCCAAACAGGGTAATAAAGGTGTTGGTAGTTCTGATGTAATAAATAGCACTTAAGTTGACCTAATAAATTTCTGAATAAGAAACGATTGTAATTGTAAAATGGGTAGTTTAAATAGGATTGATCATTTTTTCCTTTTGATAAATTTACCTACTGATATATTATGCATATGTTTTAAATATATTTGCTTTTTATTCAAAGAACAGAAATACCACTTTTTTCCACTTGTCCAAATTTTAGAAAGCTTATTCGTATCGCATATTAATGTTAACAAATATATACTCAGATTTCCTAAAGGAAGTCACTGGAAAAATGTCTGAAGTCTATACTTGTTGCACTATCAAAAATAAACACTAAGTTGACCTAAGGTAAGTTGCATCTATGAAACAGCATGATTCAAGGATGAGAACACCTGGGCTGCTGCCCATTCTTAGATTCTCAGGAGTCAGTAATTAATTCTCCATAACTCATCTTGGGTGTATATCCTTAGGAGCTGCTTGGATAACAAAGAGTTTTTTAAGAAACCTGCTGAGTGAACAGCATTGTTGGAGGTGTTAGTTCCTTATTCAGCTAATAACTTGGCTTCTAAGGGGTTACACCCAAACCCCAAGAGCTGTAAGAAGAATTGAATTAGTGGCTATAAGACTGTGATTGCTGGGGTGTGTATATCCTTGGACTTAAAGTCATAGAGGATTATAACATAGCAGTTCCTCCCCAAACAGATGTAAGTTCCTGAAAACACCCAGTGAAGTACTATTTAAGGCTGAAGAACTTAAAACCATACACAAAGAAATAGAAAGCACTTGGCAGACTCAGTTTATAAGTAAATTTTAAATCTCTTATATTTTAAGGTTTACTAAAATACAACAACAAAGACAGAACCCCAAATAGAAATTATGTTAATATTATTTTACATAAATAAGTGATTTATAGTTAATTTCCATTTTTCATTCTTTTGCTGGAAATTTAACTGGAAATCCCTGCATCATTTCAGTAAGAGGTATCTAGTTTCATTTTAAAAATGTCGTGGCTCAAGGCTTTCATCAGAAATCGTGTGTCATCTCCTTTTCAGCTCCTTCTGTCCTTAGTCATGCTGTTTTCTTCATCGTGGCTGCAAGATAGCTACTGCATCTGTCAGCATCAGGAGCACTCACCAGGCAGGAATTAGGAGAAAGAGCAGAGGGGAATAGCAACATGCTTTTCTTTCTGAGGCTTTGTCCCCTGCTGTGGAAGGAAAGCCTCTAGAACCCTATTCACCTGCATCTCATTGGTGTCACATCTGCCCCTTAGCCAAAGGGGGGCATCTAGGAAGTTAAATATTTCGAACTGATAAAATTTCTGCCCTAAACAAATAAGTATTTTGTTATTTCAGAAGAAAAGGAAAAAGGAATCCCATAGATAACTAGCCATATTTGCTGCAAATCTTTTTCTGAATTTGTAACTCAGGTTGTTGACACCCATCACCTACTTCCCAGCATCCCAGCTCTTCAGTACTTCTCTTTGCTCATATATCCTCACATGCTTTGGTTCTTAGGCCTTAGGTTATTTTACATTATCTTCTTTTATCTTTTCAGTATTCTATTACACATATCTCTATTCCTTTCCTGCCAACTTTCTCTGCTTCCTTTTGTCTATGACTAATTTGTTGTTTTTTTCTTTTTTTCTAAGTACCCTGATAGGAGCTGCTGTTAATCTAAAATTCTTTTGTTAACCAAAAAAATACGCAGAAATAAATTCATGTATACCCATTAGATATTTTATATCTAGTAAGTTTTATATCCATAAAATTTGTGTGAGTTTCCTAGGAGTTCCTCCCAAGGGGGTGGCACTCAGATAGGTCTTTGGTTATGGATGGAGAGCCATGAGCTCAGGTGACCCAGGCGACTGGGCCAAAGAGGCAGAGTCCTTGTGGAAAACAGGAAGGTCTAAGTGTACGGTCTCTGAGACTGGCAGGAGCCGAGGCAGTGTGGAGATTGGAAAAGGGTTGTATGAGGGACTTGTCTTTGCAGCATTAGTAAACATGCTGCAGTACTTTGATTTCTTGATAAAATTGTGAAAAAAAGTATATGCATCCAATACGGAATCTACTTTAAGCGCTTGTTGGAAGTAAGAAGGGGTGGGTGGCTGAGATACTGAAGTGAACAGCCAGACTGACCTAGACACAATGAGAAATGGAAGCATCAAGTCAGCAGAGGAGAGCCTCCCAGACATCTGCACAGCACGAGCAGTGTGGGAGAACTCCAGATGTCTTTGTTCCCAAGAAGCAAGCTCAGACACCCCACTGGACCCCTTGGGACCTGGGGATGAAACTGTGTGAGACAGACTTTCTTCTCGGGAGAAGCAGACATCTGGTAGAAAAACTGCCTTTGAATCTAGACAATCTTTCTAATTGCTCAACTCTAACCAATGCACACTTCAACAAAATGCTATACATGTAAGGATTTTCTACACTACCTACTTTTATGAAAATGAATCTGGTGCCCATTGGAATGAGAGAAGATATAATAACTGGACAACAACAAGGACAGTAAGGAGGGAGGAAGGCTGAGATGTCGGGTACAGGCCCCAACGTTTTTGAGCTAGACTAATTGCCAATGAAGAAGGAAAAGGAGCTGCCATTGACAAATGGATGTACAGGACTGCCAGCTGGAAGAACACTGGAGGGAAGGGATGACACTGAGCTAATGTATTGAATGTCAACATGCTGAGCCTTCAAGATCAAATAGCTCATGAGAAAATGCTTGCTTGAAATGATTCTATGTTCAACATGTGCTCTTACAATTTAGACAGAGTTACTACATTTGTTTTACATCGACAGTGATTATACAGTGCCCTAGCTTTTCCAGTTGCTTCGTAACACATATAGTTTATCAAAACCTACAAGACATGGTTTAAAATGAGAGAAAAATGAAAGCTTGCATTAAGTTTTGGTTACATTTAGATCAGGGCAGTGGGCTTTGTGTTGAGTTGCTGCTATAGGAACGGAACTTAAGTACCAGATCTTTGGAAAGCTGTGCTGAGTTTGAATTTTGAACTCTGGTCTTAATCATATGGCAATTGCATCATTTTTTTTCTCAAACTAGAGCTAGACTGATTGCCAATGAAGAAGGAAAAGGAGCTGCCATTGACAAATGGATGTACAGGACTGCCAGCTGGAAGAACACTGGAGGGAAGGGATGACACTGAGCTAATGTATTGAATGTTGACATGATGAGCATCATGTAAGCATCACGGACATAATGAAGAGAGGATATACTTTTTAACTAATTATAATTATAGAGTGAAAACACAACTAGAGTTTATTATAACCCTGAATTAATAATAACACATTAAAGTTATTGCCATATAAAAATAATATATACTCCTTTAGCTTTTGTTCCAAGATATTCAAGAAATAAGGACATTTCCCTTGGAAATAACTATATTCGTGTCAACATCAATTTCTAGTCCTTATTTTGATGTGTAAAAGTGAGAAAAATCTAAAATCACATAATCTTCACTGCTCTCTTTGCCATTTGTAGAAAATGCTAGTCAAGTTCTCAGAAATTCCTAAGCCTTTCTTGTTAAAATATATTCACTGAGTTGTAATTAAGTAAAAACAATTTATATAGAAGACAATCATGGATAGAATTGAAATTTTTGAAAACCAGTATCCTTCGTTTTTGCTTTTTTCTACATGAAATGTCTAGTGGAAAAAAATCCATAAAAATGAGTCACTCAATTGTTGCAAAGTATGTTGTCATATCAGTTGCAATGGTCATTTTTTTCATTTGGTTAAAACAGTTTCTCTAAGAAAAGGAAAATTATTTCAATGTGCTTTATCCCCCACTAAAATCTTCTTATAAGAGCAAATAATTTCTCTCTGGTCACACCATGTTCTTATTAGATCAATGTTTAGATGAATTAGTTGTGTTCATTTTCATGTTTCAATATAGCTACTTCATATGTTAGGTAAAGGATAAACTTTCTATTTCTTAAAATTGTCAACTATGGCATTATTTGGTTGTAAATAAGCAGACTTTTATGGCTTTCAAAAGCAAATATAATAGTTACAAATTTAACTTATACCACAATTGAGATATGCTCCTTTATTTTTATCTATAAATGTTGTGAACTTCTCTCTGAAATCTCTAGTAGTGGGGGGAAAAATCTCTAACTTTTAGCCCTATCTGGGTGAAATCTTAGTTCCAATTAGTAAGTAATCTCTTCAGATAATATTCAGCTCTTGGAGAAAAGACAGAAAAAGAGCCTTCCACGTTGTTGATCTTGAGTATCCCCACTGATTCTTCCCTAAGATAGCTTCTGTGGAGCTGGGGGGACAGGTGTGGTTTTTTATGCATCTTCTGGGTGGTGGACCTAATCCACCTGGTTGGTACTCGCCCAGCTGGCACCTGTGGCTGAATTCTGCGGCTGCTGCAGCATGCAGAGTGTCCATGAAGTCCCTGCCTGCAGGCTGTGGATTATCTTCATGCTCCCCTCTATTGTCCACACAAGCCTTAGCATTCTTTACATTCTTCCAGACCTCTTCTTCAATGCTGATGGTTGGGAATCATTAACGCAGTCCCTGAGAAGAAATCATTCTTTCTTTGCTCTTCATTTGGTTAGAGCTTGGACTCATCTGGGATAGGGTAGGGGTGGGAAGACTTTGTGGCCACTCAGTCATCTCATCTCTCCTTGACTGATTCAGCCCCGTCCTGGTTCCTCGAGGGCTACAGACACTTCTAATCCTGGGCCTGGTGACCCACTCTATAATGCTCTCTACAGGGCACCCCACTGCCACTATAACAACCCCCACTGGGCTACTCCCCACAAGGGACTCAGCAGCTGCAGGATCTTATATAAATACCACAGAGCCACATGGGGCAACCACAATCTTATCCTGACCTACTGTACTGCCAAGTGACATGGATTCTCTCTGAGTGGTGCAGAACAGCCTATGAGGCCGTCCCCCCCAGTCCCAAGGGGAGAACTAGGACAAGAGCAGCCCTACCCATCCCTAATTCTGCATTTTCCTCAGTCCTCTAAGCTGGGTAGGGTGGGGGTGGGGTAAGGTGGGTGGTGCTTGGAACACACATCATCTCTGTACTTGGCTTTCCTAGTTCTTCTTTTCCATTCTGCTTCCTTCTTCCACCATCCTTCAGGGAAAAAAACGGGTGGGTTGTCTATTTTGTAATGTCATATCTTCTGCCATGTAGCAGCAGGTCTTGAAGCTTTGCTGTCATAGGGAGCAAAGGTTTCTCCTCTAGCCCACAGGAGAATTCCATAAGCTGGATTCTCCAGGCTCAGACTGTGTTATGTTAAAGAGGAGACAGAGTATTTGGGAAATCTCTCAAGGAAATAATCTGACTTGAAAGTTTTTTGTTTTTTTTTTTGTTTTTTTCCCTGCATAATCTTATTTTTTAATGCCAGAATCGGAAAAATATAGTATTTTTGCATTCTTTCTTTCTTCAATTAGATGGGCACCCAAGACAACTTAAGGGAAGACTACCCTCTCAGAAGGATGAAAGAGAGAAGTGCTTCAGTAATTTTCATAACTTTATCTAGCTGCAAAATAAACATGTTGCAGTGGGGAGCCACCTAATTTCTATATGGAAATGGATGTGCCAGCTTACCAATTCCTTTAAAAAAAATCATGAAGAGGCAAAGTTTTGGCTCTTTCTCTTGGTGGAGTTTTTGTTACCTTATAAAGAAGACCGAACATTGTTTGTTTTTGCAGGTAAACTTCTTGCAGCAAGTGCACAATAGTGCATTATACAAATAGCTACTCATTTTTATTTATTTTTATTTTATTTTGTATTCTAGGCAGCAAAGCTCGATGTTTTACCAAGCATAGCAGGAGGTACCCTCAGTAAGAATTGATCCACACACATGAAGTATTAGCTAAGGTTTCAAAAAGAAATCTTATGAGATTGGACACATTGATTCCTTTCGTAGTTAACTGAAGCAGTTCACAAGAGAAGAATTCATATATGCTCTCTCCCTTAGATACTGCAAAAATAACAACAGCTGACTACAGCCATTAATATCACTTGGCGCATCAAGCTGAATACCTAAAGGGGAATAGGTTTTGCATTCTCTATAACTTGCTTCTAGATATCCTGGTTTTTCACTTAAATTTTAAAACAGATCTCATAATTAAATAACATGCTGAAGCTTGTTTGATACATCCCCTTTCAATGCAATTAAAGAAAAAATGTCAGTGCCACCAAGTTCACCAGTCACAGGGGCCACTTTTGCTAGGCATATGAATTTTCCACTTGATCAGATGTTGGTATCCAGAGTTTTTCAAGTCTCACAAACTCACATGTCCTCAATGCTTGGCTACGATCAAATCCCTCCCTGTGTGTTCATGATAACAAGTATATCTTCTCACATGAAAAATTTAATGGGCCAGGCGCGGTGGCTCACACCTGTAATCCCAGCACTTTGGGAGGGCAAGGCAGGTGGATCACGAGGCCAGGAGTTCAAGACCAGCCTGACCAATATGGTGAAACCCCGTCTCTACTAAAAATACAAAAATCAGCCGGGCGTGGTGCTGCGTGCCTGTAATCCCAGCTACTCAGGAGGCTGAGGCAGTAGAATCACTTGCACCCGGGAGGCGGAGGTTGCAGTAAGCAAAGATTGCGCCACTGCACTCCAGCCTGGGTGACAGAGCGAGGCTCCGTCTCAAAAAAAAATTTTTTTTTTAATACCAGAGTTTCAATGTTTGACGTAATAAGGTGCATAGTTCATTCGCACTGCAGTTGGTACGTTCCATCCCTACTTGCCAATGTAAGAGTGAAGCTGGAAACACCACAGGAGTTATTGGGGAATAAGAGGCCATCAGTCCCCACAGTGTGAGGAGCCTTCTGGGATCTTGCAGTTGCCATTGATTGAACACCCCCTCATATGTTCAAAGCCATGTGCTGTAGGCTATGGACAGCCCTGCATGAAGCACACAGCTGGGTTTCCCCATCAAGGAGCAAAGAAGCCCCCAGTTCTCTGAGACTCATCATCTATATAGTGTGAGAAATAAAACAAAACTTGGGGTCGGGAAATAGAATGATGCTATATTTTCCCATAAATTCTTCCAAAAGTGAATTGTCAATTGCAACTCAGCAGGAAAAATGTCAGTATTAGTGTTGGGCAAGAGACCAATTCAGATTCAATAAAAATCTTCAATTCATTATAAGACATTTCCTCTAAGGTAATAACTAGTCCTTTTCATGTTGGAACAGTTACAGAAACTGAGTTCTGACTCCTTTGTTTTGTTTTTTAGTTTATAAAAATTTTGCCTTAAGCAACACCTGTTTAGTGAATCTGGAAAAACCAGTCTTTTATTTATTTATATATTTAATGAAATGCCGATTCTTTTTGCAAAACATTAAACCGGGGTATGAAGATAAAAGGGTAAAACAAAACAAACAAACAAAAAACCATGTTCTCTGATGCATTGTCATAGTGAATGCATATTAAATCTCTCTATATTAGTGACTGTACAGTATATAATATGTAATATCAGTTACACATCTCCATCTGAAGGAAATTAAATCCTAATAATACAACAGGAACCCACAAAGTTCACTTTTTCCTTTTAAATGGCAGAATGTTGTTTGTTGAGAGTAAATAGCTACGTCTCTGTTCCATTTAGTCTTCATAGAACAGATGTGTCTGAGGCTGGTTTTAAAGAAGAGTGTATCAAGCATTGTTGGGAATAAACTTGGGGAAAAGTGCACAGGAATAAATTTGGAGAGAGCTGCTTCACCCTGTGACCTTTACAGAAGTATGTCACTGTTCTGTGGTTTGGGTTTTGTCTGAGAAAATGAGCTAGCGATATATCCCAGGTGTCTCACAAGACACACATTCCTAAAGTATAAGGGGCCTTCTGTGATCTTGTAGTTGACATTGGTTGAATACTCCCTATGTTCAAAGCATTGTGCTGCAGGCTATGGGTAGGCCAATGAACAAAAGGGACGCAGCTACTCTCTTTAGGGAGCCCACACACAACTTTCCATCACTTTCAATCACTTCCAAAATGAGAACTATCAGAGATGACTTAGGGTTATGGTGAAGGTAAAAGACACACTAAATGGGAAATCTGGAAGCTTCTTTAGACAAACCGATTGTGTCTCTCTATATATCTAGATTATTAAAGTGTGTTCGGATACAGAGTTAACATATTTCTGAAAAGTTGTGTAAATTGGTTGTGGTGAGCATTTTCAGAAACCCCTGACCTCCCATATCATACTTTGTTCTTTGAAATTAATGTGAAAAATGAACACTATCTTGGCTTTCCTTTCTTTCTCTCATTTCTCCCCATATACCTATTATTTCTGATTTATTTGTAAAATAAATATGTGCTTTAAAGATTGGGTTTTTTTTTTTTTTCCTTAACAAAAAGCTTGTAGACATGTTTTCTTCAGGTTATTTTCTTAGTTATTATTTTCTGCTATGTCTAATACCAACATTGCCACAGGGAGTGTGTAAAAAGGGAGGAATGCAGGTGTTTTTCTATTTGTTTTTAGTACCATAGAGTGGAAAAAACATGGACCAGTTAGAAGCAGCTTCATCACTATCTGTGTAGGTGACCTTAGAATGCGGGTGACTTAGACTTCAGTGCGCAAAGAATTGGATTGTTGTTAATGCAAATAACCCAGTCCTCAACACCAGAAATTCTTTCTTGCGTTTAAAAGTAGTCCTGTACACAGTTAGAAACGCTTTTAGCTGCAAGTAGTAAAACAGTAAATAATAACATCTCACATAATAAATCTCTTAATAATGGTTCTAGGGTTGATGCACCTCAACAATGTCATCAGGGTCCCCGGTTCTTTCTTTTTGTCCTACCTTCTCAACATTTTAGCGTTTCACCCAGTCATCTCAACTTATGGCCAGAGATAACTGCTGCTCCCAGTGACACAGTCTCTCACATGCTCAAGGAATGGCACCAGACAGCTCTCCTGTGTACTTGTATCTTTTTTCAGAAGCAAAAGCTTTCTCAAGAACTCCCCACTCCTGGTGGAGTCTCCTTATATGTTTTTGGCTGATTCTAGCTGCAAAGAGATGGAAATGTATTAGGGTTCTTCAGAGAAACAGTAGGATGCAGATATATATAATGAAAATAAGATTTAATATGATAAATTGGCCATGCAGTTATGAAGGTTAAGAAGTCAGTCCCACAATCTGCCATCTGCAGAAAGCTGGTGGTGGTGTTACCAGAAAGGGGTCCTGATGCAGACCCCAAGAGTGTTCTTGGATCTCCCACAAGAAAGAATTTGAGGCAAGTCCATAGAGTAAAGTGAAAGCAAGTTTATTAAAGTCAAGAAATAAAGAATGGCTACTCCATAGGCAGCGCTGCTGCAAGGGCTGCTCAGCTCCTTATACTTATTGTTGCCTCTTGATTATATGCTAAACAAGGGATGGATTATTCATGAGTTTTCCAGGAAAGGGGTGGGCAATTCCCAGAACTGAGGGTTCCTCCCCTTTTTAGACAATATAGGGTAAATTCCTGACATTGCCATGGCATCTATAAACTGTCATGTCCCTGGTAGGAGTGTCTTTTAGCATGCTAATGCATTATAATTAGCGTAAAATGAGCAGTGAGGATAACCAGAGGCCACTCTCGTCGCCATCTTGGTATGGGTGGGTTTTGCCCAGTTTTTTTACTGCGACCTGTTTTATCAGCAAGATCTTTATGACCTGTATCTTGTGCCCACCTCTTATCTTATCCTGTGACTTAGAATGCCTAACCTCCTGGGAATGCAGCCCAGCAGGTCTCAGCCTTATTTTACCTAGCCCCTATGCAAGATGGAGTCACTCTCGTTCAAATGCCTCTGACAGCGTAATTCAGTCCAAGTCCAAAGGATTGAGAACCAGGGGAGTTGATGGTGCAAATCCCAGTCTAAGGACTAGAGATGATGAGATGACCCAGGTCAAGAGATGAGGCAGGAAAAAGAGGGCAAATTCCTCCTTCCTCCACCTTTTGTTCTATTGAGACCCTTAATAGATTAGATGATGCCTACCCATGTCGGGGAGGACAATCTACTGAGTCTGTTGATTCAAATCCTATTGTTATTTGGGAACACTCTCATAGACACACTTGGAAATAATGTTTAATCTGGGAACCCCATGGCCAGTCAAGTTGCTCCATGAAATTAACCTTCACAGGATGGTATTGGGAAAGAGAAATGTGATAACATGACTAGAGCTGAAAATTGAGACAACCATGGTTTTTGTACCCTTTGGCCAGGCATGTGGCCATCTGAGCACACCTGAGGTCCTGTTGTAAGTGAGGTAGTAGAGGATGGCTGTTAGGGACACAATATCAGTGGCTACCACCACCCTGTGGGCATCTGATGCTGGTGTCCATTAACGACACTTTAAACCATTGGTTGCCAAACATCTGGGTTTTATCAGAATCATCCAGGAGCTTTCATAAGTGCAAGAGGTCTGGGCCTCCCTGATTCAGTGGGTCAGGGTTGAGGCCTCAGCATCATGACTTTCTAAAAGCTCATTAGCTTAAAAACAAAACAAAGCAAAGCAAACCTCAGGTGATTCGGTGATTCTGGTGCACAGCTAGGATTGAGAACTTA
The DNA here is from genome assembly GCF_003255815.1 of Theropithecus gelada. Lineage (NCBI taxonomy): Eukaryota > Metazoa > Chordata > Mammalia > Primates > Cercopithecidae > Theropithecus > Theropithecus gelada. The sequence goes on from NC_037670.1 coordinate 105,838,560, forward strand.
CTGGACCAATCATTTCATTTCTCCGAATAGCAGTTAGAAGCCCATGGAGATAACATTGGGATAATAGTAGTGTTTGTCACAGAGGGCAAGTGTGAGGTATAAATGGTTTGGTATACATAAAGTTGAAGCTTAAGCCAGCACATAATAGTTTTGGATCTCAGTCTGCCTTCCCCTTATGCCAGATGCCAGATGGTTTTAGAGGCAGATTCCAGTTTCTTCCAAAGAAAGTGTTTTTCAAAAATAGTGACAAGTAGACTTGTTTGTCTTAGCTACTGTACTAGTTCCCTATTGCTGCAGCAACAAATTACCACAAACTTAGCAGCTTAAAACGACACCAGTTTATCATCTCACACTTTTGTAGGTTACAACTCCAGGCAGGATAGGTTGGGTTCTACTCAGAGTCTCACAAGCCAAAATTGAAGTATTGTTGGGCTTTTCCCTGGAGGCTTGAGTAAGAATCCACTTCCAAGCTCATTGAGAATATTGGCAGAATTCCATCCTTGTGGTTTGAAGACTGAAGTCCCTGTTTTCTTGCTGGATGTCAGCTGGGGTCCTCTCTCTGCTCCTAGAGGCCATCCACATTGCTTCTCATGTGGTCCCCTCGATCTTCAAAGCAGCAACTCTTTAACTTCCTCTTCTGCCCCTCTTTGGAAAAGCTAATTTTACAGGCTTATGTGATTACACTAGGCCCATGCAAGCACACTCCTTATTCTAAGGTTAATTGTACCTTATAACATAATCATGGAAGTGATATCTCAATCTTCACAGGTTCTGAGGATTAAGATGGGACATCCCTGAGGGCATTTTCAGAAATTCTGCCTACCATAGCTGTTTGTCCACTTCCCTGTTCAGCACCCTTTTCCCCCAGTGGCTCTCATTCAGCCTTCAATCTTATCAGCTGGTAATTACCAATCTCCAGGTGAAGTATTAGCACATATCATGTCTTTCACTGCAGCTCCATGTAGGTATAATCATATCCTATGTTGGGCAAAAACCAAGGCGCAGGAATGATGGCAATTTCACTTGCTGCATTTGTGGGTCCCATGGACATAGAGGAATAGCAGGCTGACCTGACCTTGAGAGGTTCGGGGCCTCAGGTATTCAAGCCTAGGATTTCAGTTAGACACAAAATGAAAAACAGCAAGAGGAGATGGGTGAGTGACACTGACAGGTAAGCACTTCTGGAGTTCAGAAGTTGTCATGAATAAAGATGATTTCAGAGCAGATAGGTCTGGGAAATCTTTCCACGGCCACTCCAATCACACTGCACTGGCAGCCACCCACTTCCCTCCTTCCTAAGCTCAATTCTCCTTTTCACAGAAGCCCAGATTGGTTCTGGCAGATCTGAAATTACTGTTTTGGAGCAAGGAATACCTTGTAGTTGTCCAGAGAATTTTTTGGCAGTTCTTAGGCCAATATTATTTTAGTCTGCTTTTCAATCTTCAAATTGGAATTGTTTAAATATTGAAAATCAAGCCAGGCACACTGGCTTATGCCTGTAAACCCAGCATTTTGGGAGGCTGAGGCAGGAGGATTGTTTGCGCTCAGGAGTTTGAGACTAGCCTGGGCAACATAGGAGACCTCGTGTCTACAAAAAATTTTTTTAAAATGCTGGGCATGGTGGCACATGCTTGTGGTCCCAGCTGCTCAGGAGGCTGAGGTGGGAGAATCTCTTGAGCCCAGGAGTTTGAGACTGTCGTGAGCCATGATTATGCCACTGCACTGCAGCCTGGGTGACACAGTGAGACCCTGTCTCAAAATAGAATTAGAAAAAAGAAAAACGACCAAACAAAAATCAAAGCACAAAGAAATCTACTGGAAATGGGAGAGTCTGGGATAATCTTGAAAAACCAAAATGAAAAAAATTACAGGTTTGAAGACAGAAGCTGTAGATGAGCTTCATGGTCACTTTTTTCAAAAACTGTCATTCTATAGGGAACACTGTGGTATGTGGGCCAGTCCCCACTTCAAGTTTGAGGCACCCATTCTTCAGCTGCTGGGAGTGTTGGCAGCTGATGACCCTCAGCTGAGGTCTTCTCAGGGAATTAAGAGGAGTTGGAGAGAGCCATCTTGTCCAAGGTCATGGCTCCTCCCTCCTACCTTGTCCAAGGTCAGTCCTCCTCCAATGACTGGTAAATATTGGGGTAGCAAGGACAGACTCAAGTAGAACAAGACTGAAGGGCTATCCTGGCTGCACAGTTTCCCTGAGGAACTGGCTTAGGCCTTTGCTAGGACTGCTTAATGGTCCAGCTTCTCCCTCTACCCAATTCTGCTCCCTCCATTTCCCCATAGGCGTCAATGTCAAAGGTACTATGGGGTATCCAATCTTTTGGCTTCCCTGGGCCACAATGGAACAATTGTCTTGGGCCACACATAAAATACACTAACACTAACAATAGCTGATGAGCTTAAAAAAAGAATTTTTTTTAAGAAAGTTGACAAATTTGTGTTGGGCCACATTCAAAGCTGTCCTGGGCCACATGCAGCCCACAGGCTGTGGGTCGGACATACCTGGGTCCTACCACCTTCCTGTATGCTCATCTGTGGCTAGCAATAGAATTGAACAAGTCTCATCAACCTTGAGTATAGACTGTTTGCTAGAGGCCTTCAACACGTGTGCCTGTTTGTGTCCATGCACACATGTCTGTTTTCATGTTAAATTGGTAATAAATGGACAAATGATCTAACAGTTTAAAATATGATTGGAAAGTAAATTGTTTAGATTTTAGAATCCCATCACAAGCTTCAATTTTTCTTTTTAAAGTTTCAGTTTCATCCCCGCAAAAAAAGTTCCAAAAGTGAACAATTGAAAGGTGAAAATTAAATTTCAGAGAGGCCTTAAGTATGTGAACTTCATTTTGTTCAATGATGCACTAGAGGTATCTGCATTTGAGCACAGTTGTGATGAGGGGTAGATTGTCAGCCATAGTTAGTTATCCAGGATATGGCATTTACAAAATAATGGCATTGTGTCAAAGTTCAAATGAATGCCATTTAAGAATGCCTCACTATCTTTGGAAAAATGGCTCAAGGAAATTATTCCTCACAAATCCATCTTAGTTCTCCTGAGTAGTTGGTTGGGGTAGTGGGGAATGTGGCCTGGAGAGGTAGCTCTGATGAAGTGCTATTCCTCAGGTTGTAACTGGGCCCTTCTGTAGAGCAGCAGGTGCCCTGACTCACTGACCTCCAGTGGGGATCTTTTAAAGTGTTAATTTGACTGAAACTGACATGCTGATGCTAAGCTAGTATTAGAAAACTTCCCAAGAGAAAAATATATAGTATGTAAGAATAGGACAAGGTGGAATCAGTCTGGATATTAAGACACGTGAGATTCACATATGTAAGTATCCACTTGTTTCATGTCCCAAGATATCCAATTCTATAGATATTTTCTAGGTCTTCTGATACCTTTGGTTTTCATGGAAGTTGGGATAGTTTGAAAAGAGCACTCCTTAACTCAACCTTAAACAGTTTAGGGCATCAGGTGCTCTTGAATGTGGTGGGAAACTAATAAAGCCAGTTGTGTATGAGAGGTGAGTGGAAGGTTCTGGTTTCCTGTGATATTACATCTTGGGTAAAATGTATCTTGGAGACCAGGCCACCTTTGTAAAATCAACAAATTGGCCACAAGATTAAAAATTATGACTCAGGAGTCATGAACCCAGAGGTTACAAGATTACTAACCTCCGCAATTGCTCCTATAGATAACATTACTATTGTAAAACCTAAGATTGGTGCTTGAGATATGTTTTAGACCCTGCATTCTGATGGATCAGCTGGCACCACCCAGACTGGTAAACTGACTCATCTGGTCTTACGGCCCCTACCCAGGAACTAACTCATGTCTGCCAAATTGTCTTTAAAAAACCCTAGCCTCCAAATTTTGGGGGAGGCTGATTTAAATAATAGTAAAATTCTGGTCTCCTATTTAACTGGCTCTATGCATATTAAAATCTTTCTCTATTGCACTTTCCTGTCTTTAAAAATTGGCTGTATCTGGGCAGCAGGCAAGATGAACTGGTTACAATCTCATTTGATTCTTTAAGGATAATCCTTTGCTAAACTCTTTGCAGAGACTTCTTTACCTCACTATGATGTTGGTCAGCAGAAGGTCGGTGGGGTTCTTAGATTTTCAGTTGTGTATTGCCACCATGTGGGGCAGCATAGATTTTATGGCTTCCATAAGGTGTAACAGATTCATTCATCCTATTCAAAAGGCTACTGACATATTCCTGCCAAAGATAGAATTCAACCAAAAATAACCAGAAAATGTAACTGAATACCAAAAAAATAAGACAATAGACCTAGACCAATAGGGGATCTTGATAATATGACTATCCAACATGGATTCTATAATGATTATGCTTAAAATGTTTAAGGAAATAAAAATTAAAATTGAGAACACTGGCAGAGACCTGGAAATATAAAAAAAATAACCAAATGGAAATTCTAGAATTGAAAAATTTGATAAATGAAATCAAGAACTCAATAGATGGGCTTAATAGAGAACAAATACTACCAATAAAACTCTATCTTTTTGAGACAAGAGTCTTGTTCTGTTGCCCAGGCTGGGGTGCAGTGGCGCGATCTTGGCTCACTGTGATCTTCACCTCCCAGGTTCAACTGATTAGCATGCCTCAGCCACTCAAGTAGCTGGGATTATAGCTGTATGCCAACACACCTGGCTAATTTTTTTTATTTTTAGTAGAGATGAGGTTTCACCTTGTTACCCAGGTTGGTCTCAAACCCCTGGGCTCAAGGGATCCACCCACCTCAGTTTCCCAAAGTGCTGGGATTACAGGCGTGAGCCACTGCGCTTGGCTGCCACAAAACTTTTCATTACAGAAGTTACTGAGTGACCTCCCCCAAACTCTACAAATTACCACGTAAAGCTTAGCCTCCAAATGGCAAGCTCATTCGCCCTGGACAGTTCATGGCTTTATCTTTGGTGAATGGGCATTTGTTGTCTCTGAGATATGTTCTTTACTTCCAAGTCCTTATCCTTAATCGGTCATTTTGGATTGACATGTCTGAAAAGTATCATCAGATCTCTGTAATAGTTAAGTTGGAGGAGCCATCTCTATACACTGAGTTCCTGGGGGCAGGATTATATCTTTTCCTCTCAGCAATCCCAGGACCAGCAAAATACCTGGGGGCAAAAATAAGTCATTCCTACGAATGTAAGAATAGGACTTGAAGAGTAGAAGGAAAGTGAGGGAAGGGTTAATGACAAAGACTTCAAAAAAACCAAACCCTAGGTCAGAGCCTGGACTAAGCAACACTTTAAAGTTGCTTCTCCTGTCAAAGCAGTTTCTTCTGTCTGTGCTTCCCCTAGTTCCTCACCACATCCTCAGTCTGGCTAGTCCTCCCTTCATAATGACAGATCAGAAGATCCTTACTGAAAGAAATGGTGTTTATTCTCTGTGAGAGTAATATGTAAGTGGGAGATTTCACTCAAGACCTGACTGGTGGTGATGGAGTAGGGGGTTAGTCTTTTTCCACTTCTCTAATGGTAATGTTTTCTCCCAACTCACTTGCATGTTTACAGCAAGCTTAAGTGTACACCTAAATTTTATTCAATGGAAATTATGGGGAAATGCAATATGCAATTTAAGTAACTCTGGTTACTTTGACACAACGAAAATACTGAAGCAGAAAAAAAAGGGATGAACCAAGTTGCTGACCTCTTCCTGCAAGCAATGTAGTGAGGTAGAAAATGGGATCAATGTACTTGTGTTCCCTCAAGATATATCTCCCTTCTCCATCCAAACTGTTGAACTAAATGAAGAGTGAGGTCCTTGAGGAATGAGTTTTTCCCTCTGTTTTGTTAATGGGGGAGGCTAATATTCCTAAAAGATAGCTCTAAAATGTTGTCAAAACAGTCAAGAGTTAACAGCAATTGTCCATGTCTCTAGAAGCCTGATTGTTACTTGTCAAATTGCTTCTGGTGTTCTTTCCCATATGAAAGAGTGGGGTGACTGACTGGCTATTAGGGCAACAGGGGATTTTATGTTTTACCACACCTCAGCCTCCTGGGGGTGATTTTGATTTATATTAAAGCTGACAAAATGAATCAAATGCTTGCTGACCTTGTATATAGGGAATAGCTTGGGTTGGCTCTTAAGAGAGATTACCTATTGGAGAGGTGAAAGAGAAAGTTACCATGAACACTCCTGATTTTAATACATCATGCCATAGGATGAAGTTAATTTTTAGCTCCCTTGAGAGGAAACAACTACCATCCTGCCGCACAGTAGTCTGGAGAAAAAGTGTCAGTTGAAAGGAAACCTCTACTTTCTTTAATTTCATTAAAAAATAATCTCATTGATGCCAACAACTGTGCTTCTGGGTAAAGTCGCTGGTTCACATTTTCAGTTTCAATTTCCCTTGCTTCTCTTGCTTCAGTTCAGTAGCAACAGGAAGTTTGGGTAATTCTGTATCATTCAGATGTGAAGAGGAAGAAAGAAAACCCTTTATAAACACATCCTGATGAGTGAGTGTCAGAAAATTCTATGCAGAGATGTGGAGTAATCAAAGAGCAAATTCAGAAAATATTCTTTAAGTTTAGGATTTGTAGACTACTGAATTATAAATTTATACTGATTAATACATAGCAAAGGTTACATTAATATAGTAAATCAAGAACTTATATTATCTTGAGGTGACTGACCCTATAATGAGGTCACTTATAAATCGATTTTATGAGCACATAACACTTCATCTCTTTCCACCCTCTAAGTCTGTATATTATTAAAATACAAAAAGACTAGACTTGATGTGTTTTGAAACTTCAGACGCAGGTTGAGTTCCACCACTCAGTTCTGCTTCACTTGTTCTTACTCCAAGTCACTCGACCTCTGAACACGTTTTTCATTTGGTCAATTTATTTGAGCATTTGTCCAAGTAGCCTGAGGTGGGTCTAAGTATAAGACATGAAATAGCTTAACATGGCAAAGACTGTCAGACTTTCAGATAGAAAAAACAGTTTACTTAAGAATCTCAGAAATAGCTGGTCACGTCTAAGTTAGGGTCCCTAAGAAAATACAGGTGATTTCACTTAGTATTTCCCCCATTCCTTTCCCCGTTCCATTTCTGAAATAAAGATCGATTTGTAAGGAGCTAGTTTTAAAAAGGAACATAATATGAGGAAATATTTGTAAAGTCACATTCTGTTAGGTTTCAAGGCTGATTCGTTTAACAAGCTGACCACAGCCCTAAGATATGCTTGAAACCCTTAGTGCAGGGAGACAAAACAGGAACAGGGCTGAGCCTGATGCGGCCTCATTTGGGTTTGGTTGCTGCCCCATTTGTAAAAACAATACAGACGGCCAGGCGCAATGGCTCACGCCTGTAATCCCATCACTTTGGGAGGCCCAGGCGGGCGGATCATGCGGTCAGGAGATCGAGACCATCCTGGCTAACATGGTGAAACCCCGTCTCTACTAAAAATACAAAAAATTAGCCGAGCGTGGTGGTGGGCGCCTGTAGTCCCAGCTACTCGGGAGGCTGAGGCAGGGGAATGGCATGAACCTGGGAGGCGGAGCTTGCAGTGAGCTGTGATTGCGCCACTGCACTCCAGCCTGGGCAACAGAGCAAGACTCCGTCTCAAAAAAACAAAAACACAATACAGTCTGTGAAACAGACAGTTGTCTCTCAGTATCCTTGGGGTACTGGTTCCAGGACCCCCTCTGATACCAAAACTCATGGATGTTTAAATATCTTATATAAAATGGTATAGTATTTGCATATAACCTATGCCTATCCTCTTGCATACTTTAAATCTTAATCTCTATAATACCTAAAATGTGAATGCTATGTAAATAACCATTATACTGTATTTATATTTTTGTCATATTTTTTATTGAATATTTTTGATGCACAATTGGCTGAATTCATGGATGTGGAACCCACAGATATGAAGGGCCTGATACCATTAGGCAATTTTCTTATTGGGCTGCAAATCCAAAATCCAGACCACATTTCTCTGAGTAAATTTCCTCTGATGTAATTTCCTCTGAAAAGACTAAATGTTTTCACTGTCAGTTTCCCAGGGGAGAGGTTGGTTCAGCAGGAATTTTGGGAGGAGGGTGTTGAGAGTGTTAGACTCAGGTGAGGGGGAACCTTCCTCATTTCTTTTAGTGCAGATGTTAATTTGACTCCAATTCTAAAGAAGTGCTGATAACTGAAGGTTTCTAGTGGGGTAGCTGAACTACCTTTGGTGACCTGGAAACAGGTAGCAAAGAAGGCAGAGCACTAGCCTGGTAAGGGTTGAAAGGATTCCACTGGGGCTTGGCCACTCTCATAAAGTACTATCTGGACCCTTTCTTTCATTATTCGGGAACAAGTCAGGAAAGTCTGGTCTCTACTGTGGGCAACAAAGAGGAAGGTAAGTCTTTTCCCCAGGGTCAAACAAGATGACAGAAGTCACCAGCAGAAGATGGTAGTGCCTATTGAAGTAGCAAGTTAACTGGAGTCACTGTCCCTAGGAGGCAGCCCAGGAATGGGCAAGAGGGCAACCCATTTCTGGGTACACATGACACTGTACCCTTGGAACCTCTGAGGATCATGAGGGGAATATTTTAAGGGTGGCTATTTCTGCCAATAATGCTGGAAAGGATTCGTGGCATAATGCCATGATATGTAGCTGAATCCGCCACAGTGTCTGTACAAAATGTTTAGGTAGTTCATTCTGTCAGTTATTAAGTGTTACGAATCTGAAATCATTAAAACATTGTACTGCAGAAGAAATAGGCATATAAGCAGATCAGAATACAGTTTACATACAAACTGATACTGAAATATGTGGTAATGGTGATTTAAAATAAATGTTGAAAGAAAGGATCATCAAATAAAGTGTATTACAACAAACAGGTAGCCATTTTCCTACCTCACTCCATATAAGAAAATAAATTCTGGACAGATCAAAAATATAAACACAAAAAATGAAACTATGAAAGTAAGAGGATAACATATTATAAATAAACCTTGGTGTGAGCAAGACACACAATTCAATAGCACTAAGAAAAGATTAATTGGTTTGTGTGGGGAAAAAAAAACTTAAGTACGAAATAATCATAACAGTTCTAATACATATAAACTAAGCCAATATTCAGAGTTTACAAATTTTAAAAACCCTAGTAATTCACTATTAAAAACAATTGGCTAAGATGAAATGCAGATTACCAATGTATAAAAAAATCACTCAAACCTTACGTACAAATCAACAATTATCAGATATTAATGCAGTGATAAAACTAGTAAGTTTAATAATCAAAAACTGGTAAAAGGGGCAGGGAAATATACTCATAAATGTTGAGTGGTAGTATAAGGTAGTACAGTTTAAGAAGGCAATCTGGCAGTATCTATGAATATTTAAATGCACACATTCTTTAACTCAGCAATTCCTTGCTAGGAACTTATCCTATGGCTGTACCCACACAATCATTTCAAGGATGTTCAGTGCAGCAATAATTACAATAATGAAAGTATAATCCAATTCAATTATCAATAAAGGAATGGCTAAAAACTTATGGCACATCCATACAGAGATCTAGTTAACTATTAAAAAGAATTACCTCTAAGTTATTAAACAGATAAGTAGAAAAGGCAAAGAGCAGAATGATGTGTACAGTTTCGAAATGAGTACAGTTCTGTTATTTTCTGTTTATGGCTGGACAAAGGGACTGCTGGGTGGGGCAGTGGTAGATTATTGCTTTTCATTTTATATTCATTCTCTTACCAAGTGCATATATTACCTTTGTATAAAGACATTATCCTCAAACCATGTAGTAATGCCCAATTGAATGTATCTGTTTAAGATCTAAGGAAAGAAACTTCAAGGGTACTGGAGTTACTGAAAAATAAGCCTAAAAACATGCCAATGAAAGAAAATGGCTCTGGGTCTCAGAAAAAAATGGTACACTGATTGTACTTGGGAAAAAACTGGAACGCTGGAAGAATGAAGTTAACCTGGTTTTGGCAATATTGTCTCTTTCACATGAAGTTGTACCTGAGCCTTATTCTTTGATATCTAGTTCAAATGCCACAATTTCTTTGAAACTTCTCAGATCCCTAAACACTTAATATACAGTCCTCTTATAGTCCTTTGTAAATACGTCTATCATAGCATGTGTCACAGTCCTGAGGAGGTGATTTGTTCACTGGCATGTCAGCCCCCAACCCAAATGTGAGATCCTTCAGGCAAGCCTTAACCACAGGATTCGTCCTCTTTTCTCTTCTATACTTGACAAACCATGAGCCCAGTAAAAGTTTGTTGAATGGGTGAATGAATGACTGCAGGAAAAAAAAAGAGACGTTGCTTTTTTTGGATTTTAGAAACTTCTTCCAATAGGATAGAAAACTTGTGACTTGAAATGTAAATTATTAACTCTGTACAGAGTTTTCTCCTTACCAGTGTTAGGAAAGACCCTACCTTTTTTTTTTTTTTTTGCCATCACAGACCGCTCGTTGCTTCAGTAACCAAGACCACTGAGATATACCAACTGACAGTGCTTTGGAATGTCTAATGGTCACTGTAGAGAAAAGGAACCTGAGTTTTCTTCCCTAACAGCAAATAAACACAATCTTCTGCCCACACTTGAGGTTTTGTTCTTTTTCTGGACTATATTCTCTAATATAAATGCAAGGCTTTTTGCCCAATGGTGTATGATGTGTGGAGTTCAAATCAAGATTTTCTCAAGTAGAAAACCTGTTTAGGGGTCCCTCCATATCTACAAGAAAAGCATTTTGTTTAGAGGTCTCCATAAAAATGAAACAGAAGAAGGTAGGGGCATATGGTACTCAGAACTTTTCTTCGTAGTGAAAGGATGCTCACCATTTATTTCCTTTTAATTGATATATAATAATTGTACATATTTATGGGAGAGAGAGTAATATTTTGATACATACAGTGTATAGTAATCATATAGTAATCTTTTAAAACTTTTTTGTTGTAGAGATGGAGTCTTGTTGCCCAGGGTGGACTTGAACTGCTGAGCTTCAGCCTCCTGGGTAGCTAGAACAGGCATGCTGCACTACACATGGCTTTGTTATTTTTTTTTTTTAAAAAAAGTCCTATTATGTCCCAGGCACAATTGGAAACAAGACAGATATGATCTCTGATAACAGCATCTGGCAACTATTAGGATTGTGCCTAGAACCTATTTGCAAATGGTGGGAAAAGGCAGGGACCGAATATGTGAGTTCTACCTAGCAGTATGATGGGTCAAAGAAAAACAGAAAGAATGAATAAGATCTAGTATTTGATAGCACAATAGAGTGACTATAGTCAATAATAATTTGTCTATTTAAAAATAACTAAAAGAGTATTACTGGATTGTTTGTAACACAAAGGATAAATATTTGAGGGGACAGATACCCCATTTTCCATGATGTCATTATTACTTATTCCATGGCTGTATCAAAGGGACTCATGTACCCTATAAATATGTACACCTACTATGTACCCACAAAAAATTTTGTTAAAAAAAGTACGTAGCTCAGGTTGTTCAAGGAAGATAAGAAATTGCATTTAGTACAAAGACCACTAACCTGGGAGTCAGGAAAATTGAGTTCTGTTGCCATTTCTGGCATTATTTGTGTCATTTTTCTAAACTTTAACATCTCTAGATCTGTTTCTGGATCTTTCAAATGAGGTGTGGAACATCTTTAAGCTCTAGAAATCAGTAGTCCTGTATTTTTATGTGGGAAAGGGCTCAATGTCTTCTATTTCCACGAATAAGAGAGTAAGACTTAAGCCAGAACAGATCTAAGAAAGATATGAAAATAATCTGATGCAAGGCTTTGAGAATAAATAGTAACTTCTAAGTACTCTTCACCCTTGAGTAGAGGAAGAGAAGGATGCTAAGATGGGTCCACATGAGGCTGCTGGTCCTCTGTATGGATCAACTATTTACCACTCTTTAAGATGGATACCTCCTTCATCTACCCTCCTTATGAACTAGTTCAGCAGTCTTTATACCCTTGATTGAAGAAAGTAATTCCTTATGACAAGATAAAACAACCCAAATCAGCTTTGAGATCCTTCCAGCTCATGTGTGTACCTGCTTACCTCTACTGCTGCTTAAGAACGTCTGTGGACATTCTTCACCACTGGTTGTAAAAACCCTAGGGACCCAAGGCCGACAGCTTTTTTTCCCCACTATAGTTCTCTAAACTGTGACAACATAAACATGATTTGTTAAAAGTTCAAAAAGGAAAATAGTGAATTATTCAATTTCTTTCCAATCCTAGTACCCTTCCCCAAAGGTACTGCCAACAGTTTTTATATATTCATACATTTATAAGTTAATCATATTTATCCTTATTTGACATCTTATCTATGTTTGGTCTTAATTCTGTCATCTTCCTATTTTAAATTCTCCCTTTAGCTTTCTTACATGGCCTGTGTTATCTTTAATTTTGTGTTTTCATTTTAATAGTTATCAGGCTTAAGAGTTTTGGTGATTACCTTCATAACTGTATTCAGAATATTACATCCTTATTGCTTGATATATTATCAATTTTACAAAATTTCTATTACATTCTGAAAAGTAAAACCAATTAGGGCATGTATATATTACCCCTTACCTTGTCTTTGATATTCTATTTTCTAACATGTTAATCTTTTCTATATCAAGATGTATAACATTTCAATATGCTTCTATAGCCTTAAATAATTCTACAACTACATATTTAAATAACCAGCACCAGTCCTGTTCTCAATGTTTGTCCATTCATCTCTTTAGATGGGCTTCATCATCTAGATTCTTCAAGAAGTGTCCACCCTCTTTTAATTTACCCTTACATTTGAAATCACTTGGCTTCCTCCCCACCCCCACCCCACCCAAGAATCTGGTAGACTTTGCTTCGCTCTGCTTTAGCACTGAATGTTGCTACAGAGAAGCCTAAGTCCAGTCTGTTCTTCGTCTCTCCATCTCCCCCTCCCAAAGAAATCACTCAATTTTGTTGCTGCTAAGATGACATTCCCCTCTCCCTGCCCCCAGGACAATTTGCAGATTTTGGCCAGATCAAGAGCAACTGTATTTCTTTAAATTATAATGTTAAAATTAGCATTTGTTATATTATCTCACTTTTATAAAACAGTTTCTATTTAGCTTAATATCCAATTTATATTTATGCATTAATTGGAATTACTTTGGGGGATGGAGTTTGGGGTTCTCTTACAATTTTCATCTTTGAAATGTTCACCTTTAATGAATGTTTTTTTTAAAATAATGGAGCTTATCACTTTTTTTGATGGAAAGATGACTTATTTAGTACAAGTTGGTAGTAAATTCACAAGATAAAATGATGTGTACTTTTTGTAAGTTTTGAAGAAAAATTTAAAAAATTAAAAAATTTTTTTAAAAAGTTACATGTTTAAAAAGAGGAAACAATTTCTCAAACACCTCCTCTTGATTCTGACAACTTGGGTAGGTTAATGGGCTTATGCCATAGAAATGGCATTTTTTCCTCCCTGGTATCAGGATACTTCATAAACTTTAACAAGAAGAATAAGCCAGAAGTTTTCTTAGCAATATGAATTAAGAGTAGAAAAGCCATTGAATGATGTGGATGGAAGTTTTATGGCTGCATATGGAAATGAAATGCTTTAAATGGCCCCTTTCGAGAAGAGTCTCTTGCTTCACACTCTATTCTTTCTTCTATATAACATCTGGTGCTTTCAGTTCCCCTTTTTTGTAAAGTGCTGGAGGTTAACAAATAAAATACAGTAGTTCCCCCTTTACCACGGGGGATACATACCAAGATCCCCAGCAGATGCCTGAAACGGTAGATAGTAGAGTCCATCCACCAGGAATGTAGCAAGAATTAATAGGATAATGCAATGTAAAACAATTAGCACACTGCCTGAGAGTATAACTCTACTGCCCACAACTATTTTTTTGGGTACTTTGCTTCTAATAGAAGGTAAGTTCCTTGACAACAACAAATATAATTTGCCACTTTATCCTTATTGTCTAGATCAATACTTTTAGTAGGCACTCAAATGTTGGTTAAATGATTTGGAACTGAATTTGTCTGGAGTTTAGGTAAGGAATTGCAAATTTTTAAAAAGGGAATACATGCTAGGGCCAGGCTGTGGAAGGTCTCATATTCTGAGGTTATACTCATTTTATTCAACAGCTCGCAGTGACCATTTTTAAGATGTAAGAGAGGACTGCCTTAATACTGAACACTGAAATCTTTTATCTATAAAGGTTAAGTTTTTCTCCCCACTGGTTTTCAAGTTTTTAAGCACCCATATTTTTACTGAGTAAGTTCTAGAAGAAAATATTTCCTTAAGAAAGAGGAAACTGCAGGATAATGCGGGCATCAATTCTCTGAGTGCTCTCTCTTCCTTCTTTCAGCAACTTCTAAGCTGGTGAGAGGGAACTGAGGTTCACAAAAGATACACAATTTTAAAAAAAAGTCTTAAAACACATCCATTTTGATAGAAAACTGAGGCAGCCAGGCATGGTGGCTCGCGCATATAATCCCAACACTCTGGCAGGCCAAACCATTTAAAGACCACCTTGGGCAACACAAGAAGACCCTGTCTCTATTAAAAAAAAAAAAAGAGAGAGAGAATGGGGGCAATAAAAAGTCTTGAGAAACTAAAGACTTGCTGCTGCCAATTAGAAGAAAAAGAAAGGGTAAAAGAAAAAACCATGGAATGAGAGATGAGTAGGAGAAGGTTCCAACAGCTATAAATTCAAAGGCCAAAAAAGAAATTCAGTCAGGCAAGCAGGTTTGTAAAAATTACTTTAAAAATCAGGAATTATCTCTGTGGCCAATTATTCTAAACACATAGTTACCTTCACTTCATCAAATAAACTGCTTATTACATAAACCTAATCAACATAAAAAAGCAGTGGTTTTAATACTTCAATTACATTAAAAATCCAGTTATTAAAATCATAACTATCCTTTTTCTTTCTGCCTCTGACATATACACACCCACACTCACCTACCCACACCCCACCAAAAAGTATAAAAACAAGGGAGATAGTCATGAGTACAACTAAAGGAAAAGTTGAATATTACTTCTCTTCCAAATCACCACCTTTCCACAATCTAACAATTAGACAAGAAAATTAATGAGAATGAACTCTTATAGAAGGGGAGACAATGCAGTTTAGGTAGTTCTATGAAAAAAAAATTGAAGCTTACAAAAGTCGAAACCTGGTTAGTTGTAAAAATGAAGACACTGTAACCAAATTAGTTCTATGACAGCACATTATTCAGCAGTTCTAGAAATGAAGTACTGTTAATCTTTCACTAGGCATTCATTAGAAAAGCCAAAGAGCCTAAGTTCTAGGATTGAATCTCATTTTTTAAAAAATGAGTATTTTGTTATTTCAAAGTAAGCTGTTGTATTCAACTGCACTACACAGGGGCAATATGTAAGAAAGTATATAATCCCCTGGACAAATTTTCAGTCCTGGAGAAAAGCAATATTGGTAACAATACAAGAAACACTAGCACATTTGGTAGAAGAAATGATGCAATGCAGAGACAGTTTTAAGTTCCAGGCAGCAATACAAAATGTATTAATTAGTAACAAACTCATGGCAAAACAAAGTTCACTTCTGTTTTATTAATATAGATGTATTTGGAGAATGCCAATGTTGCTGAACTTATTCAACTTCAGTTGTTAAATGTTCATTCATTCTTAACCACTAAAAAAATCTCCTTTGGACAATCCATATTGTCAGCATTATTAGACTTTAAGATGAAAAATGTGTTTAGCTCTGTAGAGTACTTCCCCTTAACAAGGAGATAAATTCAGCAAGAATCTTCTTGTATCCTTTCCAGTACTATGAAGTCATACCTTTGGAAAACTTAAAATAGGTTTAATTGTATATATTTAGGTAAATATATCTACTTCCCAATGACTTAACAATTATCAGTACAGCTAGTTGGAAAATATTTAACTGTCTGAATATGTTAAATTATACAACTCTACTACTAAAGTAGTATGAAGTGGTATTTGTCTCCTCAGCTTTTCTAAAGCTGTCTAATCCAAATAACAGTGTGTATGCATGCTTGCATGCGTACACACACATGCTAATAGAGAACATATTGGGTAGTAGATTACTGAAAAATCAAGACATATAGGCTAGACTCAAGGGCCTTATGAAATTTGTAACTGTTTGCCTAGGAAGACATAAAATACTAGGTCTATTTTTATTCATATCCTGAAACTCCCAGACAAATCATTAGACTTGAGCTCTGGATGAAGTATGCCTAAAAACACAAAGTTTTTCAGCCTATAGTTTACATTTCAGTAAGCCTTCATATATACATATACCCACAGCATGATTAAGCAAGGGTGGAAACATTTTTGTTTTTTAAACACATAGTTGGAACAAATAATTTCATAGATAAAAGTAATTTCTGAAGTACATAAAGTGTCTGTTATTCAACATTCAAGTCTCTGCTCAAATGTTACTTCCTAGTCTTCCTTAATACCCCATCCAGAAAATTGTTCTGATAATATTTTTATTTTCCTAATACCACTCTCTGAAATACTTTGTTTATTCATCTACTAGCTTATTTTCTAACTCTAGAATTAAGACATCCTGTATGTCTTGCTCACCACTGTATTTCTAGCAGATGCTTGGCACAATTATTTGTTGAATAAACTAATTTCTCTGTGTATGCAATAGATCAAAATATACCAAGGAGCACAGAAGCAATCTCTCTCTAAATATATGAGATTCTCTCCCCTCCTCTGCCCCCACCCATCCAGACACACTTACCTGGACTACAGAGTGTTTCTAATTTTTTCACAGTATATTATTCTCAGTCAGAGGTGGAATATTTTGTTGCTTTAAAGTAAGTAATACATATTGCAGTAAAACTTATGTAAGCCTATTCAAACTAAATAGCTTTGATGGGAAAACAATTTTATACTTTTGGAAAAATAACCCCAAACTACCCATAAAAGACAACATTTATCTCACAACTTTTATATTGGTTAAAAATAATCAGATGAAACAACTTTGAACACGGCAATTTATTTTATGCATTATTTAAATCCGCTGTTTAAAAATGTTCAAAAGGCACTTCAAGAAACATTTAAAAATACATTTTTCTGACTTAATGGTGATCACTTAAAATAAGCAAGTCACCAGACATTTTTAAACCATTCATAACACCATTACCTTAAATAATTTTTAAATTCCAAAACACAAACATTCACTATGTAGTACAACACACTGCTTAGCAGTAAGATTAGTTTCCCTCTAATAATATACTTCATGTAGGTTATTAATTCGCAAGGCCCTGCAAAGTTACTAAAACTTAATATAAACTGAAAACTAGAGAGGTAAGGGAGTTGAAATAGAGCACAATTCAACTCTAAAACTTTAGAGTTGGTTTCTCTAAAGAGAATTTGTAAAATTCCTTATTCTAGCCTGTATTAAAGTTTTTATTTCAAATCTTATATATAAACACATTTTTAAAAAAATCAACAGAGGTTACATTAACATTTAGCATAAAATCTACCACACGTTGTCTGCCAGATTGCTTCGGTATGTTTCTGTCAGGCCTACTATAAAGCAGAAAAATAAAGCAAATGAGATTTTTTTGTTGTTGTTTTTGAGAAAAGGGTGAGTGGAAGAATCCAAATAACTACTTCCTTTAATAATTGTAGATGTAGAATTAATTTAAAATTATAGATTTTTAAGCAGTGCAACTATCTCCAAAGCCAGCAGGCATTATTCTTAGACTTTTACTTTCCGTTTTATAGGGAACCCTAGTTAGTAGGTTTAAAATTATCAATTAAGTAATAAAAATTCTAATCACTATTAACAGCCAAATTAACCCTGTGAAGGCAGCATTTAAGAGTAACTAGAAAATGGAAGTTAGTAATAAAGCAAATAAAGAAGGGCAATAAACAGAAGGCAGAAACTGTCAAAGAATAATAGTCTAATGAACTGAAAACTTAAATGGCAAATAAAATGCTAGATATAATTTAATCAAGGGATTCTTTCAAGTATAATAAATAGTGCATCAACCTGGTAATAACTATAGTTTGACAGTCTCAAGGGAAAAATTAATACTCAAGAAAACTGTGAAACTAACCAGTTAGCAAATTTAATGCTCAAATCCAATTCCATATTAAAAAAATATTAAGAGCTGATCAGTGATTTATTTTCATGCCTCATTACAGTAAGAAAAACTCCTCTGAAATTCGTATTTGAAAGCAAACTGGGACAAAAATCTGCTTTATGAACTTTCCACTAGAAAATACAAGCATACCATTATTAGAGAGCATAAGACATCAAAAGCCTTGTTTTGAAACCATACTAAAATCATTTACCAAATAACAAAGATCTTAATCTAAAAGATAGTGAATACATCATCATCATGAAATCTGATTTTATGTGCTCTATGAAGTACTTGGAGAATTGCTTTTTTGTTTTTCTTTTGCTTTATTAGGTCAAACAAAACAATGAATTAGCAGAAAAATGTATGTTATAAAATAGCATTTACTACTTCAATTTTTTTTTTAACAATTGTGGAACTTTTTGATGACACTTATGTATGCTTTTAATAAATTATGTACTTATTAGTACTTAATGAACCCTTCCTGTCTCAACATAAAATTACTAAACTTGGAGAATTACAGATTTTATTGTGGGCCCTGATATTAGTCACTTTGGAGAAGCTAAAAATTTGGCCAAAATGAATGATCCAATGACCCTTTAAGTTATCTTTATTTTAGATTTAATATAGTGTGATCCTGTACTACAGTGATTTAAAACAGGCTTTTTGAAAAATGTCTTAGTAATGGGGCAGTAATCTTCGTGTGTTTCAAACACTATTTGCACCAAAATCACGTAGGTTGCTGGGTACTGGTTCTCAAACTAGGATAAGAAAGACACCTGGAGAGTTTGCTTAAACACAACTGCTAGCCCCTGCCCTTAGAGTATCTGATTTAGTAGATCTGAGATGGAGCCCTGAGAGAGGCTGCATTTCCAACAAAGTTCCCAGGTGATGTTAATGCTGTTTGCTGGGACCACACTTTTGACAATCGCTGCCCTGGGGTATCTGGTAAGAATGCACACTCTTGGGCCCCATGCTTAAATTAGAATTTCTGAGATTGGGGTTTTCAGATCTGCATTTAACAACATCCTGGGCAAGTGTGAGAACCACAGTTTAAGAATCACTTTGACAATTTGGCTGGGTTAATTTGACTATTACTGGCCAATGTATCAGATATCACATAACATATACATAAAAATGGAAATAATGCTAAATGAATAACCCCAAGCCTGAGACGGTTCAAATGAACACATAGGGTTTGAATATAAATCCTACCTCTGTTACTTACTAGCTTTGTGACAGTGACAAAGTTACTTTAATTCTCTGAGCCTCAGTTTCCTTATCTATAATAGGGAAAAACACCCAAATTATGAGGATTAACACTATTATACACAGATTATCTAAGTACAGTACCTAGCATACAGTTGGCACTTGATAAATAATAGCTATTATTTCCTTATCTGGTCAAAGCAAATTTTTCATTCACTTAAATGCAGTATTTACACTCCAAGGTAACAGAATAATAATACAGTCTTCTATTTATTGCTCCCTATTCTGGGACAGACAGTGTTCTAAGAACCTTACA
Source organism: Theropithecus gelada (assembly GCF_003255815.1). Classification (NCBI taxonomy): domain Eukaryota; kingdom Metazoa; phylum Chordata; class Mammalia; order Primates; family Cercopithecidae; genus Theropithecus; species Theropithecus gelada. The sequence goes on from NC_037670.1 coordinate 105,858,199, forward strand.
TTTATTTAATCCTCATAAAAATCCTGTGAGGTAGGCAGTATTATCATCCCTAATTTACAGATGAGGAAACTGAGACACAGAGAGATTAAGTAAAATTGTTCAAGGTTACAAAAACAGTAAGTGTTGGAGCAAGAATTTAAATCCAAGCAAGTCTGACTCTAGAGCCCAGGAGTCATCACAACATTCATTTCCTATGAGCAAATCTTAAGGTTTTTGGATATTTATAGTAAACCATTTATACTTCTAGTCAAGTAACACATATGAAAATTCATGTACACACCATGGTGAAGAGCTGTTCAAAGAATCAAATGAATGCCTTGAAATTTTGGCAGATGATACTACCATGATAATAGGTAAAAACTGGTGCATGTTTTCACTATGTGGGCAGAGTAGTCCATGGTTAGCCAATGAAATGAACATTCTCTCAAATATACCATTCAAAGAGGTCATGATTTTGACATGTTTTGGCACAATAAATATAAATTACTTAGCTAGCTGGGCGCTGTGGCTCACACTTGTAATCCCAGCACTTTGGGAGGCCGAGGCGGGTGGATTACTTGAGTTCAGGAGTTTAAGACCAGCCTGGCCAACGTGGCAAAACCCCATCTCTACTAAAAATATGAAAATTGGCTGGGTGTGGTGGCACGTGCCTATAATCCCAGCTACTCGGGAGGCTGAGGCAGGAGAATTGCACCACTGCAGTCCAGCCTGGGGGACAGAGTGAGACGGTCTCCGAAAAAAGGAATTACTTAGCTAAATAGCAGAGTCAGTGGCACGACAGCTATGTAAAATTGGCATAATGATAAACATAAGGGAAATGTAAATCTTTTGTACCATAAAAATAATCTCATAGAAAGTCTGTAAAATATTCTGTTATGACACACTGAGTACTGCTAAACATAATAAAAATTAAAAATTTCTTTCCCTTCAGAAACTCTTTAAACAGAGTCACTAAAAATAGAATGAAACATTTGTGAATGTTTTTGATGACAGTCTTGACTAGGTATTCTGCGTTGTTAGAACTATCCATTAGCAAAACAATTATCCCAAAATAGCATCAACCTTCAGACTTATTTATAAATTAAGTATCTACTCTTTCAATATATAACATTTTTGTTTAAGCACTCTGCATTTTCTATTGTTTTTAATTCTTGTCAAAATCTTGCCACTGTAACTAACAGTCACCTCAGATCCTATAAATGAATTTTAAAACTCTGCTTTAAACAAGTTATGAAAGGCACAAACAAGTTCTCATCTCAACAGGATGACAATGAAATAAACCATAACTATGTAGTTGGAAAGAGTTTAAAATAATCAATTTAAAATGTCAGTAATTCCTGAGAGTGGCACTGTTATAAGAAAAGCATCCTCAAATAGCATTAAATTTATTAGTTACTCATAATTAACAATGGGTAAATTTGGGAACAAATATTGTAAAATACATGTTTACAAATGCTATGAATGGTTTGAGTAAATTAATAGTGGAGAATGGTATTCAAGAGTGGCTAAACATATTTAGAAGAGAGACAACAGAGATTCCGTAAAAGATTACCAATTAGAATCAAGTATATAATATAGTCAAGGCCCATGAAAATTTTAAAGTGTGGTTTTATTAATGCACTTCAGGGTAAGTGCCAGTTTTATTTTAGCTTCTTCTGGAAGAAATACTACCAATTATAAATAATCACAGCAACATTTTCATTAGACAAAAACTGTGTGTGTGTGTGTGTGTGTGTGTGTGTGTGTGTGTGTGTGTGGAGGGGGCTGGATCATTTATACCATACTGCAAATATAAACTCAATTCTTGAGCTGTATTAACAACACTGAGCAACAATATTTCTTTCTAAAATTTTCTTTAAGGCAGATCTGTTTATTACTAACATGGTGCAGTGTAGTTTTAGTAAATTTAATTATTTTAGTTTCTCAGTGACAATAATACAGATGATCAGAAAACAGGCAACAAAATCTCTTTTCTAATTCCTCTACCTGGCCACCATTTTAAAAACACAAGTTCTTCATATATATAGATATATTTATATATTACTGTATCAAAACACATTTTAACAGACTTCACAGCTCATTTAAAGCTTCAGTTTATAGTCATTCATGTGAAAGGTCTCTATAAGGAATGTTCACTTAGAATTCCTCACTGGGATTCCAGTGTTCTATGTCAGAAATGCAGAAGTCCTTTTTCAGTGCAATGCTAGACATTTTACCTTTGTTCACTCATGATTTTCTTTCAAGGGTTTCCTAACTTCACTTTTGTATCTTCCTTTTTGTTTGCTTGACTAATTTCCTTTAGTATATCTTCAGGTAAGGTAGGTTGATATCTGTATAAATAACCATATGGACGAAGATGATAAACGAGGTATTCTAACTCATACATAGTTGTAGAATCAACATAGTGAAAAGAAACTGCAAGATCAGAACAGCAACCAGGACCCTAAAAAAGTAGTGGAAACAGGCATTGTTAATAAACAGCACATTGCTAGCATACAATATTTACATACTTATAAAGGACAATGTAATTTTAAAAGAAGGCAAACATTAAAGATGGCAAGGTAAAGCAAAGGAACCTAATATACTAGACCTGTGGAATAAATCAATAGTTTACTTAGATGTCCTAATGATTTAAAACTAATTGAAATTGGTGAAACCAAGTGAAATTGTGGAAAGTATTTTTAACTGAAATAATATTCTCTCACACTCTTTAGCAGATAAAATTATTGAGATTTCTTCAAATCAAAGGAGCAGCCATACAAAGGATAAATCTCCTCCAACATCTGCTTTCTCTTCCTAATTTTCTCACTGTAATTTTTTGCGTGGCTCAGACTCGGAAAGATACCTCTGGGGCATTCAGTGACTACAAAGCCTTGCCCATTAGGTGTCTACAACCCAATACACTTCATCTATATATATCAACCCAAACAGTACAGTATTTGAGACAAAGCTCTCAAGCTAGACTTGGGTTTGAACTCAAATTGTGTGGGCTAGTATACGACCTTGAGTAAGCTATTTATTCTCTATAAGATTCAACTTCCACATCTGTAAAAGGTGGTTATTTAAAGGAGACAATGTGTGTAAAATGCTTGGAATTACCCTTTGCTTAAAATAAGTGCTCAATAAATGTTAGCTATTATTGACTGAAAAATCGTATCAGGTGGCCCTCAGGTAGGTCAGATTTAAACCTTTGTCCAATTATGTAATTCTCATAAATTCCTAATAGGGTTGGTATGAGAACAAAGTTTAAAATAAAACAACAATACAATGAACAAGAAAGCAATAAAATTAAGAAGACAAAAAGAGACGAATTAAGCAGTCAACCTAGAGTCAGAATTGGTATCTGGAGAACGGTGGTGTCTTCCAGGTGACTCCAACAAAACTTCAGGCTCCATCTGACATCTTTGTAAAGAATGAGGGAGATAGTCTAGCAAGTTCCAAGATGCGATGCATATTGATTGAATATTTAATAAATCTAGTAATTCATGTTTGGAAGTATGTAGCTTACAGTGTAGTAAAAGTTATCAAACTGTCCGCTGCATTTTCTCTGCTGTTATCTCTGAACTTTCCTTTGAAACACACACTGGATATGTGGATTCTTAGACAACCTAGTCTTGCACCTTTAGGAAATACCAGAATAAAAGCAAATAGGAAAAATAACCAGATAGGTCAACTTGTGATTATCTAAACTAGCTCTGTCCAACAGATATGTGAGCCATATAGTAGCCACATTAAAAATGTAAAAAAAAGAAAAAAAAATGAAATTTATTTAATGGAAAAATTTCATCATATTGTTTTAACATGCAATAGTTTTACAATGGTTAATTAAACCATTCTTGAAACCAGGTGTGTATTTTATTTATGGCATGTCTCAATTTGGACTAGCCAAATTTCAAGTGCTCAATAACCACATGTACCTTAGTGACTACTATCCTGTCCAGTGCATATTAAACTTAAGGACTAGACCAGTAATAGTTTTAAATTGCTGACCTCTGGAAGCAATTTTTATGTTCTCTAAAATAATTAATATTTTTGATAAGATTTACTGCATTAATTATGTTACCCTTATTTATATTTTACTGGATAGTCAGGATTCTGTTAGGCATTTATGCAATAAAAGACAATAAAAGAAAAAAGCTATAATTATTAGAAAACAAGAGCTAGCAGACAATTATGGTTACCCAAAAAACTCAAGAATCTCAAGTGAAGAATCATCAGAATAGGGAATTCAGTTACAAAGCCAGATATTAAAGATGCTTAAAAAGAAAACCAAACAAATAAGTTTTCATATATATCAGTAAAAAGGTTAAGTTTTTAAAAAGCCCAAGTAGAACAGTAACAGAAATATTGCGTACCTATGGAAATGGTTTATAAAACTTGACCAAAGGACCTAAAAGGCAACTTAAAAAAAATCCTTGGCAGTTATCCCTAAATTAATGAGCTTGTATGCAAAGATAAAGAAATGAGTTGCCAAAACACTTAGAAAAAAAGAAGAGTTAATTTGCCCTTAGAATAATAACTTAAAATTACTGTAAAGCTACAAGGTTCAAAATAATATGGTGCTGGGCCAAAATCAAATTAGAACAATGGCATAGAACTGATATCCCAGATATAGATCCTACTATAAGTAAGGGCTATCGTGTACGATAAACGAGATATTTTAAATCAGTAATGAGTTAAAAAATGGCAGTAATTAGTTAACAATTTAAAAAAATCAGGAGCTCTCTACCTCAATTATGTACTAATATGTTTCAGACAGAATAATGTAAATGAAACTGAAGAATAAAATAAATCATATTTGACCACTTCTGACCTACAGAAAAGTCAATTTTTCATGTAGAGAGATACACATAAACAATTACATATATATTTTAAATCTACCATATTAAGACTCACTGCAACTTCTCTGGTGAAAAGTCTATTACTAAGAAGGTGGAGTGGGAAGGGAACTGCTTAAGAGTCAGTTCTGAACAAGAAATTTAGGAATGTAACTCTTTCATGAATTAAAGTATCTTTTACCCTGACTCGCTAGATAAAAATTTTCTGTATTTTCAGTAATTAGTACATAGAAAAAAAAGTATAAGATTTAAACTCATTTAGGGGGAAGAAAACTTACTAAATGATAGATGAATAATAATAGAATTTTAGTTTCACGTTGGGTTTATGTAAGAATCTCCTGATGGAGAACAGGCAATGTCAGATTGATGGGTCAGTTTTGGTACTCTGAATTTTGTTTTATGTTCTTCAACATAATTGGATAAATTTTTATAGAAAGAACAAATGTGCCATCCATTTAATAAACCACTACAATGTAAATAAAGGATGCACTATATTTATTTTGTTCATATAAAGCATATTGTTAGGTATACTTTATTTGCAAACAGGAATTATAGGCAGTACTTTTGAAAGGGAGGCTATTTTACTGTTCACAAAATAATGACAATTATGATGTCCCTTTGCTACTCTTGTATGTATACCCAACATCAGATACTCTTAGTAATACCTTATGTGCATTTGGATGTATTTGCTACATGTTTATATTCTTGAATTTGGGTAAATTTTTTATATGGGAAAAGGATACAGAATTAAGAAAGGAAAAGATCAAGTCATCTTGGAATGGTCAGAATATATTAAGAAAAGTTTACATCAAACAAGCATCCAAAGTGGTACTCTCACTAAAACAGAAAAACAGATTATGAAAAGTTTCCTTTTAAAGCTGATTACCTAAAGCGCGGGTCAGATGTTCTAGGACAGGATCTCTGAACCATGGTACTACTGACATTTTGGGCAAGAGTAATTCTTTGTTGTAGGAGGCTGTCCTGTGCATTTTAGGATGTTTAGCAATTAGTAGGTTTATAATGTAGTGGGTTTTTACCCATTAGATGCCAGTAGCAGCCTCCTAGCTGTAACAACCAAAAATGTCTCCAGACCTTGCCAAATGTCCTCTGAAGGCAAAATTGCCCTGGGTTGAGAATCACTGTTCCAGATGATGATCTGAAAGCATTGCCTTATGAAGATGAGAGTAGTAGCATGAAGTCTATTATTTATATGTTAGGTCCAGAGAAAAGAAGGCATAGAGAACTAGGTTTCATGATCCCCGGTCTCATTCAATTATCCACTGAAGCAATGCTTATAATAGTGAACATAGCACATACATAATTAACATTGATAAATCTCAATGTTGTATGAAAAGGGGAAGTTGTAGAAAGATGCTTATTTAAAAATCTGAAAAACAATATTATATGTTATTGATACATAAACATGTAGAAAAATATAAAACATCATGTTAATGAGTAATATTAAATTCATGACAGTGGTTAACTCCAGGGAAGGAGGTTGGAGAAGGTACACAGGCCTCAACTATAGCATTTTTTTCTTTAAAAAACTCTGAAACAAATGTGGTAAAAGATTAATATTTGGTAAAGATTGGGGCATAAGTACAATGCATATTCTGAAATATTTGTACAACTGGAATACTTCATAAAATAATATATTTTAGATACAATTCTCAGGAATGTGAGCCAAGGCTTATTAAATGCTTACTGTGTGAAGGGCTGTACTATGTTGTAATTACAACTAAATACGACAAGTACATTATGTCCATCTTACAAATGAGGAAACTAAGGCTCAGAAGTCAGACAAGTCGTTCGGCTATTAAGTGGGAGAGCAGGATTTGACTCTAGGTCTTTCTGAACCTCCACTAAGTCCTCCTGATGACTAGAAGGCTCTTTACCCAGATCTTCACACAGCTTGTTCTCTAATATCACTCAGGTTTCTGCTCAAAAGTCACCTCTTTGAGAGGCCTTCCTTAATCACCCAAACCAGAGGACTCCATCCCATTCTGGGTCACTCTACATCCCTTTACTTGGCTTATTTTTCTTCAGGGCACTTACTACTAAAATCCTATTTTATCTTTATAAGTCTGCCTGTTTACTGTATATCTCCTCATCCAGAATGTAAGGTTCACGAGAACTGGAATTTGGCTGTGATTTACTTCTACATTCTCAGTGCCTGGCATATAACCAAGAGATGTTTGCTAAGTGACTACTGCTGACGTCCCTGTTCTCATCTATTTTGTTATACTGTCACTCTATTTAAAAAGACTACGAAAGGGCGGGGTGTGGTGGCTCATGCCTATAATCCCAACACTTTGGGAGGCCGAGGCTGGTGGATCACAAAGCCAGGAGACCATCCTGGCTAATGGTCTTGGAAACCCCATCTCTACTAAAAATACAAAAAATTAGCCGGGCGTGGTGGCAGGCACCTGTAGTCCCAGCTATTCGGGAGGCTGAGGCAGGAGAACAGTGTGAACCTGGGAGGTGGAGTCTGCAGTGAGCGGAGATGCGCCACTGCACTACAGTCTGGGAGGCAGAGTGAGACTCTGTCTCAAAAACAAATAAATAAGAAAGAGTCCTCATTATTGGTACTAAAGAAACATACACATATTAACACGTTTTTATCAACAAAATTCAGTCAGTCCAAGTATTAACATAGTAATAAAATTTCTAAACTTACCTCTACAGGAGGATAATAGTTGTAATTCCAGTACCAAAAGGTTCTAGGTAGATAACCTTTAATTAAATGGTGTTCTGGCACAAAGGGATGAAAAGTTTCTTTTCCAGTGGTATCTCTGGAATCTCCTGCTTCTACATTTATAATTTCCATGCATCTCCCCAGTGCTAAGTCTTCAATGGAGGAACTATGTGTACACTTGTCTGTTTTAAATGCATCAACAAATCTTTTCAAGGCTTCTTTGCTTAGTACATATCCTGCTCCTCCACTCATGTAGCCCTGTTTTACATAGGGCTTAAATCTTCTCCCAAAGTAAATGGGTTCTTCAGGGTCGTATTTCGAAAGAAGCCACCTCAAATTGTCTAGTATGACATATGTGTCATCATCTGCTTTCAAAAACCAATCAGCATCTTCTAAATAATGTTCATGAACATACTGAAAAGCTTTAATTGTTTTCCAGTATAGTTGATCTCTGCCTTCTTTGGTTTTCAATCCCACAGCAGGGAAGTCTTTATTTTCTTCTGAACTCATAAACAACACTTTGTTACAACGCTGGGCCCATGTAGCTTTGACATGTTTGGCCTTTTTCTCTAGGTTTTGAGGGCCGGTCATAACCCAGCAAAGAATTTTAACTTTCTGATAGAGGTTTTCAGCGATGTCTGTGTTCTCATCTATTAAACAAAACATTTAAAAAAGTTATTTACATAGATGTAAAATCCAAATATTAATAAATGATACTGAAGAAAGCATTTTCCTAATTTCAAAGGTCCTCCTATTTATCCCTCTATTAGTGATTTAGCCAAAGGAAAGCAAAACTCATCCTAATGTAAACTGACATTCTGATTTATTGGTTTCACGTCAGTGTTATCCAAGAAATCACTGGAGCTAATAAGAGTTGACATTATAATCTAAATTCTTCTCAAACTGTAGTTTACCAATTAAAAGCAACAGCATCACCTGGGAGCTTGTTAGAAATGCATAATCTTAGGCCCCAACCCAGACCCACTGAATCAGAATCAGCATTTTAATAAGTTCTCCTGGTGCTTCATAGCCATGCTAAATGCTGCCTTAAATAGTCTCTGCTTGGCACTTCATAGAAGAAAGCAGCTGGTTTTTAATAGATTATTGATGAAATTTCTAACTGCTCTGAATGAGTTTCTGAAGAGCAGGAAAGACATGCTGCTGAAGTGGCAGTTCATTTTTGAAGTTCACAAGAATCAACTATAAAGAATTTCTACAAGTACCCAGAGGTGGTAAAAGTTCAAAGCACAGGAGTTGAGATTACTTCCTGATAGTAACATACCTTATTCCAAAATGTAAATCCACCAATCAAAAACAGAAAAGAACAATGGTAGACGTGGCAATTCCAAGACCAGAGCAGTGCTCTTTAAACTACTGGTTTGCAAAGAAATAAGGAGCTTATACCAGAATATAAAGCAACACATTACTTTGAAAAAGGCCTACCATTAGAACCAATCAACCAAAATGTCCACTTAACTAAGCAGTGAGCTTAAAACTGATTGACATCCTAGTGTAACCTCATTATCTTGTGCAGACAAACAGTTTACAAACTGTCAGGCCAGGACCGCATTTTGAGTAACACTGGTGTACAGGAAGAGCTCAATGATGAGATTCTAGATGAGTACTTCTTAAGCTATCTGTGGTGAAAGGCCAATTTTTATTTCTAATACCGGTCTATACTGTGTAAATAGGATAAAAATGAATTATAAGAAAAACAAAACTAACAGAAATATAAAACACAAGCCCTATATTTTTATTTTTAGCTTCAGACAAAATTACTCCAATTACAATAAAAGTTTCTGCTTACTCCCAAATAAGCAGCCATTCTTTAGTTATAGGACCAGAATGAGTCTATGAACTGACTTTCAGTAGCAATGTTCTGGGCAGTATCCTGATGAAGTATGTGCTTAAAATTAAGGTCAAACAGTAAGTTACTTAGTCCTATGAGAAATTAACAATTAAGGCATAATATACTAGTTAACCAACTGAGAGGAAATAATGGGAAAAGCTGGGTGGAACATAAAAATATTCTCATGTCCCGGCTGGGCGCAGTGGCTCATGCCTGTAATCCCAGCACTTTGCGAGGCTGAGGCAGGCGGATCATGAGGTCAGGAGTTTGAGACTAGCCTGGCCAACATGGTGAAACCCTGTCTCTACTAAAAAAAAAAAAATACAAAAAATTAGCCGGGCGTAGTAGCGGGCGCCTGTAATCCCAGCTACTCGGGAGGCTGAGGCAGGAGAATCACTTGAACCCGGGAGGCGGAGGTTGCAGTGGGCCAAGATCCTGCCATTGCACTCCAGCCCAGGTGACAGAGTGAGACTCTGTCTCAAAAAAAAAAAAAAAAAAAAAAAAAAAAAATTATCATGTCCCTCTGAATATCAAGATTCACAATCCAAAAGGACAATAGCAGACAAAATCACCTTACTTTCAGTCAGAAAGCATAGACATCTCATATCCTTGAGGAGCCCAATCTCTTAGCTATACAAATATACCAAACCTTGAATGGACAGAAATACTGAATGCAAGAATCCCCAATCTGTTTCATTCAGGCAAGACAGGTTTGTCCACTGCCACTTGATAAATAATTTTTCATTCACTAATTACTTTGTACCGGGCATGGGCTGGCACAGGAGATGAATAAAATGAGTAAGACACATTTCCTGCTGCAGAGAAAGTCAGTCCATTCAGGGAGCCTGAACCTGACACACAAACCAGTAATTGCTAACTAGTAAGACATGTTATTATAGAGGTATGAACAAAGAATTCAATGTGCTGAAGGAAAAGAAAGTAGTGGCTAATAAATGCTACAGAGCAGTATATAGGGACCTGGGTAGAACAAAAAGAAAGATAAAAATAAAGAGATGACACAGAAAATAGGTTATAAGTTCACCAAAAGGAATGGTGAAGTTTGGCTGACTGCAGGTACATAGGTATAGCTGAAGGTTTGAATCAGAAATGCACTGTGGACTAAGAGGAAAAGATGAAAAATGGTAAAGAAGTACCATAGAATGTACTGATAAATGGAATTGGCTAGCATGTGAAGGCAATCACCTACCATGATTTCATAATTTCTGGCACTGACAGATGCTAATGAGCTATATAAAATAAAGAATAGAGGAGGAAGAGCAACTTCTAGGAGTAGGAAGGAAAAGGAGACTCAATTTACACATGCTGAGTCTGAAGGGAGTAGACAAACTTTTAGCATACCCCACATGTTGTAGGCCATTGAGCTGGACAAGTATGTATCTAATACACATGCCTATAGTGAGGCCTAGTACGGCCTACTGTTAGTAGGGAAATCTGGCTCCAGTTGATCATCTAAAGCCATGTAGCTATGCTACAGAGCAAACACACAATGATCAAACTGTTTTGTAAGAACACAGAGCACCTGCTCAGAGCTGAATTTCTGTTATATAAACAATCCCAAAATATGACATAGTATGCATGTGTTTGCTAGTTGAGAAAACGGAACCAGGCTTTGAAATCTCACCCTTCAACCTCTGATTGAGAGGTAGTGAAGAAGTAATTATTACTGGGAAGAGAAGAGAAGCAACTCTGAATAGTGGACCCTCTGCATCCCAGAATTCCAATAGTTTTCAAGCTACTTATATTATTTTCTGTCAAACCATATTTTGCAGACATCTTTGCATTGTGTTAATGTCTTCCCACAATGTCTGGAACTGGGCTAAAGACAGTAAGAAATAGATGGAAATTAAAATTATGAGGGTTGATGATGTCACACAGATAAACAGCTAAAGGACAGAAACTTGGAGATAACACTTAAGGGACACATAAATAACTCAACTGAGAAAATCTGGTTAGAGGTAGGAGGCTAGGAGAAAATGAAGTCTTTAGAACGCATCCTTGGTTTTTAACTTCCTTGTTCTTTGTGCCTCTTGAGGAAAAAAAAGAGTTATATTAACTATAAAAATATAAATTGAAATTTATATATACCTCAAGTTTCTCTAGGAAAATAAGACTTAAGCAAAAGCTATGACCAAAACAAGTAACAAAAACCAAAGACACACATATAACAAAACTGGACCTAAAAAAACATTTTCAGAAACAAATCTAATCTGAATAGTTATGCCCTTCCCCAAATCATGGTTTCTGAACCATTTCTACTTAAAAATTAATTCAAAATTAATATTCCCTAAATAAATCTGGGTTTTAGCAATTCCTTCTCTCAAGGCAAACCAAGAATTGTTATTTAGTATCTGGAATATATAGCCCATTTTAATCAACAGATATAGACAGGGATATGACAAAATTTAGACTAAAATACTGCTTATATTTACTCCTTAATAAAGTAAACCATACCTTTATGTTGGCTAGAATCTGCATTGAAGTTCATTTCTCCTTCTAGATGATTCTGTCCATTATCATCTGAATGCCTCGCATGAGGATCATTATGAAGAACATTAGGCTGGATGTCACCCTGTTCTCCCAACAAAATACTAAATAGCTGGGAACATAAAAGAAATCCTATTGCTGATCCACAGAGGAAGGTTAAAAAATTCAGCCAGGATTTAGAGGCCATTTCCCGAAAGTGTATTTCTGTAAGAACAAAAATTAGCAGGATGTTATAAAATCAAAACTAGATATATAACAGGAGTAAAAATTCTGGTAACATTTAGCTATAATGGAAAGTTAATTTCTAACAGTATTTAGCTATTTATTATCTATGAGTTTACCCCTCTATTTGCTGCTTAAACAGCACACTATGGAAAATTCATAAAAACAGATTAATTAGTAGGACAGTCATAGTTGGGGTGGGGTATGGATAAGTATGTCAGAATTGCACACAGAATTTCCTATTCTTCCCATCAGGATCCTTTCTGGATCTAAGACTACTTGTCATGTTGTTTTTCTTTCTTTGCTGTTAACTCTTGAGTACTGAAGTCTACTCCTTTTCTTTGGTAGCAACCACCACCCATTCTCCAACCCAAAAGTTAGCAAAACCCTTTCTGTAAAGAACTAGAAATGAAGTATTTTTGGCTTTTTGGGTCTCATGTGGTCTCTGTTGCATCTTCTTTTTAAACAATCCTTTACAAATGTAAAAAACAGTTTTAGTTTGTGGAAGACTAGGGTCAGCACAGTTTGGGGACCCATGGACCAAGCTGGCCTGCCACCTGTTTTTGTAAATAGAGTTTTATTTGAGCACACCCATGCCCGTTCATTTATATATTGACTATGGCTACTTTTGCCCTAAAACAGCAGAGTGAATAGCTACAATAGAGGCAATACGTCTCAAAAAACCTTACCTAGCCCTTTATAGAAAAAGTTTGCTGGCTAGGCACAGTGGCTCATGCCTGTAATCCCAGCACTTTGGGAGGCCAAGGTGGGTGGATCACTTGAAGTCAGGAGTTTGAGACCAGCCAAGACAACATGGTAAAAAATTTAGCTGGGCATGATGGCATGCACCTGTAGTCCCAGCTACTTGGGAAGCTGAGGTGAAGAATCACTTGAACTCAGAAGGTGGAGGTTGCAGTGTACCAAGACTGCAGCACTGCACTCCAGCCTGGGCGAAAGAGTGAAACTCTTGTCTCAGAAAAAAAGAAAAAGTTTGCTGACCTCTGCTCTATACTGCAAGATCTTGGATGGAATCTATAATATTAACGAGATTAAGTAGGGTACCTGGGACACAGATGCGTGTTAAACTGCCCCAAAACCAAACATAAAGGCCCTTTTTAAGGGTTTGTTAACAATTACTACATGGTGAAGTTATAAATTTCTATTAAATTCCTTATAAGATTGGTCTTAACTCTAGTTTCCTATTCCTCAAGATAATTAAAATAGTAAGTTTACTAAGCATTTATTTATACCAGAAGCTGTCCATATATTATTTCATTTTAAATAAAATTTAATTTCAATTTCCTTTTTCATTCTCACTAAACCCATCTGCAGATGAGGAAAGAGAAATTTTAAAAAGGTAATTTTAAACAGGTAACTCATATAGGTTGACACAATCAGGAGGAGCCACAGTTTGAATGTAGGTCTGCGTGCTTAAAAAGCTCATGCCCAGCCAGGCATGGTGGCTTATGCCTGTAATCCTAGCAATTTGGGAGGCCAAGGCAGGTGGATCACCTGAGGTCAGGAGTTCAAGACCAGCCTCGCCAACATGGTGAAACCCCATCTCTACTAAAAATACAAAAGTTAGCCAGGCATAGTGATGCCTGCTTGTAATCCCAGCTACCTGGGAGACTGAGGCAGGAGAATCACTGGAACCTCAGAGGCAGGACTGTAGGACCGAGATCATGCCACTGTATTCCAGCCTGGGTGACAGAGACTCTGTCTCAAAAACAAAACAAAACAAAACAAAATCCCATGCCCTTTCCATTACATTTCTCAAACTCTTCACTTAATCACCACTAACAGCAGAGGGCAATGGGTAGTCAAAGTAGAGGTCTGGGAAATATAACCCTAAAAATCAAAATTTCTTTAAAATATTTTTTGAAAGCAAAAGGTACAAACTAACAATCACCACTACAACAATAAAAACAAAACAACTTCATATATGTCTGGAATGGCTGACTAGGTTCTTTTAGAACAACCAAGTACAATCAGAAATACTGAACAAAATGTAAAAAAATATACGTTTGAAGACATTGGTAAGATATCAAGGCAGTGAGAATTAGTAGGGCCAAAATCTGCAAGAAGAAAGGAGAGAGGCAGCCCAGACATTTGGCACAGCTGTATCCTCAAGACCATGACTGATTCTGAAAGAGAAAACAATAAGGGCAATAAAGCTAAGCAAAAATTAATGTCCAAAGTCTGCTTAGGAGAAGAGGTCCTGAGAAACACCTATGTTCTTATCAAGGACTCTGAAAGGCTACAATCTGGGAATAAGAACAAAACAAAAATAGACCAATCTTTACAAGGGCTCAAGTCTACGTTGGAGTCATCTCAGACACTGACTGGATGATCCACCCTCGCCTAACTGCAAAAATATTCTCCTGGAGAAATATAAAATCATGAAGAACCTGAAATTATTACTACTTTTTTTTTTTTTTGGTGTACAACATGGACAAAATTTTGATACACAATGTCCAAAACAACCAGGCATCAAGATGAAAATTATGGCTAAACACAAAAAAGTAGACAATAGAAACAGAGCCAAAAGACAAGATTTTCATATCATTAGCTTTGAAATAACTATTCTTAATAAAGTCAAGAAATTAAATGGCAAGATTAAGAAATTAGGCATAGAATAGTCACAGCTGAAGAAAAAAATTAATAACCTAAAAAGCTAGGTCAGAAAAAAATATGCAGAATGAAGTATGGAAAAACAAATGGATTGAAAAAGAATTGAGCAAAAAAAAAAAAAAAAGAATAAAGTGAAAGGGTCTAATGTTAAATGTTAACTGGAACGTTTGAGGGAGGAGACGTATAACTCAGGAGAAGTGGTATTTAAAGAAATAATGACTGAATATTTTCCAAACTGACAGAGTACCAACCCTCACATTAAAAAAAAAAAAAAAAAATCTACAAAACTCAATAAAGATTACAAAGAAAAAGAAAACATTACCTAAGTACATCAGTCAAACAACTGAAAACCAAGGACAGAGAAAAAAAACTTAAAAGGTGTAATAAGATTGACAGCTGACATTTTAGCAGAAACAACAGAATCAAGACTGCAGTGAACTATTTTTAAAGTGCTAAAAGAACAGAACTACCAACCTAGCATTCTGTATCCAGCAAAAATGTCCTTCAAAAATGAGCCTTAAAAACACGTTCAGAAAAACAAAACCTAAGTCAATTTATCACTAAAAGGTCTACTCGAATTCTTCAGGCAGAAGGAAAAGAATTTCACATAAAAATTCAGAGATGTAGGAAGGGGGAGAGAGTCATAAAAAGGGTGGGTATGTATGTAAGTAAATCCAAATAAATACTGGCTATATAAAACCTTTTTTGAAAGTCTCACAAGATATTAGTATTATTACCATCAAAACAAATTACAAAACTGGCATCAAAAAGTGTAAGGAAGATCCACAGACTTTAAGAGCTCTAAAGTCATTTCACTGTCCAGGAGCTGTTAAAAAAAATACTAATTAACAATAACTTTTAAAAGACCAAGGATGTATGATATAATCTCTAAACAAACAAACAGCAAAAGAATATAATCCAAACAGAAAAAATGAAATGGGAAAATATCCCAAATCAAGGCAATATAAAAAAAATATACAGATGAGACAAATAGAAAATAGATAGTAAGGTGGTTGATTTAAAAACAAACATATCAATGATTATATTAAAAGCAAACAGACTAGAAGTTCCAATTAAAAGATAAAGATTGCCAGTCAGACTCGAGAAAAATAAACCCATCTACACGCAGCTTACAAGAGACATATATTAAATATATTTATAAAGTTGAAAGCAAAATAATAGATATACCATACAAACAGTAATAAAAGGAAAGCCTATTGATATCACACAAAAAAACTAGTAGTTACATGGCTTGTTCTCTGTGACATTCATTAAGCTCTACATTTATGATTTTACATACTTTTCCGTATTAACATTTATTTCAGTAAAAAGTATATACAAAAACCCCTCCATGTGTCTTTTTTATCCCATTAAGTACATACTTAATATATTCATATTTGATACAAAAATATTCTAAAATCTACAAGTAAAATTGACATGCCATGAAAACACACCATGCTTATGCTGCATTACGTATCATATTTCAGGCTCTCTCCTGAATTGTAATTGCAGTTTGGGAAGAACAACCCTAAGAGGAAGAGGAGAGGTGAAGGAACAGCACAGTATAAGCAAAGTTGCTCATTATCTTGAGATGTAAATTAACCATCTGAAACTATCAGATACTTGTTTACACCTTTTGCTCTATCTTAACTATACCTTCAAGTTCAGAAAGGTAGACCTTCATGGATGATGAGTACATAGCCCCACTCAACAATCCCTCCTCCACCCCCAATCAAATTTCCCACAGGAAAAGCAGAAACAAGTTTACCATGTCTTTCTGCTGTTTTCTCTGATGAGGGGGTCTCAAATTCTCCCTCCCTACTGCCCCCTTTCCCTCATTCAGATTGGCCATTAGTGAAATCTTTATGGGCAAAAGATACAATAAAACATACCCTCCTGTCTCAAGTGATTGTTTTGAAATTCTAAATATCTCGACTGTCTGAGGCCCAGTTCATTTACACCTTGCTCTAACCAGAAATCTTGGTTTGAAATTTCATTCAAACAGCCAGAGAACTGATTATTCAAATATCTGTTTGATATTATACAAGTCCTTCCTTTAGCAGTATACATGATCAAGACAATCTACAAGAGGTATGTGATGTGAAAGTACCATGAATTGAAAACATGAAGCTAAGAGAAGTAAATGAAAAGTGTTATCACTCTTAATTTATTACGAAGAAAGACTAGCAGAATACGATTGAAGCAGTGAACCTGGAGGAAGATTCTAAGGTAACATTAGCAGATTCTGAGGTGTCACTCTACATCCTCTGATTCTCTCACTAATGCTTTGCCTTACAGCACACTGATCTTGAGTTTCCATTGTTTTTTGTCCTGGCTGTGATTTTGCCTTAATGCCATAGATAGCCACTTCACCATCTCAGAAAGGAACAAAGACAATGATATTTTCACTGCTGCAGAGTCTACCGCTCCTGGCACTAGAGAAGAAAGCAGTAGTCACAATGCCATTCAGTACCACTTAGGCAGAAAGCACTGTGACTGAGAAGAGGAAGGACTGCAAGACCAGAGAAAATCCCTATTTCTATCATCATAGTGGATATCCGAAGTTAAAGAAGAGCTAATCCAGCTCCATCAACTATGAATATTAACATGCTACTCAATCATTTTCCAAGGACATGTTGAGCTTCAGAATAAGCCTACTTCTCTGGCACAAAAAAAGTTACTGTTTGTGGAAAGCTAGTGAAGTACTTATGGACACAGTTTTTCTTAGTTGAAGAGGCACTTTTTAAGCAAGGCATCTGTCCTGGAGTGAGTGGAAGGAAAATTGACTTCTTGGTGTTACATAATTTGTTTTTAACTTTAAAATGTTTTGTGATGATGTCTGATGCCTGTCATACTCTCTTACTCTTCTCCCCCAGGGTATCAGCACACTCAGAATGTGTTGGCTCCTCTTGTGTTGTGTTTACCACATTCCCTTCCAATTTAAAGGACTCCTGCCTTATGCCTAAAAAACTGTAAACTACCATTTTTTTTTTCCTTCTCCTGGGATAAAATAGCCATCTCATGGGGGTAGAATGCTCCCCAAAGCTGACTCGGATTTTTGGCAAAAATCATGTCCACAAGAGTGCTGAGGTAGACTAGCCTGGAAAAAGACATAGCTGAACCACACCGCACATTATGAGGGCTTAAATACATATTTCTTTGAATTGGGTGGGGGAAGTTCTTTATGCCAAGTGCTTCCAAACGTGATGTGTAATCAGAGTCACTTGAGGATACTTTAAAAGTACAGATTTCCAGGCTTGACAACTGAGGTTTCAGATACAAAAGAACTGCTGGGACAACTAAAATTTATATTTTTAATTTTATTTTTAAAAGGACAGCTTTGTGTTATTCATTGTTAAAAAAGCATTTAGAAGGAAAAAATCACAAGTCCTACTACCCAGAAACAACAACCATTAATATTTTCTGATTATCATTACAAGTTTATCTCTAGGAATAACAAAAATAGGAGAGGTAATTACAGTTTACATTTGAGCCCTGTACTAAGAGCATCTGTAAACTATAAAGTATGGACTAGTATTCCCATTTACAGATGAATTCAGACACACAGAGATTAGCAAACTTCCCAGAGTCACACTAGCAATCTGAATGAAGAATTCAGACTCCCAACCACTTTGCTATTACGTCTTAGTCCATTTTCTGGTATTTATAACAGAACAACTGAAATTGAGTAATTTATAAAGAGAAAGAACTTATTTCTTACAGTTACGGAGGCTAGGAAGTCCAGGACCAAAGGGGGCACATCTGGTAAGTCTTCTCTGAAGAGTCTCGAGGTGGCACAGAGCATCACATGGCATGGTGGTACTCATGTTAACATGTTAGCTGAGGTTTGTTTCTCTTCCCTTTCTTTATAAAGCCAACAGTTCCCTTCCCATGATAACCCATTAAGTTATTAACCCATTAATGGATTAAAGCATTCATGAGGGCAGAGGTCTGTCTCATAAACCAATCACTTCCTTAAAGGCCCTACCTATTAATATTGCCAAACCGGGAATTAAATTTCAACATGAGTTTTACAGAGGACAAATCTTCAAACCATAGCACCACAGTTTTACAGAATGGGAATTATTATTAGTCATCTCGTTTTTAAAGATTTACCATATTAGATTTATTTGAATTTATAGGAAACAAAGGAAAGGAAATGAATCTAAACAATCTGAATGTCACCTAGACATTTGTAATATGACCCCCATCCTCTAAAGGATCCCTCTAAAAATTAAGTTTACAAAGAAACAGAAAGGAGCGGGAGGGCTCTTATTAGTTAAATAAACTCAATTTCAGGCAATATCTATTGATTTCTTGCTGTGAAATGTGGAAATCAGCATGAATACACACATGTACAAATATATATACACATATACATACACACACCCCCTCTGCCACAACCAATTTTTGTTAACTTTTTATTTGGTAAAAATGTACATAGTTTATATGAATTATGAACTGTAATTCCATGACTGCTTAATCCTGGATCTACATTAAACTAGATTCCATGCTCACCAAGAGTCCTTTTTATCACAACTCCTCTAAATTTGAGTTTTTCATTAATATGTTTTCGTCAGCTGGGTTTCAGTAAGCAGTTTTTTTAATGGTGCTAATCGGTGCTATATCTGAAATTCTTGCAGGTTTCAGAATCTCTGCTATTACACAAACTTTCTTCTCCCTAAGAACTTTGTAAATATGACTCCATGGTCTTCTTACCTGGGTGCCAGAGAATTCTGAGGATAGAGCCTTTATCCTCTTCTCTTATGCTTGGTTTTCAGCTACTCCACCAGTTGAAGAATATTCTTTCATCAAGATTTTAATGCCCTTTACCATGAGCGCATGTCTTCCCCCTTTCAGGCTTTCAGGAAGTCAATGTAATTCACAATAAAGTCCCTGAAATTCTAGTTGTTTCTTTTTTTTTTTTTAATTTTAACACTTTATACCGCATTTTGCAAAGGTGACAATCAGGTACTTCTAATTTTGCTCTGGATTATGATATTCATTTACTGCATTTACATATTCAAAATATATTCCCTCTTCTAACCATATTAAAATAATTTTTGATACATCTTTATATTTTCCCAAAAGATTTTCCTTATGAAAGTGATATAAATCTTACAGTCACACACCTTACATTTACAAATATAGTACATGTGAGGTACCATGTTAGAAATTTTTATGTTTTTTCTGATCCTCACAGCAACCTGAAAACTCGACAGCAGTATCCCCTTCATATTACAGTTGCAGAAACTGAGTATGAGAAAGGTTAATTAAACTGACCCAAACCAGCCAACCAACAGGATAAACTGAAATTTTCACCCCCATTTCATTTAAAGTTCACTAGTTTTTCCGCTACACCACTCTCTCACCTATAGCTGTCTATTAACTTTCTATATCCTTTCCCTTTCTCTCTAAAATTATCTTTAAAAGGAATACTTAAAAGGTTATATCATCAGTAGGTCCAACAAGAAACCACTTTTGCTCTATTTATAAATCTTGAGGTGAAAATAAGATATTGAAAAGTCCACGGGCTCTAAGAATGGACTGGGAGGGTTTTAATGTTTGCTGAGAGATTGGACCTGGTTTCAGACTAAATGTTCATGCCTCTGCTCTTTAATTTTGCCATTAAAAAATTCAAATGTTTCTCTATATAAATTCTTAAACACAAAAGGCAAACACACTGCTACAGACTTAATCCATACAGTGTTTTCAATATACTTTTCCATAAACAAAAATAAATTTATTAAGTAGAATTTTACTTGCAATAAACCCCTCTATAGTTTTCTTCTAATTTCAGGGAATATTTGTATTAATTGTATTTCTTCCAATTCCTGGTTATAAGCAGAGGTAAGCTGCCAAGCTGAGATCTAAGTTTTAAAGCTCAAAAATTATTTACAAATATAGAGCACCATGCTATATACTGGGAAAAGCAAAAAGCAAGTACCTTTCCCTGCTTTCCTGGAGTTTAGTCTTGCTAATGATACAAGGAAGTAAAAACAGCAAAGAAACAGTTCGGAAATAATAGAGCAGCACAGCGAAAGCAGTGCTAAGAGGAAAACTTATAGCACTAACTGTTTACATTAAAAGAGAGAGAAACAAATTGATTATTTAAGCTTCTACCTCAAGACTCCACAAAAAGAGCAAAATAAACCCAAAGCAAGAAGGAATTAAATAATCAAGAGCAGAAATTAATAAAATTTAAAATAGACATTATTTTAAGTGAACACACACAGGAACAGAAAACTTTGTTAGTTTTCACTTATAAGTGGTAACTAAACACAGAGTACATATGGACACAAAGAAGGGAATAACAGACACCAGAAACTACCTGAGACTGAAGGGAGGGAAGAGGGTGAGGACTGAAAAACTATCTATGGGGACTATGCTTAAATACATCAAACCCCCATGACACACAATTTATCTCCGTAACAAACCTGTATATGTACCCCTGAACCTAAAATAAAAGTTTAAAAAAAAAAAAAGTAATTAAACAAAGAGCTGGTTCTACTACTACCCTTCTCAGAAATACAGAAACAAAAATACTTAAAAGTATGAATTAGCATGTTAAGTACTAATACTTAATGAAGTATTAGTATTCAACAAATTATTAGTAAACAGAATTCAGCGTTATATAAGAATTATTATGAACAAGTAGAGTTTATTCTGAGTATGTAAGAATGGTTCAATATTTTAAAATCAACACGATTCATCCTATTAACCAACTAAAAAGGAAAATCACACAAATGAAAAGATGCAGAAAAAATACTTGACAAAATCCAATACTCACGACAAATAATTCTCAGAAAAACAAACAAGGAATTTCCTTAACTTGATAAAGAACATCTATCAAAAACTAACAGCTAATGCTACACTTAATGGTAAAAGACTGAATTGTTTCCACGTTAAGATCATGAACAAGGAAAGGATGTCCACTCTCATCACTCTTATTCAATATAGTACTGGAAATTCTAGCCAGTATAATAAAGGAAAAAAAGAGAACGAAAAGGCATATAGATTGTAATGGAAAAAATGAAATCATCCCTATTTGCAGATTTGTAGATAACATGACTGTCTGTGAAGGAAATCTCAAGGATTTTGTGAAAAGAAAAATGCTAGAAAGAGTAAATTTAGCAAGGTCACAGGATATAAAATACACATGCCAAAATAAATTGTATTTCTATATACTAATAATGAACACAAGGACACTAATGTAATACGATGCCATTTACAATTGCTCAAAAAAAACCATAAATTACATGTAAAGCTAAAAAAACACGTATACGACTTGTATGATAAAAGCTAAATAATGCTGATGAAGAAAATCAAATAAGATCTGAATAAATGAGGATTCATACTGCGTTCATGGAACTAAAAATTCAACTTAGTAAGGAGGTCAGTTCTCCCCAAATTGACATGCATGCTTAATGCAATTTCTACTGAAGTTCTAGCAGGATTTTTTTGTAGAGACAGACAAGATTATTCTAAAATTTGTAAGTTAAGGCAAAAGAACTAGAATAGCTACAATTTTGAAAAATGAGAAAAAGGGGAGGAAAAAGTCAACTGAGTTCAAGATATCATATGGCTATAGAAATCAAGACCTTATAGTTCTAGTGGATAGACACATGGATCAATGAAGCAGACCAGAAAACCCAGAAATAGACCCAGATACATATGCTCAACTGATTTTTGACAAAGGTGCACAAGCAAGTGATGGAGCAAAGACAGCCTTTTCAACAAACGATGGTGGACAGTCCTAGGCAAAAAATAAACCTAGACCAAAGTCTCACACCTGAGACAAAAATTAACTCAAAATGATCATAAACTTAAATGTTAAAACATGCAAGTATGAAACTTTTAAGAAAAACAAAACCTTTGGTATTTAGAGCTAGGAAAAGAGCTCTTAGACTTAGAACCAAAAGCACAATTTATACATGGGAAAAAGTGATATTAAACTTTACCAAAATTAAATATCTTGTTCTGTGAAAGACCCTACTAACAGAAGGGACAAACTACAGACTGGAAGAAAATATTTGCAAAGTACATGTCTTAGATCATTTTCAGCTGCTGTAATAAAATACCACAAACGTGGTAATTTATGGAGAACAGAAGTTTATTTGGCTCACAGTTTTGGAGGCTGGGAAGTCCAAGAGCATGGCACTGGCACTTGGTGAGGGTCATCCCATGGTGGAAGGCATCACATGGCAAGGAAGTGTTCACAAGACGGAGAGAAAAACAGGGCCAAACATCCTTCCTATCAAGAGCCTACTCCTGTGATAATGGTATTAATCCATTCATGAGGGCAGAGCCTTAATGACCTAATCACCTATTAAAGGTCCTACCTCTTAATACTGTTACAAAGACAATTAAATTTCAACATGAGTTTTGGAGGGACTATTCAAACCATAGCAACACATATCTGAAAAAGAATTCACTTCTGAAGTATATAAAGAACTCTTGCCCAGGCACACAGTGGCCCACGCCTGTAATCGCAGCACTTTGGGAGCCTGACTAGGGTGGATCACGAGGTCAGGAGTCCAAGACCAGCCTGACCAACGTGG
Organism: Theropithecus gelada; assembly: GCF_003255815.1. Classification (NCBI taxonomy): domain Eukaryota; kingdom Metazoa; phylum Chordata; class Mammalia; order Primates; family Cercopithecidae; genus Theropithecus; species Theropithecus gelada. The sequence continues at coordinate 105,881,500 of NC_037670.1, forward strand.
TAAAATCCCGTGTCTACTTAAAAATACAAAAAAAAATTAGCCGGGTGTGGTGGTGCTCGCCTGTAATTCCAGCTACTTAGGAGGCTAAAGCAGGAGAATCACTTGAACCTGGAAGGCAGGGGTTGCAGCGAGCGGAGATCGCACCACTGCACTCCAGCCTGGGCAAGAGAGTGAGACTCTGTCTCAAAAAAACAAAAAACAAAACTCTCAAAAGCAAAAAACCAGGAACAAACAAGAAAAAACAATGCAATAAAAAATGGGCAAAAGACATTTCACCAAAGATTTGTAGATGACAAGTAAGAGCATGAAAACATTCAACATCATTCAGTATTAGGAAAATGCAAACTAAAACTACAAGATTCTTCTATATACCTATAAAGATGGCTAAAATTTAAAAAACAGTGACACCACCAAATGTTGGTCGGGATGTAGAGAAACCGAATTACTGTACATTGCTAGTTGGACTATAAAACAGTGTCAAGCTACTATGGATCAAAGGTAACTATGCAGAGAAAAATATGTTCTAAACCATTAAACAAACCCAATTTGTTAACTTAGACACTATTCATCTTGAAAAAATGGGGAATATACCAAACAAATCTGAATGATATTCCCCCAGTCTGGTAAAGTTTCCCACCCCAACACACCCCCAATCTCCTGGAGTCTTTTTAAAAAAATCACAGAAAAGATCAAGACAAATCTCTGCTTGCACTTGTCCCAGGTCCCAGGTCTCCTATTTACCTCTCTTAGGCAGTTAAATGTCTAGACAGAGACTATCAACCAGCAGCAGCATAGACCTCCATCTAAAATTTAAAGGCAATGATCCAAATGATGTATAAAACAATTGTCTGTATGTGGAAAGAAGTAAAAAAGATTTCCATCCACACATTTCTTAAGATTAGCTAGAACTGATTCTATTTAAAAAATAAATAGAAATGTATCCACCCTACATAAAAATCTTGCAGTGGAAAAAAAAAAAAAGGAACACAGGATACAAAATAGAGGTGAAAGACACAGTTCTGAATATTTATTCCATATAAAATAAGGAAGTCATAAACTATACAGAACTGTTTTGTACACATTTAGGAATTCAAGAGATTAAAGAAATTATAGAGAAGTTGACAGATATGAAAGACAGGCAATGGAGAGTCAACAGAGAGATAACTTATATTGCAAAAAAGAATAGAATAGGAAAAAAGTGAAAGACATAATTAAAAAATGCACTGAAAGGAAGGCCATATATCTGAATATTTAAAGGCCTCTTATATGAACCAGAAAAATGCAATATATACACAGAACAGTATTTAAAAACATCCTGACCTTTATTCTTAAACTCTTTAAGTATCCAGGAAAAAAAGTAAGCAAGGCAAAGGAAAAGTATTAGGCAGAACTACAAAGGAAAAACAGGCAGCTTTCTCCTCTATCATTACATGGCAAAAGGAATGCTGTAAAAACTGAAGTTTCTGAAGGGAAAAACATATGCTCACAGTCTCAGATAATTAGCAAGTTGTCATTCAAGAATCAAAATAATAGGAAGACATTTTCAAATATGTACGGACTCAGGACCCATATACCTTTGATATACTACCTAAAGATATAACTCAGCAAGGAATCTAAATTGAAGAAAGAAAACGAAATGAAACACCAGCCCGGGCAACATGGCGAAACCCTGTTCCTACCAAAAATACAAAAAATTAGTCAGGTGTGGCAGTGCCCGCCTGTGGTCCCAGCTACTTGGTAGGCTAAGGTGGGAGGACTGCTGGAGTCTGGGAGGTGGAGGTTGCTGTGAGATCAAGCCACTGCACTCCAACCTGGGTGACAAAGTGATACCTGGTCTCAAAAACAAAAACAGAAACCAAAAAAACAAAACAAACAAAAAACAAAACCCATAAAACTCACAAATGGAGAAATCATACAATGAAAGGCTTGGCAAAAGACGTGCAATCTCTTCCGACATAAAACTAAATCTGTGTGTGGCCAGGCACTGTGGTTCACACCTATGATCCTAGCACTTTGGGAGGCTGAAGTGGTGGAATCACTTGAGGTCAGGAGTTCCAAACTAGACTGGCCAACATGGACAAAACCCATTTCTACTAAAAATATTTCTAAAAATTAGCTGGGCATGATGGCAGGCGCCTGTGATCCCAGCTACTGGGGAGGCTGAGGCAGGAGAATTGCTTGAACCTGGGAGGCAGAGGTTGCAGTAAGCCAAGATCGCACCACTGTACTCCAGCCTGGGTAACAGAGCAAGACTCCATCTCCAAAAAAAGAAAAACCTGTGTGTGATAATTATGCAACAGAGCAGAAATGTTATTATCCCAGAAAGAAAAACTTCATAATATAAAATGATACTAATTTATGTTATAGTTAGGCAAAAATGGCATTATGTTGCCAACTGAAATGAAGTGGGGGATAGGAGAGAATGTGCTTGTGAGAAGTATGTGTTCTAATTTCATCATGTAAGTAACTCAGTTGTCATTTTTTTTAAAAAAATGCTTAACTACAAAAATCTTCACACATGCATAAAACAAAACAAAAAAAAACCTCACATACCTGTCATACAGATTCAATTATAATAAAAATTTTGGCATATTTACTTTATTCTTTCTTCAAATGATTATAGTATTTTAATGCAAATCTTAGACATAAAGTCATCTCATTTCTACATACTTCTGTAAACCTCTCTGAAAATATCAACATTTTCTTAACAGCTACAATGCCATTACTAAATGCCTAACAAATTAACAATAATTATTTGGAATCATCTAACCCAGAGTCTGTACTCAAATTTCCCCAACTGTCTTCTGTAATCAAACTGTCTCAATTAGCACACACAACTTTTCGCAGTTGGTTTGTTCAAATCAGAATCCAAATAGTATTCATGTTCACAGATAAAATGAAAAAATAACACTTTGTATAATAGCTATTAAACATAAAAACCTCAATGAAACACACATTTCTATTTAAAAGAAAGCTAATTATCAAACCTGGCTCAAGATACACAACCTAACAGACAACCACAGAAAAAATAAAATATGTTGTCAAAGAGCCAGACTTCAAAAAGGTCCAGACTTTCGTGAAGTCTCTCAATCTTTCAAAAAAACAATTTTTGGACTACATAAATCATTCCAGAAAATTAAGGAGCAGAAATTAACCAATTCTTCTTTAATATAAAAGTTTGATGACATTATCTAACAGAACCCAAAGAACAGCATAGAAAACTTCAGTCTGATTTCACTCCAAACTATTACATTATTAAAGAGAATGCTGTGCAATTAGTAGTAGTTACCATAAGTTGGGTCTTTTGGCAGTAAGCTCTAGGATGATGCACTTGTGTCAAAGTGATTTATTAGAAAGTATTCTGTGGAAAAACTTGTAGGGAAATACGACAGGAAAGGGAAGGAAGCTAAGCAAGGGTAAGACACCAAGGAAGGTCCCATAGAGGGTAATTTTAGCTCAGTCCCTCAGGGTAGCTCTGGTGTTAATGTAGGTCACACCTCAGAGTTTACTCATATCATTTGTCATTGGTTAAGGGCTGTCCTCAGGAAGCAAAATTTCCAGACACTTCCACAGCAGGTACATTGGCAAAACAGGCTCTGGCATGGTGAGACCGGCCTTGCAACAAGCCTTAGGAGCTAGGTGTTGAGACTCAACACACACTAGGAGTCTGAGAGCAGGAAGGAAACACAGGCCTATGGAGAGAGCACTGGCATCATCTGCTACAGTAATTTTAGGATACGGAAAGTTAAAAACCACTTTGTTTGGATTTGCATTATGGAACTCCTAAGAGGCTGAGCAACATATCACTCCAGTTGGATCATCCTACAGTTAAAAACCACTGGTAATTAGTCCCAACAACTTGTACAGATATTTCAATTAGTTTTTTATTAGCTAGTCTAAATTATCAACACTAGTTAAGGATCACCAGACATTTTAAGGAATGGCTCTGATAAGAAAGAAAAAGACAAACACAGTCACATTTAAATCAACTTGGTAGACAAAGATTATGCAATGAGATGAAAACTTAAACAAATACCACCATTAATATCTTGAGAGAAAAGATGCCACGCCATTACATTCATGAAGAACACGATATCAGTTTTTAAATATCAGAAGACAAAAGACTCCTAAAAATTAAAATATAAGAAAATTGAAAACCTCAAATAGAACAGCTGTAACTCAGATAAAGAAATCTACCTGAAAGTAAGCAACGTTAAAAGACAAGAAAGACAAGGTGATGGAAAATAAAAAAAATTGTGAAAACGAAAGATCACTTTAGAGGTCCAGATAAAAGAGAAGAGAAAATTATTAACTCACTATTTCAAAGACATTTACATTTTCACACTGAAAGGATCTAATGATACCCAGCACAGTAAATAAAAACAGACCCATAAAGACATATCATGAAATCTCAGAACGGGTGGGTCAAAGAAGCCTTCCTGCAAACTTTGACAGAGGAACAAAAGGTCACATACAAGAGACCAGAAAATAAGTGGTTCTGGACTTTTGCACAACATTGAAAGCTAAAAAGCAGTAGAGAAACTCCTTTGAAATTCTGAGGAAAAATAATTTTCAACCTATAATTTTATACCCAAACTATCCAATAAGTGTGAGGGAAGAATAAAGATACTTTTGGGCCGGGCGCGGTGGCTCATGCCTGTAATCCTAGCACTTTGGGAGGCCAAGGCAGGCGGATCACAAGGTCAAGAGATCAAGACCATCCTGGCCAACATGGTGAAACCCTGTCTCTACTAAAAATACAAAAATTAGCTGGGTGTGGTGGCGCATGCCTGTAGTCCCAGCTACTGGGGAGGGTGAGGCAGAAGAATCGTTTGAACCCAGGAGGTGGAGGCTGCAGTGAGCCGAGATCTCACCACTGCACTCCAGCCTGATGACAGAGCGAGACTCTGTCTCAAAAAAAAAAAAAAAAAAAAAAGAGAATAAAGATACTTTAAAGACATGACAGATTTTGTTTAGGTCAATGCTCAGCATATACTATATTTTAAAGCACCAGTAGGACACTGATGTAGAAATGTTGAGCAAGCTGCTGGAGATACAGGTCTGGAGACAGGGAGAAGTTTCAGAATTGGTCACCTGTATATTTAAATTACCAATTAAAAAGAACAGTCAAATCTAAAATATAATACAGCAAAAAAAACCAGGTAACACTGAGTAATTATTCATTGCAAAGGATATTCTTCGAAGTGCTTTAATTTACCATAACTTTCCACAACCCTATGCTGGCTAACAGAGTTGTGTAAATTCCTATTAATTTTAATTGCTTGCTATATGGCCTGCTTCTATAAAAAAACTCAAAAGACAAGATTCTCTTTAGCACACTCCCGTCTTCTTACTCAGCCACTCAACTCCTAATCTAAGAAAATCTTAATAAAAAATAAAAAGCATTCATGAGCAGTGAGTGCCTGTACATAATAAGCTTCCAAGTATGTGCTAAATGAAAAAGATTTAATACCCCAATCAGAATCAATACAAGGTAAAATTATGTAAATTAAGATATACCCACTAAGTAGATTATACAACTGCTAAATTTTTGAGGATTACATTTTATGAAAACGTAAGTGAACACAAATATTTTATATACAATAATTTTATATACAATTTTATACAAAATTTTATAGACAATATTATTCCAATTATGTACCTAAAAAAGTGATACTAAAAAAAGACTAGAAGAAAATTAACCAAAATATTTAAAATGCTTCTAATATTTCAATTGGATAAGCGCCAACTAAGATTATTTTTCTAAATTGAGTTTAATGAATATGTATTTCCTGAGCAGCACTCAAAAATTAATCTTAGGATCCCTTTAAACTCTTAGTGAGGACCTCCAAATAGTTTTTATTTATGTAGGTTTTATCTATTGACTCAGATTTTTATTAGAAATTGAAACTGAAAAACTTTTAAGGCTTTATTTTTTTCAGAGTAGTTTTAGATTCACAACAAAACTGAGAGGAAGGAGAACAGAGATTTCCCAATACTCTCTGCCCCAACATATGCCTAGCTTCCTGTATCAACATTCCTCACCAGAGGGTACATTTGTTACAACTGATAAAGCTACACTGACCCATCACCCAAAGTCTACAGTTTAGATTAGGGTTCACTTTTGGTGGTGGTGTACATTCTATGGGTTTGGACAAATGTACAGTGACACAGATCTGTCATTACAGTATCATAGAATATTTTCATTCCCCTAAAAGCTTATGTGTAAACTATTCAAAATAGTAAAGTTAAACCCTCTACCTGTTAACACAAATAATGTATTTTATGAAAAATAACTATTTCCTTTTAAAATGAGAAAAGTGGCACTGCTTTAAATGTCTACAAATCTTAGTAACTGGCTTAATAGAAAACAGCTGGATCTTGAATTCCATATCTCCTTCTGCATTTAATTTGTTGCAATGTCATATACCATGTAGCTTCTTAAAAACGTGACTGTACACTTGTGACAGAATGAGAGAGAAATGCAAATAACATCTTGGTATCAGTCTAGTTTTGATTTTATGGACCTCCTGAAAAGGTCTGAGAGATCTCAGTTTCCCCAGACCATACTTTGAGAATTGATGCATTATTTTGACCAAAATTTTCTTCCTCCAAAAATATTGCATGGTGGCTGGTAGCCTGCTGGATTATGAAATAAAGAGGATGGAGGCTTGAGAGTTCTCTGATTTCTGGGTGACTAGAACTCAAACGGGAACAGGCTATATTCAATCTTCATTTTCTGTACAATGAAAGACAATGTTTAAAGCAGGGAAGCAAAGCTTTCAGTGCTCCTTCCACTTGGTTCAGGTTCAATTCTCTTTAAGTATAACCAGATTTGGAAATCCCAGTCTGAGTGTTACCTACTAAGGAGTATCCACAAAAGGAAACCTGTATGGCATTCTTTTCCTTCCTCCCTCACTTCATTTGGATATCATCAAGTAGTATAACACTAACTTTGAGTATCATAGAAAACATTGAGGATGCACAAAATATTTGTGTACTCATAGAAGAGTAACACAGAGTCATTCTTACAGTTTGATCTTTGAACCTAAAATTGGTGGGAACATTCTTTAAAAACAGAAACACGGGGCCGGGCACGGTGGCTCACGCCTGTAATCCCAGCTCTTTGGGAGGCTGAGGCTGGTGGCGGATCACGAGGGTCAGCAGATGGAGACCATCCTGGCTAACACAGTGAAACCCAATCTCTGCTAAAAAAAAAAAAAAAAAATACAAAAAATTAGCTGGGTGTGGTGGCGGGCGCCTGTAGTCCCAGCTACTAGGGAGGCTGAGGCAGGAGAATGGCATGAACCCAGGAGGTGGAGCTTGCAGAGAGCCAAGATCACACCACTGCACTCCAGCCCTGGCAACAGGGCAAGACTCCGTCTCAAAAAAAGAAAAAAAAATAGAAACACGGTTTGAGATTTACATCAATTTGATTTTAAACCCAATTATAAGGTTTTATGTAATCTTTGGAAGGTGCTACCAAATGAGTACCTTTCCAAGTGTTAAATACTGTACTAGGAGCCAAAGACACAGTCACTAGCACATCTACTGTTTCAGTGTAAACTCTCAGAAGGCAAAACAAAGCAAAATAGACTATTTTACCTCTCAGGGTTGCTATGATTCTTTTTATGAGGCACTAGTGCAATACACAATAACTAGCTTGTAATAAGGGGGCAAAGCAGCTCACCTTATTCATTCCCCACCCCCAAATCTAGTATCTCTCCGTTGTTCTATTTTAACCACTCTGATGACACTTTTCTCCTTCCATTATTTGATCATTTTTCACTGGGCCAATAACTTTTACTACTCTCTGCCAACAACCCCATAGACTTCACCTAACAGTCTTGTTTTAAAAATATAGTACTTTCCAATTCCATAAAATTAAATCCAACTGCTTAACTTGGCACACAGGGTCTAGCTCTAGTTCACCTTTCTGCCATTTTATTTCTGACATTCCCTATCCCTAAGCCTATACTGAGCCTTTCTCCAAGCCTTCCATATATAGATGACTTTTATATAGATGACTTTGACCATTTTAATCTTTATGACTGGAGTGCCTGGACTGATTTTGTCTACTCCATAGACCTGTAACTAACTTTTAAAGGTTATCTTAGTTTCAGCATTTTCCACTGCTCCCATTCCCTAACTCCATGGTCAAACTATAATACTATCCCATCAACTTTTTCATGATTCCTTCATTTACACCTTTACGTATACTCATCAGTAAAGCTCCCCCAAAATGGCAGCTACGGGTTCATGTATTTTTCTCTCGCCAGTACCTAACATACTGCTCAGCTTGCAAAAGCCATCTAGTTTTTTGGAGCAGGGAGGGGAGAGCTACAGTTGAAATGATTTTTCTAAATTGGTACCTATGCTGCCTAATTTAGCAAAGAAAATTGTTTCTGGGCCAGGCATAGTGGCTCATGCCTGAAATCCCAGAATTTTAGGAGGCTCTCTTGAGCTCAGGACAAGACTGCAATGAACTATGATTGTACCACTGCACTCCAGCCTGGGCAACAGAGTAAGACTCTGCTTCTTTAAATAAATACACAAAAACAAAAGAACTGCTTCTGTTGTATTTCAAATCATGCCTACACCTCTAAAGTTTTCAATAGTTTTCTCAAAGCTTTTAAAGAAGTTTCTATCTTATTAAAACAAAAAGGAATAAAAATGAAATAATTATCAGTGAATAAAGCATGTGCCCACATAATCATTAAGACTTTAACCACTGCCAGGTGCAGGTGGCATGTGCCTGTAGTCTCAGCTACTTAGGAGGTTGAGGCAGGAGGATCCCTTGTGAATGACCACTACACCGCAGCCTGGGTGATGTAGCAAGACCATGTCTCTTTAAAAAAATGGTGGGGGGTAAGGGAATTCTCTCTCTCAGCTTTGGAGCACCCCCCACCCCCGCTACCCCAGCTTCCCCGGTCTGTATGGGGGACCTTCTTCCTTCTACCTTCTTTCTGGCCTATTAAACTCTCCACTCCTTAAAACCACTCCATGTGTGTCCATGTCATTTTATCTAAAACAGTATGAGTACCAAGAACCCTGGTGTTCCTTCACTCATCAGAGCTGTTATCATTTTGGTGCATTGGCCCCTAAAAGAAATTCATTCATCAGATTGGTGAGTACGCAGCGGATTTCAACTTTAAATCTGTCCTATAATCTCAATGCTTTCTTCCATCTACCCTGTCGCCAAACTTTCTCTTTTTATCTGCAGTCTCTTACCCTCTGTGTGTGTGTCTACTGTGCAGGAATGCTTACAGTTTAGGGAAGAAATGTCTGTTAGAAAAGATGGAGAATCACAGCAGGCAGTAGTAACTCAGTAACTCTCTTCTCTCTCTGGTTTCTCTGGTAGAAATCAAGCTCTAGGACTCTTCCGAGAACGGAAGTTTCTGCTTTTAAGTTAGGAGTAAAATGTCTTCCACAGCCAGATTTTAGTCCTGATATTGTCCTATTAGTGGGAAAATGGCCATTCCAATTCCTACGTTTTTTTTAAGGCATCTATTCTGTCCCAGTTAACATAGTACTTAATTAGTAAGGGAAGTTTAAGTTCCGAAGTTAACCAGAACTGTTTTAAGTGTAAATGCTTTAGCACAGGCCGTAATAGCAGGCAATCTATAGCACACTGCCCCCATTAAAGGAGCCTTGCCCAAAGGCTACAGTCTCTCCAGATCGTTTTTTTTTAGGTGGGGGGGGGGTTCCAGGCAAATCACACTGGTTTGAGGAAGTCAAAGGGAAATCACACAAGGCGGATAAGCTAAGGCTGCTTGGGTACGCGTGGTTAGCCCCATCACTTAGTTCATCCGGATCCACGGCCTGGAGGACCACGCCTACAACCATAGGGGAGCACATTTAAGAAAGTGCCGGAATCCAGAAACCGGGGAGGTAAGATATTCAGAGGATACTCCCTGTCTTCTCCTCCACTCTGGGTCATACAGAAAGGAAGGAAACTAAGAAAACGTTTTCATTCTCGCTTCTTTTTCTAACTGGGTAATAAATTATCTTCAGCTTGCACCCCTCTGGAGTGCACTCTGAAACACTGGAACTTCCTTAACCTCAGAACTTTAAAGAAAGCAACTCATTTTCTTTTGCACAACAGCATGGCATTTCTACTAAACCTCTGCAAGTGTTTTAAGATCAACTCAGATCTTTTAGCAACCATATTGGGCAAGCCCAGGGAAAACAGTTTCCCAAAATTAAAAAAAAGTAACTTTCAGGGAAATCATCTGAGGGTCCCCCTTATTTGGGGCACCTTCAAGTTCCCTGCTCATTGCAGGACTTTACACAAGTAAAAGGAGATTTAGACTGATTTTCTAACAACCCTAATAGGTATACAGAAGCTTTCCAAAATTTAACTCAGCTATTTAACCTCACACGGGAGGATGTTATTGTCTGGACATGGGGGAGAGGACAAAGACGACTAAGATGGCGCATTTCCGGGTTCTTTATCACCAACTTACGCGCGGGAAAATGTAGCCTGCGCCTCGGAAAAATGCAGACCAACTGCGCAGGCGCAACGTGGCATCCGAAGGAGGAAACCGAAACCTACCTGGCCGCGCCTAGGGAATGCCCCCGACACGCGGGTGTCCCGCCTACTGCCCTCCCACTCCCAGGCCCTAGACATAAAAAGCCGCTCCCAGCAGACCTCCGGCGCGAACTTCCTCGGCCCCTCCTCATATGCGGACCTAGGAACCTCACCTGAGAACGCCGGAGCGACTTCCTCAGCCTCCACCGCCAGAGCGACTTTCTCAGCCTCCACTGCGGGAGACCAGTGAACCTTGCCCTTTCCTCCTTCACATTGGCTAGCTGATAAAGCTTTTTTTTACCTTACCTACTTGCCTCATCTCTGGCGCCTGCTCCGGTGGTCGTCGCATAAAACAAATCAGTTATGTTGCTGCTAAGTCAAGCCCTCACTGCAGCTAAAACAGGCAGCTCTGCAAGCAGAAGAGAATTTTGGAGATAAGCAATGTATCTCCCATAGTACGCCAAAAGGGAAAAGAAAAAATAGGGAAGGCAAAGAAATAGAGGAAACACCATTCTCAATAGGAAGAGAGGCAATACTTCTTGAAAACCCTAACTGGAATTCCTTTCTAGTTTTTCCTTTTTTCATGGTTTAACATGGCTTCTGTCTCTTTCATAATGTTCTTCCAACCTGAAAAAGGTTAATTTTCCAAACCTTAAAACGCTTGGCTTAAAGTTAAGCTAGGGGGAAGGGAACCCAGAAGCCTGATATGCCAGCAAAAGCGTAAAAATGTCTTACCAACTGGGCTTTTGGCTTTTCTCTCCCTGTGCAAACTGGCAAAAGGGATAATAAGGATCATTGTTTATATTCTCTGTAAATTTATAATTAATGAAGAAGGATTTGTGAGGTTGGTCTTATGCTATAAACAATGTGGTGTGCTTTGCATGTCTTTCTGTATGGTTCTGTCAAAGAAAGGGTACCTTAGGTTAGGATGCAGGCCCAGGACTCCATAAGCCTGCTGTTCAAGCCAGCCCGTAGCAAGCTTGGTTACAGCCTCCATCTCATTTCATGTCCTTGGGAACATGATCTGCAACCGCGTGGCAACACTTTGTTTTAGTCTTCACCATTTCACAATGGTGGCTGTCTTCCTGTGCTAAGTCAGTTCCTGGGTGAGGGCCACAAAATCAGATAATCCAGTTAGTCAATCAGGATGGTACCAGCTGATCCATCAAGGGCAGGGTTTACAAAATATCTTAAGCCTGATCTTGAGAGCAGTTTAGGGAAGGTCAAAATCTTGTAGCTTCCAGCTGCATGGCTCCTGGGCCATGGTTTCTAATATTGTGGTTAGTTTCCGGTCTGGTCCCCAGGCAAGAGGGAAGTATATCATGGGAAGCGGCTATTATCAGCTATTATCATCTTTGTTTTTGACTGTAGAATGTAAACTCGGCTCCTCCCAAAGTTTGTTTGGCCTACCCTGAGGGATGGGCAAGGACAGCTTGGGGGCTGGAAACAAAACGGAGTTGTGTGGGTTGGATCTCTTTCACTGTCTCAATCACAATTTTGAAAATACTTTGTACACACTCAGTTGAGTCAAAACCTGATTAAGGCTTGCTGGTTTCACGGTGAGTTTACTTTCAAAAGTTCTAAAGCCGAAAATCTTAAATGCTTGGCATGGCTAAAGTCAAGTAACAGGGGATTTAAAAGGATTTCCTTAAAGAGTGCTCAGCTTAATTAAAAGTGGATATTCAAGTTATAGGTATATTTAAAAGGCTTTTATGTTTTTCTCTTCTTGGATCCTGCTTTTCTGGAAAAAGGCTCTCCTCTTCTCAGTCGACTGAATTATTTTTCTCCATTTTTTGTCTTACCACTCTTAATGCATGCATGAGAGGTCCTAAGATAACTTTTGGTAGCATGGAACTCCTTGGGAAAAACGAGATGCCACAGACCCCGTTTTGGGAAAAAAAAAAACCGTTTCTTTCCTCATGAAATCCCAGGAATTAAAAGGAGATGGATCCCTCTCAAAATCAAAGGCTCTATTCTGTTTTGCATTGTGTTATCTATTGTGTTTAAAGTATGGGGGGGTTATCAAATTACTTCACATTATGAAAAGCTTTGGTGTGTAATAACTAGGTAGAAAACACACTGTAAGGGATGGCTAATAGTAGTTATAAATTAGAAAAGTATGCTCTTGGCCACCTGCAAGATAAGGAAACATCCTCACCCCGCACTGGGAGATGAGACTCCCATCAGGGATGGACTGATTACAAAATAAGCCAATTGGCTTTGGGTTGCCTTGCAATGAAATGCATGGTAGAAGCACTACAGTGTCTTCTCCCATTATATTTATATGTTCTTTTCATAAATTAAGCACTGAAATAAAAGCATAGCAAGAAGGTCTTAAGGCACAATCCAGCCTTTAGTAAAAAGGTTGTGAAAGGTTTGTAAGATTTTTACTTCATGGTCAAATTGGTTAAAATTAGATGAAATAATCTATAAGGTTTCATTTAACCTAATTGGGGTTAACATCAATAAACTAATGCAATTGTAAAATTTGGCTTTAAACAAAATTTTCATCTCATAGTAAAGGCTAATGAAAGGTTTTTGCCTTTTAAGTCATAATTTTGGCAAAATAATTTATGCCAATCTGGAAATTGTCCTTACTGATGCCTGGCTTTCTGGATGGCTCAGAGGGCCCCTGAAACATTCAAAGAAAAGGTAGACAGGATTATTTGACACGTTTAGTTACATAAGATTGCCAAGATAATGTCCAATCTTCTTTACATTATATTTCGGTAAATAATACTAATACACGTTCCAAACTTGTATGGGATTTCTAAAATTCTAATGCCCAAGTATATGCTATCAATCACAATTAAGGGTAAAGTTACTGTAAACCATGGAAATAAATAAATTAATCAGTCATGTTTTTAACCGTAGCTATCCTGAAAATTTTGTCATTTGCAGACAATTGTTGTCTTGCTTTCTTCCTTCTCAAAAGATGGTTTATAATCAAGCTATATTAAGGACATTAACAGGTGTTCTCAAATGCTGGTTTTTAATAGCTTTGAAGATTGTAACACTGAAATTGAGAAAGAAGGTATGGGACTTCTAAAGAACTGACATGTTCACAAATATCAAGCAAAACAAGAGTTAACTAAGTGGATTGCACTCAAAAAGTTTAAGCAACTTTTTAACTTTTGCTAGGAATATTGTTGATCCTTGTTTTGTTTTTCAGAGTCAAGGAAACTTATTTTAAACTATTTACGGCCTTTAATAATTGAGTAAGGTATACTACTATAACAAAATTTGGAGCAAGTTTGTAAGGTCCTCAGAGCTGGCTGCACCATGGTCAAACCATCGTGATATTCCCCCGCCTTTGTGATAATGTGCTTTGTGATATTCCCTGTCCTTGTGAATGTACTTTGTTACATTCCTCCCTGCCCTTATGACAATACACCCTCCGGCCCTTGTGAATGTACTCTGTAACATTCCTTCCTGCCCTTGTGAATGTACTTTGTAACATCCTCCCCGCCCTTGAGAATGTACTTTGTAACATCCATCCCTTGCCCACAAAAAAACTGCTCCTGACTCCAACACCTATCCCAAAGAACCAATGCTAATATAAGAACCAATGCTAATATAAGAACCAAAGCTAATCCCACCATCCTTCACTGACTCCTATCTCAGACTCAGCCCACTTGCACCCAAGTGAGTAAACAGCCTTGCTGATCACACTAAGCCTGCTCAGGTGGTCTTTATACAGACATGAGTAACAATGTTCATTTTTCCCCACCTGGTTCCTCTTTAATTTGGAGACTACCCGTAAGTACTCTTAACTTACAGCAATATAGTTGTTTGCATTAGTGCAGTAAGAATCCATTTTTCTTTGTCAACAGGACACAGTCGCAAAAACTGGTTATTTTACCAAGGCTTTGACTGAAAGGGTGTGTCTCCCTTTAAGGAATCAAGCTTGACATGCAGAGCCAATAAAAGCCCCTGGGAGAACTGGCATCGTACCTTGTCTATACAGTCCCTGCACAGGGTTCCTAACCTGTGGTCAGTGAAGAATGTCACTTTCTAACAGGTCTGGAAGCTCCAAGTTTCTGGGGACCTCAAGAAGAGAGGATCACCCAACTTACAGGTATTTGAGGATACAAACCCACAGCTGGGCTCGGTTTTAAAGGTCTTACCTAAGATTCCTTGTGGAACAGAGTTTCATCAAAGCCAATCCAAAAGACCTATGTAGAAAAACTATTCTTGCTAACACTTCATGCAAATAATCAGGCCAAGTATAAGATTAAAGTTCATTCACAATTGGTTTTTACCAAAAATGAGAACTGGAGAGAAAAATTGTGCCCCAAAGCTTAGCATACATTTGTCATTAAATCCTAGTCTCATTAACTGTGTTTAAGCTTTTTGCCTACGTTTTAAACTAATCCTGCTTATTCCTGTGACTCAAGTGGTAATCTTCTGCAGCTCAGAAGAAAGAAAAAGGGATGGGTAATGTAAAAATCTGAATCAATATACTAGTTCCGGGCAATTATCTTGCAAATTCTGCCGGGTAATGAAAGTAAGTAGGGTACCCATAACCCGGAGGTTTCTTTGCTTAGGAAAATAAAACTAAAGCTTCATAGACCACCAAAGGGAAATTACCTTGGCAACTACAATTTTAGATGGAAATCATCTACTACACCACACTTGTGGGAACTGGTATACTCACTTTACTGTTTGCAATAGGAATACACACAGTAGCACCTTCTAACTGAAATATTGGGCAGAGTTTCCATTTCTGTTGTATTTTGCTTAATTATTATCCTTATAGCAGGAATAATAGTTACTGACAAGGAAGCATGAAAATTTTACTATCACTGAGTCTGCTAGGACTTTTTATTGGGTTTAGGGATGATTAACACCTCTAGTATAGTAGAGAAAAATCTACAGGTACTTAAAGATCAAATCAAAATTATTGACAGGCTCAGGGAAAACACCATATTCAACCCCATGTGGCTACCCTCTAATAAATTCCAGTCTTCTTTATGGAATTAGATAACTCCTTTATTAAGCCCTCTTTTTTTATATGTCTTGTATTGATATTTGGGTCCTGTATATTCAATACTGTAACTCAAATTGTTTCTTCTCACCTAGAAGCAATCAAACTCCAAATGGTGTTGCAAACTGAACCACACATGGACACGGCATTCTTCCGAGGATCCTTACATCAACCCCAGGAGGAGCCCAAGTTGCTGTTCCCCATTTGATGCCCCTTTTCAGCAGGAAGTAGCCGAAGGAGTTGTTGCCCAAAACCCTCTAACAGCAGTTAGTGTGGCATTCTCCACAGGGAGGAATGTTGTAGGAGTTATTAAGAAATATTTTAGGCAGAGAGGAAAAGCGGTCCTTAGAAAGTTTTCATTTTTTAAAGCATCTCTGGAAGTTTCTTGTAAAGCCCAGGCTCTTAGAGCCAGGCCAAGCAAACACTGCGATTCCCACAGCCTTCTTGCCTTTGCCCCACATGTTCCTAGAAACATGGCCACCCCCACATATCCCCACGTGGGTAGAACATCATGGCGCCCTGCATTTGCATACTAAAAGACTAGGGTGGAAGGGCCAGATTTTTCATGAGCTACGTGAATGATGTGCCTAGTCAAACCAATCCCCTGAGCCCTATGCAAATCGAACACCACCTCCTCCAGCCTCTGCATATATACCTGGCTGGTGTCTACCACACTTGGGGTTCCCTTATCTTGGCTTTGGAGCCTCCCTCCATCTCTGTATGGGGGAGCTTCTTCCTTCTGCCTTCTCCCTTCTTTCTGGCCTGTTAAACTCTCCACTCCTTAAAACCAAACAAACAAAAAAAAGGATTTACCCACCATTAAATTATGTATGGTCTCATCATTTGAAGCTTTAAATACACTTCAATAATACAAAGCCATAAACTGGACATGCAACATGAGCTATACAGATGCTCTGCAATCAAGTTAAAATCAAGTTGCACAAGTCTCAAGTTGAAATTCTATTTTTTAAAACAGCTCCACAATTTCAGGTTCAGAAAACAAAAAGTCAGAACAACTTTTTGTTACTGTTCCAAGAGTCACAAATATTTTTTGCATCTTCAATAGGTTCTGCCAGGCCTCTGAGCCCAAGCTAAGCCATCATATCCCTGTGACCTGCACGTATACATCCAGATGGCCTAAGGTAACTAAAGAATCACAAAAGAAGTGAAAATGGCCTGTTCCTGCCTTAATTGATGACATTACCTGTGAAATTCCTTCTCCTGGCCCAAAAGCTCCCCAACTAAGCACCTTGTGTCCCCGGTCCCTGCCCATCAGAGAACAACTCCCTTTGACTGTAATTTTCTACTACCTACCCAAATCCTATAAAACGGCCCCACCCCTATCTCCCTTAGCTGACTCTTTTCGGACTTCCCCACCTGCACCCAGGTGAAATAAAAGTTTTATAGGTCACACAAACCCCGTTTGGTGGTCTCTTCACACGGACGTGAGTGAAATTTGGTGTCGTGACTCGGATTGTGGGACCTCCCTTGCGAGATCAATCCCCTGTCCTCCTGCTCTTCGCTCTGTGAGAAAGATCCACCTACAACCTCGGGTCCTCAGACCAACCAGTCCAAGGAACATCTCACCAATTTTAAATTGGGTAAGCGGCCTCTCTTTACTCCTTCTCTAACCTCTCTCACTATCTCTCAACCTCTTTCTCCCTTCAATCTTGGCATCATCCTTCAATCTCTCCCTTCTCTTAATTTCAGTTCCTTGACTTTTCTGATAGAAACAGAGAAGACACGTTTTATCTGTGAACCCAAAACTCCAGCGCCAGTCATGGACTCTGGAAGACAGTCTTCCCTTGGTGTTTAATCACTGCACAGATGCCTGCTTGATTATTCACCCATGTTTCAGAGGTGTCTGATCACCACGGGGACGCCTGCCTTGATCCTTCACCCTTAGCAGCAAGAATCGCTTTTCTAGGGGGCAAGCACCCCCCACCCCTTCTCTCCATGTCTCTACCCCTCTTCTACTTTCCTGGGGGCAAGCACCTCCCACCCCTTTTCCACTTTCCTGGGGGGGAAGCACTTCCCACCCCCTCTCCACTTTCCTGGGGGGCAAGCACCTCCCACCCCTTCTCCACTTTCCTGGGGGGCAAGCACACCCCATCCCTTCTCTCCCAGTCTCTACCCTCTCTTTTCTCTCTACTTTCCTGGGGGGCAAGCACCCCCCACCCCTTCTCCACTTTCCTGGGGGGCAAGCACCCCCCACCCCTTCTCTCCATGTCTCTACCCTCCCTTTTCTCTCTACTTTCCTGGGAGGCAAGCACCCCCAACCCCTTCTCTCCGTGTCTCTACCCTCTCTGTTCTTGGGACTTGCCTCCTCCACTATAGGCAACTTTCCACCCTCCATTCCTTCTTCTCCCTTAGCCTGTGTTCTCAAGAACTTAAAACTTCTTCAACTCACACCTGACCTAAAACCTAAATGCCTTATTTTCTTCTGCAATGCCGCTTAACCCCAATACAAACTCGACAATGGTTCAAAAATAGCCAGAAAACGGCACTTTCAATTTTTCCATCCTACAAGATCTAGATAATTCTTGTTGTAAAACGGGCAAATGGTCTGAGATGCCTGACGTCCAGGCATTCTTTAACATATTGGTCCCTCCCTAGTCTCTGTTCCCAATACAACTCGTCCCAAATCTTCCTTCTTTCCCTCCCGCCTGTCCCCTCAGTTCCAACCCCAAGCGTCGCTGAGTCTTTCCAATCTTCCTTTTCTATGGTCCCATCTGACCTCTCCCATCCTCCCCAGGCTGCTTCTCACCAGGCTGAGCCAGGTCCCAATTCTTCCTCAGCCTCCACTCCTCCACCCTATAATTCTTTTATCACCTCCCCTCCTCATACCCCGACTGGCTTACAGTTTCTAGCCCTCCCCCACCTGCCCAACAATTTCCTCTTAAAGAGGTGGCTGGAGCCAAAGTCATAGTCAAGGTTAACACTCCTTTTTCTTTATCCGACTTCTCCCAAATCAGTTGGTGTTTAGGCTCTTTTTCATCATATATGAAAAACAACCCAGTTCATGGCCTGTTTGGCAGCAACCCTGAGATGCTTTACAGCCCTAGACCCTAAAAGGTCAGAAGGCTGTCTTATTCTCAATATGCATTTTATTTTATTACCCAATCCACTCCCAACATCAAATAAAGCTCTGAAAATTAAATTCCAGCCCTCAAACCCCACAACAGGACTTAATCTCATCTTCAAGGCGTACAATAATAAAAAAGAGTTACAATTACTTGCCCCTGCTGTGAGACAAAACCCAGCCACACCTCCAGCACACAAGAACTTCAAAATGCCTAAGCCGCACATGCCTAAGCCGCAGCAGTCAAGCATTCCTACAGGACTTCCTCCACCAGTATCTTGCTTCAAGTGCCAGAAATCTGGCCACTGGGCCAAGGAATGCCTGCAGCCGGGGATTCCTCCCAAGCCATTTCCCATCTGTGCAGGGACCCACTAGAAATCAGACTGCCCAGCTTGCCTGGCAGCCACTCCTAGAGCCCCTAAAGCGCTAGCCCAAGGCTCTCTGACTCCTTCCCAGATCTGCTCGGCTTTGTGGCTGAAGAGTGACACTGCCCGATCACCTTGGAAGCCCCCTGGACCATCACGGATGCCGAGTTCTGGGTAACTCTCACAGTGGAGGGTTAGGTCCATCCCCTGTTTAATCAACACAGAGGCTACTCACTCCACATTACCTTCTTTTCAAGGGCCTGTATCCCTTGCCTCCATAACTGTTGTGGGTATCGATGGCCAGGCTTCTAAACCTCTTAAAACTCCCCAACTCTGGTGCCAACTTGGACAATATTCTTTTATGCACTCCTTTTTAGTTATCCCCACCTACCCAGTTCCTTTATTGGGTTGAGACATTTTAACTAAATCATCTGTTTCCCTGACTAATCCTAGGCTACAGCCACACCTCATTGCTGCCCCTTTTGCCCAATTCAAAGCCGCCTTCACACCCTCCCCTTGTATCTCCCCACCTTAATACACAAGTATAGGACACCTCTACTCCCTCCTTAGTGACTGATCATGCACCCCTTACCATCCCATTAAAACTTAATTACCCTTACCCCACTCAATGCCAATATCGCACCCCACAGCACACTTCAAAAGAATTAAACCCTGTTATCACTTGCCTTTTACAGCATGGCCTTTTAAAGCCTATAAACTCTTTTTACAGTTCCCCCATTTTACCTGTCCAAAAATCTGACAAGCCTTACAAGTTAGTTCAGGATCTGCGCCTTATCAACCAAATTGTCTTGCCTATCCACCCCGTGGTGCCAAACCCATATACTCTCCTATCCTCAATACCTCCATCCACAACCCATTATTCTGTCTGGATCTCAAACATGCTTTCTTTACTATTGCATTGCACCCCTCATTCCAGCCTCTCTTCGCTTTCACTTGGACTGACCCTGACACCCATCACGCTCAGCAAATTACCTGGGCTGTACTGCTGTAAGGCTTCACAGACAGCCCCCATTACTTCAGTCAAGCCCAGACTTCTTTGTCATCTGTTACCTATCTCGGCATAATTCTCATGAAAACACGTGCTCTCCCTGCTGATTGTGTCTGGCTGATCTCCCAAAACCCCAGTCACTTCTACAAAACATCTCCTTTCCTTCCTAGGCTAGGTCCTTCCACCTTTGAATACCTAGTTTTACCATCCTGACTAAGCCATTATATAAACTCAGAAAAGCAAACTTAGCTGACCCCACAGATCCTAAATCCTTTCGCCACTCCTCTCCATTCCTTAAAAACAGCCCTAGAAGCTGCTCCCACACTAGCTCTTCCTAACTCATCCCAACCCTTTTTCATCACACACAGCCAAAGTGCAGGGCTGTGCAATCAGAATTCTTACACAAGAGCTGGGACTGCACCCTGTCCTTTTCATCCAAACAACTTGACCTTACTGTTTTAGCCTAGCCCTCATGTCTGCGTGCAGCGGCTGCCACTGCCTTAATACTTTTAGAGGCCCTCAAAATCACAAACTATGCTCAACTTACTCACTACGGTTCTCATAACTTCCAAAATCTATTTTCTTCCTCACACCTGACGCATACACTTTTTGCCCCCCTCCACTACCTCTCAGCAAGCTGAACTCATTACCTTAACTTGGGCCCTCACGCTTGCAAAGTGACTACGCATCAATGTTTATACTAACTCTAAATATGCCTTCCATATCCTGCACCTACTGTTAAATGGGCAAAAAGAGGTTTCCTCACTACACAAGGGTCCTCCACCATTAATTCCTCTTTAGTAAAAAATCTTCTCAAGGCTGCTTTACTTCCAAAGGAAGCAGAACTCATTCACTGCAAGGGCCTCAAAAGGAGTTAGATCCCATCACTCAGCACAATGCTTATGCTGATAAGGTAACTAAAAAAGCAGCCATCAAAAGGCATCAGATCCCATTGCTCAGGACAATGTTTATGCTAATAATGTAGCTAAAAAAGCAGCTAGCCTTCCAACTTCTATCCCTCAGGGCAGTTTTTCTCCTCATCTGGTCACTCCCACCTACTGCCCCACTGAAACTTCCACCTATCAATCTCTTTCCACACAAGGCAAATGGTTCTTGGACCAAGGAAAGTACCTCCTTGCAGCGTCACAGACCCATTCTATTCTGTCATTTCATAACCTCTTCCATGTAGGTTACAAGCCGCTAGCCTGCCTCTTAGAACCTCTCATTTCCTTTACATCATGGAAACCTATCCTCAGGGAAATCACTTCTCAGTGTTCCATCTGCTATTTTACTCCTCAGGGATTATTCAGGCCCCCTCCCTTCCCTACACATCAAGCTCAGGGATTTGCCCCTGCCCAGGACTGGCAAATTGACTTTACTCACATGCCCCAAGTCAGGAAACTAAAATATCCCTTGGTCTGTGTAGACACTTTCACTGGATGGGTAGAGGCCTTTCCCACAGGGTCTGAGAAGGCCATTGCAGTCATTTCTTCCCTTCTGTCAGACATAATTCCTCGGTTTGGCCTTCCCACCTCTATACAGTCTGATAATGGACCGGCCCTTACTAGTCAAATCACCCAAGCAGTTTCTCGGGCTCTTGGTATTCAGTGAAACCTTCATACCCCTTACCGTCCTCAATCTTCAGGAAAGGGAGAATGGACTGTCTTTGAAAAACACACCTCACCAAGCTCAGCCTCCAACTTAATAAAAAGGACTCTGTCAAGAATAGAGCCCAAAACCTCACCAACCAAACAAGTAATTACACTAAACTGCCTTGGACACTCTCTAATTGGATGTCCTGGGTCCTCTCAATTCTTAGTCCTTTAATAACTGTTTTTCTCCTTCTCTTATTTGGACCTTGTGTCTTCCGTTTAGTTTCTCAATTCATACAAAACCGCACCCAGGCCATCACCAATCATTCCATATGACAAATGCTCCTAACAACCCCACAATATCGCCCCTTACCACAAAATCCTCCAACTTGACCTCTCCCACTCTAGGTTCCCAGGTCGCCCCTAATCCCACTCGAAACAGCCTTGAGAAACATTGCCCATTATCTCTCCATACCACCCCCCAAAATTTTTGCCACCCCAACACTTTATCACTATTTCATTTTATTTTTCTTATTAACATAAGACAGGAATGTCAGGCCTCTGAGCCCAAGCTAAGCCATCATATTCCCCATGACCTGCACATATACATCCAGAAAGCCTGAAGTAGCTAAAGAATCACAGAAGAAGTGAAAATGGCCTGTTCCTGCCTTAACTGATGACATTACCTTGGAAATTCCTTCTCCTGGCTCATCCTGGCTCAAAAGCTCCCCCACTGGGCACCTTCTGTCCCCTGCCCCTGCCCGCCAGAGAACTCCCTCTGACTGTAATTCTCCACTACCTACCGAAATCCTATAAAACGATCCCACCCCATCTCCCTTCACTGACTCTCTTTTCCCACTCAGCCTGCCTGCACCCAGGTGAAATAAAAAGCTTTATTGCTCACACAAAGCCTGTTTGGTGATCTCTTCACACGGACGTGAGAGAAAGGTTCTACAATACCCAAGGTTAGGAGAAAATTGACTACTTTATCACACTGAAAACTTTCTAGGAACATCTAATATTCTTTCTCCATGAATCTCCCATCTGCCTTTACCAGGAGTAGGCTGACCCTTATCCATTACAAGGTTCAGAAGGCTGTAAGACATACTGGAAGCAGATTATTCTTGAAGAGCTTGTTCTTTCTATATCATGCTCCTATTTCTATACTTAACATGCACAAAGTATCCATTTAAGACAAGGGTGCAGGTTATCAACACTACTTAATACTGAAAGCATTAGCCAATCCAACTGAAGGTAAAGGTACAAATATTTCAGAAGAGGTGGGAAAGTTATCACTAACCGCAGATACTATGGCCATCTTCAGAAAGAAAACTAAAATGCTGTCCAAAAAAAACAGTAAATTCACTTAAGGCTGCCATTTACAAAATGCGTGAAGTCAATCACTTTTTAATATACAGATAATAAGAAACTTATAATGGAAGGTCACGTTTCAATAGCAAACAAAAAAGCTATAAGTAACAAAGAATAACAAAACTAGAAATGTATAGGCTTTACATAAAGAAAACTATAATTCCATAAAGGATCTAAAATAAAACTTGAGTACATGGAAAGACAAGATATGTTGTGAGATATGAAGAATCCATGATTAAGTTAGAAGATTCTTGGAAGACAGTAGAGTAGAAAGCACCAAGAATAAGTCTGTATACCCAGAGAATACTTACGCTGGTGGAATCTATCTCATACAACTATTTCGAAGCTCTCGAAGTATACTGAAAACCAACTTCAAGAAAAAGACCTGGACAGTAAGGTAAATTGTGGCTGATTTCAGTCAATTTCAGTTATTTGCTCAGCAGCAGCTACCCACCCCACCCCACTCTCACTCCCACAGGCAGGCAACTGTGCAGGTGTTTGTGGAGCAGCTTATACATAGCTGTGGGAGTTGGAGTGGGCAATAAGGACCCCGTCCTCCAAATATCAGGAATAGGTGTCCTGACTGTTGACTGCTACTTCTGATCATGAAGATACAGATGCAGGGGCTAGCAGCCACTGTGGTTGTACCTCCATCCACTGATGCAAGTCCCTCCCCCTCTAGCTGAGGTAACTTCCAGGGGACTTAAAGGCTGGTGCTTTCCCCAACCCTCTTCATTTTTGTCCTTTTCCTTTTTTGTGGAGCCAGACATTAAGGACTGAGATATTCAAAAGCAACTGCATATGTAAGGGAAAACAGAAATTCACTATAGTAGTCCACCTTTATCCACAGGGAATATGCTCCCAGA
Source organism: Theropithecus gelada (assembly GCF_003255815.1). Classification (NCBI taxonomy): domain Eukaryota; kingdom Metazoa; phylum Chordata; class Mammalia; order Primates; family Cercopithecidae; genus Theropithecus; species Theropithecus gelada. Next base: position 105,905,303 of record NC_037670.1, read on the forward strand.
ACCCCAGTGGATGCCTGATTGGATGCCTGAAACCGCATATAGTACTGAACCTTACACATACTGTTTTTTCCTAAATATACACACCTATGAGAAAGTCTAATTTGTAAATTAGGCACAATAAGATATTAACAAACAAAAAAAATTATGACAACATGCCAGCATCACTATTCTTGTGCTGTGACGTCATTATGTAAAATAAAGGTTAACTTTATTGAACCTTTGTTTTAACTTTGTTGAACTGAACACAAGCACTGCAATACCACGAGAGTGAATCCAATAATCAACATAGCTGCTAAGTGACTATCAGGTAGGTAACATATACAATGTGCATATGATGGACAAAGGGATAATTCATGTCCCAAGCAGGTTGGAACAATATTTCATCATGCTACTCAGAACAGCACGTAATTTAAAACTTATGAACTGTTTATTTCTGAAGTTTTCCATTTAATATTTTTGGACCACTGTTGACCATAACTGAAACTTCAGAAAGTAAAACCAGGGATAAAGAGGGACTATTGTATTACATATCTAGCTTACGGCACAGGCACAGAAAAGACCTGAAAATACCTTAATTTTATGAAATCTCAGACTGATCTTTGGCAAAGAGACTGCAACAATTTAATTTAAAAAAAAAAAAAAAGCAAACCCTGGGGAAGGGATACTACCTAATTTCCAGAATTACCACATTAAATTAAATTTAAGCATCCAGTTTTCAACAAAAAAGTCACAAGGTATATAAAGAAACAGAAAAATATGGTCCACTAAAAGAAAGAAAGAAAACTAACAAATTGTCCCTGAGAAAGACCTGATAGTAGATCTGTTAAACATCTGTTAAACAAAGACTATAAAACAACTTTCTGAAAAATGCTCAAAGAACTAAAGGAAAATGTGGACCAAGTTAAGAAAATGATGTATGAACAAAATGGAAATATGAATAAAGACATGGAAAATCTGAGCCAGGCACAGTGGTGCACAACTACAGTCCCAGCTACTCAGGAAGCTGAGATGGGAGGATTGCTTGAGCCCAGGAGTTTTAGCCCAGCCCGGGCAACAGAGTGAGACCTCAAAAAAAAAAAAAAAAATAATAATAATAATAATAAGCAAGACAGTAAGAGAAACACAGAGAATGAAAACCTAAAAAGATACACACAAAAAATTCTGAAGCTGAAAAGTACAATAAATTAAATTAAAAATCCACTAGTGAGATTGAAAGGCAGATTTGGACAGGAAGAAAAAAGTAATCAGTGAACTTGAAGAGAGAACAACTGAAATTACTGAGTCTTAGGAAAAGAAAGAAAAAAGACTAAAGAAATGTGAAGGTCTTCAATAGCAAAGACTTGGAATCAACCCAAATGTCCATCAGTGACAGACTGGATTAAGAAAATGTGGCACATATACACCATGGAATACTATGCAGCCATAAAAAAGGATGAGTTTGTGTCCTTTGTAGGGACATGGATGCAGCTGGAAACCATCACTCTTAGCAAACTATCACAAGAACAGAAAACCAAACACCGCATGTTCTCACTCATAGGTGGGAACTGAACAATGAGATCACTTGGACTCGGGAAGGGGAACATCACACACTGGGGCCTATCATGGGGAGGGGGAAGGGGGGAGTTTATTGCATTGGGAGTTATACCTGATGTAAATGACGAGTTGATGGGTGCTGACAAGTTGATGAGTGCAGCACACCAACATGGCACAAGTATACATATGTAACAAACCTGCACGTTATGCACATGTACCCTAGAACTTAAAGTATAAGAATAATAATAATAAATAATAAATAATAAATAAATAAATAAAATAAATAAAAGAAATGTGAAGGTCTTAAGGGAGTTGTGACACCATCAAGTAGGCCTACATACATACTGTCATAGTCCCAGGTAAGGCAGAGAGAAAAAATGTTTGAAGAAACAATGGTCGAAAATCCCAATTTTAATAAAAGACATGGATACAAACATGTAAGAAGCTGAAAAAGACTCCAAGTAGAATCACTTCAAAGAAACTCACAGCAAAACATATTATAATGAAACCACCAAAAGGCAAACAGAAAATCCTGAAAGCTGAAAGAATGAAGTAACTAATCACACATGAGCAGTCTTCAATAAAATTATCAGATTTCTCATCAGACACTTTGGAGGGCAGAAAGCATAGGCCAATATATTTAAGATAATAAAACAAACAAACAAACAAAAATGTCAACCATGAATCCTACATCCAGAAAAACCGTCCTTTAAAAGAAAAGCTGAGACATTCTTTTATTTTTTGAGACGGAGTTTCACTCTTATTGCCTAGGCTGGAGTGCAATGGTGTGATCTTGGCTCAACGCAACCTCTGCCTCCTGGGTTCACGCGATTCTCCTGCCTCAGCCTCCCAAGTAGCTGGGATTACAGGCATGCACCACCACACCCAGCTAATTTTTTTTGTATTTTTAGTAGAGACAGGGTTTCTCCATGTTGGTCAGGCTGGCCCTGACTCCCGACCTCAGGTGATCTGCCTGCCTCAGCCTCTCAAGACATTCTTAAATAAAACATTCTCAAGTAAAAAGCTGAGAGAGTTTATTACCAAAACACCTGCTCTGTAGAGCAAAATTCTCCAGGTTGAAACACAAGAATACAGTGACAGTAAATACCTAGGCAATTATAAATGCTAGTATTATTGTAACTTTGGTTTATAACGCCACATTTTGTTTTCTACATAACTTGAGACTAGCACATTAAAAATTAGGTTATATTTTTGACACACAATGTATAAAGATATAATTCTGCAACATCAACAAGAAGTGGGGAAGGAATTGTAAAGAAGCATAATGTTTTTATGTTACTAAAATTAAGCTAGTATAAATATTGTAATGTTTAAATATTAAGTGTAATCATCACGGTAACCAAAGAAAATAGCTAATAGAATACATACAAAAAGAAATGAGACAGTAATGCAGGAAATGAAGAAAATAGCTATAAAGCATATAGAAAAAAAAAAAAGGCAAAATGACAGAAGTTCCTCCTTATGATTTTAAATATAAATGGTTAAACTCTATAATCAAAAGGCAGAGATTGGCAGAATGGATAAATAACATCCAACTACATGCTGTCTACAAAAGGCTCACTTTAGGCCCAAAGACACAAAGAGGGTGAAAGTGAAGGCATGGAAAAAAGATATTCCATTCATACAAGAACCAAGAGAACAGAAGTGCCATACTAATATCAGACAAAATTGACTTTAAATCAAAAAAGGTTACAAAAGACAAGAAGGACATTATATATTAATAAAAGATTCAATACAGCAAAAGATATAATAATTATAACTGACCCTTGAACAACATGGGTCTGAACTCTATAGGTCCATTTATATGTGCATCATCTTCTACCTCTGCCACCTAGGAGACATCAAGACCAATCCTTCCTTTCCTCAACCCAATGTGAAGATGACAAGAATGAAGGCGTTCATGATTATCTACTTCCACTTAATGAACTGTAAATAAATTTTCTCTCCTTTATAATTTTCTTAATAACACATTATTTTCTGTAGTTTATTATAAGAACATAGTATATAATACATACATAAAATGTGTTAACTGTTTACATTATCAATAAGACTTCCAATGGTAGTCTATTAGTAAACTTTAGAAAAGTCAAAAATTATACGCAGATTTCTGTGTGGGGGGATAGCATCCCTAACCCCTGCATCATTAAGGGGTCAGCTATATAAACATTTACATACCTAATAAAGGCCACTGAGATATATTAACCAAAGGTGAAAAAAATGAGAGGAGAAATAGTTCTATGACAATAGCTGAAGACTTCAGTACCCTACTCTCAATAATTAACAGAACCACACAGAAAGGAGAACCTGAACAACACAATAAACCAACTTGGTCTAACAGACATAGACTGAACGTTCTGCCTAACAATAACCAAATACATACTGTTCTCAAGTACACGTGGGATATTTCCCAGGATAGGCCAGGTTAGGCCACAAATAGTCTTAATAGATTTTTAAAAGACAGATATCATACAAAGTATCTTCTCTGAACACAATACAATGAAGTTAGAAATCAATAAAAGAAGGAAAACGGAAAATTCACAAACGTGTGGAAATCAAACCACCAATGGGGCGAAGAATAAATCACAAGGGTAATCAGAAAATACTTAGAGACAAACAAAAAACACAACATAAGAAAATTTATGGGACACAGATAAAGCAGTGTTAAGAGACAACTTTATAGTTATTAACACTTACGTGAAACAAAAAGGAAGTTCTCAATTCAAGAACCTGTTAGGCAGGAACCTAGACCCAACATGGCGGTATCACCCGATATGGCAGGTCCTTTGTTAGGACTTCCCACCCTTCACTTCCTGCTAAGACTTTCAGCACGTGAAGAAAGCCCGTGCCCACCAAAAACCCCCCGCTCTGCGCAAACTCCTGGACATGTCATTCCTCAGAAATCGAAACCTAACTCAAGAAACCGAAGCCCACAGACCCCGACTCCTCGCCCTATAAAAGGCCCCTGATACTTGCCCCGCGCGCGACTTCCTCGGCCCTCCTTCTAGAGGACCGGTGAACCTCGCCCGCGAGCCCAATAAAGGGTACCTCTGTTTTCATCTGCCTCATGTCTTCTTGCTCGGCTCCCCATTACATTACATTGGTGCCGAAACCTGGGAGGAGACCCCTCCCTGAACCCCTGCCAGTTCGGTCAGGCTCTCCTCTCCCCAAGCCAGGACCTCCTCTCCGAGCCGGGAGCTGTTTCACCAAATCCAAGACTCAATTTGATCACTGCTGGGTAAGTTTTCCCCCGTCCTGCAGGTTCCGGGAGTCCCTGCCCAAAAACGCAGCCGCGTTGTGACCTCAGCACCAGGGACTAGGAGATGTCCAACCTCCCCATAGGCCACCATATCCCACACTCCATATGGCAGTGGGAGGACACTCCCGTTGACTCTGGACTGCCCGCCTCAGGATCATGGGGGCTGCCCAGTCCAAACCAGACCCAAAATCCCCTCTGGGGTGCCTCTTGGCTAATTTCCAGACGTTAGGTCTCAGCCAAGACCTAAAACGAAAGCGGCTTATTTTCTTCTGCACAGTGGCATGCCCGCAGTATAAATTAGATAATCAGTCTCAGCGGCCTGCAGAAGGCACTCTAGACTTTAACATTCTCACAGACCTGACCAACATCTGCAAGAGACTAGGCAAATGGTCCGAGGTACCCTACTTTCAGGCTTTTTGGGACTTGCGCTCTTGCCCAGACCTCTGTGCCCGACGTCCGTTGGCCCAGGTCTTGTTCGCAAAATCTACTCCGTCAAGCAAGGAGCAAGATGATTCCTCCTCTTTCTTTGAGCCCCCTGATACTCGTTCCTTGGCCCTTCTTCAGTCCTCTGCTCAACCTCCCCCTTACTCTGACCCGTCGTTGTCTCCATCCTCGTCGGCGCCACCCCTTCTGTCCACTCCTCCTGTGTCCCCACCAAACCTGATGGATCCTGTCTCTCCTACCTCCTCCTCCTCCTTGCCTGTCTCAGCCCATACGCCGTCCAGGACCGACCTCCTGTGCCCCTTGCAGGAAGTGGCAGGCACCGAAGGAGTGGTCCAGGTCCATGTGCCATTTTCGCTGGCAGACCTAAGACTGAAGAGCATGTAGGCTCTCGGCCAACCCGACTCTGTATATCAAAGAGTTCAGATACCTATGCCAGGTGTATCCCTCACCTGGCACGATCTGCATGTCATTATGACCTCAACCCTGTCCCCTGAGGAACGGGAATGTATCCTAGCGGCAGCCAGGCAGCACACTGACCAGGTTCATTTAACTGACCCCGCCATGCCAGTCGGCACCGAGGTGGTGCCCTCGGCCAAGCCCGGCTGGGAGTACCAGGTTGGGCAGGCAGGCCACCACCGCCAAGACATGATGGTCCAGTGCCTTCTTGCTGGCATGCAGGCAGCCTCCAATAAGTCGGTCAACTTTGATAAATTAAAGGAGGTAGTCTAAGGCTCAGATGAGAATCCAGCTGTTTTTCTTAACCAACTGACTGAGGCACTCATTCAGTACACCCGCCTTGACCCTGCCTCCCTAGAAGGAGGAACTCTCTTGGCTACGTACTTTATTTCTCAGCTGGCTCCGGATATCTGGAAAAAGTTTAAAAAGGTGGAGGACGGCCCTCAAACTCCCATCCAGGATTTAGTCAAACTGGCCTTCAAGGTCTACAACTCCAGGGAGGAAGCAGCTGAGGCCCAGCAACAGGCCAGGCTAAAACAGAAGGTACAACTCCAAACCCAGGCCTTGGTAGCAGCCCTGAGGCCGGGGGGCTCCAGGAGCTCTCAGAGAGGAGGTACTCCCCGAGCGCCACCTGGTGCCTGCTTCAAGTGCGGCAATGAAGGTCACTGGGCCAAGCAGTGCCCCAACCCTAAGGAGCCAACTCGCCCCTGTCCAAGCTGCTGGCAGATGGACCATTGGAAGTCAGACTGCCCCAACCTGAGGACGGTCGCTACGCCTCCATGTGACGACCCTCCTCCAGGTACTGGAGGCGTCTTCCAGCTCTTCGACACCGACGAAGATTGAAGAGGCTCAGACTCGGGAACCCCTCTTACTTTCGCTGAGCCCAGGTAGCGGTTAAGTCCATATCCTTCCTTATGGACATGGGGGCTACCTACTCTGTTTTGCCTTCCTTCAGTGGCCCCAGCCATCCTCCCGCTGTCACGTTCATGGGAATTGATGGCACTCCCTCCACCTACCGCCAGACTCCTCCTCTGTCTTGCTGCCTGGATGGCTCCCTCTTCTCGCACTCATTTCTTACCATTCCTTCGTGCCCAGTCCCCTTGTTAGGACGACACCTCCTCTCTAAGCTAGGGGCCTCAGTTCACTTCCGGCCCAACCCCTCCCCGCACCTTGCGTTCTTCTTTCCCCTCCTCTTGCCTGATAACCCCGCCGGGCTGACCCCTACTCCCGTTTCCAGTACCCATTAACCCTAAGGTGTGGGACACCTCCATCCCCATCATTGCCCAGCACCATACTCCAGTCTGCATCCAGCTGAAAGATCCCTCCAAGTTTCCCTCTAGACCCCAGTTCCCTATCTCCCTTGAACACCGACAGGGACTAAAACCCATCATCACGCGCCTGTTCCAGCAGCACATTCTAGCCCTGCCAACTCACCATGCAATACTCCTATCCTGCCTGTATGGAAAAGCTCCGCAGGCTACCGCCTCATGCAGGATCTACGCCTCATCAATGAGGTAGTAGTCCCCACCTTTCCAGTTGTTCCTAACCCATATACACTTCTCTCACGCATTCCCTCTCACACATTCCCCCTGATACCACTCATTTTACTGTCCTTGACCTAAAGGATGCCTTCTTCACTATTCCCCTACACCCCGACTGTCACTTTGTTTGTCTTTACGTGGGAAGATCCAGACACTCATATTTCTTCCCAGCTGACTTGGACTGTTCTGCCTCAGGGTTCCGAGATAGCCCCCATTTTTTCGGACAGGCACTGACACAGGATGTTAGCCTCTGTCCCCTCACTCACAGCACACTATTGCAATATGTAGATGACTCATTGCTATGTAGTCCCTCCTGGGAGAACTCCCTTGCAGATACTGCTACACTTTTAAATTTTCTTGGCAACCGACGTTATCAGGTTACCCCAGCCAAGGCTGAGCTTTGCACCCCTTCTGTCACCTACCTAGGCATACTCCTCACACCCACTACGAAAAGCCTCACGGCGGATAGAATAAGCCTTATTGAAACTCTTCAGCCTCCTCAGGATGCGGAAGAGATCTTGTCCTTCCTGGGACTGGTAGGGTATTTCAGGCATTGGATTTCCAACTTCAGGGTCCTAGCCAAGCCCCTCTACCAGGCTGCCAAGGAAGCGCCCACCGGACCGCTGTCCGACCCGTCATTGGTTGCCAACTCTTTCAAGAAGCTTCAGGACTGTCTCCTTTCTGCCCCCGTTCTCTCTCTCTCCCCAACCCCCTTCAGCCTTTTCATCTATTCACCGAGCGTCAAAAGGTAGCTACTGGCCTCCTAGCCCAGCCGGTTGGATCCACATACCAGGCTGTGGCCTATCTCTCCAAGCAGTTAGACCCCACAGTCCAGGGCTGGCAACCTTGTCTGTGAGCCCTGGCAGCTGCCACAGAACTTACCAAGGAGGCCCTCAAGCTCACCCTAGGACATCCTCTTACTGTCTGCTCTTCTCACTGACTGTCAGATCTCATCACACACAAGTGTCTCAGCCACCTCACCCCGTCCCGGCTTCAACAGTTCCACCTGCTATTCATCGAAAATCCTCACATCACCCTCACCACCTCACCTCCTCTAAACCCTGCTACCCTCTTGCCCACTCCAGGGTGCGATTCCACCCCTGCACATTCCTGCCCGGAGGTTCTCACCACCTTGCTGCCCGCCTGCCTCGGTCTTTCCGAACAGCCATTAGAACACCCGGACCGTACCCTGTTCATGGATGGGAGTTCTGTCTTAACCCCCGATGGCCGCCGGCAAGTGGCATACGCTGTCGTAACAGCAACCCAGACGGTCGAAACCAGGCCCTTGCCTTTAGGCACCACCACCCAGAAGGCTGAACTCACTGCCCTTACTCGTGCCTTACTTCTCTCCGAAGGGCAGAGGGTTAATATCTACACAGACTCCAAATATGCCTACCTTATTGCACACACCCACTCCCTTCTCTGGCAAGAGCGTGGGTTCCTTAGCACCAAAAGGACGCCAGTAGTCAATGGACCACTTACAAAGAGGTTGCTTGATGCTCTCCAGGCCCCCAAGGAGGTAGCCATCATCCACTGTAAAAGCCACCAGCATTCTAAGGACCCTGTGTCGCAGGGTAACAACCTAGCTGATCCCACTGCACGGGCCACCACCCTCACATCCTCCCCTACCCCAGCGCCTTTACTTTCTTTCCCCCACATATTCCCCCGACTACTCTCCCCAGGAACTTCAAACCCTGATGGCCCATCCCAGTGCTACCCAGAGCAAGGATGGGTGGGTGTTCATTGACAGCCAAGTAGCGCTCCCTCAGACTCAGGCAGTGCATATATTGACCAACATACACCGCTCTCTCCACATAGGGCCTAAGGCTATGTATAACTTCCTGGAACCCACCCTTCACCTCCCCTCACTGCAGGCCCAAATTAGAAAGGTACATCAGCAGTGTGCCACCTGTTCAGCTGCTAACCCCCAAGGTAGGCTCAGGCACCCAGGGCCCACTCATCAGCTAAGGGGTCACCAGCCAGGGGAAGATTGGCAACTTGATTTTACCCACATGCCCTGCCATAAAAAATTTCACTACCTGCTCATCCTGGTTGATACCTTTTCAGGATGGATCGAGGCTTTCCCCACCACCCGGGAAACTGCAGAGGTCGCGGCAACCACTCTCCTAGAGCACATCATCCCCAGGTTTGGTCTCCCCCGAACCATCCAATCGGACAATGGTCCGGCCTTCATTTCTAAACTCACCCAGCAGGTGGCGGCCACACTCCAGATTACCTGGAAGCTCCACATTCCCTACCATCCACAGTCATCTGGAAAGGTAGAAAGCGCAAACGGTCTCCTTAAACATGTGACCAAACTCAATCTAAAAACCTGCCTCTCGTGGGTGACTCTCCTTCCCTTGGCTCTCACTCGTCTTAGGGCAGCTCCACGGGCCCCCACAGGGCTCAGCCCTTTTGAGCTGCTGTACGGACGCCCATTCCTCTTCCAGGAGCTGCCGGCCCTCTCCCCTCCCTTAGGCTCCTACCTCCCTTACTTAACCCTTCTTCGTGAGCTTCTGAGAAAACACACAGACCGGTGTCTCCCTGCATCCGCTTCCCCAACGCTCGAGAATCCTGCCATCGTAGCACCTGGAGACCTGGTCCTGGTCAAGCAGCTGCAACCCCAAGCCTTATCTCCATGATGGGAAGGATCATACACCGTAATCCTCACCACTCCCACCGCTGCCAAGCTTCTTGGTCTTTCCTCCTGGTATCACCTGTCCCAGCTGAAAAAGCCACCCACCCAACATGATTCCAATTGGACCACTCAGGTTGTTACCCCTACCAAGTTACGACTCACATGCACAGGTAACGACCCTCTGCCTAACCTTCCTTGGCCATCTAGTCCTCCCAGGTCTAGGTAAGACTCCTGCCCAAACTACCCCTACCGATCCATTCCGATGGAGGTTCTACCTTACCGAGACCTGGACCAGGGAGATCGCATGAGCTCCCTCGCTATAGCCACAGTAGACTGCCAGCCTCAAGGGTGCCAAAGCCAAGTAACCTTTAATATCTCCTCCTTCCAGAGTATGCCCCAGAAGTACCCCCCTCCATACCCAGTCATTTCTTTCACATATGATCAGACGAACGATGCCTGTCGATTCACTTGGGTTGAAACCAATGGAGGCTGCCCTTATTGCTACTGCAACATGCACAAGACCATTCTGGACACCAAAGAAATCCTCTGGCAGCAGCCCACTTCCTCTGTGCGACTGACTAGGAGTGACAAGTATGACAAGTCTACATTCTTTCTCACCATCCCTGACCCTTGGGACTTGAGGTGGGTGTTGGGGGTTGAGGCCTGCCTTTACCAAGGCATCCATGACTCTTATCCCGTGGCCCGACTCAGGATCTGTAGGGCCCACATTAGGGTTGTAAGCAGCCTTGTCAGCCTGGCCTCTGACATCAAACAACAGGAGAAAGCCATCTCAGCTATAGCCGACCCAGGCAGCAATCCCCAGGGCAGCAGCAACCCTTTTTCCTAGCTAACCTTAGTCAGGGAAGGGGCTCAAGTAGTACAAACGGCCAAGGTACACAACATCTCTCATTGTTTCCTGTGTGCAGCCTTGAATAAGCCCCCACTGGTTGCGGTACCCTTACCCAGCCCTTTTAACTCCTCTAACCTAACCCCCTCCTTTCCCCTTTCCGGCCGAACCCTGGGAGAGGTCCCCTTGTTCCAAGACCCGCTTAGGCAACAACTCCCCTTTTGCTACTCCACCCCGAATGCTTCCTGGTGCAACCAGACCGGATCTGCACCTCCAAATCTAACCACCCCTCCAGGTGGGTATTTTTGGTGCAATTCCACCCTATCAAAAACCCTCCATGCTCCCAACACTACCCTATGCATTCCCATCTCCCTAGTCCCCAGCCTTACCCTTTACAGTGAGGCTGAGCTATCCTCCCTCCTGCCCTCTGCCCGCCCTCGCCAGTCAAGGGCAGTATTCCTTCCATTGATGATCGGGGTCTCTTTAGCCTCATCCCTTGTAGCCTCCGGCCTAGGAACCAGGGCCCTAATTCATTCTGTCCAGGCTTCTCAGGACCTTTCAGCCCGATTACAGGTAGCAATCGAAGCTTCTGCAGAGTCCTTGGCTTCCCTCTAATGACAGATCACTTCAGTCGCCCAGGTGGCAGCCCAGAATCGGGCACTCAACCTCCTTACAGCCGATAAAGGCGGCACCAGCATGTTCCTCAATGAAGAATGTTGCTACTACATCAATGAGTCAGGACTAGTAGAAACCAATCTCCTCACTCTAGAAATGATTCAGGAAGGGCTCCACCAGAAAAACCTCGGACCAGGGCCCTCACTTGGGTGGTGGCAATCGTCTACAGCCGGCTGGGTCCTACCCTTTCTAAGCCCCTTACTAATCATTAGATTCTTGCTACTCATAGCTCCCTGTGTCATCCGCTTTGTCCAGGACCGCATAAAGGAAGTCTTGCAGGTCACTGTCAATCAGATGCTACTCCACCCCTATACCTGAGTTCCAACCTCCGAAGAACCCCACAACGACCTATACCAGCAGGATGCAGCCAGATGAACACGTCGCCCCTTTTTCTTATTAGAAAGAGGTCAGAATGTTAGGCAGGAACCTAGACCCAACATGGCGGTATCACCCAATATGGCAGGTCCTTTGTTAGGACTTCCCACCCATCACTTTCTGCTAAGACTCTCAGCGCTCGAAAAAAGCCCACGCCCGCCAAAAAACCCCCGCTCTGTGCAAACTCCTGGACACGTCATTCCTCAGAAATCGAAACCTAACTTAGGAAACCGAAACCTACAGACTCCGCCTACCTTGTCCTATAAAAGACCCCTGATACCTGCCCCGCGCGCGACTTCCTTGGCCCTCCTCCTAGAGGGCCGGTGAACCTCGCCCGCAAGCCCAATAAAGGCTACCTCTGTTTTCATCTGCCTCGTGTCTTCTTGCTCGGCTCCCCATTACATTACAGAACCTATTTTTACAACCAAAAACTAGAAAAAGAACAAACTAAACCCAAAGCTAGCAGAAGAAATAAAACAAGAACAGAGATAAACAAAATGGAAAATAGGAAAGCAACATGGAAAAATAAATGAAACTAAAAGGTTCTTCAAAAAGGAACAAAACTGATAAATCTCTAGCTAAACTAAGAAAAAAAAAGACTCAAATTACTGAAATCAGAAACGAAACTAAGGCATTGCTACCAGTTTTACAGAAATACAAAAGATTGTAAGAGGATACTATGAACAACTGAATGCCAACAACTACATGACCTAGATGAGGAAAAACTGTTAGAAACACTAAACTTACTGAACCAGAATCAAAAACAAACAGAAAACCTGAAAATCCTACATTAGTAAGGAGATAGAATCAGTAATCAAAAACCTCCCAACAAAGAAAACCCCCAGACATGATGGCTTCACTGGTGAACTCTACTTAACATCTGAAAAAGAACTAAAACCAAGCCTTCTCAAATTAAAACAAACAAACAAACAAAAACAAACAAACAAAAAAAAACAGAAGAGGAGGGAACACTTCCTGACTCATTCTGTGAGGCCAGCATTACCCTGATACCAAAGCCAGACAAAGACACTACAAGAAAACCACAAACCAACAAAGGATGGTAGAAACCAGGAAGGGGAAGGGAGATGTGTTAAAGGATGCAGAGAGAGAGAGATGAGTTAAAGGATGCAGAATTACAGCTAATGATAAAAGCTGGAGCAATAAGCTACTGTACTCTATAGTACTGTAGGATGACTATAATTAACAATAATATATAGTTTCAAACAGCTAGGAGGATACTGAATGTTCTTAACACAAAGAAGTGTTTGAGATGATAGATATGCTAATTACCCTGATACATTATATGTACTGTAACATTGCTATATACTCCAAAAATATGTACAATGACTGTGTCAATTAAAATTATTTTTAGAAAAAGAAATGAGAGCAACCTAAAAAGAGAAAAAAAAACAAACTACAAACCAGTATCCATTATTAACAGTGATGTAAAAATTCTCAACAAAATACTAGCAAACTGAATTCAGCAGCATATTAAAAGATTATATACCATGACCAAGTGGGATTTATCCTGAAATGCAAGGATGATTTTACATATGGAAATCAATCAAGGCAATACACCCCATTAACAGAATTCAGGAGGAAAAAATAAAACCCTACAAGGTCATCTCAACTGATGGAGAAAAAGCATCTGACAAAATTCAATATCCTTTCATGATATAAACACTCAACAAACTAGGAAATGAAGGAAACTACTTCAACATAATAAAAGCCATATATGAGAAACTCACAGTGAACATCATACACAATGGTAAAGGACTAAAAGCTTTTCCTCTAAGATCTAATGGTAAGGGACTCAAAGCTTTTCCTTTAAGATCCACAACAAGGCAAGAATGTCTGATTTCATCACTTCTATTCAACATACTACTCGAAGTTCTACTCAGAGCAATTAGGAAAGGAAAAGAAACAAAAGACATCCAAATCGGAAAGAAAAAGTAAAATTATGTTCTTACAGATGATATGATCGTATATGCAGGGAACCCTAAAGATTCCAAGAAAAAAAAAAAACCTGTTAGAACTAATAAATCAATTTAGCAAAGAAGAAGCAGGATACAAAGTCAACACAAAAACAAGTTACATTTTTACACACTAGAACATTTCTTGAAATAATTATTCCATTTACAATAGCATAAAAAAGAAACCTTAGGAATTAACCAAGACAGTGAAAGAGCTGTACAACAAAAACTACAAAACACTGCTGTGAGAAATTAAAGAATACATAATTAGAAAGACATTACACGTTCATCAATTGGAAAACTTAATATTGTTAAAATATCAATACTATCCAAAGAGACCTACAGATTCAATGCAGTTCCTTCTGAAATCCCAACGTTTTCTGCAGAAATAGAAAAATCCATTCTAAAATTCACACAGAATATTAAGGGACCCCGAATAGTCAGTTTTGAAAAAGAGGTACAAAGCTAGAAAACTCATACTTACTGATTTCAAGACTTACTACAAAGCTACATTGATCAAAATAGTGTGGTACTGGCATGAAAACAGACATACAGAACAATGAAATAAAGACTTCACAGGAAAAAAAAGGCATCTGACTTTATGGTCAAAGGATTTTTGGGAAGGGAGCCAAGACCAGGCTTACAGTCTGGGGCAGCTTCTCAATCCTGCTCAGCAGCTGCCTGGAAATTAACTCAGTGCCGCTGGAAGGGGCACCTCGGGAGTGGTACTGGCCTTTCGGGCTTTGTGGGAGCTGGGTGAGGCCTGTTACTGTCGGCTTTCCCCCACTTCCCTGGTGACCTGTATGATGCTGTAGAGGCAGCCATAATCCCCTTGGGAACATAACTTCATTGGCATAAGAACCACACTTCCATCTCCCACAGCAGCCACAGCAAACCCCACCCAAGGAGAGTCTCAGCTCAGAAACGCCTAATCCAGCCCCAACCTGATGGTCTTTCTCTACCCACCCTGGTAGTCTAAGATAAAAGGATATAATCTCCTGGGAGCTCTATGGCCCCACCCACCACCTGAGAAACCCAAATACCTATCCTGGTGACCTGAGCGCAAGCTTGCATCCTCTTTATACTACCACAGCTGATTCTCTCTTGAAAGTGCCACCTCCTGGCTGGAGGCCAACCAACACAAAAACAGCACACTAAATGAAACTATAACCAAAGACTCTCACAGAGTCCACTTCACTCCTCTGCTATCTCCCCAAGGAAGAAGAGAAATCTAAAAGTTTGGAAAACATATTGAGGGAATAATTAAGGAAAACTTTCCTGACGTTGCTAGAGATCTAGACATAAAAATAAAGCAAGCTCAAAGAACACCCAGAAATTCATTGCAAAAAGACCATCACCTACGCACATAGTCATCAGGTTATCTAAAGTCAAGACAAAGTAAAGAATCTTAAGAGCTGCCAGGCAAAAGAATCAGGTAACCTAAAAAGGAAAACCCATCAGATTAACAGCAGATTTCTCAGCAAAAACCCTACAAACTAGAAGGAATGTGGGTCCTATCTTTAGCTTCCTTAAACAAAACAATTACCAGCCAAGAATTTGTATCCAGTAAGAGTAAGGTTCATAAATAAAGGAAACATAGAGTCTTTTTTAGACAAACAAATGTTGAGAGAATTCACTACTACCAAGCCAGCAAGAACTGCTAAAAGGAGCTCTAAATCTTGAAACAAAACCTTAAATAGACCAAAATAGAACCTCCTTAAGGCATAAATCTTACAGGACCTGTAAAACAGTAACACATTAAAAAAAAACAAAACAAAAAAAAACAAGTTATTCAGCCAACAACTAGCACAATGAATAGAACAGTACATTGCTTCTCAGTACTAACGCTGAATGTACATGGCATAAATGCTCTACTTAAATGATACAGAATGGCAGAATGGACAAGAATTCACCAACCAAGTATCCGCTGCCTTTAAGAAACTCATCTGACACATAAAGGACTCAAACAAACTTAAGGTAAAGTGGTGGAAAAAGATAATCTATGCCAAAGAAGGCCGAATAGGAACAGCTCCAGTCTGCAGCTCCCAGCATGAGCGACACAGAAGACAGCTGACTTCTGCATTTCCAACTGAGGTACCACGCCAATCTCACTAGGGCTTGTCAGACAGTGGGTGCAGCCCACGGAGCAGGGCAGGGCATCGCCTCACCCGGGAAGTGCAAAGGGTTGGGGAATTCCCTTTCCTAGCAAAGGGACGCCATGACAGATGGTACCTGGAAATTGAGGACACTCCCACCCTAACACTGCGCTTTTCCAATGGCCTTAGCAAACGGCACACCAGGATATTATTTCTCACGCCTGGCTCAAAGGGTCCCATGGCCATGGAGCCTCGCTCACTGCTAGCACAGCAGTCTGAGATCAAACTGAAAGACTCAGTGAGGCTGGGGTAGGGGCATCCGCCATTTAGGAGGATTGACTAGGTAAACAAAGCAGCTGGGAAGCTTGAACTGGGTGGAGCCCATCACAGCTCAGCAAGGCCTGCCTGCCTCTGTAGACTCCACCTCTGGTAGCAGGGCATAGCTGAACAAACGGCAGCAGAAACTTCTGCAGACTTAAAAATCCCTGACAGCTTTGAAGAGAGTAGTGGTTCTCCAAACATGGAGTCTGAGATCTGAGAAGGGACAGACTGCCTCCTCAAGTGGGTCCCTGACCCCCAAGTAGCCTAACTGGGAGACACCTCCCAGTAGGGGCTGGCTGACAAATCATACAGCTGGGTGCCCCTCTGAAAGAAACAAAGCTTCCGGATCAGGTAGTAACATCTGCCCTTCTGCAATATTTGCTGTTCTGCAGCCTCCACTGGTGATACCCTGGCTAACAGGGTCTGGAGTGGACCTACAGCAAACTCCAACAGACCTGCAACTGAGGGTCCTGACTGTTAGAAAGGAAAACTAACAAACAGGACATCCACATCAAAACCCCACCTGTATATCACCATCATCAAACAACAAAGGGAGATAAAACCACAAAGATGGGGAGAAACCAGAGAAGAAAAGCTGAAAATTCTAAAAATGAGTGCCTTTCTCCTCCAAAGGAATGCAGCTCCTCGCCAGCAACGGAACAAAGCTGGACGGAGAATGACTTTGATGAGTTGACAAAAGAAAGCTTTAGACGATCGTTAATAACGAACTTCTCCAAGCTACAGGAAGATGTTTGAACCCATCGCAAAGAAGTTAAAAAGCTTGAAAAAAGATTAGACAAATGGCTAACTAGAATAAACAGTGTAGACAAGTCCTTAAATGACCTGATGGAGTGGAAAACCACGGCACGAGAACTACATGACGCATTCACAAGCTTCACAAGCTTCAGTAGCCAATTTGATCAAATGGAAGAAAGGGTATCAGTGACTGAAGATCAAATGAATGAAATGAAGCGAGAAGTTTAGAGAAAAAAAGAGTAAAAAGAACAAAGCCTCCAAGAAATATGGGACCATGTGAAAAGACCAAATCTACATCTGATTGGTGTAGCTTAAAGTGACAGGGAGAACAGAACCAAGTTGGAAAACACTCTTCAGGATACAATCCAGGAAAACCTCCCCAACCTAGCAAGGCAGGCCAACATTCAAATTCAGGAAATACACAGAACGCCACCAAGATACTCTTGGAGAAGAGAAACTCCAAGACACATAATTGTCAGATTCACCAAAGTTGAAATGGAGGAAAAAATGTTAAGGGCAGCCAGAGAGAAAAGTCGGGTTTCCCACAAAAGGAAGCCCATCAGACTAACAGCAGATCTCTCGGCAGAAACTCTACAGGCCAGAAAAGAGTGGGGGACAATATTCAACATTCTTAAAGAAAAGAATTTTCAACCCAGAATTCTATATCCAGCCAAACTAAGCTAAACAAGTGGAGAAGAAATAAACTCCTTTACAGATAAACAGATGTGGAGGGATTTTGTCACCACCAGGTCTGCCTTACAAGAGCTCCTGAAGGAAGCACTAAACATGGAAAGGAACAACCAGTACCAGCCACTGCAAAAACATGCCAAATTGTAAAGACTATCCATGCTAAAAAGCAACTGCATCAACTAACAAGCAAAATATCCAGTTAACATCATAATGACAGGATCAAATTCACACATAACAATATTAACCTTAAATGTAAATGGGCTAAATGCTGCAATTAAAAGACACAGACTGGTAAACTGGATAAAGAGTCAAGACCCATCAGTTTGCTGTATTCAGGAGACCCATCTCATGTGCAGACACACACATAGGCTCAAAATACAGGGACGGAGGAAGATCTACCAAGCAAATGGAAAACAAAACAAAACAAAAAGCATGGGTTGCAATCCTAGTCTCTGATAAAACAGACTTTAAACCAACAAACATCAAAAGACATAAAGAAGGCCATGACATAATAGTAAAGGGATCAATTCAACCAGAAGAGCTAACTATCCTAAATACATATGCACCCAATACAACAGCACCCAGATTCAAAAAGCAAGTCCTTAGAGACCTACAAAGAGACTAAGACTCCCACACAATAATAATGGGAGACTTTAACACTCCACTGCCTCCACTGTCAACATTAGACAGATCAACGAGACAGAAAGTTAACAAGGATATCCAGGAATTGAACTCAACTCTGCACCAAGCGGACCTAATAGACATCTACAGAACTCTCCACCCAAAATCAACAGAATATACATTTTTCTCTCACACTTATTCCAAAATGGATCACATAGTTGGAAGTAAAGCACTCCTCAGCAAATGTACAAGAACAGAAATTATAACAAACTGTCTCTCAGATCACAGTGCAATCAAACCAGAACTCAGGATTAAGAAACTCACTCAAAACCGCACAACTACATGGAAACTGAAAAACCTGCTCCTGAATGACTACTGGTTACATAACGAAATGAAGGCAGAAAGAAAGATGTTCTTTGAAACCAATGAGAACAAAGATACAACATACCAGAATCTCTGGGACACATTTAAAGCAGTGTGTAGAAGGAAATTTATAGCACTAAATGCCCACAAGAGAAAGCAGGAAATATCTAAAATTGACACCCAAACATCACAACCAAAAGAACTAGAGAAGCAAGAGCAAACACATTCAGAGGCTAGCAGAAGGCAAGAAATAACTAAGATCAGACCAGAACTGAAGGACATACAGACACAAAAAACCCTTCAAAAAAATCAATGAATCCAGAAGCTGGTTTTGTGAAAAGATCAACAAAATGGATAGACCGCTAGCAAGACAAAAAAGAAAAAGAGAAAAGAATCAAATAGATGTAATAAAAAATGATAAAGGAGATATCACCACCAATCCCATAGAAATACAAACTACCATCAGAGAATACTACAAACACCTGTACGCAAATAAACTAGAAAATCTAGAAGAAATGGATAAATTCCTGGACACATACATTCTCCCAAGACTAAACCAGGAAGTTGCTGAATCCCTGAATAGACCAATAATAGGCTCTGAAATTGAGGCAATAATTAACAGCCTACCAACCAAAAAAAGTCCAGGACCAGAAGGATTTACAGCCGAATTCTACCAGAGGTAGAAAAAGGAGCTGGTTCTATTACTTCTGAAACTATTCCTATCAATAAAAAAAGAGGGAATCCTCCCTAATTCATTTTATGAGGCCAGCATCATCCTGATATCAAAGCCTGGCAGAGACACAACAAAGAAAGAGAATTTTAGACCAATATCCCTGATGAACATCGACGTGAAAATCCACAATAAAATACTGGCAAACTGAAGCCAGCAGCACACCAAAAAGCTTATCCACTATGATCAAGTTGGCTTCATCCCCGGGATGCAAGGCTGGTTCAACATACACAAATCAATAAACGTAATCCAGCATATAAACAGAACCAAAGGAAAAAACCACATGATTTTCTCAATAGACGCAGAAAAGGCCTTCGACAAAATTCAACAGCCCTTCATGCTAAAAACTCTCAATGAATTTGGTATTGATGGGAAGTGTCTCAAAATAATAAGAGCTCTTTATGACAAACCCACAGGCAATATCATACTGAATGGGCAAAATCTGGAAGCATTCCCTTTGAAAACCGGCATAAGACAGGGATGCCCTCTCTCACCACTCCTATTCAACATAGTGTTGGAAGTTCTGGCCAGGGCAATCAGGCAAGAGAAAGAAATAAAGGGTATTCAATTAGGAAAAAAGGAAGTCAAATTGTCCCTGTTTGCAGATGACATGATTGTATATTTAGAAAACCCTATCGTCTCAGCCCAATATGTCCTTAGGCTGATAAGCAACTTCAGCATAGTCTCAGGATACAAAATCAATGTGCAAAAATCACAAGCATTCCTATACACCAATAACAGACAAACAGAGAGCCAAATCATGAGTGAACTCCCATTCACAATTGCTTCAAAGAGAACAAAATGCCTAGAAATCCAACTTACAAGGGATGTGAAGGACCTCTTCAAGGAGAACTACAAACCACTGCTCAACGAACTAAAAGAGAACAGAAACAAATGGAAGAACATTCCATGCTTATGGATAGGAAGAATCAATATTGCGAAAATGCCCATATTTCCCAAGGTAATTTAGAGATTCAATGCCATCCCCATCAAGCTACCAATGACTTTCTTCACAGAATTGGAAAAAAACTACTTTAAAGTTCATATGGAACCAAAAAAGAGCCTGCATTGCCAAGACAATCCTAAGCCAAAAGAACAAAGCTGGAGACATCATGCTACCTGACTTCAAACTATACTACAAAGCTACAGTAACCAAAACAGCATGGTACTGGTACCAAAACAGAAATATAGACTAGTGGAAAGGAATAGAGCCCTCGGAAATAAAACCACACATCTACAACCATCTGATCTTCGACAAACCTGACAAAAACAAGAAATGGGGAAAGGCTTCCCTATTTAATAAATGGTGCTGGGAAAATTGGCTAGCCATATGTAGAAAGCTGAAATTGAATCCCTTCCCTACACCTTATACAAAAATTAATTCAAGATGGATTAAAGACTTAAATGTTAGATCTAAAACCATAAAAACCCTAGAAGAAAACCTAGGCAATACCATTCAGGACATAGGCATGGGCAACAACTTCATGACTAAAACACCAAGAGCAATGGCAACAAAATCCAAAATTGACAAATGGGATCTAATTAAAGAAAAGAGCTTCTGCACAGCAAAAGAAACTATCATCAGAGTGAATAGGCAACCTACAGAATGGGAGAAAATTTTTACAATCTACCCATCTGACAAAGGGCTAATATCCAGAATCTACAAAGAACTGAAACAAATTTACACGAAAAATCAAACAACCCCATCAAAAAGTGGGCAAAGGATATGAACAGACACTTCTCAAAAGAAGACATTTATGCAGCCAACAGACACATGAAAAAATGCTCACCATCACTGGTCATCAAAGAAATGCAAATCAAAACCACAATGAGATACCATCTCACACCAGTTACAATGATGATCATTAAAAAGTCAGGAAACAACAGATGCTAGAGAGGATGTGGAGAAACAGGAACACTTTTACACTGTTGGTGGGACTGTAAACTAGTTCAACCAACTGTGGAAGACAGTGTGGCGATTCCTCAAGGATCTAGAACTAGAAATACCATTTGACCTAGCCATCCCATTACTGGGCATATACTCTAAGGATTATAAATCACACTGCTATAAAGACACATGCACACGTATGTTTATTGCAGCACTATTTACAATAGCAAAGTGAATTGGAACCAACCAAATGTCCATCGATGATAGACTGGATTAAGAAAATGTGGCATATATACACCATGGAATACTATGCAGCCATAAAAAAGGATGAGTTCATGTCCTTTGTAGGGACATGGATAAAGCTCGAAACCATCATTCTCAGCAAACTATTTCAAGGAGAGAAACCCAAACACCGCACGTTCTCACTCATAGGTGGGAATTGAAAAATGAGAATACCTGGACACAGGGTGGGGAACATCACACACTGGGGCCTGTCGTGGGGTGGGTGGAGCAGGGAGGGACTGCATTAGGAGATATACCTAATGTAAATGACTGGTTAACGGGTGCAACACACCAACATGGCACATGTATACATATGAAACCTGCACGTTGTGCACATGTACCCTAGAACTTAAAGTATAATAATAAAAAATAAAATAAAATTTAAAACAACGACAACAATAAAAAGATATTCATTCCATGCCAATGGACACTGAAAGCAAGCAGGAGTAGCTATTTTTATATCAGACAAAACAGACTGGAAAGCAACAACAGTTAAAAAAGACAGAGACATTACATTATGACAAAAGGCCTTGTTCAACAGGAAAATATCACAATCCTAAATACATATGCACCTAACACTGGAGCTCCCTAATTTATAAAACAAGTACTGTTAGACTTTAGAAATTAGATAAACAGCAACACAATAATAGTGGCGGACTTTAATACTCCACTGACGGCACTAGACAAGTCATCAAGACAGAAAGTCAACAGAGAAACAATGGACTTAAACTATACCCCGGAACAAATTGACCTAACAGATATTCACAGAACATTTTGCCAACAACTACAGACTATACATTCTATTCACCAGCACATGGATCCTTCTCCCAGACAGACCACGACAGGACACAAAACAAGTCTCAACGAATTTAAGAAAATCGAAATTATAGCAAGTACTCTCTCACACTATAGTGGAATAAAATTGGAAATCAACTCCAAAAGGAACCCTCAAAACCATGCAAATACATGTAAATTAACCTACTGCTGAATGATCATTCGATCAACAATGAAATCAAGGTAGAAATTTAAAAATCCTTTGAACTGAATGATAAAAGTGACACAACATATAAAAACTTCTGTGATAAAGCAAAAGTGGTGCTAAGAGGAAAGTTCACAGCAATGAATGCCTATATCCAAAAAGTCTGAAAAAGCATAAATAGACGATCTAAGGTTACACCTTAAGTTACTAGAAAAACAAGAACAAACCAAACCCAAACCCAGAAGAAGAAACAACAAGGATCAGAACAGAACTAAATGAAATTGAGACAAAGAAAGAAAGAAACAAAAAACACAAAAGATAAATGAAACAGAAAGCTCGTTCTTTGAAAAAGATAAACAAAATCGATAGGCCATTAGTTAGATTAACCAAGCAAGAAGAGAGAAGATCCAAATAAGCTCTCTTAGAAATGAAATGGAGATATTACAACTGATACCACAGAAATACAAAAGATCATTCAAGGCTACTATGAACCCCTTTACGTGCACAAACTAGAAAATCTAGAGGAAATGGGTAAATTCCTGAAAACATAAAACCCTCCTAGATTAAACCAGGAAGAAATAGAAACTCTGAACAGACCAACAACAAGCAGCAAGACTGAAATGGTAATTAAAACTGCCAACAAAAAAAACGTCTAGGACCAGATGGATTCACAGCTAAATTCTATCCAATATTCAAAGAAGAACTGGTACCAATCCTATTGACACTACCCCACAATACAGAGAAAGAGGAAACCCTCCCTAATTCATTCTATGAAGACCGTATCACCCTAATACTAAAACCAGTAAATAATATAACAGAAGAAAAAAAAAGAAAGAAAGAAAGAAAGAAAAGAAAACTACAGGCCAATATCCCTGGTGAACATAGATGCAAAAATCCTCAACAAAATACCAGCTAACCGAATCCAACAGCACATCAAAAAGATAACACATCATTATCAAGTGGGTTTCATGCTAGGGATGCAGGGATCGTTTAACATATACAAGTCAATAAATATGACGTACCATATAAACAATTAAAAACAAAAAATCACATAATCATCTCAATAGACACAGAAAAGGCATTTGACAAAATCCAGTGTTCCTTTATAATTAAAACACTCAGCAAAATTGGCATAGAAAGGAGATGCCTTAAGGTAATAAAAGCCATCTATGACAAACCTACAGCCAACATTATACTGAATGGGGAAAAGTTGAAAGCATTTCCCCTGAGAACTGGAACAAGACAAGGATGCCCAGTCTCACTACTACTGTTCAACATAGTACTGGAAGTCCTAGCCAGAGCAATCAGACAAGATAAGGAAAGAAAGGACATCAAATCAGTAAAGAGGAAGTCAAACTGTTGCTGTTTGCTGATGATATGCTCGTATACCAAGAAAACCCTGAAGATTCATCCAAAAAGCTCCTAGAATTGGCAAATGAATTCAGAAAAGTTTCAGGATACAAAATTAATGTACACAAATCGGTAGCATTGCTATACACTAACAGCAACCAAGCTGAAAATCAAATCAATAACTCAACCCCTTTTACTATGTCTGCAAAAAAAAAAAAAAAAACTTAGGAATATACCTAAGGAAGTGAAAGACATCTACAAGAAAAACTACAAAACACTGCTGAAAGAAATCATAGATGACACAAACAAATGGAAACACATCTCATGCTCATGGATGGCTAGAGTCAATACTGTGAAAATCATCATACTGCCAAAAGCAATCTACAGATTCAATGCAATTCCTATCAAAATATCACCATTCTTTGCAGAGCTAGGGAAAACAATCCTAAAATTCATATGAAACCAAAAAAGAACACACATAGCCAAATCAAGACTAAGCAAAAACAAAAACAAAAAAACCCAAAACCCACAAATCTGGATGTATCACATCACCCAACTTCGAACTAAACTATAAGGCTATAGTTACTGAAACAGCATAGTACTGGTATAAAAATAGGCACATAGACCAATGAAACAGAATACAGAACCTAGAAATAAGGCCAAATACTTATAGCCAAATGATCTTTGACAAAGCAAACAAAAACATAAAGTGGGGAAAGGACACCCTATTCAACAAATGGTGCTGAGGTGATTGGCAAGCCACATGTATAAGAATGAAACTGGATCCTCATCTCTCACCTTACACAAAAATGAACTCAAGATTAGATCAAAGACTTAAATCTTTTAAGACCTGAAGCCATAAAAGTCCTAGAAGATATTATCAGAAAAACCCTTCTAGACATTGGCTTAGGCAAAGACTTCATGACCACGAACCCAAAAACAAATTCAACAAAAACAAAGACAAATAGATGGGACTTAATTAAACTAAAAAGCTTCTGCACAGCAAAGGAAATAATCAGTAAACAGACAACCCACAGAGTGGGAGAAAATCTTAGTAAACTATGCATCTGACAAAGGTCTAACATCCAGAATCTATAAAAAACCCAAACAAATCAGCAAGAAAAAAGCAAAACAAACAATCCCATCAAAAAGTGGGCTAAGGACATGAATAGACAATTCCCAAAAGAAGATATACAAATGTCCAACAGACATATGAAAATATGTTCAACATAACTAATTATCAGGGAAATGCAAACCAAAACCACAATGCGATACCATCTTACTCCTGCAAGAATCACCATAATCAAAAAATCAAAAAATAATAGATGTTGGCATCAATGTGGTAAAAAGATCAAACTTTTACACTGCTGCTAGGAATGTAAACTAGTATAACCACTATGGAAAATGATGTGAAGATTCCTTAAGGAACCAAATATCTACCATTTGACCCAGCAATCCCACTACTGGGTATCTACCCAAAAAAAAAAAAGAAGTCATACAAAAAAAGACACTTGAACACACGTTTATAGCAACACAATTTGTAACTGCAAAAATACAGAATCAGCCCAAATGCCCATCAATCAACAAGTGGATAAAGAAAATGTGGTATGTATAATACATATACAAATACACACACACACACCATGGACTACTACTCAACCATGCAAAATAACCAAATAATGGCATTCACAGCAACCTGGATGGAGTTGGAGACCATTATTCTAAGTAAAGTAACTCAGGAATGGAAAACCAAACATTGTATGTTGTCACTCATAAATGGGAACTAAGCTATGAGGATGCAAAGGCATAGAATGATACAATGGACTTTGGGAACTTGAAGTAAAGGTTGGGAAAGGGTGAGGGATAAATGACCACACACTGGGTACTGTGTACACTGCTTGGGTGAGGGGTGCACCCAAATCTCAAAAATTATTACCAAAAAACATGTCCATGTAATCCAACACCACCTGTTCCCCAAAAACCTATTGAAATAAAAAAAGGAAAAGAAAAAATAACTCAAAATGGATCAAAGACCTAAATATAAGACCTAAAACTATAAAATTCTTAGAACACTGAACAAAAGAGCTTCATGACATTGTATTTGGCAATTATTTCTTGGATGTGACAACAAAGGCAGTCACTGAAAGAAAATACTGGCAAATTAGACTTCACGAAAAATTTTTAAATTTGTACATCAGAAGACCATATCAACAGTAAAAGGCCAGCCACAGAATGGGTGAAAATATAGGCAAATCATATATCTGATAAGAGATTAGTATCCAAAATATATAGAAAATTCCTGAAACTCAACCAAAAGAAAAACCTGATTCAACAATGTGCAAAAGACTCAAATAGAGACACACAAATGGCCAATAAACAGAGGAAAAGATAAACATCTCTAATCATTAGCAAAACAAATCAAAACTACAATGAGATGCTACCTTATACCCACAAGAATGGCTACCATCAAAATTCAGAAAATAAGTGTTGAAGAGAATGTGGAGAAACTGCAACCCTTGCACACTATTGGTTTGAAAGTAAAATGTTATTTCTGCTATGGAAAACAGGATGAAAATTCCTCAAAAAATTAAAAATAGAATTACAACATGGTCCAGCAATTCCACTTCTGGATATATACCCCTTGAGAGCAGAGTTTCAAGAAAGTATCTGTACACTCATGTTCATTGCAGCAGTATTCACAAGAGTTAAAATGTGAAGCAAACCAAGTGTTCACCAAGGATGAACGAACAAGCAAAATGTGGTATTTACATACAATGGAATATTATTCAGCCTTAAAAAGTAAGGAAATTCTGATATATGCTACAAAATGAATGAATCTTGAGGACATTTTGCTAAATGAAATAAGCCAATCACAAAAGAACAAATAATGTACAATTCCACTTACATGAAGTACCTTAAAGTAGTGAAAATCAGAGAGAGAGAATTTTGGTTTCCAGGGCCTGTGGAAAGGTGAGAATGGAAAGCTGTTGTTTAAATGGATATACAGCTTCAGTTTTACAAAATAAAGAGTTCTGGAGATAAACAGCGATGATGGTTGCACAACAATATAAATGTAGTACCACTGATCTGTAAACTTAAAAATGATTATGATGGTAAAGTTTATACGTATTTTACCACAATTTTAAAAAGCTTGAGAAAAAAAGGTATCAATGATAATGATGTTGATTTCCTCTGAATTAACCTGTATGTAAAGTAATCTCAGCTAAAACACAGGAAGATTTTTAAAAATTATATAACTTGGCAAAAAGTATTCTAAAACTTCAGACCAATAAACAAGTGGGTGTAACTGGAAAATTCTGGAAAGGGGCACTGTGGGAAGGGGTGTACTAATCTGATCCGATCAATTTTAAGTTATAAAAAAGATTTTCAAAAAGTAATGTGGCAAAAATTATTCTAAATGTTATCTGGAAAAATAGGTGAGTATAACTGGAAAACTCTTGAAAGGGGAACTGAGGGAGAGGAAGAGACGAAGTTTACTACATATAAAAATATATTACCTTAAAGAATGTAATGAAAACAATGATATTTATGCTGAACAGGCTCTGAGTCTGCTTTTAAAAAATGCATTTGTTAATACTAAAGACAATGTGCTGAGAAACTGTTCTCTCCATCAAACTGCCAAAAACTATGTTGTTTGAAATTTTATAAAGTGAGAATGGAACATCCCACTCTTGCACTGATGGCAGATCATTATGAAACAGAAGCAGCCTCAATTTGCAACTCAGAGCTTCAGATAAGGGGTTTCCAGACACAACATTCCACATGTATCTCGATTTTGTAGTCTCCAGGGAATCAGAACCCTGAGTCAGCTTCTCAGCCCAGGCCTGATGTTTACTAACCCTTGACACACTGTCTTGCTGTGCTTTAAGCTTATCAAATATTGTTGCATTTAAACTTTGTCCAAACTCCACCCCTCTCCAAAATCCTATAATAACCCTGGTTCATTCTTTAGTGAAAAGGTGGCATTTCCTCTGCTGTGCAAGTCTCCCTCACTGCAGCAAGCTAATTAACCTTTGTCAGCCTACAGATGTCTCCCTGGTGGTCTTTACCAGATAAATCTTATAAAGGGACTTTATCAGGTTGAAATAAAGAGTCTATGAAAAACAAAAGTTTATGTGGAAATTTAAAACATAATAGCATTTCAAATCAAGAAAAAGGTGGCTTATTGAAAAACAGTATTGAATTAATTAATCTTTTGGGAAAAAACAAAACCAGCTGGATCCTTAACTTTCTGGTAACAATTTCAAAAGTTTCTAAGATTTCAGTATTTTAGAAAATGGAATTAAAACAAAACTGGAAGAAAATATATTTTTGCATTTTTGTATTACGAACTGAGATCTCTCCCAAACTCGGAGGCTGTGACTATTAAAAAACTATGAGTTTATCCACTGGATAAATTTCTGGCAATGAAGTCGCTAGTTAAAGGGCATATTTCTTTATGAAATATTTTTTTTAAATGTGCAGCAAAAAGAACCAAAAAGTATCATAAATAATAAAAAATATAAAAAATTAACCAAATATAAAAACAGTAAAAGATTCACAGTAAAAAATGGTCAACGATGTTCAAATTTCACTCACAAAGGTAAATCAAATGAAGAGATACTGTTTTTAACCTAACATATTGGCAAAACTTTTAAAGTTTATTATCAGCTATTATTGACACAGATATAAGAAAACTGCCAGTCCTATATTCTTTCTCATAATACACACTTTTACTGTCTTTTGGAAGGGCATTTCACAACATCTTTTAAAATTTTTAATTATGGATTGATACATCACTTCATGATCAGAAATTTATTTTACAGATACAATCACAGAAGTCAGCCAAGATGCTCAAGACAGCCATAACCATAATAGGATGTTTGTCTGTTGATGAGGAACCAGTTTAAAGGAAAAAAAAGATACAGCCATAGCATAGAATACTTGTAGCTGTTAAAAATGATCTACATGTGCTGATAAGGAAAATCTTTGTGCTTTTGAAAAAGGTTACTTTTTATTGTTAATAAGGTATACTGGGTATTTTTTCTAAACATCAGAAAATGTAAAGAAAACAAAAGGAACAAACCTGAACAAATGAAAGAAAACCGTAGACAGAAAAGAATAAATTTTCTTTACCATCTCTACCACTATCTCTCCCCAAAAGTAACTGCTTTCATATCGCTGGGTAATGCCTCTATCATCACATATGCATGTTCAGCTTTTACTTTACATCAGAGATCACACTTATCCATTAGTCTGTGCTTTATCTCTTCACTTACTCTTTCCATAACATAATGTCATTCATTTTAACAACTGTGTAAGATAAAAGGTTTATTTGTTTAAGACAATATACCGAAATCTTTTCTAGTATGATCTCACTTGGCTTTTTAAATGTCTCTGTATATATTTAAAAATCTGTTAAGATACATATACATATGATATTTAACAAGAGCTATCTCTGGGAACTAGCACTGGGTGGCACGAGCAAGGAAGCACAATTTTTTAATTTTATAACCTTTTGACATTTTAATTTTGCATCAGGTACACATATTACTTTTCTGATAAAATTAAAGGAGGCTATTTTTATCTACAGAGTGAAATAATATGATAAAAATGAAAGTTCACTAATTTCTCTACACTTGTTAAACAAAATGATCTCTTGATCCTTTCAGACTTCTCCAAGTTTCAGATTCATGTACACAAATGCCTGCTAAACACTTCCACCTGGACCTGAGGCAGCTCTAATTCAACACCTCCAAAGTGACTCATCATCTTCCTCTGCTCATTTTACCTTAATTACTGGTAATTACCTAAATTACTCACCAATGGGTTCCTATTTCACTCAGAGTCACAGGATTATCTAAACTAGAAAGTACAGAGATATTCTTAATGCTTCCCTTATCTTCACCCCAAATCTAATTACCAAGTCTTGCCAACATTATTTCCTAAATATTATTCTAATCCATTGTCTCCTCTCCATTTCTAGTATTTATCCTATTTCAGACTCTCCTCTCTCCCCCAGGCTATTACAATATCTAACCTGACTCAGGTGCTATCCCTCTTTAACTGACATCAGAGCTGGGTAACTCTTACCAGAATGAGCTCTCTAAAATGAAAAGCTGACCATGTCACTCCATGAATCCTTTCACAGAACTCCACTGCCTACAAGACAAAAAAAAAAACTAAACATTTCTAATTAACATGATATATATAAAGGCTATGATCTAGAGCCTGTCCAGGTTTCCAGCCTCATCTTTTCCTATTCTGTGCATTACAATTAATGTCTACTTCAGCAATCCTGAACTATCTACAGTTCCTGAAAGATTCCCAATACGGTCAGCTCCTCTATTCCTACTGTCTTCTCTGACTACAACACTTGCTTTCCACCAACCTCTGTAAATCCCATCAAACTAAGGTTTCTTAACCTTGGCGCTACTGACATCAAGAGCTGGATAACTCTGTTGTGGAAGCTGTCCTGTTGAATGTAGGATGTTTGGCAGCATCCTAGGCCTTTACTCACTAGATGCCAGTAGCATTCCCCCTAGTTGTGACAAAAATGTCTCTAGACATTGCTAAATGTTTCCTGGGGAAGAAAACAGGCCCAGGTAACAACTTCTCCATTAATTTGTTAAAACTGTTTCTCATATTTACATAAAAGATCTCCCCCGTCTCTACTAAAAATACAAAAAAAAAAAAATTAGCCGGGCGCGGTGGCGGCCACCTATAGTTCCAGCTACTGGGGAGGCTGAGGCAGGAGAATGGCGTGAACCCGGAAGGCGGAGCTTGCAGTGGGCTGAGATCGCACTACTGCACTCCAGCCTGGGCGACAGAGGGAGGCTCCGTCTCAAAAAAAAAAAAAATCTCAGGAAGAATAGAGATAAGACTACTTTTAACACTAATTGCCTTTGAGGAAGACAACTGGGTAACTGGAGTGGGATGAAAAAAACTTACTTTTCAAAACATTCACTGTGTGTTTTTAGTCTTGTACCTCTTCTAACTTCTCCAGTGCTATCACCCTGGTCTGTGCAACCGCTCTGTCTTTTAACTACTGCAACAACATGCTAACCAACTTTCCCCTTCCTTTAGCCTTTCCTTCTTAGGCCCATTTTTACCTGTAGCCACAGTGATCCTTTTAAAACTGAAATCGGATCACGTCACTCATTTGCTCAAAACCCTCCCATTTTCCTAATCTCAGAGAGCCAAAACCTTACAACGATCTTCCCACAATCTGCATCCTACTCCACCCCTTTCTTTCTGATCTCTTCTCCCTAGTATTTGGTGTTTCTGTAGGTCAAAAAATGAACAAACAGCGGCCATTTCATAGACTGAACCTAATACTAACTGCTTGCCATTCCTCAGACGTGCCAGGGTCTTTGCACTTACTGTTCTTTGCTGAGAACACGCACCCAGATGCTCATATGGCTCACTCTCCAACTCCTTCAGGTCTTCACTTTTCAGGAGTCTTCACTGGCCCACCCTATGCTTACTCACAGCACCTATTAATATCTAATATTATTTTACTTATCCATCTTGTTTACTGTGTCTTTTCCATCTTGATCAGTGGTTCTGAAACCTGAGTCTGCATCACAATTATTTGGAAGGCTAGTTCAATAAAGAGTTCTGGGATGGAGCCTGAAAATTTCAGTTTCTAACAACTTCCCAGGTGATGCTGATGCTGCAGATCCAGGGACCACATTTTTAGAACCTGTTTCAGAATGTAAGCTCCATGAGGACAGAGATTTTTGTCTATCCACTGTTTTATCTCTAGGACCTGGCACATAGTAAGCACTTGCTGTGGTCTGAATGCTTGCCTCCTCCAAAACTCATGTTGAACCTTAATCACCAGTGTTGCAGTACTGAAAGTTGGAGTCTTTAAATGGTGACTGGGTCCTAAGGGTTCGGCCCTCGTGAACGAGTTATCATGGGAAAGGAACTGGTAGCTTTATAAGAAAAGAGAGTTCTGGGCTAGCATGCTCGGACCCCTCACCATGTGGTGCCCTGTGCTACCTCAGGACTGTGCAGAGTCCATACCAGCAAGGCCCTCACCAGATGTGGCCCCCTAAACCAAGACTTTTCAGCCTTCATAACTGTAAGGAATAAATTTCTTTTCTTTATAGATTACTCAGTTTCAGATATTCTGCTATTAAGACATCACTGATATATGTAAATAAATATAAGTGTCCCATCCTGTTTCCACTGCAGCCTCTGACTCAGCCTATGATGCGAAACATTTACTGAACACTGTAAAAGAAACCGTGTAACTGTTACAGGTTAAACTGTGTTCCCCCAAAAGATAGGTTGAAGTCCTAATTCCAGTACCTCTGCATGTGACCACCTTTTTTTTTTTCAAAACAGGGTCTTTGCAGATGTAATAAGTTAAGATGAGGTGATTAGGGTGGATCTTAATCCAATACGACTAGTATCCTTCTAACAAGTGGAGCACACCATATGAAGACAGAGCCACACAGGGATTATGTCGTGATAAGAATCAGAGACTGGAGTGATATAGCTGCAAGCCAAAAAATGCCAAGGATTGGCAGTAACACAAGGTAAGAGGCATGGAACAGACTGTCCCCTCGAACCTTGAGAGAGCATAACCTTACCTACATCTTGACTTCAGACATCTTGCCTCCAGAACTGAGACAATAAATCTGTTGTTTTAAATCACCCAGTTTGTCGTATTTTGTTACTAAGGCCCTAGAAAACTAATACAATGACCAAGAATGCAAATAACTATGCCAAGCTGTATTTAATTTCAAGTTCTGCCTATTATCCAACATCTACCCATTTAAATGTGCTTTAATATACAGGCTTCCCATTCCAGAATCTCCCTAGTGTTGCCTCTCGTCGCCCCCAACATTCCCCTTCAGTGTGCAAGGCAGCACATACTAGAGGTGCTTATTTAGACTTTCCTTTCAGTTTCACCCACCTTCTTATGTGCTTCCCTAGATCACAAACACCAGTTTCTTTATATATATATTTTTTCTTTCCAAGGTACACTTCCTATTCTCACACATTACAGATGTTGGCATATATTTTCCCCTTGGACATTTGAATTAGCTGCAAAATAATTTAAGTACACATTGGAGTTCCTCTCTAACCAGATTTCAAGATAAAAGGCTAATTTCTCATTTTATGAACAAGTCTCCTTCCCAACTCCACCCCCTTTCTTCTTTTAAAAGAATGACTTAATCCCACTGAATCTGGAGTAAAAAGATTTTTGTCATACCTTTCTTTCAGCCTTGCTATAGTTTGTACATCAGCCTCTTTAATCAAATCTTAAGAAATCTTCTAAAAGAAAAGATGGTTGTATCGGGAAGCTTAAACTTTTAAGCCTATCT
This sequence comes from Theropithecus gelada, assembly GCF_003255815.1. NCBI lineage: Eukaryota > Metazoa > Chordata > Mammalia > Primates > Cercopithecidae > Theropithecus > Theropithecus gelada. The sequence continues at coordinate 105,938,479 of NC_037670.1, forward strand.
GAATTTAATTTCAGCATCAAGCTTTCCATTTTCTACTTAAGGTTTATTTATAGCTGCACTGTCATAAAAATTCCAATCAATAATTTTACCACACAAAGACTCTACTTTAAATTACCATGGCTTATAAAGTTAAACTGCATAATGCAATTTTAATTTTAGCACAAATCAATATACAAATAGTAGCATATGCCTAGTGACATACTTTTTCATATTTCTATTAGGTAAACACGAATTCATTATATGTACCCTGAAATAAATTTGTGATACGATTTTAATAACTGAATATTGAATTTACTCAATGTAGTCTAGTCTTAAAAAGCATAATTATGAAAAACTTTAAATAGGAAACACAAAATATTTCTAAAATGCTTAATCCTAAGTAGGAAGATACAAAAAAATACAAATTCCAGGCAAATTTAAGAGAGGCATTTAATGGTTCTCCACTAATACAGAAAAATTATTCTCTTTATGAAGAATTTTAAATGAGTCATACTTTCCTGACTAAATCATTGCTTTACTCAACATTAGGTGAAGAGTTAACTGCTAACTTGAAACCTTATATTCACTTAAACTGTACATCTACATATAAAGGCTGGTAGAAAGCATAGTTTACTATATACAATACTTAAAACATACAGTATCATGTGCATCAAGCTCATCTGACATTTACCTAAGAGGGTGAAAAGCTGTCATCTAAATACCTTCTAAAAACTCAGATTCCCACTTCCCAAACTCACACCACAATCAAGCAACTTGAAATTATGCACACTTTTTCCTGGCAAAGCTATGTTCTATGCCCAACTTTTAGTAAGTTAACATATTTCTGTCCCTTACACACTGGCCTAATTATTCACTGATTCATTATGATTCTAAATTTATAACTTTTAAATTCATAATGAAATCAATCCATGGTTAGCACAAGTTTTCTATCTTAAAAAGCGTGAAACGGAAATCGAGTAATATGTACAATGGATATAGAGAACTAGGTTAGAAATCTTGAGAATTTTTCCAGAATGTGTGGGTTTTGTGTTGCTGATATTGTTGTTTGCTTTAAATGCGGGGCGGTGGGGGTGGGGAGACGGTAAGGGCTAGGAAAGAATAAATCCACAGCGCTAAATTATGGTCATGCTTTAAGAGTGTACAACTTACCCAAATTCAAAGCAATATGGACAACTTGTCAACACCTACTAATCCCATCACAATTTGCTGGGGGAAAATGGGGTGGAGATGAAAAAAAAAAAAAATTCTTTTTAATGCCTTTCTTCCTCCCCCACGCAGCGAATGCCCCAACACACACGTATCTGGTTCACTCTGCGGCACGGAAACTTAAAGAAATAAATCAGCCACAGACAAACCTGATGATCCAAGCTAGCCCCAAGCAAGCTCCAGGCACTTCTGGAAGGAGCCTGCTCGCTGGGCGCTCAGGCGGCGCGGCAGCTGAGTAGCTCTCGGCGAAGGTGCCCCACACCTGGGCGCCGAGTCCGGCGGGACCCCCAGGTCAGCGGCGGGGCGGGGAGGGCGCGGGAGGAGGGACCGGGAGGGCCCGGCAGGGCAGGACCGCTAAGTGGTCCGGCCCGGGCGCACTCTGCACCCTGCGGCGCCGCCAGGCAGCGCGCCGGCAGAAGAGGGGCGCGAGCGGGCACAACGGAAGGACCCACGACGAAGAGGAGGCTACAAGTCCACAAAATTGCGGCCGGGTACGCACCCGGACGCTGTGGCAGATCGCTAAGGCTCCGGGAGCAGGAAGTCCTCGCGCCTTCCTCAGGAGCCCGGACGACCCCAGCCCGGCTCTGACCCCGAGACACCTGTTCCGCCGCGCCCGGGGTTTGGGTCCATCCTCCACGCTTCCCTACCAACCCGGAGAAGGGGGAGGGCGGGGAGAGGGCGAGGGGAGCCGAGACCTTGGACCCGCAGCCTGAGGGCGCCTCCGCCGGCCGTACCTGACATCAGCTGCGGCTCCCTCTCGCCCCTCCTGGGGGGCGGAGAGGGGGACGACTTCGGACTGGCGACCTTTGCTTCTCTGGGCAGCCGCAGAAGTGGCTCGTGGCCGCTAGCCGAGGCCGCCCGCTGCCGCCCAGATTATTCCCCGGCAGCGGCGGCAGCAGCAGCAGCAGCGGCCAAGGCGGGCCCTACGCGCGCTCCCGCCCGCTCGCTCCGCCCCTCCCCGCAGCGCGTCCAAGCCGTGGCCCGCCTACGGCGCAGCCGCCACCCGGAGTCTCCTGGCGCTGACGTCCCCGCCGCCGCACCAGCCCCAGGGAAGGGCGGAGCGGGAGGGGCGGTGGGCGGGGATACGGCGACGTGAGGAACCGGGGATTGGCCGCCGGGCGCACGCTCCGCCCTAATGCGAAGAGGTCTGGGAAGTCGGTCTTCCAAGAGCAACAGATTTCGTTATAGCCCCCTTGCGGCTTGTGTCTGCTACCCTCCACCTTTCTGATCCTGCTATAAAGTTATGCACTTGCTTCCGGACCTTGAGGGGGACGAAGGCAGGGCAACAACAGGGAAGGAAAAAGGGGATGCCTGAGGGATCTTTGTCTGAGGTACAGGCTCTAACCCTGCAGGACTCTTGTGGCCTGTAGCCTGCTCTTAACCCGTTCATTTGTTTTTCTGTTCTCTCCCCGTACTCTCTTTACTCAGTATGTCTCTGGACTTAATGAAAGGAAGTAATAAGATGAAGTATGCATACGGGTGCTGGGTCATCATGTATGATGACCGAGATAATGATACTAGAAAGCTTTCTGTAGGCACATTTCGTCTTTGGTTCTGTCAGCACTTCGGTTCTGTGGGGCAATGGCCAGAAGAGCTTCTTCGGGGCTTAACAAAACCTATCTCCCCTTTCACTGGGCTCTGAATAAGGAAGTTGTCTTTGGAATAGGGGGAGGAGACTGCCACCTCTTGAGGCAACCCCATAATAGTCATGAGGTGAGGGTAAGGTATCGGCTTTACTGGCGTTAACCATTATCTACAAGACCAAGTTCCAGAATAGGAAAGCTATCCTGCTTCCTTTAAATGCCCTATCCAAGCTGTTCTTTAGTACTCTACAGCATGGTTGTTAGAGTATGGGCTCTAAAATCAGACTGCCTGGGCTGGCATCTTGGTCCCTCCACCTATTGGCAAGTTACTTAGAATGTCTGAGACAAATAATAAACAATATACATTATTGTTGTTATTTTTTCTTTAATTTGCTTAGGTTCAGCTGTAGTGTAGTTTCTCAGGACATAGCATCAATATATCCAAAAGAATTGTGAAACATAAAGCACATGTAGTGATTCTAATACAGATGTCTTATTTTTCAGATGAGAAAACTAAGGCCAGAAAGATAAACTGATAGGTCCATGCTAGAAGAGAAGTGCAGCTATCCTGCTGTCCAGGTTATTGCTCTTTCCCTGGCTCATGGGTCCAGACTTCTCTCCCTTACATCCTTACCTCCATCCTCTACTCCTCCCCAACTTGTGTACAGTTGTTGCTCAGCCTCCTCCCCCTCCACCTTTCCACAATATCTTTCACCCATTGTAAAACATGGAAGGGAGACCCTTTCAGAGGTCAGTGTTCCAAATAGAAACCAAAACTCACAACTCCTTTTATCATTTTAATTTTATTAAAAGTTATAATGAATAAAGAATAACACTTTTTTCCATTGAGCAAAGATTAGAACCCTTTCCTAAGATAAGGTCAGTCACAGCCTTATCCAGGAAAATTACTTGCTGGAAACAATACTGGACCAAATCAGCCCTGCTCCCACCCTGCCTTTCTTTGAAAATAGCTTTTTTTTTTCTTTTTTTAAAGAGATATGGTCTTTCTGTGTCACCCAGGCTGGAGTGCAGTGGCTATTCACAGATGTGATCATGCACACAACGGCCTCGAGCAACTGGGCTGAGGGCTGAAGCAATCTTCCTACATTAGCCTCCCCAGTAGTTGGGATTACAGGCACAGGCTGTGACACCCAGATAATAACTATTGTTTTATAAAAACACTACGTGCTTGTGCAAACAAATTGAAAAATTTTAAACAAAAATGCAAAGAAGTTAAAATCTGTCCAAATCCCATAATATAGAGATAACCATTTCTTAAATTTTGTGTTACATTCTTCTAGGCATCTCTCTAAGAATAGAAGCCCATATAGACATATAAATACAATATTTCATAAATTGGATCTTATTATCTGCACAGTGAACAATAGTCATGAAAAACATCATTTTTAAAAGTTGCATAGTGTCTGTTAGATGGATATACCGTCATTTATCCAACCAGTATTCTATTGATTGACATTTATGTTTCCAAGTTTTTACTATCATAAAAAAGTCTCTTATGAACATTCTTATCCACAGGCTGTTGCACAATTGTGCAATTATCTCCTTGGACACATTCCTAGAAGTAACACTAATGTCAGCCAATTCTTTAACATTTTCAATTAGAGAATAAAAGTTGTGGTTACTTTGAAAAATATACTTTATATGTGGGACTCAAAACTGACCAGATTCTCCCATTTGAAACATATTTGAAACACAGGTAAACCTGACTATTGTTGTTTTTCTTGTGTCTAGTGTTTAATAATGCATGTTAAAGCTCCTTAGAGTAGGTCGGTAGACATTACTGGTTGTCTAAACCAATATCCTTTCTTCTTTACTAGTAGAACTCTGATTTCTTCAGGGTGACAGCATGTCCAGTTAAAAATATTCATGTTCCTAGACTTTCTTAAGTCATGGCTAGCCATGTGACTATCAATTAAATAAAAGTGAATTTCCGTAGAGGAGGGTCAATAAATATTGCTTTAGCCATTTGATCTGCACCCACCCCTTTTATTTTTTTGAACCTGAAACAGGGACATGATACTGGAGGTAGAGCAGACATATTTCACCCATCATAACAAAAGCCACACTGACACTATTAATAATGTAGGACACCGGAGGTGCCTAGGTCTGTGGTTGCTTTAGAGGGCCAAACTGACCAGCTCTGGACTGTCCCACTTCTGGATTTGTTGTTAGGTGAGGAAGACTATATCCCTTCTATATAAGATTTTGTTATTGTCTGTTATAAGTATCAAATCCAATTCTTAGTTGACATAATAAGATAGGCCAAGTCATCATTTATTTAGCACTATATACAGAATTTTTTTAACAGACAGAATGAGACGAAAATGGTGACAGAAAATGCAAACAAGCTAGCAACAACAGTGAAACATTGTCTTCTTTAATAGACTTAGTTTCCCTTTAAATACCTACATTTTACAAATATATTGACACCACTTTATAATAATTAAGTTAAATTTCGTGAATTAAATTTTATTAACTCATATGGTAGTATTAAAATATGTTCACAAATTATTTGATACTTCTTCCTTCAAAGGGTCAAACTTCATTCCCCTCACCTTGAGTTTGGACTGTATCAAATGACTTGTTCTCATGAATAGAATGCAGAGGAAATGATGTAGTGTGACTTCTGAGGGGAAACTATAAAACATGCCAGCCTTTTTATTCTTTCTCCAGGATTACTTGTTGGGGCCAGGTAGCTGTCATGTCAGAGTCATAAGGTCACTCAGGCAACTTATAAAAAGGCTCACATGGTGAGTAATTAAGGCTTCCAGCTAACAATCGGTGAGGTATTGAGGCCTTCTGACAATAGCCATGTGAATGAGCTTGGAAGCAGATCCTCCAATCCCAGTCAGGCCTTCATATGATTGCATGCATCCTGGTCAACATCTTGACTGTAACCTAGAAGGTGACCTTGAGACATAATCATTCAGCTACGGTCCTGAATTCCTAAGCCACAGAAATGGTGAGATACTAAATGTTTAAATGATTTTCGTTTTAAGCCAGTAAGTTTTGGGATAGTTTGTTATGCAACAATAGGTAACTCATGCAGCTGGATATAATAGAGCCTAGCACAATGCCTGGCACACATGCTGGTGTTTGATTATTTGTTGTTTGAATGAATAAATAATTGAATGAAGTATATCTTTTACACTTTAGTGGGTAGCATACAATGTTAGGTTTATCTTTGCTCCCTGACACCTGTATTATCTAAGGGTTTTTTGATCTCTCATAGAGAAATGAAGTGTGAATCTTACTGAGAGCTAAACTTCGCCAGTTGTGGAAGTAACATGGTGAACAGAATGGAATCCTTGAAACTTGAATTCTGCCCCTAGTTGTTTTTCCTCAATCAAAAATGTTTTAAAAATTAATGAGTTAACACAAAATTAAACCATGTCTCGAAACCAGACAGCCATCTTGTCTGCCATCTCCAAGCAAATTACAGATTGACTCATAATACAAATTTGCCCACAGGGCTTGCAATACTATTTCACAAGGTAGGCTGTATTATTTCTCTTCACAAATGACCAGTCTGATGCATAGCACATTTAGCTACAGATGCCTCTGATGACTTTCCCTGCAGCATTTTCATGGCTCACCAATAGGTCTGTCTGCATTTCTCAGGTCTACCAAGGGGGCGGTTCGATTCTCCTTTGATGTAATCGATCCAAAGATCAGAATCTACAGATCCAAATTCTCTCAAAGCCCTCTTTTGCAGGATTCTTGCATTCTTCCTTTTCAAACTGAATCATTTCCTGAAAAAGTCAACTGAAAATGGATGGCTCTCCTGTAAACTTTTAAACACACCTCTAGCCTTTTTGTAGCCACCACTTTGGTAAGCCCAGTCAAGGTACTTATCCTTCAGTGCCCCCAGTTTTATCACTGATTAGCTGGATGACCTGTAATAAGTCACCTACCCCTTCTGAATCTCAATTTCCCTATCCACTAACTGGGGAAAATAATCCCAATGTACTCCAAAAGGCAGTCAATGAGATTATGTATAAATATGCTTTATATATACAGTATTAGCATTCTTTTAATTAAATTAGGCTGATGAGGTCTACCTTATGTTTAAGCAGTTAAGCATTAAGTATTTTACATGAATACCATGGAGATCTTTCAGGAAGTGACAACTTATTTACTGATTTTACTGTGTACTGTATAAAATAGTAGCATCATTCATAGCAAGCAGTTTGGATTTAAGAGTATGGCGGAATGGTAGCTTATATGTCAGATCTCATTTTATTAGCCTGTTGAAAATTTATTACTCTTTTAAAAGAATGCATAATTATCACTGGCTCCTTTTTCTTTTCATGAATTAATTTGTAACTGTGGCTGAGTATATCTGCTCCTCTTTATTGTAACAGAGGTACTTAAACAAACTTAATAACAAACATATATTTAACCGGTTATTTGAGTTTATGAGTTCATCCTAGAGCAAAATTGCATCCAATAGCAAGAAAATAAATGGCAGAAAACATGTCTTTCTCTTTCAGAGGGCAGAGCTTAGGGCACACAGGGGAAGGCTTTATATACTGGAACATCAAAGGTAGAGATAAGGCAATTATTAACAATGCACATTTTTGTGGCATGACTAACCTGAGAGGTAATATATGTTAGAATGAGTAAGACAGAACCTTAGTGTGAGATTCAAGTCCTGATTATGTAGTGAATGAATGGCCTTAAATACAAGGTCCCTAGTTTAATTGTATTGTTGTTTCTTGTTTTCAGCTATTCAACTGTGAGCCCAAATCAGTTGAAACTACTGGCCTAATTAGATATCAGACTGTTTGTTGTTGTGGATGATCCCTGAGTAAGAAAAAGAAGAATTCTAGGGGGAAGAAAGGGACAGAGCTTCATGTACCTCATTTCCTATGTTAAATTAGGAAGTAAGTGAAAAATGGACACCAGGAAACAAAGATGAGGGAAATCCTTCTGGCAACATTGTGCTTTTAGACAGAGCTTCTCATCTCCTATTGAAAATACCTGACAGTGCCACCCTGTATAACCTAAGGGAAGATTTTCTAAACAGTTTTTATTCCTTGCAGCTACATCTTCACAAAATTTACCAAGATTTTGAGACAATTGGAACGGCTGGTGGTGTTTTCTGAATTGACTGACAGAGGAATAGGGTTCAGATGGAGAATAGAGCAGAGGAAGAAATAAAGAAGAAAGTCTAGGAAGTACATTTAACCTCAAGGGAAGAGGACTCAGTGTGACTCACAGCATATTAGCTTGAAAGCAGAGACTGTCACGTGTGCACTGAGGAACTTGTGTCATCTAGAAAAATATTCTCAGCTTACGAGGCTAGAATCCCTAGGGTTACTCTCTGTTCCTCCAGTTCCCTGGAATAAGAATCAAGAGTATTCCTTAATTGTTTTCTCAATTGATGAGAAACAGAAGCAGAAACATTTGTTGTAAATGAAATAGTTGGTTTCTTTAGTTTGAAATCCCAAAGGAGTAAATTATTTATAAATGTATATGTTGCATCTGTTATTGTAAAGAACTAATTGACTTACAAATTGTGTAGCTGCATAATGTGGCATTTTTTTTTTTTTCTTATTTCAAGTTGTATTTCTAAATCTAAAGGTGGACCTGTGGTAGATACCTTTTCTGGTTTCTATTCATCCTCCATTGAGAAGCATCTCCTTCCTCAGCCTTTTTCCACAAATTCCCATTTGGCTGAAATGGCTCACAGAACTTGGGTAAATACTTTACCTATGTTTACTCACTCATTATAAAGGATACAGATGAATAGCCAGATAGAAGAGATGTATAATATAAGGTATGGGAGAAATGGCATGTAGCTTCCATGCTGTCTCCAGGCATACCAACCTCTAGGAACCTCTGTGTGTTTGGAAAGCCCCCCAACCCTATCCTGTTGGGGTTTATAGGTATATGGAGGTAATAAAGGTAAAATGAGGTGATAAAGGTAGGGCCCTTTATCCAGTAGACCTGGTGCCCTTCTAAGAAGAGGAAGAGCTCTCTCTCCCCATTATGTAAGGACACAGAGAGATGCCAATCATCTGTAAACCAGAAAAAAAAGCCCTCAGCAGAAACCAAGTCAGCCAGAATGTGGATCCTGGACTTGCTAGCCTCCAGAACTGTGAAAAATAAATTTATGTTATTTAAGCTATTCAGTCTGTGGTATATTGTTACAGTAGCCCAAGCAGACTAATACAAGGGGCTACCTGAAGGGTTGATGCAAGATCCTGTCCTCTGTTTTGTCTAACTCAGAACTTAGGGCAGAAGAAGCTGGAAAACACAGCAAACTGAAATAATAACTCTAGACACCTGGAGGCAGAGATTACAGTTGAAACATGCAATAGACTGCCTAAGGCAAAATCTGGAGAGAGTTTATTTGGGAAATTAAAATATTCAAAAGCAACCATGTATACATGGAAATTTAGAAAGCCATGCACATGCCCAGGGCAAAACACATGCTTAGAAAACACCTGAGAAAACCCTGAGCTTTCATTTTGGGCTGATCCCTTAGCACAGTGCAAGCCTGACTAAGAATTGAAGTAGAGCCCTGGCTTAGAGCCAATTTGCAAAGACTGTGAGAGCTTCTGGTATTCGAAGAAATCTGCCAAAACACTAGCTGAACATAGCTAAGGGACAGAGTCTTCAGTGACCATATTGACAAGGAATACAGTCTTTGAAATAATGTTTGAGACAGGCCTCAAATAAACTGACTGCTACAGCCTTCAAGAACCAGAAAACAGCAAAGCCTAGGAAAGTGAAGAAAATCTAATTCCTAGTTACCACATCGTAGGAGCCAAATGTCCACTTTTCAAGCTCACACACAAAAATTACAAAGCATTCAAAGAAACAAAGTATGGCTCATTCAAAGGAACAAAATAAATGGATAGAAACTGTCCCTGAGGAAGTCCAAACATTGGAATTACTAAACAAAGACTTTAAAACAATTGTCTTAAATATGCTCAAAATGCTAAACATGGAAATGAAAACATTGACAATGAACTAAAGGAAGCCAGGAAAATGATGTATGAACAAGATGAGAGTGTCGACAAGGAGATAGTAATTATAAAAAGGAACCAAACAGAAATTCTGAAGCTGAAAAATAAAAATAAAACAATCTAGGTGGCTTCAGCAACAGAACTGAGCAAGCAGAAGAGTCAGTGAACTTGAAGATAAGGCCATTGAAATTATTGAGCCTGAGGAGCAGAAAGGAAAAAGAATGAAGAAAATTTCATTTGTTGGAATGCCAATTGTATAGCCACTTTTTTTTTCTTTTTATGTTGCCCAGGCTGGTCTTGAATTCCTGAGCTTGTGATCCTCCCACCTCAGCTTCCCAAAGTGCTAGGATTACAGGCATGGGTTCAGTATAGCCATGTTGAAAGACAGTTTGGCAGTTTTCTTACAAAACTGAATATACTTTTACTATACAATCCAGCAATTGGGCTCTTTGTTATTTACCCAAATCAGGTGAAACTTATGTCCACACAAAAACCTGCATTTGAATGTTTACAGCAGCTTTATTAATAATTGCCAGAACTTGAAAGTAACCAAGAGGCCCTTTTATGTACCCTTCAGAATTCCTATGCTGAAGTCCTAACCCCTAGTGTGGCTGTATTTGGAGATGGGGTCTCTAAGGAAGTAGTGCAGATTAAGGGTGGAGCCCTGATCTGGTAAGAGTAGTGTTCTCAAGAAGAGATACCAGAGCACTCTCTCTTCCCCTCTCTATGCATATACGAGGAAAGGCTGTGTGGGGACATAAAAAAAAAAAAAAAAAAAAAAAAAAAAAAACACGGAAAAAATGACGGCCACCTATAAAGCCAGGAAAAGAGCCCTCACCAGAAAGTGAATTTGCCAGCACTGTTGTCACGGATTTCAAGCCTCAGAACTGTGAGAAAGTAAATTTCTGTTGTTTAAGACACCCCATCTATATTTTTTTTTCCTATTTTAAAAAAATTTGAGACAGAGTCTTGCTCTGGTACCCAGGCTGGAGTGCAGTGGCATGATCTCGGCTCACTGCAACCTCCACCTCCCAGGCTTAAGTGATCCTCCTGTCGCAGCCTCCTGAGTAACAGGGACCAGAGGCATGCACCACCATGCCCAGCTAATTTTTTGTATTCTTTGTAGAAATAGGGTTTCACCATGTTGCCCAGACTGGTCTTCAACTCCTGAGCTTAAGCAATCTGCTGCCTCGGCCTCCCAAAGTGCTGGGATTACAGGCATGAGCCATTGTGCCCAGTCCAGTCTGTACTATTTTGTTATAGCAGCCCAAACAGACTAATACAAGGTAAATGGATAAATAAACTGTGGTACACACAGACAATGGAATACTATTCAATGCTAAAAAGACATAAGCTATCAAGCCAAAAAAACACGTGGTTGAACCTTGTGTTAATCCATTCTTGCATTGCTACGGAGAAATACCCAAGACTGGGTAATTTATAAAGAAAAGAGGTTTAACTGGCTCATGGTTCTGCAGTCTTTGTAGGAAGCATGATGCTGGCTTCTGCTTGGCTTCCAGGGAATCCTCAGGAAGGTTGCAATCATGGCAGAAGGTGAAGGGAGAGCAAGCACATCATATGGCCAGAGCAGGAACAAGAGAGAGAGAGGTGGAGGGGTGATGCCACACACTTTTAAATGACCAGATCTCATGTGAACCAAAGCGAGAACTCACTTATTACCAAGGGGATGGCCATTCATGAAGGATCTGCTTCCATGGTCCAAACAGCTCCCACCAGGCCCCGCCTCCAACACTGGAGATTACATTTCAACATGAGATTCAGGCAGAGAGAAATATCCAAACTATATCAAACTTTAAGTGCATATTGCTAAGTGAAAGAAGCTAATCTGAAAAGGTTACAGACTGCGTGATTCCAGTCAGATGAGGGGAAGGAATGATGAATAGGTGGAGCACAGGAGATTTTTATGGCAGGGAAACTATTCTTTATGACACTATAATGGTAGATACATTTCATTATACATTGGTCAAAACTTATAGAATGTATAACACCATGAGTGAACTCCAATGTAAATTATGCACTTTGCTTGATAATGATGTGTCACTGTTGGTTCATTGATAGTAACAAATGTACCACTCTGGTGTGAGATGTTGATAGTCAGGGAGGCTGTATATGTGTGAGGGTAAGGAATATATGGGAATTCTCTGTAACTCCACTGCATTTCACTGTAAACCTAAAATGGCATTAAAAATAAGGTCTGTTAATTTTTTTTTTTTCAGAGTTTACAGAGACGAAAGGGCCTGTGCGTCATCATCAAGAGGACCAACATATGTGTTATGGGAATTTTAGATGACAAAGAGAGGGCAGAACTAATATTTGAAAAATTATAGCCAGAAACTTCCAAAATTTTATTAAATATACTAACCTACAAATCCAAGAAACTGAATGAACTCCAAGTTGGATAAACTCAAAAAGACCCACACTAAGACATTCTAACCAACCCATCAAAAGCCAAAGGTAGAGAATCTTGAAAGCAGCAAACAAGAAAGAAGTAACTCATCACGTACAAGGAATCCTCATTAAAATTAAAGGCCAGTTTCTTATCAGAAAACGTGGAAGCCAGAAGACAGTGGAGTGACGTATTTAAGTGGGTGGAAGAAAATGAAACCTATTAACTGAAATTTTGTATCTAGCAAAACTGTCCTTCAAAATGATGGAAAAGTTAGGATATATTCTGATAAACAAAAGCTGAGTCCAACAAGAAATGCAAAGGAAGTCTTTCAAGTTGAAATGAAAAGACACTAGCCAGTAATTCAAAGCCACGTGAGGAAAATAATGGCCTACAGTAAAAGTAGGGGAAATATAAAAACAAGTGCTATTTAATTTTTGTCTGTAACTCTACCATTTATTTTTAATACGATTTAACATACACATATGTAAAAATAATAAATCTCCTGTTGGGGACACAATGTTAAAGATGTAAAAAGACATTAACAACATAAAGGGGGAAGATAAAGATGTGCAGTAGTATAGTTTTTAAATGTTTTTGAAGTTAAGTTGGTATCAATTCAAAATATATTACCTTAAATTTAGGGCATTAAATGTAATTGCTATGGTAACCACAAAGAAAATATCTAAAAGATCTATAGGAAATGAGATATATAGGAAAAGATAGAAAAGGAAATAAGAAAAGAATCAAAATGGTTCACTACAAAAAAATCAACTAAACATAAAAGAAGGCAATAATGGAGAAAATGAGAGAGGAAAAAAGTATAAGACATACAGAAAACAAGTATCAAAATGGCAGAAGTACTTCATTAGGAGTACTATTTTAAATATAAATGGATTAAACTATTCACTCAGAGGCAGAGATTGGCAGAATGGATAAATGCTGTCTGTAAGAGAGTCACTTTAGATTTAAAGACACAAATAAGTAGAAAGTGAAAGAATAGAAAAGATATTATATCCAAATAGAACCAAAAGAGAGCTGAGGAGGCTATACTAATATTAGGTAAAAAAACTTCAAGTCAAAACCTGTTATAATGACAAAGAAGGACATTATATATTGATATATAGATAAATATGTATATCATCAAAAAGTTATAATCATAAACATATATGCACCAAACAACAGAGACCCAAAATATTTCAAGCAAATATTGACAGAATTAAAGGGAAACAAATAGTTGTACAATAATAGTTGGAGACTCCAATATCTTACTTTCAAAAATGAATAGAATATCTAGACAGAAGATAAGTCACAAAATAAAAGACTTGAATAAGCCAACTAGACCAAACATGAGTATATAGAACATTTTACCCAATAACAGCAGAATACGTATTTTTCTCAAGGGCACATGGAAGATGCTTTAGGATAGATTACATGTTAAGCCACAAAACAAGTGAATAAATTTTAAAAAGTTGAAGTCATATACAGTATCTTTTCTGACCAAGGAGAATGAAGCTACAAATCAAAATCAAAGGAAAACTGCAAAATCCACAAATATATGGAAATGAAACTACACACTACCAAACACTCATTGGTCAAAGAAGAAACTACAAGAAAAGTTAGAAAATAATGAAAATGAAAACAAACATATTAAAACATAAGATTTGTTTGTTTATTTTGAGATGGACTCCTGCTCTGTCACCCAGGCTGGCGTGCAGTGACACGATCTCGGCTCATTGCAACCTCCGCCTCCTGGGTTCAAGTGATTCTCCTTCCTCAGCCTCCTGAGTAGCTGGAATCACAGATGCCCACCACCATGCCCGGCTAATTTTCATATTTTTAGTAGAGACGGGGTTTCACCCTGTTGGCCAGGCTGGTCTCAAACTCCTGACCTTAGGTGATCTGCCCGCTTCGGCCTCCCAAAGTGCTGGGATTACAGGCATGAGCCGCTATGCCCAGCCTAACATAAGATGTTTAATAATGAAAACTAAAACACGTATATTAAAGCGTAAGATGCAGCAAAAACAGTGCTCAAAGGAAAACTTATAACTATAAATTCCTACATTAGAAAAAAACAAAAGATAATCAATGGCCTAACTTTATCCCTTGAGAAACTAGAAAAGGAAGAGTAAACCAAACCCAAAACTAGCCAATGGAAGGAAATAAAGATTAGAGCAGAGATCAATAAAACAGAATAAACAATAGAAAGAATCAGTAAAACCAAAATTTGGCTCTGTAAAAAAAGTAATCAAATTGACAAACCTTTAGCTAAACCAACAAAAGAAAAAAGAAAGACACAAATGATAAATGATTAAAATTTAAAATGAGAATAGGGACATTACTGCCAGCTTTGGATAATCTGGATGAACTGGATAAACACACAAATTAACCAAACTTACTCAAGATGAAATAGAAAATTTCACTAGACGTATAACAAGTCGAGAGATTGAATCAGTGATCAAAACCTCCCAACAAAGAAAAGTCTAGGACCAGATAGCTTCACTGGTGAACTTTACCAAATATTTCAAGAAGAGTTAACACCAATTCTTCTCAAACTCTTTCTGTGAGGTCAGCATTAACCTGATACCAAAGTCAGATAAAGACATCACAAAAAAGTGCACACCAATATCCCTTCTGAATATTGAAGCAAAAATCTTCAACAAAGCACTAGCAAACTGAATCCAAAAGGATCCTTAAAAGATAAACAACATGATTTAAAAATGGACAAAAGACTTGAATAGACACTTCTCAAAAAAATGTACAAATGGCTGATAAGCACATGAAAAGAGTTCAACATCCTTAGTTATTAGGGTAATGCAAATCAAAACAACAATGAGGAACCATTTCACACTTACTAGGATAGCTGTAAGATTAAGAAAAAACAAAACAAACTACCCAAACAGAAAATAACAAGTGTGGACAAGGATGTGGAGAAATTGGAACATTTGCACATTACTGGTGGGAATGTAAAATGGAGCAACCATTGTGGAAACCAGCATGGCAGTTTTTCAATAGGCTAACCATAGAATTACCATACAACTCAGTAATTCAGCTCTGAGATATACACCCCAAATAATTGAAAACAGAGACTCAAGAGATATTTGTACATGAACGTTTATTGTGACCTTATTCATAATAGCCAAAAGGTGGAAACAACCCGAGTGTTCATCAACCAAGAAATGGATAAACAAAATATCTTATACACATACAGTGGGATACTGTTCAGCCATGAAAAAAATCAAGTTTTGATGCATGCTACTACATGGATGAGCCTTGAAAACATGATACTAAATGAAATAAGCCAGACAAATGACAAAGTATTGTATAATTCCACTTATATGAAATATCTGAAATAGGCAAATTTATAGAGACAGAAAATAGGTTAAAGGTGGAGGGGATAAAGGGGAGTTACTGCTTAATGGTTATTGAATTTGTTTTGGGTGATGGAAAAGCTTTGTTAAAAGATAGTGGTGGTGTTTGCACAATAGCATGTATGCAATTAATGCCACTGAATTGTACCCTTAAAATGGTTTAAATGTCATAGTTTGTGTTATGTATATGTTACCATAATAAAAAAATAAATGATTCTGTATATATTTTTAAATTACAGTGTTTTGCTGAAGAAAGGAATAATGCTGGCAGAAAAGACAAATGTATTGTTTTGCTTCCTTTTTTAGGGACTTTAATTATTTGTAGGTAGACAATATTCTTACAGGTAATTAAAGTATGCTTAGTTGTCTTTTTAAAAATACCACATTTTAATTCATTTGAAAAGGAATTGAGTAATCTTGATAGATTATCATACATCTACTTGATGAAATATTTTGTAACCATGAAAATTGTAACTCTTAAGAGTTATCCCATTAACAGGAAAAACAGAAGATTGTTGGAAGAAATCTCTCTACTATGCCTATTAGGTTTGTTGTGTCAGCTGGGGTCTAAAGGCTTTCCTTTTACTTTTCCAATTCTCTTTCCCATTTCCCATGAAAGTTACTTGAATCAATATTCACACTCCTTTATTTGCTTTCACTTTTATTCTCACCAGGTGGTATTTTTTACGATGATATGACTCATCTCCTTCTCTTCTACCTGCAAACTTCCCTCAATAGCAACTTCTGAAGTGTTGTCTCCTCCTGCTCTAGGCTGGCCTTCCAGCCCTACTCTGCTTTGGAGACCAGCCCCTCCCTCCTCTTCAGCACTTGCCTCAGCGACTAACCTGCATCTTTTCTGAATTCCCAATTTCTGTCACTCCTCTGACTTCTATATCCCATTACCTTACCACCTTCTACAACTGTTGCACACTTCTTTCCTTTGCATTATCACTAGATTTTTTGAAACAGCAGCCTGCATTCACCATCTCTACTTACCTATTCATGAATTTATTCATTCCCTTGTGAAATGTGGAGAACATATTTCTTTATAGATGGCATCAGAATTTCTCTAAGAGAGAAAAGTGCCTTTCTTTGAAAGAAAATTTAAAACCTTGAAAAAAAATGGAGTAGAAGGTAAGGTTCTTAGGATGCCATATGGCTGATGCTAACCAAGCCTTCAGAGACAAGAACTAAGCTGCTCAGTCTGGGTCTAGGAGAATGTTTTTGCTGCTTCATAGGAGTAGGCAGAGGGAGGGTGAGAAAAGAGGAGAAAGAACGGTCTCAGAAGAATAAGGGTCTGGGCACTGTGAGAAGAGGCCTGGGGGTAGTAGGCCAAGGAAAGAGCTATAGTATCAGGGGGTCCAAATTTTGGCAAGTTAGAATGTCCAAGGACAATCTTATAAGATGTCAGCATACCACAAATTCTGCTTGTTTTGACCCTCTCAATGATTATCACTTGGAGAAAAAACAAATCAACAACAACAACAAAAAACATAATTCTATGAAATGGCCTCTTGATTGGACATATTAAAGATGTATTACTCTTAACAGTACTCTTTAGGAAATAAACATGGGAGCTTTATCATTGTTTATATATTTTATAAATTTACATATAGTTTAAGATTAAATGTGTGATGTGTAATATGCAGTATAACATTTTTAATACATGATGTAAACATGCTTAATACACTATTTTATCCAGGAAAGCAAATGTTTCCTAAAGAGTAGGTCAGTTAATCTCAATGAATGCTATTCTCCCAATATTACATCTAGTTTGGACTGCTATTCAGGGCAAACTCCTGAGAAACAGGACCTGTTGCACTCAATTTATCTTTACACTGCATAAGCAGTTTCATTGCTGTTTAGCCAGTAGGGATCTGATAAAAGGAGCAGAGATAGAATCTGAAGGAGTATAGGTAAAGAATATGCAGCGGAACTACTGGTCTTCCTCCCTGGCCCAGAGTGACTTTTCTAGACCCTGGGATAAGACAGAGGAGCATTTATGTGGAATACTCTGAGCCTGGTGTCTGATCATGGGATGCCCTCCTCAACTCAAATCATAAAATTTGTTATGGCTTAGCATAGTTTAGTGGAAAGATCTTGGTCTTTGGAGTAAGACTGATGTGTTTGAATTCCAGCTGTAAATAAAAAGGACTAACATGATTAATTAAAGTGGAGAAAGCTCTAAGAAGGAAGAACTCAGTCTAGGACTCTTTATATAACTACTGCTGCATGCTTACTATTGTATTACGCAGCGTGCTAAGTACGTGCCTTACTGATTTAATCTTTACACCAACCCTCTGTAGTAGGCATTAGCAACTCCATTTAACTGATTTTTTAAAAATGTAGTCTCAGAGATTAAGCATTTTGTAAGTAGTATAACAGAGATTTCAACCCAGTTGTTTTTAACTGCTTTATTGAGATATAATTGACATTCATAAGTATACATAAAGTGTATAATTTGATGTTGTGACATATGTATACACCCATGAAACTATCACCACAGTCAAGATAATGAACGTATCTATCACCTCCAAAAGTTTCTTCCTGCCACTTCCCACCCTGCCCGCTCTCTAAGCAAACACTGATCTACTTTCTGTCAATAGAGATTAGTTTGCATTTTCTAGAGTTATAAAAATGAAATCATACATTATGTGGTTTTTCATACCTGGTTTTATTCACTGGCATTGTTACTTTGAAATTAAACCATATTGTTACATTTATCAGTAGTTTATTAGTTTTTATTGTTCAGCAGTATTCGATTATAAGAACATACCACAATTTTTGTATTCAAATACTGAAGGACTTTAATCCAATTGTTTCTCACCCTAAACCTGTGCTACACTCTCTTCCCAGTTCCATCACTTATTGTGTGGGCTTAGGAAACCTAATTATTCTCTCTGAGTCTTACTTTTTCTCATAATAAAATGGCAGTAATATATTTTTTTCACATGGTTGTTATCAGTAAATGAGATAACATGTGAAAACACCTAGTACAGGTGTCCCTTATCTCAAGTGCCTGGGACCAGAAGTATTGTGGATTTCAGATGTTTTTGAACTTTTGGAATATTTGCATATACATAATGAAATATCTCTGGGATGGGACCCAAGTCTAAACATGAAATGTATGTTTCATATGCACCTTATACACATAACCTAAGGGTAATTTTATACAATATTTTCAATAATTTTGTG
The DNA here is from genome assembly GCF_003255815.1 of Theropithecus gelada. NCBI lineage: Eukaryota > Metazoa > Chordata > Mammalia > Primates > Cercopithecidae > Theropithecus > Theropithecus gelada. Next base: position 105,957,239 of record NC_037670.1, read on the forward strand.
CATGAAATGAAGTTTTTCTATTTTGACTGTGAGTCATCACATAATGTTAGGTGTGGAATTTTCCACTTGTAGCATCATGTTGATGCTCAAAAAGCTTTGGATTTTAGAGCATTTTGGATTTTGGATTTTTGGATTACAGATGCTCAACTGGTACCATGTGAGCATAAATTGGTGCTTATAACTATTCATTTTTTTCTCCTGAAAGGGAATATATCAGAGAAGGAAATGAGAAAAGATATAGCAGTACATGCCTTTCTGGACTCTTTCTTCCTGTCTTGAAAGCTTTGAATTATTGCATCTAGAGCTTCCTACACTGAAATGTCCTTCTTAATCTTTCTCACTTTGATTTCTCCTACACCTGTCTCATCTGCACCCCATGGATGTGATGTTTGTTTTTTCTCTCTAATCCAAATATGGACACAAATTTTTTTTCTTATTCCTTTAGCATAACTGAAATAGAGTGATACATTCACAAAAATTAAAGGATAAATTAAATGGGTATAATTATGTAAAATGAAGGAATGGAAAAATAGTCAAGGCACCTAGATGCATGCTTCTATTCCACATAATCCCACCACAATGAGTAAAGAGGCTTTATTTAGTTCCATATCTGCTTGCACAAGGATCACCATCCTCTAACACAGATGGGTGGGCACGACCTGGCCTGAGCTCCTTCCTAAACTGCCTTCTGTCTTTCAGTTATCTGGCCATCTTCTCTTCCTGGCTGCTGTGATTTCTAGTTCTGTTCACATAAAAACACCAGACCAAGCTTTTAGTCTAAATTCAAACTTCTCAGACACTGTTTGGTCCTTCTCTGAGGCTTTCAAATCTAAAAGAAACACCTAAATGAATAAAGTTGACAGACAAGGTTAATCTTTACTAAGGTTTCTAGGGCATTTTACTCACCCTATACATCTTAAATAATACAAAATAATATTTACATGCAATCAAAGGCAGCAAACCCAAGGTGAACACTGTAATGCTTTGCCCTGATCCTCCTTCAGGACTGAAAGATTTATTTCCCCACCTATTGGGAGTGCTGCCAGCAGATGACCTTCAGCTAACAGCCCTCTCAGGGAACTGCCTCAGGTGCAAACAACTTAAAGCCATGCCCCCTCTTAGGCATCCACATCCAATGACTGATCAACATAGGGGTATTAAAAATAGAGCTTTCCTTCCCTGACCTGTGATACTCTTTAGAGCCATTCCACCTTCAGAGTTCCCCATTGGGTTGACTGAGGACTTTGTTAAGACTACATCACAGCCCAACTTTTCCCACTGTCCAATCCTGCTTCTGTCTCTTTCCATGCACAGGTGCTGATCTTAAAAGTCTTCCCTAATAAACTTTCTACATGCTGATCTCCATTTCAGAGTCTGTTTTCTGGAAAACCCAGCCTATGGCAAAATATGAAGCAAGAGGAGAGCTGTTTCCCAATCCTCCTGAAATCCAAGCTCCTTTTTAGGGATCTAAGATCAATAGGTTATAGAATTTGAGTTACTTCTGCTTACTTACAGTTAGCTCTTCATACATCATAGACCCATTAACAACAATGTTCCACATGAGAAATGAAGAAAGATAGATCCAGTGCAACCTATCAGTCCTGTCCACAAATGAGCCCATTATATTTCACCATGCTGATCAACGACAATTACTAAAGTTTTTGAACTGTTCACATTTAATGAGAGAGTAGAATTTTGAAGTACTTTCAGTAAGTCAGCCCTCTTTATGACCTCTTTATGACTATCTTTGCCTTAAGGTAAACTTCAATAAAATCTTCTGCATTTGCACACATATTTTAAGGATACGTGAAATAGCACCTACAATAGAAAGTATGGAAAGTATTCATGTTTTCCTATGTTTCTAATTTTTTAATACCACTGCGACACAATCTGATAAAGTATTAAGTATTAGAAAACATGTATTTTAATCCTGGCTCTACTACTTACTAGCTACTAGCTACTATTTTCTGAGCCTCATGATCCTCAACTTTGTAAAAGGAAGATGATGATGCCTGTCTTTTCTAGTGGTTGTGGGGGTTAAAGGGGAGGATGTTTGCAAAGTGTCTAACATGTTACAAGTATTCAATAAATGGTAGTTATTTTTATCAGCAACTCTCACAATAAAAAGTGGACTGATAAAAAATTTTAAAAGTAAATATCTTTTTAACAAATACTTCCATTTATTGCCACAGTTTTTAGTCCCTTAGCAACAAATTTTGGCTAGCAAATGTAAAGTTATTCACTATAAATATGTTTATACTAAAATGTTTGTGATTTTTATCCAAGGGGCAATTACCTTTAAAGTAAAGAAGTTAGATTAAATGAGTTGTAAGGTTTTTTCCCACTGTTAAAGCCTCACAGGTTTATGGATTTGGATGATCTCCCCAAAATAGAAACAAACATTTCTGAGAATTTGAGTCTCTCTTTAGTTAGGATGGTTACATGTCAATAGAGCTATGGTTCCAAGTCCTCTTGACAAGTAGTTTACTTGCAAACTATCCAGTTTGTCTTAGTCTATCATATCATTGTGCAAAATATGTGTCAGTACATAAGTAGTCAGTAATTTTGTGTGGTAATGACTACACAAGTAGTCATTATTATAAACTGGAAGTTACTGCCTATTATTCTGCCTTAGCTTTTCAGTTGCATAAATTCTATTTAAGTTGATTGTAAATTATGGCTTATTGTTTTCTCTCAATACTCATTACTTCTGCTGATTAGTACTGTGTTTGTGTGTGTAGTTCTAAGTTTTTTTTCAGCTATAGTTCCAGTTCCTCTTGACCAGTAGTCTATTTGCAAATAATTCAGACAGCTTTCCCTCTGTCATCTGTTAACATTAGTCCTGGGGACTGGTTTCTCTCATAAAATTCCTGTAGCTACTTCACACCTTTGGACATGTACTTGGACACATGCCCTCTATTTCATCTTTTGTACCCAGGAATGAGTTGCATGTATGTGTCCATCCTTTGGAACCAACCTTACTTCTATCTTGAACTGGACTTGACTTCTCTTTTACTGAATAGATTTAGGCTAGCAGACACATAGACCATTTTTATTTCCCCCCCTTCTGAATATCTGTCTCTGCATCTATCTTCCTACTTCCTAAGAAGAGCAGTGTAGCCTCCTTTCTCATGAGAAACAGGGTAACATTTTGTCTTCCTTCCTGTTCTACATCAACTGCTTAATATATGTATTAGAACACTGTCAATCAAGGTAATATTATCTGTCCCCTTATACATCAGACTTTTGTCAAGCATATACCTGATTAGGAAAATGGCAGGAATTAGGGGTTGGAGGTAGGTGGAGGTTCAAGAAAGAGATAACACTCTGTACAGTTGAAGACCAAAAAGATCTAGGTGGAAGGTAAAGGTCATGTGCAGAAACAGAATAGAAAGAATTTTCCAGAGTTGAGAAGAAACAGATCTCTAGTTCCATGAGGCTACTGGAATGTGTACCCAATATAAAATGTGGAAAGGTACTAGGGGCAAGAAGGACACACATGTGGGGCAGGAAAGAGCTGAGGGAAAGAATAAGAATCAGGAAATTTAACTAGTTTTACTTATGTATGAACAGCCGTTTATGGTGTTGCTGCCATTGATATTTGAAGTGCAGACATATCCCTCAATTTATGAACATGGGTTGGTGCAAAGCTCCCTAGGATGTGACAAAGGAAATGAAAAGAGATGCTGTGCTCCAGTTTACCAAGCTTGGAGCTAATGGCTGAAAAGCCAGTTCCCTTTTCTTCCATTACATGTTAAGTATGTTTTTATGAAATGTAGTGATACTCTTTATAACACTGTTTCTATAGGCAAATGCATTCTTTGAATTGAATCGCATTAAAATGAATTTTTTTTTTTTTTTTTTGAGACGGAGTCTCGCTCTGCCACCCAGGCTGGAGTGCAGTGGCCAGATCTCAGCTCACTGCAAGCTCCGCCTCCCGGGTTTACGCCATTCTCCTGCCTCAGCCTCCCGAGTAGCTGGGACTACAGGCGCCCGCCACCTCGCCCGGCTAGTTTTTTGTATTTTTTAGTAGAGACGGGGTTTCACCGTGTCAGCCAGGATGGTCTTGAGCTCCTGACCTCGTGATCCGCCCGTCTCGGCCTCCCGAAGTGCTGGGATTACAGGCTTGAGCCACCGCGCCCGCCAAAATGAATTTTTTGAATATAGCTTATTTACATGGAGACAGCGAAGTTCTTTAACTTTGCTAACATTATCTAAAGATTGCAGATAAAGAAAATCTACATCTAAAAATAGTGACTTTCCAAAGGCATTACTATCAAATTAAGCTAAAATTATAATTTCATACACCTTCATTTAGTCTGTAAGAGTTCTGTTTCTACTGGGCTCTAGAGAGCCTTTGCCTTGAAGAGATTATTGGGGAAAGGGGACAAGAAGGGAGGGAACAAATCAGCACAGTCCAACACACCACTTTCTTTCCCGTCTCTCTTTCTCTTTTGCTTTGCATTTCTATTTCTCTTCCACTCTATTTCCTCCTCCCCCTCCTCTTCCTGTTTTCTTTCTTTCCTTCTTTTTCTTTGCTTCCTAGTCTTTTACTGCTCTTGGTATTTGTCCTGTGTCTTTCCAATCTCTTCCTTTTTACTTTTTAGTTCTACTTTTTATATCTACCCCTCCTGGTAGAGAAAAGATGGTCAATATTACAGTCATTCAAAAATAAAAATTAAGTACTTAACTCTTTTTGGCTCTGTGCCAAGCATTGTAAAAAAGAAATTACATAGACAGTTTCTGACCTCCAAAAACATACAATCATTTGAGTCCCAGCTGTGATTTTATAACACCTTCATGATTCTTGACTTTTTTTTCTAAGTCCCATTAAAAATCTGGTGATAGCAGTGAATTGCTTCACTCCAAAAATGTATAAGTCACAAACATGCCCTATTTGCATATAATTTCAGAAGATTCAAAAACTCCCTGAACCCCTTAATAGTTTATGACCTCAGACCAAGAACCCTGCTTGTTGTCTCAATATATTTCACAAATGTCACACAGTTTGAGATAGAATGCCTTAAAATACAGTAAATTTTAATCCATTAAGAAAATCAATAGGCCACATAACAGCCATTTTGTGTGTTTGGGGAGGGAAAAAGGGAAAGAAATGTTATCTAATTACAAGTAGGTCATAACATTATCCAAAAGGAACAAACACTTATTTGACCACCTATTACATATCATATATGTGTATATGAGTCCTACGTGATACAGCTTTTATAAAATTATAGATGAAATACATATATGTATATGAATCCTACGTGATACAGCTTTTATAAAATTATAGATGAAATATATGTGTGTATATATACATACATATATAGATACATGTGTATAAACCTGTAAATTTATACAAATATGTTTATATAATTTATAAATATATAAATGTATATGTAAATAACATGTAAAATATAATAAAAAATATATACAAAATGTTTACAGCAGCTATGTTATATACGAATCATTATACTCAGATATGGAAATTAAGACTCAGAGAGATCAAACAGCTGACTCTGGCCACCTGCTAGTGAAGAGTAGAGTCAGAATTTGAATCCACATGTAACTCCAATGCCTTCTTGGAGACTTATTTTTCCTTTCTATTCAACACAAAACTCAGCACATAGGAGGTGCTCATGAAATACTGGAATGCCGATTGAATTAGATGGAACAGAGTCAGGTATAGAGCTCTGCAGTAGATCACTGGAGACTAGAGACCACTCTTCCCATCCCCGCCCCAACCTCCCATTTAATTTCTCTTCTTTAGCAAAAAGGAAGGGACATTCTAACAGGTTCTAAAGACTAGAGTGGACTCTACAGAACTTCAGAGGGATATAGTAATTTTACTTTATTCATCAGAGAAATATTTCAACTGTGGTCGTGTGAGGGTAACAGGCTCGAATACATCAATTTTCATGTGAAGGGAATGTACTGCTAAGTTAATGCAACAGCAACTTGAGGAAACTACTTTTGATTTAGCAAGTTATCTGAACATTAAAGGAGGCATTCTGACTGAGGTTCCTGAAATATAAAGGACAATTTGAAACATGTCTGGGAGGAAAATACAGCAATTTTAGCAAAAAGACAGTTCTCAAATAAAGTCTGATTTTAAAGGAAAAGAGTTCTCATTGATTGATGGAATTGTTCAGAATGTACACATAGATACCCTTACTGAGGCTAGCTAAAGAAGAAACTGAAATTTGAAGTGTGCTGGTAAAGAAAATGAAAGCAATATAAGAATGTTGGCAGCTCTGAGATCGAGGTTGATCATACTTCAAAACAGTATCTTTAGGGAAGCTAATAAACACTTAACTAAATTGAACAGAAACTATATTAGAAATAAGTATAATCTTAGAAGCCAGTCAAGACAGTAGAGCAACACAGAATCAGTGCCTTGATTGATAGATTCATGATTTAAAAATAAACCCATCTTGACTTCAGGTCAGAGCAAGGTTATGATGTGAAGTTTTTTAATTTCCCCAAATCCGTTCCTAAAATCATACTGAACCAACTAGAATAGCAAAAGATAAGTTCTACTCACCACATCCTCCAGAAAGCCAACTGAAAAAACATCCCCACGAGTCTCAGAATGCCAGTGGGTTCTGCCCCACCCAAACCACAGACAACAGCAGCAGAACTCATACAAAGCATGCCTAGTTTTAGCAGCTATGCAGAGGCAGTGGACAGGAGACAACAAGAGTTTAGAAGGTTCTATGAACACTGCGATACAGAAATTGTCCATAAATACTCAAAAAGAGAAGGTCTCACCTTGAGTGGAATTCTCAGCAGGTAAATATTGTGAAAATAGCAGTAAAAAGGAGAAGGCTTCTGACTCCAGTTTATGGCTGAGTAGAACAAAAATATCTCAGCCACACACTAAGAGAAAATGGGAAGATCAGAAGGTACTGGGTGGCTTATGTACTCAAAGAACTCAGAAATAGCCAATAAAATATCTTTCCTGAGGAAAACACTTCTATGAAGAAAATTCAAATTGAGCAGGATAGAAACTCTGAGAGTAAATCCAATATTTTGACGACCTTACAATGCCTTTGTTGTTTGTTGAGAGAAAAAGATCAAACACTGGGATATCACGTGGGTCTCCAGAGAAGGCAGATCTCTGAAAGTGGGTGTGACTACACAAAGGCCATCTACATCTACATGTGTATCTCAATCTATCTACTGTGTGATAATAATAGGGGAGGAATCCCTTAAGCAATGAAATTATAAAGGCTATCATGGCATATCCCATTTCCCTACAAGGGAACCATTTCCTAAAAGTACAGAACACCTGATTTTGTTTATACAAAAGCAACAGAAAAGGATATGGTCGAACAACAAACAAGTATACTATTATAAAGAAAATGAACTAAATCATGAAAAAAAGGGTAGTTAACATGTACCAGAAAATACATAATTAAAAAAATGAAAACTAAATAATATAGCAAAATTAATGGAAGCAAATTAAGAAAATAATAGAAACTATAAAATAACAGCATATATTAGAACCAGGAAACTCAGAGACAAGATAGCTAAACATCAATTGGGGATTGATATAATTCAGAACTGTAGTTGAGTCACTGGTCCATTTCCAGTTTATCCTTTTTCATAAAATGTGGTCTCTTGTGGTCCCAATTGAAATCCTAGTGTTTTTGTTTTTTGTTTTTTGTTTTATTTTAGATCTCATCCTCCTTGTGCAGCTCAGAACTCCAATTTTCCCTGCAACTCCTTCAGTCTATTGAAAGTTTTGTTCAAATTCTCATCCTTTCAGCCATTGTTCTCAAATAGGCAAATGCCTCAAAACTAAAAGCAATGGCACATGTCAGTCTCAGCTCTCTGGGGTTCCCTGTTCTTCTGGATCCTGGCCGCATAAGTCCTCACTACCTGAGTGGTTTTTCAATACCTTCAAATTGTTCTAAAACAGCCTAGTAGACTTGGGAAATACAATTTACAAAGGAGCAAAAGAAAACAAAGAAAGAAGTAGAAAGTATTCAAGAGAAAAATGATAGATATAGAAGACAGGAAAAGAAAGTCCAACATAAGTGTAATTTATGTTGGAAGGAAAATGAAAGCAATGGAACAAAGCAAATACAAAAATCCATAATGCAAAAAGACGTTCTTAAAATTAGAAAAAAATTGAACACCTATTTTGAAAGAGCACACCATTAACCTTGGAAAAGTGGAGCCAGAATGGCCAATACCAAGACATACTTCAGTATAACTGGAAAATAAAAAAACTCTTTGAACATTCAGGCATAAAGACCAAGTCATCAAAAATAAAATCATAAATAAAATCATATTTACATCAGATTTCGTAAGTCCATGGAGCAATATATTTAATATATCAAAAAGAAAAAAATAGGCTGGGCATGGTAGCTCACACCTGTAATCCCAACACTTTGGGAGGCCAAGTGGGGCGGATCACGAGGTCAGGAGTTTGAGATCAGTCTGGCCAACATAGTGAAACCCCATCTCTACTAAAAACACAAAAAACTGGCCCGGCGAGGTGGCGGGCACCTGTGGTCCCAGCTACTCGAATAGCGTGAACCCGGGAGGTGGAGCTTGCAGTGAGCGGAGATCCCGCCACTGCACTCCAGCCTGGGCAACACACCGAGACTCCGTCTCAAAAAAAAAAAAAAAAAAAATAGCTGGGCGTGGTGGTGTGTGCCTGTAATCCCAGCTACTAGGGAGGCTGAGGCAGGAGAATCGCATGAACCTGGGAGGCAGAGGTTGCAGTAAACTGAGATCACGCCATTGCACTTCAGCCCAGGCAACAGTGCGAGACTCTGTCTCAAAAAAAAAAAATGAAACCATGATTTTTACACATACCCAAACTTACTTTAAAATATAAAGCTACAGAAAAATAAAGCAATTGTGAGCATGCAAGAACTGAATGAATATTATTCCCTGAGAAATATACAGAGAAAACAAGCTTCCACCAAAAAGTCACAGGAAATGCTTCAGCTAAGTTCTAGACACGTAATAGCTTGCCAATAAATATTATTCGAGCAAAGAGATAGACGTATGAATGCATGGATGAAGGAATGAATGAATAAATAAATAAATAGATAGATAGATAAATAGATAAATAAATACCTGGGAAGGAAAAGAAAAGATCTACCCATGTGTATTAGTCCATTTTCACGCTGCTTCCCTGAGGCTGAGAAGAAAAAGAAATTTAGTTGGACTTACAATTCCGCATGGCTGGGGAGGCCTCAAAATCACTATGGGAGGAGAAAGGCACTCTTACATGGCAGCAGCAAGAGAAAATGAGGAAGAAGCAAAAGCGGAAACCTCTGATAAACCCATTAGATCTCGTGAGACTTATTTAGTATCACGAGAATAGCACGGGAAAGACTGGCCCCCATGATTCAGTTACCTCCTTTTGGGGGCCTCCCACAACACATGGGAATTCTGGGAGGTACAATTCAAGTTGAGGTTTGGGTGGGGACACAGCCAAACCATGTCATTCTGCCCCTGGTCCCTCCAAATCTCATGTCCTCACATTTCAACAACAACCATGCCTTCCCAACAGTCCCCCAAAATCTTAGCTTGTTTCAGCATTAACCCAAAAGTTCACAGTCCAAAGTCTCATCTGAGATAAGCCAAATCCCTTCTCCTTGTAAGCCTGTAAAATCAAAAGCAAACTAGTTACTTCCTAGATACAGTGGAGGTACAGGTATTGGGTAAATACACCCATTCCAAATGGAAGATATTGGCCAAAACAAAGTGATTACAGGGCCCATGCAAGTCTGAAATCCAGCAGGGCAGTCAAATTTTAAAGCCCGAAAATGATCTCCTTTGACTTCATGTCTCACATCCAGGTCACCCCGATGCAAAAGGTAGGTTCCCATGGTCTCGGTCTGCTCCACTCCTGTGGCCTTGCAGGGTACAGCTTCCCTCCTGGCTGCTTTCACAGGCTGGCATTGAATTTCTGTGGCTTTTCCAGGTGCACAGTGCAAGCTGTGGGATAGATCTAACATTCTGGGGTTTGGAAGACAATGGTCCTCTTCTCATCGCTCCACTAGTCAGTTCCCCAGTAGGGACTCTATGTGGGGGCTCCGACCCCACATTTCTCTTCTGCACTGCCCTAGCAGAGGTTCTCCATGAGAGCCCCACCTTTGCAGAAAACTTTTTCCTGGGCATCCAGGCATTTCCATGTATCTTTTGAAATCTAGGTGGAGGTTCACAAGTTCCTTATCTCCATCTGAGACACAGCCAAACCATATCACCATGTTACTGGTTACCACAGAACTAGGAATGTGAAGTCAATGAATATTAGTTCTGGGAAAGAAATTCTAGATTAAGTACATTTACACCTTCATATTTTAGATAGGTAAACTGTGTCTCAGCGTGATTTGTCCAACATGCCCAGATGGCCCATGGCAGAGCCAGAAAATGGATCCAGAATTTTCTGATGCTTAGTGAGGATCTCTTTAAAATTTTGGTCACTGGGCTCAGTGGCTCACACCTGTAGTCCTAGCACTTTGGGAGGCCAAGGTGGGTGGATCACTTGAGGTCAGGAGTTCAAGAGCAGCCTGGCTAACATGGTGAAACTCCATCTCTACTAAAAATACAAAAATTAGCCGGGCATGGTGGCACACACCTGTAATTCCAGCTACTTGGGAGGCTGAGGCATGAGAATTGCTTGAACCTGGGAGGCAAAGGATGCAGTGAGCTGAGATCATGCCACTGCACTCCAGCCTGGTCAACAGAGCAAGACTCCATTTCAAAAAGAACGCAAAAACAAACAAAGAAAAAAACAAAACTTGGTCACCAGCAAAGTATAACTATTAAATATTGTTACTAACTCCCCTCCCTGGCCCCCAAATAAATAAATCCTGCTCCCTTTCCCAGAGTAAAATGTTTCTTGAGTGCCAGGCCATGATTTGTTTCATTAAGTTTTAAAATTTACAAAATCAATTTATGTTTACTCTGGAAAAATTAGAAAAAATCTTTATTTATAATCCTATCACTCAGAGATAACTACTATGTTATAAATATTTTTGTTGTTACCTTTTTGGACATTTTTATTCTTTGAACAAATGCACACTCATGTTTAAAACAAAAATAGAATCATATGGTCATATTCTTTTGCAGTCTTTTTCTCTAAATATATCATAATCATCCTTCATTTTCAATAAATATGGAACTAAATCACATACACACAAACTTTAAAATGAATTTTATATCAATGAAAATGTAAATTTTAATGTTACCTTATATTTTATTTTCCTGAGCATTTCATGATTTCAATTCATTCAATGTCATTTACAAATAGTTTAGCTTTTACGTGTCTTTAATTTATGTTTTCCCGTTACATTTGGTTGACATAAATTTTAAGCTTGCCAAGATGATCACTTGTAGCTTCTTGGTACCTGCTAAAACCTGGAAGCAGTGTCATCCGATAGGGTTTTCCCTTTGTGGGGGCGGGGAGGTGTTGTGGGGGAAGAAGTGGGAGAATATGAGAGAGGAGGAGAGAGTCACCATGTCCAGCCAGTTCTTATACTTTTAAATAGTTGAGGGAAAGAAAAGAATTTTGAAATAATAAATCTTTGCATAATAAGACTAGAGTATTACAGAGGCCAGATGGCCAGGCATGGTGGCTCACACCTATAATCCCAGCACTTTGGGAGGCCTAGGCAGGTGGATCACCTGAGTTCAGGCATTCGAGACCAGCCTGAACAACAAGATGAAACCCTGTCCTTACTAAAAAATATAAAAATTAGCCAGGCGTGGTGGCAGGTGCCTGTAATCCCAGCTACTTGGGAGGCTGAGGCAGGAGAATAGCTTGAACCTGGGAGGCGGAAGTTGCAATGAGCCGAGATCATGCCATTGCACTCTAGCCTGGGTGACAGAGCAAGATTCCACCTCAAAAAAAAAAAAAAAAAGAGCAAAAAGAAATAGAGGCCAGGTATAGTGTACAGTGGCTCATACCTGTAACCCCATCCCTTTGGGAGGCCAAGGTGAGAGGATTATTTGGGGTCAGGAGTTTGAGACCAGCCTGGGTAACATAGGTCTTTCTCTATATAAAAGTTAAAAATAAAAAAATTAGCCGGACCACACCACTGCACTCCAGCCTGGGCAACAGAGTGAGACTGTCTCTTTAAAAAGATGGGAAGGGAAGGGGAGAGGAAGGGAGAGGAGGTGAGGGGAGGAGTCGGGGGAGGGGAGGGGAGGGGGCAAAAATTATGTTAAAAGCAGAAAATTTCCTTAGTGAGCCTAGGTTATTTCTTTAGGAAATTGGAATCTATAATGTAACAGTTCAGAGTTCTGGGGCCAAATTCCTCTGCAGGCCTCCTTAAGAACATATACCTTGGAGGGATATTGTGATCAAATTATGTAATGTTTACAAAGTGCTTAACACAGTTGTTGACAGGTTTCAATAAGTGTTAGCTCTGTTGCTCCTATTGTTGTTGATATTATTATCATTACTATTATCTCATGAAAGAGATATAAATGCCCCATTTATCCCCTACTCTGACTTCCCTTGGGTATTTGTATAATAGCTTTCATCACTGTCAAATTTCACCCGCTTACCGGTGATTGGCTTTTCCGTTTATACTACTCTATTTCTCTTGGTGTTAAAAACCCCACCCTTTTCTTCAGGGGTTTTTTTGAAAGGGAGAGTGTCCAATGATGGCCCATTTCCTCTTGGAACACTGTTTAACATCTTTTTGATATGTTTTTGGGCTGTCTTCTTGGCTTTGTATTCTGGTTCAGTGGCTACCAGCCACTGAAATTATATATACGTATATAAAATTATTGTTGTTTTTGTCATTAAATATCTTTGGCTTTTGGTTCTGCAGCCCAAAGTTCAGTCCTGTTCTACCCTGCATCCTGGCTTCCGCAATCATGGCCTGCATTTCACTTATCAAGACTTGTTTAATCAGGATCAGAAAAGAGGCTGGATCATTAAGTAGAATAAACACGGGTTTTGGAGTTATACAGACCTGGGTTCAAATCCCATACCAGTGATTGCTGGTTTTGTAACTTGAATCTGTTACAAGATCTCTCTGGGAGGCAATTTTGTTATTAGTAAAATGGATAAAATAATGCCCATCTTAGTAGGGTTTGTGGATGATGAAACGTTAGTAGCATAATGGATATATGTGGCATAAATACCCCTCAATGTTAGTTTTAACCTATGTTTTATGTATTTAAATTTGAATGTGTTTAAATTTACACCTTTCTTTCCTTCAGGAACTGTTAAATATAATTCAAAGGAAATATAGTTCCTTAAAAAACTATATTTAAATTTGTACATGTTTATATTTATACCTTTCTTTCCTTCTTTTGAATTATTGCAGATCTAAGATTGCAATAGAAATATGCATGACAGTGATTTCAAATTTCTTTTCCAGCCATATTTGAATAGCAAAGATTATCATTTTCTAGCTAATATATCACCCATTATGTAGGTGAGTCTCTGTTATCTTATTTTTTACCACTCCTCAGGTAATTGCTTTTCTTTAAACCGTTTGTTTCTATGTACTTGACCTTAGCTTACTTTCCAGCTTTATTACTTATTGTAACTATCAGTTTGTTTTACTACCTTTAATTAAGTTGTATTAGGCACCTATAAATGGAGATGACCTTGTTTCTTGGTGGACCAAGTTTCACCTTTACTGATTGAAGCAATTCAGTCCATTCATTTTGCCCTTTATGGCATTTCTGTCTCCTTATTTCTCTCAGAAGAAATGCCAATTAAAAATATACTTTAATAAAATGAGCATTTTAATTAGTATATATTTTTAAAAGTAGAAATTATTGGCCGGGCACGGTAGCTCACGCCTGTAATCGCAGCACTTTGGGAGGCCAAGGTAGGAGGATCATAAGGTCAGGAGTTCGAGACCAGCCTGACCAACCTGGTGAAACCCCGTCTCTACTAAAAATACAAAAATTAGCCCAGCGTGGTGGCATGTGCCTGTAATTCCAGCTACTCAGGAGGCTGAGGCAGAAGAATTGCTTGAACCCAGGAGGCAGAAGTTGCAGTGAGCAGAGATCGTGCCACTGTATTCCAGCTTGGGTGACAGAGTGAGACTCTGTCTCAGAAAATAAAAGTAGAAATTATTGATTCTTTAGTTAGTAAAAAGCTCATTTATCTTGTAGCCTTCAACGAACTTTTGTGTTTAAGAAACCAACATGCAGGCTGGGAGGGGCGGCTCACTTGAGTAATCCCAGTCCTTTGGGATGCTGAGGCAGGAGGATCACTTGAGCCCAGGAGTTCAAGACCAGTCTGGGTAACAAAGTAAGGCCCTATCTCTGCTAAGAAAAAATTAAAATTTTTATTTTTAAATTTCAAATTTAAATTTATAATGCCAATTTAAAATTTAAAATACCAGTTAAAATAATTTTTAAATATTTAAAAAAGAAGCCAACATGCTAGATTTGCCACATAAGCCTCCATATACTCTTATGATATAGCTATATAATTTGCTTGATTAAATATGGCTTCCTGATCATCTCATAGGCCCTTGGTCAAAAACAAATCTTCTCTCATTATTATTTATGAAAAAACTGAATTTGATGATTTTATTTTGACGTCTAGCACTATTTCAACTTCCTCCAGTATTCAAATAACAGGATTAGCAAGGCGGTGACCTGCTACAGAAGGCAGGGGCTGGTGACAGTAAGAGACTAATGGTGGGTATTTGCCCCTGTGCGCGCACATAAACACACACACACACACACACACACACACACACACACAGAGTGTAGGTATTGAGACAGGATAAAAGAAGGTCTTTGTTCTTTAAAGTTTCTAAATTCCAGAACCTTTTACCCTCCATGTAGGATAAACTGGCTTTTCTAAGTTCTGGGAGCTTTCTCAAAGGTAGTGGAATTCTATTTTCAGAGAAACGGGAGAACTTTTTGTGCCCAAGGGTCTAAAGGAGAGAGGGTGGGGTCCTGGGGATTCGCATGAGGCCCAGGAAGTGTCAGGATCTGGTACAATGAAAAGAACTCTTGTGAGTGGAGTATTGCTTCATACCCCATGTGGTGGCCAGATAAGGAAGCCTACCCAGCCCTGTGTTCCTGAGGCTGCTTGTGGGAATGGAGAGATGTCTCCCCATCAGGCAGGCTGCCATTCTGGTCTCCCTAACCTCCCAGGCATTCCAGGAGGAGAATTCTGAGCAGTTGTATGTTTTCTTGTTAAGTTCTTTAATTCCTTCCACTGGTCCTAAGGACTTGCCTACTCACCAGCAAACACACTGAAGACTCATGCTCACCAGAGACTACTGACAGCTTTGGTAATCATGCAATGCAGATCTCTTGAGTAGTTAATACAGTCTTTTCTCAGTATTTGAGGGGGATTCATTCCAGGACCACTGCAGGATACCAAAATTTCTAGATGCTCAAGACCCTTATCTTAAATGACATAGAAATTGCATATAACCCATGTACATCCTCCTGTACATTTTAAATATCTCTATATTACTTATAATACCTAATGCAATGTAAATGCTATGTAAATAATCATAATACTATATTTACATTATTTTTATTGTACTGTTATTTTGAACTTTTTCCTTAATAGTTTTAATCATGGTTGGTTGAATTCATGAATGTGGAACCCACAGATACAGAAGATTAGCTGTATAGGGCAGGCTTTTGATCCGGGGTTAGACTTTTGAAGTGGGAGAACAAAAATTCCTTCCTTTATAAAGCTTACATTTTGGTAGGTGGGGAGAGTAACACCATAAACAATCACAGTGTCAGATAGTGATAAGTGCAATGAAGAAAAAGAAAGCAGAGAGTGTTGCAAGTAGCAGCTGTAATGTTAAGTAGGGTGGTCACTGAGAAATGAACATTTGAAGAAAAACCTAGAAGAGGTTACAGAGAAAAACTTGTGACTATCTCAGGGACAAAAATCCATAGCAGAGGGAGTAACAAGTTCAAAGGCCCTGAGGCAGGTCTATATCCTGTATTTTGGGAGAACAGTGAGATAATGAGGCTGAAGATGCGTGAAGGAAGAAGAGATTTGAAATAGGTGAAGTAATGGAGAATCATGTAGGGCCTTGTAGGCCTGTGAAAGGACTTTGACTTTGCACTGAGTGAGATGGGGAGACATTGGAGGGTTTTGAGCTGAAGGGTGATATGATCTGTCTCTCTTTGTGGTGGGGCAAAAACAGAAGCAATGATATCAACTGGGAGGCTATTGCAAAAGGTAATATAACTTGGACTAGGTTGGCTCCAAAGGAAGGAATGAGAAGTCATTGAGTTCTGGATATATTTTGAGGGCACAGTCATCAGCATTTGCTGATAGATCAAATGGGGGGTGTATGAAAGCAGGAGGCATCAAAGATGTTTCCAAGCTTTTAACCTAAACAACTGGAGAGATTTTGTTTATTACTGAGATGGGGGAACTTAGAAAGGAACATATTTCGGGAAAGATTACAAATTTGTTTTAGGGCACATTAAGTTGAGATGCCTATTAGACATGCATTTGAAGATGTCAAGTGGGTAGTTGAATTTGTAAGTATGGGGTTCACAAGAGAAGCCTATGCCAGAAACATAAATTGAGGAGTCATCAGTGAATAGATGGTATTTAAAGCCGTATATAGTACTAAATCCACATATGGGACTTTGGGGCAGAGTAGAGCACCCTGGTACATATCAGACTGAGGATAACAGGGTGAGGGCACTCATCTGACATCAATGCTGCTTCAGTCCAAATACTGTAATGAAATTCAAATACTTCCTATAAGAAATTCTTAATGACATTTGTACTACTCATTGGAATCTCAGTTTTCACCAGGGATGATCCAAATGCCCAAGGGGACTAAAAAATAATACTGAATATGATTAAAGGAGAAGAGATAAACTCCTTGCGATGATAACAGGAGTTTGTGCAGAATCTCCGTGCAGGCTTGATGGAGAATCCAGTAGGTTCTGTGAGCCCCATGTGAACCAGAATTGAGGGTGTGAACTGCTGCCTGGGATAGTAATTATCCATGACATAGAAGCCATGAGGAGCAGTTGTCAGAATACTCACTGCCATAGCCAATCTCCAGGTCCAAAGAAGAGGGAAGTGGTGGTCTATGATATATGTGGCCAACCCAGCCTCTTCCTACTCAAAAGAACCAGCATGATGTACCTCAAAAAGGCCTTTCCAACTGGTTCCCACTGATTCCAAGAATATGATTGCTTTGTAAATTTGACCATAAGGTTGAGGAAGATGCTCACAATTGGTTATTAGCATGTACTTAAATGTGTGGTTAGCCTTTCAGTTATTCTTAGAAAAGCATTTGTTAACTTGTAAACTAGCTACAGGCCAGACCAATGTGGAAAGTCACTGAGGTACCCTACTTGCGTCAGTAGGAGAACAGTTGTAATTTTATTAAGATGATTTGGGCTTATGTTATCAAGCTACAGGACATTTTTAATCAAAGGAAATTTTTAAGCAAATAGCCTTCTTTTGGATAATGGTAATATGTCCTGGGTTCAGAGTCACTGATTGCTTTCATAGATGTAGCTGAAACATTTCCTGTAAGAGTTGATAACGTAATTGGATACAGAAGAAAAATGAAAGACTTTTGACAAAGAAAGATAAAAATGTGTATGATTTGTCCTTGTTGTCATTGAGCCTACCATTCAGGCAGGTAAAGCAGCTCAGAGAGGCAGCATCTTTAATGGCCCACAATGCAAACTGCAAAACCTTCTCAGCAGAAAACAATTAGCTCATGTCAAAATAAAAAGGTACAATCAATTTAGTTAAAGATCTTAACTGAGATATTTATTGGCTTAACTGGCTTTGTTTGCAATTCTAGAATAGGATGACACTTCATTCCATAAAATAAGTGTTCCACTGAGATGTGCAGAAGGGTTTGGTTTTACAGACAGAAAGGGATGAAGAAAACAGACACAAAGAACAAAATGCAGTCATTTTAAAGTTAGTTTTCTTATAAGGCAGGAATAGGGAGACAGAAAAATAGAAATATAACTGACTGACATCAGATTACTGCAGGTGATTTTTTTTTTTTTTTTGAGACAGAGTCGCACTTTGTCACCCAGGCTGGAGTGCAGTGGCGTGATCTTGGCTCACTGCAAGCTCTGCCTCCTGGGTTCACACCACTTGCTGCCTCAGCCTCCCGAGTAGCTGGGACTACAGGTGCCTGCCAGCACGCCCAGCTAATTTTTTTGTATTTTTAGTAGAGATGGGGTTTCACTGTGTTAGCCAGGATGGTCTTGATCTCCTGACCTCGTGATCCACCTGCCTCAGCCTCCTAAAGTACTGGGATTACAGGCATGAGCCACTGCATCTGGCTGCAGGTGACTTTTTGTTGTGAAGATTAAAACAGAGGGAATGTTGGGAAAACATTGAAGATGGCCAAATAGGAACAGCTCCAGTCTGCAGTTTCCAGTGTGATCGTCACAGAAGATGGGTAATTTCTGCATTTCCAACTGAGGTACATGGTTGATCTCATTGGGACTGGTTGGACAGTGGGTGCAACCCACGGAGGGTGAGCCAAAGCAGGGCAGAGCATCGCCTCACCCAGGAAGCTCAAGGGGTTGAGGGATTTCCCTTTCCTACCAAGGGAAGACACGACAGACTGTACCAGGAAAATCGGGCACTGCCACCCAAATACTGCACTTTTCCAATGGTCTTAGCAAACGAAATGGCACACCAGGAGATTATATCCTGTGCCTGGCTCAGTGGGTACCATGCCCACAGAGTCTTGCTCACTGCTAGCGCAGCAGTCTGAGATCAAACTGCCAGGCAGCAGCTTGACTGGGGGAGGGGCAGCCAACATTGCTGAGGCTTGAATAGGTAAACAAAATGGCTGGGAAGCTTGAACTGGGTGGGGCCCACCGCAGCTCAATGAGGCGTGCCTGCTTCTGTAGACTCCACCTCTGGAGCAGGGCATAGCTGAGAAAAAGACAGCAGAAACTTCTGCAGATTTAAACATCCCTGTCTGACAGCTCTGAAGAGAGCAGTGGTTCTCCCAGTACAGAGCTCTCTTGAGCTCTGAGAATGGACAGACTGCATCCTCAAGTGGGTCCCTGACCCCCGTGTAGCCTAACTTGGAGACACCTCCCAGTAGGGGCTGACTGACACCTCATACAGCTGGGTGCCCCTCTGAGACGAAGCTTCCAGAGGAAGGATCAGGCAGCAATATTTGCTGTTCTGCAATATTTGCTGTTCTGTGACTTCTGCTGATGATACCCAGGCAAACAGGGTCTGGAGTGGACCTCCAGCATACTCCAACAGACCTGCAGCTGAGGGACCTGACTGTTAGAAGGAAAACTAACAAACAGAAAGGAATAGCATCAACATCAACAAAAAGGACATCCTCAACAAAACCCCATCTGTAGGACACCATCATCAAAGACTGAAGGTAGATAAAACCACAAAAATAGAGAGAAACCAGAGCAGAAAAGCTGAAAATTCAAAAAACAAGAGCACCTCTTCTCCTCTAAAGGATCGCAGCTCCTTGCCTGCAATGGAACAAAACTGGATGGAGAATGACTTTGACGAGTGGACAGAAGTAGGTTTCAGAAGGTCAGTAATAACAAACTTATTCAAGCTAAAGGAGGACGCTCGAACCCACCGCAAGGAAGCTAAAAAACTTGAAAAAAGATTAGAAGAATGGCTAACTAGAATAAACAGTGTAGAGAAGACCTTAAATGATCTGATGGAGCTAAAAACGATGACATGAGAACTACGTGATGCACGCACAAGCTTCAGTAGTCAATTCGATCAAGTGGAAGAAAGGGTATCAGTGATTGGAGATCAAATTAATGAAATGAAGTGAGAAGAGAAGTTTAGAGAAAAAAGAGTAAAAAGAAATGAACAAAGTCTCTAAGAAATATGGGACTATGTGAAAAGACCAAATCGACATTTGACTGATGTACCTGAAAGTGATGGGGAGAATGGAACCAAGCTGGAAAACACTCTTCAGGGTAGTATCAAGAACTTCCCCAACCTAGCAAGGCAGGCCAATATCCAAATACAGGAAATACAGAGAACACCACAAAGATACTTCTCTAGAAGAGCAACCCCAAGACACATAATTGTCAGATTCACCAAAGTTGAAATGAAGGAAAAAATGTTAAAGACAGCCAGAGAAAGGTCAGGTTACCCACAAAGGGAAGCCCATCAGACTAACAGCAGATCTCTTGGCAATAACTCTAAGAGCCAGGAAAGAGTGGGGGACAATATTCAACATTCTTAAAGCAAACAATTTTCAACCCAGAATTTCATATCCAGCCAAAGTAAGCTTCATAAGTGAAGGAGAAATAAAATCCTTTACATACAAGCAAATGCTGAAGATTTTGTCACCACCAGGCCTGTCTTACAAGAACTCCTGAAGGAAGCACTAAATATGGAAAGGAACAACCAGTACCAGCCACTGCAAAAACATGCCAAATTGTAAAGACAATCAATGCTAGGAAGAAACTGCACTAACTAATGGGCAAAATAACCAGCTAACATTATAATGATAGGATCGAATTCACACATAACAATATTAACCTTAAATGTAAATGGGCTAAATGCCCCAATTAAGAGACACAGGCTGGCAAATTGGATGAAGAGTCAAGACCCATCAGTGTGCTGTATTCAGGAGACCCATCCCACGTGCAGAGACACACATAGGCTGAAAATAAAGGGATGGAGAAAGATCTACCAAGGAAATGGAAAGCAAAAAGGCAGGGGTTGCCATCCTAGTCTCTGATGAAACAGACTTTGAACCTTCAAAGATCAAAAGAGACAAAGAAGGCCATTACATAATGGTAAAGGGATCAATTCAACAAAAAGAGCTAACTATCCTAAATATATATGCACCCAATACAGGAGCACCCAGATTCATAAAGCAAGACATTAGAGACCTGCAAAGAGACTTAGACTCCCACACAATAATAATGGGAGACTTAACACCCCACTGTTGATATTAGGCAGATCAACGAGACAGAAAGTTAACAAGGATATCCAGGAATTGAACTCAGCTCTGCACCAAGTGGACCTAACTATAGAACTCTCCACCCTAAATCAACAAAATATACATTCTTCTCAGCACCACATCACACTTATTCCAAAATTGACCACGTAATTGGAAGTAAAGCACTCCTCAGAAAATGTAAAGGAACAGAAATCACAACAAACTGTCTCTCAGACCACAGTGCAATCAAATTAGAACTCAGGATTAAGAAACTCACTCAAAACCGCACAACTACATGGAAACTGAACAACCTGCTCCTGAATGACTACTAGGTACATAACGAAATGAAGGCAGAAATAAAGATGTTCTTTGAAACCAATGGGAAAAAAGACACAACATACCAGAATATCTGGGACACATTTAAAGCAGTGTGTAGAGGGAAATTTACAGCATTAAATGCCCACAAGAGAAAGCAGGAAAGATCTAAAGTCAACACCCCAACATCACAATTAAAAGAACTAGAGAAGCAAGAGCAAACAAATTCAAAAGCTAGCAGAAGACAAAAAATAGGTAAGATCAGAGCAGAACTGAAGGAGAGAGAGACAAAAAAAACCTTCAAAAAAATCAATGAATCCAGGAGCTGGTTTTTTGAAACGATCAACAAAGTTGATAGACCACTAGCAAGAATAATAAAGAAGAAAAGAGAGAAGAATCAAATAGTTGCAATAAAAAGTGATGAAGGGGATATCACCACTGATACCACAGAAATACAAACTACCATCAGAGAATACTATAAACACCTCTAAACAAATAAACTAGAAAATCTAGAAGAAATGGATAAATTCCTGGACACATACACCCACCCAAGACTAAACCAGGAAGATGTTGAATCCCTGAATAGACCAATAACAGGCTCTGATATTGAAGCAATAATTAGTAGCCTACCAACCAAAAAGAAGTCCAGGACCAGATGGATTCAGAGCCAAATTCTACCAGAGGTACAAAGAGGAGCTGGTACCATTGCTTCTGAAACTATTCCAATCGATAGAAAAAGAGGGATTCCTCCCTCATTTTATGAGGCCAGCATCATCCTGATACCAAAGCTTGGCAGAGACACATCAAAGAAAGAGAATTTTAGACCAATATCCCTGATGAACATCGATGTGAAAATCCTCAATAAAATACTGGCAAACTGAATCCAGCAGCACATCAAAAAGCTTATCCACCAAGATCAAGTTGGCTTCATTCCTGGGATGTAAGGCTGGTTCAGCATATGCAAATCAATAAAAATAATCCATCACATAAACAGAACCAAAGATGAAAACCACATGATTATCTCAATAGATGCAGAAAAGGCCTTCCACAAAATTCAACAACTCTTCATGCTAAAAACTCTCAATAAACTAGGTATTCACGGAACATATCTCAAAATAATAAGAGCTATTTATGACAAACCCACAGGCAATATCATACTGAATGGGCAAAATCTGGAAGCATTCCCTTTGACAACCGGCACAAGACAGGGATGCCCTCTCTCACCACTCCTATTCAACATAGTGTTGGAAGTTCTGGCCAGGGCAATCAGGCAAGAGAAAGAAATAAAGGGTATTCACTTAGGAAAAGAGGAAATCAAATTGTCCCTGTTTGCAAATGACATTGATTGTATATTTAGAAAACCCCATTGTCTCAGCCCAAATCTGCTTAAGCTGATAAGCAACTTCAGCAAAGTCTCAGGATACAAAATCAGTGTGCAAAAATCACAAGCATTCCTATACACCAATAACAGAATAACAGAGAGCCAAATCATGAGTGAACTCCCATTCACAATTGCTAGAAAGAGAATAAAATACCTAGGAATCCAACTTACAAGGGATGGGAAGGACCTCTTCAAGGAGAACTAGAAACCTCTGCTCAACGAAATAAAAGAGGACAAAAACAAATGGAAGAACATTCCATGCTCATGGATATGAAAAATCAATATTGTGAAAATGGCTATGCTGTCCAAGGTAATTTATAGATTCAATGGCATCCTCATCAAGCTACCAATGACTTTCTTCACAGAATTGGAAAAAACTTCTTTAAAGTTCATATGGAATAAAAAAAGAGCCTGTATTGCCAAGACAATCCTAAGCCAAAAGAACAAAACTGGAGACATCATGCTACCTGACTTCAAACTATCCTACAAGGCTATAGTAACCAAAACAGCATGGTACTGGTACCAAAACAGAGATACAGACCAAGGGAACGGAACAGAGGCCTCAGAAGTAACAGCACACATCTACAACTATCTGATCTTTGACAAACCTGACAAAAACAAAAAACGGGGAGTGGATTCCCTATTTAATAAATGGTGCTGGGAAAACTGGCTAGCCATATGTAGAAAGCTGAAACTGGATCCCTTCCTTACACCTTATACAAAAATTAATTCAAGATGGATTAAAGACTTAAATGTTAAACCTAAAACCATAAAAACCCTGAAAACCTAGGCAATACCATTCAGGACATAGGCACGGGCAACGACTTCATGACTAAAACACCAAAAGCAATGGCAACAAAAGTCAAAATAGACAAATGGGATCTAATTAAACTAAAGAGCTTCTGCACAGCAAAAGAAACTACCATCAGAGTGAACAGGCAACCTACAGAATGGGAGAAAATTTTTGCAATCTACCCATCTGACAAAGGGTTATTATCCAGAATCTACAAAGAACATAAACAAATTTACAAGAAAAAATCAACCCCATCAAAAAGTGAACAAAGGATATTAACAGACACTTTTCAAAAGAAGACACTTATGCAGCCAACAGACACATGAAAAAATGCTCATCATCACTGGTCATCAGAGAAATGCAAATCAAAACCACAATGAGATACCATCTCACACCAGTTAGAATGGCGATCATTAAAAAGTCAGGAAACAACAGGTGCTGGAGAGCATGTGGAGAAATAGGAACTCTTTTACACTGTTGGTGGGACTGTAAACTAGTTCAACCATTGTGAACTAGTGGAAGACTAGTTGTGGCAATTGTGGAAGACAGTGTGGGGATTGCTCAAGGATGTAGAACTGGAAATACCATTTGACCCAGTGATTCCATTACTGGGTATATACCCAAAGGATTACAAATCATGCTACTGTAAAGACACATGCACACGTATATTTATTGCGGCACTATTCACAATAGCAAAGACTTGGAACCAATCCAAATGTCCATCAATGATAGAGTGGATTAAGCAAATGTGGCACATATACACCATGGAATACTATGCAGCCATAAAAAAGGATGAGTTCATGTCCTTTGTAGTCACATGGATGAAGATGGAAACCATCATTCTGAGCAAACTATCACAAGGACAGAAAACCAAACACTGCATGTTCTCACTCATAGGTAGGAATTGAACAATGAAAACACTTGGATACAGGGCAAGGAACATCACACACCAGGGCCTGTTTTGGGGTGGAGGGATGGGGGAGGGACAGCATTAGGAGAAATACCTAATGTAAATGATGAGTTAATGGGTGCAGCAAACCAACATGGCACATTTATACATATGTTGTGCACATGTACCCTAGAACTTAAAGTACAATAGTAAAACAAACAAACAAACAAAAACAGAGGGAATGTCACTATCATGCCTGTTAAGATTAAAACTGACCTGTTTGGACAGATGGCTGTCATCTCTCCTGATTTCTCTCAAAGTCACGTAACAATCTAGTTTTGTTTTGGTAGTGTGGAACTTTAGCACAGTTGACTCCATTTTGATTTTTGATCTGGTCTATTAGACCCTAGTGCAGGGGCTGAGTCCAAAACAATGACCTACTATGATTTTTATTTAATACCTGTGAAGAGTGGTAAAAGAGAGAGCCAGACACTGGGCGTCGGCACCCAGGAAATCCTTTGTTCACTACTGCTATTTAGCAGTTTCTCTAGTAATAGCTACCAAATTAGTTGTTTCCTAGAAATGAAGGGCTTGGGCTTCATTCAATTATTTGATCCTGAATGCAGCCATGCATTACTTAATGATGGGGAAACATTCTGAGAAATGCATCGTTAGGTGATTTCATCGTTGTGTAAACCTCATGGAGTGTACTTATGCGAATCTAGACGACATAGCCTAGTACACACTTAGGTTGAATGGTATAGCCTATTGCTCCTAGGCTACACTGTATAGCATGTTACTATACTAAATGCTGTATGCTATTGTAGCAAAATGTTAAGTATTTGTGTATGTAAACATAGAAAATGTAATGTGTTGCAGTATAACATTATGATGGCTGCAACATCAACAATGTGACTAGGTGATAGGAATACTGCAGCTCAATTATGACTTTCTGGGACCACCCAAGTGTATGTGGTCCATCCTTGAGGGAAACATTGTTATGCAGCACAGGACTATACAGTGTTGTACCAATAATACTGCAATTTATAATGAGCAACAAGGAATTTGTGGATCTGAAATCAGTGATCTATTTATCAGGCAACGTATCTTATGAGTATCTTATCAAGCACCATGATGACCATCTGAGATTGTGACAGCTCATTAATTACCAGTATTATTGCAGTATCCTATTTGCTCCCTCTTTTTCTACCTCTTTCATTGCATCTCCTATGTTCCTACTCCTCACCTGATCACTCATCTCCATCCCTGCTCCTTCTGTGCTATTCTTCAAACATGCTAAGACCACTCCCATCTCATGACATGACTGGCTACATAATAATTGGGACCCAGTGCAAAATGACCTAGGGCTTCTTGCTCAAAAATTACTAAGAATTTTAAGACAGTGACTGCTGAACATTGAAAAAAGCACAGAGTCCTTCTGAGAGTGGGCACCCATGTGAGTATACAGATCACAAACCCTGCCTCATGACCTTTCTACTTGGCATGTCCTCTACCTTGGATCCTGGATGTTCTCTCCCCAGACACCTGCAAGACTCTCTCACTGTATTCGGGTCTCTGCTCCCCAGGATGCCTTCCATGAATACCTTACCTAAGAGATTCATAACCTCTTCCCTCCTTTCTTTACCCTGAATTATCTTTCTTCATAGGGCCCAAAAACTTTTGATAAGTCTTTTTGCTTATTGTCTGTTTCCCTCCACTAGAATGCAAGGCCCAAGAGAGTGGGAACTTTGTCATGTTTATTGCTGTCTCCCCAGTGTCTAGAATAGTGCCTGGCACATAGGGTATGTTTCACAAACATTTGCTGAATGCATGATTAAATGAATCCCATCATTTTAGTCAATGAAAGTCAAGTAGCCTTGTATATTATCTTCCCTTTAAAAACATGCTCTTACACTTCCGATACCTAAAATAAACATTGCCTCTTATGCCTCTTTTCCACAAAATGCTTGTAGTGCTGCATCATTTAGAGTCTACAGAACTGCATAAGGAACATGCAAAATGAAAAAGGAACACCACAAACACCTGATAGAGTCTTTAGTCTTATAGAGCCTTATAAAACCAGTTCTTTGAGAAAAGTCGTCTTTTGAAAAACCTACATAGTTTTATAATCTTCTACTTCAATTTGTATTTATAATTTAAAGCCGAAACAAAGTGTCCAATATCTACATGGAAAACAAGCCTTTTTTGGTTGTTGTTATATGTGATAGAAACAAGAAAGCAGTAGCCTCAGAAGCTTGCACCCATCTCCTCCTCACCACCACTGCTGCCACTCAAATTCTTCTCCTTCCCACGTCCTTTACTATCCTGAGGGAGGGACAAAGGGAAAGGCATAGGAGAAGGGGAAGCCACAGTAGCTTGAGGGATGATGACTGAAATGTAATTTAAGATGCATCATTTTTTATTTCTCTAGAAGTTATTTGCTAATTTTCTAATAAAGGTTTCATATATGTGCCAAAAAACGTTATTTGACAACCCTAGTGATCATGTCTGTGACTTTTCTCTCATCAGATATCAATCATAGCCTTATTCAACTTATCTAGCATGGTTTCCTTTTAGTAAAACTTGTGTCAATAGGTTTCATGTCTTTCATCACTTGGTGTTTACATATTGACTTCTTTATAGTGTTCTTGAACCTTAATTTGAAAACTGGTATTAGCTTTTTAGCAGGCTGGAATTTTCTTTCTTTTCCTTTCTTACAAAGTTCAATCATTTTCAGTGTTTTGCTCATTGGATAGTTTTCTTGACTCTTGAGATCTATAATGCTTAACGATTTTATTATAGCTAGCCTTTATTTTCTTCCTGCAGTAGCCCTTGAAACCTTTTTGATGTAATCTTCCTCTTCAAAAGGTTAGCAAAGCATTGTTGATAAAGAGAAAGTTGCTCAATGTTCAAAGTTCTTTTGGCTTTCTAATGAAGAGTTTTAATTGTTTTTCTTTTTCTAATTTAGGTTTCTTTGCATTAAAAAATAAACATTTCTGAAGGGAATTTTATCATGTACCGTGTAAATGACTTACATCTGACTCCATTTTTTACTTTTAAGCACTATTTTGCCATTTCATTTTTTAATGTCTTGTCTGTGTGATTAATGGTAAACATTCACTGAGCATTCATTATGTTTGAAGAACTAAGATAAACACTTTACTTGCCCTATCTCATTTGAGCCTCACCACAGCCCTATGATATAAGCTCTATTCTTAGACTTATTTTTCAGATGAGAAAATAGACTCAGAGAGCATTCCATCGAAGATAGTATTTGGCAGTGCTGAAATTCAAACTAAAAGAGACTACACTCTTAACCAGTATATTAAATGCTTCTAAGTGATTCATGCCTTGGACAATTGTCCTTTTACAAGTCCATTATTTCTGCAATTTTCAATCCTGTCTTCACTACAGTTGTTTTCTCTTTTGCTAAGGCAGCAAAGCCTTCAGGGCACAGGCTCTGGAGCCAGATAAAGTAGATCTATATGCAGGACCACTGCACATAAGGTATATAATCTTACGCAAATTATAGCCAGAGTTGTACTACTTAAATAAATCAAAACATCTGATATGGTTTGGCTGTGTCCCTACCCAAATCTCATCTTGAACTGTAGTTTCCATAATCCCCATGTGTCATGGGAGGGACCTGGTGGGAGGTAATTGAAACATGAGGGTTGTTACCTCCATGCTGTTCTCACGATAGTGAGTTGTCACAAGATCTGATGGTTTTATAGGGGACTTTTCCGCTTTTGCTGCACTTATCTCTCCTGCTGCCATGTGAAGAATGATGTGTTTGCTTCCCTTTCTGCCATGATTGTAAGTTTCCTGAGGCCTCCCCAGCCATGTGAAACTGTGAGTCAATTAAAGCTCTCTTCTTTATAAATTACCCAGTCTTGGGTATGTCTTTATTAGCAGCATGAGAACAGGCAAATACAACATCTAAAGTATTTAGAATAGTCTCTGGTATATGAGAATGCCCAACAAATACCTAATTGTATTATTTATTAATTCAACAAATGTAATTACCAAATACTTTATGTTGTTACTAAGTGCCAGGTATCACATTCAATCCTGAATGTAGAGGATGATTAAGATAGAGTCTTACCCTTCGGGTGTTAAAGTCTAGTGGTGGGCCATAAGGGTATGGGTATCATAAGGAAGATACCCATACTTAGAATGGCAGTCCAGATATTGGGTTATCAATCTTAGTTCACTACAGTTAGAGAGCAAGTCTTTAACGAGTGGTTGAGAGTCTGTAACTGAGTTGTAGATATCTCAAATTAGTGCTTTCCCACTAAGGTAGTTCATTTCTCAAGATAGCCTCCATAATCATTGTCACACTATTTGCCCTTTCACAATGTGACTTTTCTAATCTTCTCATCAACAGGTAGTATCTGTTTCCTGTACACTGAATTTGGACTAGCCCCATGACTTGCTTTTACCAATAGAATGTGGTGAAAATGATGCAATATGACTTGCTGGCCTAGACCTTAAGAGGGCTTGCAGATTTCTTTAGACTCTTGGGATCTAGCCTCCATGTACTGAAGCTAGGGCTAGATTATG
The DNA here is from genome assembly GCF_003255815.1 of Theropithecus gelada. Lineage (NCBI taxonomy): Eukaryota > Metazoa > Chordata > Mammalia > Primates > Cercopithecidae > Theropithecus > Theropithecus gelada. The sequence goes on from NC_037670.1 coordinate 105,986,062, forward strand.
GGATGATGAGAGATTTGGTGAAAAGAGAGGAACTCAGCCAATCCCTGGCTATTTTCATCACCCTGGCTAGAGTGTGAATTCACATATGGCCCGACATGTGAATGAAGCCCTGGAAGACACAATTGTCTACTTTGCACTTGAGTCCCTACTGAAACTGTACACTTTACTAGTAGAGCATGTGTAACATCTTGTTTTTAAATCAGCTTTTATCAATCAGACTGGCTGCTCCTTAATCTTGCATTCATCCTGTGTCCCCAACACTTAGCCTGGACTGGTCCTTAATGAGAAAAGTGCTGCAGGAAAGAAGTGAGGGTCAGTAGGGATCAGATCAAATTGTCAAGGGCCTTGGAGGCCATGCTAATATAATCTAAGTGTCTGCCACCTGGATGTCCTCAAGTTGCACCATCCTTCTAGGGCCACCCTTTCTTCTAATATTTGAAGTTGCAAAGTCTCCAGCTCCTATTCCATATCCTATGAAAAGCCCAACATCCTCTTCCTCATCCTAAACCTCTCCCACTAAGTATTTCTGGAACTTCAAGGAAGGGGGAGTTGAGTCAGGGACTCCTAGTTCCCTTGATTCCCTCATGTTCACATTTCCTGCTTATCCTGACATTGTCATTCTTTCCTTGACTACTGTCCTCTATGTTGCTTCCCTCTTGATGGATTCTGTCCTACTCTTTTGTTCTCCCAAAACAGCTTGAACACAAGGCTGTGATGGTTGGAAGACTTTTTCTTTTTCAATTGCTTTCAACATTTTGAATATATAATATATTCTCATAGTTCAAAAATCAAATAATATAAAAGTATGCATAGTAAAAATTCTTACTCCCACCTCTGCCCTCACCTGCCTTATCTCCTACCTTGCCCCACCCTAAGTACTTACTTGATTAGCTTCTTTGATATCCCTCTAGAGTTTACTTATGCAAATGTAACACAATAAAAATATAGACTTTTTTTCTTTCTGTTGAACACTGTTGGCAAAAGCTATGCTGCCTGGTTCCACTTTCAAATCTGTGCTGTCATCTGCTCTCTATGGGGCCTTTCCTGCAGCACAGAAAAAATCTTTCTTTCCAATTTTTCCACAGGGATGATTTCACAATGACAGTATTTTTTGAAGACAAAATTGGGACACAAGGTCTGGGAAGTGGACTTTTTGTAGAATGTGGGACCAGATGATGGCCTTACCCCAGAGAACGTAGGACTAAAGTCTCCACAGCTATTCCAAACTTCCCTGACCCTGAAGGTCAGACTTTTACTCAGGGATAGCAGACTTTTTGTATTGTTTAGACTAACAGACAGTACGAAAGCTCACGAAAGAATTGACAATGATTTAAACTTGAACATTAGACATCACTGTCTTGACATGGGGGATGTATCACTGTCCACCCTTCTCTCAAGGGCTCCTCCCTGGTGCCATCTGACTGGGCCTCCTGCCCTCTGTTGATACCCTCTCCTCCATCTTTTTACTTCCCTTGCAAGTCCTGGCATTCTCTTACTGCTGTCTCCTTGCTTCCAGACTGCCTTGGAAACGCTTGAGTTCCTTTTTGTTTTATATGTGGAACAATTAGCTTTTTGTGGGGAGATCACATATGAGCCACTACTTTGGGAATTTCCAGAAGAAAGAGGGATCTCTTGAGCAGCATCTAATTTTAGTAATCGAGACATACTATAACAATTTTCACATGGATAGAAAGGCACCAGAATGCCCCCTTGTTAAGATTAATGAGATCAGATTCTCACTGAACTTACTATCATCTAACAAACATCTTATTATTTGAGTTAATGTGTTTTACACACTTATTCCTTGTATTGTTTTTATGGAAAAGACAATTAGTATTTCCAAAATTTTCCAGCTGTTTTTCTATATTACTCAGTTGCAGTTAGGTTGGGGGCCACGCGACTTGTTCTGGCCAGTGAACTATGAACAGAAGCACTGGTATGTCTCTTCTGGACTGAGGCAATTGAGAGCCTCAGTGCCTTATTCTAACCCTTTCTTCCCTTGCAGCGGAGGCCAAAGGTTCTAGACGGCATAGTTACAAACTATAGAAGGGCCATCTGACCCACCCTGGATTGTGATGTGAGCAAAAAATAAATATTTATTGTGATAATTGAGACGTTTTGGGTATTTGCATTAATATTTAATTGCATATCTGTGTTACTTGAGCCAATATTTTTGGAAATTGATTGAATCTAAAATCTCTAAAACAATAACGTGTGTGTGCATATCTTGATCAGAACATGCATATGTGTCTTCACTTCTGCATGAATTATAATTTGAAAATCTTTATAATTATTTATGCATTTGGACATCCCATGGATGTATAAGAGAATTCCATTATACTTATTCTAGTATCTTAGCACTCCTGTTCTCAAAGCCAGCAAGACATTAAATATTAAATATAAGCTTGTACTGTATTGTCCTTTCATTTACCCCTAGTTCTGTACATTCAGATACAGGTATAATACCCTGTTTTGGGCCACTTTCAAATTTCTTTAGGCCTTCTCAGAAACAATTATGCAAAATTCTAGTTTGAGATTTATTTTCTTAAAGTTTTTCAAGGCAAACTTTCTCAAGATTTTCCAAGTAATCTTTCTCTGTTATAAGGAAAGTAGAATTAATTTAGAAGCTTTCTACTTCACAGCCTGTCCAAAGTTTTTAGTGACCAACCCAGTGTTGTCATTGAACATGGACAATAGCAGGCCCTACTTTGGCTGTTCCAGTACCTTTTCTTCCCTCAGAGCTCAGGTGCTCCCTCACACAAGCAGATTTCAACCGTGAAATCTCCGTCATATTTCTACGGCGGTCACAGAGGAGTTTTATTGGTTTTCTAGGACTGCCTTAACAAAATATCAACACAAAGTGACTTATGAAGCAGAAATGTATCGTCTCCCAAGCTGGAGGCTTGAAGTCTGAGATCCAGGTGTCTGCAGGGCCATTCTCCCTCAGAAGGCACAAGGAAAGGATCTGCCCTGAGCCTCTCTCCTAGCTTCTGGTCGTTCCTTCGTTTGTTGCAGCATAACTCAGTCTTCACATGGCTTTCTCCCTGTGTGTCTGATACTTTCCTTTTTGTAAGGACACTGGTCACATAGGATTAGGGGTCCACCCTACTCCATTACAACTTCATTGTAACTTAGCAAATTGCATCTGCAATAACCCTATTTCCAAGTAAGGTCACATTCTGAAGTATTAGGGGTCAGGACTTCAATGTATAAATTTGGGGGTACATAATTCAACCCATAACAATCATCAGTATTTGTGATATCAATCATATAAACATGATGGTTAGCAGCAAAGGACTTAGTGGCCGACTCATTTGTGTTGGAATCCCATTTGCTGCCATTTGTACCTCTGTTTCCAAAATGGAGTCCTTGATTTTTATTTTATACAGTTGTGGAGATCATTACATGATATATGAGTAACATGATATTAGAGTAGAGCTCCTTCTGTCTCAATTTTGGCCGTAGCCTCAAAGACCAAAAACAAAATAATTAATTGCAAAGCATTCACATTCTAAAGTGAGTTGCTAGACCACCTATGCAAGACATGCTTAGAGAGTATAAAACTATTTGGGCTGGTATATGCAACCACTCAGCTCTATTGAAAAAGGAATCAAGGCTGATAAGGCCAGTAGAGGAAAATTGTTTCTTAGCGAGAATTGTTCTTCCTGCTCCCAATGCTTCCCCCTCACCTCAGGTCAGGTGACAGGAACTCTTCAGAGGGCTTGAGGGGAAGTAGGACCTGATGTTTGACTCACACCTGTGAAGATTAAATGTGGAAGGCTACGTTTGGAGTTCCTGCCTGATATCTGCAGGGGTCCAGATGCTCTGCCACTGACAGCAGAACAATGAAGTGGGGAATTCCCTGTGTGCCCAGTGGGCTGGAGGAATGAAACTAGTCTGGAGTCATTTCAAAAGGCCTTGTCTGAGGGGGCTTCCTGCCAAAAAGAAGTTGGAGTATACCGTCGGATACAGAAACTGAGAGGGATTCAACATTAGCTAGCCTTGTAAGGAGCTGCGGTGGGAAGGCTGCAGTGGAGGTTCTCTGAGGAAGCTCTGCCAGCACCCCAGCAGAGGAAGAATCATCATTGAGAATCTGCCATACTAAGAGGGCTCGATGCCAAATGACATCCAGACCAGTTTAGAGGCTCTTCCCCTTTCCCAGTTTTACCTCTTCCCAATGGTATTTCCACATAAGAGGATCCCAAGCGGGAGAGAAAGATATGAGAAAGAGAAGGGGAAGAGAAAGGAGAAGGGAAATGGAGAGGCATCTTACAGAAAAATTGAGCAAAGGCCAACCACGTCCTCCTCCAGCCCCAAGGAATCTCAAGATGGGGGTGTACATAAGTGGACAAGAAGCTCACTGGGTTATGTAATATTAACCCCAGATCGGACATTTTACTAAATAAAATGAGATCATTTTGGGGACTGACATGAATTGGAGAACTTTTGATGATCTGAGAGTGACTGATTTTATGATCTGAGACCTGCCTCATTTCATTCATGCAGTAGGGGACAATCTACCCATACATTTTAAGTAGCATAGGAAAAATAATAAAGGTGTGCTCTGTTTGCATCTTACTGCATTTATCCTAGCAGAAAGTCAGTACCCTGAAACTGTTAGTTAATCTGATGATGCTGGTAATCATTTCAGTTATAATTTTGACTGAAGAAAAACATACCAATTTTCATGGTGATGTCAATGTATAGTTCCAGAGAAACAGAAATCACTCCAGCAATTTCATGTAGAAAGAGGTGTAATAAGGGTAACTATGTGCTTGTCAAATCATTGGAGAGCTGGAGGAGCAGTCTCTAAACTGAACCTCCAGAAATAACTCCCTGGAGATAACCATCAAGCTGATTTGCTAGGGGAGCTATATCCTCTGTCCCAGTCCTAAATATGTGAAATCAGGAGTATGCCATGGAAACGTTTGGATTCTTGAACACATTGCTATAGTTGCAATCTGAGGATGGTGAAGCCACTGTCATCCTTGCAGCTACTAACTCATAACACTCATAAAGCTGGGCATTGGATATTGGAATGCTATTGCAGAAAAACCCATTGCCTGCATGGTCCTACTTACCAAGCAACAGTAAACATCATAGCAGGCAGGTGGCCCTAGTCTCACTCAAAGCTATTTAATTGGAAGTATGTCACTTACAATCAGAAAGTTAGCTACTAAGGAGTCAGAGAAATCTAATTTTGAGCTTTTCATCCTTTGCAATACAGGAAAGTAGTATAGAAGGTGTTTGGAATGGTTGCTAAAAGCTAGGGTTTTATATCCATCACTATGGTCCCATGCATATAAAAAGACACATTATGCCATTGGCCCCAGCCTCTGTCAAAGACCAAATACTAGATTCAGCTGGGCTTCTCAAAAATCAACTATATTGAGGTATAATATGCATACGATAAACTGCACCTATCTTAAGTGTGCAATTCAGTGAGTTTGACAGATATGATGTAAATGTAATCACCACCATAATCAGGATGTGAAATCTTTCCATCATTTCAAAAAGTTCCTTTGTGTTCCTCTGCAGGCAATCCCCTCATTTCTCCCACTCCAAGAAACCAGAGATCTGATTTATGTCACTATTGACTAGTTTTTTCTGTTCCAGAATTTCATGTAAATGAAAGCCTACAGTAATATACAGCTGTTTTTAATATTTGAAAATAGTTTCTTCTCCCTAGCCAAGAATCCAGCATGGCATAGTGGATTAAGGAGGGTCTTTGAAATAAGGCAAACTCAGAGCTGAATCCCAGTTTTCTACCTACAAACTTTGTCCTTGTACAAGTTGCATGTGCTGAGCCCAGATTTCTTGTCTGTAAAATGGTCATTTAAAACAAAAACATCTGTGAAGATTAGAACTAATGTATGAAAAGCACACAATTGGCACTACATAAACAGTAACTATCATTATTCTTCTTGATGACAGCCTATCATTTTCTGTTTATGCTAGTTTTCCAGTCACATTCACAAAAACTACAGTGCTTCTATGGAGCATTTTATTTCTGACTTACATGCATTACTGCCACAGCAGTAATTAGAAGTTATTCTCTGGAATATCAGATTGCCTAGGTTCACGTGTGGATTCTACCACTTGCTATTTGACCTCATGCAAATTCTGAATCTTTCTGTGCCTGCTTTCTCTTCTGTAAAATGGGAATAATAATAATAATAGCTAGTATTGGTGTGGGAATTAAATGAGATAACACATATTGCCTTAGTGAGTGCTCCATAAAGGTTAACTATTATTAATATCATTATTTTTGCACATTGACATTTCACTAAGATCTCACAGAGTGCATTGTGCTTCTTTACCTTCACTCAAGCTCCTTTCCCCAAGAGAAGTATCTCTCTCTATTTGACCAACTAAAGTCTCTCATTTCAGCCTCTGGGGACTTCTCTCTCCTATGAAATACACGTGTATCCTCTCACTTGGCACTTATCCCACACTTTCTATTATCATTGAACCACAGAATGTTTGAGATGGAAAAAAATGATTCACTCAAAGCTGTCATTTTACAGCTGGTGTAACAGAGGTCCCATTAGGATCAATTATTTCCCAAGGCCATATCTTTAAAACATAGACCAGGTCAGAATTTGGTCTCCTAACTCTCAGTCCCTATGTCTACAACATGACTTAAAGTACTTAACAGAATTCCTGCACATAATTCTCAGTCGTTTACTGGCTTCTTGCATGAATTCTTAAAATATACTGTGCTCAGTTAGTAATTTTTAGAGCAAAATCCAAGAACTTTGCTTGTTATAGTGCCTAAGCTCTTGTCATTCTCCAAGATTAAAGAAATGATACTCAGACCTGTCAAAATATAATCACGAAGCTTATCAGGAAAATCATCTGAAAATAAGTCATGCATATTGTGTGATGTGAGAAGGATATACTATATAGCAGGAGATGCTGCATAGATTTTATGTGGTAGACATAAATTCCTGCTATAGTGTCAGTTCTTTTAGAGATTAGTCATAAATATAAGAAGGTTGCTATGTAATTGCAAGGAAAATACTTATCATTAGTTTAGTCTTTGGGTAGATACTTTAAAAATAAATTTCAGTATCTTTAGCCCAATAAGATAAAAGTCTTTATACTATACCCATACAAAGTAAACACAACTAGATAAAAAGTAAAATACAGGCAAAAAAAAATCTTGTATTTGTATGCAAGATAGCAGTTATATAGCTTTTCCAGGGCTGAGGAACTGAGGGTGTTACCTCTGAGAGTTATGTTTATGTCCACAAGCCACTGTGGACTTTGGTAGGGAATAAATAAGGAAGTCCAGCATGCATATTCTGGGACAGAACTTCTTCTTTCCCAGAGGAAGAACAAGGGAAAGGTATGAGAGAAACCTCCTTTTGTAAAAAGAAAGTAGAAGAGCAATCTCATTTCTCCCAACTTTTCTCTCACAATTTTTAAAATGCTGTGCGTCATGGGTTCCCAAGACTACCCCTCATTTCCAATGATTTGGTAAAAGGACTCAAATAATTTAGCATATATTTGTACTGTGGCTGATATTATTACTATGAAAAGATAGAAAGCCAAATCAAAAAAGGGAAAAGGCACATAAGACAAAGTCAGGAGAAAACCAGGCACAAGCTTCCAAGAGTTCTTTCATAGTGGCATGGCTTAATTCCTTCAGCAGTGAGTTGTGACAACACATGCAAAGTTCTTTCTACTGGGCCAGCTCAGGAGAGACTTGGTGTCCAAGGATTCCTATATTGAAGGCTTGTCAAATAGGAACCCTCTTCCTACCATATACCAAAATTCCAGGCTCCCCCCCCATGCAGGTGTTCACCATAAACGTATTGTTTACACAAACAATATAGCCATAGTGAGTCACCTTTGTTATTCAGGTAAATTTTTAAATGTGTGCAGGAAATTTTTTACCAGCCAAATTCCCAGATGCCAGCTAAGGGCTGATCTTGTAATGGGCCTTTCTAAGGATAGCAGGCTCAGGCCTGCTGTGTTAACTATTCTGCTCACACTAATTTCTTCATTCCAGCATTCATAGAGATATAAGACAACTGATGTAATCTCATTTGAGATAACTCATCTGTAGCACAGACAGGCTGACTAGCTTGTTTAAAGTCATATCTAGTTAGTTGGTTAGGATAGTTCACCTGGGACCATAGGTCTGAACCCTTCATTCTGGCTGTTAGTTGGATTACTTGGTTCTTCTCTACTTCATGTTCACTGAGGTAGGCAAGATGCTGGCAGACAACTTCTTTTCACATGTCTGATGCCTTGGTTGGGATGGCTGGAATAGCTAGGCCTAGTGCCATGTCTATGCAGATTTACCAGGGGGATATCTTGGGCTTCCTTATACATGGTGGTTACAGAGACCTGGAGTTCTTACATAATGGTTAGCTTCCCCTGGAGCAAGCATTCTAAGATCCCAGAGGATCACTTGTCACATTCTATTAGTGAAGCAAAGTACTAAGACTTGCTCCAGATTCAAAGTGAGGAGAATTAAACTCAATAGCAGGAATAGCAAATAATCTGCAACCATCTTTAATACATTGCAATAAATAATTTATCAAATAGCTTCACATATATCCATTTCTATTATTCTAGTTATGTACTTTGCATGTTTTATTTCTCTTACTGGATCATACATTCCTTAAGACTAGGAAGCCAGTCTGCCTCAGTGTCCATTTCCCAACAATGTTTAGCAGTACTTTGCTCAAAGCACACATTGAATAATTATTTGTTGAATAACTGAATATTATTAAATGCTACTTCATGCCAAGCACTATACTAAGCTCTTTAATATCTTCTTTAATCATTACAACCTTGAGAGGTAGGTATTGTTATTATTCCCGTTTTCATGTGAGAAACTGAGGCATAAAGTGGTTATTTGCCCAAGGGCACACAGGTAGTGTCAGGATTTGAACTCAGACTGCCTCTAGAGCATATGCTAAATCATCAGACTCTCCTGCTTTCATCACGGCTGAACTTTGCACAAAGAGAAATCCTTAAAGAATTCAAATGATGATACTGATCTATGCAAAAATTGGAGAGGTCTTAGGTCCTTTATTTAGTTTATTTAGTTCCTTTTTCTATTTACTTTTTGGAGAAGTGGAGTGTTAAGTATGAAGAGAATGACAAAGAATGGTAATAGGCCTAAAAGGCATTCTAATGGGTAAAGCCATGTTACATAATCTTAAATATTACGTAATTTTGAGGCATTTGTAATCTTGAAAAACTGTTTTTAAAAAAAAATTGTGAAATGAACACAAAAGATGAGATTTTTTAAAAGTACCTGAAAAAATAAGGAAATACTATATCATGTTATATGGGCTTTGGATTATGTTTGATCCTGAACAACTGATCATTTTTATTTTTAAAATTATATGTGGTAAGATATAGAGTCTAAGGGTTAAATGTCTGACTTCTGATATATCTGTCATTGGAAAAATAATTAGGATTAGACACTTTTTTCTTTGATGGCCGGGCATGGTGGCTCATGTGTGTAATCCCAGCACTTTGGCAGGCTGAGGCAGGTGGATCACTTGAGGTCAGGAGTTTGAGACCAACCCGACCAACATGGTGAAACACTGTCTCTACTAAAAATACAAAAATTAGCTGGCATGGTGGCGGGCACCTGTAATCCCAGCTACTCGGGAGGCTGAAGCAGAAGAATCGCTTGAACCTGGGAGGCAGAGGTTGCAGTGAGCCGAGATGGTGCCACTGCATTCCAGCCTGGGTGACAAAGCTAGGCTCTATCTCAAAAAGACAAACAACACCAACAAAACTCTTTTCTTTGAAATAGTAATGGTAAGTGATTAAGTCCCCACCAAGGCAGCAATGTTACAGAAGACTCTTCCCTGGGAGAGTAGATACTTCTGATTGGAAGCATTGAATGTGGAATGCAGAGTATCTGAAAGTAGAGGAGGAAGGGGCAAGAGAAAATCCTAAACTAAAGAGGAGGACAAGTATGAGGAGCGGGGAGGTTAAATCATAAAAGTTTTCCATGGGAAGTTTTCCCTGCGATGGTGACTGCGGCCAACAGGACTATCAGATAGGTTCTGCTGTGAATAACAGAAAATATAGGATGATAAAGGCTGGAACACATTGGAAATTTATTTTTCAATTTGGACACAACATGGACACAACAACCTGTCTGGAGGAGAGCAGTCCAGAGCTTTATGGTGGCTCCACGGCTTTTAGGAGACGTATCTTTTTCTATCTCATGCTCTGTACTATGGACTGACACAAGCCCATTTGGTCCCATACAACTCTTAGGTTGCTTTTGGTAGAAAATACTAGATTTGAGATGAAAGCATCAGTTGCTTCTTCAACCTTGCTATCAGGTTGTATGGAAAGCAAGTCGCAGAACAAATTCTGCCACAAAAGCAATCATTTATTTTAAAAAATTTAATTATAAGCAAGCATAAGAATAGTTTATCTTGTCTTTTCTTTCAATTGAAGGTAGTCTTGGCTCTCTTTCCTCCAATCTCTAACCTCACCTGACATGAAAAATTGAACCAAGTCAGGTATGACAACATTCTAGAAGCAGGAATCTGTTTTCTGTGTAGTCAGCATAAGGTAGCTAAAAAGCCCTTAAAACCAAATACTGAACCTAGGATCATTTAGAGATTAAGCCACGGGCATTATTCCTAAAGGTACAGACCACAGACCACAGGTCACACTGGATTCTTTTTTTTTTCCCTGAGACGGAGCCTCGGTTTGCTACCCAGGCTGGAGTGCAGTGGTACACTCTCTACTCACTGCAAGCTCCGCCTCCCGGGTTCACGCCATTCACCTGCCTCAGCCTCCCGAGTAGCTGGGACTACAGGCGCCTGCCACCACGCCTGGCTAATTTTTTCTATTTTTAGTGGAGATGGGTTTTCACCGTGTTAGCCAGGATGGTCACAATCTCCTGACCTCGTGATCCACCCGCCTCAGCCCCCCAAAGTGCTGGGATTACAGGCATGAGCCACCGCGCCTGGCCACACTGGATTCTTTTATTCTACTCATTCAAAGGTGGGGAGTGTCTCTAAAATATTTTAGCTAACCTTATACCTTAAATATCATTAATTTAGCCAATGACAATTCCTTTCTAGCATTCACTAGTAGGCTGTTAATTTTATTTACCCTTAAAAGCCCATTTCTGAAATTCACTGAGAATATTAATAAACACCCAGATATGAATGACAGAAACAGTCACTTCTATGATATAGGCTTTTTAATTAGAACATTAATGCCACCCCTGGAGTGCAAATTTTCAACTGAAATTTTGACTGACTGCCTTTGGGTTGTAACTTAACCTGAATTGGACAAAATATATTAATTAAATACAATTGCCATCCTCAAAACATAGCTTGTACACATGCTTCTGCTTAGATCCCATTGGCAGGAACTTGGTAACAGCCACATCCAGCTTCAAAGGAGGCTGGGAAATGCAACCTTTATTCTAGGAAGCCATGTGCCCAGATATGATAGGTATTATTGCCAACGGAGAAGAAATGAACAGATATTTTGTGAACCTTGGAAGGTTTCCTGTGCAGAGGGACTTACCATAGTTGCTCAACGCTTTCACTTGCATTGCAAAAATTAAATCCTACTCCACCCTCAGACTATGGGAAACTTTCCAGGTATGAAAAATACTCTTATGTCTTCCCAGAAATGGGTTAGAGCTGGCGTAATTGCTTAATGGTAGATAGATGTATTAAGGCAAAAATTTCCATTAATTATTATCCTATATTCTAGGTTAAAATGCCAACTCTGCATTTTAACAAGATTGCCAGATGATTACTAAGTGCAGAAAAATTTGAGAAGGACTGTTTTTGAATGTTTCCCTCTCTTTCCTCAACATATGTATACTTAAACATCCTGTGGTTGAGGCCAAATCGTTTCCCCCAGCAGGGCAACTTTAATCTAGAGCACAAAAGTAAGTCTGGGAGAATCCATGAACAAGTGGTACATTGTAATTTAGGTAATCAATTACTTAACATTTCATGCAGATTAGATTATCTTATGGAAAAAGCAATTAGTGTATTTTTTGGACTATAATAAGGAAATAATAAAAAGAATATATTAAAAGTGGATCTAGCCGGATAATAAAACTCTAGATAATTTCTTTTTCCAAATTTGTCACACTTTTCAAAAATTTCTTTTATGAACAAACTATTTTAAAGTGGAAAAATTTGTTGTTTGAAAATGTTATGAAAACATATTTGTTTTAGCTTTAACAATCAGTTAGACAATTGAATAAAAAATAAATCTCTCACTGGTTTGGAAGTTAACAGCTATGGAATGGGATATTATGAATCCACCCAAGACAAGCTTCTGCCATTGCCAAAGTAAACTGCTTATTCACAGGAATTGAGACATGCTTATTTTGGAGTACTTTTCTTAATTGCCGACTTTTGCAACTCAAAAATTTTAACGTCATTTCCAAACATTGTTTTAAAAGTATTTTCAAATTGAAACTTGGCACAGGAGTTTAATAAAATTTTATTCTGGTAATTGAAATGGTTCAATTCAACCACATTTATTGGACAGCTGAAAGTGGCGTAACTCTGAATCTTTTTTTATTTTTTCATTTTGGAGGGAACATACAAAGGAATTAAAAGACCTGGTCCCTACATTTGGGAACTCACTTTGGAGGCCTTTTGTAAAATTATTTTGTAACCCTCTTTCAAAATTAAGATTTAAGTGTGTTTAAATAATTTTCTCCTAGTTGGATATTTTTATAATTCTATATATTCTTCTAAAAACCTATAATATATCTGACTGATCTGATGTAAAAACAAGAAGAAATTCTAGCTTCAAAGGTCAAAATGATTATAAAGGTCATAATTTCACAATAGCAACTATAGAAACACATTGAAGGCATTGAGTCTTTCTCCTGTTGCTTCTGGAGAAAGATGAAGAAGGATAAATGAAGGGAACAGATGGAGCATGGCATTTCCCTAATCCATTTTTGGTAGCAACTCTGACAGGTGAACTTGCAATGGAAAATTTGTGCCTGATCCTTGACTCTTGAAACAAATTTCCCCCAAAAAAATTTTTACTGTAGTGATGGGATTAAACTCAGTAAAAACAATCTAGGATTAGTGAGGAAGATTCCATATTCTATTGGAGGATTTGTAAAAAATTCTAATTCTTTGACATTTTAATTTGTGGAATGGGCCAGGTGCGGTGGCTCACGCCTGGAATCCTAGCACTTTGGGAGGCAGAGGCTGAGATTAGGAGTTTGAGACCAGCCTGGCCAACATGGTGAAACCCCGTCTCTACTAAAAATACAAAAATCTCTACTAAAAATACAGATGCGTGGGTGTGGTGGCATGCATCTGTAATCCCAGCTACTCAGGGAGGCTGAGGCAGGAGAAGCACTTGAACCTGAAGTGGAGGTTGCAGTGAGCCGAGATTGTGCCACTGCACTCCAGTCTGGGCCAGAGGGCAAGACTCTGTCTCAAAAAAAAAAAAAAAAAAAAAAAAATTGTGGAATGATTAGTATAGATGTTAATTTTTATGCACAGTTTTGTTAATAAAGAATTCTTTCTCTTTTGAAAAACGAAAACCAGGAAATTAAAATCATAAAATTAAAAGTTGAAAGGTTCTTTTTTGGTTGGAAAGAATTAGAAACTCACTCAAACTAGCTTAGAAAAGAAGATTAATTTCAGTGTTACAGATACATCACAGAACTGTGTGAAACTGGGCCTCATACAAACTAGAAAGCTGTTTAGAACCAATATTAATTCTCTCTCAGTTAATCTCAGTTTCATTTTCCACAACTATACCACTTTCATCTCTCTAAAAATCAGTTTCATTTGCTTACTTAGCATCTTGCAAATGGCTTCCTCCACCACTAAGCTGACATGACTGTGCCACTCCAATGTCCACCCCCGCCTCGTAAGAGTCTCTATATTTTATAGTTTAAAATAATGATGGAGGGAATCTGATTGGTGCAGATCATCTGTTCTAGTCAAGCCATACCCATCAGCGGTCTCTGATAAGCCAACAGATTGGCTGCCCATTTGGAGTACATACCTGACCTAATCATTCATGGCTGGGGGAAGAAGAGGTAGCATGTAATGTGTTGGACTGCTTATTCTTCTGGGCATATATTTACTTCAGGTAAAAGAAAGGAATAAATAATGTACTTGACGTTGGGCTTAGCAAACCTAATATCTATGAGGTGAAGCTATAGAAGACAATGCACATGAAAGAATTATGTAAGTTGACTAAATGGTCCAATGAATAATAATATGACAAAAAGTACCAAAGGGTGAGAATCCAATATGATCCGTAGTGATTCCATATTATGACAATATGGAATATTGAAAAGCTGAAGGATTATCAGATATGCCAAAAAAGAAAAAAAAAGTATGAGTTCATAAATAATAAATAACCAGTTACAGATAAAAGTTAACATTAAATTATCTAAAGAATTCTGATTCAAGATGGCTGATGAAGCACATGCTTAGGAAAAAAATTATATAAAGAATAAGAACAAAATTAAAATATATAAAGAATAAAAACAAAAATAAGATTATATAAATAATAATAAAAATAGAGTATATAGAGAATAAAAACAAAAATAGCACAATAAGAAGAATGAGGGAATAATTGGTAGACAAGATATTGCAATACATTTCTGGAAGTTTTCTCAAGATTGATGAAGCTGAGTAGAGACAGCCATAGCAGAGGGAGCACCATGAAGCTGACTGTCCTGGCAGACACCCAGAAAGGCTATAGTGGATAGAGTGGGAAATGGGTTTGAGAAATTGAACTGGAAGGATTTGTAGGCAGCCATTTACCCCAAACCAAAAATTAGAGGGTTTAAATAATCTTAAGAAATTGCCCAGGAAAAAATATGGCAGATGGCAAGGGAAAGCACTCTCAGAGTAAATACCTCTTAAGTCTGGCATTTAAGGGTTCCCAGAGTTACAGCTGGCTTCATGCCTGCACACACACACACACACACACACTATTGAAGCCTGTCATTAACCAGTCCTGACTATGCCCACAAAGCTCCCAGAAAATCTTTATATGGGCCATATTCTTTTTAAAAGGCTTCATTTTGGCACAATTTTAGATTTACAGAAAAGCTGGAAGAAAAGTACAAAGAATTCCCATATACAGTATATCTAAGTTTCTGAAATATTGACATTTTAGCATATGTACTTTATCCTTTTCTCTCTCCCCACAGATATACAGAGAGATAGATGGACTAATAGATAGATATGAAATTTATTTTTGTGGAACAATTTCAGAGTTGTAGACATGATGCCCCTTTATGCTTAGATATTCCAGTGCTTATTTCTTAAAAACATTCTCTTGCATAATTAGAGGAAGAATATAAAATGCAGGAAATTAACATTGATAGAATACTGTTAGCTAATTGTAGACCTTATTCAGATTTTGCTGATCATTTAAAAAGTCCTTTTTAGGAAAAGAAATTTCTAGATCATGTTGCATTCAGTTGTCTTATGTTTTTAATCTCCTTTAATGGGGACCAATCTCCTAGTCTTTGTGCTTCATGGTATTGATATTTGAGATGACAAGTCAATCATTTTGTAGAATGTTCCTTAGTTTGAGTTTGTCTAATGTTTCCTCATGATTAAATTCAGGTCATGCACTTTGGGCAGGAATACTACCGAAGTCAGTGTTTTCCTCAGTGCATATCTTGTGATAAGGCATGTGATGTAAATTTACCCCATTATTGTCTCATTGTTAGTGTGAGCAGTAACCAAAGATCAATAAACATCAGATGAAAGTCTCTAACATGAAAAGGAAAATCCAAGATAAACCAACGGGAAAAAAGTGACATCAAAGGAAAGAATTCAGAGAACAGAAGTATACTTCAAAATAGGACAGACATTCCAACTAGTGACTTCTGAGATTTGAAAAGCTATTACATACACAAAACCAGAAAATATATACTATGAAAAAGAAATAACTCTTAGAAAATGAAATTATAATTGCAGAATTGTTTTTTTTAAAGAAAGTTTTAAAGATGAAATCAAGGCACTCACCTGGAAAATAAAAAGAGAGAGGGATCAAAAGGTAGCAGATAAAATACATAACAGATCACTGTGAGAATTCTGTATTAGGAATGGATTCGACTGCATACAATAGAAAAATCACAAAATGATAGAAGATTGAAAAGACATAAGTTTTCCACTCACATGAAAGAAAATTTTGAGGTGGATTGGTGACTTCGGTGAGTCATTAGGATCAGCAGGCTTTTACCTATTCTATCATCTACCAAATGGTTTGTTTCATTCTTGTTTGTAAGACAGGGTTTTGTTTTGTTGCCCAGGCTGGAATGTAGTAGTATGACTACAGCTCACTGTAGTTTTGATCTCCTTCGCTCAAGCAATCCTCCCACCTCAGCCTCCTGAGTAGCCGGAACTACAGGCACAAGTCACCACGTCCAGGTAACATTTTTATTTTTTGTAGAGACAGGGTCTCACTATGTTACCCAGGCTGATCTCAAACTCCTGGGCTCGAGCGATACTCCCACCTCGGCCTCTCAGAGTGCTGGGAATACAGGCTGAGCTACCACTCCCCACCCTAAGCGGTTTCCATGTGCGTGGCAACCTCATGGTTCAAGATGGCTGCTGGAACTGCATCCTTTAAGTCTAAATCCAGATGAGAAAAAGAAGTGAAGTCGGGGTGGTGTGGGGAAAGACCCTTCTAAGCTGTGGGAACTAACTTTAAGCAGCTTTTCAATAATTCCATTTATATCTCACTGGCCAAACCTAGCTTCAAGGCAAGTTGGGAAATGTAGTCCTTTATTCTGGGCAGCAATATGATATTAAAAAGATCAAGATGTGCTTATTAAGGAGGGGAGTGTTGATATTCAGCTAGACAGCTAGCAGATTCTGCCACAGGGTTTACTATACAAAATAATTTCCAGAGCAGGAGATATAAATCAGTAAATTAAAAGTGTTTAACAAATACCGAACAGGACATATTTTTTATATGTATAGTCATAGTATAAGTATTAATAGTTTGAAATTTTAGAAATCTAAGGACCTTTACAAAATGGTATAATTCCAAATAAAACAGAATATGTTTAACAAATATATAAAGGATGTTCAACCCTGTTAAAAAAGCAGAGGCCTGGCCTGCAAGTGAAATCAAAAGTGAAATATTTTTCAGGATCAGCTTGGAAAAATTAAGCTATTGAAAATATCCCTTGTCAGTGAAGGTTTTGAGGAAGAGTTTTCTCATCACCTGTTGGTACAAGTATAAATAAATTTAGCTTTGGGGGGATGAAATTTTGGCAGCATTTATTTTTAAAAAATGGTTTTCTATTGCTACTGTAGCAAATTACCACAAATGTGGTGGCTTAAAACAACACATATTTAAATATACACACACATTTATTAATTTAAGATCGGTAGGTCAGAAGTCTGGTACGAGTCTCACTGGATTAAAATCAAAGGGTCATCAGGGCTATGTTTTTTTCTGGAAACTCTACGATCTGTTCCTAGGATCTAGGGTTCCTAGGCTCTAGAATCCATTTCCAGCTTCTTCTGGTTGCTAGCAGAATACAGTTCCTTGCAGATAATATGTAAATTCAAATTGCCTGTTGTCTTGCTGGCAATCAGCTGAGGGCAGCTCTGTCATTTAGAAACTGCCTGTACTTTTGGCTCATGGTTATCGTCCTTTCTCTTCAAAGCCAGCAATGGCAGCTCCAGTCCCTCTCATGATTCAAATCTCCTCCTCCTTCTGTTTCAACTTTGATCCAGACAGTAAAGTTGTCCACTTTCAAGGACTCATGTGATTACATTGAGTGCACTCGGGCAATCCAGTCGAATCTCCCCATCTCAAGGTCGGTAACCTTAATTATGCCTGTCAAATCTCTTTTGCTGTGTAAGATAGCAAAGTCGCAGGTTCTGGGAATTAGGACATGGACATCTTTGAGGGAGGTGAGGAGGAGGAGCATTATTCTGCCCACTACAGTGAAATATACACGTTCCCTTTTATCTAGCAATTATACACATAAACACAACTCACATACTCTAAAACCTGAGATGAAAGAGAGGAGAACAGAAGACTTAATTATCAGCATCAAACTTCTTATCAGCATCATGAAATGCTAAGAAAAATATGGAGCAAGACTTTCAAAGTTCTGGGAAAAATAATTTAAAATACAGGTTGCGAT
The DNA here is from genome assembly GCF_003255815.1 of Theropithecus gelada. NCBI lineage: Eukaryota > Metazoa > Chordata > Mammalia > Primates > Cercopithecidae > Theropithecus > Theropithecus gelada. Next base: position 106,004,204 of record NC_037670.1, read on the forward strand.
GCTATTGTTTTACATTATAATTTATATAGTAATTTAAAATACAGGTTGCTATGCTATGCTATTTTTTGGCTAACCAAACAAGAGGAGAAAAAAGGCATTTCAAATATTTAAGTATTAGAAATTTTATCTCCAATATACCCTTTAAAAAAATGTTCCTTGAGGATGGATCTCAGCAATGACAGAATAATTTAAGAAAGAGAAAGGTGGGGGATGCCGAAGTAGTCGCTCCAACCCAGGGGAGCAGGGCATTGAGGCCTCAGGACATTTGCTGGCAGCTGAGGAGCAGTAGCCTACATTGGAGCAGAAGGATTGAGGACTCCAGATGGGAGCTGTTTGGGCAAAGACTGAGGTGGATTGGCCTAGTTTATCATCAAGAGCTTGAAAAACTTTAGGATATAAAAAAGGTACAGAATATGTGGTACAAAATGAAAAGTCATGTCCTGTTTAAAACAATTGCTGAGGGGTAAAACAAAGAAACGAAAAACCCACCAATTTTTGAGCTGGAACAAGGAATAGTCTCTTCTGAGCAACACTGCAGTCATGGCACTGACCCTGTAAAGAACAATTCGTCCACATAAGCCCGGTCCCAACCTGGACATGTCTGTACGTAATGACTTAATGTGAGGAAAGATCTTGAAGGGTGTGTACTGTGATGTTAACAGATGGGATTCTGAGTGATTTTTTTCTTTCTGTTTATCTGTATTTTCTAAGTTTTTGAAAGTAATCCTATAATTTATTATTTTGCTATTAGATTGTGTCATTGTCTTTTAAAACTGTGTAAAGAAAATAGTGATATTATTATGGGGGGGAACCATGGGCTTTAGAGATAGAAGATGCCTTCAAGTCCTGACTGTAGTACTTATGAGCAGATCACACTATATTCTTTTAAGACCTTGCAGGACCGGCTAAGAGGCCAAAAGCATTAAAGGGAACCTCAGGCATACATTCAGATTTGCTGGGCCCTAATGTGTGAAGAACTTGCTAGGCATGGGAGACTGAGATAGGAACAAGATACAGTCCCTATCCTGAAGATACTCCAAGTCAGAATGGGAGCTAACCAGGAAATCTTTAGTCACTTCACAGTAGCAATGGCTGTGCTTAGTGTAAACTTGGAGTGCCCTGGTACTGCAGCAAAGCCCTCTTCCAACTAGGCAGGGTCCAGTGTGGTTTCTCATAAGAGATGACCTGCGACAGATGTTTTCTGAAAGACAACTAGTAATAAGCCAGATGGAGGACCTGGGAACAGGCACTGCCGCAGGGCAAAAGGCATTAGCTGGCTTCCATTATTCCTCTTTATCAGGGCTGGTTCTGGCATTGACACCTCACTACAAATATTTGTTCTTCGCCTTTGCCACTGCCGTGTATGTGTGTTACTTGGGCCAATATTTGCTTTGGTAGAAGACTGCACTTAACAATGCTTAATGATGTGTATTGTGTAGATGGCCCGAAAGATTATGGATTACTTGAGTTTTCCTGTTTCCTTTTGAACCTTGGAAAACGTCGAGATAATTCTCTTCTGCTCTTATACATTTTCTTCATGTACTGAACAACTTGAGTCTGTAAAAATAACTCAAATGATGCAATGTCTTATTTCCAATTTCTTAGCAATAACCAAGGAGAATCTTTCTGATTATTAGTGTGGAAAGGGGGAGGCATAGCATGTTGTGCACCAAAATAAAATTGGGTCTGGGGCTATCTTCTGAGGTGACCTCTGGTGTTTTTTAATTATAGAAACGCTACATGTTTCTGTGGTTACAGAGATCCTGGTTAGACTCCTCAAAGTGATGAGAGTCTCAGGAGTAACTACAAAATGGAAGTTTATTGTTTGTGAATTAATATGTTAAAAATTAGTAGCAGATTTGTTTTCCTTCACAGTTTTCACACAATTTGAGAATAAAAGCTAATTGTAGCTTATGTTTCCTTATTTGGTTTATATACTCACTCTTTGGTCCTAAGAATCCTGAAGACAAGTTTTGCACTTGCAGGCTTTGCTTTATGTTATGGCAAAACTCTCTGGCGTGCTGGGGGGAAGGAAGTTGTCTCTCTTCCGGCTTAAGCCCGGTGAAGGGGCAGAGGAAGGGTCTTCCGCAGGGATGACCCCCACGTGCAAAGCCAGCAGGGCTTGGTTTGTTCAAGGAACGGCAAGTGATTGGATGACTGGCTTGCAACTGGATGGGGTTGGGTGAGGGTTGAGGCTGAAGAGATGGGTTGGTAGTCATGCAACCGAAGTGCAGGTTCAATCATTTGCCACTTGCAGAGTCCAATTAATAAGAACAAGGTCTGGCATAAAGAAAGTGACTTTTTATTCCAAAGCCAGCTTAGGGGAAGAAGTACAGGCTTCTATCCTTAAGTGTGCTGCTTCACCTTTGGAGCAGAAAGTGGGCACTTTTAAAAGGCAAAGGAGGACACAAGCAGGTGAGGGGTTTGTGTGCTAGCTTGGTGCCTTATCTATCAGGCAGTCAAGTTGGTGTCTTCATGGGCAGAAATGAGTTGTAATGGTGGCCAAAAACTCTAGCCGGCATACTTTGGGTTGTAAATTGACTGTTATCTCTCGGGGCAACCTCCTGGTGGGTAAGAGTTCCGTTCTGGAGCTTCTAAGGACACCGTTAGGTGAACTTGCCCTGTAAGGAGTATCTGCTGAAGAGGAAGTAAAGGCTATAATTGCATTTCTAAAGAGCTAAGTAGGAAGTGGGAAAAAGGAAAAAGAGAATAGACAGAAAAAATAATTAAACTATCTCTTAGAAAAATGGGAGTATTCAGTGACAGTCTGGGGCAGATCACAAAGGGTCCTATATTCTCCTTGTAGGCTACCCTACCCAACCTCTAGGCTCTTCTTCCTCCACTGTCGCCTGTATATGATCTTCCCAGAGTGTAGATCTGATCATTTTGTTTTCCACTTCAAACAAAATAGAACAAAACACTTCACTAGCTCCTTGTTGCCCAATGAATAAGGACCAAATTCTTTAGACAAGTTTTGAAACTTTTCTCCTACTTTCTTCTACCAACCTTATTCTTTGGCTAATTTAGTCATTCTCCAAATGCTCCTTACTTTTTCAAACCTCTATGCTTTTGCTTTTGTGCCATTCCACCATTCCTTTTTTTCTAGAATGCTCATTCCCTGTCTCTACCAAGGAAGACTTGCCCATCGTTGAGGGCCTAATGCAAATGTGATTTCTTACTGGGTGAGATCTGAGGGTGAGGTGGCTCCTGCCTTTAATCCCTGCGCTTTGGGGAGGATCACTGGAGCCCAGGAGTTCGATGTTCCAGTGAGCTATGAACATACCACTGCATTCCAGCCTGGGCAACAGAGCCAGACCCTGTCTCAAAGAAAAAAAGAAAAAAAGAAAAAAAAGAAAATAAATGTGATTTCCTTCATCCAGTTATACTGTCATTCCAGATAGAAGTGACTTTTATCTATACTTGGCTAAGCTTAATTTTAAAAAATTTTAAGTATAAGTTACATGTACTTCCTTACATACTTACTTAAATGTAAGTATACAGGTTGAAGAAGTTTCACAAACTGAACACACTGGAATAATCAAGAATCAGAACACTACTAGCACCCCAGAAACCCTTTCTTCAGTCGCTACTCCCACCTAAGGGTAACTACAACTCACACTTCGGGACATAGATTAATTTTGAACTTTATAAAAGTGGAATTATAACATGTGCACTCTCTTGCATCTAGCTTCTTTCTCCTAACATGTTTATGAAATTCATATTGTTATAGTTATTTGTGAATGATTCATTCTTGTGGTGGTATAGTGTTCCATTGTATGAATACTATCACAATCTAATTATGCATCTTTCGATGGGCTTTTTGCTACATTTAACATTCTGATGTATGTGTTTTGGTGAAAGAGTGTATGCACTTTTGTTGTGTCTAGAGGTAAGAGTAGAGTTGTTGGACCATAAGGTATGCATATGTAGATACTGCCACACAGTTTTCCCAAGTGATAACATCAATTTACATGCCCACCATTAATGTACAAGAATTGCAGTTGCTCAACATCCTCACTATTACTTGAAATCTCTAAACTGGCTGGATGTGGTGGCTTACACCTATAATTCTAGCACTTTGGGAGGCTGTGGTGGAGAATTGTTTGAGGCCACGAATTCAAGACTATTCTGGGCAACACTGTGAGACCCTGTTTCTACATTAAAATGTTTAAAAATAAAAAGAATTTAAAAATTAGAAAAATATTTAATCTATTTTATTTTTCTGATTCTGTTGGCATTGCATTGTGGTTTTAATTTGCATTTCTTTGATTATGACCTAGAGTCCTAGGTTTTAAAAAACATTCATGTACCCTTTATTATTCTATAATGTCTTCTATTATGTATATGTACATGTCTGAGAGCAGAGATTAAATCTTGAATATATTTGTACACTTCCGGTCATCTAACTTTTGTATGGTTAGTAATCGATAAGTATTTACTGAATAAATATGTAATCATTATTACCACTAATGGAGTATTTATTTTGTGCCAGGTACTATAATTAGTATTTTATATACATCATTATATTTGTTTGACACCCAAATGCTGTTAGATAGCTAAAAGTATTCCCCTTTTCCAGATAAGGAAATTAAAGCTCAGTTAGTTTAAGTGATTAAGTTTTTCTACTAGGTTTTCAACTAATGAATGAAGGAGCTGAAGTTTTATCTCTTTTATTCCACATTCTATGCTCTTAATTACCATGCAAAAAGGGAGCATGAAAAAAAATTTGAGTTTATTTTTTTTAAAGTGTCTGGTTGCAAGAAACAGAAACCAATCTGAAATGGCCTAAATGAAGAAGGGAGAATTTATTACAAGAATGTAAGGACCATATGAAGAGGCCAGTAGTTAGGGAACAAGGAAGGAAGAGGATCAGTTTTGGAAAGCCATTAGGAATCTGGGATATATTCTCTTTCCATCTTTGATCTTTCCATTTCTGCCTTGTGTCCATGTTACTATTTTCCTCTTGCTTTAGCTTTCTCTGCTAATCTGCCCTTATGACAGAATACAGTATCTCTACAGCTCCCAAGCATGCAAATTGTACCTACAGCCATGAAAACAGACTGGCTGGCTTTCCTTTGGTCTGGATTCCACATTCCTGAGAAGAAAAATGATTAGCTCAAACTGGGTCAAATTTTCCAGTTAACTATATCCAGATGAGTAGGGAGTTACAGACTACCAATATGATTCCTAGAAGCCCAAGCTATTAATTGGGGAGCCGTTCCCTTTTCTGGGAAACGGGTTCAGTAGACCCTTCTAAAAGCATCTATCCCAGAGTTCCCATCCAGGCAATGCAGAGGCCCAAATAAACGTATAAAGGGGGGTTGTCTTTCTTCCTGTGAACCCCCAAAATTTGAGACAGGTGTCAGTTAATTTAAAAGTTTATTTTGCCAAGGTTGAGGACGTCCCCATGACACAGCCTCAGGAGGTCCTGACAACATGTGCCCAAGGGGCTGGGGTACAGCTTAGTTTTACACACTTTAGGGAGACATGAGACATCAATCAATCAATATATGTAAGAAGTACAGTCAATATATGTAAAATGATAGGTGAGACAGGAAGGGTTGCATTATTTTGAGTTTCTGCTTAGTCTTTCCAAAGGAGGCAATCAGATATGCATCTCAGTGAGCAGAGGGGTGCCTTTGAATAGAATGGGAGGCAGGTTTGCCCTAAGCAGTTCCCAACTTAACTTTTCCCTTTAACTTAGTGATTTGGGGGCCTCAAGATTTGTTTTCCTTTCACATTAAGCATTTAACTAGAAAATGAGTCTCTGGTCTCAGGTTTCACCTGATCTTTCATGGCTAGGATGGTTTATTCCTAGATAGGTGGGTCCTGAAGTCTCATTTTTAGCAGGTTGTGAAGTCTCATGTCCTATGAAGAGCAAATAGTGGAAGAGGAAGTGAGAAAGAACAACAAACAAAAGAACACTCCTGGAAAATCAATACAGCCCCCACTACTCTGAAGTCTATACATCAGTAGCAGGTATGAAAGTGGCTTATGCATGTAAATAGGTGGCTGTTATTTTCTTCCGAATTTTAAGTTGTCTAGTTTCAGTTTGCAGGGCTTTAAGAAAGCACAGCTTGGTTTTCAGTGCCTCCCAATAAGGAAAAAATAGAAGAAAAAAAAAAGAAGCAAAAAAAAGGAAAAAAATTGAAAACATTATTTTGAAGACTTGTAGTCAAGAGAAAATTAGAATTTAGCCCAAACTGTAGAAATAATAAAAATTGAAAAACATTAGGCAAGATTAGAATCTAAAAACAGATATATAATTGTTTTTGAACCATAATTTTTCTCTCTCCAGTTTGCCATTTTTGCTATGGACAAATCATAGTAGGACTGGTTTGCTTTAATATACTTGGCCTAATCACTTATATACAGTGCAGAAAAAAATAATTACTTTTTACATAGGCTTTATATTAGCTTTGATGGAACTTTGTTCCATAGAAGGAATCCCAGATAAGATTTTTTTAAAGCAGAGCCCACCCATGGATTTGTGCCATCAAATATCTATGAGTTGGGTGAATTTTCTCTTCTCTTGAGGTTCTAAGATAAACCAGGGGCTTCTGTGCCTGTTAGAAGTGACATTCTTTACTTACCACAGGTCAGAAACCCTGTACAGGGACTGTGTACACAAAATATGAGGCCAATTTTTTCAAGGGCTTTATTGGCTCCATAAGTCAAGTTTGATTCCTTAAACGAAAGCACACCATTCCAGTCAAAGCCTTGGTAAAATAATCAGTTTCTCCAATTGTGGTCTGTTATTAATGAAAACAGATTCTTATTGCACTTATGCAAATAACTGTATTGCCATAAGTTAAGAAGACTTACAAATAGTTTCCAAATTCTGGAGAAATCAATACAGAGAAACAAATATGCTCCCAATTTTGTTTATGGGAGTATACTAAATTGTTAAAAGCTGCCGATAGCTCAAAAGAAAAGTTAAAAGGAAAGTTTTAAGACTGAAAAACAAAACAAAGGATCAGCAACATTTTAAGCAAAAAGTCAAAAAGATCGTTTCAGTCCATGCAGTTAATTCCTGTTCTGCTTGACACTCATGAATATTTTATAGCTCTCCATGAGTCCTGAAAGTTTTTCCTCTATTCTGATGTCACAATCTCCAAAATTATCAGAAACCTGCATTCAAGAGCACCTGCTAGTTTTATAGCTGAGTATAAAACCACCTTCTAAAGAGGACCAAAACAAGACAACAATTGTCCATGGATGACAAAAAGTTTTAGGACAGCCATAGTCAAAAACACAATTGAAAAGGACATTTGTTACCTCTGTGGCACACAATAATTTTAACATAACAATTATGATTATTACTGATAATGTACACTGAGTTATATAGAGCTATAGTAATTTCCCATAATTTTGGAACACATGCTAATAACATATTTTACAAATACAGTCCTCCAAAAAACCAACACCATTTCATATTTAACAATGCTTCCTGTATAATTTTTGTACCAAATAAGCCAAATTATGTTATTTTCTGGACTTTACAGAACCTAATATGTTAAAACTTTAATTAGGTCAGAAAAAGACATAATTTATAATTTGATTTTGGAAAGTTTGTCAAATATCAAAGGTTTTAAACACTTGATATCACAAAATTGGAGCACAGGTTATTGTAAAATAAGTCATTCATTTAACCAAAGTGATAACTTCCGGACTTTGAAAAAAGGCAAGAACCTTTATTCTTTGAGAGGAGACTTAATTTTCCAAACAATAAGCCCTAATAAAACCAGCATGAAGCCAATTAAATTTGTTTTTCAAAATTTTATAAACAGTCTATAACATTTTTAATCTTGACCATAAGATACAGCTTCCATAGCACTTTATAATCTTTATGACCTTTACTAAGGAGTTGGTTAATGCTTCAAGAAAACCTTGTTAATCTGACACAGGGGCCCATATGCTGGTCTTGCATCAGTGTGCCTTTGACATTAATGACTGATTTATAAAGAAACTTAACTTATTTTATCTTTCAAAATTGGCCCTTACAATATTGCGTGCCCATCTCTTCTGTGATAGTCCCTGGGCCTTGAGGAGTTCAAATACCTTTAATTTCTTGCCCTGTGTCACAGAAATGTAGTTTATTTTGACTGACATCTTCTACAGGGCCTGAAGATGAGGCTTTAATTGCTGTCAGTGTTTAAGATTTAACAGGACTTTGTGTCCTTTTTAGATGCAGGAGTCAAAGCCCTGTAACTCAATGTCACAAGGACTTTAAAAGTACATACAGAAAAATACATGGATGTAATAACCTTAATTAAAAAAAATTTTTTTAATCTCAGTTTTTCCCCTAAGCAAACCAAAACTTAGTAATAATACTTGGACTTTTTGATTTGTCCTGAATGTCCCTCCTTTTTAAACAACCAGTCATTTTATTTTAGGACTAAAGTTTACCATATAAGATTCTTTCTCATATAAAATTATTTCTCTTTAAGCTTTCTTTCCACACACACACAAAAATACCTCTTTATTTTTATGACTTTACATCTCTTTTTATTTCATGGTTCCTTTTACCTTGTTTTATATATAACCTTTAAATAAGCTTTGAATTAGACAAAAATTTTTAACCTGTTTTTTTTGCAAGAATATTTTCCTACAATATATATTTATTGGAAAATACCCAAATAATGAAATATATATGATTTAATTTAATATAACTTTATATTCTAAATTATGAAATTATGACCAGTTGGTCTACAAGTATTTATCCCATTACATTTATCTATTTTAATTGTCTACCTAGATTATTTATGAAAACTGTGATAGTCTTGAATTTAAAGTTATGAAACTGCCATTGCAAAATTATATATAACTGAGACAGTGAATAAGGTTTGGCCGAATTGACTACAACCTGCTCTTAACCTCCAAACTGTCCTTGTTCATTCCTAGGCATAGGCCAAACTAACTTTGGGAGCAACTTAGCTTATAGCTTTGAAACAAAAATGATAACAGCCCTTTCCGAAAGCAAACTTCCTTATTGCCTGTGGTCTAGACTGCCTAAAGCCACAGGATTAGAAGTTATGGTAATCTTACTAAATTCAAGATGCAGCTATTTTCATTAAATGCCTATCAATGTCTTATTAAAAATTACACAACCAAAAATCATTCTGTTGTGGACTGAGTTTATAGTTTCATAATCCCATGCCAAATTTTGACACGTTATAGCATTTGGCAGGGATAAGTATGGAATTGCTTGATTAATAAATGCAAAACAAAAACTATGTGCTGGCAATTCTTAAGACATTTCTAATACTACTTTACCAATAATTTTAAAGCTAGCTTATATGTTAAAGATTTTATTTAAGTTACACAAACTTGAAAAAGCGTTTGACTAGTCTTTTCTTTTTTTAGTATCTGATTTAAGAGCTTTTATTTTCCTGTAAGCCAATTAATTAGAGCTCTTTTATGTATTTTGAGTAGTGAAACATTTTGTACACAACACATAAATACATACAAAGATGTATTAGGCATGCCGATGGAAGTACATTTTATAGATTTATAGAGACCCTGCTCTTTTTTTTCCTATCTTAGACTTTCAGATTCTTGACAGCCTGTTTCACAACCCTAGGCAGTTGTCAGCTAAAGAGCCTTAAATTTGCACACTAAAGGAAACAACTCAGGTGAAAATCCAATAGCAAAATTTACATCATAAGGTACAGAAAGAAAGAGAAAGTGTGGTGGTGCTAGAGGGAGATGTTTTTTATTGTATTTTGAGCCAAATGAAACATAAAATTAAACTACACTCTTTCTTAAAAACCCAAGAGTAGCCTCTGTTGCAATAACTATTTTAGTTAAAAAAAAAAAGAAAAGAAAAGAAAAAAAATCAGGTGAAAACAGAATTCAGTCAACTGAGAAGAAAAAGAAAAAAAAAAACTGAGAAGAAAAAGAAAAAAAAAAAAGACAAGGTCTTGGGAGAGAAAAACAAAAAGCAAAAACTTGAAGGCCTTTCAAATACAAAGATGCATATCTGCACACATACCCACACACATCTTGGATGGCCTTTTAATTAAGTTGATTTTTTAACATTGAGCTCCTTTAAACACTTTTTTAAAATCTTATTATCATATTTCAACTAGGACAAAATGCTGCTAAACTAACAATGATCACACAAAAATATACTATTTCTGAGCGCTCTAAGTGTTAAGAAGAAATTAACACCAGCTGGTTGTTAAATGCTAACTTTAGTCATTTCAAAGGAGTTTGCAAGATAGAATCCCAAACCCGTTTTCTACCTAGTGATGGGTCTCAGGCTATAGACTGCTCTCTACCATCCTAGAAGCAGGAAACAACAACAACAACAACAAACCAAGCTCATCTTCTCTGTTTTAAGCGAGCTCAAACTCCGTAAAGGAATTACTTGCTTCCAACATCATGGAAGCAGGAAAACTTGCCTTCCTTGTGTTAGGAGCAAGTAAAACTCAAAAGAAAAAGAGGAGTTGTATGGCAAAATAAAGTTGGATCATGACCAAATTTTGGGAAGTCAAGGATTCTCTGGATGGGGTGCTCTCAGACCTTAGCAAATTGTTCTTTTGGTTTGAGACATAAAGTTAGCTCCTGCTGGTATCAAGCACCAATAGGAGACTTGTCAAAGGTCAGGGTCATCTCCACTCAGCATCCCTCCATGGTTATCAAAATGTGAACGCTGAAAATTTGAGTAGAAAGTTTATTTTGCCAAGGTTGAGGATGTGCCTGTGACATAGCCTCAGGAAGTCCTGACCATGTGCCTAAGGTGATGCAGCACAGCTTAGTTTTATACATTTTAGGAGACATGAGGCTTCAGTCAATATATGTAAGAAGCACATTGGTTCAGTCTGGAAAGGCAGGACAACTTGAAGCGAAGGCAGGAAGACTTGAAGCAGGGAGGGGGCTCCCAGGTCGCAGATAGGTGAAAGAGTGAGGGTTGCATCTATCTCAGTGAGCAGAGGAGTGACTTTGAACAGAATGGAAGTTAAATTTGCCCTAAGCAGTTCCCAGCTTGACTTTTCCCTTTAGCTTAGTGATGTGGGGACCCCAACTTTTATTTTGCTTTCACATCCGCAGCCCTTCTACTTCATGTTTTCTATTTGTTTGTTTTTGTTTTAAATACACAAATTGAGAAATATATTTTTTTCTGATTTTAAAAATTGAGAGAGCATAGGAAACCTTCTTAGTTACTAGAAATACTCTATATTTTAATCAGTGTGATGGTTACATGAGTGCATGTACATGCAAAAATTTTTAAAAATTAAGGGAGCATCAACAAATTAGGATCAAATTGTGATCCCTGATTCCAGTCCTATCCCAACAATCAGTGTGAAAAAGAAACTTACTTGAAGTTGTTTTCACAGTAAATTTTTGCCAGGCTGGAGACTAGATTAGTGAATTGAATGTATCCCAATCTGGAGGTTCTCAGAGAAGCAAACTTATTATTTGCAACACGGGGCCTATTTTTCTGCATTAATCATCACTCTAGGTTTACTTGACAGGAAAGAGGCCTTTCTGAGGGAAGATAAATGAGTGTGTGTTTCTTTCACAGGCAAGGCTCTGAATGAAGGGGTGATATTGGTGAGTCCTTTTTAATTTCCTTAAAATACCATGTTCGTGCTTTATTTAATCCCCTGTTATTTTGTTTTGTTTTGTTTTTTGAGACAGGTTCTGGCTCTGTCGCCCAGTGGCACAATCACCTAACAGGAGTCTGGACCTCCTGGAGCTCAAGCGATCTTCTCACCTCAGTCCCCCAAGTAGCTGGGACTACAGGCTCGCACCACTGCATCTGGCTATTTAATTGTCTTTTTGGGGGGCATGTTGAAGCCTAGAAGCTGGGCATGGTGGCGTGTGCCTGTGGTCCCAGCTACTCGGGAGGCTGAGGTGGGAGGATCACTTGAGCCCAGGAGGTCGAAGCTGCAGTGAGCTGTGATCGCGCCACTGCACTCCAACCTGGGAGACAAAGCCATCAGATGGTGAAACAAACAAACAAACAAACAAACAAACAAAAAAGGCCAGGCGCGGTGGCTCACGCTGTAATCCTAGCACTCTGGGAGGCCGAGGCGGACGGATTGCCTGAGCTCAGGACTTCTAGACCAGCCTGGGCAATACGGTGAAACCCCATCTCCACTAAAATACAAAAAATTAACCGAGTGTGGTGGTGCATGCCTGTAATCCCAGCTACTCGGGAGACTGAGGTAGGAGAATTGCTTGAACCCAGGTTGCAGTGAGCAGAGATCGGGCCACTGCACTCCAGCTTGGGGGACAGAGGGAGACTCCGTCTCCGAAAAAAATAAATACACAAATAAAAATAAAATAAAATAAAATAAAATAAAAGGCAAAGTCTAATAAAAGTGTAAGATTTTGGAAATGCAATGGATCTACAAGTTTCTTAAAATGGGACTGTACGGTGGCGTTGCTGTCATTTGTTTCAAAGCAATACTGCCACCTATTGGTATAAAAAGACAGCTTTATCTCAGTGTTTTTTCTGAAAGTCCTGTTGCTGGAATGAAGCCCAGGTAACCACGGGCGAAAATTAAACTGATGTTAATTCCACATTGACACCCTGCCTGTCCCTCGCAAACTTCCCCTAAAGACATAGCTCACAGGAGTCTTAAAATTATGCCATAAAATAAAACAGACCAAAGAGTATTACCAGTACCTTAGAAAGCTGGAATGGTTGACTTCTGTATTTGCTTGAGAGAAACTTCCACTTTCATTGTCTCATTGTTCACTTTCATTCCACGTAAGATTTTAAGATCAAAAAATACTTTTTCGGCTGGGCGAGGTGGCTCACTCCTGTAATCCCAGCACTTTGGGAGGCGGTCGGATGGCTTGAGCCCAGGACTTCTAGACCAGCCAGGGCAACATGGTGAAACCCTGTCTCTACAAACAATACAAAAGAAAAATTAGCAGGGCATGGTGGTGCCTGACTGTGGTCCCAGCTACTCAGGAGGCAGAGGCGGGAGGATCGCTTGAACTGGGGGTCTGCAGTGAGCCATGATTGTGCCACTGCATTCCAGCCTGAGCTACAAAGCAAGACCTTGTCTCCAAAATAATAATAATAATAATAAATATAAAGAAATAATTTCAAAAACAAAAAACCCTAATTTTTCCATTTTCATGGTAGAAAATTGTCCTAGTAAATCTCACTTAATAAAAGAAATGTGTATCATTATGTTTTGTATATTTATTTGGCAAATCCTACCTTATTCATTGACTTCCATCATTCAGTTTTATATTTTTTATTGCTGGATGTAATAAAGTTTTATTTTACCATGCAAATAAATGCTTTACAAAATAACAATTAAGGCTGGTCTGAAGATATGAGTTATCTCAATTGATTGTTCCTAGTTACAGATTGAACTTGTTGTTCCACTCTTCTCTGCCTTCTCGCTACTGCACTTGACTAGTCTAAGTTTTTTTCTTAATTTAAAAAATAACAAGAGAAAATACTTTTTTTCTGATGAAATACCAAAATTTTATGTTAACTATAACACTAATTATGTAACAGAGACCATAAGTAAAAATAACACTAGGAAATGTGTTCTGTGGACATATGACAATTTTGTTTTTTAGTGCATTTTTCTCTGATTTGTTTGCTTATTAATTTGCCCAGCATTTAATAGGAACCTACTATATGCCAGCACTACGCTAGAAGCTGGGATTACAAAGATTAATGAGACACAGTCCATGCTCATTGACATGTCACATTGTAGGTAGGTAAGACAGATACCAAGGCAGATCATTATAGTACTTTGTAGAAAGTATAGTTATAAAAATATTCTGAGGACATGGGAGAGGTATCCCAATCCTGAGAAAAAAATGGAGAGGAGGGAAGCTTGGTTTCAGGGAAGCTGAGTCTTAAATTATGTGTAGGTGTTGGCTTAGCGAAGGGTAGAGGTTAGGGGTGATGGGAGGGCTGATGTGGACTTTGAAGTGTTTGTAAGATTTCCAGCTATAGCGGGAATTGCAAATGGAAGTCAGAAACAAAAGCATAGGTAAAAGTGTGAGATATAGACTTAGGACGTCACTCAGAAAGACTGTGTAGTAAGAGAAGACTCATGGGCTGGGGATGAACACCTGAGTAGGCAGAGGGAGGTTGGCTTACAAAGAACCACCAGCGCAAAAACCAAATATTCCCAAAGAAAACCAAGAAAATTCAGCCATGGAATCCAGTGGGGGCTCATTCACAGCCTTTAGACCAAGTTGGCCCAAAGTTTCATTTTGTTTTCCTCACCAGTGTTTACAATATTAAAAAAAAAATAGTTGCCAACAGTTAAGAATTGAGAGGTATCTCAAAAAATCTGCATTTCTAGCTTCATTGGAAACACTGGAAATTTTGTTTTTAAGGCTAGAAGGCAGTCCTTCATAGGGGCCAAGGGGCTGCCCTATTGCTATGGGGTACATGCTCTCCAGTTCCCTGCAGGCTTTAGTATGTTAAGCCAATGTTCTTATCTTAATGTGGCTTTCTTCATTAATTGACACAGCTTTCCTGGTTTCTCTTGGAGTTTGAATTTGAGTTCTTTCCCTAGAGTTTCAAGAAGGGTATGATTTGTAAAACTTTATTTACAAAGATAGGCTTCTTGTGGGCCATAGTTTGCTAAACCCCAGATGAGGTATATTTGTACAAGGGATAAAATGTTAGGTTGAGAGGAACAGGAGCAGGTCTGTAGATACTAGAGGAGGACTCAGTGGAAAAGGTGAAGTTGAAGTTAAAGGAAAACAAGAAAAAGATTGATGAAGCCAATTCCAGAGGGAGCAGGAGGGAGTAGGTCCCCAGTGGTGGTGAGGGCGGGAAGAACTTGCCCTCTGAGACTTCGGCAGAGGAGGCAGGCAACTTAGTAGTGCGTATGAAGAGGATGATGTAGGACGTTGTGCTGACACTGCCAATTTTGTGAATAAAGTATGAGATGGAGTGGTCAACTGAGAGCCATTGAGAAGTGGGATGAAAAACCTGGTGAAAGACAAATAGGAAGGTTGACAAATTGCTCAGGGCTAGGCTGAGATTGAAAAGCACAAATGAACTGTATAGTAACTTTGTGCCAGTGTGCACTTGCAACAGGAACACCAGAGTTTAGAATCAGAGAAGGTAGGTTGTAACATTGATCATAGGTTTTGATCTTTCTGGTGAGGTAGTAATTTGGAACGAAGGGGTCTGGGCAGTGTAATGGAATAAAAGAGGCTAAGAGGATCCTGTTAGACCTTAATGAAAGAACAAGTCAAGGAATTAGGAGTCTCTGTGAATAGACGGTTTGAAGGTAGAGACAGCAGAAAGGATAGGGGATGATCTGACACTAGACAATTGGAGTTAGGATTTCTGAATTGGGGCATTTGGAGGATATTAAGATCCAAGATCAGCTCCTTGGATTAGGAGGCTGAAATGCAATGCAGCAAAGGAGATTCAGGAATTACAAAGCAATATTGCTCACTGGCTATCTAAATAGAGGTTGAAATCTCTCAGGATTTGTGGTGGAGAAGATTTCTACCCAATGATGGACAGTGATCTGAAGGCAATAGATAACTGCAATGAAGAGGAGTAAGAGGGCGGTATACTTAGATGACATGAGCATTAACAAGAAGAGGGCAGGGACGCCAACACTCATTGCAGGCTTGCAGATGCCTGCCTGGTAGTCCTGCTGAGCATGCATGCCTCCGTTGCCAAGGAGACCCATTCATTGCTGTCTCCATATACAAGGCAAGCTGGGGCCTGCTGTTCAAGATACTGAGGAGTCTGCTGTTTATCTCTAACCCTCCTCTTTAATCCACAGAAGCCCTGCTGTGAGCTCTCCTGTGACACAGTCCTGTTCATAGAGAATGTCAGCTTTCGCTGCCTGCCCATGGGCTACCTGCTTCTTTTGCCTGTCTCTGACTCTGTTCAAATTGCAGCTCTAGCCACTAATGGACTATCCTATCTCCTCTTTCTTCTGCCAGCAAAGTGATTGCAATGTCTGTTCAAATGTGTCTCTGGAGAAGAGCCAGGTGTCTTAAATGACACTGCCACAGCCTGAGGGGTCTGTAAGAACGGGGCTGTGGCAAAATCCATTTGGAATCTCATGTTAGGGATGGTGCAAGCTGTGAACAGTTAGTGACCACTCTCCTCCCAGCTCTGCCCTGAGACAGGCCTCAAACCAAGACTGTCCAAGGGGAGGATCACTATCAATGGAGTCATCGAAGACAACCGTAATAATGAGGTCTAATGAAAGAAGCCAAATACACCATGTGTAGTTCATTTAAGTTGTATATGGTATGCAATTTTTACAGTATTGTTTGCCATTTTTGTTAAATGCAATAAACCCTCCTTTTCTCCTCGAAATTGAAGCTTTACTTTCGGCACAACATATAAGCAGGCACTTACGGTCTAGGGAGAGGGAGAAATGGCAAACAGGAGTTAAAATTGAAGATGCCAGCACCCAGGGCTATGCTATGCCCTTATCTCTTGAGCCTTGGAAACAGAAGTGAGTCAGCACTATTTCTCAGTTGCCTGTATCAAGGGAGCTTCCCCATCAGCTGGTTAAAGACAAATAGCTGAGAAAGGAAGCCTGCATTCCCTTGGGCTCCCTCTGCATATTTTAGGCATGAGTCAGCTCCCAGGGCTGGCATTTGTCCCTCCATTAACAGCTAAGTTCCCTATGTCTTCAGACAGACAGCTCTCAAAATAGCCAATGCCTGGGCAAATGACCTGCAAGTAGGAAGGGACAGTCAGAGAATGCCAGTTCTTCTTGATCCTATGGGGTGGGAGTGGGGACAGACAGCTTTCGGCCTTCAGTTAAGACAGGAAGTGGAGGAGAACATTCTCCCCTGGTTCTCACTTTAGAGGGAAGAATCGATCCTTACGGCATTAACATTTTCAATTTTTTGGTTTTTTAACATGTCTCAAAGCTTTCCACCCAACATATCTCATTTTACTTCAGGGAAATTTTGAACATGTCATCTCAGCCAACCTACATTCACCTAGCAATATTTAGATAAATCTTACGGTATACACAGACAAGAATATAGAACACAAAGCTAAGACATTGTTTCATTTTCATTTAATAATGTCTATTCTCTGCAATATGGAAAAAATTGCACCAGTTAGCTTTTCAGCCTAAAGCAGTGATTTGAAAACTTTGTGTAAGAATCAGCTGGAAATTTTTAAAAAGTTCTAATGCCAGGCCTCCCGCAAGCCAATCATGTTAAAATCTATGGGGGTAGGCATCAATATTTTTAGATTTTCCCAGGTATTTCCCATGAACAGCCAAGGCAGAGAACCACTAATGAGTATCGTTTACCCAAGAAATGCCAGGTGTCTTCATCGAATTCATGCTGTATTCATTGCCATTATCAGTTAGCCCTCTGTGAGAGTTGATTTGATTATCATGATGGTATTTATGGAGCCTAATACAATCATAATCATTGTGAAGCAAGCTGGGACAAGAGTCAGATGGGAGGCAGAGGTTTCATGAAACAGAGGAGAACGTCTATCAGTCGCCGAACCTGAAGGAGCCCAAAGCATTGATCAAAATCAGAGGTACTCCACCCTGCATTCAGAGAAATGGAGGATGGAAGCAAAAGTAGTGGATCTGGTATAAGTGGGGAGTATGCCAGGGAAATTTCCTAGAATCATTTATCTCTGCAACTAGATCTTGTGGACCAGATGCAATAGGATACCTGGGAGGGCCTGCTGTGTTTAAACACAGAGGAACAACAGTAAATCGACCCCCAAAATCTTTTAGTCCCCGAGACAATGATTTTTAGAATGACTTTTTTTTATAGTCAAGAGATTATTACCATTTTGTCAACAGAATAATCACATTCATTCATCAAATGTGTTGAGTGCTTTTTCTGTGTTAGGTATATCACTAGTTGCTAAGGATAGAGAGATTGAACACGAGACAGTCTTATACCTGTCAGAATCCATAACCTAGATGTGGAAAGGGATGCATAAATTAAAATCTTTTAAATAAAATTAAAATCTTTTAAATAAAATGTGGCAAAAAACTGTGCCAGATCAAAGTTCCATGCATATAGTGTTAACTTTAATGACATTCACCTTCATTGATTTCATTTTTCTTCTTCCATTTTCTACACTCTGGACTTTGCGTTTTTTGCATATGATGTAAACTAATACTCTGTGGGTTTGCCTTGTTTTTGTCATTTGGGAGATGCACAGAGTGAGCCATAGGAAAGCTATGAAGGGGCTTGAAACTCACACCATTATGATCAATCGGTCCAGTTTCAAAAAGCCCTGTCGTGAACTTGCTTAGCTGGCTTGTCTTCTTAGCTTTTATATAATCTTTAAGTCACTTAACTTCCTGAAGAGGAATTGAGTGTTCATGTCGACCTATAAAAATAGCAAAATTTATGACTTCATTGCAGAAAACTCCAGACTCTATCTGACATTTGAAAGACTTATTTTTCCTACACTTATAAATCAAGATTACCTGCTCTGAATTTTGTAGCCTTAGTATTCTAACAGGGTTCTTGTACAATTTTTGCTAAATAAAGCTTTCAGACTCCATGACTGTTCAAAGCCATCTCTGATGGTATATGTACAAATATTAACCCATAAATATCGTCTCATTTTGTTTAACAAGAGAGAATAATCCATCTTCCTAAGTTTTGAACTCATTAATCCCCCAGGCACTCTATCTGAAAAGGACACTTATTTTATTCTTTGATAAGTCACATGCCTATGTCTGTCAGTTCCATAATTTATATACAGGGAGTTTTATGCATGGTTATTTCACTGTTGATGATCATCAATAAATTCATCACATTGTGGGGAGATTTTCATAAAATTGCTTACATCTTGTCTTATTTCTTACTTTGTGACTCAATGATTGGGAACCAGCTGTGAAAGCTGATCACACAAATTGGGTCATTCTTGTTATACTCAACTAAATCAGAGTTGAGGAGCCAGGGGGAAAATGCACTCAGGGCCTATCATATTGCTCCAAGAATGTAATTCTCTGCAAACCTGGCTGCTGAAACTGCCTCTTTTAACATGAACCAGTTTTAGTCTAATAGCTACAGAAACAGCCTGCTGTCACTCTACAACTAGTTTTAGCCACCACCATCATTCACCAGTCAGAGCTTGCCAGCTATTCAAAACCTTACTAGTGCCAATGAAATTACTTTCAAAATAATATGTAACATTTGTCCTTTTTGTAAAAGCCTCCAACCTTCTCTTTGTGCTTCAGACATACTAAAGGCCACCCAGTCTGTGGGTGTGTGCTCAATCCAATCTTTGCTTCCCGAATAAAATGTTTTAAATTTAGAGATTAGTCTCTATATTTTATTTGACTTCAACACAACTACGGGCTGATCTGTAGAACACGATATAGAAATCTACTGTCCTGGTCAAGGTTGGTAGAAATACTCTCTTTACAAATCATATCTGTGTTAATTTTGAATCTGCAAGTGAGTAAAATAGGAATTTGCTCTGTCATCTCTTGGAAATTTGATCCAAATCTATAGACATTGTGGTCAGAGAACAGTGAATGCATGAATAGAATGGTCCCATAAAGTCGAGATCGAGGAGCCATTTTTTGCCCCGAGCTTTAGAGTGAGAAAAACTTGTCTTTAGAGAGAGGCTGAAAAGTACAACAGACAATACAGAGGTGAGGAGAGGAGAGGCTGTGTGACTCCGGAGAAATGAAGGGGCAAAACCTCCTTGAACCTCACTCTAGTTTTCCGTCTTGTGAAGCCAGGGTGGGCTTTTGGCTCTGTGCAATTCCTCTGTATCTTCTCAATAAACCCTTTGTATTCGTGTTTACTCAATGGGGATTCTATTCCATTCGCTTAATATAATAAACTTAAGGCTGAAATTAAACCTGTTGTTTCATTGCATCTGCTTCATTCATATCTCTTATATTCTTTGCAGTTTTTTGTTTTTTGTTTTTCCAGTCACCATTCTCCTATGGCCTTTTCCTATGGTTTCTCTCTCCTTTCCTTAGACAAAGTAGTTCCAGTTGCAGTTTTGACATAATAGAGGGACAGAAGGCCTTCCAGTCTATTCTGGAGGCATCTGGCACTGCTAGCTCACCTGGGGCCAGGCAGCGCTGCCGCTAGCCCATGATGTGCCTTTGTGTGTACTTTTAAAAGGTACCCCTTCCTCTAGGTGGACTAAGGCCCACACAGAGCATAGGGCTTTCAGGCAGAGCATAGGCTGAATTCAGTCACTCTTCTTCCTTGACTGGGCACCCTTGACAGGTGTAATCTTCACAATCTTATGTGGTCCAGAGTCATGGACCCATACATATCCTCCAGGCAGTTGAGAAAGAAAAAAATCATCCGCAAATTAGAGAAAGTGACCCCAGCAGAGTCAATATAGTTGCAAATGTCAGGCTAACAGGAAACGGCAAAAGCAATATACATCCTCCTTCTTTACTAAGTGCACTGGCTGGTGGCCTTAAAAATATAGATTTTCTTTCTTTTCCAATAAAGAAAAATTAAGGCCGGGAACAGTGGCTCACGCCTGTAATCCCAGCACTTTGGGAGGTTGAGGTGGGCAGATCATGAGGTCAGGAGTTCGAGACCAGCCTGGCCAAAATGGTGAAACCCCGTCTCTACTAAAAATACAAAAATTAGCTGAGCATGGTGGTATGCGCCTATAATCCCAGCTACTCAGGAGGCTGAGGCAGGAGAATTGCTTGAACCCGGGAGATGGAGTTTGCAGTGAGCTGAGATCACGCCACTGCACTCCAGCCTGAACAACAGAGTGAGACTGTCTCAAAAAAAAAAAAAAAGAAAGAAAAAGAAAAAGTAAAATACAAAAAGGAAGAAGAAAAGAATTACCTGCAGCTCCATCACCTATGAACAATTTAAATATAGCTGTTATATGTGACTCTTTATTGCCTATCAAAAAAGCTCCAAATTCCTTAGTGTGGGAAAGATACTCATTATAATCTGATCCCCACTCTACTCTCGCACATCAGTCTCTCTCCAATCACTCTCTCTTTGGAGACTCTTCAGTGCTGTTTTGTTTCACAGTGAGGCTTTCATTTTTCAGCTTTTTCTCACTCAAATTTACCTTTTGTGCCCGTGTACATTTTTTGCTGTCTGCCTGTTTATAGTCGGAAGTTTTATAACACCTGTTGTAGTTTTAGGAGATTGTAATGAATAATTTCCTGTTTCCTCATTTGAGTTAAAAATCATTGTAAGATATATGTAGAGATCAGGCATACAGAAAGCAGAATATTACCTGAATTGGAAGAGATCTCCAACTTCAGGCCGTGTAGGCTAGGCAGGACTCACTCTCTGGGTCTAGGGAAGTCCACTCCAGAAGGAGTTGAATTACAGGACTGATACATTTATGCAGATTCACTACTTTACGTCCACTGAGAAAGAGAGGGGAATCTTCTTACTGTTTGTAGGCTTAAAAAAAATGAGCATGATGTGTTAGTCTACTTTGCAGTGCTATAAAGGAATGCCTGAGGCTGGGTAATTTACAAAGAAAAGATGTTTATTTGGCTCATAGTTCTGTATAAGAAGCATGATACCAGCATCTGATTAGGGAGCACCTCAGGAAGCTTCCATTCATAGTGGAAGGCAAAGGGAGAGTGGACATATCATATGGCAGGAGAGAGGGAGCAAGAGACGGAGGAGGAGGTCCCAGTCTCCTTTAAACAACCAGCTCTCATGTAAACTGCCAGAATGAGAGCTCACTCATTACCATTGGGATGGCACCAAGCCATTGATGAAAGATCTGCCCCCATGACCCAAACACCTCTCACTAGGCTCATCTCCAACACTGGAGGTCACATTTAAACATGAGATCTGGAGGAGACACGCACCCAAATTATATCACATCAGTAGGTGGCAATGAGATCTGACTCAAGGACATGTATAAGCAAAGCTGGGGCTTTCCTGGATATTTGTGGAGAGAAAAGCTAGGATGTGGGGGCATCCTGCTAATTTTTCAGGTAGGATCTCCGAGTCATTGTAATTAGGGTGTTAAAGGAAATGTGGTAAGCAGAAGAGAGATGGTCTATGAGAGAAACTTACTATTATATAAACATTCATATCTTAAACATATGTTAAAATTATGGCAAGATATAAAACATAAACCAGTACATAGACAAACTATATAAACAGATTGTTTCATAAAAACAACTCTAGGAATGTGTTTGATTATTTTACTGTATATTTTTAAGGCATTTTTGTTTTGATATATTACAAACAAATAAATTATAGAGAATAATATAAAGGACTCCCATATACTTATTACACAGCTTGATTGAAGCTCCTGTGTAAAATTTTAAAAATATAGTTTAAATATAAAATTCAGCTTTTAAAAAAATTCCCAAATACATCAACAATTCATGTTCCTCCAAATACACTTTGGGGATTATGAGCATTGGGCTATGTGGCCAGCAGCCTCAACGAGGGCTCCCTGTGATCCCTGCTGCCTGGTATTTACACCTTTGCATAACCTCCCCACCTTCAGTGTGGGCTGAGGCTTTTGAAAGTGAAGTCTTATTGGAACACAGCTACACCCATTTGTTTACATGTTGCCACTGCTACAATGGCAAAATTGAGTTGTTTCAACAAAGACATACATGACCAGCAGAGTCTAATATATTTACTCTCTGGCCCTTTACAGAAAAGGTTTTGTTGACCCTTTTAACTCATTATTCCTAATGGCTAGCCATGGCTTCTCAGGAGCCCATTAAGCTATTAAAACGCCAGTGAATCTGTATATCCTACAAGCTTAACTGTCGTGTGAATGAATATGGCTCAACTATGAATTTTAAAATATATGTTGTCATAAACAAAATACAAATTAATTTCAAAGCATTAGAGGATTTATGGTAGCGTTTAATCTTTATGTATTTTTTTCAGCTAGGGGATAAATCAAAATACAATTTATACAATTTACATTGCATGGAGTCCTGTGAAATGTTTCTGCGTTATGGGCTTCATTTTTTTTTTCCTTTAATGATTGTAAACCATTGATCTAGTTAGACTCTATGGGCCAAGATTACCTTAATGAAACATAGAAATTTAAATATTCGAGATTAGTTATACCATGTATGTGGTACTTGATTGCCAGGGCCAAATTCTATTTTACAGTAAATATGTTGGGTGAAAGATAATAGCTTGAGACCATTAAGATGCAATAATAATAATAATTTCCTGAACACTTAGCTTGTGCCAGACACTGTCCTAAGTGTTTTTCATGAATTTACTCCTTTGATCATCATAACATCATGTGGAGTTGTCAGGACATAAAGCCACATGTTAGATTCAGGTTTATAAACTGTTATTAATGCTTTAATTTTACAATTTAAAATATTATAGACTGGGCACAGTGGCTCACACCTGTAATCCCAGCACTTTGGGAGGCTGAGGTGGGCGGATCCCTTGAGCCCAGGAGTTCCAGACCAGCCTGGACAACATGGTGAGACCCTGTCTCTACAAAAAAATAAAAAATTAGCCAGGTGTGGTGGTGTGCACCTATAGTCCCAGCTACTCAGGAGGCTGAGGCAGGAGGATCCCTTGAGTCTGGGAAGTCAAGGCTGCAGTGAGCAGTAATACTGTCATTGCACTCCAGCCTGGGTGATAGAGTGAGACCCTGTCTCTAAAAAATAATAATTTTGTTTAAAAATTAAAAATAATTTGTCTTATTAGCTTATATAAAAGGGACCATATTAATCTTAGTTGTTATCTCAAAAAAACGAAATTGTTCTCTCTTGTGATGGCGTTTTGGAGAACAAAGAAAGAAAAGAAAAAGAAAAAATCATGCCTTAACTGACATACATTTCATTAATATGATTTAGCAAAGTTCGACAACAGAAGAGTCCTCATTTTTTTATAGTGAAAAGAAGGAAATCACAGAAGAGGAAAACTGCCGTGATTTATACAGAGAGTTACATAGTTAAATGTATTCATACCATATTAGGTTTGTTTATTGTTGTTGTTTTTGAGACAGGGTCTCATTCTGTCACCCAAGCCGGAGTAAAATGGTGCAATCTCAGCTCACTGCAGCCTCGACTTCTCAGCTCACACAATCTTCCCACTTCAGCCTCCCAAGTAGCTGGGACCACAGGTGCACACCACCACACCTGGCTAATTTTTGTATTTTTTGTATAGATAGGGTTTTGCCATGTAGCCCAGGCTGGTCTGGAACTCCTGGGCTCAGATGATCTACCCACCTCGGCCTCTCAAAGGGCTTAGATTACAGGCATGAGCCGCCATGCCTGGCCAGTTTTGCCTTTACTTAACCACTTCCATTTCATCACCTGCTCAAAAGAAGACATTTACATCAACTGTTTATCAATAAAGTATCTGTAGTTTCTACTTCACTCTTTTGCCTTCAAGTTTCCTTAGCTGATTCCTTTTTAACCAAGAATGGACAAAAAACAAACAGACAAAAAACAAACAAACAAAAAAAAACCCCAGAAATATAATTTTTTAGCTCCTCTTTTTTTTTTTTCTGTAAGAAAAGGAAGGTGTGTTTTAAAATTCCATAATAGTTACTGATATTTTCTTAATTTTTCCAGAAGTGAGAAGCTGAGACAAGAGGAGGCCAAGTAACTTGTACAAAGTTATATGATCACCAAGAAGCAGAAATCAGAGTAGGCTCTTAACCTTTGCTGCCTCTTGTCATGTAGAGGAAGATTTTATTCCGAAACCTTAAAGATATAGCTAAGAGATTTTTTAATGTTATCATCGAGACTTCAATGTCAGGGTTGGGGATGAAGTCAAGAAGAGGTATTTCATAATAAATGGTACAACTGAAATAAAATTGTAGTTGCATCCTGCAGTAAAATTAGGGTATATGAATTATTTTCCATTCTGTTTTTAGTTGCTTATCCTTTAGTCATTCTTTCCAGGGCCGTTCTGTGTAGGTTAGGCTTCCTCAGTGAAAGCAGAGGATCATGGTGGGGAAAACATAGGCTCTATATTCAGATCGACTTGGGGGTAGGTGGGAGTCCTGGATCCACACTTAATACTTCTGTATCATTTACAAGTGATTCATTTGGCATCTGTTTCTTTCATTTGTAATGCGGAGAGATACCTATTTCTAAAAGTTGTTTGAAATTTAAATGGGATTGTGGTCCTGACTGTTAATAAATACTTATTTCCCTTCCTTTAGTGCTGTGCTTCAAAGTCACCCATGCTTATTAAGTACACTCATGCTTGGGTGTACATTATGTTGTATGAGTCTGTTATGAGGAGTATTTTTTCTTCCTCAACTACAGGAGTCTTTTGAGAACTACTTGCTTAGGGCATAGAACTTGAGGGCTGGAAGTATCAGCTTGAATCATATAAAATAGCTGATTTGTGACCATTTTTGAACCAAGCAAATCCCATTTTCATTTGGCCCAGTGTTATACCTTAGGAAAACACAAAAGAGGGTAGCTAAATGGTCAAATGTCATACTATTAGCTAATTATAAAACTGCACATAAAACTTGGTGGTCTTGGCTTCTGGCTAATATACATATAGATTTTATTTAAGACTGGTCTTATTGCCAATCAAGTACCAATAAGGTGTTGCATTGAATATTTGCAAACCTGCTTAGTGCTTGGCTCCTGTGCTTGGTGTCAGTTACAAAAAGGTGAAGAAGAGCTTGTAGCTGTTTGTGAGCCACAGATCTGAGCACAGCCACAATATTCCAAGGCCAAGATGTCAGCTCTATTGGATGTTCTAAGTGCTAATCACCAGGAAGGAGTGATTAGTTTCTCTAGGAACAAATGGGAAGGACTGGTTCATTCTATTAATACTTTACATGTGATGAGTCTTGCTCTAGCTAAGCCCTCTTGTCATTCAGCAGATATTCATGGAGCACTGTCTATATAACAAACATTATGGAATGTTGGTAGTGGGATAATAAAAATGAACATAGATAGAATATTTAGACTATGCCAGGTACCATTCTATGGACTTCACAGGTATTAATTAATTTAATTTCCACAATGACCCTAAGGAAGTAGTATCATATTGTCATCATATCATTTTTATAGATGAGGAACTGTTAAGTAACATGGCCAAAATTATACAGCTGGTAAATAGGGAAGGCAGCATGTGAACCAGGAAGCCTGCCTCTATAGCATGTACTCATAACTGTGCTATGTGACCTACTTACTTAAAAAGGTAAATAATGTCATTCTTAAAGTATATAGAGCTAAGGAGAGAGGTATGATGAAAGGGAGATAATAATCATTATGATGAATCTTTTCATTAAAAAGTCAAAGTGAAGACACCTCTCTTTTCATAAAACATTAAAGTAACTTCTCAAAAACCTGACCTGGAGTGTGGCCCTTTCAAGAGACAGCCTGGGGAGTCAGAGAGCCAGGTCCTTGTCTTTCCAGGGAGTTTTAAGTATGTAGATGCTTAAACTCCTCAAAAAGTTAAATGTAGAGCTCCCACATGACCCAGAAATTATTTTCCTAGGTATGTAGCCAAGAAAAAACAAAAATATGCATTCACACAAAACTTATACATAAATGTTCATAGTAGTATTATTCATAATCATCAAAAAGTAGCATGTGCCTGTCAATAGATAAATGGATAAGCAAAATTAGCATCTACATACAATGAAATATCATTTAGTATTAAAAAGGAAGGAGGGGGCTGGCAAGATAGCCAAATAGGAATAGCTCCGGTCTGCAGCTCCATACGAGATCAACGCAGATGACATTTCTGCATTTCTAACTGAGGTACCCAGCTTATCTCATTGGGACTGGTTAGACAGTAGGTGCAGCTCATGGAGGGTAAGCAGAAGCAGGATGGGCCATCAGCTCACCTGGGAAGTATAAGGGGTCCAGGAACTCCCTCCCCTATCCAAGGGCAGCCATGAGGGACTATGCCATGTGGAATGGTGCATTCAGGCCCAGATATTATGCTTTTTACACTGTCTTCACAACCCACAGACCAGGAGATTCCCTCAGGTGCCTGCCTACACGACAAGGACCCTGGGTTTCAAGCACAAAACTGGGCGGCCCTTTGGGCAGACACCGAGCTAGCTGCAGGAGTTTTTTTCATACCCCAGTGGGGCCTGGAACACCAGTGAGACAGAACCATTCTCTTCCCTGGAAAAAGGGCTGAAGCTAGGGAGCCAAGTGGTCTAGCTCAGTGGATCCTACCCCCATGGAGCCCAGCAAACTAAGATCCACTGGCTTGAAATTCTCGCTGCCAGCACAGCAGTCTGCAGTTGACCTGGGATGCTCCAGCTTGGTGCGGGAAGGGGTGTGTAGGTGGTTTTCCTCTCACAGTGTAAACAAAACTGCTGGGAAGTTCAAACTGGGCGGAGCCCACTGCAGCTCGGCAAAGCCGCTGTAGTCAGAATACCTCTCTAAATTCCTCCTTTCTGGGCAGGGCATCACTGAAAGAAAGGCAGTAGCCCCAGTCAAAGGCTTATAGATAAAACTCCCATCTCCCTGAGACAGAGCACCTGGGGGAAGGGGTGGCTGTGGGCGCAGCTGCAGCAGACTTAAACATTCCTGCCCGCCGGCTCTGAAGAGAGCAGCGCATCTCCCGGCACAGTGCTCAAATTCTGCTGAGGGACAGACTGCCTCCTCAAGTGGGTCCCTGACCCCCATGCCTCCTGAATGGGAGACATCTCCCTACAGGAGTAGACAGACACCTCATACAGGAGAGCTCTGGCTGGCATCCGGCAGGTGCCCCTCTGGGACGAAGCTTCCAGAGGAAGGAACAGGCAGCAATATTTGCTGTTCTGAGCCTCTGCTGGTGATACCCAGGCAAAGGGTGTCTGGAGTGGACCTCCAGCAAACTCTAGCAGACCTGCAGCAGTGGGGCCTGACTGTTAGAAGGAAAACTAACAGAAAGGAATAGCATCAACATCAACAAGAACTTGGACACAAAAACCCCATCTAAAGGTCACTAGCATCAAAGACCAATGGTAGATAAATCCATGAAGATGAGGAAAAATCAGTGTAAAAAGCTGAATATTCCAAAAACCAGAATGCCTCTTCTCCTCCAAAGGATCACAACTCCTTGCCAGCAAGGGAAGTAAACTGGATGGAGAATGAGTTTGATGAATTGACAGAAGTATGCTTCAGAAGTTGGGTAATAACAAACCCCTCTGAGTTAAAGGGGCATGTTCTAACCTAATGCAAGGAAGCTAAGAATCTTGAAAAAAGGATAGAAGAATTGCTAACTAGAATAACCAGTTTGGAGAAGGACATAAATGACCTGATGGAGCTGAAAAACACAGCATGAGAACCTCATGAAGCATAAACAAGTATCAATAGCTGAATCAATCAAGTAGAAGAAAGGATATCAGACATTGAAGATCAACTTAATGAAATAAAGCATGAAGACAAGATTAGAAAGAAAAAAAATGAAAAGGAATGAATGAAGTGTCCAAGAAACATGGGACTGTATGAAAAGACCAAACCTACATTTGATTGGCATACACGAAAGTGATTGGGAGAATGGAACCAAGTTGGAAAACACTCTTCAGGATATTATCCAGAACTTCCCCAACCTAGCAAGACAGGCCAACATTCAAATTCAGGAAATACAGAGGACACCACAAAAATACTCCTTGAGAAGAGCAACCCCAAGACACATAATCCTCAGATTCATCAAGGTTGAAATGAAGGAAAAAATGTTAAGGGCAACCAGACAGAAAGGTCGTGTTACCCACAAAGGGAAGCCCATCAAACTAACAGCAGATCTCTCTGCAGAAACCCTATAAGCCAGAAGAGAGTGGGGGGCCAATATTCAACATTCTTAAAGAAAATAATTTTCAACCCAGAATTTCATATCCAGCCAAACTAAGCTTCATAAGTGAAGGAGAAATAAAATCCTTTACAAATAAGCAAATGCTGAGAGATGTTGTCACCACCAGGCCTGCCTTACAAGAGCTCCTCAAGGAAACAGTAAACATGGAAAGGAAAAACCGGTACCAGCCGCTGCAAAAACATACCAAATTGTAAGGACCACTGACACTAGGAAGAAGCTGCATCAACTAACGGGCAAAATAACCAGCTAACATCATAATGACAGGATCATATTCACACATAACAATATTAACCTTAAATGTAAATGGGCTAAATGCCCCAATTAGAAGACACAAACTGGAAAATTGGATAACGAGTCAAGACCCATCAGTATGCTGTATTCAGGAGACCCATCTCATGTGCAAGGGCACACATGGCCTGAAAATAAAGGGATGGAGGAATATTTACCAAGCAAATGGAATGGGAAAAAGGCAAGGATTGCCATCCTAGTCTCTAATAAAACAGACTTTAAACCAACAAAGATCAAAAAAGATAAAGAAGGGCATTACATGGTGGTAAAGGGATCAATGTAACAAGAAGAGCTAACTATACTAAATATATATGCACTCAATACAGGAGCATTCAGATTCACAAAGCGAGTTCTCTACAAAACTCTCCACCCCAAATCAACAGAATATACATTCTTCTCAGTACCACATTGCACTTATGCTAAAATCGACCACATAATTGGAAGTAAAAGATCCTCAGCAAACACAAAAGAATGGAAATCATAACAGTCTCTCAGACCACAGTACAATCAAATTAGAACTCAGGATTAAGAAACTCACTCAAAACCGCACAACTACATGGAAACTGAACAACCTGCTCCTGAATGACTACTGGATAAATAATGAAATTAAGGTGGAAATAAATAAGTTCTTTGACACCAATGAGAACAAAGACACAACGTACCAGAATATCTGGGACACAGATAAAGCAGTGTTTAGAGGAAAATTTATAGCACTAAATGCCCACAGGAGAAAGTGGGAAAGATCTAAAATCGACACCCTAGCATAACAATTAAAACAACAAATTTTGTTCTTTTGCAAAGAGCAAACAAGTTCAAAAGCTAGCAGAAGACCAAAAATAACTAAGATCAGAGCAGCACTGAAGAAGATAGAGACATGAAAAATCCTTAAAAAATTAGTGAATCCAGGAGCTGGTTTTTTGAAAAGATCAACAAAATTGATAGACTGCTAGCAAAACTAATGAAGAAGAAAAGAGACAAGAATCAAATAGACACAATAAAAAATAATAAAAGGGATCTCACCACTGATCCCACAGAAATACAAACTACCATCAGAGAATACTATAAACACCTTTATGCAAATAAAGTAGAAAATCTAGAGGAAATGGACATATACATATAATGGACACATACATATAAATCTAGAGGAAACTGCACATATACACCCTCTCAAGACTAAACAAGGAAGAAGTCAAATCTCTGAATAGACCAATAACAAGTTCTGATATTGAGGCAGTAATTAATAGCCTACCAACAAAAAAAGCCCAGGACCAGACAGATTCACAGACAAATTCTACCAGAGATACAGAGAGGAGCTAGTACCATTCCTTCTGAAACTATTCCAAACAACAGAAAAAGAGGGACTGCTTCCTAACTCATTTTATGAGGCCAGCATCATCCTGATACCCAAACCTGGCAGAGACACAACAAAAAAGAATTTCAGGCCAATATTCCTGATGAACATTGATGTGAAAATCCTCAATAAAATACTGGCAAACTGAATCCAGCAGCATATCAAAAAGCTTACCCACCATGATCAAGTCAGCTTCATCCCTAGAATGCAAGGCTAGTTCAACATACACAAATCAATAAATGTAATCCATCACATAAACAGAACCAATGACAAAAACCACATGATTATCTCAATAGATGCAGAAAAGATATTTAATAAAATTCAACACATCTTCATGCTAAAAACTCTCAATACGCTCGGTATTGATGGAATGTATCTCAAAATAATGTTACTTATGACAAAACCACAGCCAATATCATACTGAATGGGCAAAAGCTGGAAGCATTCCCATTGAAAATCGGCACAAGACAAGGATGTCTCACTACTCCTATTGAACATACTATTGGAAGTGCTGGCCAGGGCAATCAGGCAAGAGAAAGAAATAAAGGGTATTCAAATAGGAAGAGAGGAAGTCAAATTGTCTCTGTTTGCAGATAACATGATAGTATATTCAGAAAATCCGATCGTCTCAATCCCAAACCTCCTTAAGCTGATAAGCAACTTCAGCAAACTCTCAAGATATAAAAATCAATGTGCAAAAATCACAAGCATTCCTATACACCAATAATAGACAAACAGAGGGGCAAATCATGAGTGAACTCCCCTTCACAATTGCTACAAAGAGAATAAAATACTGAGAAATCCAACTTCCAAGGGATGTGAAGGACCTCTTCAAGGAGAACTACAAACCAGTGCTCAGCGAAATAAGAGAGGACACAAACAAATGGAAAAACATTCCATGCTCATGGATAGGAAGAATCATTATCGTGGATGGTCATAATGTCCAAAGTAATTTATAGATTCAGTGCTATCCCCATCAAGCTATCATTGACTTTCTTCACAGAATTGGAAAAAACTACTTTAAAGTTCATATGCAACCAAAACACAGCCTGTATAGCCAAGACAATCCTAAGGAAAAAGAACAAAGCTGGAGACATCATGCTACCTGACTTCAAACTATGCTATAAGACTACAGTAACCAAAACAGCATGGTACTGGTACCGAAACAGATATATAGACCAATGGAACAGAACTGAGACCTCAGAAATAATGCCACATATCTACAACCATCAGATCTTTGACAAACCTGACAAAAACAAACAATGGGGAAAGGATATCCTATTTCATAAATGCTGCTGGGAAAACTGGCTAGCCATATGCAGAAAACTGAAACTGGACCCCTTCTTTACACCTTACACAAAAATTAACTCAAGATGGATTAAAGACTTAATCATAAGACCTAAAACCATAAAAACCCTAGAAGAAAACCTAGACAATACCATTCAGGACATAGGCATGGGCAAAGTCTTCGTGTCTGAAACACCAAAAGCAAAGGCAACAAAAGCCAAAATTGGCAAATGGGATCTAATTAAACTAAAGAGCTTCTGCACAGCAAAAGAAACTATTATCAGAGTGAATAGGCAACCTACACAATGGGAGAAAAATTTTGCAACCTATCCATCTGACAAAGGGCTAATATCCAGAATCTACAGGAACTTTAACAAATTTACAAGAAAAAAAACAACCTTATCCAAAAGTGGGTAAACAATATGAACAGACACTTCTCAAAAGAAGACATTTGTGTGGCCAAAAAAACATACGAAGAAAAGTTCATCATCACTGGTCATTAGAGAAATGCAAATTAAAACCACAATGAGATACCATCACATACCAGTTAGAATGGTGACCATTAAAAAGTCAGGAAACAACAGATGCTGGAGAGGATATGAAGAAATAGGAATGCTTTTACAGTGTTGGTGGAGTGTAAATTAGTTCAACCATCGTGGAAGACAGTGTGGCAATTTCTCAAGGATCTAGAATCAGAAATACAATTTGACCCAGCAATCCCATTACTGGGTATATACCCAAAGGATTATAAATCATTCTAGTATAAAGACACATGCACATGTATGTTTACTGCACACTGTTCACAATAGCAAAGACTTGGAACCAACCCAAATGCCCATCAATGATGGACTGGATAAAGAAAATGTGGCACATATACACCATGGAATACTATGCAGCCATAACAAAGGATGAGTTCATGTCCTTTGCTGGGGCATGGATGAAACCAGAAACCATTCTCAGCAAACTAACACAGGAACAGAAAACCAAATACTACGTGTTCTCACTCATAATTGGGAGTTGAACAATGACAACACATGGACACAGGGAGGGGAACATCACACACCAGGGCCTGTCTGGCAGTGGGGGTCTAGGGGAGGGATAGCATTAGGAGAAATACCTAATGCAGATGACAGGTTGACGGGTGCAGCAAACCACCATGGCATGTGTATACCTATGTAACAAATCTGCACATTCTGCACATGTATCCCAGAACTTAAAGTATATATTTTAAAAAGGAATGAAATACTGACACATGCTACAACATGGTTGAAACTTCAAAATATTATGTCAAGTGAAAGAATCCAATCACAAAAGGCTACATATTGTATTGTTCTATCTATATAAAGTGTCCAGAATAGGCCAATTCAAAGATACAGAAAATAGGTTAAAATGTCCAGAAAGTGAGTCACTCTAAAGAGACATAAAGTAGATTGCCTGGGACTGTGGTTCAGGTGTGAGACTGGAGAATGAGGAGTGACTCTTAAAATGTATTGGTTTCTTTTTCAGAGTGCTGAAAATGTGTTAAAATTTAATTGTAGTGATGGTTGCAAAATTCTGTGAATATACTAAAAACTGTCGATTTGTACACTTTGAATGAATAAATTGTACAGTATGTGAATTATATGTCAATAAAGCTGTTAAAAAAGCAATGGCAGCCAGGCATGGTGGCTCATGCCTGTAATCTCAGCACTTTGGAAGGCTGAGGCAGGAGGATCACTTGAGGCCAGGAGTTTCAGATCAGCCTGGGCCACATGGCAACATTCAGTTTCTACAAAAAGTTTTAAAATTAGCTGGCTGTGGTAGCATGTGCCTATAGTCCTAGCTACTCAGGAGGCTGAGGTGAGAAGATGTCTGGAGTCCAGGAGATTTAGGCTGCAGTGAGCCATGAACATGCCACTGCAGTCCAGTCTGGGTAACAGAACAAGAGTCTTCTCTCAAAGAAAGAAAGAAAAAAGAAGGGAAAGAAAGAAAGAAGAAAGAAGAAAGAAAGAAAGAAAGAAAGAAAGAAAGAAAGAAAGAAAGAAAGAAAGAAAGAAAGAAAGAAAGAAAGAAAGAAAAGGGAGAGGAAGGAAACAAGGAAGGAAACAACAACAAACAAACAAAAAAACAATGGCAAGCTGGGCATGATGGTGCATATCTGTTGTCCCAGCTACTCTAGAGACAGAGGGAAGAGGATCACTTGAGTTCAGGAGTTCGAGACTATCCTGAGTAACATAGTGAGACCCTATCTCTTAAAAAATTCAATGAATTGAGTTTTTAAAAAAGCAATGACAGAAATACACACACACACACACACACACACACACACTTGTACATACACCCACTATCAGATGCCTGGGCCACACTGCAGAGCTGCAGATTCCTAATATATAGAGATATATTTAAGAATCATTGCAAAGGATGAGAACCAAGATAGCATTTAAAATTTTTATTTATGGAGTTTTGATTGGAAGGTCCATTTTTTTGCACTAGCCTCACCTAAAAATGATTAAGTATTCATATTTTTGTGTGATAAATAAAGCAACAGAAAGAAATAATTTAAAATATTTATAAGTATTTTCATATAAATTTAAATCTCATCCCCCCTCAAGCCCTGTGGGGTTAGAATGGTGGGAGACCCCTGTGCGGGAGGAGGGAGGCATCTGACTCTGCTCTTCACCTCTGGAGACATGGGCCCAGGTGCTAAGACCTCAGGTGCTGAGTGCCAAATAATTATATTTTTCAGTTCATGGCACATTATCATTATATGTCCATGCAACGTTGGGCGGCCTCTCTTGTTTTGTCTATTCCTGTT
Source organism: Theropithecus gelada (assembly GCF_003255815.1). Classification (NCBI taxonomy): domain Eukaryota; kingdom Metazoa; phylum Chordata; class Mammalia; order Primates; family Cercopithecidae; genus Theropithecus; species Theropithecus gelada. The sequence continues at coordinate 106,038,604 of NC_037670.1, forward strand.
TATTTACAAAGCTCCATACATAACCGTTCTCAAATGTTTAACATTTTTTTGCTTGTATTCTTGCATAATGTGTACCATTTTGTGTGCTAAATTTCTGATATGTAGAAATTTATGTAAATGTTTCTAAGTTATGTATCTCATCTTATTTATGCCTGGTTTACTACTTTGGAAGGAATGAGGAGCTATCAGAGCCCTGCAATGAACATTCATTTATTACATTTTTAATGAAATGGCTACAAGTGCACCTCTGTAGTAAGGAGGAAGGCAGTATGACAATGTGGCAAGGAGCTCTGGCTCTGGGTTCTGAATGCCAGTGTTCAAATTCTCGCTCCTCCATTTACTAGCTGCTTGGGCTTGGACAGGTTACTTGGACCTCTTTGCTTTTCAGTTTAATCACCAGTAAAGTGTGGATACTTTCTTTCTTTTTTCCTTTTTTTTTTTTTTCTGAGACGAANCAGTAAAGTGTGGATACTTTCTTTCTTTTTTCCTTTTTTTTTTTTTTCTGAGACGAAATCTCACTCTGTCACCAGGCTGGAGTGCAGTGGCGCGATCTTGACTCACTGCAACCTCTACCTCCAGGTTCAAGCAATTCTCCTGCCTCAGCCTCCCGAGTAGCTGGGACTACAGGCATGCACCACCACGCCCAGCTAATTTTTGTATTTTAGTAGAGATGGGGTTTCACCATGTTGGCCAGGCTGGTCTCAAAGTCCTGACCTTAGGTGATCTGCCCGCCTCGGCCTCTCAACGTACTGGGATTACAGGCATAAACCACTGCACTCAGCCAAGTGTGAATTCCTTAGCACACATCTCAGAGGTGGTTATAAGGATTAAATATCCAGGGGGGAGAGGATGATATTAATCCCAGTACTGCAGGGGGTTTAAAATACCTTTCTTCTGTGTGTTCTTATATCCTTGCTCATAGGCTCTCACGTGGAATCTTTGGGGGAGCTGTTCTTCATATTTTCCAGCCCCAGTGCCCTTTTTACAAAATTGGGTAGCTGTTAATACATTGATACTTGGGCACAGAGTTGGCACTCAATAAGTAGGTGTTAAGTAAATGAATCAAAAGAAGTGTAAGATACAAGATACATGGTCCCTTCTGTCAAAGAATTTATAAATCAAGTATGAATGATAATACCTGAAACCACTTAAAAAATCTATGTAAAGGGCCGGGTGCAGTGGCTCATGCCTGTAATCCCAGCACTTTGGGAGGTCCAGGCAGGTGGATAACCTGAGGTCAGGAATTCAGGACCAGCCTGGCCAACATGGTGAAACCACGTCTCTACTAAAAATACAAAAATTAGCTGGGCGCGGTGGTGCACACCTGTAATCCCAGCTACTCAGGAGGCTGAGGCAGAGTAATCGCTTGAACCCAAAAGGCAAAGGTTGCAGTGAGCTGAGATCGTGCCACTGCACTCCAGCCTGGACGACAGAGTGAAGAAACTCTGTCACAAAAAACAAAACACAAAGCAAAAAACCTATGTAAACACTATTATATGTGACATGTCAGGATAAGAGGAACAACTAACAAATTTTGTAGACATTCAGTAAATGGAGAGAAAGGTTTTTGGAGATGAGGGGCTTGAGCTAGACCTTGTATGTGTGCTATTAGAAGCTTCCTTGGCTGGACACATATAAAAACTTCCCTTTGATGCTAATAGTATTAAAATTCTATCTTCTCGGAAGCAGACTGCCTATTGCTTTAGCTTTAAAAGAGATTTAGATCCAAGCATTCCATTATGCAAGCCATAGAAAGACCGTTTTATGTGAAGATGCACTTTGATTGCACTTTCCTCTATCCACATTTTATTGTAGTTAGTTGTTTAGAGCTGTTTCTGTGTAGAGTGTGAGGTCCTTGAGGTCCTTAAGGGAAGGGACCTTGCTTGCCCTCTTTATCCCCTGCATACTTTGCATAAAGGAGGCACTCCATAAATGTTTATTGAATAAATGCTACACTCCTAATGGGTAAGAATGTGTCATATTATTCTTTGTTTTCTTATGTGCACTGAAACAATTTGTTTCTTGAGATTGGTTCTTAGAATTTTTATTGAGTTTTCACTGATTCTTTTGCTACAGGTTAGTTAACCACGCAGCAGCTGCTTGAGTTTCACCTTTCTCTAGTACAGCAGAATTATATTTTGATGACCTCCATTTTGATTCTTGTATACCAGCTCTAATCCAAAGATTGATCTTTAGGTAACAGATGGAGACTGATAAAGATAACTTCCGTGAAGACAAACCCATGCACACATTCTGTTGTTCAAATAATGTTTAAATTAATCCTCCTGCTCCCAAGCCATCAACTTGCCCCTTAACACACATCTTTCTAGAGCCCAAATCTGAGCTCCTTGTAGAAGATCTTTGCCCTCTTCACTCTCCAGGCCTTCCTAATTAATGTCTTCTCAGAGTTTACCTTCTCTCTCTCTTGACATTAGTTAAAAGAAAAAGTGGCTGCTCTAGCATGTGGGGATACATTACCACATCCCATTTCCTTCTCTATGATCAGGATTTCCAATTTCCAAGCCCAATGGGCTTTCCCAGCTGGAACAGGATCTATAGGTCTTTGATCTGGAAGCTAAGACTAGAGAAGTCTTAAGAGATGACTGCTCAGGTGAGGAAGGCAGAATCAATCAGATGGAATTAGCAGGGAAGTAAAGTTCAACTGTTGAGCCAAGTTGTAGCTGCTTTGGCACTCAGAATGAAGAGTTCTGTGTGTGTGTCCTGGCATGGAGAATTATTTCCTTTTTCCTTCAGTTAGGTTGACCCTTTCCATTTGTTTAGGACCTGTGCACATGTTGTACTGGGCCCCCAGTCAAGTTGCTTATCTAAAATTCTTTCAAACTGTTTCCCTATTATCTCCTTAACTGTTGTCTTCTTACTCTGCTGAACGTGTCTACTCTTTTACCTCACTGCTCCTGTTCATGCCCCTACTTCTGCTGTTGAGATTTTGTGCCTGTTTTTCAGAGTAAATAAACTTTTCTTATCCTTGTAGATATTACATTGTTTAGTTTTCTCATCTGAGTTTTCTTTTCCTAAGCACAGGGTACAGATTACATTTGTATTTTATATTTATGTATTATATGAGATGGAGAGACCAGAGAAGAGAACAAGCTGTCAATTCCTAAGGAGAAAATTTCAGAAGTACATTCATACAGAGTGATAGTAGGAAGACTAAAACACAATATTACCTAAGTTAGAGACTAGAGAAGTGTGTAAGTCTGAGGACAGATCAGAAGGGCTTCAGGAAATTCTAAGGAAATTTCTTTACCTGGAAAGTTTAGGCAAATAGCAATCAGCAAAGAAACCTTCACCAGTGAGAAGAACAATGAATGTAATAAACCTGAAAAAAGCTTCAGTCTGGACTCTACTAATGATGCAGATCAGAAAGTTCTTAGAATACAGAATACTGATGATAATGATAAGAATGACATGAACTTCAACCAGAATTCAGCCTCTGGTAAACATGAACACATAAATCTAACACAGGATTTTCAGGGTAGTAAATGTAAGGAAAGCTTAATGGATCTCTCCCTCCTTAATAAATGGGACAGCATCCCTAACACTGAGAAATCCTATAAATGTGATGTATGTGAGAAAGTTTTCCATCAGAGCTCAGCCCTTACTAGACATCAGAGAATCCCTACTAGAGAGAAGCTCCACAAATGTAAAGAATGTGAAAAGTATTTCAGTCAGAGCTCAAGTCTTAGTCAACATAAAAGAATACACACTAGAGAAAAACCTTACAAATGTGAAGCACCTGATAAATCCTGTGAAGCATCTGACAAATCCTGTAGTCCAAGCTCAGGCATAATTCAACACAAGAAAATTCACACCAGAGCCAAAGCTTACAAATGTAGCAGTTGTGAAAGAGTCTTCAGTCATAGTGTCTACCTTACTCAACATCAGAAAATTCACAAAGAGAGGCCCTGTAAGTGTACTATATGTGGCAGTGACTTCTGCCATACTTCATACCTGCTTGAACATCAGAGGGTCCACCATGAAGAGAAATCCTATAAGTATGATGAATATGGATTGGCCTATATTAAACAAGGAATTCATTTCAGAGAAAAGCCCTACACATATAATGAATGTGGAAAAAACTTCAGATTGAATTCACATCTTATTCAGCATCAAATAATTCACACAGGAATGAAACTGCATGAATGTTATGAATATGGAAAAGCTTTCAGTCAAACCTCATGCTTTATTCACCATCAAATAATACATAGGAAAGAGAAATCATATGAATGTAATGAGAATGAGGGCAGTTTCAGTCATAGCTCAGAACTTATCCTGCAACAAGAAGTCCTCACCAGACAGAAAGTCTTTGATTGTGATGTACGGGAAAAGAACTCCAGTCAGAGAGCACACTTCGTTCAATGTCAGAGCATTCATACCAAAGAGGACTCATGAACATAATGAGGGTGAAAAGACATTTAGTCTAATTCAGGCTTCATTCAACATCCGAGGTTCACACCAGGGAGAAATCATGTACGTACTACATGTGGTAAAGCCTTCAGTCATAGCTCAACCGTTACTCAGCATCAGATAATTCAATTTTCATGCTATTAATATTTTCATGCCTTAGTCACATTTGGAGAATTCATATGGGAATAAAATTCCATTACTGCAATGAATGTAAAAAAGCCATCAGACAAAGAAACTACCTTGGTTAGTATCAAATTCATGCCATGCAAAAAGATTATAAATGTAATAAACGTGTATGTGCATGAGGAGATTCAGTCATAACCCAATGTTCATTCAACATCAAAGAATCTATATCTAAGAGAAGTTATTTGAGTGTAGTAAATGGCAAATCATTCAATGGGAGTTTAACTAGTCTTTGTCATATCAGAATATCCATAGTAAACAAGAATTTGATGTAATGCAAATGGAAAACTTGACACCCACATTTCAGGCTTTACCCAGCCTCAAAATAATGGAAAGAAAATTGTTGATTATTTAGTTATGAAATTGTTAATACATAGTCCCAATCTTTATCATTGCACAAGAATCTAGGGGTGACTTGGTAAATGCAGTGCCATTTTCTCATGGCATTCCTTTATTTAATATGTGTTCTAAGTAGGTATGTTCATTTTTACTTTTTTATTATAATAATTTTGATATTAAAAAGAACAGAGATGGGGTCTCACTTTGTTGCCCAGGCTGGTCTTGAACTCCTGACCTCAAGCTGTCTTGTGACCTTGTCCTCCCAAAGTGCTGGGGTTACAGGTGTGAGTCACTGTGCCGGGCCTATTTTATTAATAGAACTCATTTAAGCTGTTTTTATTTTAATATGCCCTATGAACATTTTTATTTTTCTTGAAATTGGATCTTAGTGTTCACAATTTCCATAAGATACTGCTAATGCACCAGTATTAAAACACATCAACATAAGTAGCTCATTTAGCTTTTTCTGCTGTTCTTGGCCCAAGTTCTCTCCAAAACTGACTCTTAGGCCTATTCTTTCCTAGGGACCCTATATTATTGCTTTACAGCCATGACACTTGGATGCCTGTTTATTGACTTCTCCATTCCCTTAAGCACCTTTAGAAGATTTAAAAGATTCCTAGTTTTAAGCATTTCACCAGCGAGTATTCCACATCTAGTTGATGTTGCTGGTCTGATGTCTTATTTCCTAAAGTGAAGCATCTTTTTAAAAAAAGAATTGGATTTAAAATATATCCAGTCCAATATAAGTATGAATATAAGTAAGTGTTCTCTATCCTGAGTTTTTAGCAGGCAGCCAAACATTTTCAAATGATGCCCAAGATTTTGGTTGCCTTGTATGCATCCACAGCTTGCAAAGAGAGATGATAAGACATCAGGGACCCAACAAGACTCCTGATAACCTCACTACATACATTCAGTGCCTATTCTGCTTGCCTAAGCTTAGAGTTCTTTTATATACCTCTAAGGCCAGCAAAATGCTCAGGTCTCCTTTGGTAGGGTAAACATAAGAACATACACAGGCTGGGTGTGGTGGCTCACATTTGTAATCCCAGCACTTTGGGAGGACGAGATGGTTGGATCACGAGGTCAGGAGATGGAGACCATTCTGGCCAACATGGTGAAACCCCATCTCTACTAAAAATACAAAAATTAGCCGGGCGTGGTGGCACGTGCCTGTAGTCTCAGCTACTCAGGAGGCTGAGGCAGGAGAATTGCTTGATCCCTGCAGGTGGAGGTTGCAGTGAGCCGAGATCACCACTGCACTCCAGCCTGGCCAAGACTCCATCTCAAAACAACACAACACAACACAACACAACACAACACAACACAAAAACATACAAAAAAACCCCAGCATCGTAAGGGAATGTAGCCTTTCAACAGAGATGATGCTGTTCTTACGTTAATCTCAGAGACAATATTTCAAGAGAGTGGCAGGTCTGTTCCTGGTAAAATTTTAACCTTTAGAATTGCAGATAAATGTTTGAATTCTCCCCCATCCCCCACACCAACCAGTCTCCCCTCATCAATCCAGGACAGTATTTGAAGTATGAGGGTTTTGTGTTAGTTGTTTATCCATTATCACTTTTTTGTATTTTAATAGTCTACAGGCCATATAAAAGAACATGGCTTTTTGATTGATAAAAGGGATTATAGATGTTGGCTCAAGTTCAGGGCCACCATCATATACCTAACAAGAGCTCATGCTTCTTTAGGTAATGTCAAAGCATTTTGTATTTTTCCATCTTAAGCTTTATAACATTTTGTGAGTAAGACAAGTGTTATTTAAAATTCTAGTTGTCAATCCAGGCTTTCGTAGTTCAGATGTTGTAATATTCGCTAGGGACCATCAACAAATATATAAAAATACATTGCTCACTCTATAATCCTCCTTTACAAAAAGTGTCACAGAGGGTGTCCACCCACGGTGATATTAGGGGCCAATATCATCATCTCCTTTGTATATTACAAATAATGTCACAGAGGTGGCATATTGTCACTTCATTATGTGACATAATGTCACATAATGTCCACCCATGGGGATATTTGTGGTAATATAATTATCTCTCATGAATATTATGAATAATGTCACAAAGGGTGACCACCCACGCTGATGTTAGGGGCAATGTCATCATCCGCCATGGATATTACGAATAATGTCACTAAGGGTGTACACCTCCTGTGATATTAGAAATAATTTCATCTTCTTTTTTGGATATTATGAATAATAGTAGCACTGAAAATGTATACCTTGTGTGACATTAGAAGGAATATAATCTCTTTCCTTGGATATTATGAATAATAGTATCACCGAGGGTGTACATTCCATGGGATATTACAAGTAACATCATCTACTCCCTTGCATATTATGAACAATAGCATCACAGAGGGTGTACCTGTACAATATTAAGAGTAACATTATCTCCTCCCTTGGATATTGCAAATAATAGCATCACAGAGGGTGTACACCCCATGTGATATTAGAAGTAACATGATTTCCTCCTATGGATATTACGAATAATAGCATCAAAAAGAGTGTACGTACCATGCGATATTAGGAGTAACATTATATCTTTCCTTGTACGTTACAAATAATAGTATCACAGAGAATGTACACCCTGTTCAATATTAGGAGCAACATCATTTCCTTTTCTAAATATTATGAATAATAGTATCACAGAGGGTGTACACCCTCTGCGATATTAGCAGTAACATCATCTCCTTTCTGAGATATTACAAATAATAGTATCACGAAGGGTGTACACCCTGTGCTATATTAGGAGTAACATCATCTCCTCCCTTAAAATTTTACGAATAATAGTATTACAGAGGGTGTACACCCTGTGCGATATTAGAAGTAACATCATCCCTTCCCGTGGATATTCTGAATAGTATCACAGAGGGTGTAAACCCCTTGTAATATTAGAGGTAATATCATCTCCTCTGTTGCATATTACAGATAGTATCACAGAGGGTGTACACTCCCTGCGTTATTAGGAGTAATTCCTCTCCTCCATTGGATGTTATGAATATTATCACAGAGGGTATACACCCACTATGATATTAAGAGCATATCATCTCCTCTTTTGGATATTACAAAGAGTATCACAGAAAGTGTACATCTCCTGCAATATTGGGAGTAATATCATCTCCTCCCTTGGATATTATGAATAATATCACAAAAGGTGTACACCCACTACTATATTAGGAGTAATATCTCCTTCCTTGGATATTATGAATAATATCACAAAGGGTGTACAACCACTGAGACATTAGGAGTAATATCATCTCCTCCCTTGGATATTACAAATATAATCACAGAGGGTGTACACACAGGGTGTGTAGGATATTAGGAGTAATATCACCTCCTTCCTTACATATTACAAATAATATCACAGAGGTTGTACACCCACTGCGCCAGGAGTAATGTCATCTCCTCCCTTGGACATCATTAAGAATAATATCACAGAGGGTGTACGCCCACTGCGGTATTAGGAGTAATGTCATCTCCTCCCTTGGACATTACTACCAATAATATCACAGAGGGTGTACGCCCATTGCGATATTAGGGGTAATGTCATCTCCTCTCTTGGACTTTATTACGAATAATATCACAGAGGGTGTACACCTGTTGTGATATTAGGAGTAAGGTCATCTCCTCCCTTGGACATTACTACGAATAATATCACAGAGGGTGTATGCCTATTGCGATATTAGGAGTAAGGTCATCTCCTCCCTTGGACATTACTACGAATTATATCACAGAGGGTGTATGCCTATTGCGATATTAGGAGTAAGGTCATCTCCTCCCTTGGACATTTTTACGAATAATATCAGAGGGTGTACGTCCACTGCGATATTAGGAGTAATATCATCTCCTACCTTGGACATCGTTACTAATAATATCAGAGAGGGTTTAAGCCTACTGCGATATTAAGAGAAATGTCATCTACTTTTTGAACATCATTGCGAATAATATCACGGAGGGTGTACGCCCACTGCGATATTATAAGCCTACTGAGATATTGGGAGTAATGTAATCTCCTGCCTTGAACATGATTATGAATTGTATCACGAAGGGTGTATGCACACTGAGGCATTAGGAGTAATGTCTTCTCCTCCCTTGGACATCATTACGAATAATATCACAAAGAGTGTACATTCACCGCAATGTTAGAAGTAATGTCATCTCCTTTCTTGAAAATCATTACGAAAAATATCACTGAGGATGTATGCCCACTGTGATATTAGAAGAAATATCATCTTTTTTCTTGGACATCATTGCGAATTATATCACAGAGGGTCTACACCCACTGCGATAGTAGTAATAATATCATTTTTCCCCTTGGATATTATGAATTATATCACAGAGGGTGTACACACAGGGTGTTTACGATATTAGCAGTAGTATCATTTCCCCCTTTGGATATTACGAATAATATCACAGAGGATGTACACCCCTTGCGATATTAGGAGTAACATCATCTCCCTCCTTAAATGTTATGAATAATATCACAGAGGGTGTACACCCCTGAGATATTAGGAGTAATATAATCACCTGCCTTGGATATTATGAAGAATATCACAGAGGGTGTACACACAGGGTGTTTACATTATTATAATATCATCTCCCCCTGAGATATTGCAAATAATATCACAGAGGGTGTACACCACCTGCGATATTATTAGGAGTAATATCATGTCCCTTCTGGGATATTATGAAGAATCTCACAGAGGGGGTACACACCCGGCGATATTATTAGGAGTAATATCATCTCCTCCCCCCTGGGATATTATGAAGAATCTCGCAGAGGGGGCACACCCCTGTGATATTATTATGAATAATGTCATCTCTCCCCTGGGATACTGCGAAGAATCTCACAGAGGGAGTATACCCCTGTGATATTGTTAAGAGTAATATCATCTCCCCCGTCGGAAATTACAAAGAAACTCATAAAGGGGGTAAACCCCCTGCAATATTATTAGGAATAATATCATTTCCTCCTACCTGGGATATTACAAAGAATCTCGCAGAGGGGGTACACTCCCTGAGATATTATTAGGAGTAATATCATTTCCTCCCTGGGATATTACAAAGAATATCACAGAGGGTGTACACCCCCTGAGATATTAGAAGTAATATCATCTGCCCCCTGGGATGTTACAAAGAATATCACAGAGGTGTACACCCCTAGCGATATTAGGAGTAACATTATCTCCCCTATGATAAATATCACACAGAGTGTACACTTTATGCGATATAAGGCGTAACATAATTTCTTCCCTGGGATATTATGAAGAATATCACGGAGGGTGTACATCCCCTGCGATATTAGGAGTAACATCATCTCCCCCCTTGAATATGATGAAAAATGTCACAGAGGGTGTACACCTCCTGTAAAACTGGGAGTAACATCATCTCTCCCCTTGGATATTTCGAAGAATATCACAGAAGGTGTACACTCCCTGCAATATTAGGAGTAACATCATTTCCCTCCGCCCCAGATATTACGAAGAATATCACAGAGGGTGTAAACTCCCTGCGATATTAGAAGTATCATCATCTCCAATTTTGGATATTATGAAGAATAACACAGAGGGTGTACACTCCGTGTGATAGTAAGAGTAACATCATCTCCCCCTTTGGATATTTTGAAGAGTGTCACAGAGGGGGTGTCCATTTCCTGCGATATTAGAAGTAACTTCATCCCCCACCTTGGATATTACGAAGAATATCACAGAGGGTGTACACCCAAGGTGTTTACAATATTATAAGTAATATCTGCGAAGTAATGTAATCTTCCCCCTTGGTTATTACGAATAATATCACGGAGCGTGTACACACCCTGCGAAGTAATATTCTCTCCCCCATTGAATGTTACAAATAATCTCACAAAAGGTGTACACCCTCTGTGAATATATTACTTATATAATTACTTATATAATTACTTATATATATTATATTGTAAACACTCTGTGTTTTATTATATTATTATAATCCAATATAAGTCATTGGATTTTAAGAATAATATCACAGTGGGTGTACATTCCCTGCAATGTTATTAGGAGTAATATTATCTCCCTTCTGGGATATTACGAAGAATCTCACAGAGAAGGTACACCCCCAGCAATATTATAAGAAGTAATGTCATCTCCCCACCGGGATATTATGAAGAATCTCGCAGAGAGGGTACAGCCCCTGCTGTATTATTAGGAGTAATGTCACCTTCTCCCTGGGATATTACAAAGAATCTCACAGAGGGGTACCCACCCCCCTGCGATATTATTAGTAGTTATATCATCTTTCTCCTGGGATATTACGAAGAATATCACAGAGGGTATACACTCCCTGAGATATTAGAAGTAATATCATCTCCCCACTGGGATGTTACAAAGAATATCACAGAGGGTGTACACTGCCAGCGATATTAGAAGTAATGTCATCTTCCCACTGGGATATTAGCAAGAATATTACAGAAGGTGTACACCCCCTGCGATATTAGGAGCAACATGATCTCTTCCTGGGATATTAGGAAGAATATCACAGAGGCGGTACAGCACTTGGGATATTATTAGGAGTAATGTCATCTTCTCCCTGGGATATTATGAAGAATCTCACAGAGGGGGTACATGCCCTGCGATATTATTAGTAGTAATATCATCTCCTCCCCCTTGGGATATTACGAAAAATCTCGCAGAGGGATACACCCCCTGCGATATTATTAGGAGTAATGTCATCTTCCCCATGGGATATTACGAAGAATATCGCAGAGGGAGTACATCCCCCGCAATATTATTATGAGTAACATCATTTTTCTCCTGGGATATTATGAAGAATCTCGCAGAGGGTGTACACCCCCTGAGATATTAGAAGTAAAATTAACTCCCCGCTGGGAAGCTACAAAGAATATCACAGAGGGTGTACACCACCAGCGATATTAGAAGTAATATCATCTCCTCCCTGGGATATTACCAAGAATATTACAGAGGATGTACACCCCCTGTGATATTAGAAGTAACATCATCTCTTCCTGGGATATTAGGAAGAATATCACAGAGGGTGTACACACTCTACGATATTAGAAGTAACATTCTCTCCCCCCTTGGATATTACAAAGAATATCACAGAGGGTGTACACCCCCTGCAATATTAGAAGTAACATCATTGCCCCCTGGGATATTGCGAAAAGTATCACGGAGAGTGTATATCTTATGCAATATAAGGAGTAACATCATTTCTTCCCTGGGATATTGCAAAGAATATCACAGAGGGTGTACACCCCCTGCGATATTAGGAGTAACATCGTCTACCCTCTTGGATATTATGAAAAATATCACAGGGGATGTACACTCCCTGGAAATTAATCATTTTTCCCCTTGGATATTACCAAGAATATCACAGAGGGTGTACACTTTCTGCTATATTAGTAGTAACATCATCTCCTCCCTTGGATATTACAAAGAATGTCACAGAGGGTGTACACCCCCTGCGATATTAGGAGTAACATCATCTCGCCGCTCATACCATACGAAGAATTTCACAGAGGGTGTACACCCCTGCTATATTAGGATTAACATAATCTCCCGCCTTGGATATTAGGAAGAATATCACAGAAGTTTTAACCCCCTGCGATATTAGGAGTAACATTATCTCCACTTTTGGATATCACGAAGAATATCAGAGGGTGTACACCCCCTGCGTTATTAAGAGTAACATCATCTCCCTTCTTGGATATTTTGAAGAATATCACAGAGGGTGTACACACAGGATGTTTACAATATTATAAGTAATACCATCTCCCCACTGGGATATTAAGAATAATATCATCTCCCTTCTGGGATATTATGAAGAATCTCACAGTGAAGGTAAACCCCCCTGGGATATTATAAGGAGTAATGTCATCTCCCCCCAGGATATTATGAAAAATCTCGCAGTGGGGGTACACGCCCTGCGATATTATTAAGAGTAATATCATCCCCTCCCCCGGGATATTACAAATAATCTCGCAGAGGGGGTACGCCCCGCGATATTTTTTAGGAGTAATATCATCTCCTCCCCATTGGGATATTATGAAGAATCTCGTAGAGGGGGTACAACCCTTGCGATATTATTACAAGTAATGTCATCTCTTCCCCCCAGGGATATTATGAAGAATCTCACAGAGGCGCGGCACACCTGAGATATTATTAGGATTAATATCATCTCCTTCCCGCTTTGATACTATGTAGAATCTCACAGAGGGTTTACATCCCTAGCGATATTAGAAGTAATATCATCTCCCCCGAGATATTACAAAGAATATCACAGAGGGTGTACAACCACTGCAATATTAGGAGTAACATTATCTCTCCTGGGATATTAAAAAGAATATCCCAGAGCGTGTACACACCCTGCAATGTTAAGTGTAAAATTATCTCCCCGCTAGGATATTACAAAGAATATCACAGAAGGGGTACACCCCCTGCGATATTAGGAGTAACATCATCTCCCCCCGGGATGTTAGGAAAAATATCACAGGGGGGGTACACTTTGTGCGATTTTAGGAGTAACACCATTTCCTTCCTGCGATATTACGAAGAATATCACAGAGGGTGTACACCCTCTGCGATATTAGAAGTAACATTATCTACCCCCTTGGATATTACAAAAAGTATCACAGAGGGTGTACACTCCCCGGGAAATTTTATGTGATATTATGAAGAATATCACAGCGGGTGTACACAGCGGGTGTACAGTTTCTGTGATATTAGGAGTAACATCATCTTCCCTCTTGGATATTGCTAAGAATTTCACAGAGGGTGTACATGCCTTGCGATATTAGGAGTAACATAATCTCCCCACTTGGATATTGCAAATAATTTCACAGAGGGTGTACATCTTCTGTGATACTAGGAATAACATCATCTCTTCCCTTGGATATTTCAAAGAATCTCACAGGAGGTGTACTCCCGGTGATATTAAGTGTAACATCATCTCTCACCTTGGATATTATGAAGAATATTACAGAAGGTGTACACGCTGGGTGTTTACGATATTAGAATTAACATAATCTCTCCCCTTGGATGTTACGAAGAATATCACAGAGTGTGTGCACACAGTATGTTTATGATATTAGGAGTAATACCATCTACCACCTTCGATATTATGAAGAATGGGTGTACACACAGGGTATTTACTATATTAGGAGTGATATAATCTCTCCCCTTGGATATTAAGAATAATATCACGGAGGGTGTACATTCACTGCGACATTAGGAGTAATATCTTCCCTCCCTTTTTCTATTATGTATAATATCACGGAGGGTGTTCACCCACTGCTACATTAGGAGTAATATCGTCTTTTCCCTTGGATATTACGAATAATATTATGGAAGGCATACACCCACTGCGATATTAGGAGTAACATCATCTCCCCCCTTGGATTTTATGAATAATATCACAGAGGTTGTACAGCCTTTGCAAAATAATATCATTTTCAACCTTGGATATTGCGAATAATATTACAGAGGGTGTATACCCACTGTGATATTAGGAGTAATATCATCAACCTCTGGATATTACAAAATATATCACAGAGGGTGTACACTCCCTGCAGAGTAATATCATCTCCCATATTGGATATTATGAATAATATCACAGAGGGTGTACACCCCCTGCAATATTAGGAGTAATATCATCTTCTTCCTTAGATATTATGAATAATAACACAGAGGGTGTACACCCCCTGCGAAGTAATACCTCCCCACTTGGATATTACAAATATCACAGAGGTCGTACACCACCTGCGATATTAGGAGTAATAAAATCTTTCTCCTTGGATGTTACAAATAATATCACAGAGAGTGTACATACGCTGCAAAGTAATATCATCTCCCCACTTGGATAATACAAATAATATGACAGAGGGTGTACACATTCTAAAAAGTAATATCATCTCTTCCCATGTATATTACAAATAATATCACAGAGGGCGTACACCCCCTGCAACATTAGGAGTGATATCATCTCCCTCTTTGGATATTACAAATAATATTTCGAAGGGTATATACCTTCTGCGAAGTAATGTCATCTTCCCCCTTGGTTATTACGAATAATATCACGGAGCTGGTACACACCCTGCGAACTAATATTCTCTCCCTCCTTGAATATTACGAATAATCTCACAAAAGTTGTACACCTTCTGTGAAGTAACATTATGTCTCCCCTTGGATATTACACGTAATACCACGCAAGTTGTACACCCCTTGCAAAGTAATATAATGTTTCTCCTTAAATATTACGAATAATACCACAAAAGGTGTACACCTCCTACGATATCAGAAGCAATATCACATCCCGTTTTGCATATTACGAATAATACCACGGAGGGTGACCACGCCCTGCAATATTATAAGTAATATCATGCCCCCCTTAGATATTTCAAATAACACCACGGAGGTTGTACACCTTCTGCAACATTAGGAGTAATATCATGTCTCCCCTTAGATATTACGAATAATACCATGAAGGATGCACACTCCCTGCACTATTGGAAGTAACATCATGTCCCCCCTTGAATATTACAAATAATGTCATGGAGAATGTGCACACCATGTGAAGTAATATTACCTCTCCCCTTAGATATTACAAATAATATCATGGAGAGTGGACACCCTCCACAAAGGAATATCATGTTTCCCCTTGGATATTACAAATAATACCACGAAGGGTGTACAACCCCTGCGATATCAGGTGTAATATCATGTTCCCCCTTGGATATTATGAATAATACCACGGAGAAAGTACCCCCCTGCCATATTAGGAGTAATATAATGTCCTGCCTTGGATATTACAAATAATATCACGGAAAGTGTACACCCTCTGTGAGATTAGAAGTAATATCATGTCCCCCCACTGGATATTAGAAATAATACCAAAAAGCGTGTACACCCCTTGCGATATAAGGAATAATATCATCTCTCCCCTTGGTTATTATGAATAACAATACAGAGGGTGTACATTCCCTGCGATATTCGGAGTAATAGTATATTCCCTTTTCGTTACTATGAATAAAATTACGGAGGGTGTACACCGCCTGTAAAATTAAAGGTAATATCATCCTCTCCTCCCCTGGATATTACAAACAATAACACAGGGTGGTGTACATTCCCTGTAATATTGGGGGTAATATAATCTTCTATTTTCCTGTATATTATGAACTATAACACAGGAGGTGTATACAATCTGTGATATTGAAGGTAATATTGTCTCCCCCCGCCCCGAATATTATGAACAATATCACAGGGGATTGCACACCTCCTGCGATATTGAGGATAATATCATCCTCTCTTTTCCAAAATATCACGAACAACATCACAGGGGATTGTACGCCCCATGGGATATTGGAGGTAATATAATCCTCTACCCCCCTGGACATTACAAACAATATCACAGGGGGTTGTACATCCCCTTCCATATTGGGGGTAATATCATCCTCTCCCCGCCGAATATTACGAACAGTATCACAGGAGGGTGTACACCCCCTGCAATATTGGGGATAATATCATCCTCTCTACCCCTGGATATTATGAACAATACAAAAGAAGGGTGTACACCCCCTGCGATATTGTGGGTAATGTCATCCTCTCCTCCACTAAATATTACAAACAATATCACAGGGGCCTGTACACCACTGTGGTATTGTGGGTAATATAATCCTCTCCCCCCTGTATATTAGGAATAATATCACAGGGGGTGTACGCCCTCTGCCATATTGGGGGTAATATCCTCTCTCCCCCAGATATTACGAACAATATCACAACGTGCTGTACACTCCCTGCCATACTGGGAGTAATATTATCCTCTCCCTCCACGGATATTATGAAAAATATCCCAGGGGGGAGGTACACCGCCTGCGATATTGGGGGTAATATCATCCTCTTTTTTTGGATATTATGAATGATATTGCAGTGTACACCCCCTGTAATATTGGGGGTAATATCATCCTCTCCCTTTCTGGATTTTACAAACAACATCACAGGAGGGTGAACATCCACGGTGATATTGGGAGTAACATTATAACCCCCCCCCCCCCGATATTATGAACATTATCACAGGAAGTGTATACTTTCTGCGATATTGGGGGTAATATCATCCCTTTCCCCCCTGGGTATTACAAACAATATCACAGGGGGTGTGCACCTCCTGCGATATTGGGGGTAATATCATCATCTCCCCCCTGGAAATTATGAACAATATCATACGGGATGTATACTTCTTGCGATATTGAGAGTAATATCATCCTCTCTCCACTTGGATATTACAAATAATATAACAGAGGGTGTACACACAGGATGTTTACGATACTGGCAGTAATATCATCTCCCCCCTTGGATATTATGAACAATATCACAGAGGGAGTACACCCTTTGCGATATTGGGAGTAATATCATCTCCTACTTTGGATATCATAAACAGTATCATAGAGGGGGTACACTTCCTGCGATTTTCGAAGTAACTTTATCTCCCCCCTTAAATATTATGAACAATATCACAGAGTGGGTACACCCCCTGCGATATTGAGAGTAACATAGTCTCCCCCCCGAATATTACAAACAATATCACAGAGGGGGTACATCCCTGCCACATTGGGAGTAACATCATCTTCCCCCTTAGACATTACGAAAAATATAACAGAGGGGCTACCCCCACACCTGCAATATGGAGAGTAACATCATCAGCTGCATTGGATATTACCAATAATATCCAATTATTGTAGTACACCTTCACTGTTTTATGGGGGGAAACACAATCTCCCCCCTTGAATATTATGAACAATATTACAGAGGGGGTATACTGCCTGCTATATTGGGAGTAACATCATCTCCTTATTTGGATATTATGAACAATATCACAGAGTGGGTACACCCTCTGTGATACTGGGCATAACCTCATCTCCTTCCTTAGATATTACAAACAGAGGGCGTACACCCCTTGTGATATTGGGGGTAACATGATCTTCCCTCTTTGATATTATGAACAATATCACAGAGGGGGTATACTCCCTCTGCGATATTGGTAGTAACATCATATCTTCTTTTGAATATTATGAACAATATCACAGAGGATTCTAACCCCTGCAATATTGGGGGTAACATCATTTCCCCCTTGGATATCATGAACAATATTACAGAGAGGATACACCCTCTACGATATTGGGAGTAACAAAATTTCCCCCCTTGGATATTACGAACAATAACACAGAGAGGGTACACCTTCGCTATATTGGGAGCAACATCATGTCTTCTTTTGGATTTTACTAACAATATCACGGGGGGTGTACACCCTACGTGATATTGGTAGTAACACCATCTCCCCCTTGGATATTATGAACAAAATCATAGATGGGGTACACCCCCTTTGATATTGGGTGTAACATCATCTCCCTTCTTGAATATTGTGAACAATATGACAGAGGAAGTCCACCCCCTGAAATGTTGGGAGAAACATCATCTCCCCCCTTGCATATTATGAACAATATCACAGAAGGGGTCCACCCTGTGCAATATTGGGTGAACGTCATTTCCACCCTTGGATATTACGAACCATATCACAGAGTGTGTACACTTCCTTAGATATTGGGAGTAACGCCATCTCCTCTATTGGATGTTACGAATCATATCACAGAGGGGATACACAACCTGCGATATTTGGAGTAACGTTATTGCCCTTTTTGGATATCATTAACCATATCACAGAGGGTGTACACCTTCTGCAATATTGGGAGTAACATCATCTCCCTCCTTGGATATTACAAACTGTATCACAGAGGGAGCACACCCTCTGCAATATTGGGAGTAACCTCATCTCCTGTCTTGGATATTACGAACTGCATCACAAAGGGGGTACACCACCTACAATATTGGGAGTAACGTCTTCTCCCCACTTTTGTATTATGAAACATACCACAGAGGGGGTACACCCGCTGCGATATTGGAAGCACCGTCATCTCCCCTCTTGTATGTTATGAACCATATAACAGAGGGGGTACATCCTCACTACACCTCCTGCGAATATTGTAGTGGATGTACACCCACTGCGATACTTTGAGTAATGTCATCCTCTACCCGCTGGCTATTAGGAAAAACACAAGTGGTGTACGCCGTCGTAATATCCGGGGTTGTGGACACCCCCCACGAGGTGGGGAGTAATATCACCACCCTCTCCCTACCTGGATATTACGATCCACGGTGGTCCCACAGTGTGTTTACGATACTTTGAGTAATAGCATCTCCCCCTCTCGCAATTGCGAACTATTTCCAGACGGGTGTACACCCTCTGTGGCATTCGGACTAATATCATCCTCTCCCCACCTTTCATGTTAAGAACAATATCACAGGATTGTTCACACTCTCTGTCATACTGTATGTCATATCATCCTCTCCCATGTTGAAATTTGGCACAATATCACTGCCTGTGGTTACACCTTCTGTGATATGAAAAGTAATATCATCCTCTACTCTCCTGGATCATGGGAACAATATCACGGGGGTTTGTACACTTTCTGCGATATTGGGAGTAGTATCATCCCCTCTGCCTTTGAATATTAAGGACAATCTCACAGGTGGGTGTACATCCCCTGCCATGTTGGGAATACTATTATCCTCTTCCCCCCTGCATATTAGGAAAAATAACACAGAGTGGATGTATACCCCCTGTAATACGGGGAGTAATATCCTCTTCTCCCCTTCCGGATATTAGGAACAATATCACAGAAGAGTTTACACTTTTTTCGATATCTGGAGTTATGTCCTCCTCTCCTCCTTTGAAGGTTAACAGCAGTATCGCAGGGGAGATGTACACCCCCTGCGATATTGATAGTAATATCAACCTCTCCCCAACCCCTCTTGATATTAGGAACAATATTCCAGCCTGAGTGTACACCTCCTACTATATGGTGAGTAATATATTCTCTCCCTTCGTGGATATTAGGAACAATATCACAGACTGGGTGTACACAGCCTGCAACGTTGAAAGTAATATCATCCTCTACCCCTCCTGATATTAGGAACAATATGACGGAAGGGTTGTACACTCTGTGCCATATTGGGAGTAATATCATTTTCTCCTTCCCTGAATATGACAAGTAATATTCCCGGGTGGATGTACACCCACTGTTATATTGGGAGTACTGTCATACTCTACCCCCTGGATATTAGGAGCAATGTCACAGGGTGGGTGTACACCCATAGCAAGATTGGGAGTAATATCATGTTCTCCCTCCCTGGATATTAGGAAAAATGTCACAGGTGGGTGCACACCCCCTGCAGTATAAGGAGTAATATTATCTTCTTTCCCCTTAGTTATTAAGAACAATATCCCATGGTAGGTGGACAACCCCTGCACTTTTGAGAGTAATACCATTCTCTCTTATTCTGGAAAGCAGGAATAATATCACAGGTGGGGTGTGCACCTCCCTATGATATTGGGAGTAATATCATCCTCTCCCAATGTGGACATTAGGAACAATATCACAGGGGACGTGTACACTTCTTCAATATTGGTAGTAATATCATCCTCTCCCCTCTGGATATAAGAATCAATATGACAGGCGGGGTGGGCACCCCTCATGATATGGGGAGCAACATCACCCCTCTCCCTCTCCCTGCCTATTATGATCCACAGTGGACACACCGTGTGTTTACGATATTGTAATATCATCTCTCCGTCTAGAAATTAACAAACAATGTCAAAGACGGGTATACACCCTCTGCAATACAGGGAGTAATATCATTCTGTCCCCCCCCCGATATTAGTTACAATAGCAAAGGAGTGTTTATAACCTCTGCGATACTGGGAGTAATAACATCCTCTCCCACGTTGAAATTAGGAACGGTATCACTGGGGACGTGTACACCCCCTGCGATATTGAAAGTAAAATCCTCTTGCCTCCTGGATCATGGGAACAATATCACCAGGGGGAGTGTACACTTTCTGTGATATTGGGAGGAATGTGATACTCTCACCCCCCCGTATATTAGAAAATATTACTATATGTATTAAATATCACATTATATATTTTATGTATTTCATATATATCTAAATGTATTTTATGTATTTCATATATATCTAAATATATTTTTAATGTATTTACCTATATATAAAATATCACATCATGTATTAAGGACAATATCACAGGGGGCATGTACACTTCCTGCGATATTGGGAATATTATCCTCTCCCCCCATGCATATTAAAAAAAAAATCACAGAGTGGCTGTACACCTCATGTGATATAGGGAGTAATATCATCTTCTCCCCTTCTGGATATTAGGAACAATATCACACAGGGCTGTACACTTTCTACGATACTGGGAATAATATCAACCTCTCGGTCTTTGAATATTAAGAACAGTATCACAGAGTGGATGTACACCCCCTGTGATATGGGTAGTAATATAAGCCTCTCTCCTCCACGTACAATAGGAACAATATCCCAGGGTGGGTGTACACCTCCTGCTATGTGGGGAGTAATATCATCCTCTCCCTTCCTGGATATTAGGAACAATATCACAGGGTAGGTGTACACATCCTGTGATACTTGAACTTTTATTATCCTCTCCCCCTCTGGATACTAGGAACAATATCACAGAAGAGGTGTACACTCCCTGCGATATTGGGAGTAGTATCATTCTCTTCTTTTGTGAATATTAGGAGCAATATCACCGGGTGGCTGTACACCCCCTGCTCTATTGGGAGTAATGTCATGCTCTGACCCATGGATGTTAGAATCAATATCACAGGGTGGGTGTACACCTACTGCGATATTGAAACTAACATCGTGCTCTCCCTCCCTGACTATTAGGAACAATATCACAGTTGGGTGTAGACCCCGTGCGGTATTAGAAGTAATAATAGTGATAATATTATTAATCATTAAATATGAATATTAATTATTAATAGTAACTAATCCAGACTTCTAACATAATGGTATTAAGTATTAATTAATAATATTTGTTATTAATCAACATTAATTGCTAATATTTTATTTAGTGTTGCTATTTTCAACATTAATATTAATCACTATTATTAATACCAATAATTCACATTAATTTTATTGTGATCACTTTAATTACTGATATTAATGATTAATATTAATTAGTATCATTTTATTTATATTAACAATTGACATTAGTTTTAATTATTAACATTAATAAATATGATTGTTCCTGATATCAGGGGGCAGACGATGATATAACTCCCAATATCACAGACGGCATACACCACTTGTGTTGTTCCTAATAGCCAGCAGGTAGAGGATAATATTACTCAAAGTATCGCAGGGGATATGCATCCCTTCTGTGATATTGTTCCTAATATCCACGGGGGAAGAGGATGATATTACTCCCAATATTGCAGGGGGCGTAGACCCCTCCTGTGATATTGTCTCTAATATCCAATGGTGGAGAGGATGATATTTCTCCCAAATTCGAAGGAGGTGTACGTCACCCCTGTGATATTGTTCCTAATATCCAGG
The DNA here is from genome assembly GCF_003255815.1 of Theropithecus gelada. Lineage (NCBI taxonomy): Eukaryota > Metazoa > Chordata > Mammalia > Primates > Cercopithecidae > Theropithecus > Theropithecus gelada. The sequence continues at coordinate 106,061,069 of NC_037670.1, forward strand.
GGGCGAGAGGATGATATTAGTCTCAGTATCACAGGAGGTGTACACTCCTTAGTGATATTGTTCCTAATATCCAGGGACGGAGAGGATGATATTACTCCCAGTATACCGGGGCGGGTACACCACTTCTGTGACATTGTTCCTAAGAGCCAGCAGTGGAGAGGAAGATATTACTCCCGATATCGCTGGGGTATACACGCCTGCCCACCCCTGTTATATTGTTCTGAAGATTCAGAGTGGGAGAGAATGATATTACCCCCAATATCTCAGGGGGTGTACATCTTCCTGTGATATTGTTTCTTATATTCAGGCGGGAAAAGATGGCATTACTCCTAATATCGCAGGGGTTGTACACACCTCCTGTGATATTTTTCCTAATATCCAGAAGGGGAGAGCATACACTTTCCCTGTGATATTGTTCTTAATATCCATGATGGGAGAGGATGATATTACTCCCAATATCGCAAGAAGTGTACAGCCTCCTGTGATACATATCCTAATATCTAGGTGGGGAGAGGATGATACTACTCCTAATATCACACAAGTGGTAAAACCCTTTCGATATTTCTCCTACAATCCATGGGGAGAGGATGACATTACTCCCAACATGGAAGAAGGTGTACACCCCCCCGTGACATTGTTCCCAATATCCACATTGGCAGACCATGATATTACGCCCAATATTGCAGGGGATGTACACCCACCTTGGGATATTGTTCCTAATATCGAGAGGTGGAGAGGATGATATTACTCCCAATATCTCAGGGGCTATACACCCATCCAGTGATATTGTTCTTAATGTCCAGAAGGGAAGGGATGTTATTACTCCAGATATCGAAGACTTTTTCTCTCCCCCTGGGATATTGTTCCTAATATCCAAATGTAGAGAAGATGATATTACTCCCAATATCACAGGGGGTTATACACCCCTCTTGTGATACTATTCTTAATATTTAGCAGGGGCAGACAAGGATATTACTGTCCATATCACAGGGGTGGACAACACCGCTGTGAGATTGTTTTTGATAGTCAGTGGGGGAGAGGAGGATATTAATTTCAGTATCACAGGGGACACACCCCCTGTGATATTGTTCCTAATATCCAGGGGAAGAGAAATGATATGACTCACAATATGGCAGAGGGTGTACACCCCCTCCATAATATCATTCCTAATATCCAGAGGGGATTAGAATGATATTACTCCCAATATCACAGGGGGTGTACATGACCCCTTTGATATTGTTTCTAATATCCTGGGAGGGAGAGGATATTACCCCCAATATCGTAAGGGATGTACACCGCCCCCAACATTGTTTCTCATATTTAGTTGGGGAGAGGATGATAATACTCTTCGTGTCTCAGAGGGTGTACATCCCTCTTGGGATATTGTTTTGTAATATCAAGTGGGGGAGAGAATGATATTACTACCAATATCGCAGGGGGTGTACAAACCCCCTGTTATTTTGTTTTGAATATCCAGGTTGGGAGACGATGATATTACCACCAATATAGCAGGAGTTGTACACCCTACCTGTGATATTATTCCTAATATCCAGAAGAAGAGGGAATGATACTACTCCTAATACCGCAGGAGGTGTACACCCCCCCTGGGATATTGTTCCTAATATCCAGTGGGGGAGACGATGGTATTACTGGTCATATCACGGGGGGTGTACACCACCTCTGTGATACTGTTTTTAATATCCAGGGGGAAGAGGATGACATTACTCCCAGTATCGCAGTGAGTGTACACCAACTCTGTGGTATTGTTCTTAAAATCCAGGGAGGGAGAGGATGATATTACTGTCAACATCACAAGGGGTGGACATCCTTTCTTTGATATTGTTCCTAATATCCAGGGGAGAGAGCCTGATATTAATCCCAATATCGCTGTACACACCCCTTTTTGTTATTGTTCCTAATATCCAGGAAGGGGGGAGTCCATATTACTGGCAATATCACAGAATATCACAGGGTGTGTACACCACCTCTGGTATATTGTTTCTTATTTCCAGCAACAAAGAAATTGATATTACTCCCAAAATGGAATGGGCTGTACTCCTCCCAAGAGATATTGTTCCTAATATCTAGGGGGGAAAGGATGATATTACTCCCAATGTTGCAGCGGGTGTATAATCCGCCTGTGGTATTGTTCCTAATATCTACGGGGAGTGAGGATGACATTACTCCCATTATCGCAGATGGTGTACACTGCCCTTGTGATATTGTTATTAATATCCATGGGGGCAGAAAATAATATTACTCCCAATATCGTAGGTGGTGTACACCCCCCACTACCCCCATGATATTATTTCTCATATCCAGGTGAGGGGAGCATTACATTACTCTCAATATCACAAGTGATGTACACATCTTCTTTGATATTTTTCCTACCATTTACGGGGAGAGAGGATGATATTACTCCCAGTATCGCGGGGGGTGCCTCACTATATCACAGTTGGGTGTACACCCCCTACAGTACAAAGAATAATATTACGTTCTCTTCCTTTAGCTCTTGAGAACAATATCACATGGTGGGTGGGACAACCCCTGCACTATTGGGAGTAATATCCTTCTCTCTTATTCTGGATAGTATGAAAAATATCACAGGCGGGATGGACAACCCCTGTGATATTGAGAGTAATATCATCCTCTTCCAACGTGGATATTAGGAACCATATCACAGGGGGCGTGTACACTTCTTCGATATTGGTAGCGATATCATCGTCTCCTCCCTGGGTATAAGAAACAATGTGATAGGCGGGGTGGACACCCCCCGTGACTTGGGGAGTAATATCCCTCCCTGCATATTAGGATCCACGGTGGACACATAGCGTGTTTACGGTTTTGTGAATAATACCATCTCCCCCTGTAGACATTACGAACAGCATCAAAGACGGGTGTACACCCTCTGCAATATAGGGAGGAATATCATCCTCTCCCCGCCTGGATATTAGGAACAATATCAAAGGAGTGTTTATAACTCCTGTGATATTGGGAGTAATATCATCCTCTCACAGGTGGAAATTAGGAACAGTATCAGTGGGGTCGTGTACACCCCCTGCGATATTGAAAGGAATATCATCCTCTTCCCTCCTGGATCATGGGAACAACATCACTGGGGGGTGTACACTTTCTGTGATATTGGGAGTAACATCATCTTCTGTGCCTTGGAATATTAAGGACAATATCACGGGGTGTGTGTACATCTTCTGCAATATTGGGAATAATATTATCCTCTCTCCCCCTGCATATTAGGAAAGATATCACAGAGCGGGTGTTCACCTCCTGCGTTATGGGAATTGATACCATCCTCTCCCCTTCCGGATGTCAACCTCTCAGCCTTGGAATATTAAGAAGAACATCACAGGGTGGATGTACACTCCCTGCCATATTGGGAGTAATATCAGCGTCTCCCCTCCATGGATATTAGGAACAATATCCCAGGCTGGCTGCACGTCTCCTGCTCTACGGGGAGTAATATCATCCCCTCCCTTCCAGGATATTAATAACAATATCACAGGGCAGATGAACACAGCCCGTGATACTGGAATTATTATCATCCTCTCCCCTTCCGGATACTAGGAACAATATCACAGAAGAACTGTACCCTCCCTGCGATATTGGGAGTAATAGCATAAGCTTCTTCCGTGAATATTAAGAGCAATATCACCAGGTGGCTGTCCATTCATTGCTATGTTGGGAGTCATGTCATACTCCACCCACCTGGATATTAGGATCAGTGTCACAGGGTGAGTGTACACCTTCCGCGATATTAAAACTAAAATCATGCTCTCCGTCCCTGGATCATAGGAACAACATCACAGGTAGGTGTACACGCCCTGTGGAATTTGGAGCAATAATATGATTAATTATTAAACACCAAGAATCAATTTTAATAATTATCATTAATACTATCAATTAATAGGATATCATTATTCATTATGGATAATTATTTTAAATATATGATTATGCATGCAAAAATTAGTTATTAATATTAATGTCATTTAACAATATTATTAGTTCTTAATATTAATTATTTTATTACAAATATCACTTAGTATTGATTTAAGTAACATTAATTGCTGATATCATTATTTTATTATTAATAGCGATAATACTATTAATTATTAAAACTAATCGTTAACATTTTAAATCAGTGTTAATTTTTACTATCTTTATTGTGATTATTAATATCGATGATTACTATTAATTTTTATTATATTTATTAATATTAATAATTAATAGACTTGTTCTTGATATCCGGGGGGGAGAGGATGATATTACTCCCAATACCACAGAAAGTGTACACCCCTCTATGACGTTATTCCTAATAGCCAGGGGTAGAGGATGACATTATTGAAACTATCTCAGTGGGTGTACATCCCTTTGGTCATCTTGTTCCTTATATCCTGGGAGGGAGATGATGATACTAGTGGCAATATCTCAGGGGGTGTACACACCCACTGTGATATTGTTCCGAATATCCAGAGGGGGAGAAAATGATATGACTCCCAATATCACAGGGGGTGTACATCCTCCTGTGATATTGTTTCTTATATTCAGGGGAAGATGATATTACTCCCAATATCGCAGGGGTTGTACACACCTCCTGCGATATTGTTCCTAATATCCTGAAGGGGAGAGCATAGTATTACTCTCAATATCGCAGGGGGTGTACACCTCCTTTGTAATGTTGTTCTTAATATCCATGATGGAAGAGGATGATATGACTCCCAATATTGCAAGAAGTGTACAGCCGCCTGTGATATAGTTCCTAACATCTAGGTGGGGAGAGGATGATATTACTGCCCATATTGCACGAGTTGTAAAACCCCTTCCATATTTTGCCTACAATCCTGAGGGGAGAGGATGATACTACTCCCAATATCGAAGAAGATGTACACCCCCCTGTGACACTATGCCCAATATCCACGTTGGGAGACGATGACATTATGCTCAATATCGCAGGGTATGTAAACCCACCCTGGGATATTGTTCCTTATATCGAGAGGGGGAGAAGATGCTATTACTTCCAATAACGCAGCGGCTATGGCTGTACACCCCTCCTGTGATATTGTTCTTAATATTCTAGGGAAGAGAGGATGATACTACACCCAATATCGCAGGGGGTGTACACCCACCCAGTGAAATTGTTCTTAATGTACTCCACCTCCCACCACCAGGGATATCGTTCCTAATATACAGGGGAAGAGAGGATGACATTATGCCCAATATCACAGGGGAGTGTACACACCCTCTGTGATGTTCCTAGTATCCAAAGGTAGAGACGATGATATTACTGGCCATATCGCAGGGGGTGTACACCCTTCTGTGATATTGCTTTTGACATTCAGTGGGAGAGAGGATAACATTAATCCCAATATCGCAGAAGGTGTACAGACCCCTGTGATGTAGTTCCTACTGTACAGGGGAAAGAGAATAATATTGTTCTCAATATCGCAGGGGGTGTAACCACTCTGCCCCCCGTCTATTGTTCCTAATATGCAGTGGGGTGGAGGCTGATAGTACCTCCAATATCCCAGAAGGTGCACACACACCTGTGATATAGTTCCTAATATCCAGCGGGAAAGAGGCTGATTTTACTTTCGATATCGCAGTGGGTGTACACCGCCCCCAACCCCGGGGTATCCTTCCTAATATCCAAGCGGGAAGAAGATGACATGGCTGACAATATCGAAGGGGGTGGACACCTCTTCTGTGATATGGTTCCTGATATCCAGGGGGTGAGTGGATGATATTACTGCTAATAAAGTAGGAACCGTACAACCACCCTGGGATTTTGTCCTTAATAACCACAGGGGAGAGGTGATATTACTACCAATATTGCAAGGGGTGTACACCCCTCCTGTGATATTGTTTTTGATATCTAGGGAAGGAGAAGATGGTATTACTACCAATATTGAAGGGATGGACAGCCCCCATGGGATATTGTTCTAAAGATACAGGTTGAAAGATTATGACATTCCATCCAATATAACAAGGGGTGTACACCCCGCCTGTGATATGAATCGTAAAACCTAGGAGAACGACATTGCTTCCAAAAATACACGGGGCGTACACCCACCCTGTGATATTGTTCCTGTCATCTAAAGGAAGAGATGATGATACTACTCTCACTACCGGAGAAGGTACACACCCCCCTGTGATACTGTTCCTCATAACTTGTGGGGTAGAGCATGATAGTACTTTCAATATGACAGTGGCTTGACACCCAGTCTGTGATATTGCTCCTAATTTCCAGTAGGTAAAGCATGATGTTCCTGCCAAGAGAGTAGTGAGTGTACAGCTGCCCTGTGATATTTCTCTGAATATTCAGGGAAACACAGGACGACATTACTCCAAATCTCCCAAAAAGTGTACTCCCATTGTGTGATATGGTTCCTAATATCCGGAGGTGCAGAGGATGGTATTCCTTCTCCTATTGCAGGCTGTGTACACACAACCTGTGAAAATGTTCCTAATATCCTGAACAAAAGAGACTGCTAATAATGGACACACATTGCAGGGGTGAGTCATTGGCTATTACGATCCACATCGCAAGGGGGTGAGGCACCCCCCACGATATGGGGAGTAATAGCAACCCCCTCTCCCCGCCTGGCTATTAGGATCCACATCGCAGCGCAGTTCAGGACACCAGCCCTGCCCCATCCTTGACCCAGACAGTGGGTGTCATGAGACCACCTCAGGGTGGGTGGCAGCCCAGCTCTAAGGTATCCCTGCTACCAAAGACCAACTGTTCCTGCCAGTTTGAATCTGGCCACAGGGTCTCTGTTGGTGAGACAGATGACCATGAGGCAGACACCCTGAAATCTAGCACGACAGGGCTCAATGCCCCCATGAGAGGCACCATAGCACCAAGACTTTGCAGACATACTAGTGAAGACCACAGCAGGCCCTGAGTGAGAAACAATCTGACCAAGATCCTGGGGTCCTGCCACACAGCCCTTAAACCAAGGACTGGAAACTGTTTCCCTAAAGAGCCAGGAGTCAGTATTTTCAGCTTTGCCAACTGATCTTTGCCTCAAGGATGCAACTCTGCCATGGCTGCAGGACAGCAGCCTTCTGCAGGTGGCCTGTGAAGAGATGGGCATGACTGCACCCCCATAAAACTTTACTTATGGACATGGAAACTTCTCAGTGTCATGAAGTGTTATTTTTTTTATTTGTTCAACCACTTGGAAATGTAAAATCCGTTCTTGGAAATGTAAAATCCGTTCTTGATTCACGGACCACAGGAGCAGGCAGGGACAGGCTGCCCCTTGCCGACCTCTGGAATGAGCTTAGAGAAGGAAATGACAGGCTGGGCCAGTGCAGCCTCCTCACAGCAGATTCGCTGCAGGAGGGTCCTTCGTAGCAACCACTTCTCATCCTTCATCTTGGCTTTAAGTGCAGTTCAGGTGGAGAAAGAGAGAACAGAACTGGCCTCAGCTACAAGAAGGAAGGAGATGCAGGGTCAAGCGCCGTGTGGATCCATCACACTCAACATTCATACCAAGCGGAGCACAGGCAGGACCAGCCCAGGGGGACCGAAGCAGAGGCTCTCTGGGGTGGGGGACCTCTGGGTGGGCAAGATTCTCTACCTAAAACTCATATAGAAGTTCTACACAGCAGTAGTTACAGAAAACATACACTAAGAAAAAGGACAAAATAAAAATAGGACACCAAGTTTGGCCAACCGGGTCTCACAAGCCAGTAGATAAGAAAGCCCAGGAGGTCCCACCAGAGGAGCTGGGGGTGGGTTCCTGCCTGCAGGGGGCCTGGGACACCTCATTCCCACAGATGAGGACCCAAGCTTTGGGGAGGAAGCTGTCAGAGTCACCCAGTGAGCTGATCAGAGCCGGAGCCACAGAGCAGGTGAGGAGCCCTGGCTAATTTTTGTATTTTTTATAGAGACGGGATTTCACCATGTTGGCCAGGCTGGTCTTCAACTCCTGACCTCATGATCCGCCCGCCTCATTCTCCCTACTATGGCTCACTGTTTTTTTTTCTTTTTTTTTTTTTTGAGATGGAGTCTCACTCTGTCACCCAGGCTGGAGGGAGTGCGTTGGCGAGATCTCGGCTCACTGCAAGCTCCACCTCCCGGGTTCATGCCATTCTCCTGCCTCAGCCTCCCGAGTAGCTGGGACTACAGGCGCCTGCCACCACGCCCGGCTAATGTTTTGTATTTTTAGTAGAGATGGGGTTTCACCGTGTTAGCCAGGATGGTCTCGATCTCCTGATCTCGTGTGACAGAGTGAGGTTGCCTGGGCGACAGAGCGAGACTCAAAAAAAAAAAAAAAGAAAAGAAAAGAAAAAAGAACATTATAAACCAAATTCACTCAAAAGAAATAAAAACAAGATGACAAGTCAATGGCACTGAAAACACAAAATCAACAGAAGAACTCAATAGAACAATAGCTGTTTCTTCAAAAAGATCAACAAAATTGGTAACTATCAAGCCAGGCTAACAAAGAAAAAAAGAAATCACACAAATTACTATCAGGTGAGTACAAAAGTAATGGCAGTTTTTGCATTCTTGGAATTTGCTGTTTGATACTGGAATACCCTCTTAAATATCTTAAATAAATGTGGTTATGTTATACATCATTTTAATGGGAATTTCTTGCTTTTTTTTTTTGACTTTTTTGACTTTTTTTTTCTAATGACTTATTATTTATTTTACACTATGGAAATGATGTCAGACAAAAAGCAAATTCAAGCAACTTTCTTATTCGAGTTCAAAATGGGTCCTAGAGCAGGGGAGACAACTCACAACATCAACACATTTGGTCCAGGAACTGCTAATTAAGGTACAGTGCAGTGGTTCAAGAAGTTTTGCAAAGAAGGTGAGAGCCTTGAAGATGAGGAGCATAGTGGGCAGCCACCGGAAGTTGATAACGACCAATTGAGAACAACCGCTGATTTCGATCCTCTTACAGCTACACGAGAAGTTGACGAAGAACTGAATGTCGACCATTCTATGGTCATCCGGCATTTGAAGCCAATTGGAAAGTTGAAAAAGCTTGATAAGTGGGTGCCTCATGAGCTGACCAAATATTTTAAAAATCATCCTTTTGAAGTGTCATCTTCTCTTGTTCTATGAAACAACAATGAACCATTTCTTGATCAGATTGTGACATGCCACGAAAAGTGGATTTCATACAACAGCCAGCTGAGTGGTTGGACTGAGAAGAAGCTCCAAACCACTTCCCAAAGTCTAACTTGCACCAAAAAAAAAGGTCATGGTCACTGTTTGGTGGTCAGCTGCCAGTCTTCTGATCCACTACAGTTTTTGAATCCTGGTGAAATCATTACATCTGAGAAGTATGCCAAGCTAATCGATGAGATGCATGGAAAACTGCAGCACCTGGAACCGGCACTGGTCAACAGGAAGGGCCCAGTTCTCCACAACGTCTGACCACATGTCATACAACCAGGGCTTCAAAAGTTGAATAGACTGGACTATGAAGTTTTGCCTCATCTGCCATATTCATCTGACCTCTCGCCAACCAACTATCACTTCTTTAAGCATCTTGACAACTTTTTGCAGGGAAAACACTTACACAACCAGCAGGATGCAGAAAATGCTTTCCAAGAGTTCATCGAACCCTGAAAACGTGGAATAAACAAGTTTATTTCTCATTGGCAAAAATGTGTTCATTGTAATGGTTTCTTTTTTTTTTTTAGACAGAGTCTCACTCTTTTGCCCAGGCCAGAGTGCAAAGGTGAAATCTCGGCTCACTGCAACCCCTGCCTCCTGGGTTCAAGAGATTCTCCTGCCTCAGCCTCTTGAGTAGCTGGGATTACAGGCACATGCCACCACGCCCAGCTGATTTTTGTATTTTTAGTAGAGACTGGATTTCACCATGTTGGTCAGGCTGGTCTCAAACTCCTGACATCCTGATCCGCCCGCCTCAGCCTCCCAAAGTGCTGGGATTACAGGTGTGAGCCACTGCGCCCAGCCCATTGTAATGGGTTCTAGTTTGATTAATAAAGATATGTTGCAGCCTAGTTATAAAAATTTAAAATTCATGGTCCAAAACCACAATTACTTTTGCACCAACCTAATAAGAATTAAAAGAGGCCTTTATATTAGAGAGCCCATGGATGAGAAAATAATAAAGAATATTACAATCTCCATAACCCACAGACTTGGTAACTGAGACCAACTGGATGAATTAAAAGACACAGTCTATTAATACTAAAACATAGGAGAAATAGGTAATCTAAATATATTTATATCTATTAATAAAATGGAATTGATACCTAATAACCTTACAGAAAACTTCTATATTCCAAAAATCTGACATTCTCTCATGTTATTCTAACTGGTGGGATTCGGGGATTTTCATTTTGATAAGAACATAGGTGAGTCACATACACTTAAGTTTAGTGCTCATTGGTCAGGAAACCTATGTCCACTATAGGATACTGCAGAGCGATGCGTTATGGAGAATTTAGGCAAGATAATATGATTTTCAGAGTTAAAGGAGGACAACCTGTTTTATGTACAGTAATTCCTCATAATATCATAGGGGATACCATATTTAAACTTTGGGGTATCCCCAGGTATAATTCTTATTTGAGCCACATGTGAATTTCAGACACGGAGGCTTCCCAACTTTGGTGGCTTTCAACAAATGTTGAAGTTAATTCACAACCTATTTTGTGGAGGCATAAAATTCAATGAGCACTCATTTAACCTTTAATTTTAAATATTATTTTTGTAAACTTTGCATTTCCAATTAGGTGAAATTTTAAACCTGTTTCAGTTCTTATCCACTTTTTTCCTTTTTTCCTGAGATGGAGTCTTGCCCTGTCACCCAGGCTGGAGTGCAGTGGCATGGTCTCGACTCACTGCAACCTCCGCCTCCCAGGTTCAAGCGATTCTCCTGCCTCAGCTTCCCAAGTAGCTGGGATTACAGGTGCCCGCCACCACGCCCGGCTAATTTCCATATTTTTAGTAGAGATGTGATTTCCCCATGTTGGTCAGGCTGGTCTTGAACCCCTGACCTTGTGATCTGCCCACCTCGGCCTCCCAAAGTGCTCGGATTACAGGCCTGAGCCACTGCACCCGGCCTCTCCACTCTTTTTAGGCGAAGGGGAGTAATGGTTGCTTTCAGTTAGGAGGGACTCCCATGTACCCAACCCATTTGTGTAAATTTATTCCTTCAGAGTTCTTCAAATCAGCATCACCATTGTTAAAGGCCTCCCACATGGTAATAATTGTGCTACAGGGTTTTACGAACATGAAGTTTATGTTTGGCTGAATTAACCTCCTTGCTGTGGCACAAGGGGGCCATAGGTGTTTTCACCAATTATGAAGCGGGTTCACTGTGCAATGGCTACCAACTTTTCTGACTACAATGAGACCAAACACATTCATACATAAATTCCATGAAGTGAATTTATTACTTACAAATAGCAAACAAAAGACAACAGAAGTCTAGGATTCAATATGAACCGCTACCACAAGATCAGGAAAGCTACCCAGAGCAGATGGATGGAGTTTTGACTGTAAATGCTTCACTTGCACTACAACTGAGGGAGCCCAGAAAGCAGCCCACCTTGGGTTGTCTCCCAAGATGTGGTTTGCTGGACACAAGCGTTAAAGTCCATTCTGTTTCGAGCAGGGACTATAACAGAACCTGGGCTGTTCTGACCAATGTCACCTGATTATCAGGATATTGCATTCCCAGCATATCATACAGTTATCTTGAGAACTACCAGTAAGAAAGGGAGGAAAATGGCCCTGTACCCTTACAACTGAAGGATCAGGATGTTTGTTGTGACAGAGGCACAGACAGTAGCGACAGAGTGTTCTTGTGAGCCATCTACTAGTTCTCTTGACCGGAGCATGGCACCTGACTGCTTTTCTCTTTCCTTTCAATGGAAACTGTTTCAGAATATTTTGAATATTTTGAGTTTCTACATCTATAGAGTTGCGGCACATGATCACTGGCAGTGTAGACTCTCTGCATGGTTAAAGGAAAGAGTTCAGGAGCCCATCAACCCACATTGGAGGAGACCACCTAATCCTCCAGAGAGTGCCACTCCATCTTCCTGGGGTTGGCTCCACATGCAGTAAGGCCATTATGTCTAAGGCCGTCAAGACTTGCAGTCCGAAGATTAGACTTTTGACATGCTGATAAGCAGCAGTGATAAGAAAAGCCCACACAATGACTAGGAATTTTTCAATGAAAGCAGCTGAGACGTTTCTTCATATGCTTCAGTAGGGGCTATCAAACTCTTTCTTTCTACTTTCTTTACTCATCAGTGCCTGAACCATGATGTACACCTCATCAGGAGGGTGTATGGGACAGCAGCAAGGGGAGCAGTAGCACAAGAAACAAACAAGGCCACTACTTCTGCCTACATAATAACTATTGTCTTGGAGTGTACAAGAATTAATAATGTTCACATGGATGCCCAAAGCATACAGAGATGGTGACCAGAGTAGATGCAGGGACTACAGAGATACAGCCTGATTCCTGCTAATTAGGACTTAAGTGTTGGCTTATGTGCTGTGCTTTTGTGCATTAATAAGCCAGGGCCTCAAAACTGCCTGCTAAGCACAGGCCAAATGTCATGCTGGGGTGCAATTAAACATTCATGTCTAGGAGATGAGAGCATTTTAGTGTGGAAGAAGATGGCAACACGTGAAGACCACAAAGACCAAAGGGAAGGCCCATCATCAGCTCACGGTTCTGACCCAGGTGACTGCTGATGTGTTACGGAACCGTCAGCCGACAGCAGGTAGGTCAAGTTGAGCAGGTATCCTGCATGAGGGCTGGTCCATTCCATTTGTGTTGCCAATTGTTTCAATAGCGTCTCATGCACCCTACCAGTGAGGAAGGAAGGAGCACCCTAGGTTTACTGGCACCGTTAAACACATAACATCTATTACTAAACAGATAAACCAGACATCAGTTATTAATTACATATAGGAGGATGGTGTAAGCTCCCACAGGCCCAAACAGGGATTAACTTGGGAGCAGAGAGTGGTATAGCATTAAAAGTGAGGATGTTCCTTTTTTTTTTTTTAAGACATAATCTCGCTCTGTCACCCTTGCTGGAGTGCAGTAGTGTGATCTTGGCTCACTGCAAGCTCCGTCTCCCGGGTTCACGCCATTCTCCTGCCTCAGCCTCCCTAGAAGCTGGGACTACAGGCGCCCACCACCACGCCCGGTTAATTTTTTGTATATTTAGTAGAGATGGGGTTTCACCGTGTTAGCAAGGATGGTCTCGATCTCCTGACCTTGTGTTCCACCCGCCTCGGCCTCCCTAAGTGCTGGTGCTGGGATCACAGGTGTGAGCCACCATGCCCGGCCGAGGATGTTCCTTTGCTCCTAGAGGAGTATGTGATTGGTTTGTCTGTTGGCTGGTAGGGAATTGAATCATGTGACACTGACTGGTAAGACTGTAATACTGTAAAATACAATATATAAACTATCATACCATAATGGTGTAATACTATCTACTACAACACCAAAGGCATCAACGAAAAGCCCAATGCTATCATATGTGACTGAGAGACTGAATGCTTCCTCCCTCAGATTGGTTACAACATATTGTCCTATCACAGGTCTCTCTCCTTCATTCAAAATGAACAATCCAAATAAGAGACAGAAATAATAAAGAATAAAGGGCAACAAATGCAAAGAACTCATGAGATGATACTCTATGGTAAACTTTATGTACTTAGGAATTAATACCAACTCATTATTAGCAAAAAATAAACATCTTTACATCAAGAGTAGTTTTTCCTTTAATAAAAAAGGTGGAATGTGTATAATGGACAAGGAATAATCAAAATTTGCCAAATGAGGCTAGTAAGACAATCCCAACAATTCACAATCATTATTCACTGGTCCATTAATCACAGGACAATACATACAAATGAAACTTACCTGGCTGGGCGCAGTGGCTCATGCCTGTAATCCCAGCACGTTGGGAGGCCGAGGCGGGCAAATCATGAGGACAGGAGTTCAAGACCAGTCTAGCCAACATGGCGAAACCCTGTCTCTACTAAAAATACAAAGAATTAGCTGGACATAGTGGTGGGCGCCTGTAGTCCCAGCTACTCGGGAGGCTGAGGCAGGAGAATCGCTTAAACCCAGGAGGCGGAGGTTGCAGTGAGCCGAGATCGTACCACTGCACTCCAGCCTGGGCAACAGAGTGAGACTCCACCTCAAAAAAAAAAAAAAAAGAAATTAAAAAAAAATAAACTTACCTACATATTAGAAAAACATCAAAATTCAACCATGAATCCAGCACATTATCAAATGAATAGATAAAACTTCTACCAACAAACTTAAGAAAATATCGTTATCTATGAAATTCAAGTACTACTGCTTAAAGAGCATTTACAGAACTCTCACCTCAAGGTTTCCCTGCAAAACAAGGTGAAATGCATACTCAAGACTCTTTAAGAATGCGCCACTGATACAAACAATATACTTATAACTTGTGTAACATTTCATACATTTTTTTCAAGCACTGCACGATAATTAATTTGCATCAGGCTTTCCAAATTAGAAAAGCTTCACTTATAGAACTTCTTTCCAGTGGGAGTTTTCACATGACTTCAAGTAAATGTTAAAACTGAAAATATTCTTGCAGTTTCTAAACTATTAGAGTTTTAATCCTGTGCACGTTCTTGTATTTACAAGGTCCAGCCAGCTACAGTGTGCATTTTCCTATGTCCTTGAGTGGGTATGAGAGAAATGAAACATTCCCACATTCTGGACATTCATAGGGTTTTTCTCAGGAGTGAGCTGATGTCTTCAAATGGAACTAACACAACTGAAGGCCTTACCACAAATTTAAATTCAAAAGGCTTTTCTCCACTCTGAGTCCTCCCAAATCTTCAAAAACAGGAAAATCTCAAGGCTTGACCACATTGCCTACATTCTTAAGGTTTCTCTGCAGTGTGAGCTCTTTCATGTTTATGAGGGAATGGGAAAGAGTAAATGTCTCACCACATTTCTTACATTCAAGGGGCTTTATTTATTTATTGATTTATTTATTGAGATGGAGTCTCACTCTGTCACCAGGCTGGAGTGCAGTGGCACAATCTCGGTTCAGTGCAACCTCCACCTCATGGGTTCAAGTGATTCTCCTGCTTCAGCCTCCTGAGTAGCTGGGATTACAAGCATACGCTACCACACCCAGCTAATTTTTGTATTTTTAGGAGAGACGAGATTTCTCTAGTTGGCCACGATGGTCTTGATCTCCTGACCTCGTGATCCGCATGCACAGGGCTTCCCCCCAACCCCCCGTGGCTTTTTATGTCCTTGAAAAAGAACTAAGACAACTGAAACGTACTACCATGCCCAGTTAATTATTTTCTTTTTTTTTTTTTTTGAGACGAAGTCTCGCTCTGTCGCCCAGGCTGGAGTGCAGTGGTGCGATCTCGGCTCACTGCAAGCTCTGCCTCCCGGGTTCACGCCATTCTCCTGCCTCAGCCTCCCCAGTAGCTGGCGTGAGCCACCACACCTGGCATTATTTTATTTTTTGTAGAGACAGGGTTTCACCATGTTGCCCAGGTTGTTTCACATTGTTTTAATCCAGGCTGGTTATGAACTCCTGGGCTCAAGCAATACACACACCTTGGCCTCCTAAAGTGCTGGGATTATAGGCTGAGTCACCACACCCAGCCTCTATATCATGACTTCTTTCATGGCGAGTAAGGTCACTGGAACGAGTGTAGGCGTTACCTCATCTCTTACATTCATAGGGTTTTTCTCCAGTATGAATTCTTTTGTGGAGGTGAAGGGAACTGAGGCGACTGAAGGCTTGGTCACATTGTTTACATTCATAGAGTTTCTCTCCAGTATGAGTACTTCTATGGTTACAAAGGGAACTCAAACGACTAAAGGCTTTGCCCCATTGTTTACATTCATAGGGTCTCTCTCTAGTATGAATGCTTCCATGGTAATGAAGGGAAGTGGAACAGCTGAAGGCTTTATCACATGTGGTACATTTATAGGGTCTTTCTCCAGCGTGAATCCTTTCATGCGTCTTAAAAGAACAAGAAAATCTGAATGTTTTCCCACATTCCTTACATTTGTAGGGTTTCTGTCCAGTGTGAGTTCGTTCATGTATTAGACAAGAACCGGAAACAGTGAACGCTTTACCACATTGTTTACATTTATAGGGTTTTTCTCCTGTGTGAGTTCTCTGATGTCTTTCAACTGAATTGAGAAAATAAAAAGCTTTCCCACATATTGTACATTTATAAGCTGGATTTCTACTGTGCATTATCATGTGTCTTCTAGCACCTGGAACAAAAACGAAGAATTTCCCACACTGTTCACATTTATATTGCTTCTCTCCATATGGTTTGTATCCTGAGTGAGCTAGGATGTGCCTGTTAAGAAGGGAATGACGTACAAAGACTTTTCCACAAATACTGCATTCACATTGCTTTAATCCAGTAGAAATGTTCTCATTCAGATCAAGATTTGGAATTTGGCTGACAACTTGTCCATACTGACTACCTTCTTTGCTTTCACACAGTCTCTGTAACATATGATTTCTGTAAAAAAATGACAAGCACATTATTATTGGTTGGTTTAATAACTTTCTACTTATTAATAGGTCTTGGACTTACACTACTACCAATACCAGGGAAAATGCTTTTCTTTTTTATTTTTTTTTGTCATGACTGAATTATTTGAAAGTAAATGGCTTACTACTGAAAACACAGCTACCACCTGCATGGCTATGACCAAAATAGTAACATTCATATACACAATTTTGTAGTACTATTTTCAAGTAAACCGTTTTCCAAACACTGACTGCTACACTGAAGTACGTTACATTTTGGGTGACATTTTGCTAAAAAGAAATAAATTTCAAGTGATTCTTATTTGCTTTGATTGCTTGTTTTTAAGTTCATGACATACTAAGATTCCTTCAGAGGACTTTACTTCCTCTTCTCAGTGCAAATTATCTTATATCTTTCCCAGGTTTTTCAAAGTGATCTTCAATATTCTGGTCTTTTCATTTGTTTCCTGAAATGCAGACCCATAAAATTATCATGAATTATTACAAACTATAGAAACATTACTAGATTTAATGTTTATTGTACATGGTGCCCATGCCTGATTTATTCACCAAATCATTCCCTTGACACATTCCAAATCACAAATAGCACTGATGATAGGGAAATACTTCTGTCATTAAGTGAAATGTGTTGTCATTCTTACCTACAGAAGCCAGGTTCCTGCAGGTTTCCTGCATCACTTCTCTACAGAGATTCTTCTGAGAAGAATCTAGCAAAGTCCATTCCTCTTGGGTAAAGTTCACAGCCACATCCTCAAAAGCCATGGAGTCCTAACACATTCCACACATGTGGATAGAAGGATGGGTGAGACTGACAGCACTGGGAATCTATACTCAATTCATAAGCTGTTTACATGATTCTAAAATTTCCAAGCATTTATTCTATGACTTGAATGTCACAACTCTTACTCTGTTCACACATACTCCCTCCCACACAGCAGTACTAATGCTAGAACTGAACTATTCAAAAAGGCAACAGCAAAGTAGAAACACCCATCTCATTAGAGAATCCAGGGAGTAAGATGTGCTGCTAGGAGTTACCTTTTAACTTCACTTTGTACATTTCTAGTAGCTGTCATAATAAAGTCCTACCTGATGTGCATAAGTGAGTTAATATTATCAGTCCTGAGATTACTTACCCTTAAAAATGCCTGCTCACAAAGTTCAATCTTTGTTTGTATTAGTAAATTACATTTTGAAAGGGATTCCACCAACCCAAGTAATAAGAATGACTCACTGCATCTAAATGGCTTATGCAATATATTTGCCAAAACTTTTTCTGCTGAAGGTCTATTATTTTGTGTCACTGCAGTGGTGCTTACGGAACTAGACACCAAATCACAGTCTGAACACTAAGTGTTCAATGAGTTTCCCTGGTAGACAATATTTTACATGTGCTGTCACTTGTTAACTGGGGAGTTGAGCCCATTCCATGTGATTACACTGAGAGAGTAGGCTTATTAAATTTAATTGAGTAGTAAATAAAACCAATAACTGATATTTAACAATACTAATACAACAATTTTTAAAATTTCTATTGCACAATGTCAAGGCAGAAAGGAATAAGAGGAAATATGACACCTGTTTTTTCAAATGACATGAATGTCACCACTTCCAGATGCTATTCCTGTGAAATCACATAAATTCCCAAATCAGGTTGTTTTAGGCAAGAAAAACTACTTTTTCATATGTAAAAAAAATGACAAATGTCTAAGGATTTTTAGTCACCTAAAAAAAGAGTGATGGCTTGTCTTATGTACTTCTAAGATTTTCAAATGAAAATATTCAGGACAGCACAGTATTAGCAGAGAGATGATCAAACAGACCAAGAGAAAAAAAAGTCTTAATGACCCAGCATTTATATGGAAAGTTGATGAATGATAGAGTAGGCACTGTAGAATAGAAAAAGAAATCATATGCACTTTAAAATATGAGGCAAACCAGGCTGGCATCTACTTGGGAAAATGCATTGCATTCTTCTCTATTCCATGAACCATAATCAACTTATTATATATTCAAATATGAAAGATAAAATCAGAACACTTTCAGAAGTCACAGGAAGATTTTTTTTCTTTTACGAAGGATTAGGCAGAATTTTTTTTATGTAAGAAAAAAGTGATAAAGGAACAGACAAACTCAAACATATTAAAATTTAGGGAATAAAAAGAAAATAGAGTGGGCTGGGCGTGGTGGCTCACGCCTGTAATCCCAGCACCTTGGGAGGCTGAGGCGGGCGATCACCTGAAGTCAGGAGGTTGAGACCAGCCTGGCCAACATGGCAAAATCTCGTCTTTTTGTTGTTTGTTTGTTTTTTGAGACGGAGTCTCGCATTGTCGCTTGGGCTGGGGTGCAGTGGCAAGATCTTGGCTCACTGCAACCTCCACCTCCCGGTTCAAACAATTCTCTTGCCTCAGCCTCCCGAGTAGCTGGGATTACAGGTGCTTGCCACCACACTCAGCTAATTTTTTTGTATTTTTAGTAGAAACAGGGTTTCACCATGTTGGCCAGGCTGCTGTGGAACTCCTGATCTCGTGATCCGCCCACCTTGGCCTCCCAAAGTGCTAGGATTACAGGCATGAGCCACCGTGCCAGGCCTAAAACCCCGTGTTTACTGAAAATACAAAAATTAGCTGGGTGTGGTGGTGGGTGCCTATAATCCCAGTTACTCGGGAGGCTGACACAGGAGAATCACTTGAACCCGGGAGGCGGAGGTTGCAGTAAGCAGAGATGGCACCACTGCACTCCAGCCGGGCTACAGAGCAAGACAGCGTCTCCAAAAAAACCAAAAAACAACACCAAAAAAATGCTCAGATATCCAGATGAGAGGATACAGATGTGTCCACTGTCATAAATTCTTCACCATGCTATAAGAGGGGAACTGACATTTTGGTGAATCTTTGTAAATCATCAATTTATCTATCACACTTTTATTTCACCAGTAGCATTTACAAAGCTAAGTCCTACAATTCCATTTGAAATTACTCTTAAAAACAACAGACCTTTAAAACTTACTACACTCACTCTGGGGAAGAAATAAATATGAATTTTTAGCAAATAAAATACATCATTTTACCTTGCCTCTTTGGAAACAGTATTTTTATCTTTCAAGCTGTACTGACAAAATGTATCTTACAGTCAATGAAAAACTGAAACTCAAATAAGCGGACAAACCTTTTCAAGGTAACAAACTCAGGGAAAGGCAATGCTGACTCCAACACAGGCCTTTCTAAGTGTCACGGCAGGCCATTCTATGCCTCGGGACACCCAACCTGTTCAGTAAAGTACTGTTACCACCTAGAAGGCATTGGCACTGCTCCTTGTCCTCCTGTGTTCCTTAAGTGCATTTTAATATTCAGGTTCTTGCACATCTCTCTGGGGTGGGTTTTCCTTGTCCTTTGGGACAGTTTTTCTCTCTTCACAAGTCTGAGACAATCTAGAGAGCAGAAATCATTTCTGCCTTTTCCTCTCGGTATCAGCATCCAATTGGCAGACCATCAACATGTCTCAGAGGAATAAAAACTCGGGCTGGAGGAACAATTTTAATGACCTAACTTTAATGACATTACATTGTATTATTCATTAATTTTAATGTCCTAAAATTTTAGTGACCCTAAGGGGTCACCATTTTAGATGAAACTATACCAGGAGATTCCTCTAAGGCCAAGAGCATCCAGCTGCTCCCCCGAGAGGCTCTACCCCCTACCTCAGGCTGCCCTTGGGGATGAGATGATCCCGGGGCTGATACTCACTAGACCCTCCAATAGACATGGCCACTGTGGGTATCCTGGGTCATCCCCAGACAGTTCTAAAATGCCAGGACTAGGAAAAGACAGGAGGGTGGCTGAGGACACAACACCCTGTAAAGTTTTCACGGGGGGACCTCAACCTAAAGACATTTTGGTAATATGTACACTTAGGAAAGATGAAGAGAGGCACAAAGATTTTTTTTACAGTAGAGTGTCAGATGATTTATTCTCCGCTTTCCTCTCATGTAAAATGTTTGGAAACAGAAAAATATTTTGGCCAAAGTGGCTCACGCCTGTAATCCCTGCGCTTTAGGAGGCCGAGGCGGGCGATCAATTAAGGCCAGGAGTTCGAAACCAACCTAGCCAACATGGCGAAGCCCTGTCTCTACTAAAAATACAAAAATTAGCTGGACGTGGTGGTGGGCGCCAATAAGCCCAGCTACTTGGGAGGCTGAGGCAGGAGAATCGCTTGAACCTGGGAGTCAGAGGTTGCAGTGAGCTGAGACTGCACCATTGCACTCCAGCCTGGCGACAGGGCGAGACTCCGTCTCAAAAAATATATATCTATACACACACACACACATACACATACATAAAATATATACATATATATGTATATATGTATGGTTTGCTTCCTCATTAACCTTATCAAAGCCTCTCATTTATGCCCCTCCTGTGGACCAAAAACCACAAACCATGACTGCGGTACCTGGTTTATGAATCGCCGTTTGCTTAAACACACCGTTTAACGTTTTAACAAAGCCTCAGGTTAATTTTAGGGGGAGAAAGGTGGCACTGGAAGCTCCATGAACCACAGCTCCTCCACGCTGGAACCCCGCACACCGAGTCGGGGCTCTCCCAGATCACCCTCCCGTGGTCACCGCACTACCTGGGTGGGGGAGGCGCGGGGTTCCCGAGAGGGCTCCGGCCAGCGGAAGTGGTGCCCACAGGTACAGACAGGATGCAGGGGTCCGGCTGCCCGCCCCGCTCCGCCCTGCACAGAAGGGGACTGAGGTCCTGCTGGGCCGCGGCGGCTGGGTCCGCAGGTTCCGCAGCAGATGGCTGGTTCCAGCAGGTTTCAACCAGCCCTCTTCCCCACTTCGGGAAGCTAGGCGCAGTCCACTCACCATTCCTCGGCTTCCTGGGTGTCCTGGCGTCAGCTAGGCATGTCCCAATACCCGCAGGTCACAGGGTGGCAGAGGCTGCTGCAGAGCCACCTGGGCCTCCCAGAGCCAAAAAGCAGCAGCGGAGACTAACAAAGAGCCTACTGTGGCGAAGGCGAGACAAAGCGCCCGCCAGCCAGATTCCGGAAGCCGCCCTCTCCTTTCCGGCGGCGCGCCTGATTGAATGGTCCCCACCCCAGCGCCCCTGACTGTAGGCGGCTTCAGGCCCCACCCCCTCAGGCCCTGAGTGACAGGAGATTGCGATCTCACGTGAGGCTGGATGAGGCCAGAGCCACCGTTTTGGCCTAGCGGTTTGTAGGGGGTGCGTCCTTCCTGCGCTGGGATCTGACCATGCAAGGAGGACATTCGCATTTAACCTTGTATACAAGGTTATAGCTATTTGTGTAATTGCAAGCAATATAGTGACAATTCTGTAACTGCCCAGTGGGTTCACCTTGCCCGCTACCTAGACAGAGCCGATTTCTCAAGAAGGGGGAATAGCAATAGAGAAAGAGTAATTCACGCAGAGTCGGCTGTGCCGGAGACCGGAGTTTTTTATTTTATTTTATTTTATTTTTCTGAAACAGAGTCTTGCTCTGTCGCCCAGGCTGGAGTGCAGCCTCAGAGTTTTATGATTATTCAAATCAGTCTCCCTGAGCATTTGGGGATAAGAGTACTTAGAAAGTTTATTTTGCCAAGGTTGGGGATGTTTGTGCATGACACAGCCTCAGGATGTCCTGATGACAGTTGCCCAAGGTGCTCAGAGCACAGCTTGGTTTTGTTGGAGATAAATGCTCGGTGCTGCAAAGCGAAACCAGCACTCAAGCGAAAGTTTTCTCGGCAACGCAATTTACTTCTGCAGAAGCGTGCTGCTTGCATCAATCACAATGGCAAGAGCACACGGAACAAAGGAAAGCAGGGGTTTTTATTCCTAACGCAATCCTTACCTCTGGCATGGGCTGGGGTCGGACCTCAAGCTCTAAACTGACCCGGTTGGTATTGGTGAATATTTTCTCAAATAACGAAGGGGGAAGGGGGATGTGAGTTACAACGGTGGGACATGTGGTTTCGAAGGGAGAAATGGGTGCAGAGCAGGTATTTGATTAGAACTGATGGGAAGGTTGTTTATTGATTAGAACTGATGGGAAGGTTAACTAAGGGCAAGGAGGAATGGAGAACAAGAAAGTTGAGTTCGAGAACAAAAAACAAGAACGTTAACATGCCAAACCTTGGAAGAGAAACTGACTGTATCTGACAGTTTTATACATTATAGGGAGACAGGAGACATCAATCAACATATGTAAGATGAACACTGGTTTGATCAGGTACAACCTGAAGCAAAACTGGGTCAACCCGAAGCCAGGAAGGGGCTTCCAGGTCATAGGTAGGTGAGAGAGGAACGGTTGCATTCTTGTGAATTTGCATGAGCCTTTCCAAAGGAGGCAATAAGACAAGCATTCTTCTCAGTGAGCAGTGGATGACTTTGAATAGAATGGGAGGCAGGTTTGCCCTAAGCAGTTCCCAGATTGACTTTTCCCTTTATCTTAGTGATTTGGGGGACCCAAAATATTTTCCTTTCCAATTTTCCCCTTTTGTTTTAAAAATATTTTGGAGAAAGCATTTTAGAAGAAAACAGTCTTTGGTGCCAGGTTTTGTCTGATTTCTCATGGAGTAGCTGGGATTACAGGTGCACGACACCACACCTGGCTATTTTTTTTTTTTTTGGTAGAAACGGGGGTCTCCCTCGGTTGCCCAGGCTGGTCTCTGGTGCCCAACACAGGGCTCCGGTAATCTCTGCAAATAATCCAGTGAAGGAACACCAGAGCGTGGAAAGCGGAGGACGACCGACAAAGGACCCCCGAGTAGGTTTTCACTTCAAGCTCTAGGGTAAGTGGGGTACTCGGAGAATTCCAGGGAAACCTCGGGAAAATCTGGGTCAGGCTGAGAGTAAGTTCGCTAATTACTTAGGCCTTGTGCAGCAGTTACTGCATCACGGAGGGGTAATTGTGAGTACCCAAAATCTCACATCTTTGTTCCATCTGGTAAACAAGTATTCTCCTTGGTTCCCGGAATATGGAACCATGAATGTGAAAGATTGGGACAAGGTCGGATCAGACTTAAAACGAGCACACTTAAAACGAGCACAAGAGGGCCACGATATTCCCGTCTCGGCTTAGTCTGTGTGGTCGGCAATTAAAACAGCACTGGAGCCCTTCCACACTGAGGAGGAGAAGGAGGAGTTTCAGGATGACATAGGAAAGTTGAATAATCAGGAGTCTAATTATCAGCAAAGTGAACCATGACAGTTTAGTTTTAAAAAGGGCGAGAAACGGAAGGTATGTACGCTAATCTCCAAAAACTTATAAAAGGAACAGTGCCACCTACTGCGCCTTTAGGGGAAGGTCTGGAATGGCCACCCCCAGGCCAGCCTTAGGAATTTTTGGAATGGGAGCCTGAGACGCACCTTGTGGCTCCCTTTGTTGCAGGCCCCGCCAGTAACTATGGTGAAGGGAAGCTTCAGGCTTGTCCAAAAGCCAATTACGATGAGGGAATGATCCAGGCTTGTCCACCTGTTAATTATGGTAAAGGAATGCTGCGAGCCTGTCCAAATACAAATTATGGCACAGGGACAATCCAGGCATCCATTCGCCAGGTACAAGAAATGGGGGATTTGAATGCTTGGCAGTTTCTGGTAATTATTTTGCCAGCTGAGGCGCCCGGAGAACTTGCTCAAGCATGCTGGGAGCCATTTCCTTTTAAAATATTAAAAGACTTAAAGCAAGCAATTGGACAAGATGGGCCAAATTCTCCTTATGTTCATTCCTTGTTACAATGTATGACTTATAACAGACGTTGAATACCTATGGATTGGGAGGCATTAGCCCCATCCGCCCAGACCCCTCTGAATTTCTCCAATTTAAAACCTGGTGGACGGATGAAGCAACAAATCAGGCACGCAGAAATGCTCAAGCCCAATGTCCCATTAATATCACATCTGATAATTGCTTGGAATCGGACAGGCATGGGGTACTCTAAATCAACAGATGGTAATGGGTGATAAGGCTGTTGATCAGCTCAGAACTACATGCCTAAGAGCCTGGGAAAAAATTCACGACCCTGCTACTGCTTATCCTTTTCACACAGTTCAACAAGGTCCAAGGGAGCCTTTTCCAGATTCTATCGCCCGCTTGCAGGATGCAGCTCAAAAGGCTATTTCTGATTCTCATGCCAAGAAAGTGATCGTTCAGCTGCTTGCTCATGAAAATGCTAATACAGAATGTCAGGCAGCAATTAGACCTATTAAGGGAAAGGCAGATCTAAATGAGGAAAAAACTTTAAGTGAATACATTAAAGCCTGCGATGGCATTGGGGGGCACTTATATAGGGCCAGCCTCCTTCTATAAGGCTGGGGGACAGAGGGGGATGCTATTACTCCCCATATCATGGAGGGTGCCTCACCCCCCTGCGATGTGGATCCTAACAGCAAGGGGGAGAGAGGGGGTTGCTATTACTCCCCATTATGATGTGGATCATAATAATTACTCCACCCCGCAATGCGTGTCCATTATTAGCAGTCTCTTTTGTTCAGGATATTAGGAACAATTTCACAGGTTGTGTGTACACAGCCTGCGATAGGAGAAGGAATACCATCCTCTGCACCTCCGGCTATAAGGAACCATATCACACCATGGGTGTACACTTTTTGGGAGATTTGGGCTAAAGTCGTCCTGTGTTTCCCTGAATATTTGGAGACATATCACAGGGCGGCTGTACACTCACTACTCTCTTGGCAGGAACATCATGCTTTACCTACTGGAAACTAGGAGCAATATCACAGACTGGGTGTCAAGCCACTGTCACATTGGAAGTAATATCATGCTCTACCCCACAAGTGATGAGGAACAATATCACAGGGGGGTGTGTACCTTCACCGGTAGTGAGAGTAGTATCATCATCTCTTCCTTTAGATGACAGGAACAATATCACAGGGTGGGTGTACACCCCATGTATTTTTGGAAGCAATGTCATTCTCTCTTCTAGGTTTTACGATTCATATCACAGGCGGGTGTACACCCCTTGTTATATTGTATGGAATGTCATAATCTTTCAACCTGTATCTTTAGAACAATATCCCATAGGGGCTGTACATCTCTTCCATATTGGTAGTAATGCCATCTTCTCCTTTCCTAGATATCAGAAACAATATCACAGGAGGGGTGTACACCCCTTGCAATATTGGTAGTAATATCACCTCTCCCCTGTGGTTATTAAGGACAAAATCCCAGGGTGGCTTTACAGTTCCTACTTTATTGGGAGTAATCATCCACTCACCCCCTGAATATCAGGAACCATATCACAGAAGAGGTGTCCACCCCCTTCGATATTGTCAGCTATGTCATCTTCTTCCTGCCTGGATATTAGGAAGGATACCCTGGAGCTGGGGGCGGTGTACACCCACTGCGATATCGAAAGTAAAATCAGCCTCTTTCCTGCTGGATATTAGGAATTATATCACAGGTGTGTGTGCACCTTCTGGGATATTGGGAGTACTATGAGCCTTCACTCTGCTGCATATTAGGAACAATAGATGGGGGGCTGGGTGGTTACACCTCCTGCGTTATTGAGAGCAATATTCTTCTCTTTTCCCTGTACAGTAGGAACTACATCACAGGGGTCTGTACACCTTCTGCGATATTGGGATTAATGTAATCCTCTCCCCCACTGAATATCAAAAGCAATATCACAGAAGCATGTACACCCCCTGCAATATGGCCAGTAATATCATCGTCTCTACCTTTGGATACTAGGAACAACATCACTGGGGGTTTGCACACTCCCCTGCGATATTGGGAATAATGTTATCCTCTCTTCCCTTGGATATTGGGAACGATATCCCTGGTGGTGGGAGGTGGAGTACATTAAGAACAATATCACTGGGTGTACACCCCCTGCGATATTGGGTGTAGTATCATCCTCTCTTCCTTAGGATATTAAGAACAGTATCACACGAGGGGTGTACATCCACAGCCCCTGTGTTATTGGGAGGAATAGCATCTTCTCCCCCTCTTGATATAAGGAACAATATCTCAGGGTCTATTTACATCCCCTGTGATATTGGGCGTAATGTCATCATCTCCCAACGTGGATATTGGGCATAGTGTCACGAGGTGGTGTACACCTTCTTCGATATTGGGAGTAATATCATCCTCTCCCCTCAGGATTGTAGGCAAAATATCGAAGGGGTTTTATAACTCGTGCGATATGGGCAGTAATATCATCCTCTCCCCATCTAGATGTTAGGAACTATATCACAGGCGGCTGTACACTTCTTGCGATATTGGGAGTCATATCATCCTCTCCCATCATGGATATTAAGAACAATATTACAAAGGAGGTGTACACCCCCTGCGATATTGAGAGTAATACTATGCTCTCCCCTTCAGGATATTAGGAACAATATCGCAGGAGGTGTGTACAACCCCTGCGATTTTGGGAGTAATATCATCTTCTCCCCCTGAATATAAGAAACAATATCACAGGAGGATGTACACCCCCTGTGATATCGGGAGTCATATTATTTTCTCCCCCTCTGGATATTCGGAACAATATCACAGTGGGTGTGTACACCCCCCTGCGATATTGCCACTAGTATCATCATCTCCCTCCCAGGATATAAGGAACAATATCACAAGGGGGTGTATACCCCCTGCGATATTGGGGGTAATATCTTCCTCTCCCCCGCTGGCTATTAGGAACAATGTCACAGAAGGCGTGCACACCCCCTGCTCTATTGGAAGTGATATCGTCCTTTCTGTCCCTGGATATTAGGAACAATATCACTAGGGAGTGTACACCTCCTGCAATATTGAGACTAATATCATCCTCTCGCCCCCTGGATATTAGAAAACATATCACAGGGGTGGTGGACACCCCCTGCGAAATCGGAAGAAATATCATCCTCTCCACCTTTGGATGTTAGGGACAATATCACCAGGGAGGTCTATGCCCCCTGCGATATTGGGAGTCATATCATCCTCTCCCATCCAGGATACAAGGAACAAGATGACTGAAGGGATGTACACCCACTGCAATAGTTTCAATAATGTCATTTTCTACCTCCTGGCTATTAGGAATAACATTATGGAGGGGTGCACACTTTCTGAGATATTGGGAGTAATATCATCCTCTCCCCTCTGGATATCAGGAACAAGTCTATTAATTATTAATATTAATAAATATAATAAAATTAATAATCATTAATATTAGTAATCAAAATAAAGATAGTAAAAATTAATACTGGTTAAAAATGCTAATGATTAGTATTAATAATTAATAGCAATAGCTATTAATAAAATAATGATATCAGCAATTAATGTTACTTAAATACTAAGTGATGTTGGTAATAAAATAATAATTAATATTAAGAACTAATAATATTGTTAAATGACATTAATATTAATAATTAATTTTAAGCGTGCATAATCATATTTAAAATAATTATCCATAATTAATAATGGATCCTATTAATAGTGTCATTGATAATTATTAAAATCGATCCTTGATGTTTAATAATTAATCATATTACTCGTAATGTCACAGGGGGTGTACACCTACCTGTTATGTTATTCCTATTATCCAGGGATGGAGAGCACGATTTTAGTTTTAATATTGCAGTACGTGTACACTCACCCTGTGACACTGATGCTAATATCTCGGGGGGTAGAATATGACATGACCCCCAACATAGCAATGAATGGACAGCCACCCGGTGATATTGCTCTTAATATTCACGGAAGAAGCGTATGATATTACTCCCAATATCGCAGGGAGGGTACAGCTCTTCTGCGATATTGTTCCTAGTATCCAGAGGGGGAGAGGATGATAATAATTCCAGTATTGCAGGCTGTGTTCACCCGCCTTGTGATATTGTTATTAATATCCTGGAAGGGAGAGGATGATATTACTCCCCGTAGAGTAGGAGGTGTACACCCAGCCTAGGATATTGTTCCTAATATCCATGGAGGGGAGAGGCTGATATTACTCCCAATATGGCAGGGGGTGTATGTCCACCCCGTGATGTTCTTCTTAATATTCCAAGGCCGAGAGGTTGATATTACTCCCAGTATGGCAGACATTGTACACCCCCGTGTGATACTATTCCTGATATCCGGAAGGGGAGAGGATGGTATTAATCCGCATATCGCAGGAGGTGAACACCCACTCTGTGATATCTTTGCTAATATGCAGGGGGAGAGAGGATATTATTCCCAATATTGCAGAAGATGTACACGCCCCTCCCATGAGATTGTCCTCAATATTCCAAGGCACAGAAGATGATGTTACTCCCAATATCACAGAAAGTGTACACCCCCCAGTGATGTTGTTCCCATGATCCAGGAGGGAAGAGGATGATATTCCTTTCAATATCGCAGGGGGTGTACACGCCCCGGGTGATACTGTTCCTAATTTCCACCTGGGAGAGGATGATATTACTCCCAATATCGCAGGGGTTATAAACGCTCCTTTGATATTGTTCCTAATATCTAGGCGGGGAGAGGATGATATTCCTCCCTATATTGCAGAGGGTGTACACCCGTCTTTGATACTGTTTGTAGTAAATATCCCAATAATTCACAATCATTATTCACTGGTCCATTAATCACAGAACAATATATACAAAGCAATATCACCCCCCTCTCCCCTGCTAGATATTACGACCCACCTCGCAGGGGGGTGGACACCCACAGCGAGGAGAGGAGCAATATCACCCTCCTCTCACCCCTGGATATTATGACCCACCTCACAGTGGGGTGGACACCCCCCGCGAGGAGTGGAGTAATATCACCACCCTCTCCCCCCCCCCGGATATTATGATCCACGGTGGTTCCACAGCGTGTTTACGATACTTTGAGTAATAGCATCTCCCCCTTGCAATTGGGAACTATTTCCAGACGGGTGTACACCCTCTGCGGCATTCGGACTAATATCATCCTTTCCCCACCCTTCATGTTAAGAACAGTATCACAGGATTGTTCATACTCTCTGTCATATTGTATCATCCTCTCCCACGTTGAAATTTGGCACAATATCACTGCCTGCGGTTACACCTTCTGTGATGTGGGAAGTAATATCATCCTCTACTCTCCTGGATGATAGGAACAATATCACTGGGGGTTGCATACTTTCTGTGATATTGGGAGTGGTATCATCCCCTCTGCCTTTGAATATTAAGGACAATCTCACAGGTGGGTGTACGTCCCCTGCCATGTTGGGAATACTATTATCCTCCTCCCCGCTGCATATTAGGAAAAATAACACAGAGTGGGTATACACCCCCTGTAATACGGGGAGTAATATCCTCTTCTCCCCTTCCAGATATTGTGAACAATATCACAGGAGGGTTTACGCTTTCTTCGATATCTGGAGTTATGTCCTCCTCTCCTCCTTTGAAGGTTAACAACAGTATTGCAGGGGAGATGTACATCCTCTGCGATATTGAGAGTAATATCAATCTCTCCCCAACTCCCCTTGATATTAGGAACAATATTCCAGCGTGGGTGTACACCTCCTACTATATGGTGAGTAATATCATTCTCTCCCTTCATGGATATTAGGAACAATATCACAGACTGGGTGTACACAGCCTGCAATGTTGAAAGTAATATCATCCTCTACCCCTCCTGATATTAGGAACAATATGACGGAAGGGTTGTACACTCTGTGCCATATTGGGAGTAATATCATTTTCCCCTTCCCTGAACATGACGAGCAATATTCCCGGGTGGATGTACACCCACTGTTATATAGGGAGTACTGTCATACTCTACCCCCTGGATATTAGGAGCAATATCACAGGGTGGGTGTACACCCATGGCAAGATTGGGAGTAATATCATGCTCTCCCTCCCTGGATATTAGGAACAATGTCACAGGTGAGTGCACACCCCCTGCAGTATAAGGAGTAATATTATCTTCTTTCCCTTTAGCTATTAAGAACAATATTCCATGGTGGGTGGACAACCCCTGCACTTTTGGGAGTAATACCATTCTCTCTTATTCTGGAAAGCAGGAATAATATCACAGGCGGGGTGTGCACGCCCCTATGATATTAGGAGTAATATCATCCTCTCCCAATGTGGACATTAGGAACAATATCACAGGGGGCGTGTACACTTCTTCTATATTGGTAGTAATATCATCCTCTCCCCTCTGGATATAAGAAACAATATGACAGGCGGGGTGGGCACCCCTCACGATATGGGGAGCAACATCACCCCTCTCTCTCTCCCTGCCTATTACGATCCACAGTGGACACACCGCGTGTTTACGATATTGTAATATCATCTCTCTGTCTAGAAATCAACAAACAACATCAAAGACGGGTGTACACCCTCCACGATATAGGGAGTAATATCATCCTGTCCCCCCAACCCGGATATTAGTTACAATATCAAGGGAGTGTTTATAACCTCTGCGATACTGGGAGTAATAACTTCCTCTCCCACGTTGAAATTAGGAACAGTATCACTGGGGGCGTGTACACCCCCTGCGATATTGAAAGTAATATCCTCTTGCCTCCTGGATCATGGGAACAATATCACGAGGGTGTTGTACACTTTCTGTGATATTGGGAGGAATGTGATCCTCTCACCCTCCCCGCATGTTTGAAAATATTACTATATATAATAAATATCAAATTATATATTTCATATATTTCATATATCTAAACATATATGTTTCGTATATATCTCAATATATTTTTTATATATTTATCTATATATAAAATATCACATCATATATTAAGGACAATATTGCAGGGGGACCATACTCTGAGAACCTGTGGTCTAGGGTGAGTTACAGATCTCTAATATCACCAAGTACAGGGCAGGCCAGCTGGAATAGCAGCTCTACAGAAGTGACAGGTACAGCAGAAGAAAAGAAAAGAGGGATTTGATTTGTCTGCAACAAAAAGTAAGGCTTGGGAGGTTTGCCATATATGTGATGAGAGTCTTCAATTGTTCTGGCTCTTCCAACTTGCCTCATTATTCACTAATTCAATACAATCAATTTATGGTGTAGAAATGCTAATTTTGGACTACATAGGATTTTGTATTTGAAAACAACTAACAGTTTAAGGGAGCAGGAGGAAATAAGATACAGAAGCGAACAATGCAACAATTTGATATTTTTCCCTAAATGAGGCGTAAATGATTACAGAAGTCCCCTGATTTATAGTGGCAAAAAACTGGCAACCATCATGTAGCTAGGGATGGGAACTGTTGGGAAAAACTCAAACTGTGTTTTTTCCTCTGCTCTCATACCACACATCAATAATCATTAACACAGAAGCCTTCTGTGACCGTAAAATATGTGGATATTTCTCCCCGCTAGCAAGCAAGCAATCAATTCTGCCGCAGACACCAGCTGGGTGTCCTTCAATTCAATTCCAATGCTATCTACCTGGAGATCACATCAGATCCCACAGGTGAAGGGCTCAGTCCTCAACATTGCT
Organism: Theropithecus gelada; assembly: GCF_003255815.1. Taxonomy (NCBI): domain Eukaryota; kingdom Metazoa; phylum Chordata; class Mammalia; order Primates; family Cercopithecidae; genus Theropithecus; species Theropithecus gelada. The sequence continues at coordinate 106,093,059 of NC_037670.1, forward strand.
CCTCCCTCTCAGGCACCAGTTGCAAGTCCAGGCCTCTAGAACTTCTGACCGACTGGCTTCAAGTTGGGGTTCTCACAATCCCCTCTTTGGGTTTAATTAATTTGCTAGAGTGGCTCACCAGACTCAGGAAACACTTACTTATGTTTATTGGTTTATTTTAAAGGATTTTCCTTTTTTTTTTTTTTTTTTTAAGACAGGATCTTGCACATGTGCCCAGGCTGGAGTGTAGCAGTATGATCATAGCTCACTGTAACCTTAAACTCCTGGGCTCAAGTGATCCTCCTGCCTCGGCCTTCCAAATAGCTAAGACTACAGGCTCATGCCACCACGCCTGGATAATTTCCTTTATTTTTCATAGAGACAGAGTCTTACTATGTTGGCTGGGCTGGTCTCGAACTCTTGGGCTCATATGACCCTCCCACCTTGGCCTCTCAAAGCGTTACTGGGATTATAGGTGGAAGCCACAACACCTGGCCTATTTTAAAAGATACAAACAAGCAGCCAGAGAAGAGGTACATAGGGTGAGGTCTGCAAGGGTCCCAAACACAGGAGTTTCTGCCCCTGTAGAGTTGGGGTGTTCCATCTTCCTGGCACATGAGTAAATTCTTGTTCACCTTCCTGTCAGCCTGCATGTGTTCAGCTTTCTGAACTCTGCCCTTTTGGGTTTTTATGGAAGCTTCATTACATAGGCATGATTGATTAAACTGTTGGCCACTGGTGATCAACTTGACCTTCAGCCTCTCTCCCCTCCCTGGAAGGTTGGGGAATGGGGCTGAAAGTCCCAACCCTCTGATCATGCCTTTGTCTGTTTAGTGGCCAGTCCCATCCTGAATCTATCAGTCAACAATTGCATACCAAAAAACAAACACACAAACAAACAAAAAACACTTTGGAGATTCAAAGTATTTTAAAAGTTGTATGGCAGGAAAGGGGACGGATACCAAATATATATTTCACAATATTGCAGGGGCTCTTTGTCTCTCTGAAAAACAGATCCCTTTGGCCAAGACCTTCATCATCCAGAATTACATTTCTTTCCTGGCTCAAAAGTACACACAGCATTAACACCTCATCCTCCTCTCTTATGTCTCCTCCCCTACTCCCCAGCTTCTAGCCTAAACTAGAATCTGCCCAACAACATTGGAGTCTCTATCCCTTTTCATAAGTCCTTGTAACAAATGATGAAATGTCTAGTCTGCATTCAAATTGCCAGACAAGCAGGGCATGAGAAGGCAGAGAAAAAGTGGAGGAGAAAGCTATAGCTGGAAGCTTCCTCTGTCTCTCCTGTTCTTCGGGACCACACTCTGCTCCAGTAATTTGCAGAACCCCAAAAACATTGGACTCTGCCCTCCTGGCAAGTGTACATCACCACTGTGCCCCCACATCTGGTCAGAGGAGGATTCTTGGCTGTGCGCTGGGACTAATCAGAGTAGCACGAGGTGGAGGAAAGCCAGCACTTATTTTCTCGCTTCCTCATAGCTTCTGTCCCTCTTCCCTCTTGCCAGCTTCTAGACATGCAAGCAAATATTTCTTCCTAGAAAATGGACAACACCGACAAATGAGAGCACAGAGAAGTGTAATTCACAGGATTTTCACAATTGCACAAAACAACATTGTAAGTGTACAAATTGCAATGTTAGAGAAAAAAAGCAACTCAGAATCCCACCATTTTAATGTTTCCCATAAACCACAGACATTTTTCAAGAAACGGGGCTTCCAGTCCTTGTATTTGCACACATATTTGTGATCAGAATATTGATCGAAGTTCCTTGCCCTGGCTGCCCATTTGAATCACTAAGAAACATAGATGTCCAGGTGTTGAGGCTAAGGTATATGTACCTCTATTTTGTTTAAATTTTTATTGAAATAAACATACATCATAAATGTGAAGCTAGATAGATTTTCACCAATTGAACAAAACTGAGTAACTAGCTTCCAGATCCAGAAACAGATTCTCACCAGCAGGTCAAGAGAGCCATTAGGGCCACTTTCTAGCTACTGCAGCCCAGTGAAAGTTGTCAACATCCTAACTTCTAACATCATGGGTTAGTTTTGTTTTAGAAACAAACAAAAAAAATTAAAATAATATATACTCCTATACTAGCTTCCTTCCCTCAATGTTGTATGAGATTCACTCATATTTGTTGTAAGTAGTTGTGATTTGTTCATTTTCATTGCTTTATAGTATTTCATTGATTGAATAAACCACAATTGATTTATCCATTTAACTGTTGATGGGCACCTATGTAGTTAACAATTGATAAATTGGAGTATATTAAAGTTAGGGAACAACAAAATTTAACAAAAGTCACCATTAAAGAGAGTGATATGTGAAGAAAAATATTCTCAATACACATATAAAAAATAAAAGACTTGTACCCTAGTGAGAGGGAATGAATATGTAGACAGGAATCCTATGTATTAACCAGTAAAACACAGCTCAATTTTTAAAATAATTGGCACACCTCAGAGAAAATATGCAAATATTCAATAAGTATATGCTCAATTTAATTTATGGCTCAGGAAATAAAAATTAAATTATCCACTGGAGTGGTTAAAATTAAAAAGATGTAAAATACCAAGCAATTGTATTGAATATGGAATAATGGGGACTCTCATACTGCATTGGTGTGAGTGTTAATTTGTACAATCATTTTGGAAAACTCTTTGGTGATATCAATGAAAGCTAATCACATGCATATCCTGATTTAGCAATTCTATTCTCAGATATACACTTCACAGAGATGCATACATGTGTGCCCCAAAAGATAGGTACTGTATAAGATGTTCTTAGTACTACATTTGTAATGGCCCCAAACAGTTATCTTTATGTTTAAGATGCTCTACAGGTGATTCTCAGGACCAATAAGGGCTGGAAACTATGACAATAAATATATTTTTAACAGAATTTTGAGTTAAAATTGCATTTTATGTGCTGACTTAATAGGGAAATTATAAGCCTTTACCTTTCTCCTTTGTAAGAGACAAAGCCTTAATAATAGTTATGGCTAAAATTTATTTATCGATAAAATATTAAGGTTTTTGTTATTTGTTGAAATACTAAATGTTTTCAAGATCATTTCTATTTTTTATGTGGTAGAATCTTAAGAAGTATTTGGCTTTGATGATAGGACCTAATATGGGAAGAAGTTAAAGTCAGGAAAAAGTAATAAAAATTCCTTAGTAATAAATCTGTACAGTAGTATGGTATAATTTGGTCCTCAGCTACATCCTGAAATTTTAAAAAAGAGACTGAAAATGATTTCCCTTCCCAGTGAAGCCATCAGTTTCAGGCAGCATTGCCAGGTCATCAAAAGAGGATGGGTTAGTTTCTCACTAGAGAGGTCTTGGGTGGGATTCAGTCTCTCTGCTAGGTGTCTAATTCTTTAATTGTCCCAACACTTGAAATGGCCCTGGGAGGTGGTTCTTTTAATTCCATTTGACAGGTAAAGGAGTTGAGGCTTAGGGAGGCAAGGCCACCTGGTCACACAGCCTGCAGGTGATAGAGCCAGATACTCCCTAGGTGGTGGGTATTTCTGGTGCTGAAAACAGAGGAACAGGCAAAAGGTGTTTATTTAGGGCTTTCTATTTGCTGGGCTCTGGGCTAAGCACTGGCTTATGACAAGAGGTTCCAAAAGGAATGGAGACCAGGGAGTTGGTATAAGGCAAGATTTTCATTTTGAGAGATGAGGCTATTTTTTGGAGGCTGGCAGCCATGGTGTCTTTCGAATATAAGAAAAAAGGGCAAGAGCTGATTCACTCTTTCTGGTTGTTGTTGGGAGCTTGACAGGAGAAGATATTCAATGACAGCTTTGAATAGTTGTATTAGTCCATTTTCATATTGCTATAAAGAACTACCCAACACTGAGTAGTTTATAAAGGAAAGAGGTGTAATTGACTCACAGTTCAGCATTGCTGGGGAAGCCTCAGGAAACACAATCACAGCAGAAAGTGAAGGGAAAGCAAGACACCTTCTTCATAAGGTGGCAGGAAGAAGTGTTGAGCTAAGGGGGAAGAGCCCCATCAGATTTCATGAGAACTCACACAGCATCAGGAGAACAGCATTGGGGGAACTGCCCCCCATGATTCAATTACCTTTACCTGGTCTCTCCCTTGACATGTGGGGATTTGGGGAATTAAAATTCAAGATGAGATTTGGGTGGCATAAGTATATCAATGGTACTCTGCAAAATAGGGATACACACTGAGATTGAGGTTATAAACTAGGTGGTGGGTAGTCTGAGAAAATGGAAAATCTCTTTGATCTCTAGAGATAGCTAGTACTGTTTGGCAGGAAGTGTATTTCAAAAGACAAATTAGGATTAATGTGGCGAATGAGGTTGAAGATGATTCTTGGAATAGAACTGTAGTCAGATTTCCAGGGGCATTTGAGATAAAGTGTAGTGTAGGCAGACCTGGGCTGACTAGGCTTATTCTTATCCAGAAGATGGGTGTCAAGGGTAGTGTTGAGTTGAAGAGACTAGGTCAGGGCTACAAACTGATAGCAGTGGCTCTTGATATTTTATTGCTGTTAGCTGTCAGTGGCTCCAGGAAAAGTGGGGACAAGGGACCTGTTATAACAGGAACTTATTGGGGGTAAATATGCCATTTTGCATAGGATAGGCTGGTGTGTTGCACCAGCCATATCCGAGTACTGCTGGTTGAGAGCCCTCCATTCATTGCTTTCAGTTGAGGACTTTTCTTGGCCAACGTTATACTCCTTAACTAATGACTGGTTGATGCAGAGTCATAAAGGCCTAGCTATATAATCCCAACTTGGGACAACTTTAAGGGCTCTTCCAGCTTCAGAGCTCCAATAAGGTTGGATGACATGTTCAGTGACACATTATAATCTAACCTCTCCCTACTCCATCCTGGCCCTTTCCCTTCCATAGGTGTTGATCTAAAGAGTACTCCCAAATAAAACTCCTTTATGTTAATTGCTTTCTCAAAGTCTGCTTCTGGGAGAATGCAATCTGCAACAAAGGCAGTGATTGCCACAGGAAAATGCCATTTGGCTTGGGTAGGTGTGAAAGCTATGATGTCTTAGCAGGTATACAAAAAGAGTCCCTTCTGTCTGAGTATTTCGGGCATTGCAAAGCAGGGCTACTTGGAATAATGTCCTCCTGCACGGAATAAGCATATGAATTGAAGATTGGAGTGCAGACAGCTGGACAGTACATAAATACAAAAATATTCTTTGATAAATAAGATTGTAATACATGGCCTTGCTTTTAGGAAGAACTTTCAGGACCCAATATAGGTTAAAGGTGGCAGGAAATGTGTCTAAAATAAAGGCCAACTGGGCACAGTGGTTCAGGGCTGTAATCCCAGCACTTTGGGAAGTAAAGGCAGGACAATTACTTGAAAACAGAGGTCAAGACCAGCCTTTGCAACATAGGAGGACCCTGCCACTACAAAAACATTTAAAAATTAGCTGAGTGTGATGGTATATCTCTGCAGTCCTAGTTACTTGGGAAGCTGAGGAGTGAGGGTCACTTGAGTCCAGGGTTTGAGGCTGCAGTGAGCCATGATCCCACCACTGCACTCCAGCCTGGGCTACAGAGTAAGATCCTATCTCTAATAAAATAAAATAAAATAAAAGCCATAGTCAGGTTTTTCCAAAGACATTTTAAATTGGAAGGCTAAAGTAGACCCTTTGGCCACCTAGGCTTGTCCTTTCCCTGTAGGTAGATGTCAAAGTCAATATCCAGCTAGAGAGACTAATTGGGAATAGCTGTGTCACCAAAGTTCCCTGCAGTCTTGGTTCAGATATCCAATGGACAGTGCTATGGTTTGAACGTGTCCCACCAAAATGCATGTGTAGGAAACTTAATCCCCAATACAACAATATTGGGAAGTGGAGGCTAATGGGAAGTGTTTGATCAAAAGGGTTCTACCCTTATGAATGGATTAATGTCACCATAAAAAAGGGCTTATGGGAGTGGGCTCTCTGTCTCTCTGTCTCACTCTCTGTCTTTCCCTCTCCTCTGCTCTTCTCATGTGAAGACATGTTGTCCCTTTCCTCTGGAGGATACAGTATTCAGGGTGCCATCTTGGAAGCAGATAAACCAGGCCATAACCTACTGGTACCTTGATCTTAAACTTCCTAGCCTCTAGAAATGTGAGAAAATAAATTTCCATTCTTTATAAATTACCCAGTCTCAGGTGTTCTGTTACAGCAGTGCAAAATAGACTAAGACAGATACTATTTTTAGTAGATTGAATTATTAGCTTCAGTTGTCCACTCCTCTCTTTATCCACACATTTTCTTATGGAAAGAGTGAAATTCCTCAGCCCTTAACATTGGGCTTGGCCATGTGACTTGCTTTGAGCAATAGAATTTAGCACTTTTATCCACTTGAAATATCCTTGCAAAGTGGGGTTAATCATCTTGCATCTCTGTTATCATTTTGAGGGACATGCCATGGTGAGCCTACTGATCAAAGAGGATAAAAGTTACATAGAGGGCTGGCCATGGAATCTCACGCCTGTAATCCCAGCATTATAAGAGGCTGAGGCAGAGGAATCGCTTGAGCCCAGGAGTTCAAGACCAGCCTGGGCAACAAGGCAAAACCCTGTCTCCACAAAATCTACAAAAATTAGCCAGTCATGGAGGTGCATGTCTGTAGTCCCAGCTACTTGGGGTGGCTGAGGTAGGAGGGTTGCTTGTATGGTGGTACATGCCTGTTGTCCCAACTACTCAGGGTGGCTGAGGTAGGAGGATTGCTTGAGCCTGCATGTTGAGGCTACAATGAGCTGTGATTGCATCACTGCATTTCAGCTTGGGTGACAGACTGAGATGCTGAAAAAAAAAAAAAAACAAAAACAAAAACAAAACCAGCCCTATACAGCTGACTGAGACCTACAGTCTAAAGCAGAGTCACCTCCATTGACCCAAAACCTCTTGAATAGAACAAATATGTTGTTGCATAAAATTTTGCAACTGTTTATTCCATAGCAAAAATCAACCAACACAGTAGGGTCTGCTGGGTAAGCATCTCCATTTTGCTGCTTCCTGTTGTTTTACTTGTTTTGATAAAACTCTCAGCCTTCCTAATACCTAGAATTCCCTCTAGATGTTCTCCACAGAAAGAATGTCTTTCTGCTTCTTCCATGAGGACCAGGTAGTGGAAAAGTTCTTAGTTGAAAGATATCTGGGTTAATACCAACCTTTTCACCTGGTGCCTGCATTTCCAGATTGGGCATCTTTCAGATAGTGTTGGCCACTGGGCACTTAGCAAATGGAGAAGTGCATGTTCTTGAAATGATGAATTACAGTAGATTTATTAAATGCTAGCATTTATTGTTATTTCTGCATCTGCTGAAATTCCAAAATCAAGATGTTGGCAGGAATGCTTTCCTTTTCAGAAGCTTTAGGAGAGAATCTGTATCCCTGAATCCCTTTTGAAACTTCTAGAAGTTACCCAAGTTACCCACATTACTTGGCCCCCTTTCATCTTGAAGGCCAGCAGAGTGTCATCTTCAAATCTCTCTTCTCACCTGACCTCTACCTCCCCCTTACTCACTTAAAAGACCCTTGTCATTACATTGGGCACATCTGGATAATCCGGGACACTCTTCTAATCTTAAAGTCAGTTGATTGGCAACCTTAATTTTATCATCAATCCTAATTTTCCTTGCTGCGTAACATAACATATTCACAAATTCTGGGAATTTAGATGAACATCTTTGGGTGGGCCATTATTCGACATTCTACATAGACTTATAGGCAGCCATGATTGCTAATAATTCTCGATTCTAGTTCCCTGGGAAGTAGGTGCAGGGGTGGACCATTGGTACCCAGATACTCTTGGGACACATGAGGCTTTCTGTGATTTTGTAAGCCTAGATTTTGAAGTCTAATGCTAGCCCTGTTCTGTTCATGTTAGTCAGAATTGTGAATAGGTAAATCTGTCTTCAGCTTCTATCAGCTAAACTCATGGCTGGAGATTAAGCAAACATCTTTCTCTTCTCACAAGCATTTTTGTTTCAGTTATTAGGGCAGGAAAGCGCTCAATTCTTCTGTTCCTTCCATTGCTTTATCTACTTCAACTCATTGAGACCACATTTTCTTCCATTCCTCTATATGCTTCCATTCTATTAATGATTTATTTTTCCTTAACCTTTCTGGTCTAAACTTATATTCTGTGACATCAGTGATACTCATCCCAAACCTTTCTTTTTTCCTTGTTCTTTTTTACTTCTATAATTGCTCTAATCAATCCCAATTCTGGAGCAACCAATCTTTTGCTTGTTGTGTATTGTATTGTGAAAAAAGACCCTAGCCTCAGAATTTTAAATAAAACATTTTTGTACTTGAAAACCATATTGCAAGATGGAAGGAGGATAATGGCCACAAACCAGCAAGAGGCTAAAGAAAATATCACTCCTAGTTCCTTAACACCTCAAAATGATGGGTTTTCATAGTATATTCTGTAACCTAATTACCTTTTGGAAAGTACTCTGTAGTCAGCCAATAAGAACGGCTATTTCCATCACTGCAGACTAATGTTGGCAACTTTTTGTGAACTAGAAAAAAGCACCCCTTCCTCAAGACACTATACTGCCATATGCCAAAAAATTGTTATAGTTTTACATCATAGATCAGTATAAATTTGTGTAAATCTGTAAACATTTATGATGATTATGATGTGATGAGCAACCTCTAACATGCTGCTTCAACTCACTCAACTAATAGAGACCACATTAGCTTCCATTTTCCCATATTCTTCCCATTACTTACATTCTTATTTCCTTTTCTTTCTTTTTTAACTTATATAGGCATTTATGGTCTATCACAACATGTACTATAAATGGAAATCCTGGGGCTTATGACACACTGGGATTTTGTGATATGTGAGAATGGGTCAGATTGCTGTAAGTCATACTTGTGGTCCTAAGTTGGCAAATTCGAAGAAGATTGTTTAAAGGTGACTACCTGCATTTGAAAGAAGTTATATTAATTATCCAATAAAATATTTAATATTTAAAGAGAATTCACAGTATTTGCCTAGGAAAGTAAAACACTAACACACAATGCAGGAGTCACAGTGTTTATTCTGAAAAGCAGTAGAGCAAGGAAACCTTGAGCTTTTACATTTTAGGATGTGACAAGAAGTTATGTTTATTATGGAAACTGCTTTTCTTCTTCATCACCTTCCCCTCCCTTGTAGATTTTAGCCCAAATATCTATACCTATATATTTATGGGTCTTTCTAGGGGGTGTAATGATTGACTACCACTTTCAGTGACACTTGCAGGAGACATACATGATTAGAAGCAGAGAAAAAGGATCCTTCCACTGGGGTATAGGCTCAGTGGTTTACCAGTACATACCCAGGTCCTAATGTTATTTGTCTGAATCTCCTTGAGGATCTTAGAGGTACCTTGAGATCTTCATTCAGTTTGGTGGAGATACCACAAGGCATACTATCTTTGTTCTTTAAGCTAAAGATGTCACATATTTTTAGATATGTGGGAGGATGTCATGGTTACAAAAGCTGAAGAGCTGAAATTTCCCACAATCCCCAGTATTATAACTCACTTTTTGGGTTAATGATATTATTTAGATATAATTCATATACCATAAAATCCACCTATTAAAGTCAATTCAGTGCTTTTTACTTGATTCATAGAGTTGTGCAACCATCACTACAGACAATCTTAGAATATTTTCATCACATCAAAAAGAAATTCTGTACCTTTTAAGTAACTACTTCCTAATCCCACCCCAGCCCACCATCACTACCAACCCTAGGCAATCACTAGTCTCTTCTCTGTCTCTATTGATTTGCCTATTCTGAGCATTATAGCTCCATTTAACAAAAAAAATTATAAATCAATGATTCTTAAACTTTTAAAAATCTTAGGACTTCTTTAGAGCCTGAGAAAATTATTTAGGTCCCCAAAGAGCTTTTGTTTACATGAATGATACTGATCAATATTTACAATATAAGAAATTAGAAAAGAGAAATTTTAAAAATATTTATTCATCTATTCTTTTTAAATTAATGATATATGCTCCACTGGACTCAGGCTCCATACCTGAACCCCAGATGCAGGATCCAGGCCTAACCCTACAGATCTGGTTTCCAGGCCTGCCCCAGTAGACCCCAGCACCAGGGCTGGCACCTGCACACACACACTCATAAACCCAGGCCCACACTTATAAACCCAGGTTCAGGACATCCCCACCAGACCCCAGACACTAGGACTGCCTCAGGGCTATACAAGCCTTTGTGTATTCAAGATCAAGAATTCCCCCCTACATTAGGTTAGCCCCCATGGACCCAGGCTTCTGAAATACCCCTGTGGTTCCAGTTTCCAGACCCATATAAGTGGACCCCAGCACCAGAACAACCACTGTAAACTCAAGATCCAGACTTGCACTTACAGACCTAGATTCCAAAATTAAATTGATGGATCCGGGTACCAGGATCGTGTACCCACTGACCAAACACTAGAACAGCTTGACCAAGTCTGTGGAACTCCCTAGAGCTTCTTAAAAATGATTATTTTGAATTCTTCTTTAGACAGTTTATAGATCTTCATTTTTTGTTGTTGTTCCCTTGGTGGTGTTATGTTTCCCCAATTATTTATAATTCTGTGGCCTTGCATTGGTATTTGCACAACTGAAGAAGTAGGCACCTCTTTCAGTCTTTATAAACTGACTTTGGCAGGGAAAGCCCTTCACCAGTCAGCCCATCCAAAGATTCTGGACAGGCCATCTACTGAGTTCCACAAGTATATGAAAATTAAACAACATGCTACTTAACAACGAATGCATCAAAGAAGAAATTGAAAGAAAAATTAAAAAAAAAACTTGAGAAATATGAAAATGGACAACAGCATACCAAACTTATAGAAAGCAGCAAAAGCAGTTCCAAGAGAGAAGTTTACACCAATAAACACCTATATCAAAAAAGAAAAAAGATTTCAAATAAATAGCTTTCTGTTATACCTCAAGGAATTAGAAAAAGAAAAGCAAACTAAGGCCAAAGTTAGTAGAAGGAAGGAAATAACAGAGATGAGAGTAGAAATAAATGAAATAGAGATGAGAAAAGCAGTAGAAAAGATCAATGCAACTAAGAGTAAGTTTTCTGAAAAGATCAACAAAATCAACAATCTTTTAACTAGAGTAAGAAAAAAACGGGAAAAGACTCAAATAAATAAAATCAGAAATGAAAGACAAATTACATCAGGTGCCATGAAAATATAGTGTCATAAGAGACTGCTATGAACAATTATACACCAACAAATCAAAGAACCTAGAATAAATAAATAAACAGCCACCAAGACTGTGTCATGAATAAATAGAAAATTTGAACAGACCAATAAGGAGGGAAAAGATTGAATCAGTAATAAAAAGAAAAGCCTAGAACCTGATGGCTTCACTGGTGAATTATACCAAATACCTAAAGAATTAATGTCAATCCTTCTCAATTTTTTCCAAAAAACTGAAGTGGAGGGAACACTTTCAAACTCAAGTGTTCCCTAATACTAATTATATAGTATACTAATACTATACTAATATTAGTTAGTATACTAATACTAAAGTCAGATCAGAAAACAACAAGAAAATAAAATACAAGCCAATATCCCTGATGAACGTAGATGCAGCAATCCTCAAGAAAATACTAGCAAACCAAATTCATCAGGACATTAAAAGGGTCATTCACCATGATTAAGTGGAATTTGTCCCTGGTGCAGACTTTTAAATATAAATAAATTAACAAATGTAATATACCACATTCACAGAATAAAGGACAAAAACCATGTGATCATCTCAATAGATTTAAAAAAAGCATGTGATAAAATTTAACACTCTTTCATGATAAAAACACCCAATAAAGTAGGAAGAGAGAGAAACTACCTAAACATAACAAAGGTCATATATGACAAATTCACAGATAACATAATACTCAAGAGTGACAAATTGAAAGCTTTTCCTTTAAGATTAGGAACAAGACAAGATTGCCCAGTCTCCCCTCTTCCATTCAATATAGTCCTAAGCTGAACATGGTGGTGCACCCCTGTAGTTCCAGCTACTTGGGTGGCTGAGATGGAAGAATCACTTGAGCCCAGGAGTTTGAGTCCAGCCTGTGCAACATAGCAAGACTCCACTCCAAATAAACAAACAAACAATATACGTAGTACTGGAAGTCCTAGCCACAACAATTAGACAAGATAAAGAAATAAAACCATCCAAATCAAAAAGAAAGAAGTAAAATTTTCTTTGTTTGCAGATAACATGATTTTATACACAGAAAAATCCTAAAGACACCATCAAAAAACTGTTAGAACCAATAAACTCAATAAAACTGCAGGACACAAAATCAACATACAAAATTCAGTAGCATTTCTGTATACTAACAATGAACTATCCAAAATAGAAATCAAGAAAGCAATTTCAATGACAATAGCTGCCAAAAAACACATAAGAATAATTTTAACCAAGGAGGCAAAAGATCTGTACATTGAAAACTATAAAATATTGATGAAAAAAAAATTGAAGAAGATACAAATAAATGGAAAGACATCCTGTGTTCATGGATTGGAAGAATTAATATTATCAAAATGTCTATACTACCCAAAGCAATGTACAGATTCAATTCAATATCTGCCAAAATTCTAATGATATTGTCCACAGAAATAGAAAAAAAAAAATCCTAAAATTAGCATGGAAGCCCAAAAGGCCCTGAGTAGCCGAAGTAATCTTGAATAAAAGGAACAAAGCCGGGAGATAAATGGAAATGGATAGGGGACAGGGCTGATGTGCAGCACCCACTTGGACAGACACAAGTGTATAAAGTGTGAGTGTATAAAGACTCACACCATGGACTTTTGCTTCAGGAACCACAGCAGGACCATACCAGGAAAACTGAAAGAATTCACAGATCCTTTGAAAGAAGTAGTAGGATGCTGTAAATTCCTTGAGACAGGCAAAAAACCGTGCATTCCCAAAGAGTGAGCGGGGAAAACCTGCCTCTGAATACATGTTCCCACTGGAGATCCTGAAAATTCAAATCATGAGGAAAGGACTTAACCTTACCTAGAGATTAAACAGATTTAGCATAAAATATAAAAGTAGAAGCAGCAGGGGGAAGAGCCTTGTAGGCACTCTCGTTTTCCAGCTTGAGCCCGGAGAAGCAATCCCTGACTATATCTCACAGGGAATCCTGGGGAAGGCAGCTGGCAAAATTTGGGAGGGGTCACAGGGTGAAAGGAGCTTCCAACTGAACTTTGTAATAGTTTTGACTGGGTGCAAGCTTTCTTGAGCAGAATCTGAGGTTGAACAGGAATTGCCTCAAAGAGTAGAGCAGGAATTGAGGCAGACAGTGTGGGCAGACAGGAAGCGTCATGGCCTGAAAGCCCTGCTTGCTTTCTCAGTGGGGGAGCTTATAGCCTGGGGCAAAGTCTGAGTCCTGTGGACAGGCTGCCTGGAGACAAACTTAGCGCTGTTAGCAGGGCAGAGTGGGAAAGATACCAGTCTCATCAACACGTGGGAGCTGGGCAAGGCCTATCCCTAACGCCTTTCCACCACTTCCCTAGCCACAGAGGCAGCCATAATTCCCTCTGGAACATAACCCTATTGGCCTAAGAACTATCCCCTATCCCCCAGAGTGGCCACAACAAGCCCCACTCAAGGGTCTGAGCTCAGACCCACCTAACCCTGCTCCCACCTGATGGTATTTCTCTACCTGCCCTGGTAGCATATCACAAAATATAAACTCTTGGGAGCTTTATGACCCTTCCCATTGCCTGAGAAACCCAGATACTTACCCTGGTCAACTTAGAGCAAGCTTATATCTGCCTTCTACTATCGTAGCTGTTGCCCTCTTGAAAGCACCACCTCCTGACTGGAGGCCGACCAACTCAGATCATTATAGCAACTCATGACAAAATAAGCCTGATCCCAGGAAGAAGAAGAAGAAAACAGCTAATTCCACTGCCCGCAACATCCTGGCTAACCAGAGGTCCTGAGTGTGTCCATGTAACAACTTCACTGCTAGTGTAACCAGTATTTGGGAAAGCCAGCACACTAAAAATATCTACAACCATGGACTGTCACGGAGTCTGCTTCACTCCTGTGCCACCTCCACCAGAGCAGGTGCTGGTATCCATGATGAGGAGACCTGAAGATGGATCACATCACAGGACTCTTTGGAGACATTATCCAGCACCAGCCCAGAGTTCAATAGCCCAAATGGGTGGCTAGACAAAGAAGAGCAATCAGAATCACTGCAATCTGGCTAACAGGAAGCCCCATCCCTAGGGGTAGGGGGGCACACCACACCAAGGGGCCGCTTCATGGGACAAAAGAATCTGAACAGTAGCCCTTGAGTTCCAGACTTTTGTGCAGAAATAGTCTACCCAAATGAGAAGGAATCCAAGAAGCTATTCTGGTAATATGACAAAGCAAGGTTCTATAATATCTCCAAAAGACCACACTACTTCCTTAGCAATGGATCCAAACCAAGAAGAAAGCTCTAAATTGCCAAAGAATTCAGAAGGTTGACTATTAAGCTACTCAAGGAGATAACAGAGAAAGGTGGAGACTAACTTAAATGAATTTAAAAAAAAACAGGATATGGATGAAAAATGCTCCAGATATATATATGTATCTCTTCTGGTAATGAAAGACAGAGACAAAATGCAGTGGAAAGTTTCAACAATAGAATCAAACAAGTAAAAGAAAGAACTTCAGAGCTCAAATACAAGACTTTTCAAATTAATTCAATTAGACAAAAACAAAGAAGAGGGAATTTTGTAAAAATGAACAAAGCCTCCAAGAAATTTGGAATTATGTTAAATGGCCAAATCTAAGAATATTGTTGATCCTGAGGAAGAAAAGAAATCTAAAAGTTTGGAAAACATATTTGAGGGAATAATTGAGGAAAATGTCCCTGGCCTTGCGAGAGATCTAGACATCCAAATACAAGAAGCTCAAAGAACACCTGTGAAATTCATCACAGAAAGATAGTAATCCTAGGCACATAATAATCAGGTTATATAAAGTCAAAACAAAGGAAAGATTGTTAAGAGCTGTGAGACAAAAAGCATTAAGTAACCTATAAAAGAAAACCTATCAGATGAATAACAGATTTCTTAGCAGAAATCCTACAAGCCAAAAGGGATTGGGGTCATATCTTTAGCCTCCTCAAACAAAATAATTGTCAGCCAAGAGTTTTGGCTCCAGCAAAAATAAGTTTCATAAACGAAGGAGAGATAAAGTCTTTTTGAGACACACAAATACTGAGAGAATTCACCACTACCAATCCAGTGCTACAAGAAATGCTAACAGGAGTTCTAAATGTTGAAAGAAATCCTCAAAATATACCAAAATAGAACCTATTTAAAGCATAAATCTCGCAGGGCCTAGAAAACAAAACGCAATTAAAAAAAAAA
This sequence comes from Theropithecus gelada, assembly GCF_003255815.1. NCBI lineage: Eukaryota > Metazoa > Chordata > Mammalia > Primates > Cercopithecidae > Theropithecus > Theropithecus gelada. The sequence continues at coordinate 106,108,470 of NC_037670.1, forward strand.
GGTATTTAGGCAACAAGTAGCAAAAATGAATACCAGAGTACCTCACATCACAATACTAATGATGAATGTAAATGGCTTAAATGCCCCACTTAAAAGATACAGAATGGCAGAATGGAGAAAAATCTACCAATCAAGTATCTGCTGTCTTCATCTAATGCACATAGACTCACATAAACTTAAGGTAATGAGTGGAAAAAGATATTCCATGAAAATGGAATTCCATGAAAATGGAAACCAAACCATGAAAATGGAAACCAAAGGTGAGTCTTGTATCAGACAAAACAGACTTCAAAGCAACAACAGTTAAAAAAAAGACAAAGAGGGACATTATATAATGATAAAAGGATCAGTCCAACAGGAAAATACTACAATCCTAAATATATACGCACCTAACATGGGTGCTCCCAAATTTAGAAAACAATTATTACTAGACATATGAAATGAGATAGATGGCAGCACAATAATAGTGGGGGACTTCGATACTCCACTGACAGCACTAGACAAGTCACCAAGACAGAAAGCCAACAAAGAAACAATGGACTTAAACTATACTCTACAACAAAATGGATTTAATAAATATTTACAAAGCGTTCTATGCAACAGATGCAGAACATACATTCTTTTCACCAGAACATGGAACATTCTCAGAGATAGACCACATTATAGGCCACAAAACAAGTCTGAATAAATCTAAGATAATTGAAATTATATCAAGTACCCTCTCAGACCATAGTGGGATAAAATCAGAAATTAACTCCAAGATGAACTCTCAAGAGCATAAAATACATGGAAATGAAATAATCTGCTCCTGAATGACCTTTGGGTCAACAATGAAATCAAGATGGGTCAACAATGAAATCAAGATGAAAATTTAAAAAGTCTTTGAACTCAACAATAATAGTGACACAACCTAACAAAACCTCTGGGATATAGCAAATGTTGTGCTAAGGAGAAAGTTCATAGCATAAAATGCCTACATAAAACAACCTGAAAGAGCACAAATAGACAATCTAAGGTCACACCTCAAGGAACTAGAGGAACAAGAACAAATCAAACAAAAACCAAGCAGAAGAAAAGAAATAACAAAGATCACAGCAGAACTAAATGAAACTGAGAAAAAAATTTAAAAGATAAATGAAACAAAAAGCTGGTTCTTTGAAAAGATAAATAAAATTGATAGACCATTAGCAAGATTAACCAAGAACAGAAGAGAGAAGAACTAAATAAGTTCAATTAGAAACAAAACAGGAGATATTACAACTGATACCACAGAAATACAAAAGATCATCATTCAAGGCTACTATGAACACCTTTATACGATAAACTAAAAAACCTAGAGGAGATGGATAAATTCCTGAAAATATACAACACTTCTAGATTAAACTAGGAAGAAATAGGAAGTCTGAACACACCAATAACAAGCAGCAAGATTGAAATGGTAATTTTAAAATTGCCAACGACAAAAGGTCTAGGACGCAATGGATTCACAACTGAATTCTATCAGACATTCAAAGAAGAATTCGTATCAATCTTATTAACACTATTCCAAAAGACAGAGAAAGAGAGAATCCTCCCTAAATGATTCCTTGAAACCAGTATCACCCTAATACCCAAGCCAGGAAAAGGTATAACAAGAAAACTACAGACCAATATTGCTGATGAACATAAAAAAAAAAGAATTATCAAATGATTTTCATACCAGGGAGGCAGGGATGGTTTAACATATACAAGTCAATAAATGTGATATACCACATAAACAGAATTAAAAACGAAAATCACAGAATCATCTCAATAGATGCAGAAAAAGCATTTGACAAAATCCAGCTTCTCTCTATGATTAAAACCCTCAGCAAAATTGGCATAGAAGGGACATACCTTAATGTAATAAAAGTCATTTATGACAAACCCATAGCCAATGTAATTCTGAATGTGGAAGAGTTGAAAGCATTTTCCCTGAGAACTGGAAGAAGACAAGGATGCCCACTTTCACTACTTCTATTCAGCATAGTGCTGGAAGTACTAGCCAGATAAATCAGACAAGAGAAAGAAATAAAGGGCATCCAAATTGGTAAAGAGAATGTCAAACTGTCACTGTTCACTGATTATATGATTGCATATCTAGAAAACCCTGAAGAGTCATCCAAAAAGCTCCTAGATCTGATAAATGAATTCAGTAAAGTTTCAGGAAACAAAACCAGTGTTCACAAATCAGTAGCACTGGTATATACCAACAGTGACCAAGCTGAGAATTGAATCAAGAACTCAATCCCTTTTACAACAGCTGGAAAAAAAAATACTTAGGCATATACCTAACCAAGGACATGAAAGATCTCTACAAGGAAAACTACAAAATATTGCTGAAAGAAATCATGGATTTCTTTCAAATCCTCCCATGCTCATGGATAAGTAGAGTCAATATTGTGAAATGACCATACTGCCAAAAGCAATCTACAAATTCAATGCAACTCCCATCAAAATACCTTCATCATTCTGCACAGAACTAGAAAATATAATTCTAAATTCATATGGAACCAAAAAAGAGCCTGCATAGCCAAAGCAAGACTAAACAAAAGAACAAATCTGGAGGCATTACATTATCCAACTTCAAACTACACTTCAAGGCCATAATTTCCAAAACAGCATGGTACTGGCATAAAAATAGGCATATAGACCAGTGGGACAGAATAGAGAACCCAGAAATAAAGCCAACTGATCCTCAACAAGGCAAACAAAAACATAAAGTGGGAAAAGGACACCATATTCAACAAATGGTGCTGGGATAATTGGCAAACCACATCTAAAAGAATGAAGCTACATCCTTATCTCTCATCTTATACAAAAATCAACTCAAGATGGATCAAAGACTTAAATCCAAGACCTGAAACCATAAAAATCCTGGAAGATAACTACAGAAAAACTCTTCTAGATATTGGCTTAGGCAAAGAGTTCATGACCAAGAACCCAAAAGCAAATGCAGCAGAAATAGAAACAAATAGATGGGACTTTATTAAACTAAAAAGCTTCTGCACTGCCAAAGAAATAATTGACATGGTAAACAGACAACCCACAGAGTGGGAAAAAGTATTAACAAACTATGCATTTGAGAAAGGACCAGTATTCAGAATCTGTAAGGAACTCAAACAAATCAGCAAGAAAAAAGCAAATAATCCCATAAAAAAGTGGGCAAAGGACATAAGTAGACAATTCTCAAAAGAAGGTACACGAATGGCCAAAAAACATATGAAAAAATGCTCAACATCACTAATTATCAGGGAAATGCAAATCCAGATCACAATGAGATACTGCCTTACTTCTGCAAGAATGGCCATAATTAAAAAGTTTAAAAATAACAGATGTTGGTGTGGATGTGGAGATCCCTTAAATAACTAAAAGTAGAACAGTTTGATCCAGGAATCCCAATATTGGGTATCTCCCAGAAGAAAAGAAGTCATTATGTGAAAAAGACACTTGCACACACATTTATAGCAGCACAATTCACAATTGCAAAAATATGGAACCAGCCAAATGCCCATCAACCAAGTGAATAAAGAAAATATACACCACAGAATACTACTCAGCCATAAAAAGGAATGAAATAATGGCATTTGCAGCAACTTGGATGGAGTTGGAGACCATTATTCTAAGTGAAGTAACTCAGGAATGGAAAATCACACATTATATCTTCTCATTTATAAGTGAGAGCTAAGCTATGAGGATGCATAGGCATAAAAATGATATAATGGACTTTGGGGACTTAGGGGGAAGGCTAGAAAGGGGGTGAGGGATAAAAGACTATACATTGAGTACACTGTACACTGCTCAGGTGATGGGTGCACCAAAATCTCAGAAATCATCAGTAAAGAACTTTTTTGTGCAGCCAAACACCATCTGTTCCCCCAAAACTATTGAAATAAAAATTAAAATTTTAAAAAAACTTTTGAAAGATGAAAGAAATAGAACAAAACTGGAGGCATCACACTACCTGAGAAAACAGGATTCCACATTCAAAAAATGAAATTGGACCCTTATCACATACCATATGCAAAAATAAACTAAAAATGGATTACAAATTTGAATGTATGTCTGAACCTGTAAAACTACTAGACAAAATATAGGGAAAAAAGTGTTTTGACGTTGGCCTGGGAAATGATTTTTTGGATATGACCCCAAAAGCATGAGCAACAACAGGAAAGAGAGACAAATGGGACTGCATCAAACTAAAAAGTTTCTGCACAGCAAAGAAAACAGTGAACAGAGTGAAAAGATTAGGAGAAATTATTTGCAAACCATACATTTGATGAGGTGTTGATATCCAAAACATATAGAAACTCCAACAACTAATAACAAGAAAAAAAATTTTTGAAAAGGGCAAAAGGCTTGATAGATATTTCTAAAAAGATGACATGCTGGTAGTCAGTAGGGGTATATAAAAGTGCTAAAAATCACGAATCATCAGGAAAATGCAAATCAACGCCACACTGAGATATCACCTCATATCTGTTAGAATAATTAGTATCAAGAAAAGAAGGATAACAAATGTTGATGAGGACGAAGAGAAAAAAGAAAACCCTTGCACACTGTTGGTGGATACATAATATGGTATAGCCATAATGGAAAACAGTGTAGAAGTTCCTCCAAAAAATTAAAAATGGAACTACTATATGATGAAGCAATCGAACTTCTGGGCATATATTGAAAGAAAATCAGTATGTCAAAGAGACATCTGCACTCCCATGTTTACTGCAGCATTATTTACATTAGTCAAGATATAGAATCAATCTAAGTGTCAATGGATACATAAAATGGAATATTATTCAGCCATAAAAAGGAAGGAAATCCTGTCATTTACAACAACACAGATGAATGTAGAGAACATCATCCTAAGTGAAATAAGCCAGGCACAGAAACATAAACAGTAACATGATCTCACTTACATGTGGAATATGTAAAAGTCAACCTCATGGAAGCAGAGAGTAGCATTGTGGTACTGGAGGCTAGGGGATGAGGCAAAGGGAAGGATATTGGTCAGCATGTTCAAAGTTTAGTTATGCAGAATGAAAGTTCCAGAGATCTAATGGACAGCATGGTGACTATAGTTAGTAACACTATATTGTATACTTGAAATTTGCTAAGAGAGTAGATTTTAAATATTCTTCCTACACACACACATACACAAAATGCTAACCATGTGAGGGGATGGATATGCTAACTAGCTTGACTGTAGTAATTATTTCACAATGTGAACATATATGAAAACATCACATAGTGCACCATAAATATATACAATTTTTATTTGTTAATTATACTTCAATAAAGCTGGAAGAAAGTAAAAAAAAGAACAATAATAAACCCTTTACATTTTAACATAAATAATGATTTTTACAAGAAATAATTATGTTTTCCCAAACATAAAAATTAGTTATGAGTGATATGGTCTACAAATTTTGTAATGTCTTTTATGTTTGGCCTAAAAGATGGCTGGATTCTCACATCTGTTTATTTCCAATCTGCTATAATATACTGTGTTAGATAAATACATGAAGATAATTTGGCCTCATGCAGATGTATAGCTGAAAAAGGGAGGAGTATTTTAATGGCCTTTTTAGATAATTGTGAGTATTTTTTGATATGATATCAAACTGTTTAAGTACTAGTTTACTAAAGGTTTGCTATAATGTGGACACAGAAATGGTGTCAATGAACTTTTGGTACTCTGTACATTTGGGTGTATGAAAGTGAAAAATTCAGGTCATGTCTTATATTATGAAAATAGCTTTGGCATCATGGACTTTCTGACAGGATCTATTTGAGAACCATAATTGCTACTATAGACCAAAAATAATAACAGTTTTACATGCACCTAGCAGGAGTAGGACATCCTCTTAAATTTTGGTCTGAGGAAGACTCATGGAAATTGATTGAGATGAGGCATCATTTAACAAGACCAGCAATCTTAAAGGGTCATATAGGAAGATTGTAAGAAATGGGAAGGGTAACTAGGCAGACAGATTTAGCTTTATAATTCCTCCAGAAACCAAAGTCTTTCTGAACAGAAACCAACTCAAGGATAAAGCTTACCCACAGCGTCCCTATGCAGCAGAGGGGATTTAAGAAAAAACCTAAAGTAAGACATCAAAGGATCCTACCCTGAGCTCACAAAGTCCCTGCCCTGCAGTTCACCTCTGTTATTCTCAAGATTTTTGTTGTTTGACATTCAAACAAAACCTGCACCAAGCCATTGTGTAAATTGAGACTCAGACTCAGGATTTACCATAAGACTCTGTTGCTCATGAAAATTGTACCATAAAAAGGAAGGACGAGTACACATTAGTCAGAGACTGAGGATCACACTAATGAACCATTTTAGGCTAATCAAGAGAAAACTATAGTTGCTGAAAAAGCTTGAGCTGAGTTATAATGAAAGCTATCCTTGGACCACATTCTGCCATGTATATAAGAAGCCATGAAATAGTTTATTTGACATTTGCTATTAGCTTGATGAAGCCCAAGCTCTCTGTTCTTTAAGGTGCTCTGAACACCACCTTGCACGAAAGGTTCTTTCAGGATAAATGCAACAATATTTCAGAGTCATGATGTGGTGCCCTTAGACAAAACATCAGTCAGTCAGAAACTGAAACCAATGGCTGATCCCAGGACTGTTTAGAAATCAAACTTAGGTGCTGTCCCTATGGGTACAAGCTGGAAGGCTCACGAGATTCACAGTTCTATTGAAATGGTTTTTGTCCAGTCTCCAACAGATTCCTCATTTTCTAGTCCAATGATAAAATTTTAGTTTTATTCTTTCTTGGTCCCAGTTTGATGCTATTGGCCTATCCTAAAACTATTGAAACACTTTCCTCCATTGCTTCTAGTTCACCACTCTATGGGAATCTACTCTGGCTCCTGTGCTTACACTTTCATGATATATGTGGTTGATCATTCTTTCCTTACTTATCATTCTCTCCTTACTCCTAAAATACTGTCATCTCCAAGGCCTGCCTTTTAATTTCTACTTCTTTTGCTCTTGCAGAATGATTGTTTTTACTCTTTAAATATGCTGATGACTCTGAAAATCTGCCATTTCTGCACAATTATTATGTGCCAGGAACTGTTTATCTCTTTATACATTTTATTGATTTAAAATTTTACAATAACCTAATGGTTATTTTTAGCATCCCTGTTTTGCATGAGGATCAAAAAAGTGGCATGTCTTGTTCAAGTCACAACTTGGAAGACCTGGGATTTTATCTTAGATCTGACTACAAAATGGTTGCCTTAAACTTGGCATATGCCACCCAACATATTGCCTACCCAGATTTCCATCTTGAACCTGAGACCAGGTCTTCACACATTTGGAGCACATTAGAGACATCAGTAAAAACGCTTTTAAATACAGTCTTTGTCCCTCCTGATTCTCAGATGATAAAAATCTTGGCAGATGGTTTGATGCATGGATCTTTATATTCAGCTTTCTATTAGAACATCACCAGGATGCTTCCCAGGAACTTTGATTTTAGCCTGAACAAAACTGAATCCACATTCTCCCAAATCTCCCCTTGTAGTTCTTATATTGTTATTATGTCATCATTCACACAAAGATAGACATTGAGGAGTCATCCAAGAGCCCTTCTCCTCTCTCACTCTTCTTATCCTTTTGGCTCCAACTCCTATAAAATTCATCCCAGAGATGTCTGGAGATCCCCACCGGTACTGCCATCATCTGTCACCTCCTAACCAGCCTCCTTATTTCTAGTCTCTCCATACTCTAAGTGTGTCCTGCATCTTGCTGCTAAGGCCATTTTAGTTTTTCTAAGAAGTGTCTTTGGGTGACCATGTTACTAATGCTTTTATTATTTTCCACAAGGAAAATGAGGCAGAAAGAGGTTCAATATCTGGTCAAAATATCATAAAGTGAAAGCATCATGGCAGTTTAATGGCACACTGGCCATTCTTGAATTTTACCTCAGGTATTTCGCCTTTTGAACTATAGTTCGGATTTGAGTAGATACAGGTGATACTTCAGGAAATCATGAGAGAACACAGATGGGGAAATGGAGGGATAAATAAATGATTTCTGTTTTTCCCATTTTGAATTTTAATGTTTGAAAGTAGAATTCCTGAGTAATGTTCCGAAATGAAGAGAAACAAGGAATCAGTCATCTGGACTACATGTTAATTTAAAAATAAATTTTAAATAGTTGGCTTCACTACAAAAGCATAAACATTTGGGGATACATACACATTAATTGGTAATCTAGTTGTGTTTTTCAACTTGTGAGGCATGGATCCTGAATGGTTGAGGAATTATATAGCAAGGAGTTGGTGAATCTGAATGTTGCTGTCTCATTGTCTATAAATCAGAAAAAAGGTAACTGATACATCTATGAAAATGATTTTTCAGATGTATAGAATGGCAAATGAAATACAAACTTAAAAGTGCAATAAAAGTCATAGTAGGTCATTTCATTATGAGTTTTTCTATCAGTGGATACCCAATTACAACACTTCTCAAGTAAGCAATTTGTTTGCTATTTTGATGTTGGGAATGGGCCTCACATACCTGAAAAGGTTAACATGTATTGCTTTTCTGACAAAACAAACAAACAAACAAAAAACAACAACAGGAAAAAGACTTCCTATTCAATAAACGGTGCTTGCATAGGTGGCTAGTCATATGCAGGAGATTGAAGCTGGACCCCTTTCTTACACCATATACAAAAATCAACTCAAAATGAATTAAAGACTTAAATGTGTAACCAACAACTGAAAACTCTAGGAGAAAATCTAGGTAATACCATTCAGGACATAGGCATGGGCAAAGATTTTATGATGAAAACACCAAAAGCAATTGCAACAAAAACAAAAATTGACAAATGGGATCTATTTAAACTAAAGAGTTTCTGCACAGCAAAAGAAACTATCAACAGAGTGAAGAGACAACCTACAGAATGGGAGAAAATTTTTTCAATCTATCTGTCTGACAAATGTCTGATATCAGAATCTACAAGGAACTTAAATTTACAAGAGAAAAACAAACAACCCCATTAAAAAGCATGCAAAGGACATGAACAGACACTTCTCAAAAGAAGACATGCATGCAGCCAACGAACATATAAAAAAAGCTCAACATCACTGATAATTAAAGAAATGCACATCAAAACCACAGTGAGATACCATCTCACTGCAGTCAGAATGGCTTTTACTAAAAAGTTGAAAAACATAAGATGCTGGCAAAGTTGCAGAGAAAAAGGAACACTTTTACCCTGTTGGAGTATAAATTAGTTCAACCATGAAAAACAGTGTGACAATTCCTGAAAGACCTGGAGGCAGAGATACCATTTGACCCAGCAATCCCATTACTGGGTATATAACCAAAGGAATATAAATCATTCTACTATAAAGATACATGCACGTGTATGTTTATTGCAGCATTCACAATAGCAAAGACATGGAATCATTCTAAATGTCAATCAACGACAGACTGGATAAAGAAAATGTTGTACATATACACCATGGAATACTACGCAGTCGTAAAAAGGAATGAGATCATGTCCTTTGCAGGGATATGCATGGATCTGGAAGCCATTATCCACAGCAAACTAACACAGGAACAGAAAACCAAAGGCCACATGTTCTCACTTATAAGTGGGAGCTGAATGATAAGAATACATGAACACATGGCAAGGAACAACACAGTAGGGCCTGTTGACAGTGCAGGGGCAGGGAGAACATCAGGAAGAATTGTTTATGGATGCTGGGCTCAATACCTAAGTAATGGTATGATCTGTACAATTAACCACATGGCACACATTTACCTATGTAACAAACCTGCACGTCCTGTACGTGTACCCTTGAACTTAAAAGAAAAGTTAGAGAATAAATAAATATTTAAAAAGATGGATTAAGGACTTAAATGTAAAACCCAAAACTATAAAAACCCTTGGAAGGCAACCTAGGCAATACCATCCTGGATCTAGTAATGGGCAAAGATTTCATGACAAAGACACCAAAAGCAAACACAACAAAAGTAAAAAATTACAAATGAGATCTAATTAAACTTAAGAGCTTCTGCACAGTGAAAGGAACTATCAACAGAGTAAGTAAATAACCTACAGAATGAGAGAAAATATTTGCCAACTATGTATTCAACATAGATCTAATATCCAGCATCTATAAGGAACTGACATTTATAAGAGAAAAACAAGGTTGGGCGCGGTGGCTCATGCCTGTAATCCCAGCACTTTGGGACGCCGAGGTGGGCGGATCACCTGAGGTCAGGAGTTCAAGACCAGCCTGACCAACATGGAGAAACCCCATATCTACTAAAAATACAAAAAATTAGCTGGGTGTGGTGGTGCATGCCTGTAATCCCAGCTACTTGGGAGGATGAGGCAGGAGAATCGCTTGAACCCAGGAGGCAGAGGTTGCAGTGAGCCAAGATTGCGCCATTGCACTCCAACCTGGGCAACAAGAGTGAAACTCCATCTCAAAAAAAAAAAGCAACCACCTTAAAAAGTGGGGGCAAAGGACATGAACAGTCAATTTTCAAAAGAAGACATACATGTGGCCAATGAACATATGAAAAAAAGCTCAATATCACCGATCATTAGAGAAATGCAAATCAAAACCACAATGAGATACCATCCCACACCAGTCAGAATGGTTGGTACTAAAAAGAAAAAAAATAACAGATGCTGGTGAGGTTGCAGAGAAAAGGGAATCTTTACACACTGTTGGTGGGAGAGTAAATTAGTTCAACTATTGTGGAAAGCAGTATGGTGATTCCTCAGAGAGCTAAAAGCAGAATTACAATTCGACCCAACAATCCCATTACTGGGTGTATACCCAGAGGAATATAAAACAGTCTACCATAAAGACATGTGAATGGGAATGTTCATTGCAGCACTATTCACAATAGCAAAGACATGAAATCAACCTAACTGCCCATCAACGACAGACTGGATAAAGAAAATGTGGTACATATACACCATGGAATACTATGCAACCATTAAAAAAGAACGAGATCATGTCTCTTGTGGGAATATGGATGGAGCTGGAGGCTATCATCTATAGAAAACTATCACAGGAACAGAAAACCAAATACCGCATGTTCTCACTTATAAGGGGGAGCTAAATGATAAGAACTTATGAACACAAAGAAGGAAACAACAGACCCTGGAGTTTACTTGAAGGGGCAGGGTGGGAGGAGGGAGAGGAGCAGAAAAGATAACTATTGGATTCTGAGCTTAATACCATGATGATGTAATAATATGTACAACATGTGTTTATCCATGTAACAAACCTTCACATGTACCCTCAAACCTAAAATAAAAATTAAAAGAGATGATGTATTGCTTTTGTTGATATTTATTTTTTAAACGCACAGTTTTAAAAAAAGGGGTTTCAAATAAAAATCTTAAAATGAAGATGGATGTAGTAGTTTGGAGTTTCTGGAAAGTTCTAGGCTTAAAATACAAATTTAGGAGTTACCAGCATATAATTTTTTTTTGTCACAAGACTGGATTAGATTGTTGAGTGAGAAGTGTAGATTTGAAACATATATTGGAGAAGTCTAAGGACTGAGCTTAGGGTTCTTCGATATTAAGAGGTCAGGATGATAAAAGGGAATAAGGAAAGGAGGCTCAGAGAGTGGCCTTGTTGATGAAAAAAGAGGAAAGTCAAGAGAATGTGCATTCTGGAAACTAAATGAATCAAATATTTAAAGAAAAGAGGTGATTAGCTGTATCAAATGTTGCTATCAGGCAACCAAGATGAGGACTGAGAATTAGCCATTGGATTTTTCAGTGTGGAAGTCCTTGGTGACTCTGACAAGAGTTTTGCTGGAATGTCAGAGAGAAGCCATTTTGGAGTAGGTGTAAGACAGAATATTTAAAAATTGGAAATGGGGAATTTAGATCAAGCACTGGAAGCATTTTGCTGTGAAGGTAAAGAGAGAAATGGAGCAGAAGTAGAATAGAGAAAGTAGAGCTGCAGAGTTGTAAAGTTAAGATATATTTTTTTTTGTTATTGTGTTGTTTGGTTTTGTTTTTACTTTTTTAAGATGGGAGAAATACTAGCATGATCACACACTGAGGGGAATGTTCCTGAGGAGATCCACTTCAGCTGTGTTAATATTAGTGATTAGTCCCTGCCTGGTTTTTTAGCTAGATCATATTCACTCTTTTAGAATTATATGGCTATTTTAATAATTAAGCTTTCAGACTGATAGGAAAGCTGAATGCTGTATCTGTGCACTGCCTCTACCCTATCTTTCTTCAAATTGCTGTTTGTTCAGGTCAAGAAAGACATCCTCATTGACAGATATAATGGTTAATTTTCTGCTGCTTATCTGCTAAATATGATTCTGACCATCCTCCTACTCATTGCAACTCTTTCTTTCACTGGCTTCCAGGTTATCACGCAATTCTGATTCTCCTTCCCCCATCTCTGTATGTGCTTAGTCTGTTTTGCCTGCTCCAGCTCTGCCTGTCCCTCCTGGGTTGGCATCCCCAAGGTCCTGTCTTTGATTCTCCTGTCTCACATACTTCAGGGTTATCAGCTTCCATCCTGGCTTCAATTCCTACTTTATTCATGACTCAATAACCTATGTAATAGTAACAGCATCTAACATTTACTGAGCATTTACTATAGTACTCATGCCAGGCACTTTGCTAACTTTTGTACCTGCCTTGTCTCCCCAAATCATACCAAATACTCTTCTGAGAATTACCATCTTCATTCTAAAATGAAGAAGGATATGCTCAGTAAGGCCCCAAATTTCGTCTAATCCCATGGCAGAACTTTGATTGAACTCATTGTCTATTTCACTTTGAAGCTGTTGTTACATAACTACTTTATTTCATTATCTTCTAAACCTCTAACTCAGATCTCCTTCATTTTAGACTGTGACATCCAACTACCTACTGGATGTAGCTCACACACTTCTGCCTTAGTAGGTATTAAACTAAATTCATATTACTTGTCCCTCATTTCAACCCTTTTTCTACCCTCCAGTTGTCCCTATTTCAACACCTCCTTCTCTGATATTTATTATCAGGGTTTCTCCTTTAGACCATCCCGTAAGAACACGTTGGATTTTCTCTCTCCATCATCATTTCCGCTGGTCTCCAAGTCACTACAGAGGTGTCTCTACATCCCAGCACAGCTGGCATTCTCCTCTGCTTCCTAATTGATCTCTGAGCTGCTGGGTTCCCAACTGCAGTTGGTTCTCCCTACAGCTGTCAAGGTTAGCTTTTCAAAAAATCAATTTTATCATTCCACTCCACCTAAAAATCTCCCATGGCCCTTGTCACGTACAGAGTCATTTGTGTTCTTAGAGAGTTTGTGTTCTTAGAGGATTTATAGATATAAATGGCCTTGCCTTCCTTGCCTGTCAGTCATATCATGAACATATATGAATAATTATATTTTAAGATATATGTAGATACTTCTTTGGCTGAAGAAAACAAGTTTCAAAATCTTTACTAAATTTTAAATACATTCACTAAATTAAAAATAAATTATCCCACCTGGTGTGGTGGCCCACACCTGGAATCCCAGCACTTTGAAAGACTAAGGTAGGAAGATTGCTTGAACCCAGGAGTTCGAGACCAGCCTGGGCAACATGACAAAACCCCGTCTCTTAAAAAATACAAAAAATTAGCTGGGCATGGTGGCACAGGGCTATAGTCCCACCTACTGGGGAAGCTGAGTTGGGAGGATCACCTGAGCCTGGGATGTCAAGGCTGTAGTGAGCCAAGATCATGCCACTGCACTCCACCCTGGGTGACAGAGCAAGACCCTGTCTCAAAAAAAAGGAAAAAAAAATCACTCATTTTTTTCTCAATGGGTAACTAAACGCACAACGATTGTCATATGAGTCTGCTCAATTTTTTTGACATTAAAAAAGATACTCACGCATAACTATATACCGATTTGATTATTTTTATGTAAAAGTTTTCATTTTAACTAATACTCTTTGACATATCTCTTTTCTGGCTCTGGACCTTGTGGCTAGGTCGTGTTAATTCTGCATAAAAAACTTTGGTAATGTATGAGTGACAGAGTGGAAATAGGTAATTGGTGTAGGGGAAGATGGGGATACTGACACTAGAGTCTTTTCGAAACTGGAATGGAATAAATTCCACATTCTAAAAAGCTCAATTAAAGTAATTAAAAATTCCCTGTGGTGTTTTATTAACTTCAAAAAGAAGCATTCCGGTGAAGCCTGAATATACAGTATAGTAATATACTACTATATGCATCTGGGACTAGACCTCAATATTCTAGCCTCCTAACCTGCCATTGTTAACATGGCTTGAAGGAGCCAGTAGGACCTCACAGCCTAGTAGTAGACTCATACCTCAACTCAGTTTTTAGTCTTAAAAGCTGGGACATCAGCTGTGGAAGCTTCAGGAAAAAAGAATGTATTTTCCTGGGAAACACAAGAAAAGCTTCATCAAATCTTTTATAGTAAAAGGAGAATATTCTACATTTCTTACATTTTCCACTTCAACTCATCACTTAGTAATTCAACAGGTATTTATGTGGTAACAACTCAGGCAGTGTTTGAGTTGATCTGAAAAGTCAGAGTTTACAATCAAAAGGAGGAGGGAGAAATGAAATGTAGAGGAGGATAATAACAAGTAGTAATTATATCCCTCAAAGAAATACAAACAAATCCAGAAGCATCTTCTTTTACATAACGGCAAACTGGGCAAACTCCAAATAGCCAGAGATGAGGTTCCTTCTCCTACCCTACGAAATGAAGAACCTAGTAAGACCATATTTTCTTTCATTAAAATTCAGTCCTTTTTTTTCTGTCTGGCTCACAGATGTAGCTTTAATACTTCCCTTTATTTCTGCCACCCAATTCCCTTTCTCCCCACCTCTTTTGACCGGTGTGAGATGATATCTCATTGTGGTTTTGATTTGCATTTCTCTAATGGTTGGTGATGTTGAACATTTTTTCACATGCTTGTTGGCTGCACCAATGTCTGTTTTTGAAGTCATTGTTCATGTTATTTGCCCACTTTTTAATGGGGTTGTTTGTTCTTTGCTTGCAAATCTAGTAAGATTTTGCCTTAGGTGAAATCTTCCTGGAAGCAGCAAGCCCTTTCAGAAATGGGGTACTGTGCAGTCTACATTCATATATCAGTTACAAGCGGACTTGGAGGTCGGGGGGAAGATGGGTTGGGGTGGAAGTGGGGTGGGTGGTGGGTGGTGTGAGGGGAGGAAGTCAAAGGGAAAGCTGGAGACAACCGAGCATTGGAGCTTTGTCTGCTGCATCCTGACTGTTCCTTTATAGCCTCTCTCCTCCAGACCTCGCAGCACTCTGCTTCACTGACGAGCCTCAGTCATCCCGGAAAGTTCATATCCCCACTGCCCACCTCCCATCAGGACACAAAGGGATGCTGAGCTGTGCTTGGGGACCCTTTTTTTTCTTTTAATGAGTTTCACAACTACTTTACTTTTTAAACTTTTATTTTAGGTTCAGGGGCACGTGTGCAGGTTTGTTAAATAGGTAAATTGCATGTTGCAATGGAGGGGTGGTTGGTGTACAGATTATTTCATCACCCAGGTAATGAGCATAGTACCTGATAGATAGTTTTTCAATTCTCAACTTCCTCTCATCCTCCACCTTCAAGTAGGCACCAATGCCTATTGTTCCCCTCTTTGTATCCATATGTACTCAACTTTTAACTTCCACTTACAAGTGAGAACATGGGGTATTTGGTTTTCTGTTCCTGTCTGTGTTAGTTTGCTTAGGATAATGGCCTCCGGCTACATCTATGTTGATCCATGTTGCTACAAAGGACATATCTCATTATTTTTATGGCTGTATAGTATTCCATGGTATATATGTACCACATTATCTCTATACAGTCTATCATTGATGGACATTTAGGTGGATTCCATGTCTTTGCTCTTGTGAATAGTGCTGCAATGAATACAGGTGTGCCTATGTCTTTACGGTGGAATGATTTATATTCCTTTGGGTATATACCCAATAATGAGATTGCTGGGTCAGATGGTAATTCTGATATAAGTTCTTTGAGAAATCATCAAACTGCTTTCCACAGTGGCTGAACTAATTTACCTTCCCACCAACAATGTATAAGCATTCGGTTTGCTGTGTAGCCACACCAGCATCTGTTGTTTTCTGGCTTTTTAGTAATAGCCATTGTGGCTGGGCATCGGGACACAAGCCTGTTATCCCAGCACTTTGGGAGGCTGAGGTGGGCAGGTTACTTGAGGTCAGTAGTTCGAGACCAGCCTGGCCAACATGGCGAAACTCCGTCTCTACTAAAAATACAAAAATTAGCCAGGTGTGGTGGCGCACACCTGTAGTCCCAGCTACTTAGGAGGCTGAGGGATGACAATTGCCTGAACCCAGGAGGTGGAGGTTGCAGTGAGCTGAGATAGCACCACTGCACTCCAGCCTGGGTGACAGAGTGAGACTTTGTCTAAATAATAATAATAATAACAATAATAGCCATTGTGACTGGTGTGAGATGGTATCTCATTGTAGTTTTGATTTGCATTTCTCTAATGATTAGTGATGTTGAGCACTTGTTCATATGCTTATTGGCCACATAAATGTCTTCTTTTGAAAAATTATCTGTTCATGTTATTTGCCTGTTTCTTAATGGGGCTGTTTTTTTGCTCATTGATTTGTTTGAGCTCATTATACATTCTGGATATTAGACCTTTGTTGGATGTCTAGTTTGCTGATATTTTCTCCTATTCTGTAGGTTGTCTGTTTACTCTGTTGATAGTTTCTTTTGCTGTGCAGAGGTCTTTAGTTTAATTAGGTCCCATTTATCAAAGCTTGCTTTTGTTGGGATTGCTTTTGGTGTTGGGACCCTTTTGAATGGAAGAGGTTCAATGTAAAGATGGGGTCTTGCTATGTTACCCCAGCTCATCTCATCCTCTCCTGATTAAGGAGAATCCAGGGGGTACTATAGGGACCATGTTGTGTTTTCCCCCCTCATAGCTCCCAAGCTTGCCCTTACCACGGAACAGATACTTCTTGCTAAAAATGAATAGAAACCCACAGAAAAGTGTAATTTACATAGTTAAATGCATTGCTCAAACGTTATCGTAGGCTGGGCATGGGGGCCCATGCCTATAATCCCAGCACTTTGGGAGGCCAAGGCAGGCAGATTTCTTGAGCCCATGAGTAATCTGCCCTGTATTAATGAGCCCAGCATGGGCAACATTGCAAAACTCCATCTCTACTAAAAATTAAATTAAAAAAAAAAAAGCCAGGCTTGGTGGTGTGTGGCTGTATTCCCAGCTACTCAGGAGGCTGAGGTGAGAGAATTACTTGAGCCCAGGAGGTTGAGGCTGCTGTGAGCCAGGATCCACACCACTGCATTCCAGCCTGGGAAACAGGAGTCAGACTCTGTCTCAAAAATCCCCCAAAACAACAACAAGAAAACCCAAACTTTATCATAATTCAAATAACAGAAATGATAGAGAAAAGACTGCCCCCAGAATCCAACCATCTTAGCCAGATAACAACAGTCTTTTTCTTTTTTTAAGTGCAATTTCTACTCTATTCATATCGTTTGCCCAATTTGGGGATATTTTAAATCATGAATCAATGGTTCTCAACTCTGGCTCATCTGAATCTCTAAGAGAGTTTTTACAAGGCATGGATGACCAAATTCTACCTTGACCTAGAGAATCAGAATCTCAATAACCTGTTTTTAAAATGAACTCCAGGTCAACATTCTGATCCTGGAGACAACATCAGTCACTGTGCAGCAGCTACATCGTGTGGGGTAAATAACTGGGGCTCGTCATCTCATACCAAGAAAATTTAGGACACGGACACACATGAAGAGTTTAGGAGTGGAGGTTTAACAGGCAAAAGAAAGAGAAAGAAAGAGAAAGGAAAACAGCTGTCTCTCTAGTTAGAGAGAGAGGGAACTTCTGAGAGGAAAAGGCCAGCCAGTGGCAGATGTGCCAGATTTTATAGTCAGGCTTGAGGAGGCAGTGTCTAATTTACATAGGGTTCACAGATTGGTTTTGATCAGGTATGATGTTTACATAGTCGGGGACGGGGGAAGGCTGGCCACCTCAACATAACCTTATTATGCAAATGAACTCTGCTCTGATTGGCACAACTGCCAGCATCATCTGCAGCTTGATTTTACAGGCTGCTCTTTGTTAGAAAGGAAAATAATTTTGGGCTGCTTTTCATTAAAAGGAAAACCTTACCTTATGTCCGTACCCTCACTATCTGCCTAAGTAATTTCTTCTTAACTCCTGTATCAGCCACATTTAAACAAATTTTTTTAATTGAGATAAAGTTCACCATTTTAAAGTGTACAATTCAGTGATAGTACATCACAACGTTGTGTGACTGATGTATTATGGTAAGGCATTTTGAATTACATCTGCTGATATTGTGTAAAACTAGAAAGTTACATTTGCAAGAGATAAAATTAAGTGCTAAGAAAGTTAATATTTTCAAACTAGTATTTTCCAATGGCTTTTGTTATTTCCATCCCCAGTTCAGTGAGAGAGAATTGTAGAAACATCTGGGAATAGTTGGGAGTATTCTGTTCACCTCTTCAGCTCTGAAAGAGTTAGCGAGGCTGCCCAGGGTTCTGCAAGAACTCCTTTCTTCATTAAATGCCATGAATTTGGAGGCCAAACATGAATATAGTCCAATGATAACAGGAGCTGATGTATTTTGAAATTTTATTGTGTTCCAACTACCCTGCCAGTTTGCTAATCCTCACATTATTCCTAAATCTCCAAACAAGACTACATAGTTCTTACCTTTTTCCACTTGGCAATTGAAGAAACTGAGAATCTGAGGGGACTTGCTCAAGGTCATACAACTTGAAGGTAATGTAGCTGAGGTTCCCATATTTGATCTGTATGATACCATAGCACAGATCCTCTCTCTCTGAACTCTCCAGACTCCAACTGGGTGTCCAAGAATTCAATTCAGTTCTAACCATCTACCTGGAGTAAGCGTGAATTCCACAGGTTAAGGACTCAGTCCCACAAGACTGCCCTCACTTCAGAAACCAATCCCACGTCCCAGGCCTCCCATGCTTCTGACTGATTGGTTACAAATTGGGGATTCCCAAGACTACCTCTTCATGTTTGATAATTTGCTAGAACAGCTCACAGAACTCAGGAAGGCACTTTACCTACTATTACCAATTTATCTTAAAGGATATGACTCAGAAACAGCCAAATAGAAAAGATGCATAGTGTAACGTATGGGGGTACACAGAGCTTCCATGCCCTCTCTGGGTGCACCACCCTCCCAGCCCCTGGCTGTGTTCACCAATCCAGAAGCATTCTGATCCCCATCATTTAGGCGTTTTATGAAGCTTTCATTACATAGGCATGATTTATTAAATTATTGGCCATTGCTGATTACCTCAATCTCCAGCCCCTCTCCCCTCCCAGGAGGTCGAGGGGTGGGGGAGAAAGCTCCAACCGTCTAATCACTTCATTGGTTCCTAGGACAACCAGTCCTTATCCTCCAAGAGTCACATTGTTAGCATAAACTCAGATATGGTTGAAAGGTGCTTGCTATGATAACAAAAGATGCTCCTATCACCCCTGTCACTCAGGAAATTCCAAGGGTTTCAGAATTCTGTCAGGAGTCAGCATGGTGGCAAGTACCTGTCATTCCAGCTACTCAGGATACTGAGGCAGGAGGATTACTTGGGCCCAGGAGTTCAAGACTGCAGTGAACTATGATCACGCCACTGGCGAGACCCTGTCTCTTAAAAATTATTATTATTTTTTAAAGCTTTGTGTTGGAAACCAAAGACAAAGACCAAGTATATATTTCTTACTATCACACTCCCAAAACACAGCATGAGAGCTTGTGAGCCTAATATTAAGTAGAGAAGCTGATCCAAACACTAAGAGACAAGAGTTCTGGGTGTCTGAACACAATGCATGGAACCAGGGAGGCCAAAACCGAAAAGAGGCAGGAGGCAGAATGCTAGCCAGAAGGTAGAGGTTGTGCTTGAAGTTTTGCTTGTTCACCTTATAAATTCCTCTCCCTTTGGCAGGAAGACTTTGCCTGAAGCAAGCTCCATGTGCCCACTGTGGGGAGGCCAGGATAGCCACCGTCACTAGGTGCGGGCATCAAAAATAGGGTCAAGCTGAGGAGAGTGGTGAAATGTATTAGGAGGCCAGTGGTAGCAGTGCTAGTGGGAAAGTGTTTAGAGCACTCCCTGAAGTTTTTGTGGGTTCTAGGATATCCTTCTGGGTGTTCCTAAGCTGCCTGGCCTCTAGTTATTCAGTTGGCAAGCATTTATTGGGTGCCTTCTACGTGCCAGGCATTGTGCTTGGCTCTGCACTGTGTCAAAAACATCAGAGACCCGAGAAAAGGTGGAGGAGGAAATGATAACTTTCAGGGAAATGGCTGTTCTGTAAGAGGAAAACAGCAATTTACTGATTCACTGCAGCCCATTTCTATACAGTCTGAGCAGGTAAAAGAGCCAAGGTGTCTGGAGGGGTGTATCAGAAGGGCATCTGGTAATTGCATAGATAGTTTTGAATGGTGTCTTGCAAAGTGGGGGCATCCATCAGAATGGAAGGTTGGAGGATAATTGGTTGAATAGTCCATAAAGATGGAGAATCTCTTTAATGATTATGTAGTTTGCTCCAACCTGGGTGGTCATTGGGAGGATGGAGGTGCAAGAGATCCCTTAGTTTAAATATGACAGGGAGCGCACCTGAAATGGAGGCCATGACAATTGCAGAGGCATTTAGAATTGGCAGTGGTGCTGCTGCCTGGGCTTCTTCTTGTCTTGGTGGTAGGCATCAAAGGTGCGGTCAAGCTAAAGAGAGTCATCAAGTATATTAGTTTCCTAGGACTGCTGTAATGCTTTACCACAAACCAAGTGGCTTAAAACAACAGAAATTTATTTTCCTGAAGTTCTGGAAACAGAAGTCTCTCATTAGAGTATCAGCAGAGCCACACTTCCTAAGAAGCATCTAGGGAAGATCGCTTCCTTGCCTTTTCCATCTTCTGGTGGCTCCAGAGGTTCCTTGGCTTGTGACTGCATGACTCCAATCTTTGCCTTCATGTGGCCTTCTCTGTTTCCCTTCTGTGTGTCTCTTTAAGAACAGTTGTCCTTGGATTTAAGGCCCACCTGAATAATCCAGCGTGGTCTCATCCTGAAGTCCTTCACTTAATTACATCTGCAAAAATGCTTTTTTCCAAATAAAGTCACATTCATAGGTTCTGGGACATGTGTATATATTTTGGGGACCACCATTCAACTACTAAACCAACTCCTCCACATACTATGTTCAGAGATACAAATGGACAGAGGTAGCCTCACAGAGAAGCCCAATTTCAGACTGCTATTTGCTTGCTCTGATAATTTCCTCTCAGTCCTCCTCACCTTTGTCCTGTCATCAGATGTTCTGGACCACAGCCAGATGCCGTGGGGAGATGTGTTTTTCTGTCTATGCTGGGGCCTGATGGCTGAGACACGCTTGGTCTGAAGGATTTCCTGAGGGTGGGGCTGACCCTGCCATACCCTGTGAGTTCAGCTTCTAAGTCAGTTACTTAGCAGTGGACAAAAATAAATCAGTTTGAAAAGGTGACCCAAAATACTGTCAATAAACAGAAGCTATGATTGTTATTTCAAGATCTCCCACAATTGATCTGGCCAGTCTGCATACAGCCTACACCAGGTGCCAGTTTCTTAAAGGAAGCATCCAGATCATAGAGGCAGCTTTGGTATCTAACCACTTTTGCTCTCAGCTTTCTGCACTGCAGATATAGCAGTGAGCATCATTTGTATCTGCAACCTCCGAAACCCTTTGGTACCTCCTAGGAAACAGTGGTCCCCATTATGGTGGTAAGAACCTTAACATTATGGTGTTAAGCTTTGGAATATTGGGCTGGGTGCTGTTATGATGGCCAAATTAGGGTAAAAGTGAAATAAGTCTTCAGCTGCTGCAAGGATGTACTGATGGCTGGATTCCAGCAAGTCCTTTCCCCCTTTGGTGGGTGTTGTTTAGAGTAGTTATGACTGAGATGTGGTGGATGGGTTGGTCATATCTAACAAGCCTCAGGAATGACAAAATGATTCCCTTCTGAGGACTTTTCACTACAGCAGTGCAGAATATTTTTTTTCATCTCGGAGAGATGTTCGTAACATCTTATCCAATGAGAAAACCAAATGATAGCAGACTATTTGGACTATAGCAGACTATATAGGATGATATTACATAATGCAATGCCCGGGCCCCATTATGGTATTTTTTCCTCTACTCTGTTTTTCTCCATAGCACTTATCTTCATTTATATATGTAACTTACGTGTCCTGTTAACTTCCTCTCTTCCTCTGCACCATGAATGTAATAAGCTCCATGCCCCATAACATAATGGATACTCAAAATATATTATTAGTTTAATGAAAAAATTAAGCCCTAACTTTCTCCTCTGACAATCCTAATCATAACCTCCACACAAAGGAAAAGGGGTTAGTCTGGTCTCTAGCCACAAGTCTAACTTTCAGCAGCTGAAAACCCCATTCACCTCTCCTCAACGTGCTCAAGAAGAGCAAAGAGATCAATATTACTGGGATGTAATGAACTAGGGAGAGGGAAGTCAGAGATACAGTTGGAAGACAATGAAGGTGGATTTTGTCAAGCTTTTGGACTAACAATTTGACTCTGATTTTCTGGGGGCCTGTTACTCCAGGGTTCCTGATTCCTAGTTCAGAATCTATAAACAGCATCTATGACTGCACAGGGCATATCTATGTCTGGACAGGGCACAACCTGGAAATGCTTAGGGGAATTCTGTTTGAAGAAAGCTTTTGTTTATTTAACACACATTGTGTTCAGGGACCTGGGCTAGATAATCTTACATTCGTTGTTTTATTTAACACTGTAAAATTATACATTCCTCGCCCATGAAAATGTCCAGTTCATCAGTCTCTTTCACTCCCATACTTCTCTCCCATAGCCTGCGACCAAGACTCTAATCATCAGCTCCTGTTACTGCTCTCAAAAAATTAGGTCACTTACGGCTTTACTTATTTCCCTTCCAGCTTAAAATAGTCAAGCTCTATTAGCTAGTTTAGATTGGGTTATGTTGCGGTTACAAATGATCCCAAGTCTCAGACACTTACAACCAGAAAAGTTTGTTTGCACACTCCAGCTACATATTGATCATGGTAGGTTGTGACCTTTCTCTACATAATTTTCATTCTGGGTCCTTGGTTGGGGAAGTTCCTCCTACCTGGAATACTGGCAGAGGAAAACAGTTGGTGTTGAGCTACATCATGGTTCTTACAATTTCTGCTCACAAGTGACACCTGTCACTTCTGCTCACGTTTCATTGGCAATAGCAAGTCACCTGGCTATGCTGACATCAATGGGCTAGATATAGCATAATCCTCTCCCAGGGAAGGGCACTGCATATTTTTGAGCAATAATAGAACATACCAAAAGTGCATCCCTGTGGAGGCACACTCACTGTACCTGTCCTCCCGAGCCCTCTTATCCTTCTTCCACACACACTGTGCCAAACACAGAACCTGGTCCATTTCCCCGACGTCTTGACTCTGGCTCTCAGACTGCCCCAAGTTATTGGAGGCTCTGCCCTCTCTGATGGCGCCAGTCCACATTCATGCTTGGTTTTCCTCCTTTACTGGACCACCATGATGCCCATCCATCTTTTCTTTTTCCCCTCATTAACTCTGATATTTGTCTGTTATTTTCAAGTTCACCCTCACACCATCCCAAACCCTTCAGTACCTGCAGAAGATGAGCCTCCTGCTTTTTATGGAAAACAGGGGCCTATAAGTATGAACTCTCCTAAAACTTGTAAACCCTTCTCTGCATTCCTTTTCCCCTCTCTGCTCTGCTTTTCTCCACAGCACTTATTTATCATCATCGACATACTTAGCTTATAAATCTTGTATGTTGGTTAACATTAGGCATCAACTTGATTGGATTGAGAGCTGCCTAGAGTATTGTTCCTGAGTGTGTTTGTGAGGGTGTTGCCAGAGGAGACTGACATTTGAGTTGGTGGACTGGGAAGGAAGACCTACCCTCAAGGTGGCTGGGCACCAGCCAGTCAGCTGCCAGAGCAGCTAGAACAAAGCAGGCTGAAGAAGGTGGGATAACCTTGCTAGCTGAGGCTTCTGGCTTAGAAGCCTCTTTTTTTCTTCTTCCCGTGCAGTAAGCTTGCTTCCGTTCCTCCTGCCTTTGGACATCAGACTCCAGGTTCTTCCGCCTTTGGACTCTAGGACTTGCAACAGCGGCTTCCCTGAGGCTGTCATGCCCTCAGCCTCATACTGAAGGTTGCACTGCTGGCTTCCCTGGTTTTGAGGCTTTTCGACTTGGACTGAGCCAAATGAATATATACATAATCCATGTTCAATTGTGGGACTTTGCCTTGTAATCGTGTGAGACAATTCTCTCTAATAAACTCCCTTTTACATATATGTGTATCCTATTGGTTCTGATCCTCTGGAGAACCCTAATACATCTTGTTTATTTTTCTCCGCTGCCTTCTCCTCTTCTTCTAGGCTTACCTAGACCACCACCATTCCTTCCCCCTTTCCTATTCTAAAGTAAAAGTTGTTTTTTCTCACTTAATGCATGGTATTCTGCCCATTTCCCATGGCTTCCCTCAGTCCTGCTCTGTTTATTTTTCTTGCTCTCTTAAGAGGAAATTCCTGCCTCTTCCTTGGCTTTTTCCAATTGGTCTACGTACTGGTTTCTGTTGTTCTCAGAGACACACTGAGACGTTTCACGTCTCACTATCACTTCTTAGAAGGGCTCTCTCTACCCGGTCTGCCTGCTGAGCAACCTCTTGGGGAGACATGGGTACTCCTGAGTCATTGAACTTGAGCTGTTTGGTGTTGGCATGTTAATTTATCTTCTTACACCACTTCCCACTTCCTTAACGTCAAAAGATAAGAATAATTATTATTTTCCATGGTTGATGTGAAGAGTACAAATAACTTATACAAAACGCATTGCAGTTAGGAGAGAATAAATGGCAGTGAATGCCCTTATTAATGTTATTCTATCAGTATCAGCTCAGATACCATCTGTTCTGTGTGTTCGACTCTGAATCATATCTAGTTCTTCCCTGGGTTCAGTGTGCTCTTTTCTTAACTGCTTTAAAACAGTAATTATTCTGATTCTAATTAGTGATCCTTCTCAGTAAAATTTTACGTTTTTAGATCTCTTTCTCCCACCCCTGCCCCAGCCTTAGCAGTATTTTCTTATTTCTTTTTTTGTGGGTACAGGTTAAATCACTGGTCTTCTCTTACTTGTGGCTAAATAAATGTTTTGCTGGAAGAGTAAAGAGTTCCCAGTTCCATGAGATCTATAGTTCTACAAAATGAATATACACATAATCCATGTAAATATTTCACTTTTAAAACAATTTTTAAATATTTAGATAAAATTTAATTTGTGCATGTGTGTATGTGTGTCAGACCAGAGATGGCGCGGGGGGGGGTCTCACTATGTTGAGCAGGCTAGTCTTGAACTCCTGGCCTCAAGCCACCCTCTTGCCTTGGCCTTCCAAAGTGCTGGAATTGCAGGCGTGAACCATTGCACCCAAACTCACTTTTTGTTTTTGTCTCACGCATCCGTGTGAAGAGACCACCAAACAGGCTTTGTGTGAGCAACAAGGCTGTTTATTTCACCTGGGTGCAGGCGGGCTGAGTCCGAAAAGAGAGTCAGCAAAGGGTGGTGGATTATCATTAGTTCTTACAGGTTTTGGGATAGGTGGTGGAGTTAGGAGCAATGGTTTTTGGGCAGATCTCACAAAGTACATTGGTGGATCTCACAAAGTACATTCTCAAGGGTGGGGAGAATTACAAAGAACCTTCTTAAGGATGGGGGAGAGATTTGTAAAATGTAGATAGAAAACCTACTTTCCCACATTGCTTTCCCACATTACTTTCCCACATTGGTCTCAGGTTTAAAATACATCAATTAGGATACAGCAACGTCTGTTTGATACTGAAAACTTTCCATCAAGAATGATCCTTAGAACAAGTCATCTCTCATCTTTGCTCTTGACTGTAACTACTAAGCGACTACTCCATCTTCTGCGCTTAGGGATTTTAAATTGTTGGCATTTTTTATTTAGCCGGGAATGCGTTGTATGGGGATATCAAACCTGCATGCTCCCCGAGCATTGACTGTAGTCTGATCATAGTAGGTCATGCACATATAATTTTACTATTTCTCAATTTATTTCAGTGCTGATGTAATTAGCAAAATACGATTTAAGAGTGTTATGATACTCTTTTAAATCGTGATGTCTTTTCTTCATCAAAGAGATACTTAAAAGCACATAATCATCTTGTGGAGGCAGGCTGACAAAATACTTTCTGAGATTCTAAAAGGAATCTTTGTACTTAAAATGTTTAAGGACCACTGATGTATTTTGGCTTCATGTATCAATCAGATTTAGATTTTATTTTATTGTTTTAGAGATGGGGGTCTCCCTTTGCCGCCCAGGCTGGAGTGGAGCTCACCGCAGCCTCAAACTCCTGGGCTCAAGCTATCCCTCTGCTTCAGCCTCCTGAGTTGCTGGGACTACAAGGGTGTGCCACCATTTTTTGTAGAGATGTGATCTCGCTGTGTTTCCCAAGCTGGTCTTGAACTCCTGGTTTCAAGTGATCCTCTTGCCTTGGCTTCTCAACGTGTTGAGATTACAGGCGTGAGCCACCACTCTTGGCCCCGATTTATTAATAGATTTTATAAGGACATTTTAGGCCTCACGCATCAATTTCTTAGAACAAGCTTTTCTCTGCACTGCATACTAAATCAGACGGTAGCGCGACAAATAAACGGTGATGATTTCCCTAAGAACAAATCAAGTACAGAAAACTCCCTAATTGTCAGAACAGCAGGTAGTCTGGACGGATCTCTGAGGCTATCCTTAACCAGGTGCACTGAGACGCAATGTGCTGGAAACAAAAGAGCTCCTCCTTGCGCCCTCCCACCGCCCCACTCAATCCTGCTCCGCCCTGGCCACCCCGCGGCCCCGCCCCTATGCGCGCTGGTTGGTCCTTGCAGGCATGATGAAACTTCCCGCACGCATTACAGGAGCCAGGTCGGTATAAGCGCCCGCAGCCTAGCCGCCCAGCACGCTGTCCGCTGCCCGGCCCCCGCTCACCGTATCTCCTTGACTTGCTTACGCCCAGGTGAGCTGGACCCTTCGCTCCGCGCCGTGCGCCCAGCGCCAGCACCCTCCTCGTGTGCCCTGCGGCTGCTCCGGGAGGAGGGGGAGGAGGATGCGCCCTTAAGCCTGGCACCCGGCAGACGCAGTTCGGGGGCGCCTGCTGATGCTGCGGCTCCTGCGGTAGAGAGGGCGGGGCGGACGCCTAGCGATTGTTGCGCAACTGGCAGGTAGCGGAAGGACCTCTCTGTCCTGGTCCCCTGAGGCATCAAGAGGGAACCACGACCGGGAGGCCGGGCTGCTCCGGAGAGAAGGCAGCGGCGGTCTGAGCCCCTGTAAATGTTACATGTGTACTTTTTTTACTATGTGGCGTCGAAGCCTGTGGACATTTTCGCAGTCCGGGCCCCTGCGGCGGACTGGTCGGAGCGTGCTGGTAGCCAGGGCGCAGTCAGGCGTCGCGTGGTCGTGATCTAGGAAGAAGAGACTCTGGCTTTATTACTGCCTCGGTGTCTGTGCTTTCCCCTTCAACTGCCCCCGTCCTCACCTGGACCCCTCACCTTCCTCCTCCCCTCTCACCCCGCCACCCCTGCCAGTCCCCACCCCTCTCTGTAGACTGCAAGACTTAACAAGTGACTTGCTGAGCAAACCCTGCCGAGAAGAGGTCTGTTTAGGGACACAGGCGGCCAAGTACAGAAAAAGGTAGAAGAACTAGCGTGCCTTTTTCAGTGGATGTCATTTTACAGGGCTGGCTTCAGATGATTGTTATAGCTTTAAATAAAAGGACAGTTTTCTTCTCGGCCGTTGGCCTACATTATTTCTTTACTGTCCATTGCCCTGGGCGCTTGACTAATAATTTAACAGCAGTTTTTTTTTTTTTTTTTAAATTTTAAATCATGATTCATAGCATTGCTGTAAGAGTAATTAGAGGTAAAATAGGGCTTGAACTTGTCTGTAGTTGGTTACTTACTGACATCTTAACATAAAAGTAAGGTGAGAGGGTGAAGTTTTAAGTAACGTAAAGTGGAATAGAAATTAAATGCCCTGAAACTGCCATGTCCGGTTCGGTAGGCGCTAGCTACCTGTAGCTGGTGAGCCCTTGAAATGCTGGCTAGTCCTAATTGAGGTGTGTTGTGTTAAATACACTGGATTTTGTCGTTGGAGTAGGAAGAACAGTGTAAAATATCTGCTTGATAATTTTTTATATTGATTACATACATGTTAAAATGATACTATTTGGGACATACTGAGTTAAGTATATTTAAAATTAATTTCACCTTTTTCTTTTAATGGGGCTACTAGTGTATTTAACATTACATACGTGGCTCACATATTTATTGGACAGCACTGCTCTAGAAGTTTAAGAAGAAATAAGAAAAATATTGAGAACAGGTTGCAGTAGTAGGAACTTTGCCCTTCTATAAGACCGATTCCAATAAAAATAATAGGTTATAGTTTTAATTGGACTTTTCCTACTAGAAAAAATAAGTGTACTTTACATGCCCCTTTGTTCTCCCTCTTTCCCCTCCAGTTTAGTGGTTAGCGTGTATTTATTATAGCAGGATTAATACAGGGATTCACTAAGCGGCGTTAAGAAAACTTAGGTAAATGATTCCCTGATGACCACACTTGATTTTCAAAGCACTTTCCTAACCCATTTTTAACTGGTATAGAGTCAAAGGCAGATGGCTTATTAGTAGTCATCTCATTTAAATCTTACGGAATTTTTCCGGTAAATCTCAAATAATTTGTTGTAGGCTATTTGGGCTATTTGGTCAAGTGCATGGAAGGGACAGCATAGGACATGTGGTACTTCATTTCCAAATTGCTTGAGATGATTTTTATTATAACCATGTATTATTTGGTTCTGGTTTTCTGGAAAAGCCAGCTAAACCTTTGGTGCTTTTAGATATAAATGAAATATCACCAAAGGATTGCTCAAAGTGACTTACGCAACTTGAATATATATTTTTTCCTTAGGGTGTTTATCCCAAATTATCTGGGCATTTGCTGCAATTTGCAGTTTTTTTTAAAAAAAACCACCAAAATAGTTATTTTTCAAGTTAGAGATGTTTTAATAAAAACAGTCATTTTGAGCTGGCAGCAGCCAAATAAAACAGCGCTTTATTTCACAGTTGAGAATTTGAAATTGGAAAGTAATTAACATATGTGAGGATGACTTACTTGCTTCCTGGCTTATAGGGATGAGCCAAGTTTTTATTAGGGATGTTGTTGCTGTATATGTCCCACCTAATTTGCTTCCTTACTGAACAATGCAACTTTAAGACAAATATTTGAGAACATTTTTGTCACTTGGGACATTTTGATAGTGAACATTTTGTATCTTCTATTAACTTAAAATGTTTTATTTGTTATAAAGCCAGGATATCTGATATCAAATTAAATTGTTTTCTTTTCCCTTTAGATTTTCTTCAATCACATCTGAATAAATCACTTAGAGGTAACCTAGATGTAATATGGTGAAATGCTTAAAAGAGCTGTGTATCTTAGTATTACACTTACAGCAGTATGATTTTCTGTTGTATACATTATATTGTACCTGCAGCTAGTTCAGATAAAGAGAGGGCATTTAACTGTCAAGACAACCTGAGAGGAAACTCTAGTAATCTGGAAAGTCTCTTGGATCTTTGAGGGATTTTGGGATGGAGAGAGTGGGGCTGGGATCTCTGGCTAGGCTGGAGCCAGCCTGGATTTGTATCTATATCTTGGAAGCAAACTTAGAATGCAGAGACAGATGTGGCCTAGATGCTGCCAGCTCTAGCCAACCACTAAATCCTAAGGTGGGAGAGATGCAGGCTTTGACTAGGTGCTAAGCTGCTGTAGCCCATTGAATGTAGAGGTCACTATATTTTCTGAATACCTGTAAGTAAATTAAATCATTCTCTACTCCCGTGTGCCTGCCAACCTAATGGGGAATCGCTATAGAAAAGATGGTTTAAATTTTAGTCTTTGAAGTGGTTTATGCATGTTTCTGGAATCAAGATTTAATGCAGACTGGGATTGGATATTGAATATTTTTGATTTACCTGCTTTTATCTCCATAGAGAGCTTATAGCTTCATTGTACCATGTGTGGCATTTGGGCCCTGTTTGGCAGTGACGACTGCCTTTCTGTTCAGTGTCTGAGTGCTATGAAGATTGCACACAGAGGGCCAGATGCATTCCGTTTTGAGAATGTCAATGGATACACCAACTGCTGCTTTGGATTTCACCGATTGGCAGTAGTTGATCCGCTGTTTGGAATGCAGCCAATTCGAGTGAAGAAATATCCGTATTTGTGGCTCTGTTACAATGGTGAAATCTACAACTATAAGAAGGTAAGGAGAAAGAAACCAGATGTCTGGATGTGATTAAACTTAAGAGTTTGTTGGTCACGATGATATTACATATTCTGTATCATGCTTTTTACTTTGCAAGGCACTCTATGTTCGTTATCTCATTTGCTCTAAGTATGTAAATAGGGAACTGATGAATAAAAAGGTGAGTGAAATGACATGGTCACAAAAGAAGTGATAAAAATGAGAATTACAGTTCAGTTTCTTTGACTCTTAGAATTTTTTTCTCCTTCTCCCCAGCTTTTCATTTTGAACAAATTTCTAACATATAGAAAAGAACAGAACAGCGAGCACCTAGATTGAATAGTCATTAATGTTTTGCCATATTTGCTTGAGTTTTCTTTTACACACACACACACACACAAACACACACACACATACATTTTTGCTGAATCATTTGAGAGTACAGTACAGATATTATGACACTCCTAAATATATAAGCATTTATCTTCTAAGAATAAGGACATTCTTCTACATAACATCAATGCCATTATTAAACCTAAGAGTCCATAATACCACCTAATATCCAGTTTATTCTTAAATGAAATTTCCCTAAGTGTCCCAAGAATTTTTTTTTTTTGAGACAGAGTCTCACTCTGTCACCCAGGCTGGAGTGCAGTGGCACGATCTCAGCTCACTGCAACCTCTGCCTCCCAGGTTCAAGCAATTCTCCTCCCTCAGCCTCCCAAGTAGCTGGGACTACAGACACCTGCCACCATGCCCAGCTAATTTTTTGTATTTTAGTAAAGACGGGGTTTCACCATGTTGCCCAGGGTGGTCTGGAACTCCTGAGCTCAGGCAATCTGCCCACCTTGGCCACTCAAAGTGTTACCAAGAATATCTTTATAGCTGGTTTTTGTTTGTTTTGAGCTGGATTTCATTCAAGGTTCATGCATTTGGTTGTGATGTTTCTTGGTGTTTTTTGAGACTTCTTGATAGATACCCTGTCATGCATTGATAGAGATTTATATCCTAATCACATTTTGGACATTTTTATCTCTGAACAAAAGCTTTTGTCATTGTTTGTTGCCTGCTCATAGGAACACTCTTAATAACAGTCTTCTCATTTAAAAAGTTTTAAAATAGTTATTCAGGAGATTCCTTTTACACATTTCTTTATTCCTTTATTAAGGACCTACTATGCACCAGACATCATTTTTCTAGGTGATTGGAGATGAAATGGTGAAAAGGAAAGGCAAGAATGGACTTTCCTGCTAGTGGGAGGTGGAAGAAGAGAGTATTACAACTTTTTTCTTTCTGAGTCAAATCAGTGTCACATACGTGAGAATGCTAGGTGGTGGTATGGCATTGTCAGCTTGGCTTTCCCCTTAAATGAAATAGGAAACGCCCTGCTTCACTTGAACAGTGTTGTTTCTTTTCATTAAAAAGTTACAAGAAGTTAAATATTTTGAAAATAATTAATTTCTATTCTGAATTAGCCAAATGTTTCATTTGTAAAAGTAGAGAAGTTTGTTCCATAAGCATCGAAGCTTATTTAGCTGGGGCAGCTAGCAAACTGTCTAATGAACAGAATGTGTATTTTAGGCTTATATAAAGTATTCAAAAATCCCCCCCCCAACACCTCCTTTTTGGTAAAAATAAAGTTTACCACTACAATGAAATACAGTCAGAGGTGTGCTGGGAGTAGAGGGAGACTGAATGAAAAACAGGAGAAATGGGTCAAGGCTAGAGCAAAGAGCAGGCCCTCTCCCTGCAGGGGAGTATCAGGGGCCTGCAGCCAAGTCAGATGACAGCCTGACTTCCAGGAGGTAAGATTTGAGGGCTTTTATCTAAGATGCAGCATTGGAGTTTGGTTTCAGGGGAGTAGGAAGTGATACATCCGTTACCCAAAGGACCCTTCTCCCTTTTAAATAAATTACCTGCAAAGTTTAGGCCAAAGAGGTGGGCGAGGTAGATTTTGGAAGCTGTTGCTTGCTAATATCAGTGAATGCTTTATAGTCACTAACCCTTCAGGCAGTTCAGCCCAGAACAGTCAGCAGAAGACTGTTTCCAGACCCCACCTGCTAGTTACAGATCATCCCTGATAGAGCAGAGAGGGGTGACCAGGTAGTGACTTTACAGTCACTGGAGGCAAAGCCTATTTTTGGACAGTTCGGTGAGGGCTTAGAGACAAAAGATTCATAAATGATGGAGTGAGCTGGATGGAGTGTGAAGCATATTTATGGGTCATGCACATACATAATAGGTTTACTTTTTGAAATTTGAAAGCATGTTTTAAGCTTATCTAGGATTTCCACCTGATTTAAACCTCTTCTTTCTCTAATGTCAGCCAAAAACCTGAGTACAAGGTTCAAAAAGGAATACATCCAGGACTTTTCATCCTCATAGTTTGCCAGTGATGGTGGAGAGTGTCAGAATTGGGGAGTAGCCTAATCAAACCTTCCTATTCTGCATGCAGTGGCAGACAGTCCCTTTGCTGTTCCTTTGGGGCATGCAGACTAATAAAGCGCCACCATCATTTTGTCTATAAGTAAGGAGTAGCTTTAATGCTACTGCAGTGGTGGAAGCCCTGGGCATTGTTGTCCACCCCTGGGGACCAGCAGCTTTGTTTTGGATCATGTATCTGTTATTGTGATGTAGCCATTTATTTTTCATGGAATGGTGCCAAATGATGTTTGTCCCTTTGCTTTACATTTTTATAGCTAGGACTTTGAAGCTGAACTGGAGGAACTTCTTAGCCAATACTATCTTCTCAGACCAAAAATTTTTAGTTGCAGAAGACACGTTTTTTAGTGTCATGGCAACCAGGCAACCTGTTATCTTAACTTACATTTAGAGGTTGAGCATCCCTAATCTGAAAATCTGAAATTTGAAATGCTCCAAAATCTGAAACTTTTTGAGCACTGACATGATACTACTGTGCATTTTGATGTCACAGTCAAAATGCAGGTGTAAAACACACAGTTTATTTGGCGTGCCCTAGGAAAAAAAGACCCTCTTAGCCCCCTTCAGCTGCAGTATAACTTTTCTACACATGCCCAGATTTCCCCGTGCAAGCATGCCCACAAAGGGTAATAGAATGGCACATGTGCAAGCTGGACACGCCAATGGCAGGATCCAGGATCCCCACAGATGGGACCTCTGCGCATTACCCATTGTGTATTTTTGCTTATTTTCTGCTCTGTGGTGTTAAGATACTGAAAATGTCAAAAAGACCTGTAGATATTTCTTTGAGCAGCAATGATAAGGAAAAGTAGAAACATAACACAGAAAGTCAAGCTATAGGAGAAATTGGACTGTAGTGTAAAGGTTTAGATTACATGATGAAAATGTGTGATAGAGATATTGAAAGGCTAGAGCTACCTGCATTCATAACAGAACAAGAGGTCATGTCAGTCTATAAAATCAAAGAGAGACTTCCAAGACAGAAGCCGTTGTTAATGAGGCAGATGACTCTGGAGAAACACTTACAAAAGTCATTTGGTCAAGTGCCTCCTCAACCTCAGAGGACCCGCTTCCTAGTTGCTCAGCTGCTTCTGATATTTCTTCTCACCTAAAAAAGGAAAAAAAAAGATACAGTGTACAGTAACCTTTTAATCAAAACACAGCATTGTAGGTGGAGTCTGAAAGCCGGCCATTGTTTGTACAGCTGTTTAACTGCTGATACAGGTATTCTGGTGATACTACTAAGCTACTTATTATTTTCTTACTGTATTAATGGTAGGTCATATTTTTTACTTACGTATGAATAAGTGTATAAAAAGATTGTTCTTTAGTAGCATATAAATTCAGTCAGGAATGATGGTCAATGATGGCAAACAGCCACAGATTTTCCACATGGTAGCTGAGATAGTGATACCTTTGCTTTCTGATGGTTCCATGTACACAAACTTTGTTTCATGCACAGAATTATTTGAAATATTATATAAAATTACCTGTAGGCTATGTGTATAAGATATATGAAACATAAATGAATTTCATGTTTAGACTTGGGTCTCATCCCCAAGATATCTCGCATATATGCAAATATTCCAAAATCCAAAACACAACACTTCTGGTTCCAAACATTTCAGATAAGGGAGACTCAATCTGAATATATATGTATTACATACATAGTATGTATACAATATGCATTTTCATCCCTCCATAGGTTACTATTCTGGCACATTCCCATTATATTCTGTTTCTCAGACTGCAACTAAAATTTTCATGGGTTCAGCTTTATGTTGAACAGAATTTGCAGATTATGAGTTGAAGCAAACCCTAGTTTGATAATGCTGTGATTCTCCTAAATCACCAAAGTGCATGAAAGGATTATAGAGCTCAGAAATACTGAAGCAACTTGGCAATAAGAAATTATTAGTGAATGTACAAGGAATCTAACATTTTGGTTTTGCTATTGCTTCATAAGATGCAACGCCATTTTGAATTTGAATACCAGACCAACGTGGATGGTGAGATAATCCTTCATCTTTATGACAAAGGAGGAATTGAGCAAACAATTTGTATGTTGGATGGTGTGTTTGCATTTGTTTTACTGGATACTGCCAATAAGAAAGTGTTCCTGGGCAGAGATACATATGGAGTCAGACCTTTGTTTAAAGCAATGACAGAAGATGGATTTTTGGCTGTATGTTCAGAAGCTAAAGGTAATAATAAATTTTTCTATAGACGTTCATTATTGTCTTGGTTGTATGTTTGCTTTTAAATTATATTTGAAAATCTCTTAGAGAGCAATCCAGAATTTGACAAGTGACTAATTAAGTTATGAGTTTTTAACCTTTTTTTTTAAAAAAACAGAGGAGTTGTACTCTCCTTTTCAGCACTTAAATTCTGTAATACTTGAAGGATGATTCTTTAGTGCAGTCATTTATTTTTTCCTATGCTAATATGCTCTACGTCTAGCTTGATCCTAAGTGCAGTTTTAAGTTTTCCTGTGTCATACTATAATGGTAGGGTTGACTCTGCGATTATTGCACTGTGGTACTTTGCTGCAGTTATAGCACAGCAAATATTAGGATTTCTAAAACAGCTTTATTGATAATTCACATACCATGTAATTCACCCACTTGAAGTATACAGTTTGGTGGTTTTTAGTGTATTCACAGATGTTGGTAACCGACACTCCAGTCAGTTTTAGAATTGTTTTTCCACCTCAAAAAAAAAAAAAAAAAAAAAATCAAATCCTATGCCCTTTAGCTTAGTTTTTGCTGGCAGGATCAACTAGGTTTTTTGTTTTTGTTTTTGTTTTTAGAGATGGGGTCTTGCTCAGTCGCCCAGCCCAGGCTGGAGTGCAGTGGTCTGAACATAGCTTAGTGCAGCCTTGAACTCCTGGGCTCAAGCGATTCTCCCACCTCAGCCTCCCTAGTAGCTAGGAGTATAGGCATGCACCACAACACCCTGCCTCCTGTGCCCTTTAGCTTTGAATTCCATCTCTCCATATCCATTATCTGCACCCCCACAGTTGTAGCCCCAGCAATCACCAATCTTTCTGCCTCTGGATTCCCTATTCTGTATGTTTCATATGAATGGGATTATATATCATATGGGCTTTTGTGACTGGATTCTTTCACTTGGCATAGTGCTTTCAAGATTTGTCTATGCCGTAACATGTATCAGTACTTACTTTTTATGGCCAAATGATACTCCATTACATGGATACACTGCATTTTGTTTATCCACTTGTCAGTTGATGGACATTTAGGACATTGTTTACCCCTTTTGGCTATTACGAATAATGCTGCTATAAACATTGGTATACAAGATTTTGTGTAGACATTTCTCTTGGGTGTATATCTAGGAGTAGAATTGCTGGCACACATGATAACTATGTTCAGTTGAAGAACTACCAGATTATTTTTTGAAATGGCTGCATTATTTTTTATTCCCTCCAGCAGTGTATTAAAATTTCAGTTTCTCCACATCTTCACAAACACTTACTGTGTGACTTTTTAATTCTAGCCATCCTAGGGTATGTGAAGTGGTATTTCATTGTGATTTTGATTTGTATTTTCCTGTTGACAGTGATGTCCAGCATCTTATCTTATGCTTATTGGCCATTTGTGTATCTTCTTTGGAGAAATATTTGTTCAGATCCTTTGCCATTTTTTTTCCTGCTAGGGATCATTTTATTTGAAAAACATAATAGACTTTTTTTTTTTTTGAGCAGTTTTATAAAAAATTGAGAGGAAAATGCAGAGAGTTCACATATGCTCCCCCTCCAGTGCCCCCGCCCAGTTTTCCCAACTCTTAACATCTTGCGTTACTGTGCTACATTTATTAGATTTGATGAACTGATACTTATGTATTAACTGAAGTTCATAGTTTATGTAAGGGTTCACTCTTTGTGTTTTATAGATTTTTGGATTTGACAAATGTTTAATGCCATGTACCCACCATTACAGTATTATGTAGAACAGTTTCATTGCCCTAAAAAATCTCCTGTGCTCCACTTATTGATTCCTTCCTGTCCTCTTCCTCCTAAACCCCGCCCCAGTCATTACTGATCTTTTTACTTTCTCTTTCACTTTGCCTTTTCCAGAATGTCATATAATAGTTGTAATCATATAGTATGTAGCCTTTTCAGACTGGCTTCTTTCACCTAGCAGTATACATGTAGGGTTCTTCCGTGTTTTTTCATGGCTTGATAGCTCATTTTTTAAATTGCTGAATAATATTCCATTTGTTTGCATGCGCTGCAGTTTGTTTATCCGTTCTTGAATTATACATCTGTAATTGGGTTACTTTGTCTTTTTGTTACTGAATTGTAATAGTTTCTTATGTATTCTAGGTAGAAATCCCTTCTGTTCATCAGGGTTGCAGGATACAAGATCAATATACAAAAATCAATGGTGTTTGACACACTTTAACTGAATGCTACATACTTAAAATGAGCAATCTGAACATTAAATTAAGAAAGCAACTTCATTTATAATAGCATCAAAAAGAATAAAATACTTAGAAATAAATTTAAGAAGGGTAAAACTTGTATACTGAAAACTATAAAACATTGTTGAAAGAAATGAGAGAAGATCTAAATAAATGGAAAAGTATCCCATGATCATGAATCGAAGGCTTAACATTATTAAGATGGCGGTCCTCCCTAAACTGATTTACAGATTCAACTTGATCCCTATCAGAATCCCAGATGAGTTCTTTGTAAAATCTACAAGCTGGCTCTGAAATTCATATGGAATTGCAAGGGACTAAGAATAGCCAAAACAATCCTTTGAAAATGAGGAACAAAGTAGGAGAACTCATACTTACTGATTTTAAAACTTACTACAAGACAATGGTAATAAGGACAGTATAATACTGGCAGAAGGATAGATGTATAGACGAGTGGGATAGAATTGAGAGTCAGAAATGAACACATACATATATAATCAACTTATTTTTGACAAGGGTGCCAAGAGTATTCAGTGGGGAAAGAAGTTCGAAAACTGGCACAGTGGCAACCAGATATGTAAACATATGCAAAACCTGGAGTTGAACCTTTACCCAACATCATATACAAAAACTATGGATACAAAAAAATGCATCAAATGAATCCATTTTGAACTAATCCACATAAATGTAAGGGCTAAAACTATAAAATCCTGAGAAGCAAACATAGAAGTAAGTTGTCATGACCCTGGATTTGGCAAATCTTTCTTAAATATGAGACCAGAAACAATAATACAAATTGATGAATTGGACTTCATCAAAATTAAACAGTTTTGCACGTCTAAAGGACACCATCAAGAAATGAAAAGACAGCCCACAAGTTGGAAGAAAATACTTGCAAATCATGTATAGCACTTTTTGATGGTAAACTTGAGGAAGACATTTATTTTTTATCCCTTACCTACACAGTAGTAACATCCTAAAATCTCTCTCCCTGCCTCTTTTTGCCATTCTTTAAATCCTTTGTTACTTAATTTTCAGATTTAATATTGGCCAAAGCAGGGATAATGAGATCAGTCAAAGGGGTACTTAGGACGCTAGTCACAGTGTTTGTACTGATACCGCAACTGGCTTATTTTCAGGCCTTTCTAGTGTGATCAGATGGCAAAGAGCAAGTATATATATGTATGTCAGTTGCCAGGACTGCTGGGCAAGCCTGGTAAAGAGAACAGCGGGGAAAAGCAGCCTCCTACTCCCCTGGGCCTTCTTTGAGCCTGATGATCACTTGATATGGAACTAGAATCACATCCAGTTTACCCTCTGAAATTCCTTGATTGTTGTTTTCTGTATCCTTGACACTGTCCTTTTCCAGACCAAATTATCTCATCTGGAATACTGCAATAGTTTTCCTTTCTCAATGCTTTTAGAATAACCTGTCGAAAACTCATCTGATTATAGTGCTGCCTGCTTAAAACCTTTTAATTACTCCTCATTCCCTGTCTGGGCTGCGTAGCTCACTTGAGCTCTGCTAGCTGGTGAGGGAATCTGGGTCTTTTTTCTGGTATTTGAATTCAGTGCTACACAGTTTACTGGCTGGGTAGACAGTCTCAAATTGTAAATCACGGGTATTCCATGTAGATAGTCTGTTACAATGTACAATAAAACATTGATGTTTGTGTCAAAGATCATGGTGTTGTGAGGTTGGGTACTGTCTGTGAGAATTTATTGAGGAAATTTAAGTTATATGGTTTTATTCACATATAGTGTATAACAACTAGTTAAGGGATAGATGTCTTCTTATCTGACTTTAAAGTAGCTAAGAGTGGATCATTGTACTTGTTAAAGGTCTGGGAACCATGGCTATTTTCTTTTTCTTTTTTTTTGAGATGGAGTCTCGCTCTGTCGCCCAGGCTGGAGTGCAGTGGCCAGATCTCAGCTCACTGCAAGCTCCGCCTCCCAGGTTTACGCCATTCTCCTGCCTCAGCCTCCCGAGTAGCTGGGACTACAGGCGCCCGCCACCTCGCCTGGCTAGTTTTTTTGTATTTTTTAGTAGAGATGGGGTTTCACCGTGTTAGCCAGGATGGTCTCGATCTCCTGACCTCGTGGTCCACCCGTCTCGGCCTCCCAAAGTGCTGGGATTACAGGCTTGAGCCACCGCGCCTGGCCGGCTATTTTCTGAAAATAACTCAGTGATGACAAATGACTACCAGACTATCATAACATTAGGACTCCAGTTCATCCCTTTGCTTCATAAATATGTCTTTTCCTTTTGTATATATTTGCTTTGGTATAGAAAATAGATTTTCTTGATTAGAAATCCAAGAAGAAGAAATTGAACACTGGAGGTTTTTCTATTTCTTTGAATTACTAAAAGTTAGTGTAATTTGGCAGTATATCCCTATGCCATTATGATCTCTCCAGTAAGTAGACGGTAGGGCTTAGGAAAATAGGAATTTATTTTTCCTATTTTGCTTGTTTAATGGCCATGTGTTTGTATTAAAAAGGGAAAATAAATAGGAATGTAGAGGATGTTAACTAATCGTGACAGTTATTGGGAAGAGTTACCTAATTTGAATAAAGGTATCTTTTTGAATTTGTAGGTCTTGTTACATTGAAACACTCCACGACTCCCTTTTTAAAAGTGGAGCCTTTTCTTCCTGGGCACTATGAAGTTTTGGATTTAAAGCCAAATGGCAAAGTTGCATCTGTGGAAATGGTTAAATATCATCACTGTCGGGATGAACCCCTGCATGCCCTCTATGACAATGTGGACAAACTCTTTCCAGGTAGCAGACACCCATCCACCTATTCCCCATCCTTCTCCAAGGGAAAAACAATTATAAGTTGTACTCTCCCATCATTTGAATGATTTTAGTTTCAAAACCTATTTCCTATTTTGTTTGGAGGGAACACATTACGATTTGGCACACTCCACCATTGAGTAAATACCATCATGATAGATGTTGATGATTGTGTATTTCGTTTCAATAACTGATCCAGCCCAAGATTTTCTGGAGCTGTTTGGTTTACTTGCTGTGTTTATAGGTTTTGAGATAGAAACTGTGAAGAACAACCTCAGGATCCTTTTTAATAATGCTGTAAAGAAACGTTTGATGACAGACAGAAGGATTGGCTGCCTTTTATCAGGTGAAATCAATTTAAAAACCTAATTATATTTCGTGTGTGTTTAACTGAAATGATTTGTAGTCCTCCCTTTTATTTTTACTATAAAATATTTTCTGTATGATTTAATCTTTCCTTCATTATCGGATGGAAACATTTTTTTATAAGCTGCATTTAATAGTCATAGTCATACTCCAACTTGAGTTACAGTGTAGCTATGTTACTGGTGTTAAGAGTGAGCCAGTGGATGTTTGGAATTCTGTGTAGTGATTTTTAACCAATTCAAATACTACTATTATCACAGTTTGTATATTTTTCTCTTACTGAAGTTGATTTCAGCTTATAAAACTTGCGGGTTTTAAATGGTAAAACTATTGTCTTGGTGTTTATCAGGAATATACATCTTCTGTCCCTGTCTTATGCAAGGCACATAACTAGGACACTTCCACTTCCTCTTTTGCATGTAGGGGGCTTGGACTCCAGCTTGGTTGCTGCCACCCTATTGAAGCAGCTGAAAGAGGCCCAAGTACAGTATACTCTCCAGACATTTGCAATTGGCATGGAAGACAGCCCCGATTTACTGGCTGCTAGAAAGGTAAGGTGCTGTCTCTGTCCCTTGTGTAGTTAGAGTAGACTTATTATTAGAATGGAAATGGAGTCAATAATGGATGATTCTACTTCTGCTGCTGTATTGACTGGGACAATTGTTTTAAATTAAATGTATTAAAATAGAATGAAGTGGCTGTTGAATATGCACTGTGTTGTACACTGTCCTCTGTGTACTTTTATCTGTTATGACCCATACAATTCTCACAAAGACCCTATGATGATAATTATGCTCTTTTGAAAGTAAAGGTATCTGGGCATGGTGGCCTACACCTGTAATCCCAGCACTTTATGAGGCTGAGGGAGGTAGATTACTTGAGGTCAGGAGTTTGAAACCAGCCTGAGCAACATAATGAAACTCCATCTCTACAAAAAATGCAAAAATAGCCAGGCTTGGTGGTGCCTGCCTGTAGTCTTAGCCTCTTGGGTGATAGAGCCTGGGTGATAGAGCAAGACCTTGTCTCAAAAAAAAAAAAAAAAGAAAGAAAGTAAAGGCATAAGTCAGGTGCAGTGGCACACACCTGTAGTCCCAGATACTTGGGAGGCAGTGGTGGGATGTCTGAGCTCAGGAGTTCAAATCCAGGCTGGGCAACATAGCAAGACGCCATCTTGAAAAATTTTAAAAAAAGGTTTTTTGTTTGTTCGTTTGTTTTTTTAAAAAGAATGTGAAGGCATGGTATCGTGGCTAACACTGCAGGCTTTGGAACCTGACTTGTGATTTGAAATCCTGGCTCTACTCATTGATGTAACAAAAATAATAGTGTCTGCTATGGGGAAATTTTAAGGTGAAATGATATAATTCATGTGAAGTAAGTAGGATAGAACTTAACATGTAGTAAGTACTTAATGAGTGTTAGCTGTTATTATTATTTTAAAAAGTACTGTATTTAGAATACTGTGGGCAGAGGGCAGCTTGTCTGTATTCAGTGGGCAGGAGACCTAGTTCCCACTATGGAGAACTTTCATAGCATGGATGAGAAAAAGCGCAGTCTCAATGCAAAGTGATCAATGCCGAGAGAATCAAAATAGCCAAGGAAAGTAGAATGAGGGGTGGGGCCATTCTATATAAAAATAACATCCTGGATATAAAATTAGGCATTTCAGAAGGACCAAAAAAGACCAAGCTTAGTGTGGGACCATGTTGGAGTAGAGAGAGATGAGGTGGGTTAGGTAAAATAGGGAGGGAGGTGCCAACTGGGAGAATGGCTGAAGCCTTGGCACCAGAGGAGCTGAGGGGAGACGGACTTCCTGGTGGTGGAGTTGAAGCAGGCGAGGAAACAGTGCTGGATGGGGCTTGTATGTGGTGGGCTGTAAAACCATTTTTCTTTTTTTCCCACCATTGTTAATTCATAAAGCTTTGTGAACTCCCGTCCTGTTTGATTTTCAAGGGAAGTTATTTTCTTTAACAAATAAATGGGTATTTCTTTATATAATAAGGTGGCAAATCATATCGGAAGTGAACATTATGAAGTCCTTTTTAACTCTGAGGAAGGCATTCAGGCTCTGGATGAAGTCATATTTTCCTTGGAAACTTACGACATTACAACAGTTCGTGCTTCAGTAGGTAAGGTATTATAATATTATTAAATAAAAAGCTTTTTCTAATACTGAAAAAAAGTAAGGTTTAAAAAATTTATTTCAAGCTGTAGTTTAAAAATGTTATTTAAGGATGAATACAAATTAAATCCCTATGTTACTGATTATTTAAGACCACTTAAGAATTCTCTGAATCTCTTTTGGAGTGAAGGGAACAATAAATACATAGTTCAACCTCCACATTGTTGGTATCACTGCTGGTGTTTCCCCAGGGAGCAGATACATATTTTCTGCCCTCTGCCTCCCATTTCTCTTAGAGTTTCTCAGGCTACAGTCTGTATACAGTGAGGCAATAGGTCTATTTGGTAATGCATTTTTGATAAGAAATACTCATTTTACATACATTTTGGTAAATATTCCATCATGCAACTTACCAGTCA
Organism: Theropithecus gelada; assembly: GCF_003255815.1. Taxonomy (NCBI): domain Eukaryota; kingdom Metazoa; phylum Chordata; class Mammalia; order Primates; family Cercopithecidae; genus Theropithecus; species Theropithecus gelada. The sequence goes on from NC_037670.1 coordinate 106,151,542, forward strand.
CTAGCTATCATTGCTCTGCAAACAATATTAATTTTATTTTGTAGATAATGTATCTACTGAGATTGGAAGTATACCCCAAATTAGACTGATACAATGTTAATGAACCTTTGTATGCTACTGCCTCCCTTGAGAGACTTGCCTTGGAGGACAAAAATATCTTCGGTATGAAGATGGTTTATGACCCTCCAAAACATCACAATAAATAAGCAGATAGACAGGATAGCTCTGGTATTGGATTTCATGGGGCTGGGGTGGGGTTAGGAAAATAAGTGGCTATCGCCTCAGCTCTCTAGCTCTCTAGCTGAGGTGATAATAAAAACAAGGCTGAGAAGAAACACTGGTTTAGAGGGATGCGGTGCAGGACCAAGGAGGCAAGTTTAATAACTTATATAGTCTCCCCAGCTTTATGTGAAATCTGGTAAATGGGGAGTGGCAGGGGGAAAGTACCTAACAAAATTAACACTAAACCACCAAAATGGCTATTCTTATTTTTGTGTCATAATACCACTATGAAAGGCATGATTTTTAGGTATTTGAGTCATTGTTCAGCTTAACATAGTTTTCAGGTGAACATTCTTGGTCTAAAAATATTAGAATTTTAAAACCTGTTTATAAAATGACAGAATGGTTCTGGGTTATTTTATTTTACAGTAGTGCTTTTGGATTAAGTACATATAAATGGCTTGTAAATACAAGGTCATTACTGTGGAAACTACTGTATACTAATATGAAGTCCAGTATGGTAGTAACGCTTTCAGTTATTTCCAAAAATCAAATCAAAGGCATTTTTGGTGGAAGGTTATGTTGACATTAAAGTTAATTTCTCTCTCTCATTTAAGGTATGTATTTAATTTCCAAGTATATTCGGAAGAACACAGATAACGTGGTGATCTTCTCTGGAGAAGGATCAGATGAACTTACGCAGGGTTACATATATTTTCACAAGGTAACCACTCTGAAGTGGAGGAATATTCGTGCTCTATTAAGAAATCTATGAAATGTTTGACTATTTCTATCATCTTTCAGTATGACAGTAATAGCTTTGAGTATCTCGTGAGGTTACAAAAGGGAACCTGATAATGTTTGCTTTCTATCTCTTGAGGAAGAAAGAAATTTTAATGTGTAAGATGATTTTTATTCTTTAAAACTAGTTACAGCTGGGTATGATGGCTCATGCTTATACCCCCAAGCTACTAAGGAGGCTGAGGTGGGAGGATCACCTGAACCCAGGAGATTGAGACTGCAGTGAGCTGTGATTGCGCCACTGCACTTCTGCCCGGTTGACAGAGCAAGATCCTGTCTCTTTAAAAAAAAAAAAAAAAAAAAAAGCTAAAAATAAATAAATAAAACTAGTTAAGCTTGAGAATCACCTTTCTGCCATTTCTTAGCATCCTGTGGAATTATGACTGTTGCCCAGTGTGTTCATTTTATTCTAGTATTAGCAGTTTGGTAGGAAGGAAGGCATGTTTTGTAAAGCACTGCTTACCTCTGTTCAGTTATTTACTCCCTTCCCTAAATTTGTTTAACTTTTTGTCTTATCCAACTTTAGGATTGGAGAGGGAGAAAGAAAAACTGCTTTCTGTGCCAAAAGCAAAACTCTTGGTGTTTTTGTTTGTGAAATAGGCTCCTTCTCCTGAAGAAGCCGAGGAGGAGAGTGAGAGGCTTCTGAGGGAACTCTATTTGTTTGATGTCCTCCGCGCAGATCGAACTACTGCTGCCCACGGGTAATACTTTTAGAGGCTACTGTAAAACAAAAACAAAAAAACACCAAAAAAAAGGAAAACCAAACCAAAACAAAAAAAAGCTCAATACCCTGAAAAAATAAAAATCAATAGCTGGTTGGCTATATGTTGCATATAGTTGGCTATATGTTACAAAGTGTGACTTTTATAGAGAAAATGAAGCTGTTTCTTCACTTTGTCCCAAAAGAATTAGGCCACATTTCAAAGTGTTGTTGTGGTATATGGAGAGAAGTCGTCTTCCATAGGTTGTTTGAGTTGGAGTTTTCACCTTTAAAAGGTAAGAACATTCTGCTCACATCTGAACAACCAAGATGGAAGAGGGAAGGCTGCTGCAGCAGCTACTGTTAAGTGTTTTAAAGAGAAGTAAAGATTGTAAACATCATGTGACAAGTACTGAGTGCCCACCATGCCTATTTGGTGCTGTAGTGACCCTGAGGGGATAGGGTAGTGAAGATGCAAGGGGTTTGATTACATTATAATGAGCCCGGTTTCTTTGGTATCATTTCTGGTTGTCTAGAGTTATGTTGAAGAACTGAAGACTTTTACTGTACAGGATAAACAACTGTCATTAAATGTTTTAGTTGCCTCTGCTGAATCACACCTAGATCAGGATATAATTAAACATGGGTTTAGGGAATGAACTGAATCTGGTTATTATCCTCTCTACTTGTCCTAACTAGAGTCACTAGGCTTCAGGAAACCGGTGATATGGAATTTGATGAAATATAGTGGGACTCTGGTTTAAATTGCATATTGTATGTGAATTGTTAATCAGTGGTAAAAAAAAAATACTATATTGTCATCACAATTGTTAGAAGAGATGGTCTCACCTAGAAAACACTGAGTAAGAAAGGTTCAGGCAAGGTATTTTCTTAATGATTGGGTCACTCATGATTTGTAACTTTTTCTGCTTTTTGAAATATGCATTCAACTATTCCTAGAAGGGAAGGTAAAAGTAATAGTCTCAGTTAGTTTTACTCCCTTGATGACATGGTATATATATATATATATATATTATTTTAAATGAAGATTTTTTTTTTTGGTATTTATTCATTAGTGTAGAGCAGTCATTAGGAGGCTGGTATGTGACTGTATGACCTTAACATTTCTTAGGATCTGGTTGAATTGATGGGAAAACTGAATCAGAACCTAAACTGACAGGCACTAAATACCCATTTTAATTTAGATTTTCTTCTTTTCTCCTTTAAGCCTTGAACTGAGAGTCCCATTTCTAGATCATCGATTTTCTTCCTATTACTTGTCTCTGCCACCAGAAATGAGAACTCCAAAGGTGGGTAAATCAACTCAAGATAAAAACTGTCCATTGCCATCAGATTATGTTTGTAATTTTTAACTGATGCTCCTTTTTTTTTTTTTTTTTTTTTTCCATATCAGAATGGGATAGAAAAACATCTCCTGAGAGAGACGTTTGAGGAGTCCAATCTGATACCCAAAGAGATTCTCTGGCGACCAAAAGAAGCCTTCAGTGATGGAATAACTTCAGTTAAGAATTCCTGGTTTAAGATTTTACAGGAATACGTTGAACATCAGGTATAATGTCTTTAAAAACGTTTTTAGGGATGTGACAGTTTGGATGCAGAGCTGTCATTGCTGTTCATTCTGTATTTAGTTTGAATGCTTTGTCCCTGTCAGAGAGATTCACAGTCTCTGTAAACACTTATCTCTTTTATAGGAATTACATAAGAATTAAGTAGCACGAAGGATTATAAAGTAGCATCTGGAATTGAAAAAGAGAGGAGACTTACTACTTATCATCACTGATCTTCATTTATCAGATTTTTGGGCACCTGCTGGGTGCCAGATCTTGTTAGGCACAAATGACTAAAACAGAGCCACTACGTATTAAAAATATGCATATGAGTGTTCTTTAAAAGGCACTGCAGCTATCCATATTATGAATACTTTAGCATTTTCTAAGTGATGGGTGATTCAAAGGGTCTCATACAATTTATGGTCATGTCTTATCTGAATGTTTTCTGTTTTGTGAGACCAGAGTCAACAAGCATTTCCTGCCATTTTAAAAAACTGTTTCGCTCCTATATGCTTATTCTTACAGGTTGATGATGCAATGATGGCAAATGCAGCCCAGAAATTTCCCTTCAATACTCCTAAAACCAAAGAAGGATATTACTACCGTCAAATCTTTGAACGCCATTACCCAGGCCGGGCTGACTGGCTGAGCCATTACTGGATGCCCAAGTGGATCAATGCCACTGACCCTTCTGCCCGCACACTGACCCACTACAAGTCAGCTGCCAAAGCTTAGGTGGTCTTTATGCTGTAATGTGAAGGCGAATATTTCTTGTTGTTGTATGGGGACTATGGGTAGATAGGGGAACAATGAGAGTCAACTCAGGTTAACTTGGGTGTGAAAAAAATAAAAGTCCTAAATCTAAAACATTGCTATAGTCATTTATGTTCATACAGTCTCTTCATAAGAGGTAACTAAAATTTTTTTGCTGTATCACAGTAAAATGGAGGGTAAGCTAGGAAAAGGGAAAAGGATCTGATGTCTGCAAGAACTCACAGCCCTCTCCTGGCAGATCTGCTTTAGATGACATTTGCGTCTTGTACCCATATGGCTTCCTTCCAGTCCTTGCCTCATCTTAGGGACGTCATCAAAGGACTACACTATTTTGGTTCTGCCTACATTCCTAACAGCTGCCTAATTAGACTTGAGACTTGAGTCTTCTATAGGCGTTCATGACAGCTGTATTTTGCAAGATAGTAGTTCATTTTTTTCTCTTTTATGTGGAGCTAAAGCCACTTCTGGAGACTTGTCCTAGAGCAGGGGTCAGGCTTTTTTAAAATTTTTTATTTGTTTTTAATAAAGAACCAGATAGTAAATATTTTAGGCTTTGTGGACCTCTTTTGGGACTGTTCAGCTCTGCCATTATAGTGCAAAAGCAGTTACATAGACAATATGTAAATAAACGAGCATGGGCCGGGCGCGGTGGCTCAAGCCTGTAATCCCAGCACTTTGGGAGGCCGAGACGGGCGGATCACAAGGTCAGGAGATCGAGACCATCCTGGCTAACACAGTGAAACCCCGTCTCTACTAAAAAATGCAAAAAAACTAGCCGGGCGAGTTGGCGGGCACCTGTAGTCCCAGCTACTCAGAGGCTGAGGCAGGAGAATGGCGTAAACCCGGGAGGCGGGGCTTGCAGTGAGCTGAGATCTGGCCACTGCACTCCAGCCTGGGCGACAGAGCGAGACTTTGTCTCAAAAAAAAAAAAAATAAATAAATACAATAAACGAGCATGGCTATGTTCTATTAAAAGTTACTTATAAAAGCAGATGGTGGGCCAGATATAGCCTGTGGGCCATAGTTTGTTGATTGCTGTTCTAGAGGAACAACCAAACTAACTAAGCATTTCTGGTAAAAGTCTAAACCTACTTGAAAGAGAAAGTGTAATAATACATTCAAAGAACAGGTAGAAGATTTTCATTTGAATGCTCATTGATTGTTCAGGGACAACATTTCAAAATACATTATAAAGGTGAATTTAGCTCTTAAAAACTTTTGAAAAGGGAATTGCCTGTGTACAGATAATACAAGGATGCTTAATGGAGGAAATTAAGCAGAAAATTGTCTGGTAAGTTGGAAGAAGGGTGTATTTTAGGCTAGCTGTAGGCCTTTATGATTAAAGAATATCGCTAAGAAACTGAGGAAATGTCATTCATACTAGATGACTTTTTTGTTTGTTTTGTTCTGTTTTGTTTTAGTCAGTCTTGCTCTGTCACCCAGGCTGGAGTGCAGTGGCGTGATCTCAGCTCACTGTAACCTCGACCTCCTGGGTTCAAGCAATTCTTGTGCCTCAACCTCCCAAGTAGCTGGATTACAGGCAGGTGCCACTGTGTCTGGTCAATTTTTGTATATTTAGTAGAGATGGGGTTTCACCATGTTGGCCAGGCTGGTCTCGAACTTCTGGCCTCAAGTGATCTACCCACCTTGGCCTCCCAAATTGCTGGGACTACAGGTGTCAACCACTGTACCCAGGCCTAGTAGATGACTTTTAATAATAATCTTGTGTTTGTAGGTGCTTAAGTTGCCTAAACGTAGAATGATTTGATTCTAGGCATATTTATTCCTGGTAAAGCCTCAGACAGCCAAGCTAAGTGACATCGAAAATACTTGGGAAACTTCGTTGAGAATGATTACACAATGTACATGACAAGATTAATGTATGACATAAACCCCAAACTGCCAGTTTTCCAGGGAGTGGGGTTTGGCTCTAGATTTTTAACTTTAGTGACTGAGATCTGGCATATTTAGTTACCACCCAGAAGTTTGATAGTAAAGATACTTAGTTAAGCCAATTTCATAGCAGCAAACTATAGGTCAATTATAATGGTAGCACCTTTCTGGATTTCAAACTACACCCCAGGCTTACAGAAGGTTATTGGCACAAAGAATAAAGCTAGCTTTTTCTCTCTTTTGCAATTTAAATTGTAGAAGATTTGAAGAAATGGTGGCCTTTGGGTTGTTGTGCACATGACTTACTAGCTCACTTATTGGCCAAGCCTGTTTTCCTGGATATTGGTAATTTAGTGCCAAGGAGGCACTAATCTACACAGCATCTCTAACAACCAATAGTCCAGTTCTTTTGAGCATAAACTAAAAGATTATTAGCTGATGTCATTCTGCCATTTCAGTCTGATGTGAGCACTGTCGTGAATGACCTGCCCTTTAGAGGTTTATTTCACTTTCTCTTAAAATCTGCTAAAAGGTACCATATAGTTTGACAGAATGATACACTTCTATTTAAAAAAAAAAAAAGTAAAATCCACCTAAAATCTACTTGTAAAGTTTTAACGTTTTCTTGAAGATCTTTTGCTATAAAGGGACAATTGTACATGTGTGGTAGATGATCTTGGTTAACATAAGGCCTGAAAGTTTCTTAAGTCCTTTACAAGGAAAAATATAAAAAGGAATTAATCCTAAGCTTATGATAGCCCAGTCTCCAAAGGATTATACTTTGTGGGAAATTTGCTTGTGTTAGACTGTGGTATGAACATCTTGAGGCCACAGAGTCAGAGCATGCTCCTGAATGCCTCCTGTCTTGGAATTGCCTTAGTTTGGTCTAGAATCTTTGATAAAGGATACTTGGAAGAGGTCCCTAGGAAGGGAAAGTCTGGCCACGAAGAAGCAAAGTGGAAGCTGGGCAGGGAGGCAGTTATATGTGGTTCTAGACTGTGTGGTGGAAAAATCAATACCAAGCATGTAATTAGCAGCTTTTCTAAGTACTTTTATTGTGTCAGCTCATTCTAATCTTAGGAAGTGTGGCAGATTTTATTTTCTAAAAGTGGCCATAGCAGTGTTCCTGGTCCCGTGTACTCTTCCAGAGCCTGGCTGCCCCTCTGAAGAAGCAGCCTATTTCTTCTCTCCTTGAGCCTGGGCCAGATTTTGCAATTGCCTTATAGTAGAGTACAGTGGAAGTGATGCTGCGTGACTTCTGAAACCAGGTCACAAAAAGTGATGTAGCTTCTGCTTTCTGTCTTTTGATGTATAAGGAAACCCAGGCCACATGGAGAGGCTGTATGTGAGTTTGGGCTGACCGCCCTAGCAAAGGGCTCAGTCGACAGCCAACAACGGCCACCAACTGCCAGCTGTGTCAGGGAGTGAGGCTCCAGATGGTTCCAGCTGCTAATCTTTGAGTCTTCTACCAGGAGCCCACACATGGAAAGGAGAGAGGAGCCATCCCTGCTATGTGCTCTGTCCAAGTTCTTCATTCACAAATCTGTGAGCATAATAAAAACCTGTTTGACACCATTAAGTTCTGTGGTTTCTTACACAGGCATGGTAACTGAAACAGATAAACACTGTTATCCCCATTTTACACATATTAAATACATTGCTCATTTGGCTAATTAGTAAGTGGTGGAACCTTCAATTAGCCAGGTAGGTTGACTGCAGAGCCTTTGAGTTGTTCTTTTCTAAATATTGTCTTGTAATGTCAGCCTGAAACCATAGTCTGGGTCTCTGGTGTGAGTTGGGAGACTAAGGAAAAGGACTTTTATTGGGAGCAAGAACCGGGATTGCAGGGAATCTCCCAGGGATTGCACTGAGGCTAATTTTTTTCTGTAATGACATAGGCTAGGTGATACTGAAAAAACAATCCCAAAATTTCAGTGCATTACCACAAAAGGGTTTTTTTTTTTTTTTTTTTTTTTTCTCAAACTGTATGTCCACCTTGGCCTATGGAGGGCTCTGCACATTGTTGAGGGGGTTATAAGCACTCTGGAACCCAGGCTGATGGAGGCACAACCTCACCATCAGCAAGGCAGGGGATAAAGTGGTGAATTAGTTACTGAAACTTAAAGCTTCCACTCTGAAGTGACACATCACTTTTGTTCACGTTATGTATAAGTCATGTGGCCACACCTAACTTCAAGGGAGCATGTACCAGAAAGGAAAATAAAATATCTGGAGAAGAGCACTAGCGACTCCCCAAATCTGCTCTTCAGTAACAAAATATTGAATTCATTCTGTGAATGTGAAAGAAATATATTCACCCCCTTTGGAGGGTTACAACTGAGGAATTCCACTGTGCAAGGACTCCAAGCCCAGAGTTTAGGATCTTTGGGTGATGTACTTATGTAGAAATCTATTTCAGGGCTGGAGATGGTACTTCATGAACTAAGAAAAAAGTGATCTCCCCATCTGTCCACTATATAATTCAGCAGGAATAGAATAACTGCAGCAACAACAAAACATATTTAAAAAGGATAAAACAGAAGAAATATAGCAAACCCTACTCAGGAGCAATTTTGACATCCTGCGGTCAGTCATTTGAGGGCCTCCAACTCCAGCAGAAAATTACCCTTCAGAGGTCACCAGCAGCCAAGACATCGATGTGTTGGCAGAAGGAGGCAGATTGAAAGAACTGGGAGAACCAGTATCTGAGCACAGGTGAGAAACAGAACAGTTTGAAGGGGAAGAGTTGATTTCTAGCAATAAAGCCAATTTGCCACATACTATTATAATTGTGGTTATACAGAGTGAGTGTTAACATTAATTGGTTACCCTTCCTGAGTGCCAAGGACTGCTCTAAAAGGTATAATCAGTCTTCACAACAGCTTGTGAAGTTTGTTCCTTTGAGCTCATCCATGTTTTGTGGATAAGGAAAGCAACATACAGAGGTGTTACATTGCATGCCTGAGGTCACATAGCTAACGTAATAGAAGTGGGATATTGGATCCCAGGTTTCAGGGTTTTAGACACCTTATGCTTAACCCCTACTCTGTTACTTTTCAAAGGGATAGACTATAGAATATAATTATGTACATGGAAAAAAATGTAATTCCATATTTTTTCTCTACTGTCTTGTTAATGGGAGTATATGGTCTCTTTTGTGGGTAGATCATAAGTTATTTAGGATATCTACAAATTTAAGCATAAGATACTATTTTAATTTTTAAAATTTGTCATGAGCATGTATGTGTGTGCATCAGTGGAATAATTTAGATCTTCTGTGACTTAGATGTGATTTTGATCTTTGTGAGTTTTTACCTGATTTCAGGCCCTACCTAGTCAATAAATTGATACCAATAAATTAATTCATAGTCCTCTTTGCAACTTGGTGAATTTTTAATAATACTAGGAAGAAAACCATACCTAGAAATTGCCAGTATATTTTAGAAATTGGTTGTGGCAGTATAAAATATTTATTTACTATCTGAGGGCTACAATATAAAACAAAACCACAGGGTGGCAGCCACAACACATATTTTTCTCTAGAGGCAATTTTATGCCTTTTCTGAAAGGTACTGGTGTGGGGAAAGTATTTTATGCTAAATTGAACAGATGACATCTTTATTTCATAAAATCATCCAAGCACAGAAGCTCTATAATTCGCTATAAGTAATTAGTGAGCAGTTTTAATAATTTGCTATAAGTAGTTAGTGAGCAGTTTTAACTTGTAGACATCATATGACTGTTGTACAGGCCACTATGAACTTGTATGTGTATTGTTTTTGTGAACCTTTTATCTCCCTCTTCTTTGATCCCCTAGCCTAAACACACCTGCACAATGTGCATTCTTACATAAGAAAGATCCTTTATACTCTGGAAGGTAAGAAAAGATGTGAACAACCTCAAATCTGTTATTTGCTTTTTGAATGTAGCAAAAATCTACATAAACTCATTTTCATAATCACCCACTCTACTAACCCCTGACTTGTCTCAGTTTATGCAAATATAGCTAAAAGACAAAACGTGTATTGAGCACTTAGTTTACACATAATACCAGCTAACGTGTACTGATGACTTACGCTGCACCTAACACTGGTGTACGACCATATTCAGTCTCTATGACAATTCTGGGAGGCAACCACTGTTGGTACCATCCCCATTTTATGGTTGAAGAAACAATGTACAAACAGCCCAAACACTGAACAAGAAGATGGTCAATTTGTGGCCATGATATTGCCTGTCAATTATAATGGATACCACAGAAAAGAGTTCTATATTATAAGGCAATTTTTGTATGTAGACAGATGATTCATAGAACTTAGTGAGCCCCCATTACAATGACCTTCTTTCTGTGCAAGAAGTGCCTTTAGTTCCTACCAGCAAAGCTATATCCTCTATCCATTAACTTTATGCTTCACAGAATTGAACTCACGGGTAGTGGTTGCAGTGGAAATGTTGGAAGTTATGGAGCAGCAGGTTTGAAAGTGGAGGGGCAGGGAAGAACCCAGCATGTGTGTTGGGCCATTTCAGGGAGTGAGAAGAAAACACAGTTAAAAAGAATGATTGAGGCCGGGCACGGTGGCTCACGCCTGTAATCCCAGCACTCTGGGAGGCCGAGGTTAGGAGTTGGCAACCAGCCTGACCAATATGGAGAAACCCCGTCTCTACTAAAAATACAAAATTAGCCAGGCCTGGTGGTGCATGCCTGTAATCCCAGCTACTCTGGAGGCTGATGCAGGAGAATTGCTTGAACCCAGGAGGCGGAGGTTGTGGTGAGCCAAGATCATGCCATTGCACTCCAGCCTGGACAAAAAATGCAAAACTCCATCTCAAAAAAAAAAAAAAAAAAAAAAAAGAATGATTCATTATTGCATAAAGTGGCTGGGTTTCTGGGGCTCTGTACCAACTGACCAGATCAAATTCAATGAACTGCTAGCTTCAGAGCTTTGCTAAACACACCAAAGGCAACCTTATAGCAATCCTATTACATTATCCTGTGACCAAGGATAATGTAAGACATTATCTGTTGTAGATACAATTATCTTTATCTATTTGGCACAGGATATATCTAGGTGTATGCTCCCAAATGACCACAAGGTGGAGCAAGATGATACTCAACTGACTGTCCCACAAACAGGATAATTTTCCTGTCGGTTTTAACATCTGAATCTTGTGCATCTGTTAATTTGTAGTTTAGCACTTTTCGTGGTCATAGATTAAAACCAAAACCCCAGCTAATGACCTTGTACACATCTTTGTCATACTGTGCCATGTAATACGTAATGTCACAGACCTTGGATTGCATTGCAAAGCCACCTTTCTTCATCTTCCCAACACTATTCCCCGTGCTCCACCCTGACTCTGATTCACCTTGGCTAGTGGTGGGGGAGGTGGTCTCCCTAGCTGAGATAGTGAATACAGGAGGAAGCAAGGGTTGGGGAGGGCCACTGGGGAAGGGGGGGAAATGTGAGTTCTTCTTTGTGCAGTAATATGGTTTAGATGCTTGTCCCCTCCAAAATTATGTTGAAATGTGACCTCCAATGTTGGAGGTGAGCCTAGTGGGATGTATTTGGGTCATGGGGTCAGATCTCTTATGAACGGCTTAGTGCCATCCCCTTGTTGATGAGTGAGTTCTTGCTCAGTTAGTTCACATGAGATCTGGTTGTTTAAAAGAATCTAGACTCTCCCCCCCCCCCTGCCCCCACTGTTTGCACCCCTCTGGACATGTGACCTGCCTGCTCTTCCTTTGTCTTCTGCCATGAGCGAAAGCTCCCTGAGGTCTCCCCAGAAGCCTAGCAGATGCTGGTGCCATGCTTGTACAGCCTGCAGAACTGTCAGCCAAATAAACCTCTTTTCTTTATAAGTTACCTAGTGTCAGGTATTCCTTTGTAGCAATGCGAAAGGACTTAGAACAGCAGAAAAGTTTGTGATGACACCAGTAGACATATGGACCATGTGATATATAATGTGATATGTTATCACCCAACCAGAAATTACACACTGATATGCTGCAACGGGCCAGGCAGGTGGACATGTGAAGCCTCCTGAGCAGGGGTGGGGAGCTGTGGCCAAAGGCAAAGAAAGCCCAGGCAGTCTGCTCCTCAGATCCAGCCTTTTGATGCCATGTGGCAACACTGGTGGTCTTTTATTGTGAGAGAATCCAGAAATCCAGATTTTTGTGAAAAACAAAAAACAAAACAAAACAAAAAAACTCCTGATTTTAAAATATTGATTAAAATGGTCATTTTTATTAGTATTTTTTTTGAGATGGAGTTTTTCTCTTATTGCTCAGGCTGGAGTGCAATGATGTGATTTCTGCTCACTGCAATCTCTGCCACCCAGGTTCAAGCGATTCTCCTGCCTCAGCCTCCCGAGTAGCTGGGATTACAGGCATGCGCCACCACACCTGGCTAATATTGTATTTTTAGTAGAGATGGGGTTTCTCCATGTTAGTCAGACTGGTCTTGAACTCCTGACCTCAGGTAATCTGCCCACCTCAGCCTCCCAAAAAATGTCGGTTACAATGTTTAAGAATTTTCAGGTCAAACAAACCATGTCCTATGTGCTGAAATTAATCTAGATAGATTAATCTACACATACTCTGTATAACTCACAGAATCAGTAGCCCTCCCTTGACTCCTCTTCTTAATATAAAGACCATAACATTGTTAAACACCGGAAGGAATTTTGTGCAGTTTTATTTCACTTCTGCATTGTGGTATTCCTTCAATAAACCTGTGTTGAGCGGCTTCTTGTTGGGCGTCACTCTACTCCATGGAGAATAAGGGCTGTACGTGTAGGGAAGGAAAATATCTTTTCCTCATCCATCCTAGGTTCATGGCTGAGGCTCCTATAACAAAATACAGATTAACAAGAAAAAGGCATACACATTTATTTATTTGTTTATTTATTTAGGAGGCAGAGTCTTGCTCTGTCACCCAGGCTGGAGTGCAGTGGCATAATCTCGGCTCGCTGGAACCTCCACCTTCCAGATTCAGGCGATTCTCCTGCCTCCACCTCCCAGGTAGCTGAGACTACAGGCATGTGCCACCATGTCCAGCTAATTGTTTTTGTATTTTGGTAGAGATGGGGTTTCACCATGTTGCCCAGGCTGGTCTTGGACTCCTGAGCTCAGGCAATCCACCCGCCTTGGCCTCCCAAAGTGCTAGGGTTACAGGCATGAGCCACTGTACCCTATTGGGGGAACCTGCCCCCAATATTTTAACATAGGTTCTTTCTATTTTCCATAAATATTGGCTGGCTGAGAAATAAAGAGAGACAGTACAAAGAGAGGAATTTTACAGCTGGGCCACCGGGGGTGATATCACATATTGGTAGGACTGTGATGCCTGCCTGAGTCTCAGACCAGCAAGTTTTTAATTAAGGGTTTCAAAAGGGGAGGGGGTGTAAGAACAGGGAGTAGGTACAAAGATCACATGCTTCAAAGGGCAAAAAGCAGAACTACTAATAAGGGTCTAACAAAGATCACATGCTTCTGAGGGAACAGGACAAAGGGAAAAAGCAGAACCACTGATAAGTGTTCAACAAAGATCCCAGGGCAAAGGGCAAAAACAGAACCATTGATAAGGGTCTATGTTCAGTGGTGCATGTATTGTCTTGATAAACATCTTAACAGAAAACAGGGTTCGAGAGCAGAGAATTGGTCTGACCACAAATTTACCAGGGCAGAGTTTTTCTAACCCTAGTAAGCCTGAGGGTTCTGCAGGAGACCAGGGCGTATCTCAGTCCTTATCTCAACTGCATAAGACAGACATTCCCAGAGCAGCTGTTTATAGACCTCGCCCCAGGAACGCATTCCTTCCCCAGGGTATTAATATTCCTTTCTAGTAAAAGAACTTAGCAATATCTTTCCTACTTGCATGTCCATTTATAGGCTTTCTGCAAGAAAAAGAATATGGCTCTTTTTGCCCAACCCCGCAGGCAGTCAGACCTTATGGTTGTCTTCCCTTGGTCCATAAAAATCGCTATTATTCTGTTCTTTTTCATGGTGCACTGATTTCATACTGTTCAAACACACATGTTTTACAATCAATTTGTATGGTTAACACAATTATCACAGTGGTCCTGAGGTGATGTACATCCTCAGCTTACGAAGATAACAGGATTAAGAGATTACAGTAAAGACAGGCATAAGAAATTATAAAAGTATTATTTGGGAACTGATAAATGTCTATGAAATCTTCACAATTTATGTTCCTCTGCTGCGGCTCCAGCTGGTCCCTCTGATCAGGGTCCCTGACTTCCCGCAATGGTGCCCAGCCAAATTTATTTAATATAAATTTTTTGTGACATGAGAAACTTCATAAGAAATGAAGACCCAAAGAAATGGTTAAGCCAGTATATTTTTATGTTAGATTTGATGAACAGTGGACAGTTGAGAAATGTGATAAGACAAAGAGGGCATGATCTGATGGCAACAAACAGGGAAACTTAAAGGGCTGTTTGCTCAGATTCCTTTGTGATCCTTCATCTTTAGAGATAAGGACATGCCTTTCCTCTGGGTGTAGAGGACACCTCTTCCATAAGGGTCTTATGTCCTACTTCAGGAAAAGGTGAAAAAAGAAATCCTTCCTAGGTTTTATGATCTACTCCAGGGAAGAAGGGGGGCAGGGAAAACTCAGAGACTTCCCTGTTTTTGCCAGTTTTCCGTGTGCCAAGGTGTTATATTTTGGGATAGCACGTCCTGAACCTCATCCTATGTATCTGCCCTGTCATATACAGGTGTCTTGATTCTCTTGTCTCTGACAAAATTTTTAATTCCCAGTGGTCATGAACCATAGTGCTTTAGTTTTAAATATAGTATGGAGCTTAATTTGGAATCATGAGAGTAAAAGGCTCTGAATAAAGATGTTAATTGATTTATGTACCATTTGTACTTATTCAAAAGACATCTGTCTCTATTTTGCAGAAAGAGACACAAAGATGTTTTTATTCTGTGGAACAACTGATAGAGTAATAGAAATAGAGTCAATCTCAATTCTCCCATCCGTTCTTATTTGCCCCTAGAACTAAAACTTCATCAGATAGTTTGGTGTTAAATGTGACAAATATATCAGCACTTTAGACTCATATCTGACTTCCTGTTAGGCTCCTCCACATGTCCTCTGGTGTTGTCCACAAATTTTGCTGTTCAACTCAGATCTCACATTCCCACACCCCAATTTCTCTTATATTCCCTATCTCAGCTGGGAGACTACCTTCCCCACCATCTGCCAGGTGAGTCACAGATCAGGAAGGAACACTGGGCGTGGCATACTTTAATGTCAGGAGCATGGAAGAAAGTTGGCTTTGCAATGCAACCCAGGGTCTGAGAAACACACAAACAGTGCAGCCTTGGACCATACTGACTTCCAGTCATACAAATCATTCATATTTTTCAATGTTGACATTAGGACGATGTATTTGTCAAGGTGGTAGGATGGGACATATTTTATTGAGCAGTTGTGTTTGCTTATTTATAACTTTTGCTCATTTAGATATGTGATATGTGGGATTCCATTTGTACTCTTGTACCAGTACCCGCAACTGTTAGTAAGGTCAAAGTGATGCTGGTGGTGGAGGTGACAATTTATTACCTGGACCCTGTGGCACTATGGATGGGAGATTCCTCCTTGTTGGGAGAGATGTCTGAGGCTTCCTTTGCCAGATTCTAAGAGATAACCAGAGAAAAAAGAAGATCACAATAAGAGTAGGGTTACCTGCCAGCCCTCCTCTGCTCCTCCTGAGGTTAAAAGGCTTCCCATACGCCTCTGCCTAGTGGCAGAAATGAGTGGATGAGTGAGGATGGCTGGCATGGATTTACAAATGAAACGGGAGACTGTGAAAATGTGTGTGACCCAAGAGATATTTTGGGACTTGCTTACTTCTAAGAGAACATTTGCAGTCTAGCAAAAATGGGGGCATTGGGAATGGGGACTAGACATGAAAGACTTGGAGAGAGTCGGGAGAAAGGAGTAACATGGAGCAGAGAAGACAGGTACAAACAGGATGGTTTTCAATGGCCTCGGAAAAGTTCTTTTGTCCCATCCAGAAGGTGTAGTGAGATCAATGCCTTCTTAAGGCATGGGGAATGAAAAAGTCAGTGGGGGAGAGACACTGATTTATTACTGGGTGCAGGGGGCACCTGATATTCAATCCCATCTCTTACATCTGTATTATTTAGGTTTTTTCACTAAAAACCCTGGTAAAGAACTACTTGAAGTGTGTGTGTGTGTGTGTGTGTGTGTTTCTTAGGCAAGACGCCCATCAATAGAGGAAATAGATTACCTGAAATCTCCACTGTGTCTCTCCACAAGAGCAGGCATTAGAGACCCATCCCAGCAAAAAAATGACAGATCCGTATTATTGATTTAAAGACAAGAAGCCTAATGGGATCACAGGTCTGGAATAAAGAGTTGACCAACCTCCCTCTCTGCCTCTATGGTCCCCACAGTGGTGCATGTCACCTAAGGCAGGGTGCAAGGTAATCTGTTGAAATGCAGGGGAAACTGAACTTCTATTTTTCATTTTTTTTCCTTTAAAATTTCTATTTTTATACATCATTTACAAAATGTATGACATGTCAGTATATTAATAATTAAACATATATCATGCTCTAAATTTTTTACTGATGGTGTGGACAAATGTTGGAAGATCATAGCACTCAAGATAAAGTTCACACTCCCTTTATACAGCTTATAAGAAGACCTTACATGATTAGGTTAAATGCCTCTCTCTCCAGCTCATAACTCACCATGCTTTGTTTGCATGCTCAGGCAACTCCAAATGGTCTGCAGTTCTGCCACACATCAAGAAGTGAGGAAAGCAGTCCGGGTGCAGTGACTCATGCCTATAATCCCGGCACTTTGGGAGGCCGAGGCAGGCAGATCACCTGAGGTCAGGAGTTTGAGACCAGCCTGGCCACCATGGCAAAACCCCATATAATAAAAATACAAAAAATAAAAATACAAAAAAATTAGCCAGGTGTAGTGGTGCACGCCTGTAATCCCAGCTACTTGGGGAGGCTGAGGCATAAGAATCACTTGAACCTGGAGGTGGAGCTTGCAGTGAGCCGAGTTTGAGCCACTGCACTCCAGCCTGGGCGACAGAGGGAGACTCCGTCTCAAAAAACCCAAAAAACCAAATGAACAAAAAAAGAAGTGAGGAAAGCAGAAAATAGAACAGAGGAAAAGTTAAGCAAAGATGAAGTTTCTGCTGTAGTTCAGCCTTAGCCTGCTCCCACAGAGTTTGAATGGCATAACAAAGTCGTCATCACCTTCAGGTGAGGGCGCCAGGTTTTGCAGGCCTGTATGTCAGCCCTCACCTGCAAATGCCTTTGGAGGAAGTCAGAGTCTTCCAGAAACTTCCGGGTGAATAGCAATTCTTCAGAGAAGGCTGCAGTTGTGAGCCATTTGTGGCTATCATTCACAGCAGCTGGCGAACTTGGAGTACCAATCTGGTAAGGGTTTGGTGTGGATGAAGCACCAACAGCATTACTGCATTTTGCCACACTGATTTCTACAAATGTGTAATGAGCTTTACAGGAATGGTAATCATGCAGGAAAACTTGTTTTATTCTTCATCAACATGCTAATTGTAAGTTTGGTAACTTTTTTAGTCTTGTGTGTTTTCCGCTTTAAATACAGTTTTATTTTTGGTTATCCAGCCCTTCTAAAACCTAACTTATTTTCTAAATACCTTAGTTTCTGAATCTTTCTTTGCACCTAGATAATTTCTATTAATCTTTGAGACTTACCTTAGATGTCAGTTTCTCTGGGAAGCCTCCTTCAATCCTCTAAAGCTGAGATACTTTCCTGCTACTCTGTTCTCATAAAATCTGATATAGTCTGGTTTTCATGACACTATAGCAAAGTTGTAGAATTATCTAGCTATGTGAATTATCTAGCTATGTGTCTGAGTCAGTCAGGGTTGGTCAGGAAAACAGAAGGCACTCCATGTTTTGCGGGCAGAAGGGGTTATTAGGAATTAGGGGCTTGCTTGACTATTTTTTTTTTTTTTTTTTTTGAGACAGAGTCTCGCTCTGTGCCCCAGGCTGGAGTGCAGTGGCGCAATCTCGGCTCACTGCAAGCTCCGCCTCCCGGGTTCACGCCATTCTCCTGCCTCAGCCTCCTGAGTAGCTGGGACTACAGGCGCCCGCCACCGCGCCCGGCTAATTTTTTGTATTTTTAATAGAGACGGGGTTTCACCGTGGTCTCAATCTCCTGACCTTGTGATCCGCCCGCCTCGGCCTCCCAAAGTGCTGGGATTACAGGCGTGAGCCACCGCGCCCGGCCTTGCTTGACTATTGGAAAAGCTGGGGAGTATTGAAGGCCAGGCAAGCCAGTGGGAAGGAAGCGGACACTGGAGATGTCATCCTGAGGCAACAGGGCAGCGGATTCTCAGGAACTTCCCAGCAAGCTGCCGCAAGTCTTACGAATCTCTGAGAGGCCCCCCTACTGCCTCCCAGTGCAGCAGCGACACAGATGGGGTCTCAAGAGCTCCCCAGGGAGCCACTCTGAATCTCTCATTTGCTTCAGGCAGGATGCAGTTGCCTCTAGAGAATAAAATGTCTCTTTTTCTTCTGTCTTCCAAATCTTGAGGGACTTCCATGGGAAACTCCACGTCCTACGTAAATGGATTATGGGAGAAGACCTTAAAAGGGATGATGGTGGTGTCTAGTTGACAACAGATGATTCAGCATAGTGTCTCATGGTAAATGTCAAGAGACAAAATTGCAACAAGTTTAGTTAAATGATCAAATTGGCTTTTATTTGTAATTCATGAGTCAGGTAGCATCTCATCTAAAAAATAGAGTGGTGCTCTGTAGGGCGTGATGGAAGAGTCAGTTTTTAAAAGCTTGAGCAGGAACAAGGAAACAGCATAATACAAAAAGCAGATTGGTTAACAGCAGGTTACTTTCCTTGTAAGGGTTAAAGCAGAGGGGACTTTCTTATCGTATTGGCTAAAACTGGCCTGTTTGGAGATTTGCCTATTATTTCTTTTTCTTTCTTAATTTCTCAGAAGGTCAGATTAACAACTTAGTTTCAGTTTGGTGATGTGGACCTTTAGCACGGGTTACTCCATTTTGGTTGGTCTCTTGGGGCCTAGTGCAGGAGCTTAGTTCAAACCAATGGCCTTCTAGAAATTTTACTTAACAGAGTATGAGCTTTTCACCAGCTGGAGAATGTATCTTTCTCATGTTGTGTTCCCAGAGTCTAGTGCAGTTCCTGGAAAATAAAGGTGTTCAATAAATGTTCATTAAATAACAGAATAAGTGATGAGGAGAGGACAATAGCTCCCTGAAACCAGATAATTTCAGTTATGTTATAAACGATGTTATCAGAGATCAGTAGTTAATCTCCAGAAGAGCCTCGTGTTTAGTAATTTATGGTAGAGATAACGGCAATTCAGGTTGATATTTTTTCTACGCTGACCAAAACTGTCACACTTCTGAAAGCTAAAATCCTAGGTAGAAGGAAACCTTTGCAATTCAGGGCACTGAAGCTGTTGAGGCATGCTAGGCCAATCTGCAATATTATTACCTCTTTTCTTTTTCTTAAATTTCTTCCAGCTCTCAGGAACCATGTGTATATTAAGTGAGTTGCCACGAGGTGGCACTCTTGCTTGTTTGTTGTAGTAGGCCACTGCCTTCTAAACAAGGGATGTGATGGAGCCAGAAATGTTAAGTCTTAAAGCAACTAAACTGTCCCTGAAATTGTAACATTGTCGTTAGTTGAAGATACACACATTGCTTCAAATAAGAATTAAAGCCAACGCAAAAGTGAAAGAGAAAATCAGAGCCTAACGTCATTGTCTATAATGCTTTCACCATCTGAGTTACTTGTCAACTGGCACTAGAATCTTGTTCTCTGAGGTGTCCCCAGGGGCTCTTCTCCTTAGTTACTCTGTCCCAGCTTCCTGTGTAAGGTGGGATGATTCAGTAGTTTATTACCTCATCTTACTTCTGAAGTCTATGAGGGACTCAATCCTCTTCTTCTTCCTCCTTCTTCCTTCTTCTTCTTTCCTCTTTCTTCCCTCCCTCCCTTCCTCCCTCCCTCCCTTCCTTCCTTCCTTCCTTCCTTCCTTCCTTCCTTCCTTCCTTCCTTCCTTCCTTCCTTCCTTCCTTCCTTCCTTCCTTCCTTCCTTCCTTCCTTCCTCTCCTCCTCCTCCTCCTCCTCCTCCTCCTCCTCCTCCTCCTCCTCCTCCTTCTTCTTCTTCTTCTTCTTCTTCTTCTTCTCCTCCTCCTCCTCCTCCTCCTCCTCCCCCTCCTCCCTTCTTCTCCTTCTTGTTTGTTTTTGAGACAGTACCTCCCTCTGTCATCCAGGCTGGAGTGCAGTGGTGCGATCATGGCTCACTGCAGCCTTGACGTCCATCCAGGGCTCAAGCAATTCTCCCACCTCAGCCTCCTGAGTAGCTGGGACCACAGGCATGCACCACCATGCCTGGCTAATTATTTTATTTTTTATAGAGACAGGGTTCCCCTATGTTGCCCAGGCTTATCTTGAACTCCTGGGCTGAAGCTGTCCTCCTGCTTCAGCCTCCCAAAACGCTGGGATTATAGGCATGAGTCACCGCGTGTGGCCTGGAATCACTTTTCTATGGGAGAAAAATCCCAGCAGGTGAGTAGGCTTTTAAATTAGCTCAAATTACGGCTCAGAAAGTGTTGATCATGACTAATAGAGGCACACTTGCTGTAGCATGACTGAAATCCTTCCCTTTAAGATCCACAAATTTCTTTCCAACCAAATTAAAGCTTTCTGTAGGACTTACACTTTTTTTGAAATCACAAAAGTAATCCATGCTCATTATATAAAACCACCAAAAAATATATAAACAAAGAGAAGAAAGAAAAACATAATTAATCTCAGGGTCAATAACCAATAGCATTTTAGGGAATGTCTTTTATTACCAATTTATTTATATATGTGATTGACTTGGTACACTCTTAGCACATACTCTGTTCCAGGCACCATACCAGGTCTTGAGTTTGCAAAGAAGAACAAGATTTTCTCTACAAGACAAATATAGCCCCTCTCTCTCTAATTATATAAACACATGCATATATAAGTTTTACAAAAAGGTCATATTTTACAAACAGTGGGCCCTCTGTGTCTGCCGTTCTGCATTCGTGAGTTCAATCAACCACAGATCAAAAATATTTGGAAAATTTTTTTACAGTACAATAGAAAGTAATGCAAATAAAAAGCAATATAGTATAACAACTACTTACATGGAAATTGCAATATATTAGGTATTATAAGTAATTTAGAGAAGATTTGATGTATCTGAGAGATTGTGTGAAGGTTAGATGCAAATACTATGCTAGTTTATATCAGGGATTTCAGCATCCTTGAATTTTGATATCCACTGGGATCCTGGGACCAATCTCAACGGGTGTGGAGCCTTGCCTTTCCCCATTAATGATATACTAAGAACAGTTTTCCATGTCACTAAATAATTTTCAAAGGCATTATTTTAAATTCATACTATTTTATTTTCTACATATACCATCGTTTATTCATTAAATTTTCATATTCTTGAAAATATATGTGTATCTATTCTTTTGTTACAAAAAATAATGATTAATGGCTATGAACATATAGTCAGAATGAATAAGATCTAGTATTTAATAGCACAACAGGGTGACTACAGTCAATAATAATTTATTGTACATTTCAAATTAACTAAGAATATAATTGGATTGTTTGTAACACAAAGAAAGGATACATGCTTGAGATGATGGACACTTCCATTTGCCCTGATTTAATTATTATGCATCATATGCCTATATCAAAGTATCGTATATACTCCATAAATACATATACCTACTATGTACCCACAAAATAAGAAAAAGAGAATCAGTGAGCAATATTGTAGCCAATTTTTTGCCCACAACCACAATTATATTCCTAGTGTAAATTGCCAAAGTTGGGGTTGATGGATTAAATGACTTGCAAAATTTTAAGACTTTGCTAGCTATGGCTAAATTTCCTTCATAAGGGCAACATCAATTTTGTCCCTATTCTTGCACTTCTGTGAATCCTCACCAATACTGAGTATTTTCATTTAAATTTATTGTCACTGTAGGTAAAACATATAAATATATTTATATTTCATTTTTGTTTAAATGTATATTATTTATCCTTGATTACTAATGAGGTTAAATATGGTTTTTAATGTTATTAGCCATTTTTCTTATTGTTTGCTTGCTAATTCCTCAGTTCAGTTTTTTATTGGACATTGGTTTTTTCTCATTGCTATGTAGGGATTTTTTGTATATTTAAGTTATTAACCCCTGCAATTGTGTTTCTAGTTTCATATTTGTATTTTATTTTGTATTCTGTTTTTGTCACACAGAATTTAACATTTCATAAGTATTTTTATTTTATCTTATTTTTTGATAAGTATTTTTCCTTTAAACTTCTAATTTTAGATTAGAAAATCATTTAGGCATCATTTAGAAAGAGGTAGAAGCAAGGATGAACACTTTAATTTGCTCATTGGAAATTATCCTCTAGAATTAGCTCTCTTTTCTTTGATTTAGGGTTTCTCAAATGCTTGACCATACAATAGGGTAATTACTAAATCCTTCAACTTCTTTCGGGAAGCCTTCCCAAAGGTTGTTAATTGGGAGAGAGGGCAGCACTGTTTCCTTGGGGGCCATTCTGAAATCTATGGGAGCGTTTCTGGTTCCCACACATATATGACTGGGACAATCTACTGGCACTTAGTGGGTGGGATCCAGGAATGCTAAACATCCTGTAATGTACAGAACGATGAAGAACTGTTACTCCTGACTGCCAATAGCAGCTCCCATTGAGACAAACTGTTAGACTATTCAAAGACATCTTTAAAAAATACTGTTTCTTGAAAACATTGTATCAAAGCACATTTCCAGCTGAGATGTGGTAGTATTTTTCCACAGTGTATTTATATATGCAAACGTAATGGGTTGGAATACATCAAACCTTTGCTTTAATAAGGTTTAAATTACTTTATCCAATCTGTCAAGATAACATAGGCTTGAGTTGAGAATGGACACTAGACAGGTGACTGGTTATCAATTTGAGTTATCAGGTAAGTTAAATTACTGATTTGCTCAGAAAGAGTTGCAGAGGGGGTTGGAATTAATTAATTGGACTTGTAAACTGAGAGTAGTTATAATCTTAGTGATGCTAAAAAAATGCTATTGAGGATACCTCTCTTTCCCATTTCATCATACTCTCGTTCTGTATTCTTTAGTAAAGCTCATGACCTCATGGTTGCCAATGCAACTGCTTTTGCTCAGTATTATTTTTCTTATTGCTCTGGGTGCTGTTTGCGCCAATGCAAATGTAGAGGGCAGGAAGTAGACAAGTGCGTTTTTATCTGTTAGTGCATTGTTCCCTGGAAATATAATTATTTTGTTCACCTGAAACTGCCTTTGATCAAACAAGTTGGTATAAACCAGAGGATTTTTTCTGTTGCCTGCAGATGGCAGTGATTATTAACTTGTCATTCCAAATACAAGGTGTTGGTTTTACCCAGGAGTCTAAAGTGCTATGTTAATTGCAGGGTTTATTGTGTTCTAATAAAAATTAGTAAGAGTCACACCCTGTCTTTGGGGGAGAGGACTGAATTTACATGCTTGATATAATGTCGTTTAAAATAATAGTTAGCAAGACATGGAACACAGAAGAGTTATGAAATTAACTTCACTTGAGTATGCAAACTATTGAATAGTGACGAGGATTTAACAACAAAATTTGATTATTGTGAACAAATCAAGTAACATGTCTTGGAAAATTAGATTCAAAAATATACTTAGAATATGATAAACTTGGTTCTCTAAGTTTTAGCTCCAGAACAGGATGTAGCAGTCAGTAATGGTTGATTGTTCTTTGCAGACACTGGCAAGATACATTCTGGAATACAGACAACAAATGATGCAGTCCAAATGGAAGGAATCATCAAAAAGGTAATGGAAATCAAACTACAAACACTACCTTTCTGTTATGTAAGTTCTTGGATAGTGTATGCAAATCTGAGGAAGATATAGTGGAGTTGTAGAAGTCTAGGAAGAGTCCACTAAAATGGTCCAAAGAAATGAACAGGAACCATGTTAAGGCAGACTCAGAAGATGAGTCTGCACCAAACAATAAAGGGGAAATGGGAATGTGATCAGAATAATTTTTCTATGATCATTGGGCATTGTTTTGCCTTCTAAAGAGGTTAATATATGCTTTCGGATGTGTACATTCATGGAATTGGCATATCAAGAGTGTGTAGAAGATAAAATTGCAAACATGTAGAAGGTGATGCATCTAAATAAGGTGTTTTCCAGTAAGTTTCCAAAGGGAGAAAATGAAAGTTTTGGAGATACATCCCATCTTCGGAGGTTGAAGTAACTGAGTGAAGATAGCTCTGCCTTTCTGCAAATGACTGTGGGTTATGGAGACAGGTCACTTGAGCTAGAAGAACTCAAACCCAGTGCCAGGGATTATGTTTAAATTTTTATCAGAATTACAATTCAGTTTGGAAAGGTAAATGCAAACCATTGTACTATCATTAGTCTAGAAAATTAGTAGATTGAATTGACTCTTCAATTCACATATTGAATAGTCTTATTGGAGGTGTTCAGAGGAAGCTGGACAGATCTCATGGGAGATGCTAGAAAAGACTTATGCATTTGATGTGACCAGATTAGATTTGTGATTCTGTGACTTACTCTTTTGAAAGGACTCTTAAGAAAAGAAAATGAAGATCAATCTTATGAGTAGTATGAACCTAAATATAAAATGTTTTGATTTAGCAATAGACAATGGAGCTGCAAGTTCTCTTTATTTCTTTTATTTCCCTGTCTCCAAATTGAAATTACCTCATTTATTTATTCAGTAGATATTTGTAAAGCTCCTACTCTGAGCCAGCACTGTAGGCCAACAGTAGATTCTCAATACATGTTAATTTAGTGGATAAATTATAACTAGTAGGAGAACAAGGAAGATCAAAGCATAGTTTCCCTCCTCACATGGGCAGAAAAAATAATGAGGAAGAGTGGAACAGAGCTGAAGAAATGGGCTATAGATCTACTGAGAAAATAACCGTAATGTGAAGTGCTAAAAGTTTCCCTAAGTAATTCTTTAACACTATCCCATAAATTTTGAAATGTATTGTCACCTGTTCAAAATATTTCCCAATGTCCCTGTTGATTTCTTCTTTGACCTGTGGATTTCTTAGAAGTATGTGATTTAGTTTTCAAGTATTTGGGGAATTTTCCAGCATTTCTTTATTTGTTGATTTCCTATTTTATTTCTATTATGGTCAGAAAGCATTGTTTGTGTGATTTGAATTACTAAAAAATTATTAAGTTTTTAAAACTTTTATTTTAAGTTCAGGGGTACATGTGCATGTTTGCTATATAGGTAAACCCATGTCATGAGGGTTATTTTGTCATCTAGGTATTAAGTCTAATGCCCAATAGGTTTTTTTTCTGATCTTCTCCCTCCTCCCATCCTCCACCCTTTGATAGGCCCCAGTATCTGTTGTTTCCCTTTATGTGTCCATGTGTTATCATCATTTAGCTCTCACTTATAAGTGAAAACATGTGGTATTTGGTTTTCTGTTCCTGCATTAGTTTGCTAAGGATAATGGCTTCCAGCACTATCCATGTTGCTGCAAAGAACATTATCTCATTCTTTTTCATGGCTGCATAGTATTCAATGTTGTATATGTATAACATTTTCTTTATTCAGTCTACCATTGATGGGCATTTAGGTTGATTCCATGTCTTTACTATTGTGAACAGTGCTGCAATGAACATGCATGTGCATGTATCTTTATGATAGAAGGATTTCTATTCCTCAGCAAACTTTCGCAAGAACAGAAAACCAAACACCGCATGTTCTCACTCATAGGTGGGAATTGAACAATGAGATCACCTGGACATGGGAAGGGGAACATCACACACCGGGGCCTGTTATGGGGAGGGGGGAGGGGGGAGGGATGGCATTGGGAGTTATAACTGATGTAAATGACGAGTTGATGGGTGCTGATGAGTTGATGGGTGCAGCACACCAACATGGCACATGTATACATATGTAACAAACCTGCACGTTGTGCACATGTACCCTAGTACTTAAAGTATAATAATAAAAAAAAAAGGCCGGGCGCGGTGGCTCAAGCCTGTAATCCCAGCACTTTGGGAGGCCGAGATGGGCGGATCACGAGGTCAGGAGATCGAGACCATCCTGGCTAACACGGTGAAACCCCGTCTCTACTAAGAAATACAAAAAATAGCCGGGCGAGGTGGCAGCGCCTGTAGTCCCAGCTACTCGGGAGGCTGAGGCCGGAGAATGGCGTGAACCCGGGAGGCGGAGCTTGCAGTGAGCTGAGATCCGGCCACTGCACTCCAGCCTGGGCGACAGCGCGAGACTCCGTCTCAAAAAAAAAAAAAAAAAATAATAATAATAATAAAAAGAAATAAAAATATGCAAATAAAACTACAATAACTATGCCCATTTGAAAAACATGGCTGGGCAAGGTGCCTCATGCCTATAATCCAAGCACTTTGGGAGGCCGAGGTGGGCGGATCACGAGGTCAGGAGTTCAAGATCAGCCTGACCAACATGGTAAAACCCCGTCTCTACTAAAAATACAAAAATTAGCGGGGCATGGTGGTGTGTGCCTGTAATCCCAACTACTTGGGGGGCTGAGGCAGGAGAATCGCTTGAACTTGGGAGACGGAGGTTGCAGTGAGCTGAGATCAGGCTTCTGCTCTCTAGCCTGCGTGATAGAGCAAGACTATCTCAAAAAAAATTTTTTTTTTGAAAAACATAATGAGCCCAAATGTTAGCAAAGATATGGATTGATGCATATCCTTTTTATTTGGCTTGTGGAAGTTTAAATTGGTACACCAATTTTGGTGTGTAAATTGGCAGTATCTAGAAAAGTTAAAGATAAGGATACCCCTGAAACAGTACCTCCACTGCTGAGAATATATCCTAGAGAAACTCTTACCCAGGTATCCAGGGAGATGTATACAGATGTTCTTCACAGTTATTTTCAATGAGCATTTTTCTGTTAGTGTAATTTAGAGCATGCTGCTCAGACTAATTTTAACAATAGAATGATTTAGCTGTCTCCATCTTTAACTGATCAGTGTGTTAATGTAAAATAATTTTGATGGCCAGCAAAATGACTTAATGATTCTAATTCACATGTTTATTTTCTTTTGCATTTATTATGTGCCTACTACATACTAGGTGCTATGTTAGGAGTGAATAAGGCATAGTAACTACTGGCTGTTACTTTTCAGTTTTAAAAAATTACTTAAATATTTCTGTCTCTGTTCTTATAAACATCTCTATTCCAGAAGACAAGTTCCAGCTTTACAGGAAGTGTAATATTCTCCAGATTAACCCGCTTTTGTTTCCCGTCATCTATATCTTGTCATGACCATGGAGGATGCTCAGTAATCACTGGTTGGTGGTGATCAGTGATAAAGTTCTTGTCTGCCTATCTCCTGGGCTCTCATCTGTAAAGAGATATTGAAGACATTCATTTAGTCACTAGCAGGAAATGAATAAATGGATACAGAATGGCTTGTGAAACTACAAAACAGACAAGAATAATTTTCTGAAGTTCCATCTTTCAGAGCTGTTCCATGCCCAGCTTCTGAGATGCAGAAACAATAAGAATAATAAAATATGAAAAAGAAAAAGAGAAAGAACTTCTGGTGTGCTCTTAGTATACTTTTTAACGCATTGCTTCTAAAGCATTTCCAAGTGAAAATGAAATGCATTTTTAAAGTTTTTTTTTTTCTTTAGAGGATGTTTGTTCTCTATTTACCAAATGCAGTATTCTATATATTTGAGACAAACCAATTTTTCTATTCCACATATTCATCAAATTGTTGAACATTTCCCTCTCAGTTGGCAGATTGGATTTTAATCTGATAAGCCTGATTTCAGAGTCTGCAGTGTTCATCTCATCAAACCTGCCAATAAGATGGAAACATTGCAGCCAAGCAATGAATAATTATTAATAATTTTGTGTGAAGTTTTGGGGAAAGTAACCTAAGATTATAGGCAACATGAAAAAATCTCTCCCATGTGACAAAATAATCTCTGCTTGTAGCATACATATCCAAACTATGCACTTCTGGCTGAATTTTTCCTACTTTGTGTGGAAGCAATGAAGAGCACAGATACATTTTGCTTCTCTTTGGTTTTCCTCCAAGGAAGCTGGTCAGACTCAGGATGGTCATCAGCATCTATAGCAAAAATGTGTTAATTTCATAATAACAGTGCATGGCAGAGAGGGTAGATAAACTCTGAATAAACTACACCTTCACTAGTCCTACTCAAACACTTTGGGAGAATTTCTGCTACCCACCATAACCTCCTTTGCTTTATTGCTACTGAAGAGTTCTACTTTGTGAGGTCCTGGGACAAGAATGTGTCTCTTATATTCAAATATACTATATGTTGTCACCACCCTGCAGAAGCAGAATTGGCCCCCACCTACAATTTAGTTTTGATGTCAAGATCAATGATGCTACATAGACACAAGGTCTGAAATGTTTATTATTTATATAATGAGGCTTTCTGAGGAGAGCAAAGCTTAAGAGAGCAAGGAAAGGAGAATGGCTTGGAGTTTTTGTGGTGATTAGTGGGTGGGGTTGGGATTGGATTGGAATTGCACATAGGCAGAGGCTTGCCGATATGGTTTGGCTATGTCCCTACCCAAATCTCATCTTGAATTGTTGTTCCCATCATCTCCACTTGTCGTGGGAGGGAGCTTGTGGGAGGTAATTGAATCACAGTGGTGGTTCCCCCATGCTATTCTCATGATAGTGAGTATGTTTTCACAAGATCTGATGGTTTTATAAGGGTCTTCCCCCTTCACTTGGTTCTCATTCTTCTCCTTCCTGCCTCCACGTGAAGAAGGCTGTGTTCCTTTCCCTTCCACCATGATTGTAAGTTTCCCCAGGCCTCCCCAGCCATGCTGTGAGCCAATTAAACCTCTTTCTTTATAAATTATCCAGTCTCGAGTATTTCTTCATAGCAGCACGAGAACGGATTCATACACTTGTGTAATTTGAATTTCCTGCTGGAGCCAAAGGTGGAAGTATCCCGGGTTTCTTAACAGTTTGCCCATACATGGGGCAGAAGGTGCGGCATAAAAGTTCTCATCAACAAATAGTGCAAATAGTGTAAGACTTTATTATACCATCTGTATCCTCTTCTTCTATCAAGCAAACCTCCCACTCCTTAAACTGGGGAGAGGGGATGAGGGTTAAATTGCTTTTTTTCTACCAAGACACTGACATTTAGAAATTCAATTCACTTTTAATGCACAAAGTACGTTACATCATCACTTCTTTAATGTGAGCTTATTCTCTCCACTTAGTTGTAACATCATGCATTGTATTAACTTTCTCTAAATTTAACGTTTGTTTACATATTTTTGCTTGCTTAAACTCCTCAGTACTTAGAGTGTTCAAGCACAGTTTAAAAGTACATATTTATTGGCCAGGTGCAGTGGCTCACAAATCCCAGCACTTTGAGAGGCTGAGGCGGGCGGATCACAAGGTCAGGAGATTGAGACCATCCTGGCTAACACAGTGAAACCCCGTCTCTACTAAAAAATACAAAAAATTAGCTGGGCGTAGTGGTGGGTACCTATAGTTCCAGCTACTCAGGAGGCCAAGGCAGGCACCTGTAGTCCCAGCTACTTGGGAGGCCGAGGCAGGAGAATGACGTGAACTCGGGAGGCGGAGCTTGCAGTGAGCCAAGATCATGTCGCTGCACTCCAGCCTGGGCGACAGAGTGAGACTCAGTCTCAAAAAAAAAAAAAAAAGAAAAGAAAAAATACATATTTATTAACCTAATCTGATTAAGCAGTCTAAATATGTGCTCTCAATTTTAGGCTAAGTAATAAGTCTGGTTTCAAACAATGATATTCAAATAATACTTGAGGTAGAGGGTGGCGTTAATAGGAAGAAAGTAGAGAGGACACAGGGCTTTCTTCCTTCCGTAGCTGTGCAAGAGAATCCAAGATATGAAAAAAAAATTAGATAATAAGATGTGCAGAGAGGCACACCTTTGTCTCTTCCTCTGGTTAAAGAGGATGAGGGGTTTCTAGATAGGATGGAGAAAAGCATCGAAGAAGAAAGCCAAAGAGGTAAGTATTCTGGGGATTTGTGACCACTGTGGATGGAAAGTCGGTGAGCAGCAAGTACTCACAGAGGTGGGAAAACACCCAGGCTCACTTCAGGCAAAGATCTGCGCTGGGGCTGGACCAGACCTGGGGAGAGGCTCTTCTGCCTGGGAAAAATGTGGAGCAGCTCCAACAGTGGGGATAGAGAATGAGAAGCTTTTCTGGACCAGTGCTTCAACACAAAGGTGACAGAAAACTGGCCAGGGCTTTCATGAATTTCATGAGGCTTGGGAAGAGAATGATGGACAAGAGACAAACAAGTATGCTAAGTAGAAATGCAAGGAGATAGGTGAAAACTTCCTATGAAAAAATAGGAAATTGATACTTTGGAGTCATGTTTGATATCAGATACCAGTAGATGTATACAAGTGGAGATGACACCTACTCTTAGGAGAAACATAGTGTAATAAGTTGGGATCGAAGTTCCAGACTATATTCATTTACGTATTCCCTCATTCAGTCATCAATAAATCTTTTCAAGTGCTTTTTATGTACCAGGCTGTGTTTCAGATATGGGAATAAAAATATATGGAAGATGAAGAATCTATTTTCAAGAAGTCTATGGTCTTTTTTAGTGCCTGGAAAAATGGAGGGATGAAGTCTTGACTACATTCAAGTCCCAGGAAAGTCAGCAGGTAGAGAACAAAAGTAAGCATAGCCCACATTTATATCTACCAAGGCTTTAGAAACAGAAGACTCATTATTTTTTGATTGATTGGGAGCTGACTATAGATGTGTTTTTCTAGAACTAACATACACTTAAAAATACAAAAATGCAACTTAAATGTCAGTAACGGGCTTCTCTACCCCTCAAGACTTAGGCAAAATGGATGTAGAACTTCAGTTTTCTGCGAAATCCTTAAGGCAGGAGTGTGAGTGGTGCTAATTGATCATCTTAAGATCACTTCACCTGTGTAGTTATGGATTGCCACCATTGCAACCCTTGCACAAACTTTGCCTTTTCTTCAGCTTCCACCCCTGTGACACCTGAATTATTCACTGGCA
This sequence comes from Theropithecus gelada, assembly GCF_003255815.1. Lineage (NCBI taxonomy): Eukaryota > Metazoa > Chordata > Mammalia > Primates > Cercopithecidae > Theropithecus > Theropithecus gelada. The sequence goes on from NC_037670.1 coordinate 106,182,703, forward strand.
AGAAGAAAGATCACCATGATTAGATGGCCTTAGAGCAGAGTTTCTCAACCCCAGCCCTATTGACATTTAAGGCTGGATAATTCTTTGTTGTAGGGGTTATTCTTTGCATTGTCAGGACAATGTTTAGCAACACTTCTGGCCTGTGTTCATGAGATGACATTAACATGATAGTAGCAACCTCCCCTCAACTTGTGACAAACAAATATTTCCCTGGTGTTAAAATCACTCCTGGTTGAGAACCACTGGCTTAGATTATTCGTTCTTCACTTTGGAGTGGGGTTTTGGCAATGGTGTGGGGCTAGAGGGGTGATTGTGGGATGGATGTCAAGGAGTGTTGTGAATATTTGCTAGTTCAGGGTCAGCCTGTCACACAGCTCCAGAAGGCACCCTTCACTTTGTGTTTTATGTAATGGCACTCCTAGCACACATATCTCTCGTGAATCGTGTTCCCAGAGTAGTTTAACACAGAAGTACCATAATAATTATCTGTGCAATATACAATCTCCCCTTTCATTCTCAGTAACAGATTCAGGCCCCAATCTGTCAGCTCCAACACACTGTGGATTAGACAAAGTTCGTCTTTAGTGTTCTCAGCTCTCTCTGTCTGTTCTTCTTTGCCTTCTTCAACTTTTCACACCCAGTTCCATCCTCAGGTGTCCTGGCACTTACTGTCCTCTTGTCAAGGACAAAGTCCACTATGAATTAGTGTCATGGGTCTGAGGAGAGTCTGATAAAGGAGTGAATCTCTCACAGTGGAAGCACAGGCCCTAGAACACTTGGTGATCATAATAATAGTATTAGCTAATATGTCGACCACTACTAGATGTCAGTTACTTTGCTAGACACAGTATTTGTATGTCTCATTTGATCTTAACTACTATTTTCTGAGGCAAGTGCAATTCTCATTCCCACAAAGCAAGGAAGTTTCCTAGTGTTAAACAGCTATTAGGTAACAGATTTGGACATTGAACCCAGGTGGTCCAACTCAAGGGTTGGGGCTCCTAACCACTTTTCTGTAAAATGGCATCTCAAATTAGATCACACAAATAATCACTGTGGAGATAAACACTTCCTGCACTCATGTCAGAGTCTGGTCTTGTCCATTCCAGTAACAGAGACAGAACTGAAGAACTGTGTTCTACCTTCAGGGATTAGGGTGAGGATTTGAGAAAGCCAGTGAGAAGCACCAGCCAGATAGGCTGGCCCTGGGATAGTCTCAAGGTCAGGCTTGACTCAGCTGAGATAGATACCTGGGGGCAGCTAGACACTGTATATGGATAAAGTATGAGGCCAGATCAAATTTGAGCTGGAGAGAAGAATACCAAAATGTATCAAACAGGAAGCCAAGCACGCCTGGAGCTGGTGGACTGTGGAGGCAGATGTGGAAGGGAGATCCAGTGTGGCCTAAGGTGAGCACTCAGCATCCAAGATGCCCGAGTGTTTTTAGCTGCGTGTCCTGGAAGCTGGCTCTCCTGGGAGGTTGGACCTGAGTTAGAGGCAGAGAGTTGGTGATGGTCCATTGTATGGTCCATGGTACCATACAATGTGCTTCCATGGTAGCACAGCATAATCCAGATCTTCCTGGGGTGGTAACCACAAAAAATAAACATAGAAACAGGACTGTACCCATTCCTGTAAGACCAACGTTCTATGTGGCTTCAGGAGCAGATGGAGTTATCAGTTACTCAACTGGTGAAACTTAGAGAAAAAGAAGCACCAAAAAAAAACACCGTTAGCCTCCAAAATCTCTCTCCTAGCTGCCTTTTATGGCTTGTAAAATTTTGCCACCATAGATTCATTTATTTGGATTAGAGCTCATGTAAATGGCCATAAAAGGTAAGATGGCAAACTTTCATCTTCCATTGGTTACTTCAGAGAGGATGAGTTTCCATTGTGAAAACAAACGAGTGATACGGTTTGGCTCTGTGTCCCCGCCCAAATCTCATGTCAAATTGTAATGCCCAGTGTTGGAGGAGGGGCCTGGTGGGAGCTGTTTGAATCATGGGGGCAGACTTCCTCCTTGCTGTTCTTGTGATAGAGTTCTCCTGGGATCTGGTTGTTTAAAAGTGTGCAGCACATCCCCACCCCCACTCTGGCCACTTGAAGACCATGCTTGTTTCCACTTCTGCCACGATTGTAAGTTTCCTGAGGCCTCCCCAAAAGCAGAAGCCTGTACAGCCAGCAGAACTGTAAGCTGATTAAACCTCTGTTCTCAGTAAATTGCCCAGTCTCAGGTATGTCTTAATAGCAGTGTGAGAACAGACTTATACAACGAGCCCTTGTAGAAGGTACACAGAGCAGGTAAGTTTAGAGGGTGGTCTAGAAGGGAAGGACAGATTCTGGGTATTAAGAAATGCTCAGTAGGCCGGGCGCGGTGGCTCAAGCCTGTAATCCCAGCACTTTGGGAGGCCGAGACGGGAGGATCACGAGGTCAGGAGATCGAGACCATCCTGACTAACGTGGTGAAACCCTGTCTCTACTAAAAAAATACAAAAAACTAGCCGGGTGAGGTGGCGGGCACCTGTAGTCCCAGCTACTGGGGAGGCTGAGGCAGGAGAATGGCGTGAACCTGGGAGGCGGAGCTTGCAGTGAGCTGAGATCCGGCCACTGCACTCCAGCCTGGGCAGCAGAGCGAGACTCCGTCTCAAAAAAAAAAAAAAGAAATACTCAGTAAGAGCAAGGCCAGGTAGGCATAGCCATGGTAACTCATTTCAGTGGGGGGCAGAATGAGGACACAGGGACACAGTGAGATGAGGAGTTACTGGGAATGAGAAGAGGAACAGAAAATGTGTGGTCACAGGGGAAGGGTTGGTGATACATCAGAACTCGACTTGTTAGTTACCTCAACATTTGAGGGTCCCAACCCTTTGATTAGGGTCTTTTCTGTTGTTGAGCTTCATTTTGAATATTTTTCCCCACTAATCATGGTTTTTTTTTTTTTTTTTTAGTATGTAAAATTTTCTTTGTTGTCTTAAGTTAACCTCTCTTTCTTTCTCTGTGCATATTGGGTGTGGCAACATCACTTAGTATGAGTAACTGAGACCAAAAATTTCCCTGTAAAATGTCCTTGCCAATTTTCAGGGAATTCAAACGTTTCCAAAACTCACAATGTTCTTTGGTAGTAATGCAGGAGTGTTGTGCAGCAAAACACTCTTAAAGATGATATATTATGGCATCATTTCACCAAATGCTAGTTCTGCTTTGAGTATTTTGAATATTTTGCAGAGTATGGGAAAATAGTTCCAATGGTGGCAATAAAGAGTTGGAGCATTTTTATACTTAACTATTAAACGTGGAGTTACAGATATTTAAGCAGACTATCAAATGAAAGCAAGCTGTGTACATGAACAAGGACTATTCAAGAAAATAAATAACTCTGCAGACACGATCAGAAGCTCGGTAATGAGAACATTCAGTAAATGCTCGTGCTGGGAGGGATGTTTTATTAATGCCATGTCATTAGTAGTTTCAGAAATGTCTGTAAAATATGGCTCTCGAAGTTGAGTTTCATGAAATTGAGATGTACCCGAGAAAAGTGGGAATAGCTGGAGTAGGCTGTCTGGGGTTTCTTTTGGCAGGAGCCTGGCAGGACAAGAAGATGCTGTGGGGTGGAAATAGCTGAGTAGGGGGCACAAGACATGGCATACTAGGAGTAGTGTTACCTGAAGGCAAATATGAGGAAGGAGCAGCCAGGTTCTAGGTCAAGGGAGTGGTCCTGCAATGGAAGTCAGAAGCATGGTCACATCTGACAGAGTCAGTGTAACTGGGTGTAGAGTGTGCACCTAGAGGAGGGTGGAGTCTTGTCCAGGTCTTCACAGAGGAGTCTTTTAGATGGCCTGCCCTGCTCACAGCATCCATTTTAGGTTCTCTCCTTTTTTTTTTGTAACAAATAGATTTTTAACCTTTAATTAAATTAAATATGAACTATTTCAGGCATAGAAACAAGGATTAGGAGCCTAATAAACTCCTATATATGCATCACTAAGCTTGGAAAATAACATAGTACACATACTGTTGAGGCCCCTGTCCAGAGGTAAGCACTATCTTGAATTTCATGTTTACCATTGCTACTAGTCTTGTGAGAGTTCTGACATATGCAGATGTCAATGTATATAGTATTGTTTTATAGATCAAAAATTTTTAGGCCAAGTGTGGTGGCTCATGCCTGTAATCCCAGCACTTTGGGAGGCTGAGGCGGGTGAATCACCTGAGGTCAAGAGTTGGAGACCAGACTGGCCAACATAGTGAAACCCTGTCTCTACTAAAAATACAAAAATTAGCTGGGCATGGCAGTGTGCACCTGTAATCCCAGCTACTCAGGAGGCTGAGGCAGGAGATTTGCTTGAACCTGGGAGGTGGAGGTTGCAGTGAGCCAAGATCATGCCACTGCACTTCAGCCTGGGTAACAGAGTGGGACTCCATCTAAAAAAAAAATTGTTTTTAAATTAAGGGTATATACTTTCTGCAAAGCTCACTTATTTCTGCTCAACATTATGTTTTTGAGATTTACCCATTTTACTCCTTGCATAGTATTCCATTGAATAAATATTCCACAATTCGTTATTTATCCTCCTACTGATAGATGTATATGAGTTTTTCTAGGGTAAATGCCTAAGAGTGGAATTTCTAGACCATAGAATTTGTGTATGTAAAACTTATCCAGATTATTGCAAGGGACAGTTATTAACTCATAGGAGTTATTTATTTATTCTAGACTCCGGTTCTTTATCAGTTTATACATAACAACCAGTGACTTCTCTTTTATTTTATGGTGTCTCTCTATAAATAGGCATTGTTTAATTTAGTTGAATTTGCTGATCTTTTCTTTTAGATTGTATTTTTTTACCTTAGGGTTATAAAGATGTTCTTCCAAATTGTCTTAAGTTTTAAAGTTTTGATTTTTAAATTTAGTCCTCAATCCATTGAAATTTGTTGTTGTATATAAAATATGAAGTAATAAATAATGTTTTAAATATGGATGACCCATTGTCCTAACACAATTGTTGAAAAGTCCATCCTTTTCCCACTGATCTGTGAAGGCAACCTGTTTCTATATATCAGTAGGTGCGTTAGCAGCATCCAGATTCTGTACTATTTACTTGTCTATTCTAATGCCAGCACTACTAGGTATTATTTACTATAGCTTTTATAATAAACCTTGATATTAGGGTTTTTTAAAATTTAAAAATGCTATTGCTGAAAAATGCTAACATTCATCTGAGCCTTCAGCAAATCATAATCATTTAGCTGGTGGAGGGTCTTGCCTCAATGTTTGATGGCTGCTAACTGATCAGAGTGGTGGTTGCTGAAGAATAGGATGGCTGTGGCAATTTCTTAAAATAAGACAACAACGAAGTTTGCCACATCGACTGACACTTCCTTTCACAACAAGTTTTTCTATAACATGCAGTATTGTTTGATAGTATTTTACTCACCATGGAAATTCTTTCAAAATTGGAGTTAAATCTTTTAAACTCAGGGATATTTTTGACATAAGGTTAGATGAAGCTGGGTTGGACAGCAATTAAATAAACATAGGTGAAAAAGGCAGCAAATTATACATAGATATTTTCCTGAGAGTTTATTCTTATTTTATGTATTTATCTTGATGGTTATCATTTGCCTTTTGCTTTTTCATATTAACTTCTGAGAGGGTTTTAAAATTCCTTCAAAAACTGTGATGAAGAGTCTGGCAAAGTTTGTAGTTAGAGAAGTCAATTACTTCTTCAGAAACAAAAATGTTTTGGGGCTTAAATCAACAATGAGATACCACTATACACCTATTAGAATGGTTCAAATCCAAAATACTGACAACACTGAATGCTGGTGAAGATGTGGAGCAATGGGAGGTCTAATTCATTGCTGGTGGGAATACAAAATGGTATAGCCGCTTTGGAAGACAATTTGCAGTTTCTTACAAAAATAAATATAGTATACTTTTACCACACAATCCAGCAATTGTGCTCCTTGGAATTTCTCCAAATGTGTTAAAAACTTATTTCCACACCAATAACTGCACACAGGTGTTTATAGAAACTTTATTCATAATTGCCAAAACATGGATGCAAACAAGATGTCCTTCACAAGGTGAATGGATAAACAAATGGTATAGCCAGACAATGAAATAGTATTCATTGATTTTTAAAAAAATAGCTATGAAGCCACACAAAGTCACAAAGAATTTAAATGCTTATTGCCACATGAAAGAAGTCAATCTGAAAAGCCTACCTACTGTATAATTTCAACTGTATTATAATCTGGAAAAGGCAAAAATGTGGAGACAATAAAAAAGATCAGTGTTTGCCAGGGTTTTGGGGGAGGTTTGGAGGAATGAATTTGTTCAAAAATGTTATTGGAGAACTAACTTTCAGAATGAGGTAATGAGATTGAACTAGATTGAGTTGGATATCCCTATTATTTGCTTTCATAGCACCTTGCTTTCACCAGAATGTGAGATTTATCTCATTCCTGTAATGAGGGGCTGAGCTTCTTGAGGGGAGTGACCAGTTTCATTTATTGTTTTATTGCCGGTGGTAGTGGACAACCCAGTGCTTGGCTGGTGCTCAAAACATTTGTGAATTAATGTATTGCTCCGATGATGCGATATAATAAGAACTTATAAAGGAGATGGGAGGAAGACTACAAGGAAAAAATACATAAGATGAACAAATGCTCATTTGTCATAAACAAACAGAATAAAAATGAAACAATAAAACCAAAACTTAAGCCCCACTATATTTTTCACTGTCACACTTTATGCTTAGATGTGAAGATTTCACTTTCCTCGGATTCACCTGCTTCCATAGAGATAAATCTGCAAGTAGAGGATGCTGCCATAAGTTTGTGAGAGTGCCTTCTGGAAGGTCTCTAGGGTGGAGGCAAGCATGCTTTTCTTCCTTACAAAAATCCCCCTAATATAGCTAACTTAAAAAATGTTAGTAAACATTACATTCAAAGGAAAATAATGTAGATCAGGTGTCTAGAGGAAAACACCTGGGTGAAATTTGGTGCCATCTTCACTTATACTTAAATGTTGCCCAGACCAGCTTATTCTAACCTCATACCAGACACTGACTCTCCTTGCTACTATGACTTCTTGTTCTACCTGCTCCCACCCCAAGCTTTTAGTATTCCCTGTAAGCCCTCTTTATCCAACCCCCAACCAACCAACCAACCAGCATTATCTCACTTATAGACATCAAAGATGCCATCAAGAGGGGGACAGGATATGCCATTAACTGGGAAAACCTATTTTCAGCACCCTGGTTAACTAACAAGGGGTTAGTGTCCAGAAGAGATAAAGAACGCTTATGAATAAATAAGGAAAAGGAAGTCAATCCAGTAGAGGAAATGGGCAAAAAAAAAAAAGAACAGAAGTATGGGCTGGATGCGGTGACTCACGCCTGTATTCCCAGCACTTTGAGAGGCCAAGGGGGGCAGATCACTTGAGGTCGGGAGTTTGAGACCAGACTGACCAACATGCAGAAACCCCGTCTCTACTAAATATACAAAATTAGCTGCATGTGGTGGTGCATGCCTGTAATCCCAGCTACTCAGGAGGCTGAGGCAGGAGAATCACTGGAACCCAAGAGGTGGAGGTTGTGATAAGCCAAGATTGCACCGTTGCACTCCAGCCTGCAAGAGCAAAACTCCATCTCAAAAAAAAAAAAAAAAAGAGAGAAGTGCTACTGAATGCTGCCGAATGAGTCAATTAAATTGGCAGAAGCTAGAAAGACTAATAATACCAAGTGCTGCCAAAGATGCAGAGCTGTAGCAACTCTCATTCAGTGCTGGTGAGCATGCAGATTGGTACAACCACTCTTAAGAAACACTTTGCATTACCTAGGAGAGTTGAACATGACTATACTGTATGGCCCAGCCATTCTACTAGCAAGTACTGGGAAACTTTGGCATGCATGTACTAGGAGATGGCTACCTAAATGTTTAAAGCAGCATTGTTTTTAATAGGCAAAAACCTGGAAACATCCAAGTGTTTATAAACAGTAAGATCCATATATAAATGTGGAATAGTTAGACAGCAAAATTATACTGCAGTGAAAAGGAATCAACTCCAGTACATACATCAATATGGACAATCTCAAAGGTTTGAACTTGAACAAAAGATGCAAGTTATAGAGGAAGACACAATGTTATTCCATTGCAAATGTTTAAACATAGGGGCACATAGTTCATAAAGACTAAAAGGAAACTAGAGAATGGTTACAATTTCAGGAGAGTGGTTCCCTCTAAGAAGGTTGTTGGGGTGCGGTGTTCGATCACAGAATGACTTCTGGGGATGGTAATGTTCTATTTCTTGTATTAGGTGGTGGGCATATGGGTGTTTATTTTATTGTTGCTCTTTATTTTTCTATTTTAAAAATTAATTAAGAAAAATTTGAGAGATGGGGTCTTTCTCTGTTGTCCAATTATGGTGCAATTATAATTTACTGCAACCTCAAACTGCTGGGCTCAAGCAATCCTCCTGCTTCAGCTTCCCAGGTAGCTGGGACTAATGGTGCATGCCACCGTGCCTGGCTAGTTTTTAATTTTTTTTTTTTTTTTTTCTTTTTGTAGAGCCAGTGTCTTTCTATGTTTCCTAGGCTGGTCTCAAATTCCTGACCTCAAGTGATCCTCCCACCTCAACCTCCCAAAGTGCTCAGGTTACAGGCATGAGCCACTGTGCCTGAACTAGTTTTGCTCTTTAAACTGTACAAATGCTTTTTATACAAACTTGTGTGTAAGTTATATTTTATAATTCTAGCAAAAGTCACCTATAGATAGATAGGGTAGTAACCTCCCACAGATTTAAGATCAGCTTTTCATCAGCCATGAACCCTTTTGTCTTTAATGCCTTTGCTTAATCTATTCATCTGTTGATCTTGATGCCTTAACTTTGGTCTTTCTTTTCAAGCCTTCCCTTCCCACTCTTCAGGCTTCTGCTTCTTTATTTCATTTCAGTTTTCAGTAGTTCACTGTCTCCCTGAATGCTTAGTACTCTGCTCACGTGCCACAAACCTGTGAACCTATCCCACTAATGTCCCTCTGTGGTCCTGGAGAGCGGTAAAATGCAGTGCTGCATGAGAAAAGTACCTAGGCAAGAATAGAATTACATAACCTGATAACTTAATTAATTATGTAAGCTCATTTTTATCAGAGACCTTTTGTGTGCCAAGCTGTTTGCCAAGTATGAGGATACAACCTTATCCCCAGCAGGAGACCCACAGCCTATTACAGTCTATCAGGCGTCTTTCCCCTGGCTTGCTAATGCTGATGAATTTGAGGTGGCTCCTGCTAGTAGGACTATTTTGGGAAGCATTTTTCTGTCTTCCGTAGGGGAGGAAGTAACATCTGTGTAATAGATTTGCTATCCCTAGATTTAAAGTCCAAGCACATAAAAGAAAGGTGAAGAGGACAAGAGTGACTCTAGAAAGAATATCTGAATGTATCAACATGCACATGTGTGTTAAAAATAAAACATAATTTAATATCAAACAGAGGAAGAAAAAGTTCACTCAATAAACCCTGGCTATGAAATCTTTTTCATGTGAGCGTCTGTGGTACGGTTTGTATTTTCCATTTATTTGGCATTAGCCATGAACCCTTTTGTCTTTAATGCCTTTGCTTTATCTGTTCAACTCAAGTATTAGCTTTGTATGGGAAAGAGAGCTTGCATTTACATCTCATATGGAAATTAACGGTAAGCTTGTATATTATAGGTTTAAGTAGTATTTATTGACTGATTTGTCTAACATGATTTTAGTACCAGGACTGAATCAAATATTAAGTACCATTTAGATATAATGGCTCGCAGTGAGCCAAATTTCTTCCTTTTTGGTTTATTTTTCTAAGGGAAGTGGCTTACATTTCTTGGAAATGAAATAGCCTTAGACTCTGATTCTAACTTGTAAACCAATGATAAACTTATTATTGTGTGGGGAAAATTAAAGATGCTTAATAATTGAATTGTTTCTTCCATAAGGAAACCTTTTTTTAAAAAAAATAATGTAGCACTGTACTTCTTTTTATAGCATTCCACCTACATAGTATAATTTAGGGTAAGTGCTTTATAGCATATTTCAAATACAGGTTGTGACCTTAAATATATATTCTTTATCTTATTGCTAGAAGTTGTTAGGTAGTTTGTATGCTACAGAACAAACATTGTCCCTCTCTGCCTTAGGAACATTTCCTTTAGGCAGAAACATGTAAACAGGAGATAACAGAAATGAACCAGAGAAAACATTTGAGCATAGTATAGCTTAACTATATGACACTATGTTTCTGACTTTTTAATAGAAGATTTAGATCTGGGAAAGACATGTATTTTAGAATCAAAGGGAAAGTGAGAACTAAGTAGAACTACTTATTTGAAAACTTGATCTACTAAACCAGAGAATAACATTAGTTTTTTTCTGCATTTTAAGAACATTTTTGGGTTTAAAAGGACTGGTCTCATAGGTCTGCCTGTGTCTTGTGGTTTCAGGTAGATCTGGACCTCTCTCCTGCTCTCCAAAATCATTCCCCATCTGCTGGTTGATGCTGTAAATTTCTATGACAGTAGGCAACTCATTCATTCTACTATTAAATTTAAGATTTAAAGTGACGTTTTCATGGGAGAATGTAACACAATGATTTACTATCGAACTAAGAATTCCATTATTGATAACTAGATTCTTAATTAGAACAGGTTTTGGTAGATGAGCAAGGGAGGAGAGCATAGAAAGGATCATACTAAGCATGAGAAATCCAAACTAAAAATTCAATTTACAGCTGCTTCTCTTCTAAAATGTCAATGTCACAAATAAAAATTTTTAGGGCCCGGCCTGGCGGCTCATGCCTGTAATCCCAGCTCTTTGGGAGGCCGAGGCGGGTGGATCACCTGAGGTCAGGAGTTCAAGACCAGTCTGGCCAACATGGTGAAACCCTGTCTCTACTAAAAATACAAAAATTATCCGGGGGCGGTGGTGCACACCTATAGTCCCAGCTACTTGGGGGCTGAGGCAGCAGAATCGCTTGAACCCAGGAGGCAGAGGTGGCAGTGAGCTACGATTGCACCACTACACTCTAGCCTGGGTGACAGAGCTAGACTCTGTCTAAAAAAAAAAAAAAAAAAGAAATTTTAAGTGTGTGTGTGTGTGTGTGTGTGTGTGTGAAATATCATACGTAAAGTATTTAGGAAAGGTAACTTTGCTCCTGATGTTGGCTAGTCCCCAGTCCCTATTGCCAGTGAGCCTCTTATCACACTCCAATCCTGACAATCATGCTGGACGCCATAAAAATGTTTAATAGATATCCTTTATTATTTTTTTTTATTATACTTTAAGTTCTAGGGTATGTGTGCACAATGTGTAGGTTTGTTACATATGTATACATGTGCCATGTTGGTGTGCTGCACCCATTAACTCGTCCTTTACATTAGGTATATCTCCTAATGCTATCCCTCCGCACTCCCCCCACCCCATGACAGGCCCCAGTGTGTGATGTTCCCTTCCTGTGTCCAAGTGTTCTCATTGTTCAATTCCCACCTATGAGTGAGAACATGCGGTGTTTGGTTTTTTGTCCTTGTGATAGTTTGCTGAGCATGATGGTTTCTAGCTTCATCCATGTCCCTATGAAGGACATGAGCTCATCCTTTTTTATGGCTGCACAGTATTCCACGGTGTATATGTGCCACATTTTCTTTTTTATTATTATTATTACTATACTTTAAGTTCTAGGGTATATGTGCATAACGTGCAGGTTTGTTACATGTGTATACTTGTGCCATGTTGCTGTGCTGCACCCATCAACTCGTCAGCACCCATCAACTCGTCATTTACATCAGGTATAACTCCCAATGCAATCCCTCCCCCCTCCCCCCTCCCCATGATAGGCCCCGGTGTGTGATGTCCCCCTTCCCGAGTCCAAGTGATCGCATTGTTCAGTTCCCACCTATGAGTGAGAACATGCGGTGTTTGGTTTTCTGTTCTTGTGATAGTTTGCTAAGAATGATGGTTTCCAGCTGCATCCATGTCCCTACAAAGGACACAAACTCATCCTTTTTTATGGCTGCATAGTATTCCATGGTATAGATGTGCCACATTTTCTTAATCCAGTCTATCATTGATGGACATTTGGGTTGGTTCCAAGTCTTTCCTATTGGAATAGTGCCACAATAAACATACATGTGCATATGTCTTTATAGCAGCTATAATAGACATCTTTTAAAAGAGACAGAATATCAGCTCCTTTTTCTGCATGTCTGTGCCATGGGATAGTGATAGAAATCAATAGAAAACTACTTTTTCTCTCTTGGAAGTTCTGTTGGGGAACAACTCAGCATTGGCAATACTAATTTCTTCATAACTGTGGATAAATATAGGAATTAGTATTATATAATTTTTATCTCTTTAGTATATTTCTTATATAATTGGTATATGACAAAATCAATGGATGATAATGAGAAATTATTTGATATCAGTTGTATAATGGGCAGAGTTGGTATAAGAATATTCCTTAACACCGGTTAAACATTGATAAATTTGAAAATAAAACTGGAACATTTTGTGGTAGACAGAGAAACAGCCTAAGCTTTTTTTTTTTTTTTTTGAGACGGAGTCTGGCTTTGTCACCCAGGCTGGAGTGCAGGGGCGTGATGTCTGCTCACTGCAAGCTTCACCTCCCCAGGTTCACGCCATTCTCCTGCCTCAGCCTCCTGAGTAGCTGGGACTACAAGCGCCCACCACCACGCCCGGCTAATTGTTTTTCTATTTTTAGTAGAGACGGGGTTTCACCATGTTCACCAGGATGATCTCGATCTCCTGACCTAGCGATCCGTCCGCCTCAGCTTCCCAAAGTGCTGGAATTACAGGCGTGAGCCACCACGCCTGGCCAAAACAGCCTAATCTTTATTAGGCTTGTGGAAAGTCAGTTTGAGAACACGTATTCCAGACAAAATCCACTGCTTGGGTCAAGTGCAGTTTAACTGTATGTCATGAACAGATCTTTTCCTTGGTTATTTACTTTAGGTTTTGAGAGAAATTTCTCAATATGACATAAGCAATGGTTTGGCTACAGGAATAAAAGGAAATAGTATTAAATTTCCTGCAAAGGAGAATTGCAGTTGGATAGCAGTGACATCGTCAGAATTAGGATTTGAAGAGAGTGCACGAGTCAAAATATCATGAGTACTCAGATTTAGAAATGGCTGAATGAAAGCAGTGAGTAGAAGAATGACCTGGGAGCATCCCCTTAGTGTTTCAGTTATCCTTGAAGCTGGGCTAAATCTGGGGCAGATGCAGGGGCCTTGAATTACTCAAAGGATTTGACTTTGACTTTTGTCCTGAATGTACAGGTTAAAAGGACACATGGTCATACCACTCTCCAAGATAATATTATTATCAAAATGGGTAATACAATTTTTGTTTGAGAAGCAAGTAAACGGAGAGGTCAATGTGGGTTAGTGTTTTTAGGAGAAGTTTCTAGTTAGGATAATAGATTGAAAATAAGTTACAAAATCATCCATCTCTAATACTTCACAAAATTAGCAAAAATAAATACCAAATAGCAGGAAAAATATCATCCACAACAGTCAAACAAAAAGAGGCATAAGGTAATACAATCAAACACAGCCCCCACCATCAAGAAGCCTGGCACCTGAGGAGGAAGCAGAAGGCTCTTATATGCTTATGCAGACAGAACAGCGGAGCAAAGTAAGTTCTTAACCTCCATGCTCCAGAAAGCATACAGGTGAGTCTGCTAAACTTTGACAATACTGAACTGTCAGAAAAAATTGTGAGGTTTTTTGAAATAGATTTTCAAAAAAGAAAAAGCATTAAAGATTATCCTTACTGTCCTGTTTAGTGCTCTCTTCCAGGTTATCTCTGCCTTTTACTGTTTTTGAATTACTTTACAAGTCTATAATTTGTAGGGAAGTGATAGTAATGCAAATGCTTTATTCTATAAAAGTATAAATTATGTCCAGTGCAATGCAACTGATTATTGCCCTGTGGATTCTGACCAGTTTCACTAGGTTTTGTATCTATGTATAAATTCATTTTAGCATTTCTTATCTGCCTGTATGTATGTAATATTTTGAATTCTAATTTGAACAGGTTTTAACACCTTATAGGTTCCTTCATTTAATTAATGAGTTAAATAAAATCTTTGGCATGCATTTATTTTATATCTATGTGAGTCCTGATTATACCCTCTTTTAATAAGTATCCTTTAACATTACCAATGTTTTAGGTCTAAAAAAGACCAATCTGACTGGGCATCTTTATGTTTTTCTCCCTCTGACTGGTGAGTAGTGAAAACATCTGGGAAGAAATAGATGCAATATGTAAAATGTACTATGGAACTGATTCTTGGTGATAAAAATAAGTGCTCTAAGGTCACATATTGAACAGGGAACATGCTGGAGCCACCTCTGCAATCCTCCTTCCCCACCTCTAATTCCTCCCAGCCCCAACCCACTGCCTGCTGTCAGCCTTCACGTATGGAAGTAAGTGGAGTGAAACCTGATTAAAAGCACTTATGAAAACTCAGAAGTGAGAATGGAGCCAGGATACTGCAATAAATAAAGAATATTACCTTAGTCGTGTTCTTCTCCTTCCTACCTATTATTTAATCGCTGCCATTCCTTCAAATTACAGACAAGTGGATAGACTTAAAATACTCAGCTCTTAGACTGTATCCCTAACAGTAAAGAAAAACTGGTCTTATATTTGAGAAAAAATCATAGCAGACAATCATAGCTTTTCTAGCTATGGTACTTTGCCCACATCCTTCAGAGCACTACCAGTCTACCATTTGCCAGTATCTTTAACTCTTTTCCTTAAGGCCTCCTCTGAATTGACAGGAGGCTTCCTGGCTGTGGGGTTGGGGTGGGGCAGGGGACAGTTAGCGCTCCTCTGAGAGCCGGCCTTGGCCAAATGACTGACAGCAGTTGATGTGTGAGCATGCCAGCAACCTTGCTCCTTGGGTTGGATGACTTTGAGGAGCATATTTTGAATTATTTATTAGAATCTACCCAAGGAATTAAGCTCCAGTTACCTCCAGTAGTGGCTAGCCTTATAGACACACCCTTTATTCAGTGACTTCCCTTCTAGCTCATTGCTCTACTCCCTGCTGGACTTTTACACTTCCCCAATAAATTACTTGCTATGGAATATTTGCTATAGGATATGCTTCTGATTACCCAAATTAAGACAGGATTCAAAAAGCCATTCATAATATACCAAAGCACATACAATGCCTGGCCAAAGCTGTCCAAGTGCATCAGCTAGGGTCCTAGCAAAAAGGATGGCAAATTCAAAGGTTTTAACTGAAAAGCATTTATGGAAGAAACTATTTACCAAAATTTGAATGATGTTAAGGAAACCAACAGGAGATGGAGAAGCACTGGGGACTAGCAGAGCCAGAAAGATATTTCCTAAAGAGAAGAGGAGAAAGAATTGGGCTAGTGGAGTCATGTCAATGATGGAGCCATGGAAGAGAGGCCACCAGGCAGAAGCTGCGACAATGGAGGGATGTGGTCATTGTAAGACCATGGCAAGGCAGGAAAGGAGTGGGGATAAGTACCTTGATTTTTCCCTCTTTCCATCTTCCAACCTCCTGCCAATTCTTCCTATTGACAGAACCCAGTAAAAATTCAGAGGGCAAAGGAGGCTGCTGTGGTAATGAAATCAATGTAAGTCAGCCTCCTTGGGCACAGAGCATGTCAGAGGAGGATATAAATGGATCTGGGCGTGGTAAGAAGAAGGAAAATAATAAGCATACTAAGTGAGCAATATCTAAATAAATGGAATGGAAACTATACAAACATTTGACAGCAAAATAAAAAAGGAAATAAGCAAGTACGCAAAAGATAGCCAGTTCACTCTAAAAGAAAATATCAACCAAGGAACATTTGCTTTACACTATAGAACAACCTAATAAAAATTTGAATCTGATATAGAGTTCAAAGATAAGATGCTAATACAACAAAATGAGATTAAAAGAATATTTCCAAACCCAAGAAAACAATTTGAGGATCAAAATCTCAAAATAACAGAACTAATAAATGTACAGCAATGACAGAATTAATATAGCTGATACGGAAAATAATGACAAAGAGAAATGAATAATCACAGATAATGTTGATAAAAAAACCAAAAAGATTAAAACAATTAGAAAAACTAATAAGTATTGAGGACAGAAAAGGTCCACCATAAGAATGGCAGACATCTTTTCAGTAGAGAACACATGAAAGTAAAATAAGTAACAAAAATATAAGATAATGTCCCTATAATAAAGAATAAAAATTCTGATTGAAAATACATAATGAATTACAAGTAAATTTCATCCATAACACTCAACATGAACATATTCTAGTTATAATGTTGTACCTTAAGGATGAAGAACACTCTAAGCATCCAGGCACAACAATCAAATCATCTACAAAGAGAAAATAAAGAAGTTGATTATCAGATTTCTCAATTGAATACTGCAAATTTGAGAGGCATTGGAGAAATCTCTATTCCAAGGGAAACAAGGTGTAACTGAAGGATATTGTGCCAGCCAACATGTTTTTCAAGCAGAAATGCAATAGGCAGATGTTCTTAAGCATTGTTAGTAAAGGTTCCTGAAGGAACTGGGGTTTGTGTGCATCCTGATGATGGGCGTTGGGTAGGCTTGGAGGAGAGTAAGGAGTCTTTTTAAGGAAGAAAAGAGATCATTGGCAAGGATGTGGAGGGTGATTCTTGAAGACAGCAGGAAGACAATGATGGCTAGAACTGAGTGCATGTCTTGGTAAGTGAGGGAGACATAGTTACACAGGTAAGGTAGGCCCAAATCATGGAAGGTCTTTAAAGGCAGGATGAAAAATTACTTGTTTCAGTGGGTTAAGAATGGGTCAATGGAGATTCCTGGGAGGTAGATGACATATCAGTCATGTATCTCTCGTGGATAGTTATATACATAGTTGCCATTTTCTGCAGAGCTTAGGACTATGATCAATTACTGCTTAGATTATCACAATACTATACTACTACTACTCTGGGTGACCAATAGATTATTTCCCTCAGTACTTATGTAAACCGATGCAATTACAGTCCTGCTTGTAAACTTGGTGTTTAGACATGTTTGTGGACTCCTTCAAGTCACTGAGTGAATTATTATTCTGTCCTATGTGTGCTTTCTTAAATGTGTCATCATTTCATATGTACTTTACTTACGGTTGCAGAATTCTACATGACCCCTCAGTAACCAGAATATTAATTCATCTTCCTAAATGCTGACATACTACCAAAGAGACGATTAAGCACTTGACTGTATGGATAAGTTAATTCTCAATTGGCCAACTATAATAAAGTATTTTGTATGAGTGGATTTCAGAACTTATTTGTTTCCCATTCTCAACAAGAATAAGTCAGTATCAAAACAAAAGAATGAAAAATGTATCCCTTTAATCAACAAATGTATATATAGAGAACTCATTCTGTAGAAAGCTCTGCAAATGAGAAAGACAAGATTCATGCTTTCAAGGGACTTGCTACCTAGTGTATCCACAGTGCAAAGAACAGGTAGTGAGGTGAAAGTGAACAAAGGGTTATTGTAGATAGAGAAAAGGCTAGGTACTTCTGAGAGTTTGGAGGTTGCTGGACTGGAAAAAACAGGTGGGATATTTACAGACTCAGATGAGGCTGAGAAGCAGAGTAACAGGAATCAAATTTGGTGACTGTGCAAGTTGAGTAAAAAAAATGAAAAAAAGGGACCCTAAATCCCTGGCGAGAGGCCAATGCAGAGTCCAGGAGAAAGACAGAGAATAACGGAAATAGAGTTGTAGCTGTGGAAATGGACAGATGGGACAGCTACCAGCAGCAGGCGACACATTTTGGTCTGTATAATAAATGCATTTTTTACTGAGTTCAAAAAAGAGGCTTAAGATCATCATAGATGGAGCATTGTTTTTGCAATACGCAAAGCCATCATTTGCCATTTCTTTTATTTTCATGATGAAGGGAAGAATCATAACACAGCTCTTTTATAGGAAGAACATAATTTTGAATAGTTGATATATATAATCTCAAACTAGAAATTATAAAGTGATCCTGTTTCCTTCAATAATCTTACAAAATTTAGTTTTGGTATCTCTTCCTTACATAAGACTTTGTAAGCCTCGAAGTTTTGTTTAAAATTTGGTGACTGAGCAAGAACTTCTGTAGCTCATTAATCTCCATGCCCATAATCTTCATAGCACAGCCTCAGAAATGTGCTGAATCCTGATATGTCTTTTGTTTTAGCTCAATGAAGCTCACAGCTGGGCCAGTGCTGTGGCAAGCTGCTGAATTGCCTGGTTTCTGTGGTAGGCAAAATCCTAAGATGATCTCCAACCCTCGAGTGTGGAAGGGACCTGTAAATATGATGGGTTATCACTCCCATGATTAGGTAATATAATATGGCACAGGTGGCCTTAGGGAGATTACTCTGGGTAAACCTGACCTAGCTAATCAGGTGAGCCTTAAAAGAGACTGGGCTCTTCCTGGAGAGAGATTGGAAGTCAGGGAAATTTGAAGCATGAGAAGATTGAGTTCGAGACAGATTTGGCTCCATTGTTTGCTGTGGACCACAAGGCTAGGAGTAAGGGCAGCCTCTAGGAGTTCAGAGCATCCCCCAGGTGACAGCCAGCAAGGAAACAGAGACTTCAGTCCTAAAACCACAAGGAACCGAACTCTGCCACAACGACATGAGCTTGGAAGAAGCCCTGAGCTCCAGGTGCAAGTGCAGCTGACCAAGACCTTGATTGCAGCCTAGAAAAAACCTGAACTGAGAAACCTCCATGTCATGCTTGGGCTTCCAAACTACAGAATTGTGAGCTAAGAAACGAGAATTGTTTTCAGTTGCCAAGTTGGTGGTAATTGGTTCTGCTGCAGTAGAAATGACATCAAATTCTAAGTCTGAATTTACCTGGGTTTAAGAAAAGCCAGTAAATGATATTCCCACAACTACAACTAAATAATTATCCTGGAAACTAAGTAGAAGGTCTTCTCCTCGCTGCTCCAATGTCACTGGTGGGCAGTATGACTTCTCTGTATGTTGCCTCCTGGCTCATAAATGAAGAAGCTAGGTAAGATGGTATCTAGCTTCTCTAGCCCCATTATTCTATGATTCTCTTCTGACCACTTCACCTATAACTGATAAAAAGAAAGCTATTGCTACTAGAGTAATTCCATTTTCTGCTTGCAACATTGAGCAGGGAGGAGGAAGTGCGCTTGCTGGAAATAATTCTGCAGTGCTTGCTGAAGATACGGTTTTATTTTTCTTTCCCTACTTCCTGGTTCACTCACCTGTGCCACACATGAGATAGACATTGAAACCTATAGGGTCAGTACTCTGAGCAAACATTAAAACCTGTACAGATGGTTTGGTCTTTCTTGGGAGATTTATGAATAGAAATATTTTGAAAGGTAAATGTGTCATGTTACAGGTCTGTTATCTCAAGAAGTTTCATCTTTACATTATTTTATTTAAAACAAAACAAAGCCTAACTGCACAAAACAAGAAAATAAAAACATGTCAGTTGATCCAATAAGGCTGTGTCATCTCTGCTTCATTGGCAGATGGAATATGCAATATATTTCCAGCATAAGACTCTTTCCCTGTTGCCACGTGCACAAAAACGTGTGGCATGCTCCACACACCAACTGCTGAGAAAGAAGAGTGATGAGATGATCATTGTATTGCTTCTAAAGCCAGGTGTCCTGACCTTCAATAAACTGGTTTTGTGCTGCAACTTAATAGATGGTAATGATTAAACACACTCAGTGATTCAAGTTTTCCTATAAAGCCTAGATGAAATTCTAACTTGTAAAATCTCTATACCTGCCTCACTGTGATTTGGGACTCCTAGTAACACAACAATCTGAGTCTTAGGATTTGTTTTTTTTATTTCTCTTGTTGTATTTGAAGACTAAGAGGATATTTTTCCCTTTTTTAAACTACAGAATTAATTAAGGTTCATCGTAGAGATATTAATAATGTAGACAAAAAAATTCTACAGTCCGAATTAGAGAAAAATCATTGTTAAATTCTGGATATGCCTCCTTCCGTATTTAAAAAATGAAGACATTTATTTGAATGTTGTCAGGTTCGGCACATCCAGGGCCTGTCTGTGCCACGGTACTAAATTGCCACTCTTCCACCTTCCACTTTCCCTGGCCTATTTCCAGCGGCTTCTGACCCAGAGCTCAGAATAAACTCATTCACCTTTCCCAGCCCACTTTTATTCAGCCATGCCCCACCGTAACCACTTTCCTCTTAAGCCAAGGGGTGACCTTCTTACTCAGTCCTTCCTCCCTCCTTTCAGTCCCTCAAAGCCTTTCCTTCCCTGCTCTCCCGTCCCAGGGCTTTTCTCTATTCACTGCATATTAAGGACATCAGTCCATGTCTGTAAATGTTGACTTGCATCATTATTTTAAGTGGTTGCATATTATTTCTTCAAATGCCTGTAATGTAATTTGTTGAGCCAATCCTATATTGTTAAACAATTTTTAGTTTTCACTGTAAAAAAAAATCAAAAGAAAACCACTATGATAAATGTCTTATTTGCAAATATTTGCATTTTTTTTGAGACAGGGTCTTGCTATGTTGCCCAGGCTAGCCTCGAACTCCTAGGCCCAAATATCCTCCTGCCTTAGCCTCCCCAGTAGCTGATGCCATGCAGAGTCCCTGGTTTTTCGGGTACCACTGTGAAAAACTACTTCCTTATAACTGTTGCACCTGGAATTCTTGTTGTTTTAAATAGCTCCAGGAAGAAGTTTAGGCTCTGTAAAAAAAAAAACAAACAAAAAAACCCAGCTGTATCCAGAGTGACCTGAGTCTAAGATGAACTTTGGCAAACTCTGCTCATCACCATACTAAAAATCCTGTCCAGGGAGGAGCTCATTTGCCACATTCTATTCATGGGACTGTGCCAGTGCTACGTACAATGACTCAGCTAACCAGCCTATTAAAAATCCTGTTTTCACTTCTGTTCAGGGAGGAATTGCTTTGGGGAATTATCCCTGGTGTCCTTCTTACTTGTTGCAAATGGTAAAATCTCCTTGTTAATTAAATCCTCCTTGGTTGTGGTCATCTGACTGTCACCTGCTGAACCCTCCCCTTGTCTGGGTAACACTGGGACTATTGGCACGCACCACTGCACCTGGCTATATTTGTATCTTTGTCCAGTTATTTTCTTGGGATAAGGTACTACACATAGAGTTATTTAGTAGAGATGGCGTTTCACCATGTTGCCCAGGCTGGTCACGAACAATGTTTCACTGGTCTATATCTCTGTTTTGGTACCAGTACTGTGCTGTTTTGATTACTGTAGCCTTGTAGTGTAGCTTGAAGTTAGGTGGCGTGATGCCTCCAGCTTTGTTCTTTTGGCTTAGGATTGTCTTGGCAATGTGGGCTCTTTTTGGGTTCCATATGAACTGTAAAGTAGTTTTTTTTTCAATTCTGTGAAGAAAGTCATTGGTATCTTGATGGGGATGGCATTGAATGTATAAATTACCTTGAGCAGTATGGCCATTTTCACAATATTGATTCTTCCTATCCATGAACATGGAATGTTCTTCCATTTGTTTGTGTCCTCTTTTATTTCGCTGAGCAGTGGTTTGTAGTTCTCCTTGAAGAGGTCCTTCACATCCCTTGTAAGTTGGATTCCTAGGTATTTTATTCTCTTTGAAGCAATTGTGAATGGAAGTTCACTCATGATTTGGCTCTCTGTTTGTCTGTTATTGGTCTATAGGAATGCTTGTGATTTTTGCACAATGGTTTTGTATCCTGAGATTTTGCTGAAGTTGCTTATCAGCTTAAGGAGATTTTGGGCTAAGATGATGGGGTTTTCTAAATATACAATCATGTCATCTGCAAACAGGGACAATTTGACTTCCTCATTTCCTAATTGAATACCTGTTATTTCTTTCTCTTGCCTGATTGTCCTAGCCATAACTTCCAACACTATGTTGAATAGGAGTGGTGAGAGAAGGCATCCCTGTGTTGTGCCAGTTTTCAAAGGGAATACTTCCAGTTTTTGCCCATTCAGTGTGATATTGGCTGTGGGTTTGTCATAAATAGCTCTTATTATTTTGAGATACGTTCCATCAATACCTAGTTTATTGAGAGTTTTTAGCATGAAGGGTTCTCGAATTTTGTTAAAGGCCTTTTCTGCATCTATTGAGATAATCACGTAGTTTTTTGTCACTGGTTCTGTTTATGTGATGGATTATGTTTATTGATTTGCATATATTGAACCAGCCTTGCATCCCAGGGATGAAGCCGAGCTGATCGTGGTGGATAAGCTTTTTGATGTGCTGCTGAATTCGGTTTGCCAATATTTTATTGAGGATTTTTGCATTGGTGTTCATCAGGGATATTGGTCTAAAATTCTCTTTTTTTGTTGTGTCTCTTCCAGGCTTTGGTATCATGATGATGCTGGCCTCATAGAATGAGTTAGGGAGGATTCCCTCTTTTTCTATTGATTGGAATAGTTTCAGAAGGAATGGTACCAGCTCCTCTTTGTACCTCTGGTAGAAATCAGCTGTGAATCTGTCTGGTCCTGGACTTTTTTTGGTTGGTAGGCTCTTAATTATTGCCTCAATTTCAGAGCCTGTTATTGGTCTATTCAGGGATTCAACATCTTCCTAGTTTAGTCTGGGGAGGGTGTGTGTTTCCAGGAATTTATCCATTTGTTCTAGATTTTCTAGTTTATTTGCATAGAGGTGTTTACAGTATTCTCGGATGGTAGTTTGTATCTCTGTGTTATCGATGGTGATATCCCCTTTATCATTTTTTATTGTGTCTATTTGATTCTTCTCTCTTTTCTTCTTTATTAGTCTTGCTAGTAGTCTGTCCATTTTGTTGATCTTTTCAACAAACCAGCTCCAGGATTCATTGGTTTTTTGAAGGGTTTTTTTTGCGTCTCTATCTCCTTCAGTTCTGCTCTGATCTTAGTTATTTCTTAACTTCCGCTAGCTTTTGAATATGTTTGCTCTTGCTTCTCTAGTTCTTTTAATTGTGATGTTAGGGTATCAATTTTAGATCTTTCCTGCTTCCTCTTGTGGGCATTTAGTGCTATAAATTTCCCTCTACACACTGCTTTAAATGTGTCCCAGAGATTCTGGTGTGTTGTATCTTTGTTCTTATTGGTTTCAAAGAACATCTTTATTTCTGCCTTCATTTTGTCATGTACCCAGTAGTCATTCAGGAGCAGGTTGTTCAGTTTCCAGTTTTGTGCAGTTTTGAGTGAGTGTCTTAATCCTGAGTTCTAGTTTCATTGCACTGTGGTCTGAGAGACAGTTTGTTATAATTTCTGTTCTTTTACATTTGCTGAGGAGTGCTTTACTTCCACCTATGTGGTCAATGTTGGAATAAGTGCGATGTGGTGCTGAGAAGAATGTATACTCTGTTGATTTTGGGTGGAGAGTTCTGTAGATGTCTATTAGGTCCGCTTGGTGTAGAGCTGAGTTCAAGTCCTGGATATCCTTGTTAATCTTCTCTCTCATTGATCTGTCTAATATTGACAGTTTGGTGTTAAGTCTCTCATTATTATTGTGTGGGAGTCCAAGTCTCTTTGTAGGTTTCTAAGGACTTGCTTTATGAATCTGGGTGCTCCTGTATTGAGTGCATGTATATTTAGGATAGTTAACTCTTCTTGTTGAATTGATCCCTTTACCATTATGTAATGGCCTTCTTTGTCTCTTCTCATTTAATGTCTGTTTTATCAGAGACTAGGATTGCTACCCCTGCTTTTTTTTTGTTTTCTATTTGCTTGGTAGGTCTTCCTCCGGCCATTTATTTTGTGTGTCTACGCATGAGATGGGTCTCCTGAATACAGCACACTGATGGATCTTGACTCCTTATCCAATTTGCTAGTCTGTGTCTTGTAACTGGAGCATTCAGCCCATTTGCATTTAAGGTTAGTATTGTTATGTGTGAATCTGATCCTGTCATTATGATGTTAGCTGGTTATTTTGCCCGTTGGTTGATGCAGCTTCTTCCTAGCATTGATGGTCTTTACAATTTGGCATATTTTTGCAGTGGCTGGTACCAGTTGTTCTTTTCCATGTTTAGTGCTTCCTTCAGGAGTTGTTGTAAGGCAGGCCTGGTGGTGACAGAATCTCTCAGCATTTGCTTGTCTGTAAATGATTTTATTTCTCCTTCACTTATGAAGCTTAGTTTGGCTGGATATGAAATTCTGGGTTGAAAATTCTTTTCTTTAAGAATGTTGAATGTTGCCCCCCACTCTCTTCTGGCTTGTAGAGTTTCTGCTGAGAGATCCGCTGTTAGTCTGATGGGCTTTCCTCTGTGGGTAACCCGATCTTTCTCTCTGAGTGCCTTTAACATTTTTTTCCTTTATTTCAACTTTGGTGAATCTGACAATTATGTGTCTTGGAGTTGCTCTTCTTGAGGAGTATCTTTGTGATGTTCTCTGTATTTCCTGAATTTGAACGTTGGCCTGCCTTGCTGGGCTGAGGAAGTTCTCCTGGATTATATCCTGAAGAGTGTTTTCCAACTTGGTTCCATTCTCCCTGTCACTTTCAGGTACACCAATCAGACATAGATTTGGTCTTTTCACATAGTCCCATATTTCTTGGAGGCTTTGTTTTTTTCTTTTTACTCTTTTCCCTCTAAACTTCTCTTCTCACTTCATTTCATTCATTTGATCTTCAATCACTGATACCCTTTCTTCCAGTTGATCAAATCGACTACTGAAGCTTGTGCATGTGTCACATAGTTCTTGTGCCATGGTTTTGAGCTCCATCAGGTCATTTAAGATCTTCTCTACACTGTTTATTCTAGTTAGCCATTCATCCAATCTTTTTTCAAGGTTTTTAGCTTCCTTAGGATGGGTTGGAACATCGTCCTTTAGCTCAGAGAAGTTTGTTATTACAGATCTTCTGAAACCTTCTTCTCTCAACTTGTCAAAGTCATTCTTGGTCCAACTTTGTTCTATTGCTGGCAAGGAGCTGCATTCCTTTGGAGGAGAAAAGGCACTCTGTTTTTTAGAATTTTCAGCTTTTCTGCTCTGATTTCTCGCCATCTTTGTGGTTTTATCTACCTTTGATCTTTCAGGATGGTGACCTACAGATGGGATTTTGGTGTGAGTGTCCTCTCTGTTTGTTAGTTTTCCTTCTAACAGTCAGGACCCTCAGCTGGAGGTCTGTTGGAGTTTTCTGGAGGTCCACTCCAGACCCTCTTTTCCTGGGTATCACCAGCAGAGGCTGCAGAAGTGCAAATATTGCAGAACAGCAAATGCTGCTGCCTGATCATTCCTCTGGAAGCTTCGTCTCAGAGGGGCACCCGGCCTTATGAGGTGTCATTTGGCCCCTACTGGGAGTTGCCTTCCAGTTAGGCTACTCGGGGGTCAGGGAGCGACTTGAGGAGGCAGTCTGTCCGTTCTCAGATCTCAAACTCCGTTCTGGGAGAACCACTACTCTCATCAAAGCTGTCAAACAGGGATGTTTAAGTCTGCAGAAGTTTCTGCTGCCTTTTGTTCAGCTATGCCCTACCCCCAGAGGTGGAGTCTACACAGGCAGGCAAGCCTCCTTGAACTGTGGTGGACTCCACCCAGTTCCAGCTTCCTGGCTGCTTTGTTTACCTACTCAAGCCTCAGCAATGGCAGGGACCCCTCCCTGAGACTTGCTGCTGTCTTGCAGTTCTATCTCAGATTGCTGTGCTAGCAGTGAGCAAGGCTCCATGGGCATGGGACCCTCCGAGCCAGGCGTGGGATATAATCTCCTGGTGTGCTAAGACTGTTGGAAAAGCGCAGTAGTAAGGTGGGGGTGTGACCCGATTTTCCAGATGCCATCTGTCCAGGCTTCCCTTGGCTAGGAAAGGGAATTCCCTGACCCCTTGCACTTCCCGGGTGAGGCAGTGCCTCGCCCTGCTTCAGCTCACGGTCCTTGGGTGGCACACACTGACCTGCACCCACTGTCTGACAAGCCCTGGTGAGATCAGCCCGGTACCTCAGTTGGAAATGCAGAAATCACCTGTCTTCTGTGTGGTTCATGCTGGGAGGTGTAGACTGGAGCTGTTCCTATTCGGCCATCTTGGAACTCGGTCTTTTTTTTTTTTTTTTTTTTTTTTTGCTGGAGTCTCGCTCTGTCTCCCAGGTTGGAGTGTAGTAGCATGATCTTGGCTCGCTGTAAGCTCCACCTCCCAGGTTTATGCCATTCTCCTACCTCAGCCTTCCAAGTAGCTGAGACTACAGGTGCCCGCCACCATGCCTGGCTATTTTTTTGTATTTTTTAGGAGAGACGGGGTTTCACCGTGTTAGCCAGGATGGTCTTGATCTCCTGACCTCATGATCCGCCTCCCTTGGCCTCCCAAAGTGCTGGAATTACAGGTGTGAGCCACCGTGCCCGGCCAAGGAGACTAGTATTCTAAGTGAACTAACTCAGGAATGGAAAACCAAACATCCTATGTTCTCTTTCATAAGTGGAAGCTAAGCTATGAGAATGCAAAAGCATAAGAATGATACAATGGACTTTGGAGACCCCAGGGAAAGGGTGGGAGGGGAAGGAGGGATAAAAGACTACAAATTGGGTTCAGTGTATACTGCTTGGGTGATGGGTGCACCAAAATCTCACCAATCAACACTAAAGAACTTACTAATGTAACCGAATACCCCTGTTCCCCAAAACCTATCAAAATTAAAAATAAATTTAAAAAACTAAAAAAATTTAGTGGCTTAAAACAGCACCCATTTATTATCTCACAGCTGTGTAGGTCAAAATTTCCAATTCCCATAAATACCGGCTGCATAAAAGACTTCCTGTTTATGGGTACAGTGTGGTTCTGTGGAGTCCTCTGCTTAGAGTGCCACAGTATTGAAATAGAAGTGCCAGGCAGGCTGTATTCCTTTCTGGGAGTTCTAAGAATGAATCCACTTCCAAGATTACTCTGGTTATTGGTAGAAATCAGTTCCATGTGGTTATTCTACTGAGGTCCTCATTTCCTTGCTGGCTGTCAGCTCAGGATAGTCTAGCTTTTGGAGGCCACCCACAATCCTTGGCTCACGACTCGTTTTCTCTGCCTTCAAATCTAGCAGTGGACGAGAATGAGATGAAGTGAGTCAATTAGAGTACAAAATTAAAAGAGGCACTCACATAAGTGCATTTGCAGAACTCTGAAAGTGAATGCCTCTTTAAATTTCATATCCTGGGTATATTATTCACCTCACTTACTCCTGACCCCACTGCAGTGTGTATGTGTGTATTATATTGCAAAGAACATTTTCTTTGAGTCAAAAACATTTGGAAGATATTACTCTAGGCCAGTGATTCTCAAAGTTTAATGTGCGTAAGTCACCTGGGACTCTTGTTAAATTGCAGTTTCTGATGTGGTAGGTCTGGGGTAGGGCCTGAGATTCTGCATGTCTAACAACACTGCTGATTCCCAGAAAATACACCGAGGAAATTAACGAGCCCTCTGAATGATTCTAATATATGCTATAATTTCAGAACCACTCTAGTTCTCTTAAAAGACTAGTTACTGGCCCCAGCTTCCAAAGTTATTGATTTAGTAGATTTAGGAAGAGACTTAGGAAGTTGTTAGAAATACAGCCTCCTAGGTGATGCTGCTGCCACTGATTCAGGGAACAGACTTTGAGAACCACTGGAGTGCTCTCGACCTCTGGGGTCCAAACTTATCTTATCAGGCTGGAGTTCCTGCTTTGCTATCAGCTTCACATGGCTTATTGCAATCTCTCAACAGTGTCTTTCATTGATTTAAAAGCATATTTTAAAACATTCCTGCTTTTAAAATAGCTTAAATGATTTGAGGCTGTATAACTTTGGGCTCTCTAGTATTCTATATTGCTAAAAATTGAACAAAATTCACATTGCTTTTACTTGATAGTTCAGCATATGTCTTAATTCAATTCATTTTATTGAGGAGCTGTAGGGTTCATTTAAAAATTTTCTTGGTTAGGAAACTAAGTTGTTTTATTTTAGCTATACACAGAATGCCCTCTCTTCCCTCAAATTCAGTAAGTTTTAGGGTGAGTAAAATGTAACGTAGGTGTAAACTGCAGATAGAACTCAGAACATGATAGGCCAAAATATGGCATCTTGGAATACTGAGTCTTAAGCTGAAAAATTAAGAAAACTACAGAAGCAGGAAGGTCTCTTTGACCTTCTCCTGCCCACCTCTCTCCTCAAGCAGGCCACAGAAACTAGAATTCTTTTTCTCTTCTCTCCCCTGAAGTGGGCCATAAAACCAAGCTGACCTTCCCCTGAAGCAGGTTATAAGACCCTCATTCCAGAAGGTCCTCTGTCTACCTGGATGAAAGGACCATCTTATCTTTGAAGACACAGACACAGAAAAGAATATGAACAAACAGGCCTTGCTGAGTTTCCCCCAGTTTATTACCATTGCATCATCTTTCTTTTTGCCCAATCACATTTCTTCACAGCCATCGTTTTTTTTTTTTTTTTAATCAGACTTAGCATAAAATATACAAAGATATTCCTGTTTTTTCAGATCTTCATTTCTGAGGCTTCTGTGTGACATATAATTTATATTAAACCAACTCGTATGCTTTTATTAATCTGTTTTTTTGTTATAGGAGTCTCAGCCATGAACCTTGAGATGGTTAAGAAAAAGATGATACTTCTTCTCTTCTACACTGCCATCTTGATCAGAAGCTCATGTCTTAATTTCTGATTGGTCTTCCTGAAAACTAAATTTTCCTTTTTAGCCTCTCTATCAAATAGATAGTAATTAATTAATGCACATTAAGTAAAATAGGGAAGGTGTTCAATAATTTTAAAAATTACAGGGATTAAGATAAAAAATACTTTAGCTCATCGATTTTGAAACTAACATGAAACAACAATTCAATACACTGATCATTCTGAGGCATTCAATATATTAATCTTTAAGAGATGAAACTGAGTTCAAAGATTCCTCGTTCATCTCCAAAATGCCAGTGCCTATCACAGAGCCTGATACCTAACAGACACTGAAAATGTGTGGCAAATGAATAGCGTTTGGATGAATTAACTATAGAATAGAGCAGCGTTAGCAACTAGAATAAAATATTGGTGTGTCTGAATCAGACATGAGGTATATCATAACAAATTTATTAATAATAGTAAAAATTATAAGATTTTGAAATTTGAAAAGAATAAATGTTAAGGTAAACATAGCATCATTTGAATTCATTTACATTCTCTTATGTTTTCTTAAGTTCAAGTTTTTTGAGGGTCACCTCATTAGGAATTGTTCATACTCTTCAGCATCTCCTGTCTCTTCTGCAGCCATTCATCTAGATTTAAATCTTGGGATTGCATCACACATGTTTTGTGAATATCATGCATGGTGGTTCCATAGTAAAATCCTCTTTGAGAAATACTGAAATATATCATCCAAATAATATATTTCATCATGTATAATACAATAATTTTATCTAATTATTTATAATTAATGCCTATTACATTAAATAAAATGATATTTATATTAAACATTATTTTGGCCTAGTAATTTATAGTATAAATCACACAAGAAAACAATGACAGTTTATTTAAACATGAGTAGTAATTATCAATCATATATCATTACATAATTACAAATTCTTACATAAATGATTTGCTCTTCAAAAGAACATTTTCCTTAAGTGTTAATAGTTTCTAAAATATTTGAACAATTGTTTGCTTAGATGTTTTTCTTTCTCAGTTTATTCTCCTTAAATCAAGACAATGACATCCACAAGCTTGTAAGGCATTCTTTATGAAGTTTTAGAAAAGGGAGGAGATGTGGCATTCCCTTCTATATTATTACAGTAATTTTGAGGAAAACCTTGACAATCCAAAAAGCAAAGTGAAAAGAGAAATGAGATAGGCACATTGTTTAATATGCAACAGGCACTTTTTAATATCCTTTATACTATTGTTGGTTAATAGAACTTTTGAAGTTTTTTTTTCCCATTGAAAACCAGGATTTGAGGTGACCCACAAGATGGATTCATTTTCTGAGTCAACCGCGAAGAGGACAGAGTATCTTAGACTATTATTGAATAATAGAAGACATATGTAGTTAATGTAGAAAGTACACAAAAAATGTAGTCTATCCTAGACATTGAGGAAAATACACTGGCGTGTCTTCACTATGTATAACATTGACACCATCAATAATATATCACAATGATGATATGAAATAAAGTATGTTAGCCATCTAGGAGCATAGATAAGAACCCTTTCTAAGTGATCTTTCACTATTAAAAAAATAAGGTATTCTTTTGTTTGTTCTATGGAATATGTCACTGCAGGGTATTACATTAGAGATGCTTATCCACTCTGAACTTTTGCAAGGCTATTTTCTGTATTTCAGAAACATCTACATGTTTTCACTAATTTAAATAACTCTAGTCCTCTCTATATTCTTGTTTGCTACAAAATGACTCTTGAAAATGATAATTTCAGACTTTCAAGTTGTTGGTCTTATTTTGTTCTGAGCTTTTATTGAATTGCTGACAACTCAGAAGCTCCAGTATGTGGTCACTTTGTACTTCAGCCCCATTGATCTTTCAAAAAATATTCTATTACATTGTAGTGGATAGTTGAAGATTTATTTAAATAAAATTATAAAGCAAGCCATCTAAAGAAGTCTCCTTTCCACTTCATATACCTTGCCATTATGTAGAGCAAGTATTCTGAGAATATAATTGGAGTACCTCTTTAAGATATCCACTAATAATGTTACTCAACTGATTTATTTGTACATTTAAGTAGAGAAAATATCAGGACTCTCAAATATCAAAGCCACTTTTAAAAGATAAAGATGTAGCCATTGTGAATATTTATAGGAGCTGATGCAGAGTCTGAAGGCAACTTCTGGAGTTCTATGCATATACTAAATAGTGTTAGCATCATGGAACTAAGTGCATAACACCCCAAGGCAGCTCTTTTGAAGTGAACAGCACCCTTTGATGGATCAATCATAGTTTAACAAGTTTCCCCTAGTTCCTGGGACTGCCTTTTCCTTTATGTTCATGGATGTTTTCTTAAGTTGTGGTGACAGGACAAGTGTGGAGAGGGAGGTTTAAGACCATGCTGAGGTAATTATTGCTGAAAAGAACTGAATTTGGTCAAAATAAGACTCACAAGCATGATCTTGATTTTTGAAATTGCCTTACGTATTTTCTGATGACCAGATTATTCCATTATCCAAGCCCAGGTCATGTGTCAGCTCTTTTCTCATTCATTCATTTCTCCCCACTCCCATTCAACAAGCATGAGCACCTGCTATGGGCCAAGCACTATTCCAGGTGAAAGGGATCACCAGAGAGAAAGAAGAAAATGATGTGTGTCATTACAGAGGTAATCGTACTTAAAAAAAATTCTCTTATGGTAATTAACACAGTTTGGTTATTTGAGGGTATTTTAATCTCCTATTAGATATGAGGTGTTTTGATGTCAGCCTCAATGATCTACCTCATGAATATTTTCCCCATTGCACTTATCACAAGGTCTTACCACTACAAGACAATTGAGGTGTAATGGATGAATGAATGATTAAATAAACAGAGGAGTGAATGAATCAGTCTTTCTGGTCTATTATGTCTGAGCAATGCAACATAATTCTTACTCCTCTGAAATAGTATGAAACAAGCTCAACCTTTGGATTAGAGTCATATAAAATTAGGGGGCACCAAAAAGCTATTATAATAAAATTTTAAGTCTTCCAAATATATTTATTTGGAATTTAAATAAATCTAAATAAATTTGGAATGCATTTTTATAACCTAACATAACTGAATGAGGAAGGGAAAAAGACTGCAAATGTAGAATGATATATTTACCTAATAGACTTAACATCTATTTAGAAGAGGCCATTAATGTGTATTATAAGAGAATAATATTTTATGAAATTGCAGTAGAGAAGTTTTTTATACTTCCCTAAATATTTCTTTTTGCATAATAATGACTCAATGAACAAAGCTTAGAAATTATCTCCGCACTTTGGTTTATTTAGAAAAGAGTTTCCTTTCATGTATGTAAACGATCTTTGAAGAAATAAATTACCCAGGTAAATATTTTTAGAAATTGAGATTAATATGAACAAAATTTAGGGAAGAGAGGAAAGAAAATGTCTATTGGAAATGTCTTCCACTGAGGCACCTTCCTTCCTTACTGAGATGTACATTTGGGTTTGGCTTATTCCACTCTCTTCCTTAGCTTTTAATTTCTTCCTATCCCAACATTGTCATTTTATCTTTACTTTTTTATATACCTAAATTACTTTGGTGTAAATTATTTTTGTTCATAAGCAGACTCAATTACATTTTTTAAACAAGGTGTTTCACTTAACTGAACTTTGAAAAATGTTCTTCAGTTTCAAAAGGCATGGGCCAAGGGAAGGAGAATTTATTTCAAATTTATGGGTTTGTCCAGAAATTCAGAGGTAGAGTTATCCAATAGTAGTAAAATGGACTAGAGCTCCTCACATGCGCACACACACTAACTTCACTCCTTCTTTCAAGATGCAGGATAGTTAGCATAGGGGAAGGTGAATGTCGGTCACCACCACTTGCCGTCAATTTGCAAGACTGATGTCTAGGGAAAAGTTTCAAATGATTGAGCTATAAAAGATGTTTGTCTTGAATCCCATAACTTTAAAACTTGTGTGTCTGTAATGTTACATACACAGTGAAAAGTATATCATACATATACACATGGTTTGGAGAATGGTTATGATAATAAAATAAACAGCAGTGTAACCCCCATGTTAAGAAATCGATAGAGTGAATAGAGTCAATAGTCAAGAAATCTACCCAGTACTTCAGAAATGCCCTGTGTACTCCTCTTTTCTTTCCTCCAGCAAAGAAAACCACTGTCTGGTGTTTTGTGTTAATTATGTTATTGGTTTTCCTTATGGTTTTGCCACTTACTTATGTATCTCTAAACAATATATTGTTTAGTTTATTTTTGTTTTTAACTGAGTAAAAAGTGCAAACCTAGCTGCATAAGGAAAGGAGAATATTGCCACTATTAGATGAAGGTTCCAGAGAAGGTAAGCCAAATAGAATTTCTGGGCCATGAGCTGTTCTCACCTTCCTTTGGAGTTTACAAGTGCCCCTTCTGAGGAAACTCTGAGGAAACTTCTGAGGAAAAGGCCATGAATTTGTCTTAGAAAGCATAAAGAAATTTGGCAGAAAGTTGGAATAGACGCAGAAGAAGATACCAAGAAAAAGCATGGCTCGAGGGAGTGGGCTGCTTTCTGTTTACAGCCCACAGAGGCCTAACTCCAGCTCTCAGGAGTATATTGAAGCCGAATCTTCCTACAGGATGAAATGAGAGTCCTCAGCTAATCCAGGCTTACGGCTTAGAAGAGACAGTGGGAACCTCGTTAGCATATGGGCCAGTTCTACTGAGTGTTCTGTTCCTGAGTTTAAAAGATAGCAGAATTTTAGCAGGAATCTTAGTGATGACAACCCACATCATATTGAATAACGCTTTTGTAACCTATATTAGAAGCTCGAAGTACAGTGAAGTCTTCATCTCTAGAAAGCGAAACCTGCTGGCCAGGCACAGTGGCTCACGTCTGTAATCCCAGCACTTTGGGAGGCTGAGGCAGGCAATCACGAGGTCAGGAAATCCAGACCGTCCTGGCTAACACGGTGAAACCCCGTCTCTACTAAAATATACAAAAAATTAGCTGGGCGAGGTGAAGGGCGCCTGTAGTCCCAGCCACTCGGGAGGCTGAGGCAGGAGAACAGCGTGAACCCGGGAGGCGGAGCTTGCGGTGAGCTGAGATCGCGTCACTGCACTCCGGCCTGGGGAACAGAGAGAGACTCCATCTCAAAAACAACAACAAACAACAACAACAAAACTCCAAAAACCTGTTATAACTCTTAAATGACATTTCTCCATCTCTGAAAATACTTAAACATCAAACAGGTAGCTGAAAATACTTGAACATCAAACAGGTGGTACATTGGCCTTAATACAGAATCGAGAAAGATCCAGTAAGATCTCATGCAAGCCTGTCTCTCCAACCTCATATCTTACCACCTTCTCTGTGCTGTAACTATGCTCAAATATTTGCACTACTTGGAACACATCCTGTTTTTTTAAGACCTCTTTGTCTCTGTTCGTAATGTTCTTGTTTCAGGGCTCCCTTCCTGCCTAATTTTCCTGGCAAACTTCTCATCCTTTAAGACTCGTATCTCTCTTATAGAGGAATTATTCCTTCAGCCTCCTAGGTGGTACTCATCTCTGTGTTCCCACAATACTTTTCACTTATCACTGACATCACCTTATCAAGTCGTATTTTAATCATTTTTCAACCTGCACATTCCCCCCACTTTCTGTGAGCCTCTTAAGATCAATGACTGCAACTCATATATTGTTTAACCATAACTGTATACTATTATCACATCTAAACGTTAACAATAATTCTTTATTGTCACTGAATGTCCAGTGTTCAAGGTTCTCTGATTATTTCATACTTCATTTTTATTTTTAAATATAGGATTCAAAGAATGTCCATATATTGCAATTGGTTGATATGTCTCTTAAGTCTCTTTTCATCTCTAAGTTACTCTTCCATTTCCTTCCCTTTTCTTTAATCTTAAAATGTATTTGTTGAGGAGCTGGGTATTTTTCTGTAGAATTTCCATTGTCTTTCCCATGAAGTCATTTATTATGTAACTCTGACTTTTATATTTCCTTCAAATTGGTAGAGCTAGAAACTTGATCAAGCTTGAAAGTTTTTGGTGAGACTTTATACGTAACGTTGTGTAATTCCATTAAGAAACACATATAACCTTTTTATTTCTCATTTGTGATGATAGTATTGATTGATGACTATTGCCTACATCTATTAGTTCATGGAGGCTGTAAAATAATGATGTTCTAATTCTAACATGTTTTTTCTTCATTTGTTAACTGGAATACTTCTACATAGAGAAACTTTTAACAGCTTATTTATTAAAGGCAGGATAAGTGCTTGAATCCCTCCCTTTATTCACCACAATTGAAAATAATGAGTTGGTTCTCTGGCAAAAGACTAAGATTTGTTTTCTTTGGGCAATTAATGCTTAGTACAATGACTAGCACATAAAAGGAATGTCCTAATAGCATGTTATATGAGTGAATAGAGTCAATAAATTAATACACAAATTAAGTGAATGATTGAATCACACTGAGTGTACACAACCCTATACCTACAACACATAGCAGCCCTGTAAATAGCTGCTTCTTAAGACAGAGAGATTCGGAGGTCCTTAGCGGACTGATGTTCAGACATTCCAGGCCCTAGTCATGCCCACTGAGTGCTGCACGGTCCCAAGTAGGATGGGGGAACTGGCTTCTCATAGCCCCACTGAAAGGTTATGTAGCACTGGATTGCTGCCTAATTGGTTCTGCCTTGTGTACTGATAATTATAATCTGCACTGACTTTTGCACATCTTCTACTAAGACATTTCTTAGGCATGCCATGGATATGTCAGTGTACAATTATTGGTTTTTAGTATAGTTATAAAGTTGTGCACATTTCCACAATTTTAGAACATCATCTCAAAAGGAAACACTGTAGCTTTAGCAGTTACCCCCAATTTACTTCCCGCTGGCAGCCACTAATATATTTCTGCATCTATGGATTTGCCTGTTGTGGACATTTTGTATAAGTGGAATAATAAAATATGTACTCTTTCTTGACTGGCTTCTTTCACCTAGCAAAACATTTTCAAAGTTTATCTATGTTGCAGCATTTATCAGTATTTCATTTATTTTTATTGCAGGATGGTATTCTATCATATGGATGTACTGAATTTTGCTTATTCATTCATCAGTTTATGGACATTTGGGTTGTTTTCACTTTTTTGCTATACGAATAATACTGCTATGAACATTCTTGTACAGGTTTTTGTGTAGACATATGTTCTCATTTCTCTTGGTTATATACCTAGAAAGGAAATTTCTGGGTCATGTGGTAACTCTTATGTTTAAACATTTTGAGGAACTGCAAACTGTTTTCCAAAGTGACTGCACAATTATGTATTCCCAAATGCAATGTAGGCAGTTCCCAATTTTTCTACATTTTTACTAACACTTGTTGTTATCTGTCTTTTGTATTATAGCCACCTTAGTGTGGGTGAAGTGGCATCTCATTGTGAGTTTGGTTTACCTTTCCCCAAGGGTTAATGATGTTGAGCAACTTTTCATGTGTGTATTGGTCATTCTTTGGAGAAATCCCTGTTTAAATATTTGCCCATATTTGTCCCTTATCAGATATGTGATTTTCAAATACTTTCTCCTATTCTATGGGTTGTCTTTTCACCTTCTTGATAGTGACCTTCGACACAGAAAAGTTTTTAACTTTGGTAAGGTTTAGAACAATTTATCTAATTTTTGCTTTTGGTGTCATATCTATGAATGCTTTGCTAACCCAAGCTGCAAAGATTCACTCCTGTGTTTTATAGTTTTAGGTCATATTGAAGGACTGTAATCCACTGGAGTTAATTTTTGTATATGGTATGAGGAAGGAATCCTCCATCATTCCTTCACATGTGGATATCTAGCTATCCCAGTACCCCTAAAAAAGAAGACTATTCTTTCCACCATTGATTGCTTGAGCACATTTGCTAAAAATCAGTTAACCATAAATATGCAGTTTTATTACTGATTCTCAATTTGATTGCAACAATCTATATGATTAACCTTATACCAGAGCTGTACTGTCTTGATTATTGCAGCTTGGTAGTAAGTTTTGACATTGATAAATATGAGTCCTCCAAGTTTGTTCTTTTTCAAAATTGTTTTGGCTGTTGTGGATCACTTGGTTTATTACAAGAATTTTAGGATCAGCTCGTCAATATCTCCAAAAGGCAGCTGGGAGAGAGCTTTGAGACCCACCTTCACCTTTAGTATGTTATCAAGGTACATTACAATGATAAGCTTTCTAATGTTGCATCTCTGGGAAAGCCTTATTTAATCTTTTTTTGTGTGTACTATTTTATAACATGTAACATGTAAGTATATTATATGTACATATAAAATAATATGTTATACATTGTTTACATAGCATATATAATAGCATATACATAGATTTGTTATTTCTATTGTTTGTTTCTATGGTCACAAGTGGGGATGGCCTACAATTTTCTGTTCTAGAGTCCTTCCTTTGGTGTTATATCAGGGTTAAGCTAATCTTATTAAATGAGTTCAGTAGTTTCTTTTAGGTTTAGACTGACCTCATTAAATGTGTTGGGGAGTTAACTTGCCCTTATTTTCCTTTTTCTGAAGCAGTTATTAAAGATAGAAAATGTTCATTACTTTCATTCTTAGAATTTTAGTTGGAATTGTCTATTAAATGATCTGGGCTACTGTCTTTTAGATGTCAGTGTGGGTTAGGAGGTATAGTTAATGAGTGTAGCTATAAATACTTTCATTGTCCTTGGGCTATTTTAATACTCTAATTTTGAACAATAATACTTTCTAATAACCAAAAATTATGCTTTCACACATTCATTGGTGTAGAATTTTGTATAGCAGTATCTTAAACATTTTTCCAACTCTTGTGTATCTATAGCTATTTTTTTGGTCAATGTCAAGTTTTACCTTATCCCCTTTTTTTAATAGCTTTCCAAAGTTTATATCTTTAAAATTATTTCTTTCATTTTTTGTCCTATTGTTCAATTATCTGAAAATTCCACATATATATTTTAAAGTATGTCTATTTGGTGAAGATTCTTCTTCTTCAGTTTTATCAAGGTATTATTGACAAAGATTGGATATAAGTATGGTATACACCTTGATGTTTTGATACATGCACACCTTGCAAAATCATGAAATCAAGCTAATTAACATATGTCTACCTCACAAACTTTTGTGTGTGTGTGAGATAAGAAAGTTTAAGATCTATATTTTTAGCAGTTTTCAATATGCAATATGTTATTATTAACTGTAGCCACCATGCTGTGCAAGCTCAATGCTTCAGAACTTACTCATCCTGTCTAACTGAAACTTTTTTACCCTTTGACTGACATTTTCACATTCCTCTTCCCTTCCCCCAGCCCCTGGCAACCACCATTCTACTCTCTGCTTCTATGAGCTTGACTTTTCAAACTTCACAGATAAGTGAGATCATGTAGCGTTTGTCTGTGCCTGGCTTATTTTTTACTTAGCTTAATGTCTTCCAGGTTTATCTATTTTGTTACAAATGATCAGATTTCCTTCTTTGAAAAGATTGAATAGTATTCCATTGTGTGTGTGTGTGTGTGTGTGTGTGTGTGTGTGTGTGTATTCTGCATTTTCTTTATCCATTTATCTGTCAATGGATGCTTAGTTTGATTTCCATATCTTGGTAATTGTGAAGAATGCTGCAATGAACATAGGAATGCAGATATCTCTTCAATGTACTGATTTCATTTTTTAAAATATGTATACCCAGAAGTGGGATTGCTGGATCATATAGTAGTTCTGTTTTTAAATTTTTGAGGAATCTCTATACTGTTTTCCATAATAGTTGTATTAATCTACATTCCTACCAATAGTGTACAAAGTTTTCCTTTTCCCCACATCCTTGCAACATTTGTTGTATTGTGTCTTTTTTATAATAGCCATTCTAAGAAGTGTGAGGTGAGAGTTCACTGTGGTTTTTATTTGCATTTCCCTAATGATTAGAGAAATTAAGGATTTTTTTTTACATGTCTGTTGTCCATTTGTATGTTTTCTTTTAAGAAATGTCTGTTCTCATCTGTTGCTCATTTTAAAATTGGGTTATTCATTTTCTTGCTATAGTGTTGTTTGGGTTCATTATATATTTTGAATATTAACCCCTTATCAGATGTATGATTTGCAAATATTTTCTCCCATTTTGTTGGCCGTCTCTTCACTTTTGTTTTCTTTGCTGTGCAGAAGCTTTTCAGTTTGATACAATCCCATTTGCACATTTTAGATTTTGTTGCCTGAGCTGTGGAAGTCATATCCAAAATATAATTTCCTAGACCAATTTAAACAAGTTTTTCCCCTATGTTTTCTTTTAGTAGTTTTATAGTTTCAGGCCTTACAATTAAGTAAGTAATCTATTTTCAGTTGAGTTTTACAGATAATGCAAGAAACCAGTCTAATTTCATTCTTTTGCATGTGTATAGTCAGTTTTCCCAACACCACTTATTGAAGAGACTGTCCATTCCTCATTGTGTCTTCTTGCTGCCTTTGTTGAAGGTTATTTGACTGTAAATGTGTGGATTTCTTCTGGGCCCTCTATTCTGTTCCACTGGTCTCTGTATCTGTTTTTATGCCAGTACTGGGCTGTTTTGATTATTATACGTTTGTAGTATATTTTGAAATCAGGTAGTGTGATGCCTTCAGTTTTATTCTTTTTGGTCAAGATGCTTTGGCTATTCATGATTTTTGTGGTGCCACACAAATTCACACGTATGTTTATTGCAGCACTATTCACAATAGCAAAGACTTGGAATCAACCCAAATGTCCATCAGTGACAGACTGGATTAAGAAAATGTGGCACATATACACCATGGAATACTATGCAGCCATAAAAAAGGATGAGTTTGTGTCCTTTGTAGGGACATGGATGCAGCTGGAAACCCTCATTCTCAGTAAACTATCACAAGAACAGAAAACCAAACACTGCATGTTCTCACTCATAGGTGGGAATTGAAGAATGAGATCACTTGGACACAGGAAGGGGAACATCACACACTGGAGCCTATTGTGGGGAGGGAGGAGGGGGAGGGATAGCATTAGGAGATATACCTAATGTAAATGATGAGTTAATGGGTACAGCACACCAACATGGCACATGTATACATATGTAACAAACCTGCACATTGTGCACATGTACCCTAGAACTTAAAGTATAAAAAAAACGAAAAAACTTTCTGTAAAACCTCATTGGAATTTTAATAGGAATTTCATTAAATCTGTAGATAACTTTGAGTAGTATAGGCATTTTTATGATATTAATTCTTCTAATCCATGAAAATAAGATATTTTTCCATTTATTATTTTTATCTTCAATTTATTTCATCAATATTTTATAGTTTTCAATGTAGAAAACAATGTAGAAACTCCTTGGTCAAATTTATTTCTAAATATTTTATGTATTTTTAAAATGCTATGATATATAATATTTTCTTGATTTCTTTTTTAGATAGTTTGTGGTTAGTGTACAGAAATTCTGTTGATTTTATAGCTGGTCTTGTATTATACAACTTTATGGAATTGATCAGTTTCAAGAGTTTTTTTGGTGTAATCTTTACAGTTTTCGATGTGTAAGGTCATGTCATTGGCAAAAAGGGAAAAGTTTACTGCTTTCTTTTCAATTTGGATGCTTTTTATTTATTTTTCTTGCTTAATTGCTTTGGTTAGGACTTCCAGTACTATATTGAATAGGAGTGGGAAGAGTAGGCATCCTTGCTTTGTTACTAATCTTAGAGGGAAAGCTTTCAACTTTTTACCGTGGAGTATAATGTTAACTGTAAGCTTGTCATGTGTGGCCTTTATCATGTTGAGAAACATAACAAAAAGAATATTAGTATATTATTTCTGTAGTTATTTGTTGAGAGTTTTAATCATAAAAGAATGTTGAATTTGTCAAATGCTTTTTCTGCATCTATTGAAATAATATGATTTTTATTGTT
Organism: Theropithecus gelada; assembly: GCF_003255815.1. NCBI lineage: Eukaryota > Metazoa > Chordata > Mammalia > Primates > Cercopithecidae > Theropithecus > Theropithecus gelada. The sequence continues at coordinate 106,223,326 of NC_037670.1, forward strand.
CATTCTATTAAATCACATCAACTGATTTGCATATGTTTAACCATCTTTGCAAGCCAGAGATAAATACCATGGTATATGATTCCTTTAATGTGCTTTGGAATTTGACTTGCTAGTATTTTTTGAGGATTTTTGGGGTTCATTAGGGATGAAGATTCTTGATTGCATATGTCTATTTGTCTTAATTATCTATATGTCTATTTAATTCCTCTTGCACTTGCTTACTTTTTGACTGAAAAACTGACATTTTTCATAGCTATTATTTACATATTTTTAATACTTTAAAATATTTTAATTGGCATATATATACACACTTCTTATAATAGAATGACTATATTATCTAAAAGACAAAATACAAGTGTTGCAAGGATGTGGAGAAAAGGAAAACTTTGTACACTATTGGTGGGAATGTAGATCAGTACAACTTATGGAAAACAATATGGAGATTTCTCAAAAATTTAAAACCAGAACTACTATATGATCCAGCAATCCCACTTCTGGGTATATATGTATTTTAAAAAATGAAATCAGTACATTGAAGAGATACCTGCATTCCTATGCTCATTGCAGCATTCTTCACAATTACCAGTAAAAATATGTGTGTGTGTATGTATATATATGTGTGTGTGTGTGTGTATATATATATATATACATATATACATATGTATATATACATATATATACATATATATATATATGTATATATATATACACACACACACACATACACACAATTTTTAAAAATCTTTCTGGTAAAGATGAGATCTTGCTATGTTTCCTAGGCTAGTCTCAAACTCCTGGACTCAGGCAACCCTTCTTTCCTGGCTTCCCAAAGTGCAGGGTTTACAGGTGTGAGCCACTGTGCCGAGCCTCCTTTATATATTTTGAATTAACTTCATATTCATAAAGGTTTGAAGCTGTTATGTGTTCTTAGTAGATTATTCCTTTTATCGATATTCATAATCATTTTTGATTTCCTGGAATTTTTACCAGGAAAATTTTTTACTGACTCATATGACAGTAAAATTGCTATATAATCATTATGTTAGTATTTGGCAGATTTTTAAAATATCCCTTTATTTTTTAACACTTTTCTATTTTTTTTTCAGGTTTGTCTTTTGGTAAATAATAAATAGCTACATTTTTAAATCTTTTTAGCAACCTGAAATCTCTGTCTTTTATTAGGTCTAATAAAGCTACTCATATTTATGCAAATATTAATGTTTAGTTAGGTTTTGTTTTGTTTGTTTGTTTGCTTTTTTGAAATGGAGTTTTGCTCTTTCTGCCCAGGCTAGAGTGCAGTGGCATGATCTCAGCTCACTGCAACCTCTGCCTCCCGGGTTCAAGCAATTCTCCTGTCTCAGCCTCCGAAGTAGCTGGAAGTACAGGCACCCACCACCACACCCCAGCTAATTTTGTATTTTTACTAGAGACGGGGTTTCACCATGTTGGCCAGGCTGATCTTGAACTCCTGACCTCAGGTGATCCGCCCACCTCGGCCTCCCAAAGTGCTGGGATTACAGGCGTGAACCACAGTGCCCGGCCTAGTTAGTTTTTTTAACCAAGATTTTTAAAAACTTTCTTTCCTTCTGTGGATTAGATAGTGCTTTGCAACATTTTCCTTCTTCTGTTTTGATAGTTACTTATTCATCTATTCTTTTAGTTTTAACCTGTGTATATTTTTAACTCACTCACAGAAACTTACACATTCTTTGAAAAAAAAGTCTGGGTTATGTCCTAGCCTCCTCAGTAACACAATAAATTTAGCATGTATTCATTTCCTTTTATACTGTCCTTCCTTCTCCCCTAGCTAACTCCCATGTTGACATCTTATCAGATTTTACTTCTATATTGTTTATTTAACACACATATATATACATAACCCTTCAATTTAGCAATATTTTTAAAATAATTACTTTGCTCACCATATTTCTTATAATTATTTCCTCCCAGATTTAGTTTTTTTCTTGCTGAAATATGTCCTTAGTAATTTTTTCAAAGAAGGTGGGCATAAACTTTCTGAGGTTTTAGATGTGTGAAAATGCCCTTAGTTAGTGAAAGAAGGTGAATGACTGAATTTATTTCACTGACCCTGGTAAGATCTGGGCCAGCACCTCTTTCTCCTTACTTTTCCTGCCAGACCCAAATTGGATAACAGCTGGTAGAACCTTATCTTTAGTCTTGCAGGACCTGAATCCTGTTTCATTATTAATACAGCCCCATACCTTCTCTGAATTGGAACAGTGGACAATTTTCAGGATATAGTGAAATATTGACTGACCTTCATCAACCTAACATGTAAATTCATATGTATTGTTGTTGTTGTTGTTCATTTGTTTTCAGAAACAGGGTCTTGCTCTGTTACCTAGGCTCAAATATGGTAGCACAACCACAGCTCACCTTAACCTCAAACTCCTGGGCTCAAATTATTCTCCCACCTCGCTCCCTGAATAGCTAGGACTACAGGCATGTGCCACCATGCCCAGCTAATGTTTCATTTATGTTTTTTGTAGAAATGGGGTCCTGCTTTTCTAAGATCAGGCTGGTTTTAAACTCTTGGCCTCAAGCAATCCTCCTGTCTCAGCCTCCCGAAGCACTGGGATTATAGGCATGAGCTGCTGCACCTGGCTTATCTAACATATAAATTCCTTAGACTACCTGCTCTTCAGCAGAACAGCTATTTTGAGCTATTCTCATGTTGCAATGGTTTTAATAAGGCTTAAGCTAACAGCTCTTAGTTGGCTTTTCTTCTTCCACAAATTCATCCTCACTGTTAAGTGATAGTTTGGTTAAACACTGTTTTCCTTAAGAGTTTTGAATATTTTGTCCCTTTATCTCATGGCTGCAATACTCATCCAGTATTGCTAGCAAGTCTGTTGTCTGCAGTGGTCAATTCCTTATTCTGGGGTTGGCACCTTCCCCCCTAGCCTCTGCAATTTCCTGCTAGGACTATGACTTACTGTTGTGGCTTCCGTTCTGCTTCTTTTCTGGGGATTTACATAATTTCTGATATAATAAAAATCTTTCCTGTGTTTTGCACAAATCCCAACATACTAACTTCCTTAAAAATCATTCATAATTATTTTGTGTTAGAAGAAGAGATTTCAGCACATGCTCAAATTGAGACAAGATACTCTTATTTTTGTCTGTCTGGATGGATTCATGTGAAACTATATCCCTGGGGATATAGAGAAGGACTTTTCTTGTTACTGTATGCTTTCCTTTATTTGGATTTCTGCTTATTAATTTCTTTTCGATTCAAGACAACAGGGCACACGTGTTGAATATCTTCCTTCTTCCTCCCCTGCCCCACCCCACCAATGCACCTGCCAGCTTTCCCCATATGCGCAAGAGCCCTGTATGTGCTGCTTACCTGTGTAGACAGCATTCAAGGGCTCCTACTCTTCTGTTTTCCAGTTGGGTTTGCCCAGTGGGAGGTACCAACAGGAGATCAGACAGCTGGGTGGCAATGAGGATGGGATATTTATTCCCTGGCCACCCCACTCTCCTCCTCCCACCCATACTTGAACACCTTGTTTTGGCTCCACTCTTTTACTGAAGACCACTGCCATCAAGCAGCCTTTTGCATACAAGGACTCTCATTTCCTCAAGTTGATCCTTTTGGCGTAGGAGTAGCTGTTACTCCCAAGGACATAGCATGTAGAACCATATACCATTACCAGCTTCTCTATATGCTGCCCGTAACTTTGTAACTAGTCCCTTTATTAACCCCTTCTCAAATTAACTTGAAAATCATTTATTTTTACCCTGGGCCCAGACCAATACGGAAACAAAAACAAAACAAACAAAAACCAAAGCAGTAACGTATATAGGTAACTTTAGGTATTTTGGTCTTTTTGCTGTTTCATAACAGAATAAAATACTTAAGAAAGAATATAGGTGAAGAAAACTTACTTTAACTAAAGAAAATATGGCACAAAGAGAAAGTAATAATAAATGTTTTGAGCAGAAATTTAAACTGAAGTTTCTGTCCCTTTTCCTATTTGTGTTGCCGCTGGGTTTCTGGGCCTAGAGGGAAAGCAGGCATGAGTGAAGGTTCGCCAATGCACGTCTTGATGCAGCACTGTGGGATCATACCACAGGGATTTATAGAATTTCAGAGTGAGAAGGGGCCATGGGGACTACCTAGTGCGGCAATGAACAGCACAAAGCACCGCGAATTTGTGATATAGCCTGGATTTAATTTGTGAGGCAAAGATTTAAATACCACCCCGTGCTGTTGCTTGTTCAGTGTGTTTAGTGCCTATAAAAATGTTTTATGGTTAAAATATAGAACTAATTTTCACACTGGCATTTTGAACAGCAGCTTCCAATGGGAACAGGTAACATTCACTGGATGTTTGCTGTGTGTGAGAGATTGTGTTCAAAGCTTTACAATGCATCAGCTGAATGCCATGTAGTAAGTACTAGTGTTATTCTAATTTTACGGATGAGGAAAATAAGGCAAAGAAAAGTTAAGGGACTCGCCCATCTTTACAAGGCCATTCGTAACATGATAGAGCCAAGATTCAAACCTGAGTGGTATGATACCGAGTCCCATGTGCTTATCCACTAAAATTGTTCCTCTTGTTACGACAGCTATGCAGACAAGCTATATATATATGTAAATAAATATAACAAATACTGCTTTATGTTTAACAACATACCATATATGTTGTTCCACATTGTTAAATACACCATGATGCCACTTTAAATGACTGTATATTCTGTTGTTTTAGTATATGTTTGCTTAATCAATTTCATTGTTAGATAGTGATTTGCTCTATTTCCCCCTCAGTTTATTTCCAAGCCTGACTCCTATTATATTATAATCTCTGACCCCAGCATTTTGTTAAGCTTCATAACCCCATCTGTAAAATGATAATAATGACGAAAATATTTTGATCATTGATTAAGTATATACATAATTTTAGCTAATGATTATTTATTATAATTATTATTCAATGGAATGTTAAACATTGCTGTTGGGGAGTGGGGCTCTAGGGGATGACTCTGGTTTTCTCCATTTTGCTTACCATTATATAATTTTTCATATTTAGATGTATTGTGTACTAAGGAATATGAGTTGGAGTTTTTTAAAAATATATTTAATTGAAAACATAAATGTTAAAATATGCTTTAGTTCTTCTCTCCTTCAAATGGTTGTATTGCTCACCAACAGTCACCAGTCCAGGCTACATTCATGTTTTTTACTTCACTGAACAGTGCTTGTCTGCATTGTTTTACTGCTGGTCAATACTTCACATATTCTGTGCAATCAGAAAATGATTCCAAGGACATTTATCAATCAAAATGCACAAGCCTCCCTCTCAATGCTCGATATTTATTCCTGATGCATGTGCTTCTGTCAGACAGAGTGTTATAGGTATTAGCAATTCACAGGCACTTCTTAGAAATGCTGGAAAGGAGTTATTTTTGCTGTGAGGGTGTTGCCCTATTATCAACACCTCATCTTTCTGTATCATCTTCCGACAGTCTTTGTGAGAATTTGATTTGCTATCTTTATTCTAGTGAGACTCAGGCACTGATGCATTTATACCTGGGCTCTGAGCAGGGCTGAAATGGTAGTGAGCTGATGTTTTACTCAATAAGAAAACAATCAGTGAAATATATCTTTGAAATAGATTATTATCCTATTTGTAAAAAGGAATCAAAAGCATATAAAACCAGAACTTAGCCTTTACTCTTTGGAATCCAAAATGCAGTTGTGTTCTTCATAAATGATCTCATGACAAATGATTTAGCAAAAAAAAAAAAAGTGCATGACAGAGAGAGAAACTGCATTTTAGACAAAATTGCTTTGAACATATTTCACCTATTAAAGGAAAGATTGCTAATTGGACACAAATGTTAATAAAAGAATGTGACAAAAATCTTCAAGATATTTTTTCTTTTATTTAAAATGTTAACTATCACAACACATCGTACAATGAAATGAAGACTTTAGAATTACATTAAAACTTTTAAAAACATCTCTATGTAGTCACAAAACATGAAACATGCTTCAGAGATACAAATATAGTGTAATACCAAAATCTCAGTACATTTTCACCATGGAAACAAATAGGAAAAGCACAAGACTGTCAGGAGTTTCCCGCTGTTTCCGCAGTAGCTGACACGACTGCTTCAAAGCAATGATTTTTTTCTTTAGGGACTGTATCATTGACAGGTTTTACAATTTCATTGAACACTGTGCTTTGTTGAGAAATAACCACTTATTTCTATTTTAAGGGAGTCATATTGGAATTAAAACATGTTTACAACACATATTAGCACAATATGAAAAATAAACACTTTTTGAAATTTCAACCCCAAACAACTGTTATTAAATAAATAATTATTCCTCATAGTGCATGTCTTATTTTACCTTTCCTTGCCCATTGACACAAATGAAGCTGAATAAATAACGTCAGGTAGTTTATTAACGTCTTCTTTCATAATTCTGCATTGCACTCCTTTCATAAGCCACTGAAAACAAAGAGGAGATAAAATGTTTTTTAAGTGAATTCACTGAGGGAGTTACACAACTAAAGTTCAGGGCATATAGTAATTTATTCTAAACTCCTAATGACATTTTCCCTTACAGAAGTATTTCTAAGAATGTAATTTGCATATCTTCCAATCCTGCCTCAGTCTCTATCCTGATGGGAAATGATCTGACCACAGAACTCAGTTTCTTTCATCATTTATCATATACTTCGTGCCCCCAAAGCATATTTCCACAATATATTGCAGTGTTGATTCTCAGCAGCTTTCTCAAGCAGTGGCAGATACCCACAGTGAATTATAGAAAGGACAATGCCTAAAATAACCATTTGTTCTTATAAATGGGTTTACAGGAATACAGACACACTCATTCATTTACATATTGTCTATGGCTGCTTTGGCCTAAAAGAACAGATTTGGGTAGTTGCAACAGAGACTACATGGCTCACAAAGCCTAAAATATTTCTAATCTGTTTCTTTTCAGGAAAAGTTTGCTGATCTCTGCTCAAGGGGCATCTAATTGTGTAGGGGTCTCTTCCTCCCTTGTGGATACCTCCCAGTGATGGATTGCTCTCAAGACTAAAAACAGCCCATTTACCGTAGGTAAGTCAGTTGAGCCATCTAAATACCATACTGTTTAACTTTTCACTAGCACCTTAATGGTCTGTGAAGGGTTAATTATTGCTTCCAAAGGTATTTAACATATAGCTAGCAAATAACTTAGATACATTGATTATCTGGACAAAAAAATGCCAAATTATATGTTATATTATATTATATATAATTTCAAAGGGATCTGTAACCACAAAGGGGTAAAAATCAGACTGTTGTGATAAGATATTTTGGGATATTTTTCATCATCTTAACTATAGACTTAGACATATGGTATAGTGAAACTACTATGTTTTTTGAAATTCAGTATGGCCTGTATAAAATACTGAATGTAAACAAAAACAGCGGAAAGATCTGTGAAGGATCTGTAGGAATAATAGGTGCTACTCTAAACAGTTTCCTCAGTGAGAAGGTTTGTTGACAGAGAAGGCAGGTAAAGGCACCAGTGTTATCACTTCCTGCTTTTAATACTGGTCTTAAACACCCAACTATCCTTTAAGTGCGGTCAACAGTAAGCTGCATATTTTATATCAATTAAGTATGCACTTGTGAGGCAGAACAGTCTGAGCCAACACTGGACAGGCTTAAGGGAAGGAAACAGTTTATTTCTCATTCTGGTTTGATTATATTAGGAACAGGATGAATAGCCCAAGTTCAGTCTCTGACAAGCTTTAGGTAACATGACTCTGTTCCTCAGAGAAATTAGATGAAAGCTAATGTAAACCAACTAAAGACAGACAGTGATTTAGCTGGAACATAATGTCCTCTTACATGGAAGCAGAGTTTCTTACCTGGTCTTTGAACCCTCTGAAGCCTGATATAAATTTTTGAGTGTATGAGTTGATGAGGTTTTCTCTGGGAAAGGGCATCTATCTAGATTTATCAGATTGTCAAAGGGGTCCCTGACCATGAGTGGGTAAAGATCAGATGGCTGTAGATTAAAGCTATGATAACCTTGCCTCAATGAGGTATATAAAAACATCCCTGATTGACTGTGGATCAGATCACATGTTTGCCCATTTTTCACCTATTTATATTTTCTTAACTAAAATGGAGGAACAAAGATTTAGTTATAAATTGATCCTGATTCATTACAGTGATTCTATGTATCACTACTTACAATCATGTTATTATTTTAAGTACATCTAATAGTATTTAATCTGTTCTAACTTGTACAATATCTACATTATTTGTAACGTTAAGCATGTTCTGAAACCTATATCAGTTCTGGAAATGGAAAGTTGATGACTAATATGATTATCAAGAAAACTACAGTTAAGTGAGGACTAGTATGTACTGATACAAATAAAAGCCATTGTGGTTTAAATGTATACTTCATTTCCAAAACTGGGAAGATAATACATATTAATAAAACAATTACAAGTTTTTCATTAAGGCACATTGATAATTTCTTACACTTCACTTACCCTTCGGCAGCCCAAAATGACTGGTGAGAAAATGCAAAGGTAGTGTCTAAATAGAAAATGGGGACCCAGTAAAAACACTGGGATAGCTTGTCCAGCGGACTTCAACACCAGGAACTACAAATTCCAAATTTATTAGAAATTATGTATCAAAAGGTCAATTATGAAGTGCTTAGAACTTTTCAATTATATGAATATATTCTCTGGCTTCTGCTGTAGCCCAGATTGCTTTAACTTTTCTTTTGCATCGTGGGTTTTAACTTTTGCCCCACAGAAAGTGGTTTTATTTGTTGTACCCATTTCACAATAAATAAAAAATCTCCATTAAAAAACACTAGGATAATTATTTTTCCTAAGATCCAGACAATTAAGAATTAAGCCAGCACATCTTATAGATTGTCTAGAAACTAGAAATATTATAAATGGGTAAGACAGCTGCTGATTACTTTCTAATTAATTACATATTTAGTATTTTAATTCTATTTTCACTGAAGGCAAAATAGAATTTGAATAGCTTTTCCAAGAAGCCCTGGAGGTAAGAGCTATAAGGTCTTAACAAAAAGTGATCTTCTATTAAAATGATATAGGGTTTATTTACCTTGAAATCAGTGTGATGAATGAGTTAACTAATAATGGTTTTCAGATATATATATATGGTATTTACAAAGAAGATGGAAACTGAAGAGAAGGAAACCTGCAGCCTTTATATCATATGAAAAAGTTGTTCAGAATTAAAATGAGAATTGTGGCATCCTTTCTCTCTAAGGAGTTTATAGCCAGAACCAATTTACAACACTCAAGGATATTTAATTGTGTTTCTTTTTGAAAGTACTGGAATAAACCATGTCACTCACATCCTCTCCAACATCCATCAGGATGTTTAGATTTTGAATTTCTACAACTTCAGAAAAGTGATTAATTTGTATAAAGAATTTGTTTTGTGAATTTATTTTTGTGTTGGAAGATCGCCAGATGTAATGTCTTTTAAAACTTTCAAATTACTTTGATAAGTGAAAATTAGCCTCATTCTTCCCTGCACTCCCCACTGCCCCTTAGTTCAGTAAGGTTAAACAAGGCTTATTTAACAGATTTATAGGAAAGAATATAGGACTAACCCAAAGATTCAGGTTGGGTAATGATTAAATGGGGCAGACACTGGTAAGAATGGTGATTGGAGAGAAATAGACAGATACTGTGGTAATATTAGCTTAACTACCCATAAATCCATTTGTGGTTACAACAATTAAATTTTTTCACCATAATACTCATTTTTGTATCTACTACTCCTTTTTAATATTTTAAAAACTATGTCTTAGGAAAATATAGAAATAGATTTGAGATACTGTCTATTTTCAGTCATGATTTCATACATACCAGAATTTAAAGCTCTTTTGCCCATTAGTCCAACAAAGGAATCTGTTTTATGCCCTGGAAAAATACATTTAGGGGTATTTTAATATGTATATCTTTGAGGAAACAAACTATTATAATTAGAACAAAGCAAGCTTCTGAATATATGTCTGTATAATAAATATCTTTTTACTTAAAGTTTTGGTGAGACTGAAGAAATAAAGATTCCTTAAAAGTTTTATAAATTACACTAACACAATACAATGAAAGTACTTTTCTCAATTCTATATTTAATATTAGCAAGCACTCTTTATTCATATTATATTTTATCTATTATGTAAGGTTCTAAAATATATTTTATATAAAATATTGTCATTTGAGCTAGCTTTGATTTTTTAGGAAGTCAATTTCACATTTGTGTGAGAGTGAAATATCCAAGCATATTTCCTTGTGTTATTAATAAGTTGTACTTCTCAGCAAGTAGACCTTAATTAAAATCAGATTCCTTGATGATTATAATCTTCTAAAAGGTCACTGTTTTTACTTTATTGGATATTAAAAGATACTCCTTTCAGAAAAGTGTATTAGTTTTGACATGAACAGAGTACATTTTTTATTACATAGAATTTTTATATATAATTCCCTTCAAAGTCAAATCCTTAGAAAGTAAATATGAATACTATTTATTTATTTTTCAAAGATGAACTCTTCGGAAAGGTTACTAGTTTAATGCCAGTGACAGAATTTCTCTTGGTTTTTATTTCAATGGTTGAGAATACAGCTGCTACATTAACGCGGCCTGCTCTGCCACCCAATGCACCAAATTCACGACAGGGTACGTGAGTGAACAATATGATGAAGATAGACCCTTGCCACTTCTTGTCAACTCTGGCTCCATTAACTGAGAAACAAATCTAATGACCTTCACGTACCATAATTTTGCCATCTTTGCTGCCCTAAGAAATATTTTACTGATCAAGTTTTCCCATTCAATTAGGGGATTAAAAAACTGCATCTCTACCCATCTTCATTTTTAGTGTGGATTCTCTACTCATATTCACTCACTCATTCCATTTAATTGGCTGCTGGATGACCCTAATAAATGACATCATTATTGGACCAAGCATACTAAAATGAGTTAGAAGATGCCTATAAATGCTTGTGGGGGTTTTGTGTTTGTTTGTTTGTTTGTTTACAGTGAAAGTAAGCTTAGGGGGTGGGTGAGTGGGAAGAAATGTGTATAGTAGATTTCTAATCCTAGGATTGAAATTCTTATCTAAAACTAACAATTTAAGGGACTTAAAAGACTTTTTTTTTCTTTTTTAATATAACGCACCTCTTTGCTAAGTACAATATGTCTAAACAACACAGGTTTAAACAACCATATTCTGGATGTAATACGAATCTCCCCCATTCTTATATTGTCTTCATTAAACATATTAAGCCTTAGGGTTATGACAGAAAACAAGGTAAGATAAATAAAGTGAAATTCAATATAATTTTACATTTAAATTTGATAAATGTCAAAACAATTTTGAACTTACTTTTGTGAGAGATCTGGCCATGTCCTAGAAGAAAGATAAAATTAGCAAATACATATACATTTGTTTTTAAAGATGCTACATTATATCTTTTATAAAATAATTTGATTATCAAAATATGTAACATTTTCTATCTATATATTATCCTGAGGAATAAGGCAGAACCATAAATGCTAAACAACTTATTAATAATAAAAACTAAATATTTAAACAAACAAATGGAATTTTTATTAAGTGCCTTCTATGGGATTCAAACCTAGGACTATGAGACTTTTGAGACCTCTTATTGACTATAAGACTGTAGTATTTCCCACCTTCAAGACTGGCCACCCATTGAGAGAGAGAGAGAAAGAGAGAGAGTGGCAGAGAGAGACAGAGAGAGACAGAGAGTGACAGCAAGGGAGTGACAGAGAGATCGACAGAGAGTATGCAAATCCATCTCTTTATTAAACAGGCATCATCTAGATCTTGTATATCAGCCCATAAAAGATTTTATTTCACTTTCCTACATGTGCTTTACACAATAGTAAAATAAAGATTTATAGGAATGTTTACCATAAAGAGCCTTTAACAGGGCCACTTGTTTTTCAATTGAGGAATCTGACAAGAGACGAATTGTCATTACATGTTCCACTGACGGTGCGATAAATTCAAGGAAACAATATTTCTATCCCAAGACAAATCTACTCTCACCTCAGGGAATGCTACAAAATCCTGTTCCACATGCACTTGGATCAACCGCAGTACTACCCCTGGAGGCCTGTGTCTTCCCTTTGTCAGTTTGGATCTTTAGTCAATGGAGCGCTTCACTCGAATACAGTGAGGCATGCGACCAGAATTTCCCTCCCCGTGCGGGCCCGTGCGCGCCTTAGTGCGGTGTGGGCCAATGTCGGGCCTGGGTTACACCCCTGTTGGAGTGGAAATCTCTATTCAGAGCGAGAGACCCTGGGGTACTCCGAGAAGGAGTGAGCAGACAGGGAGGGCTGCCCAAGACACCTAGGGACGGTCGCCCATCTCACCAGCATCCCGTTTGCCCATTAATCCAAAGAACTGCTGAGGCTTGGGTCTCCGGGCGATTCTCTGCAGAAGATGCTCAAAGGGCTCAGGCAGTTCCTCCTGGGGGACAAAAGCACGGACAAAGGGCGTGTAAGGCAACCGGAGCGAGGCACCCAGCAACCCGAGCCCTTCCCGCTGTACTCCGGCCCCGAGGCGGGGGGAGGCAGCCTTCCCCACGCTCGGGCTGAGCGGGGTACCTCCCGAGGCGCTCCCTCTCTGCGCCCCTCCTCGCCGAACCCGCGTCCGGTCCCCGCAAGCCTGCCAGGGCGAGTTAGCAGCTGGCTTGGCGTCTTCAAGCCTCGAGCGCTTTCCGTTCTTTCCTCCCAGCCCGGGGACCTTCCCTCATCTGCCGCGCCGCCACCTGACTTTGTCTTGTCTCGGTGTCGGCTTTGTAGACTCCTCACCACCCTAAATGCACACAGGTGTGTGTGATCTGGGGCTGGGGCTGCGGTGGGGAAGGGTGACAACGTTTTATAGACGACTTTCACCCTTTTCCCGAGGCGCGCTCCCCAGCGCCAGTAGCCTACGAGTTTCTAAAGGGAAACTTCAAGCTACATCCTCAGGTCCGCAAAACAAACGTGAAGGCAGGAAATTAACTTCCCTCCAGCCTCCGGCCCTCCAATCCCCCTGCAGCTCACGCGTGTGCCCGCTGCTGCCCGCGACCAAGGCGCCCTCTGCCCGTGCCCAGACGCTAGGGCAGTGCAGCTGGACCGGAGCCCCCGAAATCCCCGTTCCTGGGGGATGAAATCTTACAAGATTTATGATCTTGTGGGGATCTCGGGCTCATCCGGGAGGGCATCCCTGCTGCAGGGAGTTCCTGGGCTGGACGGTGCAGCCCTCGGGAAGAAACTTGAATAGTGGGCACAAAATCCCGTGAGGAACCCGGGAAATAGCGCCCCTTTCCATCCTCCCGCACGCATCCGCTGCCTCTCGTCGTGGTCGCGGTGCCTGCCACGTTAACTAGGGTGCTGCTGCGTGGGAAGGTGGCAGCTCCCGAGCCCAGGAAGAAGGGTGCGGGCCGTCCTGGGAAGGGGCCTCACCTTGATCTGGTCGCTGTCGGACCAGTCGGACCAGTAATTCAGATCGTCATTGGCTCCCATTTCTTCTGCAAACAGCTGAGTGGAGACAAGAAAAAAGACTGCCAAGGCCACGAGGATTTTCATGTTGAATTTCTGGGAAGGGGTAGTGGGAGAAGAGACCAAAGAGAGAAATAATATATCTATTAGGGGTGGTTATCCAAGAGTTAGCGCAACAGAATTTTCTGCCCCACAACGGATGAACTAAGATCAAAAATACAAGGACTAAAGTCTCACCTGCACCCGTTAGGCGAGAGAATCGCGTCCCAAAGATTCTCCAACCCTCTTCTCCCTGAATCCCAACTCCCTCAGCCCTCTAACCCACCAACCCACACCTTCAAACCAGGAAACTCTGCAGGTGGAAGACAAAGAGGGGCGTTGGCGTTTGGGAAGCCAGTCTCCCCACTGTCCCTCACCGCAGCGGCGCACCCAGCGCGGCCACCTCGGACAGATGCGGGGTGGAGTGACCCGGGCAGCCGCGGCCGGCACTGCGCGGGTACTTACTGCGACTGACAGTCCCGCGGGGTGCTGGGTTCCTCTGGTTCCTCCGAGTGCACGCTGGTCGCTCCGCACTCTCGGTGGCTGCGGGAAGGAGGAGGTCCGAGCGCGCTCTTTCGCCTGCTGAGTGCCTTGCGGTATTTATCCCAGCCTCCTCGAGCCTCCAAACCCACGTGACATTCTCCCCACGCGACTTTCTGCTCAATATTTAATTAGCCGCCTCCTCTCCTTTCGCTTGCGTGATTGAGAGTTTCCGAGACGGTAACTCGTCGATGCCCATAACATCTGGACCCAATTGGGTTCTAAATGACGCAATTTTAGGAAAATCGAGGTCTCGCCATCCAATCGGGAGCGGCCTGCTTCCGTCTGCAGATCTGACGCCCCCTCCCCTCTCCTTTGAAACTGGGTTTCATGACACCTGAGATTACTCATCAAATTTGAGCAAAGTGACTCATTCCTTGGACTTCGGTAACTTTTCCGTCCCTTGAGACGTCAGGATAAGTTGCACTTTTGAGGATGGCCAAATAACTGTAGGCATTCAGAGATTTCATCGGAAATCAGGCTAAGAAAGGAGGACTTCAGTTGAGGGGAGATGCAGGGAGGCATTCTTTTCCCCTCTATTTCTAGCTTAAGAGTATTTAAGTGTTTCTGAGACACAGCATCTTTCTATGACCAGAACATCCCTCTCCTAAATCAATGAGAATACTGGCATTTCCTTAGCATTACAAAAGGTTGTTTAGTCCCATAGTATTTTAGAAGATGGAAGCACATTCATTTTACATTTTGGAGAAAGGGGAATTTAAACATGACATTGTGTGTCAGACTTAGGATTTCTTTTGTTTCAAGCTGGGTAACTCCTATTCCTTGCCACATCCAGGAGCAGGGGTTGGAACAGGACTTTTTTTGCTTCTCTCCTACACTTTCTTGCTGAAGACTAGGAAACCAGCAACATAATGTATAGGATCCTCACCCTTGTCACTAAAGGGCTCTATAAATCATGTTTCTCCTTTCTATGAAAATAAGTGTAGTGAAGATGCTAATGGGACAGTCATTAACGCACAAAATATTAGACAAATAGCATTTGTACACAAACCACAGCTTTCCATGAGCCCTTGGTTGCCTGGCAGACACATTTCTTTGATCTCTAAATGAATGCGGCATCTTTGGTGGAGTAGTTTTCTCCCCTTTACATATAAAGTGTTACATTTTTCAGTTAATTATGATTTGTTAGTGTATTGTATAAAAGAAACACATTTTTGCAACTTAAACCAGAAATTTTTTCCTCTATGTTGTTCTTAAATAACCCTGGATTTGGAAATTCTCATGCATTTCTGATTTCTTTTGACCTTAGCCTCACAATGTGAGCATTTTATTTTCTGTTTTCAGAACTTTTATATAGAAAATTATCAGCATCTCCAAAAGTAGAGAGGTACATCCACTTCCAAGTTTCATCTACAACCCTTCCAGTTTCCTCTGCACTCAAATTATTTTGAAAAAAAATCCCAGACATTTAGTCATTTCAACTGTAAATATTTCAGCATCACTGTATAAAAGGTAAGCATTTAAAAAAATAAAAACATAACCATACCATTTTCCCACCTAAAACAACATAAAATAATTCCTTACCTTAAATATCCAGTTAGCATTCAAATATTTCTCATTGCCTCCTAATTCCTCCCCACGCAGTTTACTAGTTGAAATCAGAATTATAATGAAGTCCATATATTATAATTGGTTTTGTTAGTTCAGGCTGCTGTAAGAAAGTACCATGGTCTGGGTGACGTAAACAACAGAAATTTATTTCTCACCGTTTCGAAGGTTGAAGTCTGAGATCGTGGTGTCAGCATGGTCTGGTTCTGTTTAAGGCCCTCTTCCAAGTTACAGACTGTCATATTGTCACCTTGTTATATCCTCACATGGCAGAAAAGAATGAGAGAGCTCTTCAAGGTCCCTTTTATCGGGGCACTGATCCCATTCATAAGAGCTGCACTCTCATGATCTGATTATCTTCCAAAGACCCCACTTCTAATACCATAACCTTAGGGGTTAGGACTTCAACACATGCATTTTGGAGGGACACAAACATTCCTCCTATTGCATGTTTCTTAAATCTCCCTGAATCTATAATTCACTCTCTCTTTCTCTCTCTCTTGTAGTTTATTGATAAAACAGGTCAGGAGAGTGTACTGCATTCTGGAATTTGCTGATTGCCTTTTAACTTGTTTCTCTGTTTCGATTATTTCCTGTTAATTGGTAGTTGTATCTAGAAGTTTGATCCTCTGTATGTTTTTTTCTTACCTTTTTTTTTTTTTTTTTTTTTTTGACGAGACTACTTCACATGTGTTGTGTTGTTCCAGTAGGAAACACATGATATGTGGTTGTTTCTCCTTTTGAGTTGTTAGCAGCCTTTGACTATCATTTTCTAGATCTATTGTTTCATTAGTATTTTCAAAACAGTGCTATTTTGATTTTATCATTTATTATTTGTTTAGTAGCTAGATTGTTTCTTTCATGTTTTCTCAACAACTAGTTATTCTAAGGCATTATTAATATAGGAAAAATGGGATAAATGCTTAATTATGTCTCTCTACCAATTTTGAAAATAATGAATTGGTAAATTACACCTTTAAATAAGACCCACTTTAAAAAAATAGGATTGTTATGACTTCATGGATTTAAACACATTTGACATACAGTCATCACTCAGTATGCATAGGGGATTGGTTGTAGGACCTCCTGTAGGTATCAAAACCTGTGGATACTCAAGTCCTGATGTAAAATGGTGTGGTATTTGAATATAACTTATGCATATCATCTTATATATTTTAAATAATCTCTAGATTACTTATGATACTTAATATAATATAAATGCAGTATAAATAGTTGTTATACTGTATTGTGTGGGGAATAACACAAAGGGAAAAAGTCTGTATTTGTTTAGCACGGATGCATTTTTTCCTGAATATTTATGACCTACGTTCAGTTAAATCTACGGATGTAGAACCCATGGATACAGGGGGCCAACTATATTTCAATCCATGGCAGACATTCTTCTAATTGAAGTTCAGACCTATTATTGGCCAGCAGGTGACTCTTCAAAGTGACTCCTGAGACTTTATGCCAATAGGCTTTTATGGCTTTTTCTTGTTTTTGATATGACAAAATGTTTCAGGTTGAAGTTATATACGTTTTGCTTCTGACCTGAAATCTGCCTTTAAGGGGCCCTAATTTTAGAATTGAAAATGACCATTAGAGATCATAAACTGGGCTTTATTGTTACACATTGTTAGTGAGTTCTTCATTGCTTCAAGACCCTTTCAGCGGACAGAGCTGAGAAAAGTGTGTGTGTGTGTATCTATAATCATGAATGCATACCGACTTTCTTTTCAAATCAGGATCTCACAGAGTTTTAAATTAACCTAATCTATATTGCATCTCTTTTTCCAAATGACATACCCCAAATGACATCAACATGATTATTCATTAGCTTTATCCCAATACACAATGCCAGTATTATCAACAATATCATTACTAGAAACAGATTAAGAGTTTTTGTTTGCAGTTTTGTTCTTTTTTAATCTTTAGGGCATATCACACCAGGTATGTTCGTCATATTACTGAGTTATAAAGTCTCTTTAAAAGTTCTTTGTATGGTTATGCTACCAACTCTTACACAGGTAGATTCATTTTCTCATTTTGCTCAAGTTATAGGGATCACTTTTTAAATGTAAGTTTAGAATTATGTAAAATACATGGTTCTAAAGTCAAATATTAAAAAACATTATGTGGCCGGGCATGGTGGCTCATGCTTGTAATCCCAGCACTTTGGGAGGCTGGGGCGGGTGGATCACAAGGTGTTGAGTTCGAGACCAGCCTGGCCAACACAGTGAAACCCCATCTCTACTAAAAATACAAAAATTAGCTGGGCGTGATGGTGGGTGCCTGTAATCCCAGCTACTTGGGAGGCTGAGGCAGGTTAATTGCTTGAACACGAGAAGTGCAGGTTGCAGTGAGCCAAGATTGTGCCATTGCACTTCAGCCTGGGCAACAGAGTTAGACCCCATCTCAAAGAACAAACAAACAAAAAACATTATGTATTCAAAGAAGTGTACCTTCAGTCCCTATCTCTCTACTCTCTTATGTCTAGTAACCATTTCTTTTTAGGTTTTTGGTTTAGCCTTCTATTGTTATTGTTGTTATTTTAATATAAGAAATGATGTGATAATGTCCCCCTAAATCTTGTAAAATTCTATACCTGAAGTGGGACATTTTAGAAATCTTTTTAATTTCTCAGATACTAATGTGGTTTATGGTTTATGAGGTAACAAGACGAGTTACTTTATAGTATCTAAACTGCTAGTTCAGCATAACCAGTTATATAATTTTATTCAGATGCTGTATATTGTAAATGTGCCATAGTACATAAAATAGAGGTTATTTCATAGAATCGAGTAATAAACAAAAATGAGATAAAAGGTATATCCAAGAATACATTTCCCACATTCCCCACATCATTCATTAATTGCTATCTTAGGGATCCTACTAAGGCATGCACGTTTGGCACTTTCCCTTTGAACATTGTAGAAGTTGAGATATTTGCATTCTTTATTACCCGTTTTATTTACTAGGATAACTTTATGAAAAAATACATATTAATAAAGTACATATGTTTAATGTGTGCTAAATTCATGATTAGTAGACTGGTGAACAAGTAATTCATTAATACCTCATTTTTTTTTTTTTTTTTTTTTTTTGAGAAGGAGTCTGGCTCCGTGGCCCAGACTGGAGTACAGTGGTGGGATCTCAGCTCACTGCAAGCTCCGCCTTCCGGGATTACGCCATTCTCCTGCCTCAGCCTCCCGAGTAGCTGGGAACACAGACGCCCGCCACCTCGCCCGGCTAGTTTTTTGTATTTTTTAGTAGAGATGGGGTTTCACCGTGTTAGCCAGGATGGTCTCGATCTCCTGACCTCGTGATCTGCCCATCTCGGCCTCCCAAAGTGCTGGGATTACAGGCTTGAGCCACCATGCCCGGCCCTAATACCTCATTTTTTATGTTGCAAATTAAAAACCTGGACAAAAGTAAAAAATAAATTACTATTGTCCATTTTCTCATCACTCAAAAGGAACCACTGTTAACATCTTGGTATACTGCTTATAATATTTACTTAATTTATGTGTAATTATTATTGTTTTTTGAGACAGAGTCTTGCTGTGTCTCTCAGGTTGGAGTATACGGGCATGATCTCGGCTCACTGCAATCTGTGCCTCCAGGGTTCAAACAATTCTCCTCAGCCTCCCGAGTAGCTGGGATTACAGGCATCCACCACCATGCCAGGCAAATTTTTGTATTTTTAGTAGAGAGGGGGTTTCACCATGTTGGCCAGGCTGGTCTAGAACTCCTAACCTCAAGTGACCCGCCCCCACCTCAGCCTCCCAAAATGCTGGGATTACAGGTATGAGCCACCACGCCCAGCCTGCTTACAATTTTTAAAGGGAAAATGTCACCTGATTGTTTTTATAAAAAGCATTTTATGCATTTCATACAATGTATGCATTGTACTTTGTATGCATTTTATACAATTAGAAGGATAGAGCAACAGACTATAAAAGTTACAAAAATAGGATAAGACCCTAGTAACTATTTTTAACAAAAGATAGTTATTTATATTTTATTTAACATCAGTAGGAGAAAAACAAAACTCAAGTGAAGAATGTTTGTTCACCACAAGATAGTTTTTTCTTTAGAGAACTTACTAGTGCTAAAAAAGCAGGGTTTTTCATCTGCGTATATGCCCAGAGGTTCATTGCAGCACTGTTCACAATAGCAAAGACATGGAATCAACCTAAATGGGCATCAATGACAGATTGGATAAAGAAAATGTAGTACATATACACCATGGAATACTATGTAGCCATAGAACCTGGATGGAGCTGGAGGTCATTATCCTTAGCAAACTAATGCAGGAACAGAAAACCAAATACCACATGTTCTCACTTGTAAGAGGGAGCTAAATGATACAAACCTATGAACACAAAGAAGGAAATAACAGACACTGGGGTCTACTTGAGGGGGGAGGGTGGGAGGAGGGAAAGGAGTAGAAAACTACTGGGTACTGGGCTTAATATGTGGGTGATGAAATCATAGGTATAACGAACCCCTATGACACGTGTTTACCTATGTAACAAACCTCCACATGTACTCCCAAACCTAAATAAAGTTTAAAAAAAAAGCAAGGTTTAGAGATAAACATGAAGAGGCTAGTATTAATATGTAACATTAAAAAATAGATATTTATATAATATCAATTCCCTAATTTTGAAAGATGAGGATGTTAGCACTCTTAAATTTCTTCCCATTTCCCTTTCCCTATTTCCCAATTTTTGCAGCTATATAATTAGTTTTACATTGTTGAAGTTTATGACATTCACATTCAGTATTGCTACCATACTTTTATTAGTTGTCTACTTTCACTGTATGTTTAAATATGTTCCTTGTTCATTACCAGTTCTTTTAATCTCACTTTGCCATTCTTAAATTTATTTTTAATCATCTTTTATTTGACTGGATGTCCTTGTCAAGAAAATTTTTCTTCTCCAAGAAGCAATAATGTGTATTGCATTTCCTGAGTTCTTTCATGCTAGTGAATGTCTGTCAGTGTTTTCTGTGCTCAAACGACATCTTGATTAACTATAATATTTTTAGATTAAATTTCATTTTCAGAGAACTTTATGGACATTGCTCTATTGTCTTGTGGAATTGAGTGTTATTGATAATTCTGAGGTGATACAGTTTTTCCCTGCTTTTCTGTTTGAATATTGGAAGAATTTTTTCTTTATCCTTGACATTCGATAGTTCAGCTAAGAAATATTATTGAGCATACTACTTCTAATTTTCTTGGAGTATCATGAACTATTTTTGTTTTGGATGAGTAGGGACTTGCTCTTTAATATATTAAATTATTATCCTTCATTTTAGAGAAATTCTATTGAATATATCTTGAAGTGGAATTTTTACTTCAATAATATGAAATTTTTCTTTGGATTATATATATAATACTATAATATATATTATATTTCAAGTCTATAATATTCTCCCAAATTGCTTTAATTCTTTGTCTTTTTTGTCTGCATTCATTCAGATTATCTCAGTTCTTTTCTGCTAGTAACGACTTTTGTCTATTCTGTGCCTTGCTGTTTCTAATTTAGTTATCATTTCCATAATCATGTTGCATAGTCCAAAATTTGTTTCTAGACTAGTAATTTCCTTTAGCATCTCATTTAATTTTTAAATTATTCTATTAGTATGGTCTTATTTTATTGAACTAATGTTCTTAAGACCTTCTTAGAGTGAAGTGGGGGAATTGCATTCTGTTTCCTGAGTTACATTTTCTTCTAGTTCAGTGGTAAAATGCATGAATTTTGAGCAAACTCTGCCAATTTTTACTGGCTTAGCCATTTGCTAGCATGTAGCCTTGGATAAATTACTCAAGCACTCTCTGCCTCAATTTTCTAGTCTGTTAAATACAAAAATAAATAGTATTTATCTTGTAAGTTTTGCCATGGGGATTAAATGAGTACATACATGTGAAATGTAAAGAACAGTACCTAGGGGCCAGGCATGGTGGCTCACACCTGTAATCCCAGCACTTTGGGAGGCCAAGGCAGGCGGATCACCTGAGGTCAGAAGTTCAAGACCAGCCTGCTCAACTTGGTAAAACCCTGTCTCTACTAAATATACAAAAATTAGCCAGGCATGGTGGTGGGCGCCTGTAATCCCAGATACTTGGGAGGTTGAGGCAGGAAAATTGCTTGAACTAGGGAGGCAGAGGTTGCAGTGAGCTGAGATCGAGCCATTGCACTCTAGCCTGGGCAACAGAGCAAAACTTTGTCTCAAAAAAAAAAAAAAAAAACAAAAAAAAAAACCACAACCCACCAAAAAACAAAACAAACAAAACAGTACCTAGCACATGCATTGAACCGTAACTATTATTATTCTAGATGGGGATGTGTGTGTGCACGCTCATGTTTATGTGTAACACTTAATTTTTTAATGTCACTTTGATTAGGCTATGATGCTGAATGTTCTTGTGAAATTTTTTTTTATGTTATTAATATTTCAATCAGTAGACTTTGAGGAAAGTCATTACCTTCCTTCCATGATGTGGGTGGGCTTCATCCAATGAGTTGAGGGTCTTAAGAGAAAAAGATTGAGGTCCCTTGAGGATGAAGGAATTTTGTTCTAGACTGCCTTGGGACTTAAGACCTGAAGACATCAACTTCTTGTTGGAATTTTCAGCCTGCCAGACAGCTGTGTGCATTTTAGATTTGTAAGCCTCCATAATTTGTGAGCCAGTTTCTTAAAATCAATCCTTCTTTCTCCACACACATCCTGTTGGTTCTGTTTCTCTGGAAAACCCTGACTAATACAGTATCTAATATATTTGCATAGTCTCTGGGCCATTTTCTCCATCTTGATGTTGTTTCCATGGCTCTGGGCAGACAGAGTGGGAATGACTACTTGTGTTCCAACAATATCTGAGATTTATTTCCCCTCCTCTGAGGGCTAAGAATTTTGTGTTCAGCTTTACTTTCTTAACCTGACGGAATGACAGAGGGAGCGGGGGACTTGACCAAAATGGACTGCAGTCTGAATACCTCGTCTCTGCTCTTTCCTCTGAGATTTTTGTGCAATGTCTTGTTCCATGTTAATTCCCTGGTTGAAGAGTCTGTACTTCTCCTGTAGGAGACCCCATTAGAATTTGATCTCTGGGTGGCCTGGGAGCCTCCTTCCGTTCTTAAGGAGTCAACTCTGGAATGCTCTTTCCTGGTGTCACTCATATCCATTGCATTTAGGAAGAAAATAATGATCTGCCTACTGAGTTTTCTTTTCTCTACGTGTCACATCATTGATAATTCTCAGAATTTTGTCAACTCAAAATAAAACCTCTGGAGGGTGATGGAGGGGTTTGAAGGAAAGGGACTCTTTGGACCAGGCAGTTATGAGCCTCTCTGCTTTGCTGCAGCATTTTGTTTCTTTCACTGGTGACTATTTTTGAAGAGTATTGTATCAATTAGACATGACTCTTATTTGTTTGGTTGGTGATTACAGATTTTAATTTTTATTTGAATTAACATTTTAAATCATATTTTGCAGATATGGGGGGTCTTAGAATAGTGCCATATTTATATTATCTGCTAGCAAATGTTTGTAACATTGTTGGGTATCATCTATGCCAAGTTGGTGCACCAGTTCTTCACTGTTTTGTTACCCCAGACTCCAGAACTTTAGAAAGTCTTCTGGATCATAGCTGTTGCTGCAAATATTACATTGAAATAGTATGTTGTATGCAAGGCAAAGTCCCTTCTGTCTTTCCTGATACACTGAGTTACCTTTTCATATTATTTACCTGGACATTCTTGCTGCTATGATCATCTAATTTTTTTCTTAATGCCTCATGGAAATTCTAACTTGCTTTATTAATTTTAGTCAAATTTATATTTTCAATTTTAATTCTTTCGTAGCAAATACACATAACATAAAATTTGCCATTTTAAGCATTTTAAGGGTACAGTGCAGTGGTATTAAGTACATTCTTATTATTGTGCAGCCATCACCACCATTTACCCCCAGAACTCTTTTTCATCTTGTAAAACTAAAATTCTATGACCATTAAACAATAACTTCCAATTACCCACTTCTGACAGCAACCACTGTTCTACTTTCTCTCTTTGATTGTGATGACTCTAGGTATCTCGTGCAACTGGAATCATACAGTATTCATCTTTTTGTGACTGGTTTATTTCGTCTAGCATAATGTCCATCAGATTCATTTGTATCAGAATTTCCTTCCTTTCTAATGCTGAATGAGATTCTGTTGTATGTATGTACTACATTTTGCTTATCCATTCATTTGTCAGTGGACACTTGGATTGCTTACATGTTTAGCAATTGTGATAATGCTGCTATGAACATGGGTGTACGAGTATCTTTTTGAGACCTTGCTTTCAATTCTCTTGATTTTATATCAAAAAGTGGAATTGCTGGATCATATGCTAATTCTATTTTTAATTTTTTGAGGAACTGCTATACTGTTTTCCATAGCGGCTATGCTCTTTTACATTCCCACCAACAGTGAACAGGGGTTCTAATTTTTCTGCATTCTTGTCAACACTTGTTACTTTTTGTTTCATTGTGATTTTTTGATGGTAGCCATCCTAATGTGTATGAGATGGTATCTCATGTGGTTTTGATTTGCATTTCTGTAATAATTAGTGATGTTGGGCATTTTTTCACTCTATTGACCATTTGTTTATATCCTTTGGAAAAATGCCCCTTCAAGTTCTTTGCCCATTTGTGAAACAGGTTGTTTTTTGTTGTTGAATTTTAAGAATTCTGTCTATATTCTAGGTATTAGTCCCTTATCAGATATCTAATTTGCAAATATTTCTGCCTGTTTTGTGGTTTAGCCTTTTTATTCTGTTAATAGTG
Source organism: Theropithecus gelada (assembly GCF_003255815.1). Classification (NCBI taxonomy): domain Eukaryota; kingdom Metazoa; phylum Chordata; class Mammalia; order Primates; family Cercopithecidae; genus Theropithecus; species Theropithecus gelada. Next base: position 106,247,878 of record NC_037670.1, read on the forward strand.
TCTTTTGATGCACAACATTTTACAATGTTTCATAAATCCAATTTGTCTTTTTAAAAATTTTGTCGTCTATGCCTTTAGTATCATATTCAAGAAATCATTGCCAAATCATAGCTTTTGCTTTATGTTTTCTTTTAAGAGTTTTATAGCTTTAGGTCTTATGTTTATGTCTTTGATCCATTTTGAGTTAATTATTTTTGGGGGAGTTAGGTAAGGGTTCAACTTCATCCTTTTGCATGTAGATATCCAGTTTTCTTAGTACAATTTGTTGAAAAGAATGTCCTTTCCCCATTGAACAATCTTGGCATCCTTGTAAAATAACAATTGACCATATGCATTGGACTGAATGTTTATGTCCTCCCAAAATTCATATGTTGAAATCCTAACCCCAAGGTGATAGCATTAGGAGATGAGCCGTTGGGAAGTGATTAGGTCATGAGGACAGAGCCTTTGTGGATGAGATTAATGCTTTTATAAAAGAGATCCCTTGTCTCTTCCACTGTGTGAGGATGTAGCAAAAAGATGGCCAGCTCTGAACCAGGTAGAAAGCTCTCACCAGATACCAAATCTTGATCTTGGACTTCCCAGCCTCCAGAACTATGAAAAATAATTTCTGTTGTTTTTATGCCACCCAGTCTATGGTATTTTGTTAACTAAAACACATATATGTGAGGGCATATTTCTGGTTCTATTTTCTCTATTCTATTCCCTGGGTCTATATGTTTGTTGGTACCACACTCTTTTGACAGTTTTTCCATTAATGTGTCTAGCAAAAGGGTTTGGACTCAGGCTGTCTGCTTCTCAAGTTCATGCTTCTAGTTCTTATACCCACTATATTGTCTATAGTGCTGTGGAGTTGATGTCAACATCACTGGGTATTCAGGTGGGGGTTTCAATTACTGTAGCTTTGTCATAATAGTCTTCCAGCTTTTTGTTTTTCCTTCATTTCACTAATGTGGTCTATCACATGGATCAGTTTTCATATATTGAACCACTGTTGTATTCCATAAATAAATCCCATTTGGTCATGGTATGTAATCCTTTCCATAGGCTGCTGAACTGAGTTTGCTAGTATTTTGTTGAGGGTTTTTGTCATAATATTTAGAAGGGATATTGGTCTGTAGTTTTATTTTCTTTTAGTGTCCTTGTCTGGCTTTGGTATCAGGGAAATGCTAGCATTATAGAATGAGTTAGCCTTATAGAATTTATTTAGAACGTAATTTTGAAAAATTTTGAGAAGAATTGGTGTTAGTTCTTCTTTAAATGTGTGGTAGAATTCACCAGTGAAGCCATCAGGTCCAGGGTTTTCCTTTTGTTGGAAAATTTATTATTGATTCAATCTCCTTACTAAATAGCTCAACTTGGATTTTATATTTCTTCTTGATTTAGTCTTAGTAGGTTGCGTGTTTCTAGAAACTTGTCCATTTCATGTAAGTTATCCAAATTTTGGCATATAATTATTCATAGTATTTTCTTACTATCCTTTGAATTCCTGTGGTATCAAATGTAATGTCCCTTCTTATGTCATTTCTGATCATGTTTCTTTTAGTCTTCTCCTTTTCTTCTTAGTCAATCTGGCTAAAGATTTTTCAACTTTGTTGATCTTTTTGAAAAAGTGGCTTTTTGTTTCATTGTTATTCACAATTGTTTTTCTATTCTCTATTTCATTTATCTCTCTCTAATCTTTATTATTTCCTTCTGTCTGCTGGCTTTGGATTTAGTTATTTCTTCTTTATTAGCTCCTTAAGTTGTAAGTTATATGTTCTTTTGAGGTTTATCTTGTTTTTAAATGTATATATTTATAGCTATACGTTTCAACCTTAGCATTACCTTTGCTATCCCACAAGTTTTGGTATGTTTATTTTTTTGTTTTCATGAATTCTTAAATACTTTCTTTTTTAACATTTAATTTTGGTTTAGGGGTACATGTGAAGGTTTGTTACATAGGTAAACTCATGTCATGGGGGTTTGTTGTACAGATTATTTTATCAGCCATATATTAAGCCCACTACCCAATAGTTATCTTTCCTGCTCCTCTCCCTCCTACTCTCCTCCTCTACCCTCCACCCTTAAGTGACCCCAGTGTTTTCTCCTTTGTGATCATAAGTTCTCATGATTTAGCTCCCACTTATAAGTGAGAACATGTGGTACTTGGTTTTCTGTTCCTATGTTAGTTTGCTAAGGATAATAGTCTCCAGCTCTATCCAGGTTCCCACAAAAGACATGATTTTATTCTTTTTTATGGCTGCAGAGTATTCCAGGGTGTGTTTGTACCACATTTTATTTATCCAATGTGTCATTGATAGGCATTTAGATTGATTCTATGTCTTGGCTATCGTGAACAGTGCTGCAGTGAATGTGTCTTTATGAAGAATAATTTATATTCCTCTGGGTATATGCCCAGTAATGGGATTGCTGGGTCAAATGGTAGCTCTTCTTTTAGTTCTGTGAGGAATCACCATACTGCTTTTCCCAGTGGTTGAACTAATTTACACTCTGACCAAAGGTGTATAAGTGTTCCCTTTTCCCTGCAACCTCACCAGCATCTGTTATTTTTTGAGTTTTTAATTCTGACTAGTATGAGATAATATCTCACTGTTTTTTCAATTTGCATTTCTCTAATGATCAATAATGTTGACTTTTTTTTCTTTTTTTTTTTTTTTTTTTGGTATGCTTGTTTGCCACATGTATGTCTTCTTTGGAAACACATTTGTTCATATTGTTTGCTCATTTTTTATTGGGATTTTCTCTTGTGACTTGTTTAAGTTCCTTATAGATACTGGATGTTAGATCTTTTTCAGATGCATAGTTTGCAAATATTTTCTCCCATTCTGCAGGTTTTCTGTTTATTGATCGTTTTTGTTTTGTTTTGTTTTTGTCTGTTTGTGCTGTGCAGACGCTCTTTTTTTTTTTTAAAACTCAAGTGTGTTATGTAACTTAATACCCACAAGAACATCACAGCCTAACTATTAATACAAAATTTTCCTCTAAGAGCCAAAATTTTAATCAGTGGGAAGAGCTGATTGCCATGCATTTCTGAAGAGGAAGGGTCAGGATTTCGAGTGCTACATTGTTCACTGACGTCTAATTCAATGACTCCAGCCCAGCCTGAGCCAATATTTTCCTAAATCCTTTTGCATTTTCTTTTTACTGTCAATTTACAACTTAACAAAATAAAGGAGTTTTAGTATAAGATAGAATCTTAGAGTTGATTTACTTCAATCAACTCTCATTTTACAAATGAGTTTGCTGGGGACTCTCTGCTCTAAAACATAATTCTATTCTTGCTTCTGGCATCCCCAGTTCTACCTTCATCTCCCTACTCTCCTCCTACCTCCATCCATTGTACCCCCTATTTTTTTTTTCTTTTTTTTTGAGGCAGTCTTGCTCTGTTGCCCAGGTTGAGTGCAGTGGCGTGATCTCCGCTCACTGCAACCTCCACCTCCCAGGTTCAAGCAATTCGACTTCAGCCTCCCTTTAACTGGGATTACAGGCGTGCACCATCACGCCCAGATAATTTTTGTACCTTTAGTAGAGACGGGCTTTAACCCTGTTGGCCAGGCTGGTCTTGAACTCCCGACCTCAAGTGATCCTCCCACCTCGGCCTCCCGAAGTGCTGGGATTACAGGCATGAGCCATTGTGCCCAGCCCACCCCCTTTTCTTAACCCTTTACTTCCTACCCCTCACCTGCCCCTCTTTGTGGGCCATTTTATTCTTGGAATAGCCTGTTTTCACTATTAGTTATGGGCATATTTTCCTTACTATGTACAATTTTAAAATTATATAATAATTTTTCTTCAAATGTTAAAAACTATGTTTACATTTAACCAAATAAGATGCTTGTTATTAAGGGCATATGTTCAAAAACCTTCTTTTCCACTTATTTTTTCTATGACAGACATAGAAACTGATATAATATCTTATATATTATTAAACTAAATTTGATCTGAGGCCGCCTCTGTTCCTTGAATCCCACCTGGTTGCAGCTTAGTTTAGTATGTGAACAAACTGAAAGCCTAATTTAGGAGTACGTTAAGTCCTCACTAAAAATGGTCGCTAGGTTCTTAGATACTGCGACTTTAAGCATAAGGAAACCAATTCCACCACAGACTAATTGATATAAAGAGGAATTAATTTCCTGTGGCATACTTCTGGACCTAAAAACATCACCAAACTTCTAAATAATGAATGAAACACTTCAAATACTAAACATTGAAATAAATTCCCGGTCCCGCCCAGATGATCCCCGCATGTTAGCCTCCCAAGTAGCCGGTACTACAAGGATCTTCTTCCTTTTTTCTCTAGCCCCATTTCCAGCTTGTTTCCACAGCAATTAGAGTGAGTTGCTATTGTTTTGTTTCTTTGGTCTTTTCTCTTTTTAAACATTTTCTTTTTAAATACCCCTTCCGGAGACTTTTGGGTAACAGGTGGTATTTGGTTAAATGAGTAAGTTCTTTAGCGGTGATTTGTGAGATTTTGGTGCACGCATCAACCAAGCAATATACCCTGAACCCAATTTGTAGCCTTTTATCTCTCATCCCCTTCATACCCTTTCCCCGCCTTGTAGGTCTTTTTTTTTTTTTTTTAAACTATTTATTTATTTTTATTTTTATTTTTTATTTTTTGAATTATTTTTTATTATTATACTTTAAGTTCTAGGGTACATGTACATAACGTGCAGGTTTGTTACATGTGTATACTTGTGCCATGTTGCTGTGCTGCACCCATCAACTCGTCAGCACCCATCAACTCGTCATTTACATCAGGTATAACTCCCAATGCAATCCCTCCCCCCTCCCCCCTCCCCATGACAGGCCCCGGTGTGTGATGTTCCCCTTCCCGAGTCCAAGTGATCTCATTGTTCAGTTCCAACCTATGAGTGAGAACATGTGGTGTTTGGTTTTCTGTTCTTGTGATAGTTTGCTAAGAATGATGGTTTCCAGCTGCATCCATGTCCCTACAAAGGACACAAACTCATCCTTTTATATGGCTGCATAGTATTCCATGGTGTATATGTGCCACATTTTCTTAATCCAGTCTGTTACTGATGGACATTTGGGTTGATTCCAAGTCTTTGCTATTGTGAATAGTGCCGCAATAAACATACGTGTGCATGTGTCTTTATAGCAGCATGATTTATAATCCTTTGGGTATATACCCAGTAATGGGATGGCTGGGTCATATGGTACATCTAGTTCTAGATCCTTGAGGAATCGCCATACTGTTTTCCATAATGGTTGAACTAGTTTACAATCCCACCAACAGTGTAAAAGTGTTCCTATTTCTCCACATCCTCTCCAGCACCTGTTGTTTCCTGACTTTTTAATGATTGCCATTCTAACTGGTGTGAGATGGTATCTCATTGTGGTTTTGATTTGCATTTCTCTGATGGCCAGTGTCATTCTTATGCCTTTGCAGCCTCATAGCTTAGCTCCCACTTATGAGTGAGAACATACGATGTTTGGCTTTCATTCCTGAGTCACTTCACTTAGAATAATAGTCTCTAATCCCATCCAGGTTGCTGTGAATGCCATTAATTCATTCCTTTTCATGGCTGAGTAGTGTTCCATGGTACGTGTGTATATATATATATCACAGTCTCTTTATCCACTCATTGAATGGTAGGCATTTGAGCTGGTTCCATGTTTTTGCAATTGCAAATTGTGCTGCTATAAACATGTGTGTGCAAATATCTTTTTCGAACAATGACTTCTTTTCCTGAGGAGATACCCAGTAGTGGGATTGCTGGATCAAATGGTAGTTCTACTTTTAGTTCTTTAAGGAATCTCCACACTGCTTTCCATAGTGGTTCTGCTAGTTTACATTCCCACCAGAAGTGTAGAAGTGTTGCCTTTTCACCACATCCATGGCAACATCAATTCTTTTTTTTATTATGGCCATTCTTGCGGGAGTAAGGTGATATTGCATTGTGGCTTTGATTTGCATTTCCCTGATCATTAGTGATGTTGAGCATTTTTTAATATGTTTGTTGGCATTTTGTATATCTTCTTTTGAGATATACAAAATGTCTGTTCATGTCCTTAGCCCACTGTTTGATGGGATTGTTTGTTTTATGTATTGCTAATTTATTTGAGTTCATTGTAGATTCAGAGATATTAGTCCTTTGTCAAATGCATAGATTGTGAAGATTTTCTCCCACTCTGTGGGTTGTCTGTTTACTCTGCTGTTTCTTTTGCTGTGCAAAAGTGCTTTAGTTTAATTAAGTCCCACCTATTTATTATTATTATTATTTTGCATCTGTTTTTGGGTTCTTAGTCATGAAATCTTTGCCTACGCCAATGTCTAGAAGGGTTTTTTGATGTTATCTTCTAGAATTTTTATAGTTTCAGGTCTTAGATCTAAATCCTTGATCCACCTTGAGTTTATTTTTATATAAGGTGAGAGATGAGGATGCAGTTTCGTTCTCCTACATGTGGCCAGCCAATTATTCCAGCACCATTTGTTAAACAGGGTGTCCTTCCCCCACTTTATATATTTGTTTGCATTGTTGAAGAGCAGGTGGCTGTAAGTCTTTGGGTTTGTTTCTGGGTTCTCAATTCTGTTCAATTTTTCTATGTGCGTATTTTTATACCAGTGCCATGTTATTTTGGTTATTATGGGCTTATAGTATTGTTTGAAATCAGGTAATGTAATGCCTCCAGATTTGTGGGATTTTGTTTGTTTTTCTTAGTCTTGCTTTGGTTATGTGGGTTCTTTTTGGGTTCAATATAAATTTTAGAATTATTTGTTCTAATTCTGTGAAGAATGATGGTGGTATTTTGATGGGAATTGCATTGACTTTATAGATTGCTTTTGGTAGTATGATAATTTTCACAATATCAACCCTGCATCCATGAGCATGGGATGTGTTTCCATTTATTTGAGTCGTCTATGATTTCTTTCAGCAATGTTTTGTAGTTTTCTTTATAGAGGTTTATCACCTCCTTGGTTAGGATAGTCCCAAGTATTTTAGATTTTTTGAAGCTATTGTAAAAGCAGATGAGTTCTTGGTTGGTTTCTTAGCTTGGTCACCGTTGGTGTACAGCAGAGCTACTGATTTGTGCACATTAATTTTGTATCCTAAACCTTTACTGAATTAATTTCCAGTTCTAGGAGCTTTTTGCAGGAGTCTTTAGGGTTTCCTAGGTACAATCATATCCTCAGCAAACATTGACAGTTTGACTTCCTCTTTAGTTATTTGGATGCCCTTTATTTCTTTTTCTTGTCTGATTGCTCTGGCTAGGACTTCCAGTACTATGTTGAATAGAAATGGTAAGAGTGGGCATCCTTGTCTTGTTCCAGTTCTCAGAGGGAATGCTTTCAACTTTTCTCCTTTCAGAATTATTTTGGCTGTAGGTTTGTCATAGATGGCTTTTATTATATTGAGGTATGTCTCTTGTATGTTGATTTTGCTGATGGTTTTAATCATAAAGTCATATTGGATTTTATCAAATGCTTTTTCTGCATCTATTGAGATGCTCATGTGATTTTTGTTTTTAATTCTTTTTATGTGGTATGTCACATTTATTGACTTGTGTATGTTAAACCCTATTATGAAACCCACTTGATCACGGTGAATTATCTTTTTGATATGCTGTTGGATTTGGTTACCTAGTAATTTGTTATGGAATTTTGGATTTATGTTCATCAGAAATATTGGTCTGTAGTTTTATTTTCTGGTTATGTCCTTCCCTGGTTTTGGTATTAGGGTGATACTGGCTTCACAGAATGATTTAGGAAGGATTTTCTCTTTCTCTTTCTCTATTTTATGAAATAGTGTCAATAGGATTGGTACCAATTCTTCTTTAAATGTCTGGTAGAATTCAGCTATGAACCTATCTGGTCCTGAACTTTTTTTTTTTTTCTTGGTACCTTTTTTTATTGCCATTTCAATATCACTGTCTTTTACTGGTCTGTTCAGGTTTGCTAATTCTTTGTGATTTAAGCTAAGAGGATTGTATCTTTCCAGGAATTATCCTTTAGTTTTTTTTTAGTTTATTCATGTATAAGTGTTCATAGTAGCCTTGAATGATCTTTTGTTTTTCTGTGGTGTTTGTTATAATATCTCCCATTTCATTTCTAATTGAGTTTATTTGAACCTTCTCTCTTCTTTTTTTGGTTGATCTTGCTCATGATCTATCACTTTTATTTATTTTTTCAAGGAACCAGCTTTTTCTTTCATTTAACTCTTCTTTTTGTTTGTTTCAATTTCATTTAGTTCAGCTCTGATCTTGGTTATTTCCTTTATTCTGCCTGATTTGGGTTTGGGTTTGGTTTGTTTCTTTTTGTTTCTGTAGTTCCTCGAGATGTTACTGTAGATTGTGTATTTGTGCTCTTTCAGACTTTTTGATGAAGGTGTTTAAAGCTATGATCTTTCCTTGTAGCACTGTCTTTGCTGCATCCCAGAAGTTTTGATAGTTTGTGTCACTACTGTCGTTCAGTTCAATGAATTTTTAAATTTCTCTCTTGATTTCATTGTTGACCCAATGATCATTCAGGAGCAGGTTATTTAATTTCCACGTATTTGCATTGTTTTGAAGTTTCCTTTTGGAGTTGATTTCCAATTTTATTCCACTGTGGTCAGAGAGAGTATTTCATGTATTTTCAGTTTTCTTAAATTTATTGAGTTTTGTGACCTATCATATGGTCTATCTTGGAGAAAGTTCCATGTGCTGATGAGTAGAATGTATATTCTGTGGTTATTGGGCAGCATGTTCTGTAAATATCTGTTAAGTCCATTCACTCCAGGATATAATTTAAATCTATTGTCTCTTTGTTGACTTTCTGTCTTGATAACCTGTCTAGTGCTGTCAGTAGAGTATTGAAGTCCCCCACTATTATGGTGTTGCTGTCTCATTTCTTAGGTCTAGTAGTAATTATTTTATAAATTTGGGAGCTCCAGTGTTAGGTGCATATATATTTAGGATTGTGATATTTTCCTGTTGCACAAGGCCTTTTATCATTATATAATGTCCCTCTTTGTTTTTTTCTAACTGCTGTTTCTTTGAAGTTTGTTTTGTCTGATATAAGAATAGCTACTCCTGCTCATTTTTGCTGTCTATTTGCATGGAATGTCCTTTTCCACTCATTTACCTTAAGTTTATGAAGTCTTATGTGTTAGTTGAGTCTTTTGAAGGCAGCATGTACTTGGTTGGTGAATTCTTATCCATTTTGCCATTCTGTATCTTTTAAGTGGAGCCTTTAGGTCATTTACATTCAATGTTAGTATTGAGATGTGAGGTACTATTCTATTCATCATGCTATTTGTTGGGTTTGTTTAATTGTATTTTTGTTTTATAGTTCTTGTGAGAGTTACGCTTTAAAGAGGTTCTGTTTTGGTGTGTTTCCAGGATTACTTTCAAGATTTAGAGCTCCTTTTAGCAGTTCTTGTAGTGCTGGCTTGGTAGTGGTGACTTCTCTCATCATTTGTTTGTCTGAAAAAGCCTGTATTTTTTCTTCATTTATGAAGTCTACTTTCGATGGGTACAAAATTCTTACCTGATGATTGTTTTGTTTAAGGAGGCTGAAGATAGAGCCCCAATTCCTTCTAGCTTGTAAGGTTACTGCTAATATATTTACTGTTAATCTAATAGGTTTTTCTTTTATTAGTATTATTATACTTTAAGTTCTAGGGTACATGTGCACAACGTGCAGGTTTGATACATAGGTATAAATGTGCCATGTTGGTTTGCTGTTCCCATCAACTCATCATTTACGTAAGATATTTCTCCTGATGCTATCCCTCCCCTCGCCCCCAACCTCCCAACAGGCCCCAGTGTGTGATGTTCACCACCCTGTGTCCAAGTGATCTCATTGTTCAGTTCCCACCTATGAGTGTGAACATGCAGTATTTGGTTTTCTGTCCTTGTGATAGTTTGCTGAGAATAATGGTTTCCAGTTTCATCCATCCATGTCCCTGCAAATGACATGAACTCATCTTTTTTTTTTTTATGGCTGCATAGTATTCCATGGTGTATATGTGCCACATTTTCTTAATCCAGTCTGTCATTGATGGACATTTGGGTTGGTTCCAAGTCTTTGCTATTGTGAACAGTGCCACAATAAACATACAAGTGCATGTGTCTTTATAGTAGCATGATTTATAATCCTTTGGGTATATACCCAGTAATGGGACTGCTGGGTCAAATGGTAATTCTAGTTCTAGATCCTTGAAGAATCACCGCACTGTCTTTCACAATGGTTGAACCAATTTACACTCCCACCAACAGTATAAAAGTTTCCTATTTCTCCACATCCTCTCCAGCACCTGTTGTTTCCTGACTTTTTAATGATTGCCATTCTAACTGGTGTGAGATGGTATCTCATTGTGGTTTTGATTTGCATTTCTCTGATGACCAGTGATGATGAGCATTTTTTCATGTGTCTGTTGGCTGCCTAAATGTCTTCTTTTGAGAAGTGTCTGTTCATATCCTTTGCCCACTTTTTGATGGTTTTTTTTTTTTTCTTGTAAATTTGTTTGAGTTCTTTGTAGATTCTGGATATTAGCCCTTTGTCAGATGGATAGATTGCAAAAATTTTCTCCCATTCTGTAAGCTGCCTGTTCACTCTGATGGTAGTTTCTTTTGCTGTGCAGAAGCTCTTTAGTTTAATTAGATCCCATTAGTCTATTTTGGCTTTCATTGCCATTGCATTTGGTGTTTTAGAGATGAAGTCCTTGCCCTTGCCTATGTCCTGAATGGTATTGCCTAGGTTTTCTTCTAGTCATTTTATGGTTTTAGGTCTAACATTTAAGTCTTTAATCCATCTTGAATTAATTTTTGTATAAGGTGTAAGGAAGGGATCCAGTTTCAGCTTTCTACATATGGCTAGCCAATTTTCCCAGCACCATTTATTAAATAGGGACCCCTTTCCCCATTTATTGTTTTTGTCAGGTTTGTCAAAGATCAGATGGTTGTAGATGTGTGACATTATTTCTGAAGCCTCTGTTCTGTTCCATTGGTCTATATCTCTGTTTTGGTACCAGTACCATGCTGTTTTGGTTTCTGTGTAGCCTTGTAGTCAGGTACCCTGATGCCTCCAGCTTGGTTCTTTTTACTTAAGATTGTCTTAGCAATGCGGACTCCTTTCTGGTTTCGTATGAACTTTAAAGTAGCTTTTTCCAATTCTGTGAAGAAAGTCATTGGTAGCTTGATGGGGATGGCATTGATTCTATAAATTACTTTGGGCAGTATGGCCATTTCCACAATATGATTCTTCCTATCCATGAACATGGAATATTCTTCCATTTGTTTGTGTCCTCTTTTATTTCATTGAGCAGTGGTTTGTAGTTCTCCTTTAAGAGGTCCTTTATGTCCCTTGTAAGTTGGATTCCTAGGTATTTTATTCTATTCAAAGCAATTGTGAATGGAAGTTCATTCATGATTTGGCTCTCTGTTTGTCTGCTATTGGTATATAAGAATGTTGTCATTTTTGCACGTTGATTTTGTGTCCCGAGACTTGCTAAAGTTGCTTATCAGCTTAAGGAGATTTTGGGCTAAGACGGTGGGGTTTTCTAAATATACAATCATGCCATCTGCAAACAGGGAGAATTTGACTTCCTCATTTCCTAATCGAATACACTTTATTAATTTCTCTTGCATGATTCTCCTGGCCAGAACTTCCAACACTACGTTGAATAGGAGTGGTGAGAGAAGGCATCCCTGTCTTGTGCCAGTTTTCAAAGGGAATGCTTCCAGTTTTTGCCCATTCAGTATGATATTGGCTGTGGATTTGTCATAAATAGCTCTTACTATTTTGAGATACATTCTGTCAATACCTAGTTTTTGAGAGTTTTTAGCATGAAGGGCTGTTGAATTTTGTCAAAGGCCTTTTCTGCATCTATTGAGATAATCACGTAGTTTTTGTTACTGGTTCTGTTTATGTGATGGATTACGTTTATTGATTTGTGTATGTTGAACCAGCCTTGCATCCCAGGGATGAAGCCGACTTGATCGTGGTGGATAAGCTTTTTGATGTGCTGCTGCATTCGGTTTGCCAGTATTTTATTGAGGATTTTAGCATCGATGTTCATCAGGGATATTGGTCTAAAATTCTCTTTTTTTGTTGTGTCTTTTCCAGGCTTTGATATCATAATGATGCTGGCCTCATAAAATGAGTTAGGGAGGATTCCATCTTTTCCTATTGATTGGAATAGTTTCAGAAGGAATGGTACCAGCTCCTCTTTGTACCTCTGGTAGAATTTGGCTGTGAATCTGTCTGGTCCTGGACTTTTTTGGTTGGTAGGCTCTTAATTATTGCCTCAATTTCAGAACCTGTTATTGGTCTATTCAGAGATTCAACTTGTTTCTGGTTTAGTCTTGGGAGGGTGTATGTGTCCAGGAATTTTTCCATTTCTTCTAGATTTTCTAGTTTATTTGCATAGAGTTGTTTATAGTATTCTCTGATGGTAGTTTGCATTTCTGTGGGATCCGTGGTGATAAACCCTTTATCATTTTTTATTGCATCTATTTGATTCTTCTCCCCTTTCTTCTTTATTAGTCTTGCTAGCGGTCTCTCAATTTTGCTGATGTTTTAAAAAAACCAGCTCCTGGATTCATTGATTTTTTGAAGGATTTTTTGTGTCTCCATCTCTTTCAGTTCTGCTCTGATTCTAGGCTCCCACACAATAGTAATGGGAGACTTTAACACGCCACTGTCAATATTAGACAGATCAATGAGACAGAAGGTTAATAAGGATATCCAGGACCTGAACTTAGCTCTGTAACAAGGAGATCTATAGACATCTAGAGAACTCTCTACTCTAAATCAACAGATATACATTCTTCTCAGCACCACATTGCACTTATTCTAAAATTGACCACAGAGTTGGAAGTAAAGCACTCTTCAGCAAATGTAAAAGAACAGAAATCACAGCAAACTGTCTCTCAGACCACAATGGAATCAAATTAGAACTCAGGATTGAGAAACTCACTCAAAACTGCACAACTACATGGAAACTGAACAACTTGTTCCTGAATGACTACTGGGTAAATAATGAAATGAATGCAGAAATAAAGATGTTCTTTGAAACCAATGAGAACAAAGACACAATGTACCAGAATCTCTGGGACACATTTTAAGCAGCATGTTGAGGGAAATTTATAGCACTAAATGCCCACCAGAGAAAGCAGGAAAAATCTAAGATCGACACCCTAACATCACAATTAAAAGAACTGGAGAAGGAAGAGCAAACAAATTCAAAAGCTATCAGTAGTTTTGTCTTTATACGTTATCTGATGCTTTTTCCTCACAGCTCTTAAAATTATTTCCTTTGTCTTGACTTTAGATAACCAGATGACAATGTGCCCAGGTGATACTCTTTGTGACGAATTTCCCATCTGTTTTGATCTTCTTATATTTGGATATGTAGGTCTCTAGCAAGGCCAGGGAAGTTTTCCTCGATTATTCCCCCAATTATGTTTTCCAAACGTTTAGACTTCTCTTCTTTCTTGGGAACACCAGTTGTTCTTGGGTTTGATCATTTAACACAATCCCAGACTTCTTGGGGGCTTGGTTCATTTTTTAGAATTCTTTTTTCTTTGTCTTTGTTGGATTGGGTTAATTCAAAATCCTTGTCTTCGAGTTCTGAAGTTCTTTCTTCTGCTTGTTTTATTCTATTGTTGATACTTTCTAATACATTTTGCATTTCTCTAAGTGTGCCCTTTATTTCCTGAAGTTTGATTGTTTTGTATTCATGCTATCCATTTCACTGAAGATTTCTCCCATTATATTTTGCATCCCTTTTTGATTTCCTTAAATTGGACTTCACCTCTACTGCCTCCTTGATTAGCTTAGCAGATTTTGTAGATTACATTCTGAATCCTTTTTCAGGTAAATCAGGGATTTCTTATGGGTTTGGATCCATTGCTGGTGAGCTAGTGTGATTTTTGGGTGGCATTAAAGAATATTGTTTTGACATATTACCAGAATTGTTTTTCCGGTTTCTTCTCATTTGGGTAGGCTATGTCAGAGGGAAGAGCTGGGGCTCAAGCCTGCCATTCAGATTCTTTTGTTCCATAAGGATGTTCCCCTGATGTAGTACTCTCCCCATTTTCATAGGATGTGGTTTCCTGATAGCCAAACCGTAGTGATTGTTATTTCTTTTCTGGATCTAGCCATCCAGCAGGGCTACTAGGCTCTGGGCTGATACTGGGGATTGTCTGCACAGAGTCCTGTTACGTGAATCATCTTCAGGTCTCTCAGCTGTGGGTACCAGCACAGTATTTGGGCTATCTCCCAGGTCCTGCAGGAGCAATCTGCTTCCTTCAGAGGGTCTGTGGATTCTCTCGGCTTTCCTGATATATTCCTATAGTAGTTCTGGAGCAAAAGTTCATGATGTGAGTCTCCACACACTGCTGTGTCTGAGCTGGAGCCATAAGCTAGTCCTGCCTCCTAGCTGCCATCTTCTCCTAAGCTTCAGTAGAGTTCAGGAGATTAAAAGTCCAAAGGGGTCTTACCAACTACAATCAGGGTGTTGACAGGATGTGTCCCTTCTGGAGGCTTTATAGAGAATTCTTTCCTTTCCCTTTTCTGGCTGTTAGAGGCCATCTGCCTGCCCTGGCTCATGCCTTTTCCACCTTCAGGGCCAGCAATGACAATAGAGTCTCTCAAGCCACATCCCTCTGACACCTCTTTTTAAATTTTCTTATGCTCCTTGCTCCTTCCTGGACACTGAAGTTGCTGTTTTAGATTTTTTTTTTTTTTTTTTTTGAGTGAGGTCTTCTCACTCTGTCACACCCTGGCTGGAGTGATTAATAACTGACTCTGGGTACACTGCCTGAGTTAGCCCTGCTTTGAATCACCATTGGTCTATAAGGTTCTTGGATCATGCTTCATCAGAATGTTGGCATGATTACATGACTCTGTCATAATTCACCATGACTGGAGAGGCCTCAGAAAACTTAAAATCATGGAAGAAGGTAAAGAGGAAGCAAGGCACCTTCCTTACAAGGTGGCAGGAAGGAGAAGTCCAGAAGCTCTTTAATTAGATCCCATTTGTCAATTTTTGCTTTTGTTGCAATTGCTTTTGGTGTCTTTGTCATAAAATCTTTGCCCGTTCCTATGTCCAGGATGGTATTGCCTAGGTTGTCTTCCAGGGTTCTCATAGTTTTGCATTTTACATTTAAGTCTTTAATTCATCTTGAGCTGAGTTTTGTATATGGTGTAAGGAAGGGGTCCAGCTTTAGTCTTCCACATATAGCTAGCCAGTTATCCCAGCATTATTTATTGAATAGGGAGTCTTTTCCTCTTGCTTGTTTTTGTCAGCTTTATCAGAGATCAAATGGCCATAGATATATGACCTTATTTCTGTTCCATTGATCTATGTCCCTGTTTTTGTACCAGTACCTTGCTGTTTTGATTATTGTAGCCCTATAGTACAGTTTGAAGTCAGATAACACGTTGCCTCCAGCTTTGTTCTTTTTGCTTAGCATTGCTTTGGCTATTTGGGCTTTTCTTTCTATCATGTTAATTTTAAAATAGTTTTTTCTAATTCTGTGAAGAATGACATTGGTAGTTTGATAGGAATAGTATTGAATCTGTAAATTGCTTTGAGTCGTATGGCCATTTTAATGATATTGATTCTTCCTATCCATGAGCATAGGGTGTTTGTCCTTTTGTTTGTATCTTCTCTGATTTATTTGGGCAGTGTTTTATAATTTTCATTGTAGATATCTTTCACCTCTCTGGTTAGCCATATACCTAGGTATTTTATTCTTTCTGTGGCAATTGCAAATGGGATTACCTTCCTGATATGACTGTTGGCTTGGCTGTTTTTGGTATATAGAGATGCTGGTAATTTTTGTAGATTGATTTTGTATCCTGAAACTTTGCTGAAGTTGTTTATCAGCTGAAGGAGCTTTTGAGCCAAGACTATGGGGTTTTCTAGATATAAAATCATGTTGTCTTCAAACAGAGATAATTTGACTTCCTCTTTTCCTATTTGGATGCCCTTTATTTTTTTCTCTTGCCTGATTGCTCTGGCCTAGTACTTCTAATATTATATTGAATAGTAGTGGTAAGAGAGGATATCCTTGTCTTGTGCCAGTTTTCAAGAAAAATGCTTCCAGCTTTTGCCCATTAGGAATGATGTTAGCTGTGGTTTTGTCATCGATGGATCTTATTATTTTGAGGTATGTTCCTTTAATACCTAGTTTATTGAGAATTTTTAACATGAAGGCGTATTAAATTTTATTGAAGGTCTTTTCTGCATCTGTTGAGATAATCATGCGGTTTTTGCCTTTAGTTCTGTTTATGAGATGAATCACATTATTGATTTGTGTATGTTGAACCAACCTTGCATCCCAAGCATGAAATCTACTTTATCATTGTGGATTAGCTTTGTGATGTGCTGCTGGATTCAGTTTGCCAGTATTTTATTGAGGACTTTTGCACTGATGCTCATCAAAGATATTGGCCTGAAGTTTTCTTTTTTTGTTGTTTCTCTGCCAGGTTTTGGTATCAGGAAGATGCTGGCCTCATAGAATGAGATAGGGAGGAGTCCCTCCTCAGTTTTTTGAAATAGTTCAGTAGGAATGGTAGCAACTCGTCTTTGAACATCTAGTAGAATTCAGCTGTGAATCCATCAGGTCCTGGGCTTTTATTGGTTGGTAGGCTACTTATTACAGATTCAGTTTCAGAGCTTGTTATTGGTCTCTTCAGGGAATCAATTTCTCCCTGGTTCAGTTTTGAGAGGGTATATGCGTCCAGAAATGTATCCATCTCTTCTAGGTTTTCTACCTTGTGTGCATAGAGGTGTTCACTGTAGTATCTGATGGTTGTTTTAATTTCTGTGGGATCAGTGGTAACATTCTCTTCACCATTTCTCATTGTGTTTATTTAGATCTTCTTTCTTCTTTATTACTCTAGCTAGTGACCTATCTACATATCTTTTTTTTGTTGTTTTTTAAAAACAAAAAACAAAAACAAAAACAAACAAAAAAAACTACTGGATTCTTCAGTTTGGATTCAATTTTCTTCAGTTTGGATCTGATTTTGGCTATTTCTTGTCCCCTGGTAGCTTCTTCCTGATATAAGTTATGATGTTAGGTTGTTAATTAGAGATCTTTCTAACTTTTGGATGTGCATTTAGTGCTATGAATTTCTCTCTTAACATTATTTTAGCTGTGTCCCATATATTCTGATATGTTGTATCTTTGTTCTCATCAGTTTCAAAGAAAATCTTGATTTCTGCCTTAATTTCATTGTTTACCCAAAAGCCATTCAGAGACATGTTGTTTAATTTCCCTGTAATTGTATGGCTTTCAGCACTTTTCTTAATCTTGACTTTTATTTTCACTGTGCTGTGGTCTGAGAGTGTGTCTGGTATCTTTTGCATTTGCTGAGGATTGTTTCATGTCCAATTATATGGTTGATTTTAAAGTGTGTTCCATGTGGTGATGAGAAAAATGTATACTCTGTTTTTTTCTTGGTGGATAGCCCTATAGAGGTCTATCAGATTTATTTGGTCCAATGTTGAGTTCAGGTCCTGAATATCTTTGTTAATTTTCTGCCTTGATGATCTGTCTGATACTGTCAAAGGAGTGTTGAAGTTTCCCACTATTATTATTGTGGGAGTCTAAGTCTCTTTGTAGGTCTCTAAGAACTTGCTTTATGAATCTGGGTGTGCGTATATGTGTTGGGTGCATATATATTTAAGATAGTTAGGTCTTCTTGTTGAATTGAAGTCTTTACCATTATGTAATGCCCTTCTTTGTCTTTTTTTGATCTTTGTTTGCTTGAAGTCTGCTTTGTCTGAAATTAGGATTTCAACACCTGCTTTTTTCCTGTTTCCATCTGCTTGGTGGATTTTCCTCCATCCCTTTACTTTCAGCCTCTGGGTGCCATTACATGTGTGATAGGTCTCCTGAAGACAGCAGACCACTGGGTCTTACACTTTTATCCAGCTTGCTGCTCTGTGGTTTTGAATTGGGGTATTTAGGCTGGGCACAGTAGCTCACGCCTATAATCCTAGTACTTTGGGAGGCTGAGGCAGGAGTTTGAGACAAGCCTGGCCAACATGATGAAACCTCATTTCTACTAAAAATACAAAAATTAGCCAGGTGCGGTGGTGTGCACCTGTAGTCCCAGCTACTTGAGAGGCTGAGGCATGAGAAGTGCTTGAACTCAGGAGGCGGAGATTGCAGTGAGTCATCCAACCTGGGTGACAGAGTGAGACTCTGTCTCAAAAAAAAAAAAAAAAGTTGGGGCATTTAGCCTATTTACATTCAAGGTTAGTATTGATATGTGTGGATATGATCCTGTCATTGTGTTGTTAGCTGGTTATGCTGGCTTCTTTGTGTGGTTGCTTTACAGTGACACTGGTCTGTGTGTTTAAGTGTGTTTTTGTATTAGCTGGTAACAGTCTTTCCTTTCTATATTTAGTGCTTCTTTCAAAATCTCTTGTAAGACAGGTCTGGTGGTAATGAACTCCCTAAATGTTTGCTTATGTGAAAAAGATCTTATTTCTCCTTCACTTAGGAAGCTTAGTTAGGCTGGATATGAAATTATTGAATGAATATTTTTTTCTTTAAGAATATTGAATATAGGCCCCCAATCTCTTTTGGCTAGTAGGGTTTCAACTGAGAGGTCCACTGTTAGCCTGTTGGGGTTCCCTTTGTAGGTGACCTGCTCTTTCTCTCTAGCTGCCTTTAACATTCTTTCATTTTGACCTTGGAAAATCTGATGATTATATGTCTTGGGGATGACCTTCTTGTGTAGAATCTTTCAGGAGTTTTCTGTATTTCCTAAATTTGACTGCTGGCCTCTCTAGCAAGGTTGGCAAAGTTTTCACGGATGATATCCTAAAATATGTTTTCCAAGCTGTTTGCTTTCTCCCCCTCCCTTTCAGGGTACTAATGATTCACAGATTTTGCCTCTTTAACATAATCCAATACTTCTAGGACATTTGTTCATTCCTTTTAATTATTTTTTTCTTTATTTTTGTCTGTCTTATTTCAGAGAGCCAATCTTCAAGTTCTGAGATTCTTTCCTCAGCTTGGTCTATTCTACTGTCAATGCTTGTTAATGTTCTGCTGTTAATACTTACGATTGTATTGTGAAATTCTTATATTGTGTTACTCAGCTCTGTCAGATACATTAGGTTCTTTTTTATAGTGACTATTTCATCCTTCAGCTCCTGTATCATTTTATTGTGATTCTTAGTTTCCTTGGATTGGGTTTTGCCATTCTCCTGAAACTCAACAACCTTTGTTCCTATCCATATTCTGAATTCTATTTCTTTCATTTCAGCCAGCTCAGCCTTATTAAGAACTCTTTTTGGAGCAGTGTGATTGTTTACAGGACATATGAAACTCTGACGATTTGAGTTACTGGAGTTCTTGTGAGGGTTCTTTGTTATCTCTGTGTGTGAGTGTTTCTTTAACTGCAGTGTAGATTGAGTACAGTCAATAGACTTACGTTCTGGATGTTTTCACAGGGCCAAGGCTTCGTGCAGGGTCTTTATTTGAAGCTGACTTCTTGTCTTTGGTTTCAGAGAGGGATATGTTAGTGAGGTATTTTTTGTGTTGAAGCCTTGGGGTGAGATCCATTAGGTGGTACTTAGGTGTATTGATCAGTTGGTAGACTTTTGCTCAGTTGTGTCGTTCCCTTATGTTTTCTCCCACTTGCAGCTGTGTTCCCCTTTAATGCTCTGAAAGTGTGGATTCCTCTCCCCCTTGAGTGCTGGGTGTAGATCATGGCTTGGCACTCTTAGCTGCCCACTGCAGCCCTGGGGCAATCTGAGTGTTTATGTTTCTTCCCCAATTTTGAGGCAGAAGAGGAAGGGACCTTAGTTGTAGGTGTGGCCAGGGGCCTTTTGCTTGTCTCCTGAGGGCTCCTCCCCAGAGAGATGCAGGTTAGTAATCACTCAGTACCATCAGCTCAGGTTAGGGAGTCTGTGCTGTGGGCCCAAACTGGAGGTTCCCTGACTGGTGATGAGCAGTTGGGGGCTGAAGGGTGGGACCCGTGGAAAACAAACTGGCCTTCACTCCTTGGGTCAACTGCAGCTTGTTGGAGGTGTGGATAAGGCACTTAAGGTCTTTGCTCCTTTATTAGTCCAAGGGTGGCAAGGGCAGTTTGACTGCAGTGGCAGTGGCAGAGAGGGTTTCAGTTGCCTTGGGGGCTCTCTCTAGGGAGTTGCAGAGCTGCTACTGGCTCAGTACTCTGGTGGAGGGTGGCTAGAGGCCCAGGTCTGGAGGCCCTGCCCATTGAAGAGAGATGGGAATGAGCACCCATGTAACAGGCTGGCCACTTTTCTGTAGGGCTGCTATGGCAGGCTGGGGGCCCACTCCAGTCCTTAGTCACCTCAGATTTTCCATTAACTGGAAGTATTAACAGTGAAGCTGGGAAATAGTTAAGATGGTGGCCTGCCTCTCTCTCTGGGAGCTTTGTCCCAGGGAGGTACAGACATGTTACTGGGCCAAACACACCTGTAGGAGGTGGCTGGCGACCCCAGTTGAAGGGTCCCAACCAGTAGGGAGAAATGGTTCACTTAGAAAAGAAAGCAGTGTGGCCACTTTTTCATAGAGCAGCTGTGCTGTGCTGGGGGTTTACTTCAGTCCACAGTTACCTCGGGTCTCCAAAGCTCAAAGGCCAGAGCAGCTAAGTCACACAAACAGCAAAGATGGCAGTCCACCCCTCTCTCTGGGAGTTCTGTCCAAGGGAGGTTTCAAATCTCTGTGGGCTAGAGAACACCTTTGGGGGTGGCTGGAGACCCTGGTTGGGAGGTCCTGTCCAGTGAGGAGGAATGGGATTGGGGACCTGGTTTAAAAAGCAGTCTGGCTATGTTTTTAAGGATGCAGCTGTGCTGTGCATGGGGATTGCTTCTGCCCCTGGTCAGCTTGGACTCTCCAAAGCCCAAAGACTGGAACAGCTTTGCTCTTTCGCCCAAACAGCAAAGATGGTGACCTGCCCCTCCCCACTTGGAACTCTGTTTCAGGGATGTCTAACACTGCTATTGGTGGCTGGCTAGAATTCCAGGCCCGTGGGTTGCCATAGAAGCAGGGCCTTCAGACTGTCACTGCCTAGCCCCTGGATTCAGCCTCTTTCCTAGGGGTATGAGTGGGGGTCTAACCTGCCACTTTGCCAGAGTTGCAGCTGCTTTTGCTGGGAAGCCCAGTTGTCTTAAGGCTCCCGGGTCTCCGTGTGTGCCTGAGTAGCTGTTCTGCTGAGATTCCATATAGCAATGTGTGTCAGACTGAAGGTCCTGGTGGGGTACGTTCATGAGGAGAATCTCCTGACCCAAGGTTTGCAAAGACCCTTGGGAGAAGCATGGGTTCCCAGGGTTGCACATTCACTCACCACTTCCCTAGGGGCAGGGGAGGTTCCCCCAGCTCCATATTGCTCCTGGGTGGGCCATCATTCTGCCTTGCTTTTATCTGTTCTCTGTGCGTTGAGTTGTTTCCTTGATTATTCTCAATGCGTGTACCTGGATGTTTCAATCGAAGGTGCTGTATTTACTCACCCCTTCCATTCTCTTCATGAGAGCTGCACACACTAGCTGTTTCTAGTCTGCCATCTTGGCCCTAAAGGTCTTAAATACTTTCTAATTCTCCTTTTATTTTTCAGTCCATTGATTGTTTAAGAGTGTGCTGTGTCATTTCTAGAAATTTGTGAATTTTCCAGTTTTCTTTCTGTCATTAATTTCTAACTTCATCCCATTGTGGTTGGAGAAGATACTTTGTATGATATACATGTTCTTAACAAGCTGTTGAAACTTAATTTGTGGTCTATGATATGGTCTATCCTGGAAAATGTCCCATGTACCCTTGAGAAAAATGTGTATTCCGTTGTTGGGTTAGAGTATTCTAAATGTCTGTTAGATCTCATTCATTTATAGTGTTATTCAAGTTATCTGTTTTCTTATTTCTCTTCTGCCTGATTGTTCTATTTGTTGCTGAGAGTGGGATACTGAAGTCACCTACTGTTATTTCTCCTTTCATTTCTGCCCATTTTTGCTTTATATGTTTTGATAGTCTATTATTAGGTGTGTAAATGTAGATGTTATAATCTTATACCTTCTTGCTGTATTGAACCTCTTATTAATACATAATGCCTTTCTTTGTTTCATAAGCATTTTCGGTTTAAAGTCTATTTTTTCTCACATTCATATAGCCACCCCTGCTTTCTTTTAGTTACTATTTGTATGGAATATCTTTTTCCATCCTTTTACTTTCAACCTCCATGTGTCTCTGCACCTCAGGTGAGTCTCTTGTAGATGGCATATAGTTAGAATTGTATTTTAAAATCTATTCTACCAAGCTTTGTATTTTGCTTGAAGAGTTTAATTTATTTACATTAAAGTAATTAACTGATGAGGAGGGACTTGCTTCTGTTATTTTGCTATTTGTTTTCTACATGCCTCATAGCTTTTTTTGCTTCTCATTTCCTGTATTATTGTGTTCTTCTGTGTTTTTTAAATTTTTTGTAGTGAAATTTTCTAATTTCCTTTTGTGTATAACTTTAGTTATTTTTAAATTTTATTTCATATATATTTATTATATCTATATTTTTTAATTCAGCACACTTTGTGTCAATTATTTTTAAAAATACTTTCAGGCCACATTGTTACCAGGCTCTGAATTATTTGCTACATTTCCCATGGTGTGAGAAGAGACGGTATTATAAAGGTAAAGCCAGAGTGACAAGGTTCCCTACCATCTGAAGTAGGCTAGATTTTAAGCAAAATAATTCAAAACCAGGTAACACTAATACCATACTTATTAGTAACACATACTAATAACTGTATGTGAATGTAATTACTGCCTTCATTGTCTTATGCTGCTGCTTATTCATTAACCTTTGTGTTGCCATCTCTTTGTCCAGAGAGTCAATTCTTATTGGAAGCCACTTTTAGTTCCTGGGATAGCAAAGTCAGAAATGGGCATGCTTCTGGAAAAATGTTATAATAGTCCAACCCTCCAACACTCTGCACAAGTGATAAGGAGAATTAATTTAACAAATACTTTTTATTTTATTCTCTGTTTGCCAAATATGGTGCTGGGAATACAGAGATGAATCAATCACGGCCTTTACCCCAGCAGGGTTGAAGAAAGTCAGGGAGGCAGGAAATGTAATAGATGCTGTAACAGAGAGCATTGTGTTACAGGAACAGGGAGTGGAATTTACTTAGTTGGGAGGGACTGAAGCAGAAGGCATTCCAGGAAGAGGAAACAGCTTCAGCAAAGGCAGAGATGTAAGGATGTGCATTGAATATCCATTGGAGAAACCAGAATCAAGGTGACAAATGTTGGAGGGAAACAGGGATTGGGAGAAGTAAACAAGATAAAGTCAATTGACATCAACTCTTTGTTTAGACTAAACGCAAGCAAATTCTATTATCAAGCAAATATAACTTGCTCTGAAGGAAGAACAAAGCCCACAGCTGTTGTTTTTTACCTTATAAACTCTTAGTCACATAAACTCATAAACTCGAATCAAAAGATAAGGAGTCTGGTGGTTTTTTGAACTGTGTACATATAGTCCAGGATAGCAGTCTTTAAAAATCTTTCATAAATCTATTCTCTTTCCATTGCTTCTGTGTGCAATTAAGAAATACTCATTGTATATACTTGCCAAGATACTGAATATAATCTTCTTATTCAACATGACTCTGCAATCTGAAAGTAATAACCCATACTAATAAGTCTACTGAAAATACTCCTAATCAGATATCAGTTTGGCCAAACTGAATTCTTAAAGGTCAAAAATCCAATTAAAATTAGATACAGCCAGCCCAACTGTCTTTGCAAAATGGCAAGTTTGTAATGCATCATAGAAACACTAGTTAAAAAATAGGAAATAAATCATTTTGAACTAGATTAATAATGAGAATGGTCATATTTAAATTTACCGGGGAGGATATTTTTCAAACCGAGAAACCTCACTGTGAACCTATATCTTATTTATTTCTTTCTCTAGCCATTATTAATTTAATAGTTGATATATCTGACAAGTAACTTTAACTTTTGCCAGCAGATGTACATTGGAACTTTTCCTTTCTGATGATGCCAGCCCCACTGTAACCCCTTGACATTTGGTGTCTACAGCCACTCTGCTAAAACCATTAATGTTTACAGCACATGGGTTTTGAACTCAGGCTATCTTGTCCCAGAGTCCATGATGCTAGCTTTTGCCCACTATGTTGTCTGTACTGCTGTAGAGTTGATCTCATTAATGTGCTGGGTGTTTGGTGGAAGAAATATCTCTGGAAACCACTAACTATGTATTCCTATGTTGTAAGCTTTATTTCAGAATCAAATCAAGTCACTGTAAAACTCATTATCTGGACTTCATTGTTCTTACTTTTTGTCAATACACTATAATAGGTCTATGATATAATATTTTTATCAAATAGCTATTATGGCATAATTTATTGTGGTATTTGGTGTTCCATATTTAAAATACTCTGAGAGATGTATTTGTTTTATAGTTTAGTGTGTCTCTCCTGGAAAAGTGACATGTGTCCTTATATAAGATGGAAGCTATTTAATTCAGCATTTTTACCTCTTCCCCCTTGTTTTTATTTTATTTTTTGGTTGTCAGAGAACTCAGAGCTAATTTTTGGGCTCAGTTGTACTAACTTTATAATCTAGTCTAATTACCTACATTTCCCTTTAAAATTTGGCTTTTATTCTTCTTTGGTTTAATTTGTAAAAATTAGTTCATATTGTTTATTGTAAATACCCTGAAACACACACACACACACACACACACACACACACACACACATTCTCTGACAACAAAAAATAAAATGTTGAATTAAATAGCTTCCATCTGATAAAAGGCGACATAACTTTTCCAATAGAAATACGCTGAACTGTAAAAGAAATCACTCAGAGTCTTTAAAATATGGAACATTAAATACCACAATAAATTATGTCATAATAGCTATTTGATAAAAAATATCATATCGAGGACTGTGTCATAGACTCTGGGACGAGATAGCCTGAGTTGAAAACCCATGTGCTATATACATTAATCTGCATATATATATATGTGTGTGTGTGTGTGTATGTTTGTGTGTCTCTGTGTGTCTGTGTGTATTTCAACCAAAAGTTCTATTTACATTACGTTTCTTACCATTCCCAAGATTAATCCCCTGGACCAAATCTTCATTATCTCTTTTCTGTATGATTTCAATAATTTGGTAACATTTTTCCCTGACTCCTGACACAATCCCTCTCTAATTTATGCACAAAGCACAGTTTATAGGACAACTCTGATTGTATTATTCTACTCTTCAAAACTCTTCAGTAACTTCTTCAATTTTTTAATTTTTTAAAAATTATCTAGCTATTTATTTATTTATTTATTTATTTTTGAGACGGAGTCTTACTCTGTCACCCAGACTGGAGTGCAGTACTGTGATCTCGGCTCACTGCAAACTCCGCCTGCCGGGTTCACGCCATTCTCCTGCCTCAGCCTCCCCAGCAGCTGGGACTACAGGGGCCCGCCACCACGCCCGGCTAAGTTTTTTGTGTTTTTACTAGAGACGGGGTTTCACCGTGTTAGCCAGGATGGTCTCAATCTCCAGACCTCCTGATCTGCCCACCTCGGCCTCCCAAAGTGCTGGGATATTACAGGCATGCGCCACTGTGCCCGGCCAGTAACTTCTTCATTTTTACTAACAGGAATACAATCTACTTAGCCCATCATTTAAGGTATTACTTAATTGGATTCAATCTAACTTTTAAGGCTTTTTTCCCTCTAGTCTTCCTCTGAAATTTATAATTTCACCTAACTTGACTACCTATGGTCAATCCAATTGCCCAGCTAGAATTCTGAATATCAAAGTTAATTTTTCACTTCTTTTATTATCATCCCATCTCCATCCAATTCATCAATTATGATCTTTATCTTTAAATGCATCACAAATACATCCACTTACCTCCGTTTTCATTGCTACCATGTGTGCTACTACTTCAGTAGTCTTCCAGTCTGTTCTCCACATAGGATCATAATAAGCTTCCAAAATATAAATAGCACCATCCTACTACTGTTAAAAGAAAAACTTTCCACAAATTAAACTTAGCAGAGTTTATTTGAGGAAAAAAAAGAAAAAAGATTCATGAATCAGGCAGACCGTAGAACCAGAAGAGGTTCAGAGAGTTCCACTCAGCAATGTGGGCAGGCAGTATTTACAGACAGAAAAAGTGATGTACAGAAAAAGGAATTTGTAGAAATAGTCTAGTTGGTTATAGTTCAGCATTTGCCTTATTTGGGCATGATGGGATAAGGCATTTGCCTTTATGGACACAGTCTGATCAGTTAGCAGCCTGTGATTGGTTAAAGCTGGGATTGTCTGATACTCAGCTGTTTGTCACAAGAATATACTCTTAGTTGCAGTTTGTTTTTTGTTTTTTCTTTTTTGAGACAGGGTCTTGCTCTGTCACCCAGACTGGAGTGCAGTGGTGCAGTCATGGCTCACTGCAAACTCTGCTTCCCAGATTCAAGCAATCCTCAGTCTCCTGAGTAGCTGGGACAACAGGCACATCCCAGCATACCGAGCTAATTCTTTTGTATTTTTGGTAAAGACAGGGTTTCACCATGTTGCCCAGGCTGGTCTCGAACTCCTGAGCTCAAGCGATCCACCTGCCTTGGCCTCCCAAAGTGCTGGGATTACAGGTGTGAGCCACTGCACCTGGCCTAGTTGCAGTTCATTTATATACTGTCAGGTTGCAGTTCACTACATAGGGAATTAAAATATGGAGGCAACTTTAAGCCAAATTTAATTTAACTTAACACTATGCTATTAAAACTTTAAGTGGCTTAAATAGAATCCAACAAGATAGAAAATTGTTAACATAGTCTTTACAGCCGTACACTATCTGACCCCTGCTTACTTTTTCAAGCTCATTTCATGCCCCTCTCTTCCCATTTACTTTACTTTAGCCATACCAACCTCTTATCAGTTCTTGAAGAGAGTAATTTCTGTCCTATCCGACAGACTTTGACCACAGTTATATGTCTGGCAAAGTACAATTCATAAGCCAAATCTGGCCCACTGCCTGGTTTTCTCAGTAAAGTTTTATTGGAACACAGCCATGCCTATCTGTTCGGGTATTGTCAATGACTGCTTTTATACTTCAATGGTGGAACTGATTAGTTGCAACAGAGAAGAAATGACCCACGAAACAGGAAAATATTTACTCTCTGTCTCATTACAGAATGTTTGCTGACCTCTAGGTCAGCATTAATCTTCCTGCTTTCTGCATAGCATTCAGTTCTCAAGTTAAATGTCTGCTTTACAAAGGCAGAAAGATCATCATATCCAAGCTGGCTACCTTCTCAATTTCATATCACAGTACCAACTTTGTGATTCCTCTATATTCACCATAAGCTGTATTTGAGTATTATTTATTTACCTGTAACTGAATTTTTTTATTTGACTATATAATCATGCATTACTAAATGATGGGGACATTTTCTCAGAAATGTATCATTAAGCGATTGTGTTCTTGTGTAAATATCAGAGTGTACTTACACAAATCTAGATGGTTTAGCCTGCTACACACCTAGGCTATATGGTGTAGCCTACTGCCCCTAGGCTACAAACTTGTACAGCATGTTACTATACTGAATACTGTAGGAAGTTGTAGCCCAATGGTAAATAGTTGTATATCTAAAGATATCTAAACACAGAAAAGGTACAGTTAAATACAGTGTTATAATCTTATGATACCGTATATGCATTCCATTGTTGGCTGAAACATTGTTATGCAGCACGTGACTGTATATTCCTTAAGGGCAGTAAACATGACAGCTTTGTTCTTTTTTTTTTTTTTTTGAGATGGAGTCTCCCTCTGTCTCCCAGGCAGGAGTGCAGTGGCATGATCTCGGCTCACTGCAAGTTCCACCTCCTGGGTTCACACCATCCTTCTGCCTCAGTCTCCCAAGTATCAGGCACCCGCCACCACACCCAGTTAATTTTTTTTTTTAGTAGAGACGAGGTTTCACTGTAGCCAGGATGGTCTTGATCTCCTGACCTCATAATCTGCCCACCTCAACCCCCTAAAGTGCTGGGATTATAGGTGTGAGCCACCGCACCTGGCCTCCAGCTTTATTCTTTATACTCAGTTCCTAAAATAATACCAGATCATAGTAGGTAATTACAGGTAATAAATGTATATTAGTTTGTTCTCACACTGCTATAAAAACTGCCCAACACTGGGTAATTTATAAAGAAACGAGGTTTAATTGACTCGCAGTTCTTCATATTTGGGGAGGCCTCAGGAAACTTACAATCGTGGTGAAAGGGAAAGCAGACATGTCTTACATGGCAGGCAGGCAGGTGAGAGAGTGTGTGAAGGAACAATTGTTAGACACTTAATAAAACCATCAGATCCCATGAGGACTCACTCACTATCATGAGAACAACATGGTGAAAACTGCCCCCATGATCCAATTCCTTCCCACTAGGTCCCTCCCTTGACACGTTGGGATTAAGGAGATTACAATTTGAGATGAGATTTGGGTGGGGATACAGAGTCAAACCATGTCAAAATGTTAACAGAACAAATGAATAAATATGTTTTATTTTCCCAGTTCTATTAAAAAATTATTTCCCTTTTGTTTGGGAATATTTTGAGATCTTTTAAGTCACCCCCATCTCAGTTTAACCTACACTTGGAAAAACCTTCCTGTATACTGTTCTTGTGGGACACTCTTTGTGGTTTAATCTAATTTCATAGGTGAGATCAGAGAGTAGTCCTTGTTTTTATTCTGTCTTGGGTTGGTGTGACACTGCATTCACCTGAGAAGAAAAAAGTAGAAGTCCAGAAAAACATTTCCTTTATTGAATAGTTACATCAAAATTGAAATAGAGTAATTCTGATAGACAAAAAGAAAACGATGAAGAATTTTTCCACAAAAACCATACAATAAGACTAAGCCACATTTGTTTAGAGATAATTCTCTTATTAAAGGTACAGAAACATCCCATCTTTAAAACAATAATAAAATAGATGCATAGATAAGTTTCCTAATATAGTATATACTTAGTAATGAAATTAATCATTTTTAGTAATGAAATTACTTCTGGAGCTTCTACTCTGGTCATTAGTACAGAGGAGGACACAAAAAATTTCCCATTAATTATTACAGTTTTGACCAGAACAGGTTCATAGGTAGATTCCAGGGATGCTCTGTGGTCATAGTTCATAACTACAAAACAGATAGCTTTTACATGTTAACAACCATGTTTAAGGGTAATTAATTGATTAGCTGTAAAATCTTAGAGTTAAGCTCCATGATATTTTTAGTAGATTTGTCTGAAAGAAATTATGAGCAAGGAATAAGGAAAGGACAATATTATCAGATACCTTGTTAAGGAAACTTGTGAAAACTTCAGTAAAAAAGAGAATCAAGGAACCTGGATAGAACTGCTTAAAGTTATTAGTGGGAAAGAGTTTTGTCCAAGACCTTGGACATGAGGGGATCTGCTTATAAACCAGATAAAGGAAGGGTTGACTCCTGAGAGTCTTCTCTAAACTTTGACAGTGAAAAAAGATAGTGTGTAACATAGAATTTAAAAGAAATCATAGGTTCTTCTTTGGGAGATATCCAGCACTATATGATTATAATTATCTTCAAAGGTTAAGAAAAACCAGAAGCCACTACCTCACAAACCATAGAGAAATCTGATATTTCAGTCTAGATGCTTATTCTGTACACAGAGAATATAAAGGCCTGCAGCCTTCCACTCTGCTTGTTTTATATAGGGCATGGATCATTGTTAGTGATATATAAAAATCACTCACAAAGCTCTTCCAGTAATAGAGTTATCCTGGATGCAATTACCTGGATTAACAATTATATATAAAATAGTAATTTATTATTCTACATCTATGTTAGTCACAAAAAGAATCAATAGCATTATGGGTTAATGGATTTTTAATTATAAGGAAGTAATTTAAGTAGTTCAATCATTTCTCTTTCTCTCTTGCAGTCAACTAAAACTCAAGAAAGTTGGGATTAATTTTTCCAAAATTAGCATTTCCAGTAACTAGGAATTCAGAGAAAACTTTAAAAATGTATTGCCAATCCCTTTTCCATTTTCTTCTGTTTGGATTCTTCCATCATCTTTCTAGGGTAAGTTATCAGTTAGAAGAAGACTTCATAGAGGGTGGGAAAGTCTAGTTATTTCTGATTTTAAAATTTTGTTCCAATGGCACATTCATTTTAACTTTGTTCATCCAACATTTTTAGTGTGTTCTAGGCATACAAAAGAAAAAAATAATTTCAGTTACTCCATCCCTTCTAGTTGCATGAGATTTTAATACTTTGAGCCATGCAGTGCATAGCTGCTTTACAATTTTGAGATTCATAGATGACTAATACACACACACTTAGAATCAATTAGAGGTTATAAGAACATAGATAATGAAACATAACACAAATGTGGCAGGAAGATGGACCCAGTTTATAGTCTGGTTTCCATCATTTACCAGTTGTTTGACGATGGGCATATAACTTAGCATCTAATTCTCAGTGTGCATATGTGTGGAGTGTGTGTGTGTGTGTGTGTTCAGCATTATAGGATTATTCTAATAATAATATGAAAATAGATTGTAAAATACATAGTATAGTGCCTGGAATATAGTAGATGCCTAGTAAATTGCAGTCATGATTATATCATTATTTTTCACTTTAAAATACAGTATTCAAATATTTTTTGGGAAACATGATACTCCAAGAGAATGTTTCCAGGGAGAGTTAGCACTATATATGAAATTAGCCTACTCAACATTCGATTTCTATAAATGAAACCATGCCCAGCATATCTTTACTTTTCTTTATTACATATCTAAGCCTGCAGCATTTGCCCATATTTTATGAATAAGGCTTCATGAGTTTAGATAATATAATTAAGGCATAGCTAACTTTAAACAAACTAGGATTTAAAAGATACCTTGAAAGTGAGATGAAAAAGATTTATTTTAATATTAGCTTCTTGTATTTTCAGAAAGATCCTTGATGAAATTTTAGAATTGAAAGGTGCCTTAGGAATAATCTTGCCAAAACTTTTTTTTTCAGGTGATGAAACTGATGAACAAGAGGATATTTCTCTTTCTTTCTCTCTTTGTCTCTCTCTTTCTTTCTTTCTTTTTTGAGACAGGGTCTTTCTCTGTTGCTCAGACTGAAGCGCAGTGGTACAATCTCAGCTCACTGAAGCCTTGACCTCCCAGGCTCAGGTTATCCTCCCACCTCAGTCTCCTGAGTAGCTTGGACTACAGGCATGTGCCACCACGCCTGACTAGTTTTCTGTATTTTTAGTAGAAATGGAGTTTTGCCATGTTGGCCAGGCTGGTCTTGAACTCCTGGGCTCAAGGGATCCGCCTGCATCGGCCTCCCAAAGTGTTGGGATTACAGATGTGAGCCACTGCACCACCCGGCCCACAAAAGGATATTTCTAAGGTCACATAGTCAGTTATCAGCAGATCCAGGACTCCTGACCTCTTATCAGCTCTTTTTCTCCTGTCTGGCTCTGCTTTCTTAGAAACAATTTCATAGGAGAGGTGACATTTGAATTGGTCTACAATAGTAAGATTTTCTAAGTGTTTAAAATGTGATTTCACTTACAATATGGATTCTTGTTTTTCTTTTGGAGAACATTGACATTGGTGATAAGGAAATATGGGTAAGGCAGGATGAACCCGTCCTTTACTCCCAGACATATTGATGACTAATATATCTCAGAGTTCAGATAACTGGTGGGGTCTCATACTGACAGGGGAGCTGGTGTAGATTGTATCAGCTGTAGGCAAGAGATGCATTTCTTGGGAAAATAGAGAAGATTTCCTGTTTAGTGTGAGAGAAACACTCTTCCCTGCAACAACAGAAATTCTTCAGTAAAATGCTTATTTCTCGTTATTTCAGTTGGGCCTATTATTTGGTGGTGTGTTGCAGGGGGCTTGTTATATGCTGAAGTGTTTGGTTCTTCATCAAGATGAGAACAAGGCACAGTACTAACTCAAAGAGGTTGGGCATGTAAGACTGTGGAGAATAATGAGAATAACAATAGTAATTTTTTATTGGGTGCTTACCAAGTGCTAGACTTGTGCTGTGTGCTTTATATGCCATATTTTGTTTGATTATCATGGTAACCCTGTAGCATGAACACTATTATTGACAATACTTTATTGACTAGGTAACTGAGGCTTCAAGAGGCTAATTTAACCAAAGCTTACAAAGAGAGTACAGGTTCAGTCTTCCTCATTTGAAATGTTTGGGACCAGAAGTGTTTGGATTTCCAATTTTTTTCAGATTTTGAAATATTTGCATATATAGATGAGATATACTGGGGATGGGATCAAAGTCTAAACACTAAATTTACTTATGTTTCATATATACTTTATATACATAGGTATATGTATTTTTATACAATATTTGCAATAAATTTGTTCATGCAGCAAAGCTGGTATACACTGAACCATCAGAAAGTAAAGGTATCACTATCCCAGGCACCCATGCGGACCATTTGTGGTTGTTTTGCATCAACAATGCTCCTGACTCTGAATTTATATGCTACCAATAATCAATCATTTTCTTATATTTATTCACACATAAGTAAAAAATATGACATACTATTAATACAGTGAAAAAATGTAAGTGTTCCAGGTAACTAAGCAGCATAGTAGCAGCATCACCAGAATACGTGTGTCAGCTGATAAACAAGAGCAACAACAAACAATGGCAGATTTTCCATCTCTGCCTACAAGGCTGTGTTTTGATTGAAAGGTCGCTCACTATACACTTATTTTGTGGGGTTTATTTAGATGAGAAGAAACATTAGAAGCAGTTGAGGGACCAGGAAGTGGTATGAGGTGTCATGCTGCTGGATGGCTTTTTAAGCATGGTGATGGTTTCCTTCTTAGTCACTTGCCTCATTAACAATAGTTTTTGTCTTAGAAGCCTCCCTTTGATTTTCTAAACTGATATGACTTCTTGTTCTGTTATGAATGCATGTTGCTCTAGTCCTTCAGTACACTCATAACACATTTTCTTCATGTTGTTTATAGGCATTATTCCTGCCATGTTAACATCATCATCTTCCTTGTCACTCTTACAATCACCTTGATTCGGAATCATTTAGACTATTTCACCACAGGTCATTGAATGAGCAACTGAAGCCTTGTTATCCATGTTAAAAACTTCTTCAATATTCATTTCCTCCAACTTATTGATGGACTCTTAAGGTATATTTTTACAAATGTAAGGAAACCAGAATTTTTTTTCTCACTTAATATACAGGACCCTTCAGAGTCACTACCTTGTTCATTATCATCACTGAACATAGTCGCAGTCAAGAGGTTGTGCCAGGCATGCACAACTGCATTTAATCACTGAGTTCTAAGTGTTGGGAACAGCAAATAGAGCATACTTCATGCTAAACTCCTTTTGAAACCCTCTATAACCATGCCTCTGTTCACCGCTGCTAGCATTCTGTTCAAGAAAGTGTTTTTATATTTACTCTTTAAACTGATCTAAGGATAACCTGGTCTCATGGCTTCTCATTGATTCAAAGTCACATTTAGGGGAAAGTGCAAGGCATAGACATTATTTTTATTGAGAAGTTCAGCTGGAGGATGGGTGAACAGTTGTCAAAGAATAACAAAATCTTGTAGTTGTCATCTGGTCCAGCTTCCCTGCAGTGAGCACAAGCTGGTATAAAATGTTCGTGAAACTAATCAGAAAAGATGTGCCTGGTAATCCATGCCTTCTTGTTAGCATAATAATAGAGTAGTAAGAAATTCACTCCTTGAAAACAGTGAGGACACAAGCTTTTGCCTACCACAGCAACCTTACAGTATGTGTGCCTGCTTGCCTGCTGCATTAGCACATCTTAGCACAGCCGGCTATCTTTGCATCCTTAATTCCTGTAGGGGCTGTCTCATCAGCTGTAGTCACAGCCTTTCTGGAGCAATAAAACCAGAACAATGGTGTTTCATCAGCCTTACAGACTTGTTCTGGTGTCAGATTTTCATCAATGATGACCTTGGCAAACTCATCAATGAATTTCTTCTTTGCTTTGTGATCAGCAGAAGTTTTCTCACCAGAAATCTTTAAAAATGTAATGCTGTATCTCTTCTAAAATTTCTTCAGTACATTTCTTGAATATTCATAGCTCCCTTCAATTTTCATTTTGTTGTAATATATTTTTGCTTGTTTCATGATCAGTATATCGCATGATCATGAAACGTGTTCGCTGTGATGTTGATGGAACTATCCTTTCAAAACATGATTGAGATCTTTGTTTTTAGCTTTATGCAGCATTTTTTCTGTTTTTCATTAACTTCTACTCATTGCTTCAATAGAACTTCAACAATTTATCCTGTTTTCTCATGTCGTATATAGTGATCATTCCTGTACCATACTCTTTTGTAAAATGTTTCATGCTTAGACTGCTGTCCAGTTTGTCTAACAGCTTGACTTTCTGTGTTATAGATAAACATAAATGCTCCCTCTTTTTCTTATCACTGTTACTCATAGGGGTATCTGCAGGCCTTTTTGGCATTTTCTTTTTTTTACATATAATTTCAACTTTATTTTAGATTCAGGAGATACATGTGCAGGTTTGTTTACATGGATATATTGTGTGAAGCTAAGGTTTGGGGTATGAATAATCCTCCTTTTTGACATTTCAACAATTTATGTATACTACAGAACAGAGAATAAGCAAAAAATCACAGTAAGTAACACATATAGGTCTTGGCCCATATGAGGCATCACGGGGAACCTGCCATTTGTGCATCCCGTCAGCACATATGCCATTTAGTTACCCTTTGAGGGCATGTTTGCATGGGGGAATCCGGACATGCACAAAAAAAGATAGATTGCAGTTGAACGGGGCTAGGAAGGTCTTTTTTCCCTTTGGGATGCTGAATAAACTGTATGTTGTACAGCTGTATTTTGACTGTGATCTGTTACATCACATCAAGTGTGGAATTTTCCACTTGTGTCGTGTTGCAGTTCAAAACGTTTCACATTTTGGGGCATTTCAGATTTCCGATTTTCAGATTAGGAATGCTCAATGTGTAGATGGAAATAGGATCTATCTAAGATCAATTTATACTTTACAATGTACATCTCCCCATACTCTGAAACTATAGCAAAACCTATACTATTATATTGTCAATAATGATTTATCTTTGCATCAACAGCAATTCTTGTCTTTGAGGATGCTGAGGCATAAAGTGGTGATACATAGATGTAAAGCTAGGGGGACATTTTCTTTTTTTTAGGCTTTAGAACTTTTAATTTGCATATTTAAAAAATTGTGCAATTCAATAGTTAATATTCTTTGAACAACAAAAAATGGCATTCTTATTAAACTACTTTTAACAGCCTGCAGGACACCTTGTATTAACTTAGTTTTTACTCAAGATTCAGCATGGTTTTATTCAGCTTCTTACTTCACCAACATGTAAGTACTTTTTTCTCCCCTGGCAACCAGACAGGTAGATGAGAGAAGCAGATGATGACTTTGTTGTCAGTAGTTCTTGATTCTGTCATGCAGAAAGGGGCAGCACAGTTTTTTCAGTTTGATCCAAACTCTTTGCATCTTACAAAATCAAACAGCTAAAAGAAGTAAAACAAGAAGGCAATGCCTGTGGAATGTGCAGTACATATTCGCAGCTCACAACTCATTATAATTCACCTGTTTGCTTCTTTAGTTTGTTTCTCTTGAAGGTGGTGGATTTATTTCTTGTGTTTCTGCCTTCTTCAGTCTCTGCTTATCGAGTGTCTCAATCTCAGCCATGTTTGGTTTGTCAGACATGGTTGTAGAGAAAGCAGAGCCAGGAGTGTAAGGCTATGGAATCCTGTCTGAGAAGTGGTTACTGCTAAGTCTTCTTTGACTCTCTTTTTTTTTTTTGAGACGGGGTCTCACTTTGTTGCCCAGGTTTCAGTACAGTGGCATGATCATGGCTCACTGCATCCTTGACCTCCTAGGCTCGATTGATCCTTCTACCTCAGCCTCCCAAGTAGCTGGGACCACAGGTGCATGCCACCATGCCCAGCTTATTTATTTTATTTTATTTTTTGTAGAGACAGGGTCTCACTCTGTTGGCAAGGCTGGAGTGCAGTGGCATGATCTTGGCTCACTGCAGCCTCGACCTCCTGGGCACAAGTGGTCCTCCTACCTCAGCCTCCTGAGTAGCTAGGACCACAAGCACATGCCACCATGGAGAGCTTTTTTTTTTCTTTAAGAGATAGGGCTCACTATGTTGCCCAGACTGTTTTTGAACTCCTGGGCTCAAGTGATCCTACTGCCATGGCCTCCTGAAATGTTGGAATTATAGGTGTGAGCCACAGCACCCAGCCTTCTTTGACTTTTGAGCACCTACTGCTCAGCTGAAAAATTGGAGAGAATAGACATAAAAATCTTAGGCAATTTAAGACAATGATCTGTATTTACTTTCTTATTATTGATTACAGACTCTGTATACAGTAAGCATGTAAGTCTGCTTGTATAATGACCTCAGTCTTTTTTTCTTGACAATTGCACATCTCTTCTTCTTTAACTTCATACTTGGAGTTTTTGCCCAAATGACACTTCTCAGCCACAAAGTCAGGGGCATGTGCTCATGTTTTCATCATGGACCATGGCTAATGGAAACAGTGAACAGGTCTTATGGTGCAGCCTCAACAGTCCACTTGATTTGTTCCTGGTTGAATAGGCAGAAAAAAATAGAGCAAAAGTGGTAATGGAGGTACTAAATTCTAACCTCACAGGTTTTTAAATGATTAAAAAGCCATACTCTTTGCCAAAGGTTTGTAAAGGGTCATCACTATATTTAAATAAAGGCACAGTGCAGTTGTAACACAGCTGTCTACTGAGGAAGACAGTTCTTAGTGAGAAATTGCCTTAAACCTTCATGAATGGTAGTTTTCCTCCTGGCACTACCAAGAGGGAGAGTAATATTTTCCCAATTAGATTTTAGTCCATACTTCAAATTCTCTTTTCTCTGCCAGGTGCCAACCTAGATAAATATTCATCCAAGCTATTTATGTTTCTTTAATTTTCATGAAAACGAGAAAAAAAACCGCATTTTCAAAGGCATTTGTATGAGACAGAGTATTTATATTCCAGCAATGAAACTGAATAACATTCCTGCCTTTGAAAGTTCTTTTATTTTAAATTTAATTTTATTATTATTATTATTTTATTATACTTTAAGTTCTAGGGTAAATGTGCAAAACGTGCAGGTTTTTTACATATGTATACATGTGCCATGTTGGTGTGCTGCACCCATTAACTCGTCATTTACATTAGGTATATCTCCTAATGCTATCCCTCCCCCCTCCCCCCTCCCCCCTCCCCACAATAGGACCTGGTGTGTGAGGATCCCCTTCCCGTGTCCAAGTGATCTCATTGTTCAGTTCCCACCTATGAGTGAGAACATGCAGTGTTTGGTTTTCTGTTATTGCGATAGTTTGCTGAGAATGATGGTTTCCAGCTGCATCCATGTCCCTACAAAGGATACAAACTCATCCTTTTTTATGACTGTATAGTATTCAATGGTGTATATGTGCCACATTTTCTTAATGCAGTCTGTCACTGATGGACATTTGGGTTGATTCCAAGTCTTTGCTATTGTGAATAGTGCCGCAATAAACATATGTGTGCATGTGTCTTTATAGCAGCATGATTTATAATCCTTTGGGTATATCCCCAGTAATGGGATGGCTGGGTCAAATGGTATTTCTAGTTCTAGATCCTTGAGGAATCGCCACACTGTTTTCCACAATGGTTGAACTAGTTTACAGTCCCACCAACAGTGTAAAAGTGTTCCTATTTCTTCACATCCTCTCCAGCACCTGTTGTTTCCTGACTTTTTAATGATTGCCATTCTAACTGGTGTGAGATGGTATCTCATTGTGGTTTTGATTTGCATTTCTCTGATGGCCAGTGATGATGAGCATTTTTTCATGTGTCTGTTGGCTGTATGAATGTCTTGTGGCTTTCCTCCTGAGTGATTTGTCTTTCCTTCATCTTCCCTCTCTATTGTTTAAGATTGAATTTCATTCTATTGCATTTTGCTGCCTTCATTACACAGTGCAAGTTACCTTTCCAACCATTACTAGCCTTGACTTTCCTGTGACTTATCTCAGGTTTTCTTGGCTGGGTGCGGTGGCTTATGCCTGTAATCCCAGCACTTTGGGAGGCCAAGGCAGGTGAATCACAAGGTCAGGAGTTCGAGACCAGCCTGGCCAACATAGTGAAACCCAATTTCTACTAAAAATTCAAAAATTAGCTGGGCATGGTGGCACATGCCTGTAATCACAGATACTCAGGAGGCTGAGGCAGGAGAATTGCTTGAGTCCAGGAGGCGGAGGTTGCGGTGAGCCAAGATCAGGCCACTGCACTCCAGCCTGGGCAACAGGGTAAGACTCCATCTCAAAAAAAAAAAAAAAAAAGAAAGAAAAAGAAACAGCACGCAATTCAGCCCACCAAGGTGATCTGCTTTTACTCTCTTTGCTTAAAGTAGCTGTCTTCCAAACAGGATCTTGTCCATTTACTTTGGAGTTGCCATCCACGAACCAAGTAGCTGTTGCTTGGTTGGTCAGTTGGGAGCTGTTTATCTTGTGCTGTAGAATCCAGCAGTTTCTCGGACAGTTCCAGAGTCAGTCCTAGTGGAAAAGAAACTCCCTGCTCAAGAGTATCTATTCTTTACATTTCCTAGATAGCACCATCCTTTATAAACCAAACCATGTCCGTCTTATTGTAGAACTCTTCTGGGCACTGCCATCCGCATTAGAATGTTTCTCTGACACCACCCGAGACAGCACGAGGGGTGTCATAGGGGTAGCTTCAGCTAATGTTTCATTGCAAGACACTAAATGCCCCTCAAGTTGAATTTCTCTCTAATCTAAAGTTTCAGTAGTCATTTCTGAGAAGTGCTCACAAGATTTTGCCATAAGCCCCAGTAGATACTCCACAGAGGGCTATCAAATGGAGAATTTGTCCCTACCGGCACTCTAGCATTTACTCTGCACTGTGTGGGCTCTGGCAATCTTACTGGTTCCCATTAGCAGTTCAATTCATATTGCTTGAAGACTGGATTTAGAAGCCTTCTGTTTTACAAAACTAGGTAGGAGAAACATTTCCTGATAAGATACAATGTTCGTTCTCATGATACAATCAGGTAAAAGAGTTGCAACCACTTCACAGGAGGCATTTTCAAATGTATCAATTGACATAATCTTATCAACCTTTCCATTTTTAAGTTCTAGTTTCAGGAACTTCTCTTCTCCACCCTGAAACCACTTTACACTCTTTTGTGCAAAAGGCTTTGGGTCCTCAGCCAGGGGTTGAGCCAAAGGTCCCTGATCTTTTTGTCAATCTTTATCTTGATTAATCTGCCCAACTATTGCCCCAGGCAATTTCATACCAGATTTCTCATTGTAATCTCTGCCTTCTGCTTTTTAAATCTTTCCAAATTGGGGGAAATACAGCAAACTGGTTTGGGCCCTTTAACGTTGGGGGGCCAGCAGGGGTTCCTCTTGGTTCACCCAACATTCAGTAGTATTGTATTAGGACCTTTGTTTTGACCCCATCAATTTCCATTTTATTCATTCAATTTTTTATAGCCATCTAAAGATTTCCACCCCCTTGGGATGAATTCCATGACTCTCCTCTTTCTTTTTCCTCTTAGTTTCACCCCATCAATGTTTTCTTTACTCACCTTATTTATTAATAACCGTTTAAAAAATGTCCACCTTCCTGGGACCAGTCATTTGACTCTCCCTTTTGCCTTTCCCCATTCCTTTGTTAACTAACCTAATGTTGTTATTAACCATAAGAATCATAAGGGGAAGCTGAAACAGTAAATTTGATAAGGCTTCTGGAACTGTTGTTTGATTCTGCAGGAGTAATGTCACATAGGGTGCCCATGTAGAAGGAGCCCTCTTAGCCACAGCATGTACCATAACCTGGGTAATGAGCATATTCAGCAGGTGAGTAAACCTGTCATCATAAAGCCAGTCTCACATGGCTGGCATACAAAGTATATCAGCTGCTTTATCTGGGATGTTCCACTTGACATTAATAGGTGGAGTTGGATAGTCCCCTTTATCAGGGTAAACACATCTTACAGTGGCTTTCATCCAGTCTATCAGGCTGACTGTTCCCTCAGGAATAACCTTCTGTGTATCTGGATCCCATATACCTATCTGTGATTGTTCAGTGGTGAGCTGTGGGTCCCGTATCAACCCAAACATGCTCTTCCACTCTGCAGCATTTAAAAACAAAGGTACTTCCCTTAAATTAGTTACTCTCATAATCCATTTTAGTAAAGGTTGCTTAGGAAGCTGATGACGCTAATCTACAAAATGGAACAATTCCTTTACATCATACCCCCTGTTTTCAGTAGTTACTTAGTTTTGCCCTTCCCTCACACTGATTACCTTGTTTGACACCACAGGTCTCAGAGGTACTTTTTGTTGTCGCTGCATAATTCTGCCCTTGGTGCAGTGGCTTTGAGGCTGGTGGCCTCAGCTCAGACTGACTGAAATGTGAGCTTGGTCTAGCAGGAAGGTCCAATGCAGTATTCTCTTTTGATTTCATTTTAGCTGTTACAGATAACAATAACCAAGAGATTGAATATTTCACTTTTTTTTCTTATTAGTTTGCATTTCCTTATGCATTCAGTGAATGAGATCCCTGGGAGTTAGATTCATCTTTAATTCCACTGGTAATTTTTACCTTTAGTAATTGATCTCAACACAGCTGCAGCTTCATACCTTGGGTGACCACATGGCCACTCAGGAATCAAAGATTTGTTATCTCCCACTCTTTTATCCTTTCTCTTCCCAAACCACGTTTCCATGAGTCAGGGTCATTCCAGCAAATCCTACTTTAAACAGCAATTGCGCAGGGAAAGACTCTCAAACTGTTTTTCCTCTACTATGACACCACAACAATCAACACAGAAGATTCCAATAAGCAATGTATGGAGGATTTTTTTTGCCACACACCAAGCAGCAGACACCAGCTGGGTGTCCTCCAATTCAATTCCAACACTGTCTACCTTGGTATAGCATTGCATTCCATGGGTTGAGGGCTTAGCCCCGAAAACTGCCCCCCATACACATAAGAGTCACAAGTCCAGATCTCTGAAACTTCTGACTGACTGGCTGCAAGTGTGTATTCACGTGACCCTCTCTTTGCATTGCATTAATTTTCTGGAATAGCTCACAGAACTCAGGGAAACATTTACTCACATTTACTGGTTATTTTAAAAGGTATTGCAAAGAACGTGTAGGATGAGGTATGGGGGAAGGGGCATGGTACTTCCATCCCCTCCCTGGGCATGCCACTCTCCAAGAACCTCCACATGTTCATCTGTCTGTAAGCTCTAAGCAGTGGCTCTGAATTCCATCTACAAATTAGAATCTTTTTAGAGAATTGACAGAAAACTGATGCTTAGTCCTGGCATCAGATTCCCTGGGGCTGGGGCCATTGCTCTGTATTTTTAAAAAGCTCCTCACGTGACTCTAATGTGCAGCTGGAGTCCATGAATTACTATCCTAGTAAGAAGCTTACTATGTGACAAAGGCCACCTATTTCACAGAGTTGGATATTGGCTTTTAGAAGCTGATATTCAATATAAATAAATAATCAAGGACCATCAGAAATTTGAGAAAGGCCTTCAACATGAAGGAGAAAAACCAAGACAAACAGCATGAAAC
Source organism: Theropithecus gelada (assembly GCF_003255815.1). NCBI lineage: Eukaryota > Metazoa > Chordata > Mammalia > Primates > Cercopithecidae > Theropithecus > Theropithecus gelada. The sequence goes on from NC_037670.1 coordinate 106,289,567, forward strand.
AAACAAAACAAAATAATGGTTGACAGTACCCATAGGGAGATTCACAGGGTTATTTTATTCAAACAAAAACAAAAGAATATCATACAAGAAAAACATAAAATCAGATAATAAAAAGTAGCTTTTAAAAGTTAATATAGGATCCTTGGCAGGGGAGGGCTGGTTCCTATCATTTACAATACAGCACATTTAAGGTACTGCAAAGGAATCTGTTGCAGAAACATAGGGCAAAAGAGGAAAAATCAGCACAGCCTTTGTATTTGAATCTTGATACAGAAAAATCTGCATTGCCTAAAAAGATTATATATGCAAGAACAAAATGCATCCTAGTTTTGACATGATGGCCTTCTCAAATCCACTATGTGTGAAGCTTGGTTATTCTAGGCTCCCACAGTCCATATAGTAACCATCAGCTACATGTAGCTTTTGAGCACCTGAAATGTGGCTAGTCTAAACTGAGATGTTCAATAAGTATAAAATACATTCACAGGTTTGAATATTTGGTATAAGGATAAGTAAAATATCCAGTGAATTTTCTAAATTGAAACGATAATATTTTAAATATATTGGGTTAAATAAAATGAATTATCACAATTGAAAAAAAAAGTTATAGGAAGTAGACTGAGTGCAGTGGCTTATACCTGTAATGCTAGCTACTAGGGAGGCTGAGGTAGGAGGAACACGTGAACCTAGGAGTTAGAGACCAGTCTGGGTAGCACAGCAAGACCCCATCTCTAAAAGCAACTTAATAGGGGACATTACCAAAATTAAAAGTATTCAATAAAAGAAGGAAAAGCTTATGTGGAAAATATCTTCCAAAAAGTATAATAAAATGACAATTTATGCAAAACATGGGAGAAAATATAGAAAAAAATAAAGAACCAATTATGGGATTCTAACATCTGATGAAGAGAAGTTCCTGGAAAGCAGAAAAGAGAATTCAGAGGAGGGGACAGTATCAAATAAAATTGTTTATATTGATTGATATGATATTTTAGATATATTGAGTTAAATACAGTGTATTGTTTTATTTAATGTAAATATAAAACAAAAAGATTCTCAGAGTTGAAAGACACAAACTTTCAGGTTAAATGAGTCCCTGTGTCTTCAGGTCACTGGGAATAAAAATATCCTCCCAGACATTTGTGATAGAAATAGCATAATCTTTTTTTTTTTTTTTTTTTTTGAAACGGAGTCTCTGCAGTGGCCGGATCTCGGCTCACTGCAAGCTCCGCCTCCCGGTTTACGCCATTCTCCTGCCTCAGCCTCCGGAGTAGCTGTGACTACAGGCGCCCGCCACCTCGCCCGGCTAGATTTTTGTATTTTTTTAGTAGAGATGGGGTTTCACCGTGTTAGCCAGGATGGTCTGGATCTCCCGACCTCGTGATCCACCCGTCTCGGCCTCCCAAAGTGCTGGGATTACAGGCTTGAGCCACCGCGCCCGGCCCATAATCTTTAAGATAAAAAGAAGTTACCCAAATTGTTCAGGGATGAACAACAAAAAACAGGGAAACAATTATACACACAAAAACAGGTAACTTATAAAAGGACACAAAAGCAGAATAGCATTAGACTTTTTATCATAAGCACTGAATGGGAAAATAAAATACTACCAAAATCTTGTGGGAAAGTGATTTTCAACCCAGCCAAATGAAGTTTAAGACAAGCATAAATACATTTTGGTAGATGTGGGTTAAAAATTATTTTCATATATTATTTCTTTGGGAGTCACTTGAGGATGTTCATCAGTAAAATGAAATAAACCAAGGGGAAAGATATAATACTCAAGAAAAAAAAATGGACCAATCTAGAAAATTAGTGAAAAGAGATCTCAGTTGCATTACGCAAGAAAACAGAAGTCCAGATTACAGTAGAAGGATAAAGGGATTCAGGAAGTATGTTTCTGGCAGGACAGGTGAACCCTAAAATAATTTTTTGATTAGATGAAGATATTGAAAAAAAAATTGAAAGTCAGTAAACTGACTTGAAAACTATGACCATATAGTGAGACAAAGCAAAGAAATGTACCCAGAATTCAACTGGATCTATCCTTGAGAGTCGTGTAGTCCTATAATAGGGTGTACATAAAAAGAATGTAGATTTCCATTAAGTTTACAAGTCTTTTCACTCAAATAAAATTTACATACCTTACAAACCAGAGATGCAATGTCCAAACAATCAATTTGAGTGGAGTTGTAGATCTATTACATGCATCAGTTGAAGAATTAGATATATAATAGAGCTACCTAACTCTTTTAATAGTATAAATACTGTTCGGTGCTTTGCATCAGTATTCCCAACTGAGACCCCAGCCAAAGTCTGATGATTTTATGTAACCTCAAGCATAAGAAGGCAATCCCAAAAGTTCCTTGAGATAATATAATAGCTTGATAAGTGAGCTGTAAGGATATTTACCATGAATGTCTATAGCTCTGTATCTCATTTCCAGGTAAAATGTGTAGCTAAAAATAGCATTAGTTAACTGAGAAGTTGTTTCCTAAGGAGATACTATAATTTAACCATGGGAACATAAATAAGTATAGGATTGATTTTAAAAAAGTTGTTTTAAATTTTTGTTTAAAAACATTTATTTTTAAACCGACAGATTAAATTGTATGTATTTATCATGTACAACGGGGTGTTTTGAAGCACAGGCATACCTTGAAGACATTGCAGGTACGGTTCCAGAACACCACAATAAAGTGACTACTGCAATAAAGCAAGTCACACAGATTTTTTTTTTAATTTTCTGGGCATATAAAAGTTATGTTTACATCATATTACAGTCCATGAGGTGTGCAATAGTATTATGTCTAAAAAACAGTGTACATACCTTAATTTGAAAATACCTATTGCTAAAAATTACTAATAGTTATCTGAACCTTCAGCGAGTCATAATCTTTATCCTGGGGGAAGGTCTTGCTGATGTTGATGGCTGCTGACTGATTAGGGTGGTGGTTGCTGAAGGTTGGGATGGCTGTGACAATTTCTTAAAGTAATAGTGAAGTTTGTCACACCCATTGACTCTTCCTTTCACAAAAGTTTTCTCTGAAGTATGCAATGCTGTTTGATAGCATGTTACCCACAGTAGGCCTTTTTTCTAAATTGGAGTCAATCCTCTCAAACCCTACCACTGCTTTATAACTAAGTTTATTGAGTATTCTAAATGCTTTGTTGTCATTTCAACAATATTCATAGCATCTTCACCAAAAGTGGATTCCATCTCAAGGAACCACTTTATTTGCTCCTCCATAAGAAGCTACTTGTTATCTGTTAAAGTATCATTATGATGTTGTAGCAATTTCATCATCTCTTCAGGTTCCACTTCTAATTCTAGTTCTCTTGGTATTTCCACATCTATAGTTACTTCCTCCACTGAAGTCTTGAACCCCTCAGTCATCTCTGAGAGTTGGAATAAACTTTTTCCAAACTCTTGTTAATGTTGATATTTTCACTTCCTCTCATGAAATACAAGTGTCCTTAATCACATCTAGAGTGGTGAATCCTTTCCAGGTTTTCAATTTACTTTGCCCAGATACATCAGAGGAATTGCTATGTATGCAGCTATAGCCTTACAAAATGTATTTCTTAAATAATAAGACTTGAAAGTGGAAGTTAATTACTCTTGATCCACAGGCTGCAGAATGGATGTTGTGTTAGCAGACATAAAAACAGTATTCATTTCCTTGTACATCGCCATCAGAGCTCTTGGGAGACCAGGTGCATTGTCAACAAGCAGTAACGTTTTGAAAGGAATCTTTTTTTCTAAACAGTATTTCTCAACAGTCAGGTTAAAATATTCAATAAACCACGCTGTAAACAGATGTGTTGCCATCCAGGCTTGGTGGTTTCGTTGTAGAGCACAGGCAGAGTAGGTTTAGTGTACTTGTTAAGGTCCCTAGGATTTTCAGAAGGGTAAATGAATATTGACTTCAACTTAAAATTACCAGCTGCATTAGTTCCTAACAAGAAAGTCAGCCTGTCCTTAGAAGCTCTGAAACTAGGCATTGACTTCTACTCTCTAGCTATGAAAGTCTTGCTGGCATCTTCTTCCACTAGAAGGCTATTCCCTCTACATTGAAAATCTGTTGTTTGCTCTTGCTACTGTCATAAATGATTTTAATTAGATCTTCTGGTTAACTTTGCTGCAGTTTCTACAGTTTCTACATTAGTGTTTACTGCTTCACCTTGCACTGTTATGTCATGGAGATGACTTCTTACCTTAAACCTCATGAACCAACCTCTGCTAGCTTTAAAGTCTTCTCCTGCAGCTTTCTGACCTCTCTCAATCTTCACAGATTTGGAAAGAGTTAGGACCTTGCTCTGGATTAGGCTTTGGCTTAAGGGAATATTGTGGCTGGCTTGATCTTCTATCCATACCACTAAAACTTTCTCCATATCAGCAATAAAGTTGTTTTGCTCCTTTTTTTTTTTTTTTTAAGATAGGGATTTGTTCTGTTGCCCAGGCTGCAGTGCAGTGATAGGAACATGGCTCGCTGCAGCCTTGGCCTCCTGTGCTCAAGCAATCCTCCTGCCTCAAGCCTCCCAACTAGCTGAGACCCCCAGGTACACACCACCATGCCTGGCTAATTAAAAAAAAATTTTGTAGATACAAGATCTCACCATGTTGCCCAGGCTGATCTAGAACACCTGGGCTCAAGCTGTCCTCCTACCCCAGCCTCCCAAAGTGTTGCAATTACAGGCATGAGCCATCACGCCCAGCCTATTTTGCTTTCTTATCGTTCATGTGTCCACTGGAATCACACTTTTAATTTTCTTCAAGACCTTTCTCTTTGCATTCACAACTTGGCTAGCTGGTAGAAGAGGCCTAGCGTTTGGCCAATCTTGGCTTTGATATGCCTTCCTCACTTAATGCTTAATCATTTCTAGCTTTTGACTTAAAGTGAGAAACATACAGTTCTTCCTTTAACTTGAACACTCAAAGGCTATTGTAGGGTTATTACTTGGCCTAATTTCAATATTGTTGTGTCTTAGGGAATAGTGAAGCCCAAGGAGAATAGGTTGGTGGAGCAGTCAAAACACATACGATAATTATTGATTGAGTTCACTGTCTTACATGGGCATGGCTCACTGCACCCCAAAACAATTTCAATAGTAACATCAAAGATAAAATCACAGATTATCATATAGATAATGACAGATTATTACTATATTTGTTACTAGGCTAACAGATATAGTAATAATTTAAAAATTCAAAATGTTGTGAAAACTTACCAAAATGTGACAGAGACACAAAGTGAACACATGCTGTAGGGAAAATGGTGCTGATAGCCTTGATCAATGCAGGGTTACTACAAATCTTCAATTTGTAACAAATCTCAGTATCTGCAAAGCACAGTAAAATGAGAACTGCCTCTCTCTCTCTCTCTCTCCCCCTCCCTCCTTCCCTCTCCCCCTCTATACATATATGGAGAGACATACACACACACACACGCATATATATGTATATACACATACACACATTGTATATATACACACACACATATATATATATATACACATACACACATTGTGGAATGGTGAAAACTAGCTAATTAACAAATGTATTCCCTCACATCATTACCATTTTTGTGGTGAGAACACAACATCAACTCTCCTTGTGTAAAGTAAGGTCTTAACTGAAAAGATAATTGTCTTTTGTGGAAAGCATCAGAAAAGAATGAAGACTCAGAGCATTACTTTGTTTTTCACATTAAGGAATTCATGCACATTTAGAATTCTATCTGCTTGTAAGAGTGACAATGGTGTGACACTAATCTGAAAGTTATAGTTGAGTAATTGAATTAGACTGATTTTTTTTTGTTTGTTTAAGACAAGAGATCTCACTCTGTCACCCAGGGCTGGAGTGCAGTGGTGCAATCATAACTCACTGCCACCTAGAACTCTTGGGCTCAAGTGTCCTTCCTGCCTCAGCCTCCTGAATAGCTAGGACTACAGGTGCACGCCACCATGCCCAGTCTAGACTGATTTTTTTTTTTTTTTTTGTGACAGAGTCTCACTCTGTCGCCCAGGCTGGAGTGCAGTGGCATGATCTCGGCTCACTGCAACCTCCACCTGCTGGGTTCAAGCAATTCTCGTGCCTCAGCTTTCCAAGTAGCTGAGACTACAAACAGGCACCACCATGCCTGGTGAATTTTTTCTTCTGTATTTTTAGTAGAGACGGGACTTCGCCATGTTGCCCAGGCTGGACTTGAACTCCTAAGCTCAGACAATCCAGCCACCTTGGCCTCCCAAAGTGCTAGCATTACAGGCTTGAGCCACCGTGCCCGGCCCAGATAGTTTTTAAAATGAAATCTTACAAGTTTATGTAAAGTATTGGAATATTTAAGAAAACTCAAAATTCACCATATTTATGAACTTTATTTATTAGATTTATTAAAATTGCTTAGTAGTTGAAAATACTTTATTTTGCAGTAAATAACTGATACTTAATATTGCATTTATAATAAAATTGAAATAGTCAAAGATTTAATTATCTAAATTTGTAAATGGAACAAACATTATTTAAAAGTAATGTTAAAAGTCATTGTGTAAATATGCTAGACTTGTAAATAGAAATTAAGATTTGTAATTTAAAAGCCTAAGGAAAAACTAAATTTATGAATTTTAACTTTAATTAGCTATAGTATATCAATTATATACTTACTTTAAAAAATAAAACAAACCTCTGAATACACTTTTCTCTGAAAAAGAATAAATGTTCTCAAGGGCATCAGAAATCTCACGTTATAAATGAAGATATTTTTCTTAATTTGAGGACAAACAATAAGGCAATGTAACTCTAGGAAAAACCCAAAAAAGAACAGAAAAAGAAATGTTATCTTAATAATTGTTCTGCGTTGGAAAATACGCATATGGGGTATACAGTCTTATATATAAGACTGTATACTTTTTTTGTGGTTTTTACCTCCTAGAACAATGTATTGACAGAACATAGGAGCCTTAATTATAGTTACAGAACAGAATACATGTTATTAATCTTGACACTACAGAATTAGGGATAAGGATGGCAGAAGTTAAGAAGGATGGCAGAAGTTAAGAAGGATGACAAGCGAAGAGGCAAAGGTGGGGTGGAAGAGGGGACAAAGAGAAGAATAGGAAGGCCAGTAGCTCAATATTATTAAATGGCAAATTTTAAAAATCTCTATGTATAGTTGATACAAGAGGAATCCAGGGAGTATGCAAAGGTAGCTAGTGAAGAAACAAGAAAGGCGTACGAATTGGCAAGATGAGGGAAGAGGAGGCAGATGATTGTGGAGTGCTGCAAATCTTCATCAATCATAGCAGGAAGTTAATACAAAATATTAGGAATTGAGAATTGATAAAACAAAGAGCTCATTAAGTATATTAAAATGCTTAATAATAAAAATATGCATATTAATATAGATGCATATAATATATATTTATATTAGTATTGCACATAATATAAAATATTAATACCTGTAGATAAATATGCATATTAAGAAAATGTAGATAAAGAAACATTTGTAAATATGCCATAGAGACAGTGAAACTGGAACAAATAGCTAGGAAATTAGCCTGGTGAAAGAAAGGGATGGCCTGGGGAGTGTTGCCTGTAACCAGCATGTACATTTATTACTTCGGTAAACAAATGTTAAAAGTTCTTATTGACAAAGAAATGTGATAGGAAAATATTGTTTAATTATACCCCTTTCTCATTATACCTTAGAGCCCTCCTTGTACCTATCTTACAAAGTTTTCTTGGTATAAGGGGATATTGGATTGTTTAACTTTTTACATGTTTATATGAGCTTAGAAAGATAGTGAATGTTTAAGTAGGTATAAGAAGAGAATGGAGGTTTTTTAAAAAAGTTGTTATTATTATGATTGAAATGACCAGGAAAATATGTAGCCACTCTGATTATATATAGGTAGCAGGGACAAGCCATAGCCTGTCATGATGAGTAATAGCAGCAGCAATTGAAGGATGGAAGCCTAGTCCGCATGTGCTCATGTATCCCATGATTGGAATAAAAAGAAATATTAAAGTCTAAGCATGAAGTCTTTGTTATGCTATTAGATCATATGTGTTCCTTCCAAAGAAATATTTAAAATTGGAAAATTAGAAATGTTCATAGACAATATACCTTGGGGACTCTTTCATTGGCAGCAAATAAGACAACACATTAACAGATCTCTTAAGCTTTTATAGTTAAAACAACAAACCGAAAGTTTGTTTTGACTTCGAAGGATTCTTAAAATAAAATTCATGTTCTGTTTCTGTTTGTATCTGTTATAAAATTTGTCAAGCAGCCTATGTTTTAAACAGAGAAAAAATGACTATTTCTTTTTATTTTTTTGAGGATGGTTACTTTTATTCTATGGCTGAGAGAAGAAAAAATAAAAATGATAGTTCTATATTCCATTTGGTACACTGTCTTCCAATTCACAAAAGAAATGGGCAAGTTAATGGATGCTGGGGAGCACATCTATACTTCCTGTGGACTGACTCTGCTTTCAGTCCTCGGGTAATTTTAACTAACCTAGCAAAATTATATTGTCCTTTCTAATATCAACTCTCAATCTTAGCCTGTAGATTTAGTATAGAGTGATGTCTTCGTTGAGAGTGAAGAGAGGCTGCTTTTATCTGATACCCAAATTACCCTGTGAAATGTGGTGATTCTAACCACACTCATATGTCCTTCATCTTTCTAGTCTCATTTATGATGTGGACAAATTTAACTTTTGGAACCTCTCCTCAAACGGCTCTGGGGTAGGTAGATGAAACTATGACCTCGCATGGCTAGTCATTTCTCTCCCAGCGTTTTTCACTCAAGAAATATTTTTAACCCCTATAATGTGAGAGGTACTAGGGATATTGTAAGTGGACAGATAGCATCCTTACCTTGATGGGGCTTATATTTTAGTGGGGAGACGGAAAACAAACAAGTAATAAATAAATGAATAAACACATGGAACAAAAATGATTACAGATTGTGATAAATACTTTTGAGGAAATAAAAAGTGTTGTGATGGTTCAGTGCTTAAGGAAGGTTTTTTTGAGGATATTTTGGTTGGTACACAAAATGTCAAGAGCTGACTGACATGTAAAGAGTTAGATGAGTAGTGTTCTAGACACAGAAGACAGCAGGTGCGAGGTCCTGTGGCCAATGAGCCACTAGTTCACAGTGAACAAGGGAATCGTGGTACACAATGTGGTTGGAACGGTCAGCAAGAGCTAGATTATGTGGAGTCTTAGGCCACAATATGGAGTTGGGTCATGACTTTAGGCATGATGAGAGACATTGAAGAACCACTGTAGAGGTACATTAGTGCCTCTCTCCTCCCGCTCCCTCCTGCACCCTCCTGCCCTATGGTGTGCTTTTCCTTCTGACACCCAGATTTTAACACCTAACTGCTGCCAGGCTGCTGGAGCAAATTTGCTGTTAAACACAGAGACCTGGAAGTAAGTGCCTGAGAATGTATGCCTCGCCCATCCTACAGCGCCAGACCCAGGACTGCCAAATAAGGGGTCATGAAAGCCTGGCCCTTGCTTTTGCTCCAACTAGGACTATTCTGAGTAGAGGAGTAGCTAACATTCCAGAGATTGCTGTGGGATTAGGCAGAAGCCACACTCTTCAGGACTGTGCCTGAGATCTCACCCTTGCTTGTCTTCGTCCCCTTCCCTGCTTGCTTCCCCCACTCTCACCTGGGAATATTTCCCTAACAGACCTCTTGTATGTGAATCCTGGCAGACGGTCTGCTTCTGAGGCATTCAGCCACGGGCAGTCATTCTGCTGCTATTTAGAGATCATTTAAATCCCACTTCAGCCCCTCATTAGCTGTGTGTCCTTAGACAAATTACTTAACCTCTCCATGTCTCAGTTTCTTTCACAAATTATTCAATAAAGTCATTCAATGAGTATTTGCTGAATGCCTACTATGTGCTAGACACTGTGCTAACACTACAAATTCAAGTGAGCCAAACAGACAAAAATCCCGGTACTTGTGAAGCTCTCATTCTAGAGTGGGAAACAAAATGAAACAATAACCAAAATATAATAAGTTCATCAACAAACAGGTAATATAGTATTCAAGAAGATGACAATTGTTAGGGAGAACATAGAGCAATGTAGAGACAACAGGGAATACCATGGAGGTGGGGATGAGTGTTATAATTTTCAAAAGGATGGTCTCTTTGGGAAGATGTCATTGAGGCAGAGGAAGCAGCTAGCACAGAGATTCTGGGGACAGAGTGGCATGCCTACTGTGTGTGAAAGACAACAGTAGGGAGGCTTGGGAGGTTGGAGTGAAGTGGGAAAAGGAAATGCAGTAGCAGGTGAGGTCATGGTGGGGAACAGAGAGTCAGATGCTGGACCATCTGATAGGTTGTGTGAAAGACTTGGCTTTTAGTCTCAGAGAGGTTGGGTACCACTGAGGGTTTCTGAACACAGCAGTGACTTAATCTGACTTAGGGTTTTAAACCGTTATCTTGGCTGCTATGTTGTGAATGATCGGGCTTATGTGGGACAAGAGTTCTTAGGAATTAAAAGCAGAATCTGCATTAAAGGGTTGAGAGGATGAAGTCAGTTAGCACAAGCAAGTATTCAAATAATCTTAGCTATTATCACTCCTTAGTGCTATCTTTAGTAGCAACTATAGTGATTGTATTGAAAACTCTTTCTGCCTAATATCCTTTTGATGGAGATCTGAGCATTTACTCACTGTTTTCCAGAAAAAAAGTGCCAATTAATTTGGGGCCTGGCAAAGAGAAGAAAATTTCCCCCGATCCTTGGCTCAAGACTACATTTAATGGAGTGGATTAGTTTACCAGATCTTGATAGCAGGATATGTTCTACTTTGAGATCGCTGGGAAGAAAGAGTGACTTAGCGTCTAGGTTAGAAAGGAAGGGTGGGGTGCACTGTGGGCAAACTTTGCTTATTTCATAATTTCCTAGAGAAAGTTCAGTTTGAACAATCCAATGATTAAATTAAATCATACTTAGAACAAAAAACAAATTACTTGGAAAAAGGACAGAAAACCCTTTATCTCTTAGGTTTAGTATTTCCTGTTGGGTTCTAAAGTCATTTTTAAAAAGGGGAGGTTGGAGAAAAGTCAGGCATTTACTGAAAGTATGAAGATCGTTACTTCCCTTCTAAAATGTAGGCATAAGTGTTGGGTCAGGTGTTTCTGTACTATAACATTTCATTAATTTATTGGAAGAGTTCACCGTCTTTGAAGAGCAGATGCTGCCAATATTTGTCCAAGCATCAAAGGGTGGACACAAGCATCAAAGAACAGACACAAATGCTACAGGTGTTTATAGATGATAGAGGAATCACTGTTACCCTGATTAGGCCCCAGACATTGGTCCATGGGCAGCAGTATTTCAGTGAGACCTCAAAGGAAGAAACTGGATGTGTAGAGAGGGAAGGATAGGTCACTCCATATGATGAGAGAAGCACAGGAAAAGGGGAGGTGGGAATAGGGGCAACTATGTGAAGGATGACAAGGCACCATGTTGAGACTATGAAAAGAATCATTGGATAGACAGCTGGAAACCAACCAGAAATAGGAGGTAAGAGTGTTTATAGAAATACCACATTTGTTTTCACTGTTAGAATTTCAGATTAAAGAAGCATCAATGAGCACTTTCTGGCCTTAGATTTTAAGCTTTGCTTAGTAGACGTGGTCTGAGGGCTAAGCCTATTAAAGTTTATGACAAAAAACTCTCCATAAAATTAAAAGAGGTAGATGAGATTTAAAATCACTGCAAGAGGCAGTGTGGCTGGAAAGCAGTGTGTGATGGGTGTCATGACGACCTGAAGGTTTATAAAGCATATTCTTGTATTTTGCTTATTTATTATTTTTAAAAGATTTTCTCAGTTTTCCATTTATTCTGAAACTCAACACTTAAAAGGTAAAATCCTTAGAGACAGAGAATAAGGGTTGGCAATTCTTTGTCACCATCAACATTCATGTGAATGATCTGCTTGAGACTGAACAGGAAATAAATCCGCTTTATATATCTTTCACTTAAAAATGTTTTCTAAAATTCCCTTTCTGTATTTTTTTCAGATAAAGAATGGTTTCTGAAATATTTATGAGAAAGGCCAGTTATAATTAATGGCAATACACTCTGCTACAACATCAATTTATTGCATTCCTAGTGACAAGAAGTACAATTAACATCCCTGAGGGGTTCAATAAGTGTCTGCTACACTTTGTCATTTAATGACGAGTTGATGGGTGCAGCACACCAACATGGCACAAGTATACATATGTAACAAACCTGCACGTTATGCACATGTACCCTACAACTTAAAGTATAATAATAATAAATAAATTTTAAAAAATAAAAAAATAAAAATAAAAATAAAAAAATTAAAAAAAAAAAGAAAAAAAATGACAAGACAAAAATACATGATTTTTCCATAATCTCTCTTGGAACAAAAGCGGAACCCTCGTATTCTATGAACAATGTGCATTCTGTGGCTGTGTTTGCTTTATTCAGCAGTGTACTTCCAGGACATTATATGCAGAGGACCTTCAACAAATACTTGTGAAATGAGTGAACAGATAAACACACCGATGTTTATCTATTGATGAATGAAAGGATGAATGCATGAATTTCCTGTTAATTTTCTCTCTTCTACTTTGATCTGACTAGATAGTTTATTTAGAACATCAAGTTGTATTCATTGCCTTCTAACCACAGAACTTTCCTTAGCATCTTTTCTTCTTTTTCATCTGCTGTTTCCAAGTTTTCTGGAATGCTTGATTTTTATGGACTTTGCAGAAATCTTCTAGTGTTTCTTGTACCTCATAGCCATGTATGAAAACTGATCACATTTTCAGCATTTTCAAAGTAGGAGGTTTGCCTTCACCACAGATGTGGATTATATTATAAAAGTTTGTACTATTTTCTAGAAAGAACCAAATCAGTTCAAAACAATTATTAATATGTCAGACACATCTGAATCAAGAATTATTGCTGCTGGAAATATTTTAATTGCTTCAAGATACTCTAGGATCTCTCTTACTTCTCCTCTGCCATCTCCTCCTCTCCCCTTTTCTTCTTCTCTCCTCCTCCTCCTCAATCTCCCATTTCTTGTTTAATTGATTAACTACCAATATATAGCCTTTATCTTGTCATTTGATCTGATAGCTTTAATTTTAGAATGTGAACATTTGCCTCCAAAACACTTGTCTGAATGGAAAAAAATATCTCTTAACAATGGGATGTTCTAAAATTTAATCAGCACACCATATTGTTTCAGCACTCTCTTCTGCATGTGAACATGATATGGTATCTCATGCTGTTAGCATCTTGTGAATTTTATTTTCCTGAGTTAAGTGACTGGCTCCTTGGGAACAATTTCTTATCACATCATTTTTCACACCCAGAAAAACCATGACTCAATAGCCTCTTGGACATCATCTTGCCAAACAACTTAAGAGTGGTGAGGAATGATTTGGTAATTTTCATAGCATTTATTTTTTCACTTTATGTCATTTTCAATGTTTTCACTTTATGTCACTTTATGTCTACTCCCTAGAAGTAGAAAAGTTGTAAGATATATTCTGTCTTCACTTTCTCCTCTTCTTTTGCCTGGTATCTTCTATTGTTTTTAGGACCTTATTGCTTCTTGTCTCCCTCACTGACTTCCCTTGTATCACAGAACGTTGAACATGTTATTTACTGAGTGGAGAAGAGAAGCTTCACATCTGTATTTGTGAACACTGCTTGTGGAGGAAAGAAAGGGGCAAGGGAGGCCAACTCTCAACCCAACCCACTGCCCAATTCCAGAGTGGATTTTATGCAAAGCTAGAATGGGAGGCATCCTGTGTAGTATGGCTTGAGATCTCTGAAAAACTGACTTCCTCCCCAGCCTTAGCTTTCTCAATCGAGCTTTATTGACACAATTGAATGGAGTCACTGCTTGGTGTTTCAGGGACACAAGATCAGTTGTGGCTGCCCTGTCATATAATCTAAGAGTGAAGACTGACATGCTTATAAATTTTATGATATAAGATAGAAAAATGTTATTTAAAGTGCTCTAAGAGAGATAACAAATGAAGAGAGGTCACCCAGGGTAACCAGGGAAGGTCATATGGAGGTTCAATAATTCCCTTTTAGGATGTAACTTTCCTACAGGAGTAATTTACTAGAGCATTATTTGCCACTAACAAGTTATCCTTCATTAATGTATTAGTTACTTAGCTTTCTGGAACAGCAGAGAGTAAGCCACTAAGGGAGTGGTTCTAAAGACAGGAAAGTTTGACAGTGGGGATGGGGAAAGGAAAGGTGTTGCTGGAGGAATTGGCATGGGAGCAAATGAGTCAGAATTTAGGGTAGTACTTTGGAGGGAAGACCTGTGGAGATCAAGGGCATCATGTGGGAGTTAGAGAGGAGAAGAGAAGGCAGGAGATGGAAGAGAGTGGTGAGAAACAGGATGTGAAAACATTTGGGAATAGGAGTTCCGTTGAGGTTATTATTTCTTCACTAAAGAATGAAATGTTAAGTGAACATGTGTGACTAAATGTTAAGCAGCTAGATCTAGACCTGATTCTCCTGGAAGAAAAGCGAATGAATGTACCTTTGCCTTTTTATAAAATCTCTAGAAATTATTTAGGCTTCTCCCTCATCCATCCCACAGGAAGCAGGCAACCATAAATGCTTAAGACATTTTCAGGGGATCTCAGTGTTCTTTTCAAGTCATATGGTGTTCTCAGTAATTTTTGGAGTCATTTTTTAAATGTCTTGATAGTCTTTTGATTTTTTAAATTAATTAATGGTATTTGAACAGATGTGAAACATTTTCTTATAGATATTATTCTACCTGCTTTAAAAACATAAGATCTGTAAAATTCAAGTGGGTCTGGCAATTGTTCCTATCATAAAAGGAACTACTATTGCTCCTGTTGAGACAGAATACCAAGCTGTTTGAACTTTTGGTCTGATTGAGTATCAGGCTTCTTGAAGTCTTACAATAAAATGTGAACTTTGCTCTTTTCCTGCTTTTGGTTTCTCTCTTTCTCTAGGTAGTGTGCATATATTTATGCAAAAATATACTCCCAATTTTTAATTCTGTCATTTCTGACTGGGCACAATTACTTGAGTCACCAATTACAAGGATATGTTAAAACTTAAAATTATCTCCTATGGCTAGTAACTCATTTTGGACCAGTTTCTATTAATATGGATTTGAAGAGAATATGAATATATTGATAATATCTTGGAATGTCATGAGTTATGCCCTGGGAAGTAATTTCAGTCTATATTTAGACCAACATTTTGAAAAGTGTGGAGGAGAGGAAATGACTATGGGGAGGAGAGAGAACCTTTTTTTTTCTTTTTCAAAAGCATGTGGGTTGATATATTTTTATCTTTTTCTTGTCTATAACAGCGTAGGCTTCGTGAATGTCAATGAAAGAAACAACACATCACATGTTCCTATCGGTGAGTAAAAATTATAGATAGAAGTTTTATTTTGTGAAGTCAAGGACATAAATAAATGTGGATGGTATTGTTTTACCACAGTATGATCTAGAAATTATATTAAAAACACATTCACTGCTTAATATAATTATTGGCAACAACTGTTACTGCTAATATTTCATGTATCACTACATATATGGAAGACATAATGTTACATGTTATAGGAGGCATTTGCCATTCTTTTTAGACATTCAATATTTTGAGCACCCTTCTTATATTTGGTGAATTACAACTCCATTGAGCTTGTACCTCCCATTATAGAAATATAAATCTCTTTCTCATCTTCCATTTCATTAGAGTGCAGAAATTTAACCATTTGACGTAAGCTCTGTCAGTTGGAAGCTAGTGATGAGAGAAACAGGTGCAGCACCAAATCCAATCCATTCTGGCGTGCATGACAGCAGATTCTCCTGCCTCTGCAATTTCTGGGATAGTGGTAGCAGAGGTTTTAGTGGTAATACCCAGTGTACAGTGTTGGTATTTTTGTTGGTGTGTCTGCTCAGTTGGGATAGAAGTATTACCTTCACATTAAAGGGGAAGCATGATGTAGTGATTAAAGTTGTTGGACTTTGGAGCCAAAAATTTTCCTGGGTTTGAATCTCAGATTTACCACTTACTAGCTGTGTTGATTGTGGGCCAGAGACTTAATCTCTCTTTGACTCAGTTTCACTGTATGTGAATTGAGAATAATAATAGCAACTAGTACCTTGAGTTATCATGACTGAATCCATTAATATTTGTAATGTGCTGTAATTTGTAATGTAATATTTGATATGGTTTGGTGTGTCCCCACCCAAATCTCATTTTGAATTATAGCTCACATAATTCCCACATGTTGTGGGAGGGACCCAGTGGAAGAAAATTGAATCATGGGGGCGGTTCCCCCTTCCTGTTCTCATAGTGAATAAGTCTTATGATGTCTGATGATTTTATAAAGGGTTTCGCCTTTCGCTTGTCTCTTATTTTCTCTCGTGTATATCAGGTATATCTTTGTCACCATCAACATTCATGTGAGCGATCTGCTTGAGACTGAACAGGAAATAAATCCCCTTTATATATCTTTCACTTAAAAATGAAAGACATGTCTGCTGCCACGTAAGACGTGCCTTTCGCCTTCCACCGTGATTGTGAAGCCTCCCCAGTCATGTGGAACTGTGAGTCCATCAAGCCTGTTTTTCTTTATAAATTTACCCAGTCTCGTGTATTTGTTTATCAGCAGCATGAAAACAGACTACTACACATGCTTATGGCAGTGTCTGAACCATAGTAAACACTCCAGCAACCAGAGAAAATTTCTCCGAGTAAGGATATTTTAAAGAATCAGTGGGCAAGAATAAGATTTATTTGTGTTTACACTCCTGGAACTATCCTATTCTACGTACTAGCTATATCCAGAGTTCCTAAACTGTGTGCTGAAGCACCCTGAGCCACAAGGACATAGAGGGATATTTTAAATTTGGTGAAAGGAACACAGTGAAACTTGGTATCTGTTAGAAACCTTGAGAACTACTAGCTAAGGTAGTTCAGAGTTACATTAATTTGTGCTAATTTTTTTTAATGTTGTAGTTTTGCAAAACAAGATTTTTGGCAGTTGTTTGATAAAAAACAAGCACTATGTGGGAAATTAATATTTTAGGAATGAGAGTAGGAAATGAAAGTGGCATTTTCTAATCTGATACCAAGGTTTGAGAAGTTGTACAATACCCTGTAAGGCGAACACATCGCATTAGTAAATGTTTTCGTTTATTCAAAAAGAAAATTAAAAGATTTTTTCTTTCAATAAAATGTATTTTTTTTTCAAACAGATAGTAACTTGTTAGTTCATAAATACTTATTCAGTTGTTTAAACTTAACTGCTTAATCAATAGAACTACTAGGCATTTCTTTTGGTCTAAGGGCATTACATAAAAATTACTATGATATCATGAACACTGTACACCAAGAAACTTTGGGAACTTCTGAGTTATACACATTTTTAGTAACAAGCAGACTGGCACCCTGATCTACGAAATTAGGTAGATATTAAGGGCCAAGTAGAAATCATTAGAATTTCTGCTTCCTATAAAAATGGAAAACCAAAAGCAGTATCACATTTCTAAAAGAATTGCAGAAATAGTCACTTGCCATAAAGACTTGGAAGAGAGAGGGATACTGATGTCCCTAATATCTCCATTTATCTCATTTGTTTGGTTAGTAGAGAAGGCTAGCCATGAAGAATGATACCTTGAATTTCAAGAGAATTCTATTTCTGTGAATATGAGGACCACAAGACCACATTAAATTAAATTTCCAACTAGAAAATTTTTAACCAACATGAGTAGCATATATCCAAACAAAGATCCCTGTGAGGCTTGGCTTGATGCTATAAATTCTCAAAAAGTGTCTTTTCCCTCCTCCCAATGCCATTGTTGAGACAGGAGAGTTTTCCTGCTGTGCTGGATTGGTTGTTGTCAGCTTGGCACCACTATCATCCATCCCTTCTAAATTCTGAGTTAAAATTTAACAACGAGAGTAATTTAGAAAAGATTGGGATGAGGAGATAAAGTGGAAGTTATTATGAGACAGTTGTGAGATGATTAGATGTTGCAGCTTGATCAGTTACTTTGGCTTCCGCAGACATTGAAGATTCCTCAGAGTTCACATATCACAGCTGTGGGGTGTGTTACAAACATTTTCCAGAGCTCTAGCATCACAGTGGTTGTGGAATTTAGGCCTCTCCATAAGTTCCCACCTTGTAGTTGTCTGTTGGTGGATACATGCGGCTTCTTGGACTTCCCCATCATCTCTGGCTTTTCCACCAATGCCAGTATTCCAGGCTAAAGTGATTAGTAACTGTTTCTCTCATCTAATTCTTTTTTTCCAGACCTTCATTTTTCTGGCATGCCCTGCCTTCTTGTAAGCCATAATTTCTGATTTTGAAATTATGGGTCCAGTAACACTAACACTGGCTCTACTTCACTGGCCAACAGAATTTCATGGAAATCTGGAATTGGTTCTCTGATCTGAGTAGACATAAAGGCATTAATGACCCCATCGTCATTGATAAATTGGGGTCTGGTAGTCTATGACATGCAGTGGCCAAATGGATACTGGCCAAATGGATACTTGTGGTCACCTGGAGTCCAATGTTGATAGAAGATTAGGTGATGAGATACTTACTGCAGTAGAGAATTATAGTGGGAATAAAGAGTATAAGATTTTGCAGATCAGAGCTTAGGTAAAGAACTAGAACACTTTCATCACTGCCTTGAAAGAAACATTTATCTTGTGTACCACAGGGAATAGATTATACAGGTGACTGAATTTCGACACAAATTGGATCCACAGTCTCACAAGGAATTGCATTTTAAAGTTGGGACATTATTTAGGAGAAAGACGGGGCCTTGAAGAGTGAGATGTAGACATCCGAGCATATTTCAATTTCCTCTGAGCCTCCCTTCCCAGTAGAAACATCCTTCTCCCCTTGTCTGCGGAAGTGAACCTTCCCTTCCTTGAAGAATACATAAGAAATTCTCCTAACATTTTACAAGAAAATTCTGAGCCTTCTCAACTCTTCTTTCCTATCTCTTATAATTTCTAGACCTATAATAGCACTCAAATACAGATTCCAAGGAAGTAGGTTAAAAACACGATCTAAGAGAAGTACCGTAAACAGCAAAAATTGTAACATTTTGCCAATTTATATTGACAGGAATTTGGGGAGTATATATGGAAATAAACCCTAAGGTGTTAGATCAGGGTAGAAAGAATGTTATGTTGGATTAGACTGAATTTATTCATGCGGGTGTGCCGGTCAGAGATTCTGATTTCACTACGTTAGCTCAAGCAGCTGAGGGTAGCTCTAACAATTTGCTTGGTTGTATGACTGAAATCTGGACCCTCACATTTTATGAATTAAGTGAAGATGAAACTCCAGAATATCCTTGGTGTCTTGAAGAAAAAGGTATGCAAAAACTTAAGGAGATGAGAATGTAAATTGAACTTATTAGGATGTACAATGCTCGGCTATTCCTTCTGTCTCCCAGGTGGGCACAGGGGATACCCATTCACTAAGACTTTGGACCATACATCACTGTCTAGAAAACCAAGATCCCCGAAAGGCTTTATAGTGATTGTTCTCTGCCACCGTGGTTTGCCAGTCAGAGTGGGGGCTTATGGAAGTCAGATGATTAAGGGAGTTTTGGCTTGGGTCCATCTCACAGAGAGTTCATTGAGTTTGTAAATCCACCTCTTGGCTATTTTCCCAATTACAGGAGGCCGAGTTGAGATAGACATATTCAGTAATTAGCAAAATCCTCTTATTGGCCCATTGACCTGTGTAGTGAGGGCTATCATTGTAGGAAAAACCAACTGGAAGCCCCTAGAACTGCATCTCCATACCGTAATAGTTAACCAAAGCAATTTCATGTTTCTCTCTCTATATATAGAAACATATATATACACATATATACACAAAGTATATATATATACTTTAAGTTCTGGGATACATGTGCAGAATATGCAGGTTTGTTACATAGGTATACACGTGCCACGGTGGTTTGCTGCACCCATCAACCTGTCATCTACATTAGGTATTTCTCCTAATGCTATCCCTCCCCTAGACTCCCACCCACAATTTCATATTTTGAAAAGGATTATAGAGATGAGTGCTGTCATCAACAGCTTGCAGCTATTCAAGCAATTATTCCACCCCATTCCCATTAAATTCACATATTTGGCCTATAGAGAAGACAGATGGACTTAAAGAATGTGTATAGATTATTATACACGTAATAAGGTAACGACTCCTGTTGCAGCTGGTGCTCTACATGTGGTTTCTTAGAGAAAACCAGCACAGTTCCCAGCTCTTCCTGCTGCTGTGTTAACAGGAACACTCTGTATTATATTATAACAGGATTAGCTAAGGGAAATAAGAGTTGCAGATATTCAATGGAGGCAGAGAAGAAAGGACAGAGTATGGAGGTAACTCAAGGACGCCATGGAGTACCTCACAGTTCTTCCATGTGCTCTGGAAAACATTAATGGAAGACTCAAGCAGCTTCATGGAGACAGGACTACCACACACACAGATCCCTCAGGAATGAAGTTCTGTGTCACCTCTTCAGGTGAAGACAACACCCAGCTGTGTTGTTGGCTTAAAGACAAAAATATGCAATGTGCGTCATAAAAGAAAAATCATAAACATCAACCATAGCTTTTTCACTCAAGGAAAAATAGACTGATGTGGCAAATATGTGTATTTAAATATTTGGACTTATTTTCCTTTTTTACCCGCTTTTTGACCCCTATAATTTTATATAGAGTGTGCTGATGACAATTTTTAAAATTTATAGACTACATGTTATTCAAGGTGGGATTGTGAAGTGAAGGAGGAATAAACATACCCCAGAAATCCTGGACATGGAGTTGGATACAATAATGAGTACAGTTGCTTGGAAGTTTATACAAGAGGGAATAAGACAAAAGAAGGCCATGATGCCAAAACGGTGGACTGTAATGGATATTTTTCATTCTCTTTGGCTTCTCCTTTGTTTATCCTTCTTATGTTTGGGGGAATTTCTGCCTAATAAGTAGATCTCTCACTATGGAAGTCAGAAATTCACTTTCGCAATTTCACTGTGGCTAAGGGCATATATATTTGTGATCCAGGCTCTTTCAATTGGACACACCCATGCCAATCTTTGTAGCTGACTCTGTAAGAAACAAGTGCCATACAAAATTCATTCTAACTTGGTTGACAGACGATATACTTAATTTCCAGAAGTAGCAGTGGCAGGGGTTTTAATGGCAACATCCTGTGCCTGGTGATATTGATGTTGTCAGTGCAAACCACTGTGCCCATGCTAAGTGGGAATGGGAATGCTGTCTCCAAAATGTGATCTCCTACTGTTCTCCATCTGATTCAGAGCACTGGTTCTGGCTCTGTAGCCTCTAAGCTTGTTGCTCTGGTCCTCCCGTAGCTCATACAGCTACTTAAAAAACATTTAATACATTATATTCCTGCTTAAATTAGTTAGAATTGGTTAATTTCTTATGACTAAGAATCTTATAATCAGGTGTTCTTCATGTAGCACTCTAATCTTGCTAACTACTGTGTAAGGTAGACTTCATCATCTTCATTTTACAGATGATAAGACAGAAATTAGATAACTTGCTCCAGATCACAATACTTGTTATAAAGACTAAGAATTCAAACTCATGTTTAGTTTTTATAATTTATATTTATTAATTTTCACTTATAATTGATTGTGAAAATATATCAATAATTGTTCAAATATAAACAGTAGTGAAAATGTCAATATGTTAATAGCATTTATATCTTGGTTTAGTTTTCTAGTTATTCTCATTTATTCAACTTCTTTTTTTTAATTTATTTTTTATTATTATTATACTTTAAGTTCTAGGGTACATGTGCATAACGTGCAGGTTTGTTACATATGTATACTTGTGCCATGTTGCTGTGCTGCACCCATCACCTCGTCAGCACCCATCAACTCGTCATTTACATCAGTTATAACTCCCAGTGCAATCCCTCCCCCCTACCCCCTCCCCATGATAGGCCCCGGTGTGTGATGTTCCCCTTCCCAAGTCCAAGTGATCTCATTGTTCAGTTCCCACCTATGAGTGAGAACATGCGGTGTTTGGTTTTCTGTTCTTGTGATAGTTTGCTAAGAATGATGGTTTCCAGCTGCATCCATGTCCCTACAAAGGACACAAACTCATCCTTTTTTATGGCTGCATAGTATTCCATGGTGTATATGTGCCACATTTTCTTAATCCAGTCTGTCACTGATGGACATTTGGGTTGATTCCAAGTCTTTGCTATTGTGAATAGTGCCGCAATAAACATACGTGTGCATGTGTCTTTATAGCAGCATGATTTATAATCCTTTGGGTATATACCCAGTAATGGGATGGCTGGGTCATATGGTACATCTAGTTCTAGATCCTTGAGGAATCGCCATACTGTTTTCCATAATGGTTGAACTAGTTTACAATCCCACCAACAGTGTAAAAGTGTTCCTATTTCTCCACATCCTCTCCAGCACCTGTTGTTTCCTGACTTTTGAATGATCGCCATTCTAACTGGTGTGAGATGGTATCTCATTGTGGTTTTGATTTGCATTTCTCTGATGGCCAGTGATGATGAGCATTTTTTCATATGTCTGTGGCTGTATGAATGTCTTCTTTTGAGAAATGTCTGTTCATATCCTTTGCCCACTTTTTGATGGGGTTGTTTGTTTTTTTCTTGTAAATTTGTTTGAGTTCTTTGTAGGTTCTGGATATTAGCCCTTTGTCAGATGAGTAGATTGCAAAAATTTTCTCCCATTCTGTAGGTTGCCTGTTCACTCTGATGGTAGTTTCTTTTGCTGTGCAGAAGCTCTTTAGTTTAATGAGATCCCATTTGTCAATTTTGGCTTTTGCTGCCGTTGCTTTTGGTGTTTTAGACATGAAGTCTTTGCTCATGCCTATGTCCTGAATGGTACTACCTAGGTTTTCCTCTAGGGTTTTTATGGTATTAGGTCTAACATTTAAGTCTCTAATCCATCTTGAATTAATTTTCGTATAAGGAGTAAGGAAAGGATCCAGTTTCAGCTTTCTACTTATGGCTAGCCAATTTTCCCAGCACCATTTATGTAGTTGTGAGTCATAAACATAATTATGATGGTCACTTTATATTCAACGTATTTTGTTCTATGGGGCTTGAAACGTACTCAAAACTCTCAACAGTATCCTCATGCAAACACTTAACTTCAGCATCTTTGTACCATTTGATATTTTACCAGGATTATTTTTAACTGTGTTTTACTTACATTTTTTTGGTTGTTGCTGTTTTGTTTTGTTTTTTTTGAGACGGAGTCTTGCTGGGTCAACCAGGCTGGAGTGCAGTGGTGTGATCTCGGCTCACTGCAAGCTCCGCCTCCCAGGATCACGCCATTCTCCTGCCTCAGCCTCCCGAGTAGCTGGGACTACAGGTGCCCGCCACCACGCCTGGCTAATTTTTTTGTATTTTTAGTAGAGACGGGGTTTCACCGTGTTAGCCAGGATGGTCTCGATCTCCTGACCTCATGATCCACCCGCCTCGGCCTCCCAAAGTGCAGGGATTACAGGCGTGAGCCACTGCGCCCGGCCCATTTGTTTTTTTCTCAGAATGTTTTCTTTTCGTAGACAGACAACATAACTTTAAAAGTGAACACATTTGGGGTCACAGCTGTCTTTGTATAACAAGAGGCAATGAGGAAGTGTTAAAAAATATGCCAAAACCAAATGGAATGACAAAACAAACCACAGATGTGCTCACACTGAATCAGAAGCTGGTAATTTGATCCACAGCCAATTGGTTAGGATATAGATATAGACATGTTTTCAAAATTTAAAACACTATTTTGCAGTTTCAGTAGTAATGGTAGCCATTTATGTAGACATAAAGAAGGTAATGAATATATCCCTGAAATGGATGATAACTTGTAATCAAGAAAATTGTTTCTGTATTACTTCATTTATATTTATGTTTACACACCCAAGGCTGTGATGAATATTTCAAATGCATAAATACCTATTGTGCAGAGATGAGGATTTAAGGGAATTAGAATGTTCTTTAAAAGGCCCAATTTCTGTAGAACTACTATTATTCATTTTAAAAACTTTTCTTAGGATTAGGTCAAGCTATCAAATGTTCAAGTGATAAGGAAAAAACTCTATTTAATATATTTAATATAAAAGTCTTCTTTCTTTTCTTTTCTTTTTTTTTTTTTTTTGAGATGAAGTCTCACTCTGTCGCCCAGGCTGGAGGCTGGAGTGCAGTGGTGGGATCTCAGCTCACAGCAACCTCTGCCTCCTGGGTTCAAGTGATTCTCCTGCCTCAGCCCCCCAAGTAGCTGGGATTGTGGGCACATGCCACCATGCCCAGCTAATTTTTGTATTTTTAGTAGAGATGGGGTTTCACCATGTTGACCAGGCTAGTCTCAAACTCCTGACCTCAGATGATCTGCCCACCTCAGCCTCCCAAAGTGCCAGGATTACAGGCGTGAGTCACCGTGCCCGGCCATAAAAATCCTCTTTCTAACACATTCTATTGCTGTTGTTTGTTATATCTAGGTTAAAATTGTGTTTGAGAAAACAACTGTGAGGATAACTTGAGCCACTATTTTATTCTCTATTCAAATTTACCCTTGAAATATAATTTTAGATGATTTCAAAGACTGGTAATTCCTCAGATTCATCATTCATTTAGCACCTTTTGTACACAAGGTACTGTGTTAACCATCTACTGAGTAAATCAGACAGAATGAAAATTGCTCACTGCAGTACCAATGGCAGGAAGTTAGACCCCAAGTTAGTATACCCATGAGTAGGGCTAACAACTCTCTCTACAAGCTAAGCCAACAAGCTAAAATGATCCAGAGGCCATGGAAGTACCACCTCTCAGCCAAAAGTCAGTGAAATATTCACTCAGATTTGGCTTTCATTTCTGATGTATATCTGGTTGAAGATATTTAGCAGTGCATTATGATCTGTGCAAAGGCAGGGGTCAGTTAAGTTCTATGTATTTTTTTTCTTTGATAGAATTTGCACTGACCTGAACTGTGAACCACCAACTGGTACACTCAAGCCCTGTGGGCCAGCACAGTTCCTGATACTAACATTTTACTGAAACATGAGCCAAACTAATACTTATCTCTTCCCAAAGCTTCAGTGATCATCTGCAAGATTTATCTATTTTATATTCGTATATTTTATCCTCGATTTATATTTTTACCTTTGCTCTATCTCCTGAGCTACTTACTTATGTCCTCAACAAATGTGGTAAAAATTTCTTTGGTGAGCTATATCTTACCTTCTGCAGTATAGAATAGTAATAACTGGAGGGATTATAGGCTCAAAGGCTAAGAGAGTGGTTGGCCACAGGACGATAACTTTATCTTTGACCTTTCATAACAATTAACTTCATCTGTTCTTTAGTCCTCTTCAGATATTCAGTGCGTAGCTACATATTAGAAGAGGATACAATGTCTCTGTGATAAATATGGAACAAAGGTATTCCTTTATGAAGAGCAAGCCTATGAATCAGAGATGCCACCTACCTCGTTCAAACCAGAGATGGTTTGAATGGTTGCAATCTTCCGCCTCACTGAGGGATACTTGAGAAGATGGGAAGTTTCTAAAACTTTTGATGGGTCAAGATGTTGCACAAGCGATAAGATCCAGGTGGGCAGACATAGGAGTTGAGCCCAGTTAAATGTAGAAGAGGGAAAGGGACACCCAAAGAATACATTTGGTTACCTCCTAACTACAGCTAAATCACCACCTGCTCATGCCATAATCAAGGGTGTAAGAAACTTCAGTAGGTTAAAGTCTGTTTACTTTGGTTTATAGTCAAGGATGGGACATGTACCCTTTGTAATCCATTACTGCCTTGTCTCCTTATCTTCTGCTACAGTTGTTTCTTCCAATACCATCACATCTCTGTTCCTGCTTTTCTTCTTATGGTCATTGTTCTTTTGACAAATATTTGCAATGACAAGTATTGTGGTAGGCACTATGGGAGACAGAGCTATAAAAAGAAATATAAGGCATGTACTTCTCCCTTAACTATATAACCTAGATTTTAGGTGTTCATTCATTCATTTATTCTCTGTGCTCTCCTCACCCAAGAAGTGTCTTCTACAAATTATAGGAAGGCAATACAAAATTTGCAATGTTTATATTACACTTTCAGAAAAAAAAGGGCTTGGATCCACCTTTGGCATTTCTCTTCCCTAAAACTCTGTCTTTGAGAATGCTACCAACTGTGATATGGCAGTGGGAGCTTTTCCTTTTGATCCTATCCATAGGAGAGGTGTGAGAAATTTGTCCTGGGAAGAAGTCAAAATTTTGGAGAGAGAGTAGAGATTATCTATGGGATATCAGTGAAAGTATTATAATAAGTATGGTCAATTTTAGAGGCCAATATAAAAGCAAAATATGAACATATTTAAACTACATCATCAGCTGTAGAAACAAATTATAACAGCAATTATGCAGTGAGAATTTAGGGTTGGGAAACTACTGAGAAAACTAAGGCTTAAAGAGGTTAGGTAAGTTATACAAGATCAACCACAGAACTACTAAGTGGTAAAGCTATGATTTAAGGCAGGGTAACAACTGTACAACCCATGCTTTCAACATCTTTGCTATAACTGCTTTGCTTTCAACATGTGGAATGTTGTGCAGACAATTATAAATGGCTACTGGAAGAATTTAGGCACATCAGCTGTTCCCTCTTTTTTTTTTTCTCACACCCTTGTCAGGTGCTGTGTAATGTTGTGTGTTTTCACTGCCCACTAAGTAAATGATTAATGGAACAAGAAGGCACCACCATGCAGGGGAGAAGACAGTGGTCCTCTCCACAGTTGTGTTCCCTCTCATAAGTAAAGTTCCAACTTGAGCATCACGGATAAGATCTTCTCTTACAGCGTACAAGACTTAAACATGCACAGGGAGGGTACACTCATCAGATAACTCTCAACATTTTCAGCCAGTGGAACCAAAATGAGGATAAATTATTCCCTCATTGAATAAT
This sequence comes from Theropithecus gelada, assembly GCF_003255815.1. Taxonomy (NCBI): domain Eukaryota; kingdom Metazoa; phylum Chordata; class Mammalia; order Primates; family Cercopithecidae; genus Theropithecus; species Theropithecus gelada. Next base: position 106,316,612 of record NC_037670.1, read on the forward strand.
ATTTTAAGTCTGACACCTTGAAAAAAATGTCTTAACCATGAAAAAATTTATTACATGGTTACAACATGCTTAGCTGTTTTCATCAACTACCCATGTATAAGTACTTGCAGATGGTTGTCACCTGGAAACCACCAAAAGTTAATTCCAAGTAACTCAGTTTCCCTGGCTTCATAGATAAATTTGCAGGAAATTGGAGCATAGAGTACATTTTAGAACAGGAGTCCTATATGTCAGAAGATCTGAAAAACCAGAAAGATTAGTATAAATAGTTGTGTTGGTCATATACTGTATGTGGAAACATTCAGACATAACACATTCTATAGCCAAAGACTCTACTTTCTCCTAAGAATTTGAAACAAAGAAGAACAAGGAATATATCTAGAGGGGAAAAAGAATGCTACTTTATTGCAGCTGAATTCATGAATCCATTAGAGAAACTCATTTTAATCTTTAGGTTTAATGTGTCCTTTTATTGAGAATAAGGCTTTCCTTTGTGTCCACAGTAGAAAAATGATACCAATTTAATTTTGTACATTGCTAATCCCCACTTGTCACATTTTTTCGAATTATCACGGTTGTCCTTCAATTGCGTAAAGGCAAAATAGGTAATTGGGCTGTGGGTTGGATCCTGTTAAGGATATATACAGATTTCTTTAAAACATTAATAAGGATATTGCTCTCTTATTTTTTTTTTTCTGTAGGATAATGACTCTCTCTCTCTCTCTCTCTCTCTCTCTCCTCTCTCTCTCTCTCTCTGTGTGTGTGTGTGTGTGTGTGTGTGTATGTATGGATCTTCAACTCTGGCAGAAAATATAAATGCTTTTATTGTCATGTAGACCTTTTAGACCACTCTTACTTTCAGAACTTTCATGATGTTGGAATGAGGCATTGCTCTATCCACAATTTAGTTTGTATTCATTGAGTTAAGCTAACCATCTGAGGTTAGAGGACTCTATTGATGGCTTTGCGTGTCCAAGTGGGTATTCTGAATTCTGCCTGGAGTAATGGATCAATATAAGCAATTAATTTAAGGTTTAAAAAATTAATATAATCTGAAATTTTAATGGTGCAAGGGAATTTAAAGGTCTCAGTTCCACATATTTATTTTACAAATGAAAAAACAAAGGTGCAGAGAGCTCTTAGAATTTGCTGAGGGTTGCATGGTCAGTAAATGGCAGAGCTGATATCCAAACAGGGTTTTTGCCTCATAATTCAAAGCTCTTTCTTTTTAAAATGATTAAGCAGGCCGGGCGCGATGGCTCACGCCTGTAATCCTAGCACTTTGGGGTGCCAAGGCAGGTGGATCACGAGGTCAGGAGATTGAGGCCATCCTGGCTAACACGGTAAAACCCCGTCTCCACTAAAAATACAAAAAATTAGCCAGGCGTGGTGGCGGGTGCCTGTAGTCCAAGCTACTCAGGAGGCTGAGGTAGGAAAATGGCATGAACCTGGGAGGCAGAGCTTGCAGTGAGCCAAGATTGGGCCTCTGCACTCCAGCCTGGGTGACAGAGCAAGACTCTGTCTCAAAAAATAAATTAATAAATTAATTAATTAAATTAAATAATAAAGCATTAAGGCATATGGGAGATGTCCAAAGAATAACATGACTAATAGCTTTGATATCCACCACTCAGCTTTGTCAAATCTTACCATTTTGTTATGCATGCCTCTCTTATTGTTTTTTAAGAAATAGAAGATTTAATAAAGTTCTTTGAATAATGTTTACTGATAATACTCTTCACACTGCCTCCAAATTTGCTACTGTTATGTGGAGATGCAAAACCAGTATCTATCTGTAAATACAGTCATGTACTAATGACTAAGGACAGTATATATGTAGAGTCATACTGTATGTATTCTTCTGAAACTTGCTTTTGTTGCTCAGCATTGTTTTCAAGATTTTTAAAATGTTGGAATGCATAGCTATAGTTTATTCATTTTCACTGCTTTCCATATTGTAAACATACTATAAAGTATGTATTTTTCTATTGATGAATATTTAGATTTCTAAAAAAAATTGCTATTACAAATCATAGTGTAATAAACATTCTTTGTATGTTTTTCCCTGTGCACAAGTGCAAGAATTTCCTGGTTATGTACTTAGAAGCTATAATACTTTAACATTACACGTTATTGTCAGATTACTCTCCAAAGTGTTATACAGCAATGTTATATAATGCCAATCAAATGAATAGGAAATGGTTAATCACTGTGCCTTCATCTGTATTTCCCTTTTTAATAATAAAGTTCATTGTCTTTTTATATGTATGTCAGTTAGCTATTGCTGCAATGATATTGGGTAACCAGCCACACCAAAACTTAGAGGCAATCATTTACTTTTATTGGTCTAGAAGCCAATTGGTGTGACTCTTCTGCAAGCTGTAAATCTCTGGATCCACATCTGTTCCATATGTTTCTTATACTCCTTGGGCCAGTGGGCTAGCTAGCAATGCTCTTCTCACAACAAAGGCAAGAGAACAAAAGTGCAAACCCCATTGTTCAAGAATATTTCAAATCCCTATTTGTGACATGTCTGCTTATGGTGCCACTGATCAAAGCAAGGCACTTAGCTGAGTCCAACATCCATAAAGTGGGGAAATACCCCACCCCTATGAGTCTATGGCAAAGATATGAGTGCATGTAACTACTATAGGCAAGTGAAGAATTGTCACCAATATTTTAAAATCTACCACCACGTATTGTTGACTGTTTCGGTTTCATCTTTTGTGAACTGCTGGTTCATAGTCTTCGCTCATTTTGCTTTCGGGTTGCTTATCTTCTGCTTATTGTTTTACAGATACTCTTTATATAATGTAGATTTTGATTTTTCATAATTATAGGATTATAAAAATCTTCTTTTGGTCTGTAGCTTGTCTTTTACTTATGATATTTCTTTTCTTTAGAGAAGCTTAAAGTTTTACTGCAGTTTAAATACTTATCAATCCTTCTCTTTATAGTGTGTGGTTATTGTGCTTTGTTCTTGAAAATTATCTCTATCCTGAGGTCATTACTATATTTTGAAGTATATTAAAGTTTAATTTTTACACTTAAATTTATGATTTGTTTGGAATTTTTGTGTATGAATGAGGTAGAAATCCTATCCTTTTCCATATTCATAAAAAATCCTTCCAATACTCTATTTGAATAGTGCATTATTTCCTGACTCTTGTACTTCATTGTCTGATATATATATGTATCCATTATATATATAATCTGATATATATGTTATATCTGACTATATATAACAAATATACATATCCAGTAATATATATACATACATATATATATATGTATGTAAAATATATATCCAGTAGCCTTGACTGGAAGAATTGACTTCCATGGCCACTTAGGTTGTTAGCAAAATTCATTTTCTTGAGGGTGCATGACTGAGGAACACAGTTTCTTGATGATTGTTGGGTGGAGTTTACATACATACACTTCCTAGAGATCATTTTCAGTTCCTTGCCAGTGGACTTTCCCAACATAGTTGCTTCCTGCATTAAGTCAGCAAGGAGGGCCTCTAGACCAAGTCTGCTACCAAGACAGACTCTTAAGTGGCATGACATAATTCATCACCTTTGCCATATCTATTGATTAGAAACAAGTCAGATGTCCTGCACACATTCAAGGGGAGAGGATTAAACAAAGGCATGAACACCAGGGGATTTTAGGGACCAACATAGAGTCTGTCCACCACTTCAGTTTTTGTTGTCACTATAAATGGGTTCCATGACTTGGCTCATTTAACAGCCATTCTTTTTAGCATGTGAAGATTGGATGTCTGAAAACTTCATCTTCCTAGAAACTCTTGAAGCTAAAATTCTGGATGTGATTTTTGGATAATTTTCATGATTTTTTAAAGTTATGTTCTATTAACTCACCACAAACCAACACTGCCTTAGCCAATACTGAACCACTGCTCCTAGGGGAAATATGGGATTAGGTTCCTGGAGACTCTGGTCACAGTATTTTGTCAACCAATCAATATATAACCTTGTTTTAGATGTATTTCTCTTTAAAGATATCTTATTTAATATACATTGGGCTCATTAACATTGAATGCATGGCCTACAGCACTATAACTCATTCTTGAACAGAGCTTGTCTAACATGTATTTTTTCCAGAAGGCACATCACAGCCTTCTCACACTTAGGAACATTAGACAGCACTTCAGCACCATGCATGGTCGGGGGTGGGGGTCATTTTAAACAGCAAAATCACCTATAAAAATGCAAAACAAACCATGGCACTAAGTAGACCACAAAAAGGATACTTATTTACAGCATCTGAGCTGAAACAAGAAGGCAGGTCATCTTCTTGTTCAACTTCAGCTGGGAATGTAAGCATTGAATAAACCCAATTTTTGTTTTTGCTTCTCTGCACATGTCTGCAAATGGCCACAAAAGCACTCTGAGTATTGACTTGGGGTTTACAAATAAATATTAGCAAGTAGATGAATTCACAAATACAGAATTATAAATAATGAGGATCAACTGTATCTATCACAAATCAGATAGAGTCACACAAAAGGCTGATGCCAAAGAGAGTTAAGTAGGAAGATGGAGAATGCTGGGCATACATTCCCTTGGCAGACATATTGTAGGTGACAGATTATGTCATAGTTAGCTTGGTTTTTGAACCAGAAAATCTATGATAACTAACTGTTAACTTCAGTGACAGTTTTCCTATTAAAGCAAAGTTGGAGTGAATCTATAGACTAGGTGTTTCTGAGTTTGCAAGCACAAAATATTCTGTATTAAATCTTAGTTTGGCTAATGCAGCTAAAGTAGATTCTTTTGTTTGCAACCAAACCATGATTGAACATTTCCTTAAAAACTGTGTCAAATACTATTTCCATTGTATTCACTGGGGGAGATCACATGTGGATCAGCTTTCACGGGCTGTCGTCTGACTGTTAAGTCCTGACGTTATGTAGACGATTACACCCTTGTGCTGCGACCTTTTCAGTAGGACAACACTGATTATGGACAGACAACGAATTTTCCTCTAAGACCTGCAGCCAAACCCTCTGAAAGAAAATTAAACTGTGATTCTGGCTGGGGTCAGGTGCGGTGGGAGGGGCGGGGAATTTCCACTGTTTCAGGCTGCACCTATGCCGCAGAGCCTGTGAGAATTTCTGTTTCCCAAGCTTAGGGCCCAGTACCACTTGGAAGCCCTAAATCCAGTTTGAAAATGTCATTTTAGAAGACAAAGGCATACTGCCAACAGGTATATAATAAGATAACTCATTTTATTGGGGTGATAAAAGTTATTCTTACTTGAGAGTAAAAACAACAACAGCGAATGTGTCAAATGTTTTATTTCTTACATATAGAGATGTAACTTACTCTCACACATTAATCTAATATCTATCATGTTTATTGCATTTTTACTTTGTTAGCATTTTCTTCTATAAGTTCTTAGATATACTATATAAGCAATCGTATCATTTATGAGTAATAGAGTTGGGACACTTTTTTTTTCCCAATTCTTAAATCTTTTAGTTCTTATGATACTAAATAAAAAATGTCGAATAGAAGTTGTGCAGCAAGTATCCCTCTGATTTGAAATGAAATATTTCTAAGGTCTTACCATTGTAGATTGATCACAAAAATAGCAATCAGAACGTATAAGTTAAGTTAAAATCTCTATATGCAGCTGAAATGTTATTATAGAATAAAGGCAAAATAAGGATACTTTCAGACAAAATAAAACATTTTTCAACTGTATGCATTTAATAAAGGAAAAAGTCAAGGATGTATTTTAGAAAGAAAAAATAAAAATTTCTAAAATAAATGTTAAAATGCAAGGGAGAATGTTTAGAAACTAAATTAGTATATCTGTGAGTAAAATAAGTATCGGTAGAATAAAACAACAATAATAATGACTAATTATAGGAATATCAAGCAGGGTAGAATTAAATAATGACATAATGGTTAAGGAAATGATCTAAGTTAAAGCTCTAAGGTCCTTATATGTTTTAGAATAAGAGTAAATATATTAATAATGTTTAGACTCTAAGGTAACTCTACAAAACAAATTTTAACGGTAATCACTAAAAACTAAAAATAGAATCTATGATACTACCCACTAAAGGGGCAATGGGAAAGGTAAAGACTTGGTTAGTCTGGATAAATTTTGGAAAGGTAAAAAATGGAAAGATAAATCCATGGTAAACAGAAATCAATAGATTTCTGTAGGAAATTCACATCTTGTAAGAAAAAAATCCCAAAATATAAAGACTAAGGTTTTTGTTTGTTACTTGTTTGCTTTGTTTTGTTTTGTAGGATAAGAAAGGATAAATTAGGTACATGCTAACCAAAAACGGTTGATGTAGTTAAATTAACATCTGAAAAATAAAAGCAAAAATATGAATTTACTAAATATAATGACAACAAAAGGAAATTAAGAATAATCATAAAGGTCCAAGAATAATGTAGCCAACAACTGGTTCATTAAAAGAATAAATAATCATCAAAACTTGGAAAATTAATGAAGACAAAAGAAGATTAAACCATACTTTATTGGATGTTATAAAGGCAAATAATCACAGATACACAGATACATTATTATTATTATTTTTTTTTTTTTTTGAGACGGAGTCTCGCTCTGTCACCCAGGCTGGAGTACAGTGGCCGGATCTCAGCTCACTGCAAGCTCCGTCTCCCAGGTTTATGCCATTCTCCTGCCTCAGCCTCCCGAGTAGCTGGGACTACAGGTGCCCACCACCTTGCCCGGCTAGTTTTTTGTATTTTTAGTAGAGATGGGGTTTCACCGTGTTAGCCAGGATGGTCTCGATCTCCTGACCTCGTGATCCACCCGTCTCGGCCTCCCAAAGTGCTGGGATTACAGGCTTGAGCCACCGCGCCCGGCCTCACAGATACATTATTATATCATCAAATAATGATATAATAGTATGAAAAACATAAATTGGAAAATTTAGACACAATAGACTTTCTGAACAAAGTATACCATAAAAAATTGACCCTAAGAGAAATAAAACACCACATTAGATCCATAACCATTAAAAAATTAAGTTGGTAAAGTATATATGTCAGCCAAACAAAAAAGCAGTTTAAGTGGTCTCATAGTTGGTCTATATAAATGTTCAAAGAATAAACAATTCCTATCTTCTTCAACCACTACAGAGAATAACAAAAGTGGGATAACTCCCCAACTAATTTTATGAGACTAGAACCTTAATGTGGAAACAGAAAAACAGAACAGGAAAATAATATCATATGTCAATCTCACTCATGAGCATAGTTACAAAATTTGAATACAAATATTAGCACATAGCAACTAGCAATGTAATAAAAAAATGCATCATGATGAAGGAAGACAAAGGTGATTCATATTAGACTATCTATGAATACAATTTCCCACACTAACAAATTAAAGTAGAAAAAGCATATGGCCAGCTCAGTTGAAGGTAAATGTTATTTGATATAATTCAACATCATTTATGATAAAAGCAATTACAAAAAAATTTTTTTTTTTTTTTTTGAAACTGACTAGATTGTGATTTATTTGATGAACATACCTACCAACATTGTAGGGTAAACTAATAAGGGGATTGTTATGTGAGAAGAGCTTTTAAACTTAAAAATAAAATTTTAAAAATGATAATTTTTATACAAATTATATGATTACTAACACTATTTTCATTCATCACTTAATAACGAAAAACTTAAAAATAAAGTTTTTAATTTTTAAGTTCAAAATTTATTTTAGAGTAACCATACATGCCTGTACTCTCTTAACATGTAGAAAGTCATGATAAACATCAATACCTTCTATGGGAATATTGAATGATTTCTGTATGGATTATAAATGTGTCTTCTGAGTGTTTTCTGAAGTGTGTTTACTAGATGTGGAAGATGCTATCAGAACCCAGCATGTCCTTTCAGCAATCACCATTCCTGGGCATGCTGACCCTTTGGCAGCTGAGAGTAAGCATGAACAACTCTGGCTTGAAGCTTTCTCTCACCTTTGAACCCTTCCCAATCCAGTAGAACCCTTCTTCTTCAGGGGAAGACCAGAGATTCCCAGTGGGTGGGGGATGAGGAGGAACAGGTAAAAGAAGATTTCACCCAGGAGAAATCTTCAACCAATACTACTGGAAATTTGTAGATAAATAACCTCAGTTTCTATTTCCTTAGTTGGAATAACTCTGGGGTGTATCCTACACCAGCGGTCCCAACTCCCTGAGCCAACAAGCTTCATCTGTATTTACAGCCATTCCCCATCATTCACATTACTGCCTGAGCTCTGCCTCTTGTTAGATCAGTTGCTGCATTAGAGTCTCACAGAAGCATTGTATTAGTCCCTTTTCACACAGCTAGTAAAGACATATCCAAGACTGGGCAAATTATAAAAGAAAGAGGTTTAAGTGGACTTAAAGTTCCACATGGCTGGGGAAGCCTCACGATCATGGCAGAAGGCAAGGAGAAGCAAGTCACATCTTACATGGATGGCAGCTGGTAAAGAGAAAGAACTTGTGCAAAGGAACTCCTCTTTTTAAAACCATCAGATCTCATGAGACCTATTCACTATCATGGGAACAGCATGGGAAAGACTTGCCCCATGATTCAATTACCTCCCACTGGGTCCTTCCCACAACACATGGGAATTCATGATGAGATTTAGGTGGGGACACAGCCAAACCATATTATTTCACCCTTTGCCCCTCCAAAATCTCATGTCCTCACATTTCAAAATCATGCCTTCCCAACAGTCCCCCAAAGTCTTAACTCATTCCAGCATTAACTTAAAAATTCAAAGTCTCATCTGAGATGAGGAAAGTCCCTTCCACCTATGAGCATATAAAATCAAAAGCAGGTTAGTTACTTCCTAGATACAACGGGGGTACAGGCATTGGGTAAACACAGCCATTCAAATGAGAGAAATTGGCCCAAACAAAGGGGCTACAGGCTGCATGCAAGTCCAGAATCCAGGAGGGTAGTCAAATCTTAAAGTCCCAGAATGATCTCCTTTGACTCCATGTCTCACATTCAGGTCATGCTGATGGAATATGTGGGTTCCCATGGTCTTGGACAGCTCAGCCCCTGTGGCTTTGCAGAGTATATCCTCCCTCCCAGCTGCTTTCATGGACTGGAGTTGAGTGTCTGCAGCTTTTCCAGGTGCACAGTGCAAGCTGTCAGTGAATCTACCATTCTGGGGTCTGGAGGACAGTGATTCTCTTCTCACAGCTCCACTAGGTGGTGCCCCAGTAGGGACTGTATGTGGGGGCTCCAACCCTACATTTCCCTTGTGCACTGCCCTAGCAGAGGTTCTCCAGAAGAGCACTGCCCCTGCAGCAGACTTCTGCCTGGACATCCAGCCATCTCCATACAGCTTCTAAAATCCAGGTGGAGTTTCCTAAACCCCAATTCTTGACTTCTGTATATTGCCTTAACTCCAAGTGGAAGCTCTCAAAGCTTGAGGCTTGCACCCTCTGAAGCCATGGCCCAAGCTCTACATTGGCTCGCTTCAGCCATGGCTGGAGTGGCTGGGATGCAGGGCACCAAGTCCTAGGCTGCACAAAGCATGAAGACCCTGGGCCCAGCCCATGAAACCACTTTTTCCTCTTTGGCCTCTGGGCCGGTGATGGGAGGGGCTGCCATGAAGTCCTCTGATATGCCCTGGAGACATTTTCCCCATTTTCTTTGGGATTAACATTGGGCTCCTCATTACTTATGCAAATTTCTGCAGCCTGCTTGAATTTCTCCTCAGAAAATGGGATTTTCTTTTCTATCACATTGTCAGGCTGCACATTTTCTGAACTTTTATCCTCTGCTTCCCTTATAGGACTGAATGCCTTTAACAGCACCCAAGTCACCTCTTGAAGGCTTTGCTGCTTAGAAATTTCTTCTACCAGATATCCAAAATCATCTCTCTCAAATTCAGAGTTCCACAAAGTCTCTGGGGAAGGCGCAAAATGCCACCAGTCTCCTTGCTACAACATAACAAGAGTCACTTTTGCTCCAGCTCCCAACAAGTTCCTCATCTCCATCTGAGACCACCTCAGCCTGGACCTTATTGTTCATATCACTATCAGCAATTTTGTCAAAGCCATTCAACAAGTGTCTAGGAAGTTCCAACTTTCCCTCATTTTCCTGTCTTCTCTTGAGCCCTCCAAACTGTTCCAACCTCTGCCTGTTACCCAGTTCCAAAGTCAATTCCACATTTTTGGGTATCTTTTCAGCAGCACCCCAGTCTACTGGTAGCAATTTAATGTATTAGTCCATTTTCAGGCTGCTGATAAAGATATACCTGAGACTGGGCAATTTACAAAAGAAAGAGGTTTAATTGGACTTAAAGTTCCAGGTGAGGCCTCACAATCGTGGTGAAAGGCAAGGAGGAGCAAGTCACATCTTACATGGATGGCAGCTGGCAAAAAGAGAGAACTTGTGCAGGGGAATTCCTCTTCTTAAAACCGTCGGATCTCATGAGACTTATTTACTATCATAAGAACAGCACATGAAAGGCTTGCCCCCATGATTCAATTACTTCCCACTGGGTCCCTCCCACAACATGTGAATATTCAAGATGAGATTTGGATGAGGACACAGCCAAACCATATCAAGCGTGTACTCTATTGTGAACTGCACATGTGAGAGATCTAGGTTGTGTGCTCCTTATGAGAATCTAATGCCTGATGTGTCACTGTTTCCCATCACCCCCAGATTGGACCACCTAGTTGCAGGAAAACAAGTTTAAGGCTCCCACTGATTCTACATCATGGTGAGTTGTATAATTATTTCATTATACATTACAATATAATAATAATAGAAATATAGTACACAATGAATTTAATGCACTTGAATCCTCACAAAACCTTCCCCTGCATGCCCATTGGTCCACAGAACCAAAAATTGTCTTCCATGAAACTGGTCCCTAGTACCAAAAAGATTGGGGACCACTGTTCTACATGGTTTCCTAGAGTTCACCAGCAGTTTCCCAGAGTTCATCAGCAAAATTAAGCCCTAACTTCCCAAATAAATAACTTGCTTTGTGATTTACTTTTTGTTGATCCCTTTCCATCTCTATCCCACTCTAATCTACTGGTGCATTCTGGGATCACCTCTCAAATAAGCAACTTAAGTTTGTCTTAGGGTCTTCTTCTGGGGTAAGTCAAACAAAGACAGTATACTATTTTTGTCCAATAATTACTCCCTGAGAGGGAAAAAACATCCCACCATCAAATAAATTTGAGAGATTCAGTATTTGCTTTTTGCCCTCTTACAGATCTATAGATGTAAAAAATGGAGTTGGGGGGAAAAACATGACTTTTTTTCTAACCCAGAATTATACAAATTATATGATTACTATTTTCACTCAACACAATATCTCTTTAAACAAATGTTCTACAGTGTCATTTTGTGAAATTGAAAAGAGAACTGACACAAGAAGCTAGCAAATTGTTCATTTGTCATTTATTGAATACCTACTCTAAGACAGATAGTAGTGATGATTAAGATAGTCTTTACCCTTGCAATCTGGTGGAATTTAATATATTTTTTTCATAATGGATCTTGAAACCAAAACTTTACATTTCAGGTAGTGTTTGTAACAAAATCAAACAGCTTATATGCATTGATTGTTAACAATATTCTGTCTTATTTCTAATATGTATATTGATTTGTAATCAATAATTTAGCTAATGGAAAGCAAACAGTACCTTATATTTGAATTCTCTACCATTTACTAGAACAATTCCCAGCCCTGAGAGAATACATTACTTTATAAGATGGGCTAATATTTATTCTGCATTTCTAAAAGGCAATTCTTCAAAAACACTGTCTCCTTAAGCAAGTACATGAAATTAAGAGAGTTATAATAGCAAGTAATCAGATCAGAAATTATGTTTTTCAAGATCCTTCAAATTTTATAACAAGATTTTACTCAAATAGTGTTTATATTAATTTGTATTAATAGAAAAAATTTTCTTTGTAGATAATCTGATTGCTATTGTTTACATGGAAAAATTAAAAATAACTATACATAGTTTCATAATTAGCACCACATATTAAACAACTTAGAAGGAATATTTTAAAAGATGCATAAGCAGTAATCTTCACTATTTCCACCCGCACTTAACAGGTTAACTTTTTAACTCTAATATCCATCTCAGCTTACTTCTTTCTAGTAATAGCAGAAAGGAACACAGTGGAATCACAGACTCCAATGTTATGGTTGTGGTCAGACTGGCCCGGAGTATTCCATGAATATGAATATATTTTTCCTATATTAATACATAGGAAGAATACTGGAATGAAAGGGAGATGCTGGGAACAAAAGAAATAAAATTTAGATAAAGATGTCAGATCTCTTAGTCTCCTTGCCTGTCTCTACTCCTTAGATAATTCAAATTTCAATCAAACTGAAATAATCCTCCTTCATAAAATTACACATAATTATAAATCCATTATTTCTCCTTCTAATATAATTTTTAAATAATTTTATATAGAACTTTACCTATGCAGAATTCTTACAGAAGCATGTGTGTATATAACAGCCTCACTAGATTGCAATATCATTGAGGGAAGAAAGCATCGATTTTATTTATTTATTGTCCCCAACATGCTTGATAACATTTGGGTACTTACTTTTCCCTTCATTCTTCTGAAATTTCTATTAAAGTACATTAAGTCCTTTTATTCTATCTTTCATACCTCTAAACTACGTCATCATGTACTTTATTTTGAATGAATTTTTTAGTATCACTTAGCAATTCTTCAGTTCTTTTGAGGTATTTTGAGAATTTTTGTTTTTGAATTTGGGGTTTCAGGCTAATTTTCCACAGTACAATAGTTTGCTTGTTTTCTTTTCTCTTCCAGTCAAACTCATATATGTTTTTATCTTTTTCCATTAAGAACATGACAAGACTGTAACTGAATTTATACTAATCCAGACTCCAAAATTTGGTGTCCATGTGTTCATGTGAATGAATGCGGAGAGGAAAAGCAAATTCTTAGAATAGCTGATGTGCTTATCACAAACTTCAGTAACATTCTCTGAAGACAGTTTTTGTTTTTTGTTTTTTCCTTAACTACTTTGCTTGGAATGTTCTTGATCTAGAGAAGAAGTTGGCTCTTTCTCTGTAATGAGCCAGATAGTAAATATTTTAGGATTAAAGGGCCAGAAGGTCTCTGTTTCTACTATTCAGTCTTTCCTTGGAGGTGCAAAAACAGTCATTGACAGTACATAAATGGAATGAGGTTATCTGTATTCCAATAAAACTTTTCAAAAAGAAGCTGGATTTAGCCTTTGATTCATAGTTTGCTGAATGCTAATCTAGCATATCCCTGAGATAACAGGAACATTTGACTAGGATAGAAGCTGGAGCACAATGAATATTCACTAAATCGTATTTTTAATTAAAATTATAATTACAATGTATAGTGTAGCTGGTGCCCCAACTGAAGATTTAATTTATAATTAGTCTTGCAATTCTAATGATAGAGATGGTCAGAGAACTTTTGGAAGTATGAATCATCTCCAAGACATAAATAGATTTTTTATTCCTGTGAAGGCATGAGCCTTCTTGAGATTCTTTATTGGCTGAGGTCAGTAATTGGTCTCTGCCATTTAGAGTAAGAAATGGGAAAACTTCTAGTAGTTATGGGGCCAATGACAATCCAAGTAGCTATCATAAGTCAGTGTGTGTAGAAAGCTCCATTGCCTAAATGGGGAGGGGAGTAAATCCTATTATCTAGAGGACTGAAAAAGAAAAGAAACTTAACCTCTGAATGGATTCTTAGGGCTGGAAACAGTGATAGTACTTGTGGCTTGAAAATGGCATACCTGAAGTCATCTGGATCCAGAAGATTCAGGGTAACAGGAGTCTTGGGGAGGAATGGTTGTATGGGAAAGTATGAAAAATGAGGTGAGGCACACTGTTTGAATGTGGCCCTGGGGAAGTAGAGTTATCGGCATGTTAGTCCCCTCTTAAAAGATTGTGTTTGCTTGTGCTGAAGGCTAAGCCAGCAAGGCATTGGGTGTCATGGGCCTACAGATTTAGACAGAAATTGGCAATGAGAAGCCAAGGAAATTAAATCATAGGGAAACATATGAGATATCAGCACTCTATCTTCTTAGATTTGGAAGACAATCCGAGACAAACCAGGTCCTATAAAGAACCAAGGGAGTCGGAAGCCCCAAAACAGAGATACTGTACTTTCTGCTCATCTGATAATGGGAGTTTGAGTGAGTTTTAACTGACTGTTGAGACAGCTAGTGGGGAGGGGGTCCCTGGAAAAACTCCAACCAGACTGCGTACTAGGGTGGAGCCACAGAAGTTCCTGCCATTTGCAGCAGGGGAGGAGGCTGGCCCCTTCCTGTGTGGAAACTGGGATTGGAACAGCTGGGCAGGAAGCACTCTAGCAAGGACTCTGACCTTGCAAGAGTCCGTGTTTTCCCCTTTTTTCTTTGTTTTCACCCAATAAAACCCTGTCTTACTCACCATTCAAATCATCTTCAAGCCCATTTTTTTTGTGGCTGTGGGACAAAGAACCCTGTCTTTGCGGAACTAAGGAAAGGTCCTGCAACACTACGAAGAAAAGAAGTTCCTATGTTAGAATCCTGAGTATTTGTAGGGCAATTCATTCTTAGTTACAGTGCAAAAATTTGGTCTTCTTCTCTGTCCTTTTGTTACAATTATATACTGTTGCATAACAAATATCTCAAAACTTGTCATAAACAACCATTTATTAGGCTCACGGGTTCTGTGGGTTAGGAATTTAGACAGAGAACAGCAGGGACTAATTGTCTTTGCTCTCCAGAGCCTGCAGTCTCAGCTGGAAGATTCAAAGGAGGTTGAGAATGACTCATCAGCTGGGGCTAGAATTGTCTGAAGGCTTGTTCACACTCATACGTGTGGTGCTTGATTCTGGCTGTTGGTTAGGATTTTAGCAAGGACATTTACATGTGGCTTCTCTTTGTAGCCTGAGCTTCCTCAGAACATAGTAGTAGCTAGTTTCTAAAGGTGAACGTTTCAAGAGAGAAACCCAGGCAAAAGCTATACACATCATCTTTTCTCACCTAGCCTTAGAAGTCACACCAGTTGGCCGGGTGCGGTGGCTCATGCCTGTAATCCCTGCACTTTGGGAGGCCATGGCAGGAGGATAACGAGGTCAGGAGATCAAGACCATCCTGGCTAACACGGTGAAACCCCATCTGCACTAAAAATACAAAAAATTAGCCGGGTGTGGTGGCGGGCACCTGTAGTCCCAGCTACTTGGGAGGTTAAGGCAGGAGAATGGCGTGAACCCAGGAGGCAGAGCTTGCAGTGAGCCGAGATCGTGCCACTGCACTCCAGCCTGGGCGACAGAGCAAGACTCTGTCTCAAAAATAATAATAATAAATAAATAAATAAATAAAAAGAAGTCACAACAAAAATTTCTGAAGAAGTCACAAAGACTCAGGTTCACAGTGATGAGAAATAGGCTCCACCTCTTAATGAAAAAGTAGCAAGGTTAGATAAAAAATATTATTGCAGCCATTTTTAGAAATTACAATTTGTGATATCCTTCTTCAACCCCGCCCCAAATCAGGCATCTTAACTAAAAGTGAACTTCTTTTAATGACCTATAGTTAAGTAAACCAAATGCTGAAATATATTAATAACAAAAAAATGCAGTTTAGCATGTTCTGCTATTCTGTTCATCAGTTGCAGCATCTGACTTTGGAAATCAATATTTCTGGATAGACACTTGGTGGTATAAAATAACAGATAACAGATAAATCAGTGCAACAGTTACTCTTTTGAATGCACAAATATTTAAGATAAAATATCACTAATTCAGTAACTTCTACAGTCAATAAAAATCTAGGGATACAACAAAATACAAAATTACAACCATTAATATAATTATTTTTCTATTTTATCATTTGATGTGGGAGAAGTTGATTTTCTTCCTTCACTTTCATATAAGTGGAAATGTAAAAGTCAATTCTCTTCTGTGTAAAGTAACAATATTTATATTAATTTTAAAATTCAGAGAATATGTTTTCCCTCAAGTTATAAATTCCAAGATTGCTTGAGATTTCCAGAAAGAATGACAGCATGAGTATACCCCTATCTGCCCAAAAAGAACAAGAAAAGCACTTGCAGGGCAGGAAGTGCATCAGTGCTGACACCCTGAGGAAAAGTCCCAATGTAAATGTAGAATTTGAAGGACACATGTTAGACACAGCCTGATTTCAGCCAAATACGAAGACATAAGGAGTCTGCCCATAAACATGGCGAGGGAAGTAGAAACATAACTTAACTCCAACTCCTGCATAGACGAGCTGGGGTGTTTTATTTTTTAATTTTTCTGAACTTTGTCTCTTTAGCTGATGAAATCTGGGGACACTGTTATAATTAGATTCTGTCCACCCACTGTGTAGATATTAGATATTAGAGAGTCTACTGGTGGTGCGATTAACTTCCCCTTCTTCCTCATACTCCTATTCTTTCTCAAATTAGGGCATGCAAGTAGACTTTGTCTAAATTTAGTTTGTCTCTAATGACAGGATTCATTCTGCCTTTCATGGTAGCTAGAGAATGTGTAGCCTTGTTTTCTGTTACAGTAAAACCTTGATTTGCCTGAACCAGAAGAATAGAAAACAAAAGCCGGAATAAGCAAACTCTTCTAGTGAAATAATCAATAAATTCAACTGTTAGAAGGAACTTATTTTAGTATTTCTTTACAAATTCTATGAGATGTGATGGCAAATCACTCCAGCCTCTCCTCACAACTTTCTTGTACTTACGGAAACTGTGTGCGTCATGAAAACAGACGTTCTCGATAAAACAGATGTTCCCAATAAAATATTTTTGGTCATCAAAGGTTGTTATCTCCAGTCAGGTCTATTTATTGTGGTAAGAAAATGCTTAGTACATTATATAGATTTAAGTAAATTAACCAGAACAAACCACTTAATGAGTTTTGTCTTTAACAACTTCCTTTTTGCTTATTAGGATATAATCATTCAGAATTGAAATGACTAAACTCTCACTAATATATAGTTATATGTAGTCATCTATATATAGATTAGTCATTTCTCTGTATATACCTATATATATAGAGAGAAATTGTCTCCATATAGAAAAATAGAGATATATATATTATTATGTATCCATATAATGGTATAATATCTATGTACATAAAATATATCTCTATTATTATATAGATATATAATCCCCCTGGCACATTCCACAAGTATTTTGGGCAGTTTACAATAAGTGACAGATTTCACATCTTAAAGTGACGAAGTTCATTTTGCTGAATAATAACAACAGCTCATTTATTTAAATATCCTATGTAGCAATTTTCACTATCCAGAAAAAACTTAAAAATGAAAAAAGTCCTGACAAGACACAATAGATGTCACGAAGTTCTGATGACCACAGAAGGTTTACACTCTTAAGCTCATACTGCGTATTCCCAGGTGATTCCCTCAGGTCCCACAACTATTTCTATTCATTCATACAGAATTAGAACCACTTTGGTTATAAGACTTTTCCACCCAGCACAAATTAGATGCTATAAGATACATGTTGAGTAGAAAATGGGTACATTTTTAAAAGGAAAGCTCTGATAGGCACAAGATGGCATGATTGATTGTCCGATAGTAGGGCAGGCAACAGGGACTTTCTAAAGAGCCAGATTCAAGGCTGCAGAAACATACATACAACCTGCTTGCTTTTCCAGGCTCTTGGGGCATTATGGGATTAGAGGTCTAAATAGATTTTATATAAATAAAGGCAGGCCTTAGTGCTTACAGATAAATGTTAGTTATCTGGAAAATTAACTTACTCCACAACCATGTCGTGGTAAAATACTATTATTGTTCTTTATTTAACCAAGACTGTACCTGTGGATATTTCAAAAGACTTTACTTTATTCTTCTGCTATTATATTACAAGGCTTTGAAAGTCAATGATTTGGTTACACTGGATATCTCCTAGAAGGAAATAAAACAAATGGATTTTAATTTAGAATAATTTAGCCAAGTCTCTTTTAATTACAGAAGATAGATCTATACTAAAATTATCTCATGTGAAAAGTTTTGTTGGTTGCTATTTTTTTTTTTTAAGTGTAGCAGAGTGAGCTGAAAATCCCTAAGCTTTTCAGACATGCACCAATGTCAGAGGAGAAACCTAGCAGTTAGAGAAAAGTCATTCGACAACATGGATTGAAAGCAAAACAGAAAGTTGTTTTATATGATTCAAGACAGGAAAGGTGAATACTCAGCACAAAATGAGCTAGGTTTTACTTTGCAAGAACTAGAGCAAGACATATTAATAGGAAGAAGATACATTTCTCCTGTGCACCATCTGGAGATATTGGGGAGATAATTCGTCCTCATAATGGTAAAGTCATAGGTTTTTAAAATGCTCCTTTAGTATAAAACTAGCTAGTCTAGAGTGGACCATCCCCCTCTCCCCTTCATTATGTCCATGAGGCTGTCCTTTCTGCCTCCCAAGGAGAGCCAGTAGGCACTGAGATAGAGCAGTAGTGACCAGGCGGAAGAGAAAAGCCGATGACACAGAGGGCTCCTGAGGGTGTGAAATCTTCAAGCCTTAAGGTAACTCTGACACAGAGACAATTCAACAGGAAACGGGAATGTTAGAGTATATAAAGTACACAGGGAGTTAATTAAAGGAAAGGACCAAGGGAGAGAGTCTTGGGAAACAAGGAGCAAAAAATCAAGGATTAAAGGAGAAAAGTAGTTAAATTCTCCATCCTTCTCCCCCAACCCCCACCAGAAAACCCATATATCCTGTATGACTAGAACAGTTACCCAGATTTCTTCAGCAAAGTCAGGCAAGGTGATATCCAACCAGGTAAGATTGTCCCTCCCTTCCATGGACAATGGACACTGGCCTCACCTCACTGATGGTCTTGAACAATCTACTCATAGATGATCCAGGTAGGGAAAAAATATGGTGAACCATCTTTCACCCCAACCCCTCTCTTCTCAAAGGGTATAGAACTACCTTGGAGGATAATTCTCTTTGCAGCTGAAATAGACTACTACACAGGAGTATATTAAGGTATATATTTAATCAGATTCTCCAGAATAACTGCAATATGTGCACAGTTGGTGAGCCTTGAATTTTTATTTCTTTCACCTCTAATGTGAGTCAGGAGTTAGGAGAATAATGGAAGAATTTTTCTTGTTGAATTTTTTTTTTTTTTACAATGGGGATTTTTCAGTTAGCAGTTTGAAGCTAATTCAACCTGCACAGATTACCTTTTGAATATGAATGCACAAATAGAGTTACGGAACTCCAGGCAAAGAAGAAAGTTCCAGTGCTTTGTGTTTTTAAAATTTTCCAAAAGAAAAATAAATTATCTAAGAGATATCTGACTTTCCCAATTAGCTACAAGTGAACCAGTTAGCTGCTCAAAGCTCACAATTTTCTCTCCTCCCCTCTCATCTTTCCTTTCTTCTCCCTCCCCTTTCTCCTTCCATATAATTTTGATATGGTTATCAAAATGATGCCTTTTTTTTTTTTTTTTTGGAGACAGAGTCTCGCTCTGTTGCCCAGGCTGGAGTGCAGTGGCCGGATCTCAGCTCACTGCAAGCTCCGCCTCCCGGGTTCACGCCATTCTCCTGCCTCAGCCTCCCGAGTAGCTGGGACTACAGGCGCCCGCCACCTCGCCCGGCTAGTTTTTTGTATTTTTTAGTAGAGACGGGGTTTCACCGTGTTAACCAGGATGGTCTCGAACTCCTGACCTCATGATCCGCCCGTCTCGGCCTCCCAAAGTGCTGGGATTACAGGCTTGAGCCACCGCGCCCGGCCAAAATGATGCTTTTTAAAATCATTATAACCATATCACTAGCTGACCTTATTCTGACTTCTTGTATCCCAAGTACCTTTCTCATGACAGGGCTTTCTGCTTAGCTTACTTTTAGGAAAGAATGTATGCTGGTCAGGCAATGTGGACATTCACTTTTCCCAGCAATTATAATTGTTATTGCAAATTTATAAATTACCACTTTAGTTTATATTCTTTAGACTTTTGAGAGTTGGCGAATGTGAGTCATTGTGTCTGAATCTGATCAGTCTGATGCTCTGAATCTGATGCATTGATAAAATCAAATTCTGGAGTTGAAAGAGTGAGGGGTTGACCTTAGATTGTTGTGATTTAATCATAGTAAATGCTGTTTTCCAAGGGAGGCCTCAATCCACTTCTTCTNTTATTTTTGAGACAGGGTCTTGCTCTGTCACCCAGGCTGGAGTGAAATGAAATGAAATGGTGCAATCATAGCTCATTGTAACCTCAAACTCCTGGGTTCAAGCAATCCTCCTGCATCAACCTCCAGAGCAGCTAGAATTACAGGTGCATGCCACCATGCCTATCTAATTTTCCTTTTTCTTTTTTTTTTTTTTGTAAAGATGGGATCTTGCTTTGTTGCCTAGGCTGGTCTCCTTCCTCAACCTCCCAAAGCAGTGGGATTACAAGCATGAACCATTGTGTCTGGCCCCAGTCCACTTACTGAACTCAGCTCTAGAACAGGCTGTTCACACTCCTGATAAGGACTTATTTAATGTTATCTTACATTAGAATCAATTGCTTATATGCCTATCTTCCTTCCTTGTTAGACTGTAAACTCTCTGAAGGCAGGGACTGTATATTGGTCTCTGTATTTGCAATAGTACATGTACTACATCTGCTACTCAGAAGGCATGCAATAAACAAATGTTTTCTGTGTTTGGCAGGTGGTGCCTGGTTGTTTTTGAAGGTTTATTTTTTAAATGAAGCATGATTTTTTTTTTCTTCAAATATTGTTTAGGGTATTCTATCATAGTATCACTAGAATAGCATCTGGCAGCAACTTTTGTATAAAAGTCTTTCAGAGGCAAAATTACCCTTACAGGGTTTTCCTGAAACTTTCAGTAAGCTTTCAAAATTTAACAGATGTCTTTGATGTGCTTCCAATAGGTTGTAATAATTTAAATGTGGAAATTGGAAACAGGAACTATTTCCATGTATTTAGTTTTGTTTTCAAAACTCTTTTTATAAAATATTGAGTAAATAGAAAATCTTTATAAATGAAGATTAATAATACAATGAACATCTGAGTACCCAGTATCGAGTTTAAAAAATGGCATATTATCATTAGCTTTGAGATCCTGTGTGTCCCTTCACAGGACACGCCTTCTTTTTTCTACAAAGGACCCAGTATCCTGAATCACATTGTTTCATTTAAAAGCAAAAATAAAAACAAAATCCAAACACTCTTGATGCTTATGAATGTTCTTGGCCAACCTTAGAAGTTGAAATTGATTTAAGATCAGTTTTATGACTATTGTGCGTTTTGAGAGAAACAATTGGAAATCACAATTTCATGGGATTTTTTAAGGATTTGTCCCAAAACATGGTGACTAAAAGAGACTCTGGAATCTCTACAGGTGACTTGTTATATTATGCAGGAGGCAGTATGTGAGCAAAATAAAGGAAGGCTAGGCATAGGCTTAAGAAACCCAGATTCTGGGATTTATTAGATTTACATCAAGTAAAGTAATTCATGGGATCAATGTGGGGGAATAACTATCAGGACACAAGTTAGGGATGTATTTTCCCTGAACTGGTATTACATATATAACTCTTTTTGTTGTTGTTGTTGTTGTTTGAGACAGAGTCTCATTCTGTGGCACAGGGTGGAGTGCAGTGACATGATCTCGGTTCACTGCAACCTCTGCCTCCCGGGTTCAAGTGATTCTCGTGTCTCAGCCTCCTGAGTAACTGGGATTACAGGCGCATGCCACCACACTTGGCTAAATTTTGTTTGTTTTGTTTTGAGACGGAGTCTCACTTTGTCGCCCAGGCCGGATTGCAGTGGCGCAATCTCGGCTCACTGCAACCTCCGCCTCCCAGATTCAAGTAATTCTTCTGCCTCAGCCTCCTGAGTAGCTGGGATTACAGGCGCCTGCCACCACGCCAGGCTAATTGTTGTATTTTTGGTAGAAATGAGGTTTTGCCATATTGGCCAGGCTGGTCTTGAACTCTTGGCCTCAAGTGATCCACCCATGTTGGCCTCCCAAAGTGCTGGGATTACAGGCGTGAGCCACCACACCCGGCCTAAATTTTATATTTTTAGTAGAGACAGGGTTTTGCCATGTTGGCCAGGCTGGTCTTGAACTCCTGAACTCAAGTGATCTGCCTGCCTAGGCCTCCCAAAGTGCTGGTATTACAGGCATGAGCCACCACGCCTGGCCTATATATGTAACTCTTATTAGCAGATTCTTCCGAGTATCCTGTTAGGTGAAAAACATCAGCAAATAATGGCTCTAGTTCTGTATGGGTTTTTGGATACCCCTGTTGTAGGAAATAGAAAAACACTTCTAAAACCTAATGTATGCCAATTGGTTCTATTATTTATTGCAAGATACAAAATGTGTTTAGTTTTTTGAAAAAAATAAAAAATTAATGCTTTTCCTTTAAAAATGAACATTAATTTGTTAATTAACATCATTATTTTTAATGGATTATTTGGGTGTGCATGCAATAATCTTAAATCCTGGCCCAAGGGATAGCAATCCACACCAGTAGTTTGGTAGGGAAATGCACATTACAGTAATAGATTTCAGTAACCTTCAAAAGGGAGCTTTTTAATGGTTCTGTGGCCCATTATAGTGTTATTTTGAAAATACAGTAATGGAAATACATGAAGCTGAAGACTGTGGTTAGATACATTAGGCTTCTTGAAAAAAGCCACTAGTCAGTAAAAAAGTATCTCAATCTGAGTTTGCTACCTTCTATGTTATGCCTCAGAAATTAAATAAAATTGGTTTAAGACTTTGAAGCAGCAAAGTCTGTTGCACTTCAAAGAACACTTTGGGGGGAATTGACGGCTTGTTACTAATGCATTTACATAGCACCTAGAAAAATTTCAAGAATAGTGAAACCTACACTGGGAGAGAAAAGGTCTCAGAAGCACATGCCAGGTGAAGTGGTGCCTGGGATCAGAATATGCTCTCTAGAGCTGCTCTTATTAACTCAGAAACTAGAGGTGATGAATTGGTGACATTTTAAGCAACTTGAATTTCATAACTTACGGATTCATGGACTTGCAGCAGGGATTTTATCTGTGTTATTCCTTTGATTTGTAAGACCTCTGGACTATAATTGTCCTTTACCCTGCATATTACTCATTATTAAAAATGATGTGTGCCTGTAGCAATAAAAGGGACTGTACAATGGGAAGTGACACTTATGAAATCATGCTTGGATTAAATTTAACTTCCTGAAGTCCAGAAGCATCTTATCAATGGAAAGTGACATCTGCCTGATGTTTTCGTTGAGATAGGTGTGGGAAGTACTGATTTATATACTTGAACTTACTCTCAACCTATTTTCACTTGTCACATGACAAGTACCAGGAATGAAAAGATTAATGCCTATAGTTGTAAAACTGTAACTGAAATTTGACTCTTTTGAGTCAATGTTCCAAGACAGCACTACTTTTTCCCTTGTAAAATAAAGTAAGAACTTTTCACTTTTCAACTTTTTTGGGCCCTAAGAAAATAACTTCCAGTTTCTGGCTCCTGTAGGCCCCACTCCAGTTTGTATAACCCATTTTTCATCACTCAGATAAGTTCCCAGGAAACAAATACCTTGATTGTTTTTTTAATTCAGCAGGAAGACTATATCAGTAATTTTTTAAAGGCAAGTTTGTTCATCTCATTTCCTGTTTAACTCCCTTCAATGACTTCCTATTGGCATTAGGATAAGAAGCAGAATCCTTAATGTGTCCTCTAAGACTGGACAGTGTCTGGCACTTGCCAGTCTCTCTAGTCTCATTGCTTATTAAACATTGACCTTTATGGATCCTGGAAAGCCAAATTCTCTTGCCTTGGGGCTTTCACATACGTTATCTGTTGAGAAGCATAGACCCGAAGGTGGTCTATCACATTGTAAGAAGGAAATACAGGCAATTTTCACTGAATTCAAGAAACATACTGGAAGGAAAAATTAAAATAAGGAATAGAAAACTACTGAATATGAATGTTTTGGCAACTACCAGAGTGAGATCAGCCAGGTCAACAGCTGGTGCTCTGCCAAATGGAGCAGAGTCAGTTTAGACTGAACAGCTGAGATACCACGTCTACTTGCCCTGGGATATAGTGATATTTCCTTCTCCAAGTGATATTTACATTGGAAAAGTCATATGGAAATGAGGAAACCAGAAATTGAACAACAAACTTGTGAACCTGAAACACAACTTCAAAACTGCAAGATTTCTTATTGATGTGGTGGTAACTGATGAATAAACCAGTCACTCGGGTATCCATGTTGCCTGACTGGTTCCAATGGTGGTGCTGCTGGTAGGTGGGAGTGTCACAACTGGAAAATAGTACAACTTGCTAATCTAATAAAGTAACTTTTGATTAGATTGGATTTTTAGCCCTGTGACAAGTTTATTGCTGTGATTAAGGGGTTAGAGTAGGTAGGAGAAGGGAAAACACATCTTCAGCTTGTGTGTACTTTCTCCATACTTCACCTGGCCAACCCAAGCTCCTTCTCCAGACTAATGCACTCCTTTCTTCTCAATCAAATTCTTCTCAGCCACCTATTTTTGTTAGTAATAGACCTAGAGTCTTCACTTTCTTGGAACTTATCACAGTTTTACTGGAGTGTTTATTTGTGCACTGTCTGTCTCCTTTATTGTAGGAAGTAAGTCCATGAAAGCCAGAATCAAATGAATCACTTGCCACAGAATCTACAGCATTTAGTAAATGCCAGTCATACAGTAAATGTTCAATAATGAATACACAGATTCTGGTTATATCAGTTAAAAGGTTTTATTTACAAATGATGGAGAAACTCAACTGAAACTGTTTTAAGCAGAAACAGAATTCATTGGCTTACACAATAAAAACTCAGAGGTGATGCTGGCTTTGGGCACATTTGACCAGAGGTTCAGGTGACATCACCAAGAGCCGAGATTATCTGTGTCTGTCTGCTCTACTTTCTGCAGTCTTGCTTTCATCCACCAAGTGATCACCACCTGCTCTTCCAGGTTATCACTGTTCTATTGGTTTATATGTATGATTTTGTGTCAGTACCATGCTGTTTTGATCATTACAGCATTGTAGTAGATTTTGAGATCAGATAGTGTGATGCCTCCAGCTTTGTTCCTTTTGCTCAGGATTGCTTTGGATATTTGAGGCTTTTATGGGGTTCCATATAAATGTTAGAATTATTTTTAAGCCTTTGAAAAATTTCATTGAAATTTGATAGGAATTGCATTTAATCTGTAGATTCCTTTAAATAGTATGGACATTTTTACAATGTTATTTCTTCTATTCCATGAACACATGTATCTTTCCATTTATTTGTGTCTTTATCAATTTTTCTCATCAATGTTTTATAGTTTTTGGTTTATAAATCTTCTATCTCCTTGGTTAAATTTACTCCTTTTTTTCTGATGCCATTGTAAATGGAACTGCTTTCTTGACTTCTTTTTTGGGCAGTTCATTGTTAGTGTATAGACACGCTACTAAGTGGTGTATGTTGAGTGCTGAGCCATTTGTCTACTAACCTATAAAATGCTCTGATCATTCTAGAACTGGGTCTTCCCTTGCTCTTGTTCGTGCCCTTAAAAGCTGAATGCTTGCTACTAACTAATATAGAAATAAGGATTTTAAGCCTAAATCTGAGGTTCAAGCTTGGGTAAACAAACAATTATGTCTCACAGTGATAGTTGATGAGAGATCTTTGGAAGAAAATAATTTGATTACTAGTTTTACAATGATAAGCAACAGACAGGTCTGACATTTGTAAGTCTTGGTGCCCTCTAGTGCATATTAACAAAGAGCACCTTAGGAGAGTGGCCGGCAAAAGTCTTATTTAGTACTCTTCATGTTTCATTTCTTGTTATCATGAATTATTTCTTCTCTTTAATGTTGATTGACTAGTGTTTAATCGCGTAGGAATGTAACCTTTAGCTGGGAGGCTTGTGATGAACACAAGTTTTGCAAACATATTTGTTATTATAAATTGCATTTACTGGCAAAATATATAGACTATGCTTATTATAGGTAAATAAATTTTGTTTACATAAGCTGAAAATAAACCACCTGCGTTAATTAATCTCCAACTCTGTCAAAGAACTCACTTGTTTTCTGTAAGCTGATTAACCCGGTACTTTATAAAGGTCATGTATTTACCTGTGAGGAGGATGTTTGTAAACACTTGTGGTGTGGGTTTCTTGAGGACTGCTTGAGATAAAGGGCCTGCAGCAGATTCTATTGTAAATATAACATGACTGCTGATTCCCTACCTATTTGTCTATCTCTATCTCTAAATAGTTCCTGTTTGCTATTTCCTATCACTATGCTTTACTACCTATTGGAACCATAGTTGTTTCTTACAACTTCCTGTTGCTTTACGCATTATCCCTTTCCGAAGGACTCTCTATCCTGCCTGCTGAGCTGCACATTCTCCCTGCTCTACCACTCAGTCTCTTCCTCTGGGTGCACATCCAGCCCCCTGTCCCAGCCTCTCCCAGTCTTTTGTCTCACCACTGTAACATGGAAAGTGAAAAATGTTATATTTCTCTTTCTAAAAAATTCAAATTTTAATGTAAATTAAGCTGCCTTTCATAGCTGTGTGATAACCTAAATTAAGCTGCCTTTTGTAGCTGTGTGGTTCTTAACAGATTTTCTTTTGATAGGTCAAAAGAAATTGAATTGAGAGGCTGCTCGGTTGAAACAAACATTTTTATATATCCTTCTGCAGGGACTGACAACCTCTAGACCGTTTGTTCTCAAATTTCTGAGGGCACAAGTTTACCTGAGGATTTACTAAAATCCTAGGTTCTCTCCACAGATGGAAGTAGGTCTTATGTGGAATGTGAGAGCTTTCCTATATATAAACTTTCCTTGTTATTTTGTTGCAAGTGGCCTGGGGTTTGCCCTTTGAGATGTAGTACTATGATGAAATAGAGAAATCCACAAAGGCTCTTTCTAATGCTTAAGGCAGAAAAATATGTGATTTGGACTTTCTCCCTTTTTGTTTGATTGAAAGACTGATCAAAGGGGAGAAAAGCATATTCTCAGAGAGATAGCAGACATTGTTTTGGTGTTTCATATGGACTGGTGTACCATGCAGGTGTTTTGTTATTGAGTAAGGAAAACTCTCAGTTGGCTTATCACCTGATTGGATTGTCCTGAGATTGGATGATACAGTCTCATTGTCCTTATTAGGAAACAAAGATTTTAATTCCCTGTTCACATCATTATTTTTCTGGTAGAATTTGGCTTGGTACTCAATAAAAAAAAGTCTTAAAAAGAAAACTTTAGCTCTAATTTCAAATCATTCTTTGAGGTTTCTTGAATGTATTCCAACTTGCTGACTACAAAAATGGTAGTTGGGAACATACCATTGTCCATCCTTCCTTCCTTCCATCCATCTATCATCCATCCATGCATCCATCCATCAATCTATTCATCAATCCATACATACATCCATCATTCACATACTTATTAAACATCTATTTTGTGCCAAACCCTGTACTAGATAGACATGGAGAAATAGCCATGAACAAAAATGACAGTGTAATTTTGATGAGCACAAGTAAGAAAAAACAGAAAGTATTCCAAAAGTAAGATCTAATTGAAAAGGTGGGTGTGGAGTGGCGGCATAAAAATTGGGGAATACTTTTGAAAGATTCCCTAATGAAATGATATTTAAGCTCTGATCTTGAGGATGAATAGGAGTTAGGCTAACAAAAAGGGGGAAATTTCCTGTGTGCATGATGTGGGAAAAAGCCAGGCCTGTTCAAGGACCAGAGTGAAGAAAGTCACTGAGGGAATTAGGAGTGAGTCAACAGATGGGCCAGGAGTGGCAGACAGAGAGAGCTCGCCAGAAACAGTGCACTATGGCAACACTCATGTGCAGTGAAATACCACTGAGTGGCTCAAGGTGAAGAATGAGGATGGTGTTTTCTTTCAAAAAGGACAGATACGCTGCTGTATGGAGAATGGATTGGCAGAAAAAAAAGAAGCAAAAATGAATGCTGGAGATGAGTTAGAAATCCACTGCAGTAGTCCAGGAGAGTGGTGGTTGTGGATGGTTCTATGATAATGATAGTGGAATTGTAGAGAGTAGATCTGAGATATAATTTGGAACTTGGTGATATATTCTTAGACGTGGAGACAAAAGTCAATGAGGTGTGACAGAGTTCTCCAGGTTACTGGCTTAAGCATCTGAGTGGAGGGCTATGCATTTTACTGAGGTCAGAGATACCAATGGAGAGAAATGCTTGGGAAGGGAACTCACATTTAACTCCTATTGAGAGTGGGTCGTCCAAGTGGAGCTGTCAAGTAAGTCATGTAGAAATCCAGAACAGAGTCATGCTTACAGATGCAAATTTGGGAGTCATCTATATGTGACTATATGATTATATGATTATATATAATTACTATATATGACTATATGATTACTGAAGTCGTGGGATTGATGGATTCACCTTGGAAGGTGAATAGAGATGGGGAAGGCATTAGATATGTTGCTAAGAAGGGGAGATCCAGAGAACACAGTGAGAGACTGCCTCTGAGAGGAGAAGGACATGTTTACTAATACAAAAAAGGAAAGAGAAAGAGATGGATGAAGATGCAGGTAAATTTAGATGAGGGTTATTGTCCCTACCCCCCACATAGAAAGTTAAGAGCTAACTTCTCTATGGAGTTAGCAGCAAGGTTATCAGCTAAGAGTAAGAAAGATGGAAGTGAGATTGGAGGTTTGGGGAGGGAAGAGAGGGTTAAAAAGCAGTGTTTTTTAAAACATCAAATATGCTGTTGCTGCACTGCCTAGAAGGCATGCCTTCAATGACACTTCAAGGATGTAAAGCACTACATTTTAGGCTGCTAAGGGAGAATTGTCTATTTGGAGTGTGCATACAATTCTGTTCTTGCTGAACACACCTGCCCTAAGAAAGTGGCCTTTGACTTTAGACCAAGCAAGAAGTAGTCCCCGCAAAAAACCCAGTGAAGGCTTTGAAGTAGGCAACAGGATAACCCCATCTTTGCTGACCTTAATGGTTGAATTTCTATTTCAATAATGGCCTGTGGGGAAATCTATAAAAGACTTACCTCTGGTGTAAAATTTTACCAAAAGCTGTTGTTAAGGATACTTAAGTACTTCATGCTTTGGTTCTCTCAGAATCTTGTATCAAGCTGAAGAGTTTTCTAGTGAAACCTTTGATGGCCATGTTTAACAGCTGCTCATAATGTCATGATGTGAATTGATTTAAAGCCAAACCCTATAAGTGGGATTAATGTCCCTCTCTCTGTTTTTCCAGTCCTAGCACATATTTAACCACATTATCTTCTTCTTTCTTGATTTTATTTACTCATTAGCCGTGTTGTAATGAAGATTCCACAGTGACTAATTATTCGGGCTCACAAGGAGGTTGAGATACGTCAGTGCTGGCGTTAAGGCTATAGTGCAAAACAGCTTTCTCTTCTCTCTCAAGCTGCCATCACGGAGGTACAAAATTACAACCTGCCATTTAAACACAGAGAGAATTCCCCTAAAGGTTTGTAGAAAAAAACACCACAGAAGAGGCTAAGGGGAGAGTAACACTGATCATTTAGTGCTATGAGCTCTGTAACAGTTCTGAAGAGATAGAACAGAATTTAATTTACTGAAGTGAATTCATGGAAAACTACTCAGGGTTGGTGCACATGCCTGTTTTTTCTTTTATGTTTCTACATAGTTATTTTTCACTTCCACAATTCACCTTTCTCCAACTTGCTGTAAGAGAGAAAACCTTACTTTTGTGATATTTTTCTTCTTCCAGTATAACTTCCTTTTCTTTACTGTAAAGTCCCTAAATTACCCTAATCTTTCTGTTTTCCAAAAAACTACAATGTCTGCTTCTCTTAATATCTTTAGATCTTACATTTTGTTATTCTCTCTGGGCGCACAGCACTCCTTCCTTCCTTCTCTTTTCACCCCTTTTTACTCTTCACGAAGTATTTAGTATTCACCAAAATCTCTTCCCAGTATTTTCACTGAGATCATGGTTCCCCCAAAGAAGAAAAGCACCTTAGTGCAATGAATATGCATTAGCTTACTTAATAGGTTAAAATATTAAGAGTATTTGCTTTGTAAAAGATAACCACATTAAAAGGAACTCACAGCAATAAATACTGGTGGAATCTCATGTATTTTGGCCCTTGAATTTGGATCATGGGATCTTTTAGGACTGCCTGCACTGCCCACATTCAAAGTTAAAATTGGCCACATTCAAAGGCTTAGTTCCTGTTTTCTTTCTTTCGTTTTTTCTTTTTTCTTTTCCCTCACACTACCTAGTCTAAGATCCTGTTTTCTTAAACACTTGGTGGGTAATCTATATGAGTTCTTGACCATGTGTCCTTTTCCCCAGGGGCACACCCTCTGACCCTTGCCTAGTGTAGGCTCCCCATGGAGAGTAGAAGGAATGCTGAAAGCCTGACAGTACTGTTTTGGTCCTGACACCCATGGCTACCATGCAACATCTATCAGCCTCATATTCTTTACCTTTTTATGGGGATGACACCTACTGACCTTTTCACAGGCAGTTGTGGACTCCTATGGCACTCTTTCAAAATTTAGCAAACCCTGTTATAATCTTTTTCTTTTTTAAAAAATGTGGCTGTCTTTAATCCTTGATGAAAAGTTTAAGAACGGTTTTGTTTTCATCTTTTTATATACATTTTCTTCCAGTGTCTAGTACAGAGTAAGCACATTGTAAGGGCTCAAAACAATCTTTTAAAATAAATTCAATTCAATAACATTCAAGGAGATCTACATGTAAAGCCTTTTTCTAGGTGTAATGGGGATGCCAAAATGAATAAGAACTTAAAATCTACGTGAGAGACAGGAAGACAGCTAAGTGCACAACTCAGAGAACGAAAGTGAGATCATGGAGATACTGAAGAACCATTTGAGGAAAGATTGATCACAATGGGAGAAATCTGGGAGGTGTTCTTCAAGAAGGTGCATTTCAACTAGTCTTGAAAGATGGGAAGAATTTGGGCATGGAGAAGCTCCTAAGCAGGGGAGGAAGAGCTTCTCTGCCCACTGCTATGCAGAGGAAAAAGTCAAGTGAGATTGGACTGATTTCTAACACATAATACTCTTAGCAGAAAGCTTGAAAATTTGTCATTCATAATTAATAGAATAAGTGTCAGAAGTTCCTCTTTGATCAGATTTCAGAGTTCAAGCAAAGAGCTAATAAATAATTCATTGTCCCTAAGTGTTATCTTTATCTGCAAATTTTCCCTAGATTTTGTATACACACAATGGAACAATAACCATTTCCTTCTTTTAATAATTTTCATAAGGGAGTTAGACAGGTTGGGATGACCTTTCTCCTCAGAATAAGTGAAAGAAATGTCTAATTTGTTTATGCATAATTTGGCTCATTATTTTTAAAAATGCAGAGTTCTGTACGGGCATAAGATGTCAAACTGTGTCCAAGAGGCCAACATCCCTGGGCCTGCTTTATCCATGATGGAATTATGATTCTTGGTAGTAAGTGTTCAGGAAGACTTACTCCATCTTCTGTCCTGTCTTCTCTCCTGGGCCTGAGCCAGCTCAGACCCTAAGCTGGGGTTCTGGGAGTCATGCAGAGAAGTATCTGTGAGAGCTTCATGAAGCTATCAGGATGTTCTCCAAACACTCAGCAGTGCACAGGTCTGGTGCGTTTGGCACTAGGCCATCATGAAGACAATAGGCATGTTTCAGATAGCTCAATCTTCCTCTCTTCTAGTCCTTCCTCTAGCAAAACATCTTCAAGAGTCGAGTTTCCATTCTCAGATTCCACAACTTGCCCTTTACCTTTGGATTAGAGAATGATTTTGCTGTTTTCTTTGACACAGATTGATTATAACAATGCTTTAGACTATAAAGGCTGCAGGATAAGAGATGCTACAGTATGGGAGAAAGGCTTGAAGTTTAAACTGTCAAATAGCAGATCTCTAAAGTGAGACTCCTCAAAAGGAGATTATAAATAGAATATGGATCACAGATAGTGATGTAAGAAGAAGGAAAACTTTCTAATTCAGGTTGGAGTAATGGAAAGCATGAATACCCTTTCTAGCAGATGCCACGGTGCCCTGCCTAGATTCCTTTGGGTCCATCCTCCAGCTTCCCCATTTGTTGCTGCTAGTAACTCACTCCTGTGACCTTCAGAGGATTGCGCTTGGGCAGTGGAGTCAGCATGGAGAGCTGGAAGAGTGTGGAAGAGTCCTTTGCTATTCCTTCTGGGCATCTTCCAGCCAGTGACTAAGTGGTGTGGGAGGACCAAAACTCTGTTCCTTTACCTCTAGATGGAGAAATTTTGAAGGGTAGTTTTCACTCTAGAGCTTCCTGCAGGAACAGGCTGAGCCTGGGTCTTCCATGAGACATACCCTTGCTTGCCTTGGCCCCCTTCCCAATCCTGTTTCTTCTACCCCTTACTCTTCTGATAGCACATCCTTAATAAATCATTTTTATCTAAATCCTGGGGTGAGGGTCTGCTTAAGGGAGAACCGGATCTATGATAGCCTTATCACACAAACTAGGATGAAACATTCCCCTCATTTTGGAGTGCAAGAAGGAGAAAGAAGAGTCGTTTCATTGTTAGCAAGATAGACTGTTCTGAAATACAGAATTATAACTCTGCTTCTGTCTGCTACTCTATGAGAATAAATAAAAAGAGTGATAGTAGTACTACCAAATAGATATAAATGCATAGGAATTATTGGTCACAATGTTTTTGAAGCAAGATTTCAGAGGACAAATATATTCTGCTTCTCATCTTATTGATTAAGTACTACATTCATTTTTTTTCCAGATTACTTTACATTGAAAACAAATGTGCTCAGGGAGATAAAAGATGGCCTTTCTCCTCTAGTGAATAACATAAATATAACTTCTGCTGATTTTTGACAGGATAATCTCTCTATATCCTGACAATAATCCATTTAAAATTGGTCTGTGTGGCTGCTCCTGTTTCCCACATAACCAAGACAATAATCACCCTAGTAACTGTAGTTGCTACCTTTGCTTCTTGGTGGCTTATGGAGAGATCAGGTAAACGGCCAAATACAGGTAAACTGACAGCTCACTGTCAGGAACAAGGAAAAGAGAAAAATGATTCAGGAGTCAAAATGTCACGACTGAAACTAAATTAGTCTTAAGGAATTGTATCTAGACTGATCATCACCTAATAGGGTACTGGGGAATACAAAGAAGACAGGAAGACTCGGTGTCAGGTCTTCACGATGGGCACTGAACTGCACACATTTCCTCATTCTAGATGCCTTTGTCATCCTTTCTTAACATCTCTTCTTACATTCAGGATTAATATGAAGTGTCTGTGGCTTGTGGGTTTAGTTGTTGCTGTTGTTTTTCTTTTTTCTTTCTTTCTTTTTTTTTTTTTGAGACGGAGTCTTGCTGTGTTGCCCACACTGGAGTGCAGTGGCGCGATCTTGGCTCACTGCAACCTCCGCCTCTTGGGTTCCAGCAATTCTCCTGCCTTAGCCTCCCAAGTAGCTGGGATTACAGCCTGCCACCACCATGCCCGGCTAATTTTTGTATTTTTAGTAGAGATGAGGTTTTGCCATGTTGGCCAGGCTGGTCTCGAACTCCTGACTTCAGGTGATCCACCCACCTCAGCCTCCCAAAGTGCTCGGATTACAGGTGTGAGCCACCGTGCCCAGCCATTTGTCACCACATTCTCTCTGTTTTATTTGCCAGAGGATTGTTTTCTTCCTTTTTTAAAACTCCCCACTGTAAGCAATCCAGGAGTGTCTTAATCTCTCTTATAAAATAGATAATTTCTGCAAAATTATTTTTGCTTCTAGGTTTATAATTTGAGTTCTTTATTACTTACTCAAGAGCATTCTGATATTTAAAGAAACCCTGCAGTGATTTCTTTAGAAAAAATAAATATCTTATTGAATTATGTACAGTCATTTTCAGGTTCTTTTGTGTAGCAGTTTTTTGTTTTTTTGTTTTTTGTTTTTTGGTTTTTTTTTTGCACAGCCTGAATTTTATCATCCAGGGAACTTGATTTTAGATGTTCTGCAAACAAATATTGATTTCATGCAAAGTATATATTATCTAAATCCTCTCCCTTTATCTCTAGAGATCTGGGGATAGTCACCTGGGGCCCAGGCACTTCTTCCACTGTGAAAGTCAAAGGTTTTCAATACAAATAACCCATTAAGGGAGGGTAAAATTGACCACAGAGAATGTCTTTCATCCTCTGTGTCTGGCTTGCCAGTTTAGGACCATCTGGTAACCTCAGATACTTTCCCCTCCATGATCTCTGGTAACTAAAGCAGTCCCTCTTATCCAATTGTAATGACCTGGAATTAGGGTAGTCTCTGGGCCTCTATTTTAAAATCCTTAAAGTTTTAAAATACTTACTTTTGTCTAAAACATAGACTTAGCATAGTGTCTTGGGTGTCACCTAACACATCTGATATTATAATGGATTTAAAGGGCATGAACTATTTTTCCTCTGTAAGATGACCTGCTTGGTTTCTAATCTACGACAAGGTTTTATAATTTAGTGAAATAGAGTTAAATTAAGTAAGTTTCTGAAATGTAGCCCTTTGCTGTTTAGGTGCAAGGGGAAAGATAAGGATTCAAGAACACCTGATCTTGAAATTCTCTTTCTGGACTTGTTTCCCAAGGCTTTTGAACAGTCTTGTTACTGTTCAAACTGAGAGCTTGCCAGAGTTTTTGGCTGCTACAGCTTCTCAGAATTTAACACTTTCTGGTGCTGCATCTTTTTTTCTTGGTCACTTTGCAATATTGTGGATTTCAGCTTCTGGCATTCTAACACGAATAATCCATCCATACTGAACAGTTCTAAGGAGCCAGAAATTGGCTCCTTCAACTAATGTTTGAGTATGGACTTCTGGTAAATATGGCAGGTTCACAAAGGCACTTATCACCACTGCCTCCTGAAATTTAGATTTGATTATAATGGAAAGAAGAAAATAGCAATTGAGAGATATCAAGCAAATTCTGGCAAATGGAACATATATAAAGAATCTCTCCAACCCTGTGCAGAGAGGTGAGTTTCCTTTTATTCTGGAGAAGTATTCTGAGGCATGATATGGTCTCAGGGGGATCTGGCACAGCTGAGGACAGGGAGAAGGTACATGCAGATAACAGGATATTCAGTGAGAATCTGCATACAGAATGAGGAATGCCTTAGTTTCTTTTTCCTGCTTAGCATCCAGCTCTCTAGATGTCAGATGAATACCTCTTAAAGGGAAGATGAGAGGAAAGAGATGGGCCTACGAGAGAGATGTTCAGAGGTACCTTGAGAGTATTCCTGAGAAATGGTCAAGTTCCCAACCTGCAAGTCAACAAAGTTTGCCTTCATCCAATATCCTTAAATATGAATGAATCCACCCAAGGATCACCAGACATTTGAGGAAGGCTTTACCATGAAAAACACAGGCCAAAACAAAATGGAGGGGAGAGGAAATTCCAGAGGAAATAGAAATAGGCAAGGAGCACAAGAAAACATCTTTTAAAAACAATATTGCCAAAGAGATAAGAAGCAATTGCATTTATGAAAGAGGAGCAGCATGAGATAAAAAGGGGACTATTCAGAGAAGAAAAAGAAAGCACCTGGAAATTAAAACTGTGATAGGACATAAAATTGAGGAACTCTCCTAGAAAATAGAAACAGTAACACCACCACAAAGTGTTGACAAATAGGAAGGTTCATAGTCTTGGATTGCCTAGTAAGAAAATAATATCATTTGAAAGTGATGATGTGTATCTTTTACTTTCCATATAATTATTTCTCTTATTAGTTATTCTTGTGTTATCTAATTGCCTTGGGCTTCCAGTACAACACTGAAGAGTATAGAAATAGCAGCCATCCTTATTTAGCTCCTGACTTGAATAGATACCCTTTAGCTGGTTGAGGATGACCCCTTATATTCCTGGCTTACTTATCGCTATGGTTTAAATATGTCTCCTCCACAATTCAAGTGTTGCCAATCTGCTAGTATTAAGAAATGGAGCCTTTTAAGAAGTAATTAGGCCGTGAGATCTCCTTCCTCATTAATGGGAGTAAGGCCTTTATAAAAGAGGCTTCACATAATTCTGCTAGCTTATTCTCTTACCCTCCCACCTCCCACCATGTGAAAACGCAGCAAGAAGGCCCTCACAAGATGCTGGCACCTCAATCTTAGACTTCCTAACCTCCAGAACTGTGAAAAATAAATTCCTGCTCTTTATAAATTACCCAGTCTTAGTTATTCTGTCAAAGCAGCACAAAGGGACTAAGACAGTTACTATCTTTAATCATGAATGAGTGTTGAATTTTACAAAATGAAGATTTGCAAGTCTCCATTCAGAAGTTCATATGTGTCTATATAGCCTTTAAACTGTTAAAACAGTGTTTTATTGGTCCAGGAATATAGTACAGAATTGAAAGTGAAGGTAAAATAAACATGCTTGTTTTATTCCCAATAAATCCTTCACAAAAATATATAATATTCTTAATATAAAATTTTTTAAGGAAATACAACATTAATGATGCAGCAATAACACCAATTTTAATTATGACTTTTCCTTAGGTATCATTTAGGACAGAGTTAATTTGATAGGGGAGAAATAATTGTCTTGAACCTAATTTGTTAATCTAATTATTTTGTTTACATCAGTGTGGTGATATTTTACTGGTATCGCAATCACTTTTAGACAAAGTTACAAACCCTATGATAAGGGTAACTTCGACACCCATAAATCAATAACTAAATTTAGTTAGTTAACAAAAAATCAAGTTCATCTTGTATTCCACTGTGCTGATAGAGTAACCTATTGATGGTGCGTATAGTTTTACTTGTGTGGACTGTCAAAGTTCAGACATGAGTCCCGCAATATGAGCTGGACAATAGAACTCTTTAAACGTTGAAGAATAAAAAACAAAGTATGCTCTGAATTACTTGGACCAGAGAAACAAAGAAGTGATTTGGGAAGTAAATACTAGATTAGTAGTGAAAGTTCTGCATAGAAGATCTCTGAAAATAAAAACATTAAGGTGGTAAGCATCCTGGACTCTGGAGTCAGAATGCCTGGATTTGAATCCCAACTCTATCCTTACTGGCTGTGTGGCTTGAGGAAAGTACTTGCCCTCTGTAAGCTTTAGTTTCCTCCTCTTTAAAATGAGGCTATAATAGTGCCTACCTCATAGGGATGTTATAACAATCCAGTGAATTAATATATGCCATGGAATAGTGCCTGATCCCTTAGATGTCTATAATGTCACCTATTATTTATTTGTTATTTTTAAGCTCAGAAACATGCATCTCTCTCTCTTCATAGATTACCATGGGACCATTGATAGTCTTCCTGTCTCCATCGGAGAATTAGTGTATGTGTGCTTGTGTATATGTGTAGTGTGCTCCATGTTAGCCAGAATAACCCAGTGAGTCATAATCGCAGAGCCTCATGCTGACAGCCCCCTATGTAATAAAACTTACAGAAATTGGATTACAATGTCATTGAGTAGTTGCCTCTGTTTCCTTATGACAGCAAGTTTTCCACATTCTGGCAAGCTTCCTAGTGTGTTTTGGATCAGAGCTATATGCCAGAACCCCAGGTTCTAAATTTACTTCCTACCTTGAGCTGTTTGGCTTCAGGCTTGGGTTTTACTTTTATGAGGTATGTTGGGATTTTAGAAGGAAACTCAAACTGTGATCCACAATGTTTCTTGGCATTTCTGGAAAACAGACACTTATTGAGCCACACATGGCTTTGAAAATGTTATACTTTCTTCTTGAGCCTAATAAAACAGCAACAACATTCTTCTTGAGCACTGGATAATCTCTTGGTTCCTCTTTCATACATGATATTATAATTGTGCCTCTCTTTAATGAACGCAAATTTCAAAACTTAGAAACAATGAATATAGAATATTTTGTAATTTGGATAGAGAGAATTTGAACACTAAGAATGTTTAGAATGTACGTCTGTGTCTTCTTTTAAAAATAGGAAGTAATCTGTTGCCAGAACAATTGGAAGTAAAGAACTTCCTTCATTTCTTTCCTACATGACCTTGGCACGGGGCTAGCTCTGAAAAGAATTGGGAAGGAGACCTTGTCCTATCTTTTATATCTTTTATACAACTCCTCTTTTTTTCTCTTCCCTCCAACAAAAGAGTCTAACGAACCCTAGATCTCTTTAAACTGCTCACTCTTCTCCAGAACGGCCTGATTTCTAGAGTGTACAGAGGGCAGGCACAACCTCTTTAAGCTGGACACAGTATATCACTTGCGTCCAGGAGTTCGAGGCTGCAGTGAGCTATGATGGTGCCACTACACTCAAGCCTGAGTGATAAAGTGAGACCCCATCTCTTAAAAAATAAGCTGGTCATGATGCTAATATGTTAGCTGCCCAAGAGCATCTGCATTTTCAGGAAATTAAGAATAAGTCTCTGGTAATGGTATTTTTGCACATCGAGAAATGATGGGAGGGCCTTGGCAGGGGGCTGTTTTAAACTCTCTGAAAGCATATCATAACTGGTGCAGGGCTTCACAGTTTATGAAGCACTTTAAAATTCATTTAGTTTTTCATATTTTATTTCATCTCTGTAACAACCTTGTGAAGTAAGCATTATTAATATCCTCACTTTATGGAGAAGAAAATTGAGGCCCAGAATATTTAAGTGGTTTGATGCAAGTCACAAAACCGTAAGCTCATGGAGGTAGCTCATCTCCCTAATCAGATGTTTTTATTGTTCCTTTGGACAGATGGGAAAAATAGACTCTCTGGGCATGTTATTCTACCTGAAAGGATAAATACGAACAAAACTAAGAGGTTTGATTCCCCTGGTTGAAAATAAGGGAAGAGTTATCTTCCCTCCCTCTCTTTTTCTCAGGGCATTTACTTCAAAAATACTTCAGAAACTTTGTAATTACAAATATTTTCTCCTTTCTTTGAAATGTAAACATCAAAGGAGCTAACGCCACTATCTCCCAGTTTGTATGGGAGGGTAGGAAGCTAACTTTGGTGGGTGCTTTGCTCCAAGTTGCAAAACTACCTCCTGTCATAAAGACGTAGAAGCTTATTTTTCCTATAAAGACAATTAGCTTTAGATGTTAAACCCAATTGCCAGGTAAAGTTAGGATGAACTACATGTGACTAAAGTATTCTTGCTTGAAGACTAGTTATTGTTTGTTTTGAAAACACATAGGTAATGGGCCATATCGTTTGGTTATATAAAGGATGAGATTCCTTTCTGTGTTTTCAGTCTCAGCAGATTGCCTGTGACAGGCATCACATTCTGGTTGGATGCTTATTCAATAATAAAACTGTTTTCTTTCTCTACTACCTTTGAGGAGAGGTTTTCTGGGTTGGGAGAACATTTTGTTTTTAATTATATTTCCCCAACATACCCATGCCAATTTCACCCTCTTTTTTTACAAATGGAAAATCAGATAGTTCTCAGGTAGCTGAAATCTGAATTTACTCTTTGTAAATTTGCATTTGTGTGGGAGTATTAATATTAGATAAGATTTTGTCATACACCTTTCACTTAGGATGAGTATTGTCTTTAGTAGGCACTGGGAATTGTCATATGGTTTGCCTTTTTTTAAACCTCTTTTGTAAGAAACAAAGTAGCTCAGAGCAGTCTGCGGAATGTGACTTATACAAAATTTATCAGGCCCAGGAAGATGTGAATATGAGACTTCAGTCATGCTCAGTCCCCACTGCCTAGGCCCGGGGGCAATTATTTACTTTTTGTTTGTTAAATTAAACTAAAGTATTTATTTTGAGACAGGGTCTCACTCTGTCGTCCAGGCTGGAGTGCAATGCACTATCACGGCTCACTGCAGACTTCACCTCCCAGGGCCCAGGTGACCCTCTATGGGCAGTTATTGAAAGGCATTCTCTTCTTTCTTTCCTTCCTTGTAGTTTCCAGACTAGGTGATAAATTATCTAAAATGTTACCACAGATTGCACAATGTAACCCTCACCCATTATCTTCATTGGGATTTACAATACAAAGAACAAAGTATACCTAATCAACAACTTGTGTTATTTTAACATAAACTCTTGATAAACAAATTTAGAAACTGCCCTTCTTTTTCCTTTAAAAACCTACTTGTAACTGCTACTAATCAGAGCATATATTCAGAGCAATTTGAATCTATGTCTCCCAGTTACAGTCTTCAACTTTGGCCCAGATAAACTCTTACATTAATTTTGCCTCTATTTTTTTCCTTGGGTCAACATATGTCAGATAGGTCTATTTATTTTTACAGTTTTTTTTATTCTTTAGTTTTTAGTTAATTTGCCCTCTCAGGCCCACGGAACTAAAAAAGATGTGGTGACTGGCTGAACACAACTGCCAAATTCAGTCAACTATTCAACAGGCACCATGAACCACAGAAGCATAATCTAAGATGGGCTTTCAAGACCTAATATTGAATTATTTATATACAGCATGGTACAGTTCTCTGTTTTAATATTTTCAGCATGACTAGATCTATAACATCCAGATAGATCCAACCATGCTGAAAATACATAACTTCTGTGGTCAGTGGACAGTCTTCTATTACTTCCTTTAGTAGTAAATAAGAAAAGGTTGATTTTACCTGGCCAGATCAACAGTTGTTTCCAACAAAAATTACTTGAGTTCAAGACCAAAGTCCAACATAGGAACTCACATAGATCATTGAGGAGAAGCTCTGTAATTGGAAGAGGTATATGCCATAGGGATGCATTGTGCTGACATGCATTTATTAACTAAATTCCATCTGAAGTTTAATCAGTCTTCAAAATAAGGAGATGAATTAAATGTCATCTCCTTGTGATAGATGATGAAAAGATTTTATTCCATCTCAGACTGATTGTCTACTTTGGCATTTATTTAGGAAAGATAAGATCCACTTCAAAGCTAGTCTATACACCTTTGCACACTTTCTCTATTAAAAGTTCCACCTTGTTTTTATATAAACTATTTTTATTAATGTTAATTGCAATTTAAACAAAATATTCATCTTGGCTGTATTTCAGGGTCTGAAAAATTTCACTGCAAGATTTCTGAGTATACCAACAGATCAAATTACTATACAAGTTAAAACTGTGTGAGTGTGTGTGTATTGTGTGTGTGTGTATATGAGAGAGAGTGGGAGAGAGAGGGAGAAATTAAATATATGTGATTGGTCAGCTCATGGATTATAATCCAACTTCTCTTTTTATTGTAGTTATTAAATAGTTCTGCAATGACTGTAACTTTAAAGATTATTCAAATTTCATTTTTAATGAAAAGTGTAATAAATACCATAATATCACTATCATAAGTACTGAACACAATGAAGTATAGTAAAACAACTGCATTGTTAATCAGATCTGAATTTAAAATTAGTTTTGTCATTTATTAGCTGTGAGACTTGATGAATCTCAATGGACTCATTGGTAAATGGGAGGAACAATAATACATATTTCTTTAGGGTTGTATTTAGAAAACTAGGCTATAGTGCCTAGCACAGTAACTGCGAAAAAAGTGATTTAATAATGTTGTTTTTGTTACAGAAGTGGTTGGGATGTAAGCTGTTTATGAGTCTCCTCAAAACAAGTCATTCAATTTTATGATAATACAGATATGACCAAGGAGGTCTAAAAGATTCTAAGTTCTTCTTAGAAGTAACAGTGCTTCTCAAGGTTTGATGTGCCTCTGAATCACCTGGAGATCTTATTTGATGCTGATTCTGATTTAATAGGTCTGACTGGAGCTAGTGATTCTACATTCCGAACAGGCTCTCAGGCATGATGATAACGTCCCTGACCATGGACCTCACTTTGAATAAAATGATTCAAGTGCTAGGCAAGCTCTTAGACAATTGTTATAGCATAAAAGATGGTTTCTTTTTAAGTTGATACAGGAATCACTGCACATTTTAATAGGTTTTTTCCCACTTATCTGATATTAAAAACAGTATATATTATTTTACACATTACTCTTCTTTTTAAAATTATTTTTTCATTTATCATCCACAGATTGCATTTACAGAGAAGTTATAATATCCTTGTCACTTGGAAGGAAGTTTTTAAAATTACTTCACATTTGTAAGTTTCACACTTAGCACAATACCTGGCAGGTAGTAGGTGGTCAACAATTGCTTGTCGATTATCCTGAGGGTTTTATGCAGTGTTAGATGGAGTGGCTTTCTTAAGTGGCTACTTAAGAATTACCTGGTGGTCTTTTAAAACATACTCATGCTTGGTCCCTCCTCAGACCAATTACATCAGAATATCTGTGAGTGGGTCTTTGTATATTTTTAAAGCTCCCCAGGTGATTTTAATGGGCAACCAGGGCTGATTCACTGAAACGAGTATGAACAAACATCTGACATTTTCTCCAGACATCCTACCTGTGGACTCCTCCAGGTCATTTACATGATTTTCACTGCCCTATTTCTTGCTTGTGTTTGGCATATTTCTTGCTTGTGTTTGGCATAAATGTTAATCATGTCCTCAGAACTTTCTGATGTAAACTCAGAGTTGAAAATTCCCCTGTGAGATTTCAATTCCTTAACTAGCTCTTGCTATCCTGGGATCTTTTTCTTTTCTCTCTGTGTTGAGTAGCTTTTACATGTATACATATGTAATAAACCTGCACGTTGTGCACACATACCCTAGAACATAAAGTATAATACAAAAATTTTTTTAAATAAATAAAGATCATTGTATTGGCCAGGCACGGTGGCTCATGCCTGTAATCCCAGCACCTTGGTAGGCCAAGGTGGATGTATCACAAGGTCAGGAGATAGAGACCATCCTGGCTAACATGGTGAAACCCCGTCTCTACTAAAAATACAAAAAAACAAAAACAAAAAAATTAGCCAGGTGTGGGGCTGGCGGGGGTGCGCCTGTAGTCCCAGCTACTCAGCAGGCTGAGGCAGGCAAATGGCTTGAACCCAGGAGGCAGAGTTTGCAGTGAACCGAGATCGCGCCACTGCACTCCAGCCTGGGTGACATCTCGGCTCAGAGCAAGACTCCATCTCAAAAAAAAAAAAAAAAAAAG
This sequence comes from Theropithecus gelada, assembly GCF_003255815.1. Lineage (NCBI taxonomy): Eukaryota > Metazoa > Chordata > Mammalia > Primates > Cercopithecidae > Theropithecus > Theropithecus gelada. The sequence goes on from NC_037670.1 coordinate 106,359,659, forward strand.
GATCACTGTATTTTGTTTTATTTTCATTGTAAAAATAATACATGCTTATAAGTATTTAAAAATCAAATGATAAAAAAGGTGAGGAAATCAAAGTAAAAAAGTCTTCCTCCCTGCATAGCTCCCATTCCCACTGCATTTAATAAAATCACCTCCTGTTATCAGTTTTTGTGTATCCTTCTGGAAATTTTTATACATATACCATCATATATGCAGTCATCCCTTGATATTTACAGGGGATTGGTTCCAGGACGCCCCAGGATATCAAAATCTGGGGATGCTCAAGTACCTTATATAAAATAGCATAGTATTTGCATATAACCTACACACATCCTCCATATACTTTAAATCAGCTCTAGATTACTTTTAATACTTAATACAATGGAAATACTATGTAAATAGTTGTTATACTATATTTTTGTTTGTATTATTTTTTATTGTTGTTGTTTTTAGTTTAGTTTTTTTTTTTTTTTTTTGAGACGGAGTCTCGCTCTGTCACCCAGCTGGCGTGCAATGGCACCATCTCAGCTCACTGCAAGCTCCACCTCCCGGATTCACGCCATTCTCCTGCCTCAGCCTCCCAAGTAGCTGGGACTACAGGCGCCCACTACCATGCCGGGCTAATTTTTTGTGTTTTTAGTAGAGATGGGGTTTCACCGTGTTAGCAAGGATGGGCTTGATCTCCTGACCTCGTGATCTGCCCGCCTCAGCCTACCAAAGTGCTGGGATTACAGGCGTAAACCACTGCACCCGGCCCTTTTCCTGGAATATTTCCTATCCCAAGTTGGTTGAATCTGCAGATGCAGAACCCATGGATATGGAGGGCCAACTGTATTCTTACATAAACACATACCACAACACACACACACGGAAACACACACAAACACAATTATACAATATTATGTTGGCAACTTGCTTTTTCATTTAACATATCTTGGAGATATTTCCATTAGCATGTACAATTCTACCTTATTCTTTTTAAAGGATACCTAGAATTCCATCACATGGCTATGCTATAATTTATTTAACCAGATACTTATCAAGACACATGTAGAATGTTTCCAGTTTGTAACTACTGTATTAAAATCAATGCCACGATGATCATTCTTGCACATCTTTACATAATTTGGGCACTGTATCTGTTAAATTTTTATACACATGACTATTCAATTTCCACTCTCACCAGCTGTTATTGGTGATGTTTTCTCATCTCTCCCCTTGTGAATGCTGAATATGTCAGCCCCTGCAGCTGCCCTTCTCAGTGTCTCACGATAAAGCTAGTTAAGCTTCCCACCACAACCTCAGTTGCAACCCATTTCTTAGATTTATCCTGAGAGGAAGCAGAGAAAAAATTGAGGTGGGGAAAGAAACAAATGTTGACTATGCTCTGGTTGTTGCCAGCAATATAAAAAGTGATTATTACTACCTAGGTTTTATAGATGATAAATGTGGCCAACAGAAATCTATTTATTCAGGCAAACAGAAGTAGAATAAAGAGGGTTCTAATTACTTAACCATTTTAAGTCATCTCTCTTCTCTTTCCCTGCTCTAATTAGGTTCTACACACTGCAGTCGAGACCAGGGTGACTACTGGGCTCCCATGTCTCTGAATTGCAGTTCCTCCCCTTACCTCAGAATGTCTATATTCTAGTAACTCACTGCTTATGCCTTGCTCTTGTATCCAAGTTTCTATTCTAGTACTTCATTTGTTATCCCAAACATTCTAAGACTAGGGACCAGCCTTCTGTGTTTCACATATTTTAGGGCAAGATGTTACTATAGTTTTGCTGAAATGCATGACAGGGGTAGAAGTGTCTGTGGTGTTTGCAGGATGTGACATGGCATCTGAGTTTCTTCTGAGTGGAATTTTGTGTTCAGCTTAGCTTCCCATCAGAAGGTTACTTTACCCAAAAAGGGCATGGCTTTGCAAGCCTTCCCTTTGCAGAGGAAGAACAAAAATGTCAAAGTAAGTCATAGATGCAGAGATAGGGAACCAAGATAGATGGTGAAGCAAATAGAAAAGGATGCAATTCTTCAGTAATAAGTACTACTAGCAGGAATTTTGCAAAATGTTTTCCAGAGAAAGATATGCCTTCTTTGCAATATGGAAGGTGAACCTTGAATAAGAGCATTGGAAAAACAAAGAATTTTCTGCAAACAATGAATCATCAATATACCAGCACATACCACAAGAAAATGATACCCCAGCACAGAATAGCTTTGAGTAAGATAGGTGAAGACACACAGAAGAGAAATCTATAAATGAAACAAACAAAAGCAATTGAAATTTCATGCTAATAACTAATCCATTGTGAATAATTTACGTTTTTCTGAGAAGCCTACTTCCTTCCCACATTACCACATTATTACCACAGTTACCACATTATCACTTACGTGAAACTTTAGGAATGGGGTTTAGTGCAGCAGAACAAAGAGTTTGATATGAAACAGCCCAGGTTTTAAATTCTGAGTAGGCACTTAATCATCCATGTCAGATTGTATTTTCCAAAGACAACCTCAATAATCTCTCCCATCTCCCATGTTCTAGTTCCTTGATACTTCCATATCAAGAGGTGCAGTCTAATTACCCTCCACTTGAAAATAGGTACATTTCTGACTTTATCGTAATCAAGAGAATGTGGCAAAAGTGACACTGTGTGATTTCACAAGCTAGCTCTGAAAAGGTGATGTGATCTCACATTCATCGAGAGAATACTTGTGCTAAAAACCTGAGCCACTATGTAAGCAATTAAACTGTCCTGAGGCTGCCATGCTATGAGGAACCCCAAACTCCAAACCCTAGGTGTTCCACTATAGCCAACATCTGACCATAGCATCATGAGAGACCCCATGAGAGAATGGCCCAGATGAGCCCTTTACAAATGTAAAGCCACCTAATCTGAAAATCTAATAACATGGCTGTTTTATGCCACTAAGTTTTGAGGTGGATTGTTATACCGCAAGAGTAATTGGCTCAACCTCTTATGACCTTGAGCAAGTTATCTAATTTCAATGAATCTTGACTTTCCTCCCTATTGAATAGGGACAATAATAACTGAAGAGGTAAATATTATACTAGCCCACCTGATGACCTACTGCTAGGAGCTAGGCCCCTTCCCACTGTGGGTGTGCCACTTCCCAACTCTTCCACACTACCCCATCTTTCTGTAAGCAGATACTCCTTGCTTTCATCGGCACAATGACAAGATTTTTAAACTTCTAGACATTTTGGAATCACAAAAGAAAACACAGTATGGTTTAAGTAGAATTAAATGGGCTTCTCACCAGTTCACAGAGAAGATACAGGACATGGAAATGACCCATTCATATTATAGGATGGAAGAGTCTCATGGATATGAATATATGTTGTCTGAGAGAAATAATACATTGATTTGCTATTAACCCTTGACTTCTAGGCTTCAATTAGTTTACCAGGTTATTTATTGAACTGGATTCCAAGGACCTAATACCAATAGAATAGTTTTGGCTTGAGATGTGGTGGATTAGGGATAGGTATGACATACACCAGTAGAGGAATGCAGCTAAATTGCTGCATGTCGGTAAATATAAAGGCTGAATTAAAGGTAACTTCTTCCCCTTGCTCACCTTGCCTAGAGGATTCCTCTGATTTCATAGATCCTACTCCATTTACTAAAATTATGCGTTGACTACCAATGTGCACAGACTTTCAGAATGTTATGAGATAGAACATATTTTAATTATCTTCTTTTTTTTTTCTTCTTTCAAAGACAGGGTCTTACTCTGTTCTGCAGGCTGGAATGTAGTGGCAAGATCACAGCTCACTGCAGCCTCGACCTCCCAGGGCTCAAGCAATCCTCCCACGTCAGCCTCCCGAGTAGCTGGGATCACAAGCATGCACCATCACACCTGGCTAGTTTTTGTATTTTGGGAGAGACAGAGTTTCTCCATGTTGCCCAGGCTGGTCTGGAACTCCTGAGCTCAAGTGATCCACCTGTCTTGGCCTCCCAAAGTGCTGGGATTATGGGCATGAGCCACGGCACCCAGTTTTTTGTTCTCTTCTTATTCATAAAGGCGTTAATAGACATTTCTCTTTCGACAAAACCAAATTGTATTTCACAGATTATTCATAGCAAGTGATCTCATGTAGGTCTTACTATTTCTCTTTTAGTGAACTATATTTTTAGAATTTTAATTTTTCTTGTGAAATTGACACGTGTTCATGATATTTTTAAAAATGGAAATACATGTAATTAGCTAGGAAAAAACTATCTAAATTAGTAGTCCCACTAACCAAAGATAGATACTGTGAAATAGTTTTGCTTTTATTTCTGATTTTTTCCTTATCTATGCATTTTTTAAGTTTAATTATATTTCTAGTACTTTTTTGAAACTTATTTCTAAGAACTAATTGAATTCTTAGGACTTGGGCACTCTGAATGGAATCTTTGGTCATAAGAGCTATTTTTCATCCTGTCCTAGAGAAGACCCCTTAGAACTGTGCTGCCCAATGCTACTAGCTACGGTATTGGGACTATTTAAATTTAAATTAATTAAAATGAAATAAAATGTAAAACTCAGTTATTTAGTTGCATTAGCCACATTTCAAGAGCTCAATAGCCACATATGGCTAGCAGCTACCATATTGCACAGCATAGATACAGAACATGTGCACTACCACAGAAAGTTCTTTTGGACAGCATTACTCTAGATCAGGGTTTCTCAGCCTTCACTCTATTGGCATTTGGGGCCAAATAACCCTTTGTTGTTGGGGGAAGGGATTACCATGTGTATTGTTGGAGGTTTAGCAACCTCTCTGGCCTCTACCCACTAGATAACAGTTAGCACCCTATCCCCCAGTTGAAAACCAAAAATGCCTCCAGATACTGTCACATATCCCACAGGGGACAAATTGCCCCCATTAAGAACCACTGTCCTAAAGAATAATCGCTAAAAGCAACAACAACAAAATTAGTAACAAATGTGAGGGTGATCTGGCTGTGACATCTGTTACCTCATTGATCTCCAGGGTTGATTCTGCTGATTTGGCTGGCTAGTTGGGTGTCTTCTTTCTCCCTCACCACTCCATGTGCATCCCTCCCAAAGCCGTACACTCTGCTAACGAGGCTGATCTTTCTGATAGAGGAAGACTGTTCATCAGTCAAGGGCACAAGAGTGTCTGTGCTCCTCCGCTACAACCTCCAGAACAGGTCTAAAGGCTCATTTGTAGAAGAATGTAGGTTCGTCAAGCTTTCAAGACTCCAGACACATCCAAATGAGGTGCTGCATGTGGCAGTCTGCTTTCCTTTAAACAATTTTTTAAAAATCCGTAGTAATAATTACCACATATATCAAGCACTAATATATACTGCATGTTATACATACATTATAATCTCTACAACAGCCCTATTAGATAAGTACCATTTATTACCTGTTATACAAATGATGAAACAGACTTACAGAGCTGACTTGCTTGATGTCATATAAATAGGGAGGAATAGAGTGAAAATTTCAGTCCAAATGTCTCATATGTAAAAGCCTACATGCTTAACTAATATGCACACTGACATCAAATTTTTACTGTGATGAAATGTTGCCACCAAAGGTACAGTTTTCTGGCCCCAGGAAACATTGTAACATTGTTTGAGGCCTGTAAAATATCTAGAAAACAGAGGGTTGTGAGGGGTGGTAAACAGTACTGGAAATCAAACACTGAGAGTGAGTGATGACACTCTAGAATACTAGAAGAAAATGGAATAGAAATTTACATTGGAAAGGGACTTTCAGTGTTATGTAGTTACATCTCTTTTTTTTTTTTTGAGACGGAGTCTGGCTCTGTCACCCAGGCTGGAGTGCCCTGGCGTGATCGGCTCACTGCAAGCTCCGCCTCCCGGGGTCACGTCATTCTCCTGCCTCAGCCTCGCGAGTAGCTGGGACTACAGGCGCCCGCCACCATGCCCGGCTAATTTTTTGTATTTTTAGTAGAGTCAGGGTTTCACCGTGTTAGCTGGCCTACATCTCTTTTTGAATGAGAAAACTGATTGTATTAGGCTGTTCTTGAATTTCTGTAAAGAAATACCTAAGACTGGCCGGGCGCGTGGCTCACGCCTGTAATCCCAGCACTTTGGGAGGCCGAGACGGGCGGATTACAAGGTCAGAAGATCGAGACCATCCTAGCTAACACGGTGAAACCCCCGTCTCTACTAAAAATACAAAAAATTAGTCGGGCGTGGTGGCGGGTGCCTGTAGTCTCGGCTACTGGGAGGCTGAGGCAGGAGAATGGTGTGAATCCAGGAGGCGGAGCTTGCAGTTAGCCGAGATCGCACCACTGCACTCTAGCCTGGGCGACTGAGTGAGACTCCATCTCAAAAAAAAAAAAAAAAAAAAAAAAAAAAACCTGACTGAGGAGACTAGGTAATTTATAAATAAAAGAGGTTTGATTGACTCATGGTTTTCCAGGCTTCATAGGAAGTGTGGTGCCAACATCTGCTCAGCTTCCAGGGAGGCCTCCGGGAGCCTACAATTATGGTGAAGGGGAAGAGGCACATCACACAGTAAAAACAGAGCAAGAGAGAGAGGTGGGGGGTGGGTGTTGTCACACTTCTAAATGACGAGATCTCGTGAGAACTCACTATCACAAAGACAGCACCAGGCCATGAGGAATCTGCCCCCAGCATCCAAACACCTCCCACCAGGCCCCACCTCCAGCACTGGCGATTACAGTTCAACATGAAATTTGGGTAGGGACAAATATCACCGATTTTTTAGAGAAGCAATACGACTAGCCCAAAGTCTCTGAAAGAATCCAGACTAGAACCCCATCTTCTGACTCCTAGTCCTTTCTAGCCTCTTTCTATAGAGCTAAAGGTGACTTTGTTGCTGCTCCCATGTTTGTCTGGGGATTAGAACGGGCAAGTCAAGTAAGAAGTGGTGTCTAGGAGCTGCTGAGAGAGAATGGGGTGGATAGGGGCAGCAGTGAGGTTACAGATATTTAGCAACCGGCTCTGTAGAAGGGGTAAAAGCCCTGCTTTGTAGCATTTGCCAATTCCCATTGGTGAAAAGTCACACCATGGCCAACTTCAAGCTGCCAATGTGACATTACTGTCACAGAGTCAGGACGAGCTGAGTGGTGGTACAACCACTATATTGCGTTTCCACCATGCAAATACAATAGAAATAATCACAAAAGCATAGTTAACGCTACCATGTAAGAAATACATAACAGTAAAATGTGTTCTGTTGAAAATTTATCTTCATTTTAAATATAATTTTTAATAATGGTTATATTTAACAACTGTTTGGTAAAATTTCTAAAACTTTAACAACTGGCTCTCACCAGTCAATAGCAGACATGGCTAGCACCTCACTGGGAGATTGGACAATAATTCTACATCAGCAGCTACAGCAGACCTCAGAGAAGGTCTTTCATGCACTTATACCACAAATGTGATCAAGTTATGTTGAGATAGTGATCTCCTTCATGGTGCTGTGGGGCCTGAGACATTTAGAGCTCTCAGTCACCTCAGGCTTCAAGTAGCCTTGTTCATTTAGCCCCATCTGCTGTGCGAGGGGCTATTTACCATCTTGCCATGACATGGAAAAGATTGAGAAGCATTGCTTCACAATACCCACTACCTCCTTTCAAGCCATTGATATTTCTCCCTTGAACCATTATCTAACTATTTATTGACCAAAATTTATCTTTTTCTCTATGTTTATGCATATGATAATTTAAAACTGCAATCAGACAAATAACAAGTGTGTGCTCTGTGGACATTTAAGGGAAGAATACAATAAAATTTCAGCACTGCAGGAATCTATAATCTAGTTACAGAAATAAGACTAATACTTCAACCACAAAAGCAATAAAAGATAGTAGATGTGTGTAATAAAAGACTGTAATATAGCACAGGCCATAACTGTCACTGAACTTCAGGGAAGGAGTTGAAAAAACAAAAGGAAAGTGATCTGACTTTACTTCTCAGTTTACAAATACAGGACTCCAAGTGGCTTATTAGCCGGCTGAGTAGACAGTGAGCCAGCGTTCATTATCCATTCAGTCTGCTCAATAACTAAGCACCTCAATAACAGTAGTGCCCCAGGCTGTGTTTTCAGGATGACTTCTCTGTTAGACACAGGAGGTCCAGTGTGAAGGGCTCGTGAAAATGTTTTCTTTTCTTTTTTTTTTTTTTTTTGTCAGAAGAAAAAAATTGAACTTCAGGTCACATAAAAGTTATAATATGTGATATTAGTATATTTGTCTTTATACCAATTGAGTCTTTAAATATAATTTTAAAAATTTCCTTATGGAGCAAGGAGCCCAGGAAGGCAGAAGTACTGCAGACCCACGAAAGTTATAATAAGGCCCTAATTACCCTAGGCACTAGGGAAAAATAAAATAGTGAACCAGGCAGACAAGTTTCTGCTTTTGTGGAGCCTTCATTTTATTAAGAGGGAGAGACCAATAATGAACCAATAAACAAGTCAATAAGCCAGATAATTGCAGACAGTGATAACGGTTATGAGAAAATAAAACCTAGTTGATAGAGTGATGGAACGGGGTTGTCCCAAAAAGGGCTTTCTGAGACTGTGATATTAGAGTTGAGTCCTAAATGATAAAGAAAAGGCCAGCCCAAAATAAAATCTCAAGGAAGAATTTTCCAGACAGAAGGAACAGCATGGGCAAAGGTGCTGAGTCAAGAATGAACTTGGTATAGTGGAGAAACCCAAAGTCCACTTGGCTGGAGCAGAAAGAAGAGGAGGAGAAAAGCAGAAGAAGTCCAAGTAGTAGGAGATGCTGCTGGATGAGGCTTGAGGCCATTTAATGGCAATGAATTCTGAGTTGAGCACAATGGGAGGTGTTGAAGTGGGGAAACAGGACCTAACACACATTCAAAAAGATAGCTCTGGTCTGAGTGAAGAATGGTTGGAGAGTGGGGTGGGAGTTGGGGAGACCCAGTTAGGAAGCCTATGCATTAATGCAGGTGAGTGTTGATGAACCTTAGGTCATAATGGTAGCATTGGATATGGAAAGGAAAGGATGGACCCGGGATGTATGGGGGATGTATAGTAGCAGGAATAGATGCTGGGAGGCTGGGAGAGAGGGTATCCAGGGTGGTGAGGAGCCGGCAAAGTCTTCATGGAAGAAACATAATCATGAAGTTTGAAGAGTGGATGGTTTCCTAAAGAAAATAAAACTATGCTTTTCACCAACCTGAAGGGAGCTTCATTTAGATTTTTAGACTATAAAAACATACCAAATTAATGGGATAAAATGTATGCATGCTTCTATTGCAGTTATTTGTAATGTTTTGGTATTTGAGAGATATTAAAGAAGGAGTAATTTTTTAGGCTTATATCATTTGTGAATAAGAAAATAAATTACCTGATAGCAGTTTTAATTGTTCTGCAGTCTATTTTACTGAAAATATATTGTGGATAAATGAGCCACAATGTAAAGCTGAATTTTGAACATGAAGAGTACTCAAAAACAAATGAAAATAATTGCATGAATAGAAACAGAAAACAATTGTAATATTTCATAAAACAGTGAAATAAATTTTCTGTATTAAATATTACAATTTTAGTCTGTTATATAAAAATTAAGCAAAATGGAATGGGTAAAAAATGTTTAAATGGATAAAATCTTATGTGATAGAACCATGAGAATCCAATTGGAGGGGATCGAGATGAACATCAGAAGTGTATTTAATCTCTCCAAGGCCCTGATTCCTAAAATGTAATAATACCCTATTCATAGGGTAAAATTAGATAAAATAATGGATAAAACAAGTTTCATAATCCACTATGGAAATGAAAGTATTCCTTTTTAGAGATGTGGTCCTAAAAATGTAGGTGAACTAGTTACTAAACCAGTTTTAATCCAGTTAGTCTTTTAAGGCAGGGTGGAGAAAAATGGTGGAATAGACACCTACATTGTTAATCCACCCCCACCCCACTTGAAACACCAAACTTTAACAACTATTTGCACATAGAAAAGCACCATAACAAGAACCAAAAATTACTTGAGCAATCACAGTACCTAGTTTTAATTTCATATCACCAAAAGGGGACTTGAGGAGGCCAGGAGAGACAATTTTGAATCACTTATGCTATTCCTCCCTGTCCCTTGGCAGCTGCATGGAGAAAGAATCTGTGCACTTTGGTGAGGGAGAGTGCAGCGGCTGTGGGACATTATGTTAAATTCAGTGCTGCTCTGTCACGGCAGAGAATAAAGCTGCGCTGGGCTCAGCCAGAGCCTGAACACAGAGGGAACAGCTGGATTCACCCTAGTCAGAGGGAATTGCCCATCCTATGGATCAAAACTTGAGTTTCACCACAAGTCTTGCCACCACAGGCCAAAGTGCCCTAGAATCCTATGTAAACTTGAAAGGCAGTCTAGGCCACAAGGACTGCAATTCCTAGGCAACTCCTAGTGCCGGTCTGAGCTTAGAGCCATGAACTAGGGTAGCACATTCCCTAGGGAGACACCAGCTAGCATGGCTAAAGGAGTGCTTGTGCCATGCCACTCCCAATCCCAGGCAATGCAGCTTACAGCAATGAGAGTGACTTCTTCCTTGTACTGAAGAAGAGAAGAGGAAACAGTAAAGAAGACTTTGTCTTACATCTTGAATACCAGCTCAGCCACAGTAGGATAGGGCACCAGGCAGAGTCATGAGGCCCCATACCAAAAGAAAGAATTAGTGAGCTTGAAGACATGCTATTTGAAAATACACTGTCAGAGGAGACAAAATAAAAAGGAATAGAAAATAATAAAGCATACCTACGAGATCTAGAAATAGCCTCAGAAGAGCAAATCTAAGAATTATTGGCCTTTGGGTGCAGTGACTCATGCCTGTAATCCCAGCACTTTGGGAGGCCAAGGCAGGTAGATCACGAGGTCAGGAGATCAAGACCATCCCAGTTAACACGATGAAACCCCGTCTCTACTAAAAATACAAAAACTTCACTGGGCGTGGTGGCAGGCGCCTGTAGTCCCAGCTACTAGGGAGGCTGAGGCAGAAGAATGGCGTGAACTTGGGAGGTGGAGCTTGCAGTGAGTCGAGATGGTGCCACTGCACTCCAGCCTGGGGGACAGAGTGAGACTCCGTCTCAAAAAAAATAAAATAAAATAAAAATGAAAAGAATTATTGTCCTTAAAGAGGGGTTAGGGAAACAGATAGGGGTAGAAAGTTTATTCAAAGAGATTATATCAGAGAACTTCCCATACCTAGAGAAAGGTATCAACATTCAAATATAAGAAGATAATAGAGTACCAACCAGATTTAACCCAAAGAAGATTATCTTAAGGCATTTAATAATCAAACTTCAGCTGGGCGCTGTGGCTCACGCCTGTAATCCCAGCACTTTGGGAGGCCAAGGCGGGTGGATCACAAGGTCAGAAGATTGAGACCATTCTGGCTAACATGGTGAAACCCTGTCTCTACTAAAAATACAAAAGAATTAGCCAGGCGTGGTGGCGGGCACCTGTAGTCCCAGCTACCCAGGAGGCTGAGGCAGGAGAATGGCATGAACCCGGGAGGCGGAGCTTGCAGTGAGCCGAGACTGTGCCACTACACTCCAGCCTGGGCGACACAGCGAGACTCCATCTCAAAAAAAAGAAAAAATCAAACTCCTAGATGTCAAGGATGCAGAAAGGGTCCTAAAAGCAACAAGAGAAAAGGAACAAACAACATACAGTGGAGCTCTGATACATCCAGTGGCAGAATTTTTAGTGGAAACCTTATAGGCCAGGAGAGAGTTGCATGACATATTTAAAGTGCTGAAGGAAAAAAAAGAAAACTTTTATCCTGGAATAGTACATCTGGCCACAATATCCTTCAAATATGAAGGAGAAATAAAGACTCTCCCAATAAAACAAGAGCTGAGGGATTTCATCAACACCAGATCTATCCTACTAGAAATGCTAACAGGAGTTCTTCTATCTGAAAGAAAAAGATGGTAATGAGCAAAAAGAAATAATCTGAGGCACAAAACTCACTGGCAATAGTAAGCATGCAGAAAAACAGAATAGTTTAAGACCGTCATTGTGGTGTGTAAACTACTGTTCACTTAAGTAGAAAGGCTAAATGATGAACCAGTCAAAAATAATACCTACAGCAATTTTCCAAACATAGGCAGTACAATAACACATAAAGAGAAACAAGAAAAAGTTAAAAGCAGGGGATGAAGTTCAAGTGTAGAGTATTTTTAATCAGTTTTTGTTAGTGTTAAGTAGTCAGTTGTTTAAAATAATGGGTTATAAGGTAGTGTTTGCAAGCCTCATGGTAACCTCAAGTTGAAAAACATACAATGGATATGCAAAAAATAAAAAGAAAGAAATTAAAGTATACCACAAGAGAAAATCACTGTCAATAAGAGGAAGACAGGAAGTAGGAAAGGAAGACCACAAAACAACCAGAAAACAAATAACAACTTGGCAGGAGTAAGTCCCTACTTATCAGTAATAACATTAAGTGTAGATGGACTAAACTTTCCAATCAAAAGTCATAATGTGGCTAACTGGATACAAAAAAAAAAAAAAACAAAAAAAATGCAAGACTATGACCTTTTGCCTACTAGAATCACACTTCACCTGTAAAGATACATATAGACTGAAAATTCAAAGAAAGAATAGGAGTAGTTATATAAGATAAAATAGATTTCAAGATAAAAACTGTAAGAAGAATCAAAGAAAGCCATTATATAATGATAAAGGGGTCAATTCAGCAAAAGGATATAATGACTGTAAATATATATGTACCCAACACTGAAGCACTCAGATATACAAAGCAAATATTATTAGAACTAAACAGAGAAATGGATCCCAATACAATAATAGCTGGAGTCTTCAACACCCACTTTCAGCATTAGACAGATCTTTCAGACAGAAAATCAACAAAGACACATTGAACTTAGTCTGCACTGGACCCAGTAGATATTTACAGGACATTTCATCCAATGGCTGTAGAATACACATTTTTCTCCTCAGCATGGAGCATTCTCGAGGAGAAATCATATGTTAGGTCACAAAACAAGTTATAAAACATTCAAACAAATTGAAATAGTATCAAATGTCTTCTCTGACCACAATGGAATAAAACTAGGAGTCAATAACAAGAGGAATTTTGGGAACTATACAAACACATAGAAGTTAAACACTATGCTCCTTTCTTCAATGAAGAAATTAAGAAGGAAAATGAAAAATTTCTTGGAACGAATTATAATGGAAACATAATGTATCAAAACGTATGGGATGCAGCAAAACTAGTACTAAGAGGGAAATTTACATATAGCTATAAGTGCCTACATCAAAAAAGGAACAAAAACTGCAAATAAATAACCTAATGCTGTAACTTAAAGAACTAGAAAAGCAAGAGCAAACCAAACCCCAAATTCAGTAATACACAAGAAAGATGATCCATAATGACTAAATGAGATTTATCCCAAGGATGCAAGGAGGTGATACATAAACCAATCAGTGTGATACATCATATCAACTGAATGAAGGACAGAAGCCATATGCTTATTTCAATTGACGCTAAAAAAGCTTTTGATAAAAGTTAACACCCCTTCATGATAAAACCCCTCAAAAAATTAGGTACAGACGAAACTTGCCTCCACATAATGAAAGCCATATAGGACAGACCACAGCTAGTATTGTACTGAATGGGGGAAAACTGAAAGTCTTTCCTTTTAGATCTGGAACACGAAAAGGATGCCCACTTTCACCACTGTTATTCAACACAGTGCTGGAATCTTTGCTGTAGCAATGAGACAAGAGAAAGAAATAAAGGGCATACAAATTGAAAGGGAAGAAGCCAAATTATGCTTGTTTGCAGATAAGATAATCTTATATTTGGAAAAAACTAAAGACTCCACAAAAAGACTATTAGAAATCATAAATTCAGTAAAGTTGAAGGATACAAAATTAACATACAAAAATCAGTAGCATTTCTCTATGTGCACAGTGAACAGTCTGAAAATTTAAAAGGCAATCCAATTTACAATAGCCACAAATAAATAAATACCTAAGATTAACTTAACCAAAGAAGTGAAAGATCTCTACAATGAAAACTATAAAACATTGATGAAAGAAATTGAAGAGGACACCGAAAAATAGCAAGATATTCCATGTTCATAGATTGGAAGAATTAATATTGTTAAAATGTCCATACTACCCAAAGACTCAATGCAATCTCTTTCAAAATACCAGTGACATTCTTCATAGAAATAGAGAAAACAATTCTGAAATTTATATGGAACCACAAAAGATCCAGAATAGCCACAGCTATCCTAAACAAAAAGAACCATAAACAGGAGGAATTACATTACCTGACTTCAAACTATACTACAGAGCTATAGTAACTAAAACAGCATGGTACTAGCCTAAAAATAGACTCATAGACTAGGGGAATAGACTAAAGAACATGAAACAAATCCACACACCTACAGTGAACTCATTTTCAACAAAGGTGCCAAGAACATATATTGGGGAAAAGACAATCTCCTCAATAAATGGTGTTGGGAAAACTGGATATCCATATGTAGAATAATAAAACTTGACCCTTGTCTCTTGCCTTACATAAAAATCAAATCAAATGGATAAAAGACTTAAATCTAAGACCTCAAACTGTGAAACTACCATGAGAAAACATTGGGGATTGACACAACTTTTATTTACATACAACTATAATTATACCAAACACAAATTGCTCTATTTATTAAAGTGGTTTCAGCAGGATCTCATAGATCATTCATGTTGTGTGTTTAACTATGATATAATTACCTTAAAAATCTGTAGATTTTTCCATAGTTGAGAGGATATTTTGTAGTCAGTCTTTTACCAAGCATCAATCCATGTCATTCTATTCTCCTGGACTGCCCAAGGCTGACATAACTAATCACTAGCATAGGAGAAGATTCCACTAACAAGAGGAGGAGGCCCAGAGGGCCCAGAATCGGGGAAAGGGATGAGGGGTTAACATGAGTGCCACAAAATAAAATGGGAGGTGGCATTTTATTCAAATGCAAGATAAAAAATAACTGTGCTAACTTTGACAATGGTATTATTAAACTCTCGTGGTGATAAAGAAGAAGCAGTCAATAATGAGTCATGAGAGCAGAGGCTTCTGGGAATGACTTTGAAGGGGGCCATTTAATTTCTTATTATAATAATTTCAGCACTGAAAAACAGATTCTAAGCTCTATTTTCTCTCTTTCCTCTCATTCTTGCTGCTTCAACTCCTATTTCCTCTTCAGCTGAGGAAAATGTATTGGTGTCCTGGTATAAACTTGAAAGCTGAGGAGGAAGAATTCAGAAGTGATAGTTGCTCTAAATAATATACATGAAAATTTATAAAATGATAGGCACATAAGAGAAACACCAAAATGTTAAAATTTATTATCTCTGGGCAAAGGGATTATAAGCAATTTTTATTATTTTCTCTCATCTTCTCTGCATTTTCCAAATGTCCTACAATAAGCATGTATCACATTTTTAATCACGAGAATAATGTGAAAAAAAATTCTGCTGGTATGGACTACTGAGAAAATTGAGTACAGAGAATGTTGTCAGTGAAACTAGAATGATTTGCTACAAAGCATGATGTTTTAAACACTGATGGAATACTGCCTTAAGTTATAATAGAAGGGTACCTGGTAGATTACATATGCAAAATATTTGCTTTAGCAGAAGACATCTGTAAAGCAATTACATTTGATATACTAGATCCATGTACTATCATAAGTCTTAAAATCAAGGCAACATAAAACATGGTTGAGTTTACATTGTGATACTGGAGACATTCCAAGGAGAATCATGTGGGAGAAGTCACAATGTAACAATGTTTTAAGTGGCTTCTTTGGAAAGTGCAACTCTAGCATGAATGGAATCACATCAGAGACTTCAGGAACCATCAGGTTTGTAGTGACTGATATGGACAGAGACTACCTCCCGCAGCAATGGAGGGAACTTCTCAAGAGAGACTCTTTTGCCTGAGTGCAGAGGTCACTGAGGCACTCCTTAGTACTTGGGTCAATGTGATTATATTTTGACCAACTCCCAATGTAACTAGATTGCTGTAACCTATCTAGAGGACAGAATATTCTAGTCACTTGGAAATCAATGTAGAGACATTTATACCTGGTCTTAAAGATAGATTGAGTCTTGTGGAATATTATACAGCTGAGTCCCTCTGGAGCTCTTTGGCCTATATTTCTCTAAAACATTATTTTAGATTTTAAAAGAAAAATATCAAGGATGGTTACCAGAGGCTGGAAAGGGTAATGGAGGGTTGGGGAGAAGATGCAGATGGTTAATGTCTACAAAAAAAAAAATAGAAAAAATGAATAACACCTACTATTTGATAGCACAAAAGGGTGACTATTAGTCAATAATAACTTAATTGTATATTTTTAAATAACTTAAAGAATGTAATTGGTTGTTTGTAACTCAAAGGATAAATGCTTGAGGTGATAGATACCCCATTCTCCATGATGTGCTTATTTCACATTGATGCCTATTTCTTTTTTCTTAATTTTTCTTTTACTTTAAGTTCTGGGATACATGTGCAGAACATGTAGGTTTGTTACATAGGTATACGTGTGCCATGGTGGTTTGCTGCACCTATCAACCCGTCATCTAGGTTTTAAGCTCAGTATGCATTAGCTATTTGTCCTGATGTTCTCCCTCCCCGCCCACCCAACAGGCCTCAGTGTGTGTTGTTTCCCTCCCTGTGTCCATGTGTTCTCATTGTTCAGCTCCCACTTAGAAGTGAGAACACGTGGTGTTTGGTTTTCTGTTCCTGTGTTAGTTTGCTGAGGATAATGGCTTCCAGCTTCATCCATGTCCCTGCAAAGGACATGATCTCATTCCTTTTTATGGCAGAATAGTATTGCATGGTGTATATGTACCACATTTTCTTTATCCAGTCTATCAGTGATGGACATTTGAGTTGGTTCCATATCTTTGCTATTGTAAATAGTGCTGCAATAAACATACATGTGCATGTGTCTTTATAGTAGAATGCTTTATATTCCTTTGGGTATATACCTGGTAATGGGATTGGTAGGTCAAATGATATTTCTGGTTCTAGTTCCTTGAGGAATCGCCACACTGTCTTCCATGCTGATTGAACTAAGTTACATTCCCACCAACAGTGTAAAAGTGTTCCATTTCTCCACAGCCTTGCCAGTATCTGCTGTTTCTTGACGTTTTAATAATCACCATTCTGACTGGCGTGAGATGATATCTCATTGTGGTTTTTTTGACTTGCATTTTTCTAATCATCAGTGATGTTGAGCTTTTTTTTTTCATATGGTTGTTGGCTGCGTAAATGTCTTCTTTTGAGAAGTGTCTGTTCATATGCTTTGCCCACTTTTTAATGGGGTTTTTTTTTTCTTGTACATTTGTTTAAGTTCCTTGTAGATTCTGGATATTAGACATTTATCAGATGGGTAGATTGCAAAAAATTTTCTCCCGTTCTGTAGGTTGCCTGTTCACTCTGATGATAGTTTCTTTTGCTGTGCAGAAGCTCTTCAGTTTAATTAGATCCTATTTGTCAACTTTAGCTTTTGTTGCAATTTCATTTGACATTTTCATCATGAAATCTTTGCCTGTGCCTATGTCCTGAATGGTATTGCCTAGCTTTTCTTCTGGGGTTTTTATGGTTTGAGGATTTTCATTTAAGTATTTAATCCATCTTGAGTTAATTTTTGTATAAGGTGTAAGGAAGGGGCCCAATTTTAGTTTTCTGCATATGGCTAGCCAGTTTTCCCAGCACCATTTATTAAAAAGGGAGTCATTTCCCCATTGCTTGTTTTTGTCAGATTTGTCAAAGATCAGATGAATGTAGATGTGTGATGTTATATCTGAGGTCTCTGTTCTGTTCCATTCGTTTATATGTCTGTTTTGGTACCAGTATCATACTGTTTTGGTTACTGTGGCCTTGCAGTATATTTTGAAGTCAGGTAGCATGATGCCTCCAGCTTTGTTCTTTTTGCTTAGGACTGTCTTGGCTATACAAGATCTTTTTGGTTCCATATGAAATTTAAAGTCATATTTCCAATTCTGTAAACAATGTCAATGGTAGTTTGTTGGGAATAGTATTGAATCTATAAATTACTTTGGGCAGCATGCACATATTCAAGATATTGATTCTTCCTGTTTATGAGGATAGAATGTTTTTTCGTTTGTTTGTATCCTCTATTATATCCTTGAGCAGTATTTTGTACTTCTCCTGCAAGAGGTCTTTCATGTCCCTTGTCAGCTATATTCCTAGGTATTTTATTCTTTTGTAGCAATTGTAAATGAGAGTTCATTCATCATTTGTCTCTCTCCTTGTCTATTGTTGGTGTAAAGAAATGCTTGTGATTTTTGCACATTAATTTTGTATCCTCAGACTTTGCTGAAGTTGCTTATCAGTTTAAGGAGTTTTTGGATTGAGAGGAAGGGGTTTTCTAAATATAAAACTATGTCATCTGGACAGGGCCCAGTGGCTCATGCCTGCAATCCCAGCACTTCGGGAGACCAAGGTGGGTGGATCACGAGGTCAAGAGATCACTGACCAACATGGTGAAACCCCATCTCTATTAAAAATACAAAAATTAGCATGTGCCTGTAGTCCCAGCTACTTGGGAGGCTGAGGCAGGTGATCCACTTGAACCTGGAAGGTGGAGGTTGCAGTGAGCTGAGATTGCGCCACTGCACTCCAGCCTGGCGACAGGGCAAGACTCCGTCTCAGAAAAAACAAACAAGACAAACCAAAAAACCATGTCATCTGCAAGCAGAGACAATTTGACTTTCTCTCTTCCTATTTGAATAGCCTTTATTTCTTTCTCTTGCCTTATTGCCCGGCCAGAACTTTCAATACTATGTTGAATAGTAGTGGTGAGAAAGGACATCTTTGTCTTGTGCCAGTTTTCAAAGGGAATGCTTCCAGTTTTCCCTTTCATTATGATATTGGCTATGGGTTTGTCATAAATAGGTCTCATTTTTTTTAAGATATGTCCCATCAATATCTAGTTTATTGAGAGTTTTTAACTTGAAGGGATGTTGAATTTTATCAAAGGCCTTTTCTGCATCTATTGAGATAATCATACGGTTTTTGTCATTGGTTCTGTTTATGTGATGGATTACATTTATTGATTTGCATATGTTAAACCAGCCTTGCATCCCAGGATGAAGCCGACTTGATCACGGTGGATAAGTTTTTTAATGCGCTGCCAGATTCAATTTGCAGGTATTTTATGGAGGATTTCTGCATCAGTGTTCATCAGGGATATTGACCTCAAGTTTTCTTTTTTTGTTATGTCTCTGCCAGGTTTTGGTATCAGGATGATGCTGGCTCCATAAAATGAGTTAGGGAGCAGTCCCTCCTTTTCAATTGTTTGGAATAGTTTCAGAAGGAATGATACCAACTCCTCTTTGTACCTCTCATAGAATTCTGCTATGAATCTATCTGGTCCTGGACTTGTTTTGGTTGGTAGGCTATTAATTAGTGCCTCAATTTTAGAACTCGTTATTGATCTATTCAGGGATTCAACTTCTCTTGGTTTAGTCTTGGGAGTGTGTATGTGTCCAAGAATTTATCCATTTTCTTCCGTATTTTCTAGTTCATTTGCCTAGAGGTATTTATAGTATTCTCTGATGATAGTTTGTATTCCTGTGGGGTCAGTAGTGATATCCCATTTATCATTTTTCTATTGTGTCTATTTTATTCTTTTCTGTTTTCTTCTTTATTAGTCTAGCTAGTGGTCTATCTATTTTGTTAATTTTTTCAAAAAAACAGCTCCTGGATTGATTGATTTTTTGAAAGGATTTTCATGTCCCTATCTCTTTCAATTCCACTCTGATCTTAGTTATTTATTGTCTTCTGCTAGTTTTTGGATTTGTTTGTGCTTGCTATTCTAGCTCTTTTAATTGTGATGTTAGGGTGTCGATTTGAGATCTTTCTATGTTTCAGATGTGGGCATTTTGTGTAACAAATTTCCTTCTTAAGACTGCTTGAGTTTGTCCCAGAGACTCTGGTACATTGTCTCTTTGTTCTCATTGGTTTCAAAGAACTTCTTGATTTCTTCCTTAATTTCGTTATTTACCCAGGAGTCATTCAGGAGCAGGTTGCCAAATTTCCATGTAGCTGTGTGGTTTTGAGTGAGTTTTTTAATCCTGAGTTCTAATTTGATTGCACTGTGATCTAAGAGATTTTTGTTATGATTTCAGTTATTTTTGCATTTGCTGAGGAGTGTTTTACTTCTAATTACGTGGTCGATTTTAGAGTAAGAGCCATGTGGCACTGAGAAGAGTATATATTGTATTGATTTGGGGTGGAGACTTCTGTGGTTATCTATTATGCCCACTTGATCCAGAGCTGAGTTCAAGTCCTGAATATCCTTGTTAATTTTCTGTCTCATTGACCTGTCTAATACTGATAGTGGGTTGCTAACGTCTCCAACTATCATTGTGTGGGAGTCTAAGTCTCTTTATAGGTCTCTAAGAACTCGTTTTATGAATCTGAGTGCTCCTGTATTGGGTGCATATATTTAGGATAACTATCTCTTTTTGTTGAATTGGTCTTTTTACCATTAGGTAATGCCCTTCTTTGTCTTTTTTATCTTTGTTGGTTTAAAGTCTGTTTTGTCAGAGGCCAGACTGCAACCCCTGATTTTTTTTTTTTTTTTTTTTGGCTTTCCATTTGCTTGGCAAATATTCTGCAATCCCTTTATTTTGAGCCTATGTGTGTCTTTGAACATGAGAGCGGTCTCTTGAACACAGCATGCCAATGGGTCTTGATGCTTGATCCAGTTAGCCAGTCTGTGTCTTTTAATTGGGGCATTTAGTTCATTTACATTTAAGGTTAATATTGTTATGTGTGAATTTGGTCCTGTCATCAGGATGCTGGCTAGTTATTTTGCACACTAGTTGATGCAGTTTCTTCATAGTGTCATTGGTCTTTATATTTTATTGTATTTCTGCAGTGGCTGGTACCAGTTTTTCCTTTCCATATTTAGTGCTTCCTTCAGGGGCTCTTGCAAGGCAAGTCTGGTGGTAATGAAATCCCTCAGCATTTGCTTGTCTGAAAAGGATTTTATTTCTCTTTCTGGGTTGAAAATTATTGAATATTGGCCTCAACTCTCTTCTGGCTTGCAGGTTTTCTTCTGAGAAATCCACTGTTAGTCTGATGGGTTTCCTTTTGTAGGTTACCTGGCCTTTCTCTCTGACTGCTCTTTACATTTTTTTCTTCATTTTGACCTTGGAAAATCTAGTTATTATGTGTCTTGGGATTGATGTTCTCATGGAGTATCTTAGTGGTGTTCTCTCTATTTCTTGTCTTGCTATGTTGGGGAAGTTCTCCTGGATAATATCCTGAAGTGTGTTTTCCAACTTGGTTCTATTATATCCCCCATCTCGTTCAGGTATACCAACCAATTGTAGGTTTAGTCTTTTTACATTGTCCTATATTTCTTGGAGGTTTTGTTTGTTTCTTTCCACTGCTTTTTCTCTAATGTTGTCTGCTTGCCTTATTTCAGTAAGATGGTCTTCAATATCTGATATTCTTTCTTCTGCTTGCTTGATTGATTTGGCTATTGATACTTGTGTATGCTTCACAAAGTTCTCATGCTGTGTTTTCCAGCTCCCTCAGGTCATTTATGTTCCTCTCTAAACTGGTTATTCTAGTTAGCAGCTCCTGTAATCTTTTATCAAGGTTCTTAGCTTCTTTGCATTGAGTTAAAACATGCTCCTTTACCTCAGTGGAGTTTGTTATTACCCACATTCTGAAGCCTACTTCTGTCAATTCGTCCGTCTTATCCTCTATTCAGTTTACGCCTTTGCTGGACAGGTATTGCGATCATTTGGAGGAGAAGCAGCACTCTGGCCTTTTCGTTTTTCAGCATGTTTTTTCATTGATTCTTTCTCATTTTCATGAGATTGTCTAGTTTCAATCTGTGAGGCTGCTGACCCTTGGATGAGGTTTTTGTGGGCCTTTTTTGTTGATGCTGTTGTTGTTGCTTTCTGTTCATTTGTTTTTCTTTCAATAGTCAGGTCTCTCTTCTGCCAGGCTGCTGCGATTTGCTGGGGGTTTACCTCAGGCCCTACTCATCTGGTTCACTCCTGCACCTAGAGATGTCACTCAAGGAGGCTGGAGAACAGCCAAGATGGGTGCCTGCTTCTTCTTCTGGGATCTCTGACCTTGAGGGGTACCAACCTGATGCCAGTAGGTATGCTCCTGTATAGGATGTCTGACAACCCCTGTTGGGGGGTGAGTCTCACCCAGTTGGGTGGCATGGGAAGCAGGACCTGTTTAACGAAGCACTTTGGCTGTCCTTTGGTGGAGGGGATGTGCTGCGGCGGGGGAAAACCTATTCATCTGGGCTGCCTGGATTCCTCAGAGGTATAAGGAGAAGAGGCTACATCTTCTGGTCTGCTGAGACTACAGCCACCCCTCCCACTAGGGGCTCAAGCCCAGAGAGCTCAGAGTTCTGTCCCTGAGCCCTTGACTGTAGTTGTTGGAGTTCCTGCATGGATGCCCTACCTAGTGAGGAAGGATGGGTCAGGCTCAGGCCTGAGGAGGCACTCTGGCCACAGTCTACCACAGCAGGTGTGTTAGGCTGTGGGTAATACCTCTTGGGATGAAGCCATCCAGCCTTCCTGGCTCCAGCAGGGGAAAAGTGCAGCCTGGAGCTATAGAGATGGCTTCTGCCCTTCCCCTGCCCTGGGAGCTTAGTGTGTTAGGCAGCTACGAGTCCCAGTGTTGGCTGCCACCACCCCAAGGAGCTTAGACAGCAGGCAGCCACAGCTGTGGAGATGGCTGCCCCTCCCCCGGGGAACTTGGCAGGCTTAGGCAGGTTCTAGCTGAGTGGCTGCTGAGAATCTAGGTGTTGCTCTGTGGTTGGGACCTTAGGCCCTGGTGGTCCAGTGGGCTCACGTGTGGGATCTTCCGATCTGTGGGTTGCACAGTTACGTGTAAAAAGCAGTTTTCCAGGCGGGGTAGCATGTTCACTCACTGCCTCCCTTGGCTGGGGTGTAGGTGCTCCCCTGCCCCGTGTGGTTCTCAGGTGGGCTGCTATACTACACTGCTGCTCTTCCTTTCTCCTCATGCTTATTTCATATATATATATATATATATATATATATATATATATATATATAGTTTCTTTTTTTAACTTTAAGTTCTGGGATACACGTGCAGAACATGCAAGTTTGTTACATAGGTATCCATGTGCCCTGGTGCATGTATACCTATGTGCATGCCTATTTCTCCTCATGCCTATTTCCTTTATATATATATGTGTGTGTATATATGTGTATATATATGTGTATATATATGTGTGTATATATATACGTATATATATATAGTTTCTTTTTTTAACTTTAAGTTCTGGGATACACGTGCAGAACATGCAAGTTTGTTACATAGGTATACATATGCCATGGTGCATGTATACCTATGTGCATGCCTACTTCAAAGCCTCTCATGTATCCCCTACATATATACACCTACTGTGTACCCACAAAAGATTTAAAAAGTAATTTAAAAAATTAAAAATAAAAAAAAGCTAAAATTTATAACAACAACAAAAACAAAAAAAATGTCTTCACCATTGAATACCCAGAATGACCCCATACTATGTTTGGATGTAATCTGAACCAGTATTTAGTGGAAGTAGAATTTGGGTGACTAATGTAATTATAAAAATTGTAAATAACACTAGCATCAAAAATTTACTAACATCTTCATCCTTTTATACTAAAACAAAGTTGATACTTTATGACATAAAATGCCACCGCTGATAATTTATTTTTAAAATATTTATTTTTTGGCATGAACATTAAGTGCTTACATAAAGCATCACTACTTGTCTATACGCAAGTCTATGAAAAGATGACAGGTTTGACTCTTGTTTAGGGAAAAGCACAACAGAAACCCAAAGATCTCAAACTTAAAGGCCAAGAGAAAAAAATTCACATGACAGGAGTATAAATGACAATTCTGCACAGAAAAGATTCATGTAACAACTGAACTCATAGTACTTCACCCCAGATGCAAATCACATAGCCTCCCTTCCACATGGCAAGAAAATGACTCTATCTGTAAATAATGCCTCTTCTCTGTGGTTCTAAAAACTGTGCTAGGTGAGAATTTAAAAGTTTGGGATTATTACATTAGCAACTCATAAGATGTCAAAACTGAGAGCATCGTTAGAGAAACTTGTTGTTTTAATTTTTATTTTTTGATGGAAAGCATGAGAGAGAGAGAGGAGAGAAAAAAATAATTTGACGAATTCCCCCTTGGTCAGAGAGAAAGCCAGTGTTTAATTACATAATAGTTACTTATATGGCCTAATTGTTTTTATGACAGTCTTCGAAGCTTATGTCTCTCCTTCCTTCTTCTTTGTAGACTCCCATGATTAGGATAAAACACAGGAGTAATCGCAGTTTACCTACAGACTCATTCTGATTGCTAACTATTTCCAAGCTTTCTCATGTTCTTTAACCGCTGAGTTCTAGCCTATAGAGAACATGCTTTCTTTTGTGTGTATGATAAAAATATGATAAAACAACCTGATAGTTTTTAAAAAGGCAAAAACTTGAACAGACTTTTCATCAAAGAAGATCTGCAAAAGACCAAGAAATTATGAAAAAGATGCTCAATATCATTAGTCGTTACAGAAATGCAACTTAAAATAAGATACCACTGGGGCCTGGTGCAGTGGCTCATGCCTGTAAACCCAGCACTTTGGGAGGCCGAGGTGTGGAGATCACCTGAGGTCAGGAGTTTGAGATCAGCCTGGCCAACATGGTGAAATCCCGTCTCTACTAAAAATACAAAAATTAGCTGGGTATGGTGGCACATGCCTGTAATCCCAGCTACTCGGGAGGCTGAGGCAGGAGAATCACTTGAACCCAGGAGGCAGAGGTTGCAGTGAGCCCAGATTGCACCATTGCACTCCAGCCTGGGCAACAGAGTGAGACTCCATATAAAAAGAAATACCACCGTATACTCACTAGAACAACTAAAATCAAAAAGACTGGTGAGGCTAATTGTTGGTGAGGATGTAAAGCAACTGGAACTCATAAAAATTCCTGGTGAGTGTGTAAAATGATACAGCACTTTGGAAAACAGTTTAGCCATTTTTCTAAAGTAAAGCATACACTTATAATATATCTCAGCCTTTCCTCTCAAGTATTTACCCAAGAGAAAAATTTATGTGTATATTTTTACATAAATATTTATAATACATTTATTCATGATAGCCAAAAATTAAAAACATTGATAGGTGAATGAATAAACAAATTAGAGTTTACTTGTGTGATGGAGCACATCTCATCAATAGAAAGAAGCAATCTGCTGATAGATGCAACAATATGTTAGCATTTCATAGATATTTGAGCAAAAGATGCCATTTGTATAGTATCCTAGAATAGACAAGACTAATCTATTTGACACAATCAGACAAGTGGTCACATGGAATAGGTAATAGTTGGAAGAAATTGACAAAAAGGGGGTGCCAGGGAACTTTTTTGTGGAATATAAATGTTCTATATCTTGATGATATTTACAAGGGTGTGTACAATTGTTAAGAGTCACCAAACTGTATGTACACTTAAAAAGTGTGATGTTATTTTTATTGTAAGTATATTATATTTCAATTAAGTTTACTTTAAAAATACACCTTTGCTATATCTCTGTTGCAGTGCCTTGCAGTAATGGATGTTCATTGCAGTATTATTTATAAGAGTATTAAATTGGAAACAAATTAATAATTCAACAACAGAGACAGAGTTAAATAAACTATGGCCATAAAAGACTGGAGGCAGGAATCATTGAAATTACTACAAATCAGCAGAAATATCTGCTCATCTATTTGCAGCTAGTACTATGAAACTTAATTATCAATAGACATACATCATACTCTGGTTATTCCACATTTACTCAGACTCATTCTCAATCCTTTTATTCCCTACATATTGTCCTGCGTAGTTGATGCTTAGGGGCAGCATTGCCCAGATCCTCTAGTCTGCTGGTTTCCTGTTAAATTTATCTAATATAGCCATCAGCAAGACATTGGAGTGAAAAAGGAAGAAGTAGGGTTATTTCTTCACCATTCCCTCCCTGTTATGTTTCAGGGTTCTGGCAGTGGCTGTGGGCCCCTAAGACTGTAACTTATTCTGTTGGGCAACCTCTCCTCCATGACTCCACCTCTTACTCTGATCTGATCACCTTATTTTACACCCTCACTTCTTTCTAGCCTACAGCAGTAGCAGCTTCCTGTTTTGTTATCTCTGGGTTTCATAAACTTTGCCTACACCTCTGTAAATAGTCCTTTTAGTAAAGTCTCTTGAATTGCTCCATTTAAATGAAAATTTTGTTTCTTCCCAAGACAGATTAACTCTGGTCTCACTGAAATACTCTCAGCTGCATATGACAGGTTTACCTTATGAATGTTAAAACAACCAAAACAAAGATGAGTTGTGCTAAACAAATCTAAAAACAGATTACTTTTCAGTTGCTATCATTTGACCATTTTCCGTAAAGCAATTTATATAGACTTGCTACTAGACTTTTAATTTTACACCTTTGAAGATATCTTTAGAATGATACATGTGTTTCTAATATTGAATGGAATTTAACAAAATAATTCAAATATCTTTTGCACAGTTTTCTGAGCTATTTTAATTGGGACTTTGATTTTTCTATGATTTCTTTCTCTTCCTTTACTAAGGGTATTACTGAATTCAGTTTTGCAGCAAGACTGCCTGAGGGTCTACTTAGGCTGAGGCTGGGTATGATGCCTCATGCCTGTAATCCCAGCACTTTGAGAGGGCGAGACAGGCAGATCACCTGAGGTCAGGAGTTCAAGAGCAACCTAGCCAACATGACAAAACCCCGTCTCTACTAAACATACAAAAAATTGGCTGGGCATGGTCGTGCGTGCCTGTAATCCCAGCTACTTGGGAGGCTGAGGCAGGAGAATCCCTTGAACCCAGGAGGAGGAGGTTGCAGTGAGCCGAGATTGTGCCACTGCACTCCAGCCTGGGCGACACAGCGAGAGTCAGGCTCAAAAAATAAATAAATAAATAAATAAATAAATAAAATAAAATAACAAAAATTAACTCAAGATGGATTTAAACGTAAGACCTAAAACCATAAAAACCCCAGAAGAAAACCTAGGCAACACCATTCAGGACATAGGCATGGGCAAAGACTTCATGACTAAAACACTAAAAGCAATGGCAACAAAAGCCAAAATTGACAAATGAGATCTAATTAAGCTAAAGAGCCTCTGTACAGCAAAAGAAACTACCATCAGAGTGAACAGGCAACCTACAGAATGGGAGAAAATTTTTGCAATCTATCCATCTGACAAAGGGCTAATATCTAGAATCGATAAAAAACTTAAACAAATTTATGGGGAAAAAAAACTGCCATTAAAAAGTGGGCAAAGGATATGAACAGACACTTCTCAAAAGAAGATATTTATACAGCAAAAAAAATATGAAAAAAAGCTCATCATTACTGGTCATTAAGGTCAAAGCAATGAAAATCAAAACCACAATGAGATACCACCTCATGCCAGTTAGAATGATGATCATTAAAAAGTCAAGAAACAACTGTTGTGGGAAGGCAGGGACCCCAAATGGAGGGACTGGCTGAAGCCATGGCAGAAGAACATAAATTGTGAAGATTTCATGGACATTTATTAGTTCCCCAAATTAATACTTATGTAATTTCTTACGCCTGTCTTTACTGCAATCTCTGAATATACATTGTGAAGATTTCATGGACACTTATCACTTCCCCAATCAATACCCTTGTGATTTCCTATGCCTGACTTTACTTTAATCTCTTAATCCCATCATCTTTGTAAGCTGACGAGGATGTACGTCACCTCAGGACCCTGTGATGATTGTGTTAACTGCACAAATTGTTTGTAGAGCATGTGTGTTTGAACAATATGAAATCTGGGCACCTTGAAAAAAGAACAGGATAACAGCAATGTTCAGGGAACAAGGGAGATAAGACTTTGGACTCTGACTGCTGGTGAGCTGGATGGAACAGAGCCATATTTCTCTTCTTTCAAAAGCAAATAGGAGAAATATCGCTGAATTCTTTTTCTCAGCAAGGAACATCCCTGAGAAAGAGAATATGCCCTGAGGGTAGGTCTATAAACAGCCCCCTGGGGGCAGCCATCTTTTACAGTTGAAGCTGAAGGGATGAAATAAACCCCAGTCTCCTGTAGCACTCCCAGGCTTATTAGGATGAGGAAATCTCATCAAATAAATTTTGATCAGACAGGTCAAATTTGAGAGTTGTCTGCTCTCAAACCCTGTCTCCTGATAAGATGTTATCAATGACAATGTGTGCCTGAAACTTCATTAGCAATTTTAATTTCACCCCATCCTGTGGTCCTGTGATCTCACCCTGCCTCCACTTGCTTTGTGGTATTCTATTACCTTGTGAAGCATGTGATCTCTGTGACCCATACCCTATTCATGCACTCCCTCCCCTTTTGAAAATGGCTAATAAAAACTTGCTGGTTTTACGGCTCAGGGAGCATCACAGAACCTGCTGACATGTGATGTCTCCCCCGGACACCCACCTTTAAAATTTCTCTCTCTTGTACTCTTTCCCTTTATTTCTCAGACCAGCTGAGATGCTTAGGGAAATAGAAAAGAACCCATGTTAAATATTGGGGGTGGGGGTTCCCCCGATACAACAGATGCTGGAGAGGATGTGGAGAAATAGGAACACTTTTACACTGTTGGTGGGAGTGTAAATTGGTTCAACCATTGTGGAAGACAGTGTGGTGATTGCTCAAGGATCTAGAACCAGAAATACCATTTGACCCAGCAATTCCATTACTGGGTATATACCCAAAGGATTATAAATCATTCTACTATAAAGACATGTGCACATGTATGTTTATTGCAGCACTGCTCACAATAGCAAAGACTTGGAACCAACCCAAATGCCCACCAATGATAGACTGGATAAAGAAAATGGGGCACATATACACCATGGAATACTATGCAGCCATAAAAAAGATGAGTTCATGTCCTTTGCAGGGACATGGATGAAGATGGAAACCATGATTCTCAGCAAACTAACACAAGAACAGAAAACCAAACACTGCATGTTCTCACTTATAGGTAGGAGTTGAACAATGAGAACACATGGACACAGAGAGGGGAACATCACACACCAGGGTCTGTTGGGGGTTGGGAGCTACAGGAAGGATAGCATTAAGAGAAATACCTAATGTAGATGACAGGTTGATCAGTATAGTAAAGCACCATGGCACATGTATACCTGTGTAACAAACCTGCACGTTCTACACATGTACCTCAGAACTTAAAGTATAAAATAATTAAAAAATAAGCTGAATAGCCTGATAAGTACACCAACATTTTATTTTTTTTAAAAAACAGGTGACACACAACTGTCTTAAATGTGTTTATTAGGTATAAATCTGCCTTCCCTAGTTTGGACAGATTTCCTCAAAACTTTTTGAAGGATTTTGCACTGCTAAAACCTCTTATACTCAGTAAACAATAGATTTAGACATTGCTAAAATATTAAACTGATCACTTTTCACTTGTTCTTCTCTGTCCTTTGCTGAATAACACAGTAATATGTTTGCTATTCTCTGTTAGCTCTGAGCTAAAACTCAGAAGGAAGCAATGCCAAAAACTGTGATTAGAGATTCCAAGTGAAGAGGCCACTATTGTCAAACATTTCTTCCTTGACTGGGAAAGATGAGAAGTATATCCTGTTTAATATAATCACTCAAGTGATACTACACTGGATAATGAAAAACTGCACTTTATTTGGAATCAGACCATCTACCCATATTAACAGGAGCAAGAGATATCTTTCTAGGACAGAACCTTGGAGCAACCTTTGAGTATCCCAGCAACATTATTACCTGTGCAGATGTTGACAATACAGTCAAAGCTGCCTGGCATTTATGAAAATCAAAATTGATTTTGTGCTAAACCAAGAGCCTACGAAGACTTCACTTCAATGGATGATTTCTTCTGATTAGCTGTATCGTTAATTATGTGAGTACGGGAGGTGATTGGTTTTGCTCAAGGAAGACAAATCCCTATTGTGAAAGGACAAGGACCCTTTCCTCCTTTTGACTGTGACACCAATCAGCTCTAATGTGAACTGTAATTCTTCAGTGCCCTGTAATTTTCCTAAAAGCCTCAGATTGGAAAATACTGCTCAAACTGACGGCTTCTTTCTTCTTTCTCTCTTTGTGTACTTGCACAGCAGGCAGATGTAGAAGTGACAGAAATGTGTCCTGTTTCATTACTTAATCTTTTTGATGGATATTGTGCTCAAAGAGCCTATCTCCTTATTCTACACAGTTAGAGAAAGGCCCTCTTTGCTGTCATGGTTACATGTCAGTAGTGGAATTTTAAATAGAAATACATTGAAGTTGGTGAGAGCTTTTCCACAATCTCCATCTAATAGTGTCCCTGTCATTGATAGCTCTGCAGAAGGAAGTCTGTGTCTATTTCCAAGTGTCCAAACCAGTTTTCATAAAGTGATTATGAAGTCGTTGGATGATCAAGAAATGTATAAAATTCAATTGTTTGAGAATAAAATTGTCTTTATTCATTCTCTTCAGTTAGTATCTTATTTTTTGTTATTCTTCAGAAAATATTAACTATTTCAGTAACTGTTTCCCCAGGGAGCTCAATTAATTCTCGTTTGTTATTATTTTAAACCCTAAGTTTTTTTTTTACAAAAATGTGGCATTCACTAAAACAGCAGTCTATGTACTGTTAAGCAATTTACCCTATCGTTTTTTGTATAACACTATCTCTTAGATAACTTGCTCTAGTTACTATCTAAAATTCAATGAAGATAACCTTCACCTTATGTTTAACAGATATAAAATTACAGTCAATATTGACATGATAAGTCTAATCATATTTCTGTTTAATATTTTTAATTAATTTATTTGAAAGCATGCAGCATGGCAAAATTATCTTGAAGTATTTCTAAGTTATGCTTGTTGCATCACCTATAACTTAGTATTCAGCATCTATAAACTACTATTAAGCAATCACAATATTCAAACTTTTAGTACTCCCCCATCAAGTTCCTTTGAAAATGAACACATTAATCCAATTTTAGAAAGGAAAAAGTGAAGGAGAAAGATTTTGGAAAGTTGTAGGTTCCAATATGTGCTTGTATTGTAAATACTCCTGTTTATATTAGTGTCTATATTGTAAATAGATGTGTTTATATTGTAAATAGTTCTGTTTATGTTTTCACTGTAATAACTGTAGTATTTTATTTTGAAAAATGAAATTTCTGAGAAGAAAAAGTAATATGAATCCAATTATAACTATTGCTCCTTTGCAAATAGACTATATAGCTATATTATGGTAAGTATATTGCAATATTAAGAATTTATGCTTTTGCTAGAGCCACATAAAATATAGTTAAAACACACTATAGCTTTGGTGATCTAATAAACAAAATCTTCCAAACCTGAATGCAGATAAGTATCTTTTTAAAAAATGGCAAACACTTCCAGATACTTATTTACACTTTTACTTTTAATTTTTAAAGGTAATGTTATATTCTGTTTTTTAGTGGTTAAGACATCTTATTTGTGTGAGAGATGTGTCCTGACCCAGGTAGTAATTACATAATTCAGCTAGTCCTAACACTGTGTCTTACAGACTGCCAGTGGTCAGAGCCCCATTTCCCTACATTTTATGAATATACATACATTTGGAATACTGAGACATGCTAGTCAATCTTGTCTACTTTGATCAACTTCCTTCTGTTTCTTGTGGAGGGATGGGTAAAGTGGAGTGGGGAGAGAGACATTTTTTCAACAACTTCCATAAGCTTCAAATTAAGATACATTGCCTTCTCTCTTTAATAGACTTCTTGTAAGGGTAATCAATGAGCTAGGTTCTGACCTATTGATTACTCTGCAGAACAGATAGGGGTGTGTGTGTGTGGTGTGTGTGTGTGTGTGTGTGTGTTAAACATCAGCACTTTGGAACGCTAAGGTGGGAGGATGGCTTGAAGCCAGGAGTTCAAGACCAGCCTGGGCAACAACGCAAGACCATGTCTCTACAAAAAATAAAATAATTGCAGTCATGGTGGTGCACACCTGTAGTGCCAGCTATTCAGGAGGCTGAGGTGAGAGGAAAGCTTGAGCCCAGGAGTTCAAGGCTGCAGTGAGCATGATAGTGTCACTGCACTCCAGCCTGGGTGACAGAAACTGTCTTCAAGAAAACAAAAACAAACCTCAAAAGACATTATTATAACTGGTTTATGTGGTTTGTAGTTATTTGGTTTACCCACCTGTTTACAATTTCATTATTTTTTACTCCATCGTATCTCTAAGATTCATTTAAAAACATGTTCTTCTATTTGGAGATCATTCTTTAGTACTTCCTTTAATGCAGTTTTGCAGGTGATACATTCTCTATTTTTTCTATGGCATGAAGATATCTTTGCTTAATTCTGAATGATATTTTCAATGGCATAAAAATCAATTACTTTCTTTCAACCCATTGAGAGATAATTATATTTTTGTCTGATAAGAAGTCATCTCTTGATCTAATTACTGCTCTTTGAAAACGGTATATCTGGTCAGGCGCGGTGGCTCACACCTGTAATCCCAGCACTTTGGGAGGCTTAAGAGGGTGGATCATGAGATCGGGAGATTGAGACCATCCTGGCTAACACAGTGAAACCCCATCTCTACTAAAAATACAAAAAATTAGCCAAGTGTGTTGGTACACACCTGTAGTCCCAGCTACTCAGGAGGCTGAGGCAGGAGACTTGCTTGAACCCGGGAGGTGGAAGTTGCTGTGAGCCGAGATAGCACCACTGTGCTCCAGCCTGCGTGACAGAGCAAGACTGTCGAAAGAGGGAAGGGAAGGGAAGGGAAGGGGAGAGAAGGGAAGAGAAGGGAAGGGAAGGGGAGGGGAAGGGAGGGAAGAGGAGGGGAGGGGAGGGGAGGGGAGGGGAGGGCAGGGGAGGGGAGGGGGAGAAAGAACAGTATATATTTTTCTCTAGCTGATTTTAAGATTATGTCTTTACATTTGATTATTTGTGGTTTCTGTTATGATATGTGCAGGTGTGAATTTCCTCGCATTTGTTATGATTGAATTGCTTTAAATCTGTGGGAGATGTCTTTCATCACATTTGGAATATTCACAGTTGTTATCTTCCCAAATATTGCTTGCACAATATCCTCTCTCTTTCCTTTTCTTCTGGGACTGGAGATAAATGTATGTTTGCCCTTTGTGAAAAGGGCATCCATGCCTCTTATTACCTCTCTTTGGTGCATTTCATTCATTTGTTTTTCTGTTCTTTAATCTAGATTATTTCTTTTGACCTACCTCTCAGTTTACTGATTCTCTTTTTAGCAGTGCCTAACTAGTTGTTATACTCATCCATGAAGTTCTAAATTTTAGTTGTTAGAACTTTGTGCCCTATAATTTATATTTTGTTCATTTTCATCTTCTTTTTTTTTTAAAAAATATATGCTAGGTATTTTTTAATATTCCAGTTTTCTTTTGAACTCATTGAATATGACCAACATAGTTACTTTTAAAGCCTGTTTAAAGTCTGTATCTATTAGTTCAAACATATGGACCAACCTCAATTGGTATGATTAATTGTCTATTGTTTCTGCTGATTTATATTCATATTTTCTTGTCTTTTTGTGTGCCTGGTTATTTAAATGGGATCCAGGCATTTTATTTGAAAAAGTGCTTATAGAAATAATTTGAGGCGTGGGTAATGTTATTTTTCTCTGAAAAATATTTTGTTTGCTTCTGCCATGCACCTTTGGGCACTGTAATCTCTAATCTGGTATTACCTAATTCAATTTCAAAATTTTATCAAACTCCATGACTTGACGTTGGGCCATAGTCCATGTCGGGGATAGTTCCCTTCTGATTTAGCCTTACTTCTAGAGTTAAGCCATTTTAGGTTCCAATCCAAGCACAGGGCTTTATCAGTTTCTCCACTCTTGGTAGAAACTGGCTTATTCTTCTGTCCTCCAAATTCCATGAAGCTGACAAAAGTGTTGCTTAGTAACTGAGCAGCTTCTTTGGGAATCAACAGATGCCTCCAGGAAAGTATCTCCAACTGCTGGGTGCCTGTCTCTGCCTTTTCATCTTCTCCTGGATCTTGACCTAGTAAATCTTCAATATCTTATCTATATGATGCCAACAAATTTTTTCTCAACTTTTCTATGTCATCTGGGTGAATGTTGGTCTGAGCTATCTGATTTTCAATTAGTGAAAGTGGAAGTCTCATTATCTTTTTTATTCTCATGTGGTCTTACAGTTCACATCATCTAAAAAAATGATATGAAAAGTATTGAAGCAGCCATGTCTATAGCAGATATAAAAACTCAATCTGGCTGGGCACAGTGGCTCATGCCTGTAATCCCAGCACTTTGGGAGACCAAAGTGGGCGGAACACCTGAGGTAAGGAGTTTGAGACCAGGCTGGCCAACAGGTGAAACCCCATCTCTACTAAAAATACAAAATCAGTTAGGTATAGTGGCGCATGCCTGTAGTCCCAGCTACTCAGGAGGCTGAGGTTGGAGAATCGCTTGAACCCAGGAGGCAGAGGTTTCAGTGAGCAGAGATAGCATCATTTCACTCCAGCCTGTGTGACAAGAGCAAAACTCAGTCTCGAAAAAAACAAAACAAAACAAAACAAAAATACTCAATCTGTAGAAGAAGGCATAAGCAAAATGAGGCAGATATCATGAGATCAGCAAAGAAGAAAGGACATGCCACTTCTGATATGGAGTCTCTTGTTCACTGAGCTTATTTTTGCTCTGACACCTAATTGCACAAAGCATAGTGATATATTTTTTTTCTTCCATTAAATCTCTCCCAAGGCATTTTTTTTTTTTTTTTTTTTTGCAAAGACAGTATAAGTAGGTTCTGTAACTTGTAATTTAAATAATTTTTACCAGAGCAAGACTATTTTCTGAATTGACTTTTTGGTCATTTCACCTATTTTTACCTCTATATGCATGCAAAACTGGAAGTTTATTAAATCTTTTTGGTCCCCAAAATAAAATGCTTTAGTCAACTCAGTGGATTTCAGACAATCCTTTCTGAACATCATGCTATTATGTGACCTTTTTTCTAAGGTAAACTTTCACAAACAGGCCTCAAATTAGGCAATATAAAATGCCTTTGAAAAAATCCCAAGGAAAAGAAGCATTAAAAATCTCTCCTACCCTTGATTCACGCTACATTGTTTGTGATTAACCACACAAGGAACCATCATGAAGTCCATAATGGAATTATCTTCTTGGAAGAGCGTTTTACAGAATGTCCCACTAAAGGATTTTAGAGATCTCTCTAAATCTGAGTTTTCCTATGACTTGTGAAAATAGACTTAAAAAAAAAAAAAAAAAAAAACCTGCGTTGCAGGGGACTGGCGGGGGACGGTGGAGGGGGGCACAGTATTTTATGTTAGTTTAAATGTGTACAGAGTAAGTCAGCTATACTTTTTAAAAATACGCTTCTTGGAAATAATAGGATTCATGCAGCAACTTTTAATACCTGGAAAAATGATGAGAATTTTGTGCTTTTAAGTAGATATTTCAGAAAATGATTCCTTTTTCTCTATTTACTTGCAAAACCAATAGGAACCCTCAATGGGGTCAGGGGCAATTGAACGTGGGGGTTTTTGATAAGTAAAAGTTGACAAAGCCCAGCCCTTTCTTGAATTTGCAGAACTACGAGTTAGCAGACAAAATGTTTACCATCTACTTGGGAAGACAAATCATAAATGCATGGAATAATAGCAAAGGCAGTATTTATTATGCATTCGGAATTCCATGATTACACAGTAAAAATCTGAATTGCATTCAATGGAGTGAGAACACATGGAGTGTTAACGGTGTGGAGTACTATTAAGAAGACCAAGAAGAGCTGGGGGAAAGATGATAATTATGACCTGGGGGCTTCTCAGAGGGAAATGTCCTATGGTAAGGGGAATTAAGAATTAAGCCAGGTGTGCTACCCTCCAAAGACACAATGGAAATAAATGATTTAACCATTTTTAAATTAAAAATAACATCTAACAAAATACAAAGAGTGAGTGGCTTTCATGAAAAAGTATAAACTGAGAAAGCCCAAAATGGGAACAACAGCAGAAGCAATGCTGCTCTACAGGATTTGAGTGTAAACCGTAGAAAGTACAGTGCCTCCTGAGATGAATGCCGTGAGGAGTAAATACAGATCCTATTCTCAGCTTGAAGCACAGCAAAGCAAATTTTGAACTGGTATTACAACATTTGTCCTTTAATCAGATTTTTTCAGGTCATCTTACACTATAGTCTAAGTTCTTATCTTCTCTGTCTCTTTTTGACTGCCATGATGATTAGCAATTTGAGGGAAACGTGGATTTGAGGATCATGTCCAATCTTCCAAATAAAAAGGACATTTTGGCAAGTAGCTCTCCTACTGAGCTTACGCTGAACTTGGTAACAAAAGTCTCCGAAAATGGAAGGGGAGAAAGGAAAAACTAACATTCCTTCCCCAGTTGCCTTGCTGGGCCAGTGGTTCTCAATGCCCACTGCATACCACAATCACTTACAGAGTTTTTTGCATATAGAAGCCTGTTCCCCACTCCTCTAAAAGCGCGGAGGCTCATGCCTGTAATCCCAGCACTTTTGGAGGCCAAGACGGGCCGATCGTGAGGTCAGAAGATTGAGACCATCCTGGCCAACATGCTGAAACCCTGTCTCTACTAAAAATACAAAAATTAGCTGAGCATGGTGGCGGGCACCTGTAGTCCCAGCTACCGAGGAGGCTGAGGGAGGAGAGTCGCTTGAACCCAGGAGGCAGAGGTTGCAGTGAGCCAAGATCATGCCATTGCACTCTAGCCTGGGCAACAGAGCAAGACTCCATCTTAAAAAATCTAATTAGGTAGCTCTGGAAGTAGGGATAAGAAATGACTGTGGGCACTGATCTTAAAAAAAAAAAAATTCTAATTAGGTAGCTCTGGAAGGGGGGACAAGAAATGACTGTGGGCACTGACCAGTACTGTTACAAACAAATCATCAGTAGTTCTCATGAGTAGCCAAAATTAAGACCTACATTTTAGGTTCAAAAAAATGGACAAATACTATTTGAAAAAGGGTTACTTTTTTTTTTTTTTTGACAAATCCTTGTATTTTTCCGTCTTTGAATTAGATCCTTTGTTTTCTACTTTTTATATTTTCCATTAAGGTTTAATTGTAAGTCTGATAGATTGCAACCACTTGGACCTCTAGAACTTAACAAGGTGCCTTGAATATAGTAGTTACTCAATGAGTGCTTTAAGTGTTTGTTGAGTGAGTCCATCACATCTGATGTCAATATGTGAAAGGTTGCTTTAGGCTATCAACTTGACTGGGTTAAGGAATACTCAGCTGGTAAAACATTGTTTATTCTCAATACTTCTGTAGGCTCTCAGCCTATCCCACTTCTGCTGAAATTAATCTCAGGTGGTTTTGCTTTTGATTAAAATGGTTTGGCTGCCCCAGGTGTGCCTGTGAGGATGTTTCTAAAGGAGATTTGTGTGTGAGTCAATGGACTGAGTGGGGAAAATCCACCCTGAATGTGGACGAGCACCATCCAATTGGCTGGGGGCCTATATGGAACAATAAGGCAGAGGAAGGGTGAATTCTCCTTCTCTTCTGGAATCAGGATGCTTTTCTTTTCCTGCCTTTGGAACTCAAAGTTCTCCAGCCTTTGGACTCCTGAACCCATATCAGCAGCACCCCCCACCCCCCGCGCCCCGCCGAGTTCTTGGGCCTTCAGCCTTGTACTGAGAATTACACCATCAGCTTCCTTGGCGCTAAGGCCTTTGGACTTAAACTGAGCCATGTTACTGAGTTTTCTGATTCTCCAGCTTGCAGATGGCCTACAGTGAGACTTCTCAGCCTCCATAATCAAGTGAGCCAATTCCCCTAATACATTTCTTTTTATGTATCTCTCTATGTATACTATCAGTTCTATCTCTCTAAAAAACCCTGACTAAAAAAAACATAGATAGATATAATTGCTTTCAATTTGAAGTTGGGAAACTGGAAAGCTTGAAATTCACTTAGAGATTTACTAGAAATAGCCCTCAGGATCTTATGTTGAGTTGAATATAGTATTTTCCCAGATATCAGTTTACTTATCCTAATTAACAGGCATCTGTCAACCAAAATAGTGGCAGTAGCATCTATCATCTTGCTCTTACAGGCTACTTAAGGGGAAGTTGGAAAGTCACCCAGCTTTAATCCATAATTTGTCTTAGGCCAGCCCTAAAGTAGGTGCTTCAGATGGATGCACCAAGCATTTGCTGATTGTCTTCTGCCATCTTCTTAAACATCACATTGCAGGGTACGAAGGTAGTTGGCAGTTTTGTTTTGTGTGTGTGTGTGTGTGTGTGTGTATGTGTTTGTTTTTCGTTTTGTTTTGTTTTTTGAGACAGAGTCCCGCTCTGCTGCCCAGGCTAGAGTGCAGTGGCTGGATCTCGGCTCACTGCAACCTACGCCTCCCAGGTTTGAGCGATTCTCTTGCCTCAGCCTCCCAAGTACCTGGGATTACAGGCACACGCCACCACATCCAGCTAATTTTTTTGTATTTTTAGTGGAGATTGGTTTTAGCCGTGTTGGCCAGGCTGATCTTGAACTCCTGACCTCAAGTGATCCACCCACCTCGGCCTCCCAAAGTGCTGGGATTACAGGCGTGAACCACCATGCCCAGTTGTAGTTCAGTTTTGAAACATAAAATTCAAGCAGCTGAATGGAATAAAAATAAACCTGGACGTACTACCATCTTCTCTTTATTCCCAAGTTACTAACATCAACTTTATAGCATTTTAACCTTATGCCCTGGAAAATAACTAGATCGCCACTCTCTTTGCCACTGTGTGGAAAATCAAATGAGAAAACTCAATAACACTTTGATGGATATAATTAGGCTTGCAAGTCAGCATCTGATATGAGGAAAATTCATGTCATGTTGATCTGTCTATAAAATGAAAATAATGTAAAAAGTCTTCAAAAAGGCAATCAGTGTTCTCTGCTGTAAGGAGAACATGAAATTTGTTGAGAGTGGTCATCGTAAGTGTTAATTTCTTCTATGATTTTTGATTTGATTATTCATAGTCATGCTAAATTGAATTAGGGTGTATATATTTGTAAGGCATCTGCTAGTAAGGGTGACGTTTAGACATTGGTACAGAATCTACTCTCGAGGGGAAAAAAATGTACAATTTGAGGACAACCCAAAATTTAGCACAGAACATAGTATTCTGCCGCTATGATTGAGATGAAGATATGTGCTTGAAGTAAACCAATCATGTATTTTGGTTGTTCACAATGGGTGTGGGTATGTTTTAAAGGGCAAGTGCCCCCTACTAGGTAAAAGTAGGCGAAGACTTTAGGTCTCCTCCACAATTTTCCTACTAGATGGCATGTTACAAAGAAAGCAAGATTTAGACTACATTTTGTCACAGTTCAAATATTTATTAGCAATAAGGCTAATAACAGGTCCCAGAGCAGATTCAATCTTTTCTTTAAGATCTGTGAATTTTGGTTCTATGGCTTTTTTTTTTTTTTTGAAGGAGTCTTGCTCTGTTGCCAGGCTGGAGTGCAGTGGTGCGATCTTGGCTCACTGCAACCTCTGCCTCCTGGGTTCAAACGATTCCTCCTGCCTCAGCCTCCTGAGTAGCATGGACTACAGGCATGTGCCACCATGCCCGGCTAATTTTTGCATTTTTAGTAGGGTTTCACCATGTTGGCCAGGATGGTCTTGATCGCTTGACCTCGTGATCTGCCTGCCTCAGCCTCCCAAAGTGCTGGGATTATAGGCATGAGCCACTATGCCTGGCTGGTTCTATGACCTTTTTAAAAAATAATTTATTTTTTAAATTAATTTTGAAAAGGTGTTATATTCATATATTTCTGTTCAATGTTGCAACTACTCTTCCTCCTGACAAGTTTGTCATTTTAAAAAATTTCTTCTTAAAAAAACAAAACGGGATACATGTGCAGAATGTGCAGGTTTGTTACGTAGGTATACATGTGCCATGGTGGTTTGCTGCACCTATTGACCCATCATCTAAGTTCCCTCCCCTCACCCCACAGCCCCCAACAGCCCCTGGTGTGTGATGTTCCCCTCTGTGTCCATGTATTCTCACTGTTCAACTCCCACTTATGAGGAAGAACATGTAGTGTTTGGTTTTCTGTTCCTGTGTTAGTTTGTTGAGGATGATGGATTCCAGCTTCATCCATGTCCCTGCAAAGGTCAAGACCTCATTCCTTTTTATGGCTGTATAGTATTCCTTGGTGTATATGTACCACATTTTCTTTACCCAGTCTATCACTGATGGGCCTTTGGGTTGGTGCCATATCTTTGCTATTGTAAATAGTGCTGCAATAAACATACATGCGCATGTGTCTTTACAGTAGAATGATTTATATTCCTTTGAGTATATACCCAGTAATGGGATTGCTTGATCAGATGGTATATCTGATTCTAGATTCTTGAGGAATTGCCATACTGTCTTCTACAACGGTTGAACTAACTTACATTCCCACCAACAGTGTAAAAGCATTCCTACTTCTCAAGAGCCTCGTGAGAATTATTGTTTCCTGACTTTTTGATAATTGCCATTCTGACTGGCATGAGATGGCATCTCATTGTGATTTTGATTTGCATTTCTCTGATGATCAGTGATGTTGAGCTTTGCTTCATATGTTTGTTGGCCTCATAAATGTCTTCTTTTCAGAAGTGTCTGTTCATATCCTTTGCCCACTTTTTGATGGGGTTGTTTTTTTCTTGTAAATTTGTTTAAGTTCCTTGTAGATTCTGGATATTAAACATTTATCAGATGAGTAAATTGCAAAAATTTTTCTCCCATTTTGTAGGTTGCCTGTTCACTCTGATGATAGTTTCTTTTGCTGTGCAGAAGTTCTTTAGTTTAACTAGGTCCCATTTGTCAATTTTGGCTTTTGTTGCAATTGCTTTTGGGTGTTTTTGTCATGAAATCTTTGCACATGCCTATGTCCTGAATGGTATTGCCTAGGTTTTCTTCTAGGGTTTTATGATTTTGGGTTTTACATTTAAGTCTTTAATCCATCCTGACTTAATTTTTGTTTAAGGTATAAGGGAGTGGTCCAATTTTAGTTTTCTGCATGTGGCTAGCCAGTTTTCCTAGCAGTATTTATTAAATAGGAAATCCTTTTCCCATTGCTTGTTTTTGTCAGATTTGTTGAACATCAGATGACTGTAGATGTGTAGTGTTATTTCTGAGATCTCTGTTCTGTTGCATTGGTCTATATGTCTGTTTTGGTACCAGTACTATGCTGTTTTGGTACCAGTACCATGCTGTTTTGGTTACTGTAGCGTTGTAGTATAGTTTGAAGTCAGGTAATGTGATGCCTCCAGCTTTGTTCTTTTTGCTTAGGATTGTCTTGGCTATACTGGGCCTTGTTTGATTCCATATGAAATTTAAAATAATTTTTTCTAATTCTGTGAAGAATGTCAATGGCAGTTTGATGGGAATAGCATTGAGTCTATCAATTACTTTGGGCAGTATGGTCATTTTCACAATATTCTTCCTATCCATGAGGATGGAATGTTTTTCCATTTGTTTGTGTCCTCTCTTATTTCTTTGAGCAGTGGTTTGTAGTTCTCCTCAAAGAGGTCCTTCACCTCCCTTATTAGCTGTATTTCTAGGTATTTTATTCTTTTTGTAGTGATTGTGAATGGGACTTCATTCATGATTTGGCTCTCTGCTTGTCTATTTTTGGTGTAAAGGAATGTTTGTGATTTTTCCACATTGATTTTGTATCCTGAGACTTTGCTGAAGTTGTTTATCAGTTTAAGGAGTTTTGGGGCTGAGAGAGTGGGGTTTTCTAAATATAAAATCATGTCATCTGCAAACAGAGACAATTGGACTTCCTCTTCCTTTCTGAATAT
The DNA here is from genome assembly GCF_003255815.1 of Theropithecus gelada. Lineage (NCBI taxonomy): Eukaryota > Metazoa > Chordata > Mammalia > Primates > Cercopithecidae > Theropithecus > Theropithecus gelada. The sequence goes on from NC_037670.1 coordinate 106,401,624, forward strand.
TTTTTATTTCTTTCCCTTGCACGATCGCCCTGGCCAGAACTTCCAATACCATGTTGAATAGGAGTGGAGAGAGAGGCCATCCTTGTCTTGTGCCAGTTTTCAAAGGGAATGCTTCCAGTGTTTGCCCATTCAGTATGATACTGGCTGTGGGTTTGTCATAAATAGGTCTTATTATTTTGAGATATGTGCCATCAATACCCAGTTTATTGAGTTTTTAACATGAAGAGATGTTGAATTTTATCAAAGGCCTTTTCTGCATGTATTGAGATAATCATATGGTTTTTGTCTTTGGTTCTGTTTATATGCTGGATTACATTTATTGATTTGTGTATGTTGAACCAGCCTTGCATCCCAGGGATGAAGCCCTCTTGATCATGGTGGATAAGCTTTTTGATGTGCTGTTGGATTTGGTTTGCCAGTATTTTATTGAGGAGTCTTGCATCCATGTTCATCAGGGATATTGGCCTGAAGTTTCCTTTTTTTGTTATGTCTCTGCTAGGTTTTGATATCAGGTTGATGCTGGCCTCATAAAATGAGTTATGGAGGAGTCCTTCCTTTTCAGTTGTTTGGAATAGTTTCAGAAGGAATGGTACCAACTCCTCTTTGTACCTCTGGTAGAATTCAGCTGTGAATCTGTCTGGTCCTCGGGTTTTTTTGGTTGGTAGGCTATTAATTACTGCCTCAATTTCAGAACTTGTTATTGGTTATTCAGGGATTCAACTTCTTGGTTTAGTCTTGGGAGGGTGTATGTGTCCAGGAATTTATCCATTTCTTCCATATTTTCTAGTTTATTTGCCTAGAGGTGTTTATAGTATTCTCTGATAGTAGCTTGTATTCCTGTGGGGTCAGTGGTGATATTTTCTTTATTTTTTATTGTGTCTATTTGATTCTTCTCTCTCTTCTTCTTTATTAGTCTAGCTAGCAGTTTAAGTATTTTGTTAATTTTTTCAAAAAACCAGCTCCTTGATTCATTGATTCTTTTGGAGAGTTTTTCGTGTCTCTATTTCCTTCAGTTCTGCTCTGATGTTATTTCTTTTCTTCTGCTAGCTTTTGGATTAGTTTGCTCTTGCTTCTCTAGCTGTTTTTATTGTGATGTTAGGGTGTCAATTTCAGATAGTTCTAGATTTATGATGTGGGCATTTAGTGCTGTCAATTTCCCTCTTAACACTGCTTTAGCTGTGTCCTGGAGATTCTGGTAGGTTGTCTCTTTGTTCTCATTGGTTTCAAATAACTTCTTGATTTCTGCCTTCATTTCACTATTTACCCAGGAGTCATTCAGGAGCAGGTTGTTCAATTTCCATGTAATTGTGTGGTTTTGAGTGGGTTTCTTAATTCTGAGTTCTAATTTGATTGCACTGTGGTCTGAGAGACTGTTACTATTTCAGTTCTTCTGTATTTGCTGAGGAGTGTTTTACTTCCGATTATGTGGTCGATTTCAGAGTAAGTGCCATGTGGCACTGAGTAGCTGTTGATTTGGGGTAGAGAGTTCTGTAGACGCCTACTAGGTCCACTTGATCCAGAGCTGAGTTCAAGTCTTGAATATCCTTATTAATTTTCTGTCTCATCGATCTAATACTAACAGTGGGGTATTAAAGTATCCCACTGTTATTGTGTGGGAGTCTAAGTCTCTTTGTAGGTTTCTAAGAACTTGTTTCATGAATCTGGGTGCTCCTGTATTTGGTGCATATATATTTAGAATAGTTAGCTCTTTCCGTTGAATTGTTCCCTTTACCATTATGTAATATCCTTCTTTGTCTTTTTTTGATATTTCTTGGTTTAAAGTCTGTTTTGTCAGAGACGAGGGTTGCAACCTCTGCTTTTTTTTTTTTTTTTTTTTTTTTTTGCTTTCCATTTGCTTGGTAAATTTTTCTCTATCCCTTTATTTTTAGCCTATGTGTGTGTCTTTGCACGTGAGATGGCTCTCCTGAATACAGTACACCGATGGCTCTTGACTCTTTATCCAATTTGCCAGTTGTGTCTTAAATGGGGCATTTTTCTCATTTATGTTTAAGGTTACTATTGTTACGTTTGAATTTGATCCTGCCATTATGATGCTACTTGGTAATTTTGCACACTAGTTAATGCAGTTTCTTCATAGTGTCATTGGTCTTTATATTTTGGTGTGCTTTTGCAGTAGCTGGTACTGGCTTTTCCTTTCCATATTTAGTGCTTCCTTGAGGAGTTCTTGCAGAGCAGGCCTGGTGGTAACAAAATCCCTCACCATTTGCTTGTCTGAAGAGGTTTGCATTTCTCATTTTCTTATGAAGCTTAGTTTGGCTGGATATGAAATTCTGGGTTGAAAATTCTTTCCTTTAAGAATGTTGAATATTGGCACTCAATCTCTTCTGGTTTGTAGAGTTTCTGCTGAGAGGTCCACTATTAGTCTGATGGGCTTCCCTTTGTAGGTGACCTGGCCTTTTTCTCTGGCTTCCCTTAACAGTGTTTCCTACATTTCGACCTTGGAGAATCTGATGATTATGTGTCTTGGTGTTAATGTTTTCATGGAGTGTGGTGTTCTCTGTATTTCCTGAATTTGAATGTTGTCCTGTCTTACTAGGTTGGGGAAGTTCTCCTGGATAATATCCTTCAGTGTGTTTTCTAGCTTGTTTCCATTTTCCCCATCTCCTTCTGGTACTCCAATCAATCATAGGTTTGATCTTTTTATGAAGTCCCATATTTCTTGGAGGCTTTGTTCATTCCTTTTCATAATTTTTTCTCTAGTCTTATGTGCATGCCTTATTTCAGTAAGGTGGTCTTCAAACTCTGATATCCTCTCTTCCACTTGGTTGATTCAACTATTGGTACTTGTGCGTGCTTCACAAAGTTCCTGTGCTGTTTTTCAGCTCCATCAGGTCATTTATGTTCCTCTCTAAACTGATTATTCTAGTTAGCAATTCCTCTAAGCTTTTACCAAGTTTCTTAGCTTTTTTGAATTAGGTTAGAACGCTGAGTTCCCTTAGCTCAGTGTAGTTTTTTATTACCCATCTTCTGAAGCCTACTTCTGTCAGTTCATCCATGTGATCCTCCGTCCAGTTCGGTACCCATGGTGGAGAGACATTGCCATCGTTTGGAGAAGAACAGGCACTCTGGCCTTTTGTGTTTTCAGCATCCACCTTTTGTTGTGGATTCTTTCTCATCTTTGTGAGTTTGTCTAGTTTCAGCCTTTGAGGATGCTGCCCCTTGGATGGGGTTTTTATGGGGGCTTTTTTTGCTTGTTGTTGCTGTTTGTTTTTCTTTCAATGGTCAGGTCCCGCTTCTGTGGAGCTGCTGCCATTTGCTGGGGGTTCACTTTAGCCCCTATTCATCTGATTCACTCCTGCACCTGGAGATGTCTCTTAAGGAAGCTGGAGAGCAGTAAAGATGGGTGCCTGCTCATTCTTCTAGGACCTCTGACCCTGAGGGGCACCAAGCTGATGCCAGTAGGATCACTCCTGTATAAGGTGTCTGACAGCGTCTGTTGGAGGGTCTCACCCAGTTGGATAGCATGGGGAACAGGACTCTTTCAATGAAGCACTTTGTCCCTTGGTAGAGGGGGTGTGTCTTGCTGGGGGGAAACCCACTTATCTGGGCTGCCCAGATTCCTCAGAACTACCAGGAGGAAAGGCTAAGTATGTTGGTCTACAGAGACTGCAGCCACCCCTCCCTCTAGGGGCTTAGGCCCAGGGAGATATAGGTTCTGTCCCCAAGCCTCTGTCTGGAGTTACTGTAGTTCCTGAAGGGAAGTCCTGCCCAATAAGGAAGGATGGATCAGTGTCAGTCCTCAAGAGACACTCTAGTCTATGGCCTTTTAAGTACTTCATTAACAACTTTTGCCTGAAAGTTTCCCTTCAATGCAAAACTGATTATTGTTTTTAAGAAGGCTCGAGTTAATTTTGGATTGGCTCATGTGAATTTTGGATTGACCAAGGCAACAGAACACTCCTTTAAGAGGTGGGCATAGGACTGAGTGGAATTCTAGGCCAAAAGATTTAATCCTAAGGTAGAATGTTGATGGACTCATCAGTTTCTTATGCTACCTTCATGCAGTGATAGAGGTATCAGTCCAGTATTTCTAGGCAACCCATATATTGTAAACACAGTTCATTTCATCAAAGAAATACTAATTTTACCATTTATACTGATTGATGAACTTAGGAATTAAGACAGTAGTATTGAAGCACTAATAGTAGCTGGATTAGGAGTGTGCCTTTTGATGAGAGTATTTCAAAGGATTGTTAACCACTTCTGTAGTATGAATTTGTAATTAGAATCTCTCAAAAAAGTTAATTGCCTATAGTTACATAACTCACAAATACATAATGCTGTCTGTGCTGAAGTGGATTCAAGCAAATTACATTCAGTATATCAACAGGGTAAGAGTTTTAGAAGGCTAGATTTGGAGTTGATTTTAGATAAAATATGTTGTTTCAGCATTTACCTCACCATGTTCCTTCCTCCCATAGAACTACCTACCAGTAGAACACTAATGGGCCAGGTGCGGTGGCTCACGCCTGTAATCCCAGCACTTTGGGAGGCTGAGGTGGACGGATCATGAGGTCAGGAGATTGAGACCATCCTGGCTAACATGGTGAAACCCTGTCTCTACAAAAAATACAAAAAATTAGCCAGGTGTGATAGTGGGTGCCTGTAGTCCCAGGTAATCTACTCGGGAGGCTGAGGCAGGAGAATGGCGTGAACCCAGGAGGCAGAGCTTGCAGTGAGCCAAGATTGTGCCACTGCACTCCAGCCTGGGTGACAGAATGAGACTCCATCTCAAAAAGGAAACAAAAACAGAAACAAAACCACTCATGATGGCATGTTCACATCCAGTGCAGTTTGCCTGTTCTCTGTTTTGGCTCAACAGAGGCCAAAGATTATCCTTTAATCATGGGTTATTTTCTTAACCTACCATGGGAGATTTAAAAACAAAAACAAAAACAAAAAACTTCACTTGGTGTTATGTCTCCCAAAATATCATAGGTTTTATATACCAAGACCAGCGATTAAGCATGAAAAGCCCTCCTTCTGTAACTAGGAGATCTGTCAGAAGCCTGGTCTAGAATAGGAATGTAAACTCCTCATTCTTCACCTGTGAGCAGGTCTTTGGAGGCCCTGAACTAACACAGATCAGCTCACTACTAGTCACTGGCAGTTAGTCATTTGGACACAGCAATATGCTTCTTGGAATCTATCCAAATGCTTTCCCCAATCTCTTGCCAAATCATTCAAAAGACTATAGTGCTTTTCTGGTTTGTTTACAAACTGCATCCTACCAGGCATTTTTCTTTTAAATGTAACAGCTTCTATTGTCTCTAAAACATTAACCAAGAACAATGTGAGCAAAGAGTGAACTGCAGGTGGATGGAGTGGCGGGCTGGTAGTGAGCGGGGGTCCCTTCCCCACCTCCTGCATGACCCCTCCTGGATCCCTGGCTCTTTTCAGTCGCTAGTGCTTCATCTATAATTAGCTCCTATCCTGGCTGAGAACGTCTCCTCAGCACCCTTTCAAAAAACAAACTGTGCATCCAGAGACTTAAAAACTTTTATCAATTTGAAGGCTTTCTTTCACTGGAACAAGACAATTTCTGATTTCAGAAAGTAGTCTGTAAAAATAAAACATGGAACAAACACATAAAAATGTAGCTCATTTGCCTTAACTCCCAAATAGGATTGCAATATAAGCCTGCATCATGAATGCCTCAAAACACTGTATAAAAACAACCTGTGCTTATAATTCAAGCAGTTTGTTTGCAATGTCAGAAAGGAAAATGTTTTTTGGGGAAAATCATTTACTGTATACATTTTTATTATTTTCTTCCCATTTTTACTACAAAAGCAATTAGGTGCCATGGAATGTGGATATAGTGGTCTATTGCTATGCCTAACACAGTAACTTTTAAAACTATTATTTACTTATTTTATGGTTATAAAAGAATATGTACTCTGAGTACAGAATTTGGGAAATAAATAGAAGCATAACAAAAGATGTACAGGCCAGGCATGGTGACTCACACATGTAATACCAGCACTTTGGGAGGCCAAAGCAGGAAGATCACAAGGTCGGGGGATCGAGACCATCCTGGTCAACATGGTGAAACCCTGTCTCTACTAAAAATACAAAAATTAGGTGGGTGTGGCTGCACATGCCTGTAATCTCAGCTACTGGGGAGGCTGAGGCATGAGACTCGCTTGAACCCAGGAGGTGGAGGTTGCAGTAAGCCGAGATCATGCCACTGCACTCCAGCCTGGTGACAGCGAGACTCTGTCTCAAAAAAAAAAAAAAAAAAAAAAAGATGTACACATTGCCACATGGTTGTTAACCTTCAGATGTGTTTTCTGATAGACATTGTTTCCATGGATATTAGCTGTATATTAATTTAGACTTAGTCTCTCTGTATTATGTAATACACATATGTATTTAGGTGTGTATATATTTATATATTTATAAGCATAATGGCTTTATATGTCAAGTATAGTTTTTCTCATACTCTGTATTTATCCAGTGGAATTCCTCTATTAAGGGATTATCAGCAAAAGAAGCAGAGTATAATAATGATTTTTTGATTGGAGATCGGAAAAGACTGATAATAAATTATAAGCTTTTTCTCCTGGTACACCCAGTCTCCAGACCAGATGAAGATTCCGAGGTTGAAGAAGAAAAGCAGCATGTAGATTTCCATTGGCCCTCTCTGCCTCACTGCTCCTCTGCTCCACACCACCTCAGTCAGTGTGGTAGAGCAGGCTGGGATGAGGGCATGCGGGGTGGCAAGTTCATCCCTGAGATAAGTTTGGGGGGCCCTGAGCTGAGCGTGCTGTCCTGCCTTTCGATAGTTAGCAGACTCACAGCTGTTTCCTGTGCTTCTGTGGCGTGGGAGCCATGGGATAGTAATTGTCACAAAGGATGTTAGGACAGAGTGATGTCTTGGTGTCCTTCATTGTCCCCAGAGGAAGACAGAAGAGCCACTAGCCTTCCACATGCCTCAAAAATTGGCCATTTATGTAACCCAGGTTAGAGAGAACTCACTGACTTCGGGGCGATTTGGCATCCTGAGGAAGTGACCAAAAAGAAAAAGCCAGGGTGGGCCATTCAGCTGGCCTTGCTGCAGCGAATGAATGGTCAGCTCAGAAGGGGACACAGAGGAAGTCTATCATCTCTGGAGTAGCGGGCCAGCACAAAATGGGCGGAAGTTGTGCACAGGCATTGGATAAATCTCCAGAGCCCAAGCATTAACTGCAGTGGAGAAGTGGGTGGGGCTGTCTTAAAGAATTGAGATTTTTTTCTTTTCTTTTCTTTTTTTTTTTTGAGACGGAGTCTCGCTCTGTCGCCCGGGTTGGAGTACAGTGGTGAGATCTCAGCTCACTGCAAGCTCCGCCTCCCGGGTTCAGGTCATTCTCCTGCCTCAGTCTCCCGAGTAGCTGGGACTACAGGCGCCCGCCACCTCGCCCGGCTAGTTTTTTGTACTTTTTAGTAGAGACGGGGTTTCACCGTGTTAGTCAGGGTGGTCTCGATCTCCTGACTTTGTGATCCACCCACCTCGGCCTCCCAAAGTGCAGGGATTACAGGCGTGAGCCACCGAGTCCGGCCAAGAACTGAGTTTTAAAACTTCCCTGCTGGCGGGGCGTGGTGGCTAATAGGATTGCTGGTTCAAATGGTATTTCTGGTTCTAGGTCTTTGAGGAATTGCCACACTGTTTTCCACAATGATTGAACTAATTTACATTCCCACCAACAGTGTAAAAGTGCTCCTAGTTCTCCACAGCCTCACCAGCATCTGTTGTTTCTTGACTTCTTAATATTCACCATTCTGACTGGCATGAAAAGGTATCTCATTGTGGTTTTGAACTTTTTTAGCACCCACATGTGAGTAATAACATATGATATTTATCTTTCTATGTCTGGCTTATTTCACTAATCATAATGACTTCTAGTTTTATCCATGTTGCTACAAATGATAGGATTTCATCCTCTTCTATGGCTGAATAATATTCCATTGTGTGTGTATAAACCACATTTTCTTTATCCATTCATGTATTGAAGAGCACCTAGGCCAATTCCACATCTTGGCTATTGTGAGTAATGCTGCAGTAAACATGGGAGTGTAAATTTCTCTTCAATATACTGACTTTTTGTTGAATATATGCTCAGCAATGTGATTGCAGGTTCATATGGTAGGTCTGTTTTTAGTTTTTTAAGGAACCTCAAAAACTAAACCTCTGTTCTGTTTTCCACAGTGGCTATACTAATTTACATTCCCACCAACAGTGTACTAGCATTCCCTGTCCTCCACACTCTCCCTAGCTTCTGTTCCTTTTTGTCTTTTTGATCATAGCCATTTTATCTGGAGTGAGATGATAGCTCATTGTGGTTTTGATTTATATTCCCCTTATAATTAATGACGTTGAACATTTTTTCATATATTTGTTGAAATTATGTGATTTTGAGAAATGTCTATTCAGGCATCTTTGGATTATTCATGGTTTTTTTTTTTTTTTTTGCTATTGAGTTGTTTTGAGTTTCTTATATATTCTGATAATCCTCTGTTAAATGGCTAGTTTGCAAATATTTTCTCTCATTCTGTAGGTTTACCTATTCATCCCTTTTTTCTCCATCCCCTGGCAGCCACTGATCTTATTATCTCCATAAGTTTTGCCTTTTTCAGAATATCACATAATTGAAATCATATAGTATGTAATCTTTTTTGATTGGCTTATTTCACTTGGTAATATACATTTAAGCTTCTCCATATATTTTTATGGCTTGGTAGCTTATTTCTTTTTTAGCACAGAATAATATTCCATTGTCCAGATGCACCACAGTTTATTCATCCATTCATATACTGAAGGACATCTTGGTTCCTTCCAAGTTCTGAAAATTGTGAATAAAACTACTGTAAAAATGTGTGCAGATTTTTGTGTAGATATAAGTTTTCAACTCCTTTGAATAAATAATGAGTGCAATTGCTGGATCATAGGGTAAGACTATGTTTAGTTTTATAAGAAACTGCTAAAGTGTCCTCCAATGCGACCGTACCATTTTGCATTTCCTCTATCAATGAGTGTGAGCTCCTGTTGCTCTACCTCTTTGCCCGCATTTGGTGCTGTCAGTGTTCTGTATTTCAATCATTCTAATAGCTGTGAAGTGGTATCTCATTTTAATTTGCTGATTACATATTATGTAGAGCATCTTCTCATATTCTTATATTCCATCTGTATTTTTCTGGGGGGGGGTGGAGTCTCACTCTGTCACCCAGGCTAGGAGTGCAATGGCGCAATCTCAGCTCACTGCAAGCTCTGCCTCCCGGGTTCATGCCATTCTCCTGCCTCAGCTTCCTGAGTAGCTGGGACAACAAGCACCCGCCACCACTCCTGGCTAATTTTTTGTATTTTTAGTAGAGACGGGGTTTCACCATGTTAGCCAGGATGGTCTCGATCTCCTGACCTTGTGATCTGCCCGTGTCGGCCTCCCAAAGTGCTGGGATTACAGGTGTGAGCCACCGCGCCCAGCCTGTATATCTTCTTTGATAGAATATCTGCTAAGGTCTCTTGCCCATTTTTAAATCAGCTTGTTATTAAAGAGTTCTTTGTATGTCTTGGATTACAGTCCGTTATCAGATGTGTCTTTTGCAAATAATTTCTCCTAGTTTGTAGCTTGTCTTTTTATCTGTTTGAGAGTGTCATTTGCAGAGCAGAATTTTAAAATTTTAATTAAATCTGGCTTATCAATTCTTTCTTTTACGGGTTGTGTCTTTGGTGTTGTGTCTGAAAATATCATTGCCAAACCCATGGACACCTAGATTTTCTCCTGTGTCATAAGAGTTTCATAGCTTTGTGTTTTATGTTTAGGTCTGTAATCTATTTTAGATTTTATATCACCACCTTTTTGAAGAATACCCATAGACATATGTTTTAGAAGTTGATATTTGCAACAGAATCACCTGATACACTTGTGAAGCATTTAGATTCCTGGTTCCTCCCCAGGTCTTTAGATGAGATTCAGGGGTCTTCCCACATTTGCAAGCATGCAGTTTTTTGTGTCCACTGGCATTTATAGGCACCCCAGGTGATTCTTGTGACAGTTGTAACAGGGTGGTATCTGTGCCAAGATTTCAGATCAGAAGCCAATTTTGACTATAGGTGATTGGAAGCTGGATTCTAATTGTAATTTTTGCTTGAGGTCATGATCTGAAGCCATGTTATTTATAAGCATTTTGCAACTTTTAATGGTATAACTGCCTTCCAATTGTATTTTTCTCACAGACAAGGATGTGTTCTTTCAATTGCTTATGGAAAGTTACATGAGAGGATTGACATTTGAATGCTAAGCATCATAAAACACAAATAGACAAGTTTTTAAAAATGCTTTCAATATCTTATATTTGAATTTATGCTTTGGGTTATTATGACTTTACAAATGGTGTTATTAACCATGTGGAAGCAACAATTTTAATGTAATGGATTATAATAGTATTTAAAGACTCTAGAAAGAAGACATTTAGAATGATCTGTCAGTGCAGTAGTTAATGTAGACCAGCCTAGGCAACATAGTGAGACACCATCTCCACAAATTGTTTAAAAAAAATTAGCCAGGCATGGTGGTGCATGCCTGTACTCCCAGCTACTTGGGAGGCTGAAGTAGGAGGATCGCTTGAGCCTCTGTGATCAAGGCTGCAGTGAGCCGTGACCAGAGCCACTGCACTCCAGCCTGGGGGACAGAGTGAGATCCTGTCTCAAAAAGCAAACAAAAACAAAGTAAGTAAAAAATAAAGTGCTTACAAAAGAAAATATATTGGGCAATAAATCCTGGAAGAAATCAACCAGGCCAACTAAATAGTAACAATCATAATAGCCTGGCTGTGCAGTGAAGCTAATTTTTCTAATCCACTGATATTTCTAGGAATTATAACCTATTTTTTTCTTTTGTTTTTAGCATTCTGGAAACTTTCATTTTAAGTTTTTATTCTTTCCTTTTCCCCCTCAACCTGTTTAGGGTTCTTTGTCAAAAAAAAAAAAAAAAAAAAAGTCTCTAGCTATCTGATGGTGGTAAAAATTATACTGGACAGCCACTGAGTAAATCACAGAATTTATAGACTCTAAACAACCTGGTACTACAGATGATGAGCACAGCCCCGGGATTGTCAGGAGCAGGAACTCTTGGCTTCTTTAGGACAGCGTCATGGAATGACTTGACTATGGTTGTAACTGCCTGACTTTCTGCTTACCTTCCTGGGGTTTCATGTGCCACAGCTCGTAAGACCTGGGGTGGGCACTGCCATAGACACTGCGACCAAGACCACACAGCACTTCCCTCTTGTTTCCCTTCCAGGAGCAGGCAGTAGTGCTTATGCATCTGAAGAAGACTGACGTGTCCAGAGAATATACTTGGAAACATCTGTGTCTCTTTGAGAAGCTACGTTGGAAAGCACTGACCAACATTTGAACACGCAGCATTCCATCACTCTTGGTCTTTCATTGCCTCGCTTTCACTATTTCCTTACCTTTACCATCCTGACTTGAGTTTGCACCTCAGGCTCTGCTTTTGACAGAATTCAGCCCAGTGTATTTGGTCAAGCCTCACTCTTCTTTGTGGGAACCTAAATTTAGACACATTATAATGAACAGAAATTGAGAAATTTCCTGAATTTTCAGAGTTAAGGCCATTTGAACCGTTTTTAACTAAAAATCAACAATCCATTTAAAAAAAACAAGTATCGTGGCCAGGCGCAGTGGCTCACACCTGTAATCCCAGCACTTTGGGAGGCCGAGGCGGGTGGATCATGAGGTCAGAGGTTCGAGACTAGCCTGGCCAACATAGTGAAACCCTGTCTCTACTAAAAATACAAAACATTAGCCGGGCGTGGTGGTGGGCGCCTGTAATCCCAGCTACTCAGGAGGTTGAAGCAGGAGAATGGCTTGAACCCGGGAGGTGGAGGCTGCAGTGAGCCAAGAATGTGCCACTGTACTCCAGCCTGGGCAACAAAGCGAGACTCCATCTCAAAAAAAATTAAAAATAAAATTAAAAAAAAGTATTCTATGGGAACTAGGGAGTGGTCTATCATAAGTGAAGTAGTGTGAGAAATTCTTAGGGTCAATGACTGGGTTGAACCAGAACTGACAGTGAAGTCTTGAGGTTGAATTTCACTTGTTCTGTTAGAATGTCCAGGCAAGTCTTTCCTAGTGGTCCTTAAAAAGATGTCTTTTCCTTTGAAGGAATAGCAACATTGCCAGCAATGATTCAGTCATGTGTCCATAGTCTAGCAGTTTTTAGCCAAGATAACAGTCATTTAGTAGCTATATAAAGGGCCTAAAGTACCTGAATATATTTAAAAAAAAAAAAAAAAAAGGCTAGAATGAATGAGAGAAAGCTAGAGAGAAACAGATACATGTGGTTTAAGCATTAACAGTGACGTTATAAATGACAGCTTTACAAGACAGAACTGGGAGTTTCTTTGGTCCTCTGGGCTAGTCAGCTATGCCTGGAACATTGCTCTTGGTTCTGAGTGCTTCTGGGATGAGAAAAGCACCTAAGACAGGAGCTATCCATGTGATGAGGGAACTTGGAATCAGACTGTACAAAAATATCAAATAGGATTGCATTTAGGGGCATGTAATGCAAACCCTGTTCTCACATTCTTGGGGTGTGGCTTTTGTTCCCTTAGCTACCCGATGGTTGCTCCATCTGTAGGCAATTGCATCTGTATTTCAGGCGGTAAAGATGTGAGACAGTGGTGAAGGGCAGAGGGTGCATCTATTCCTTTCTGAACAAGAAAAAACCACAATTTTTTGGTCCACCTACCCCATAGGCATTTGCTTAAATCTCACTGGCCAGAACTAATGACCTTAGGACTAAGACTTGCCTACAAGTTCTAACGAAACTGAAATTAAGCTTTACTGTTACTTCTGGTTAACTGTACAAGGAGGTGTGAGGAGGCAGATATTTTTAACTGGGCTTGTCTTTTACGAAAATCAGAGTTCTGTTAATAAAAAAGAGAGAGTGCTTATTAGGTAGGCAACTCACCATAAGTACTACAATGAGAAGCCGGGGAAGAACTGAGAAACTGAACCTAGAGAGAAGAACAAGAACACACAGTATTTGAAAGTATCATTATAAATCCAGACAGTAGATAGCTTTCTTTCACCAGTTCCCTCTTGTCTATCTGTTGTTTCTTTCCTTCACTTAATGCCTCAGCTTCTACCCCTAGTTCTGGAAAGACAGGATCAGATGGAAATGAAAGAATACACATGTGAAAGTAGTTTTCTAAAAATTCTTGACTCACTCTACCTAGATGTATCTGGTTTTGGATTTCATTTGCTGCTGCCTTAATTATCCAATGATAGTCACTGATATAATGTCTTAAGTACCTATTACAAGGCACAGATATTACTATTCTTAATTTGTGGATAGGAAATTAATGTTTACAAAGGGTAAGTCTATTGGTGACATAGGAGGTGAATCTGGGATTTGATCTATCATCTGAACTACTTCAAGCACATAAGAGGTGCTCATATTAAACACTTCATGCCTTATGCTCCGAGGTGGGTACTGTAGTCTGCTTGAAAGCTCTGACTTTATTATTGTGAACGCCCTGTGCCAAAAGAACATTTCTAGAAGAATCCTGTGTTTCTTAACCTGTGGCCCTCATATTACAGGTAGTATTGAAACAGGAAAGGTTCCTTTGCCCCCCTTCGCAGGGCAAGCAATGGGGGACTGGCTTGCTTCTTCAGTGCTCCGCTGCTCAAACCTCTAGGGGAACATGCAGACAGGCAGGTTGTGGGGCTCTTGACCCCACGGCAATGTCTAGGGGTGAATGTTTACAGCTCCCGAAACCCCAGTGGGCATGTGTTTCACGGTGCTCTCTTTGCCTTCTCTAGGCGGCTTGTGTTAACCAGGTCAATTAGACCTACCTTGTCTCAAAGGCTTTCTGTATCCCAGGTTCTTGCCTTGGTGTACCTGAAGAATCGGATCACACCTGGGCTTGGAGAATGAATACAAAGTTTTATTGAGTGGAAGCAGCTCTGAGCTGATGGGGAAGCCAGAAGGAAGATGATCTTCCCTTGGACTTGGGCTGCTCAGTGACTCTGGCTCTCAAACTGTCCTGGCCAAACCCCGCCTCCTCCCCCTGGTAAATGGCCTGCCAAAGTGCCTGCATATGCCCCTGTGCTCTTCTGCCGGTGTGCTCACCTTGACGTCCTCCTGTTGTCCAGCGGCTGGTGTCTTCTTCCGCGGATCCGTTCCTCTCAGCATCCAGCCACCTGTCTCTGCCTTGCTATAGGCCCAGGATGGGGGCATGGCAGGCCAGGGTGGTCTTGGAAAATGCAACATTTGGGCAGGAAGGCAGAAGTGCCTGTCTGTGGGGGTAGAGCTCTAGCCAGGGACCACGCCCTCCTCATGGAGCACTTCCCTTCCCCACTTCCTATCATTTAAAGGGACCAGGTTCTTGCCTTCCCAGCACTCCTGTATCAGTTTCATTATTTTAAAACATCCATGGGAGCTTTATATTTACCTATGATTACACTGCCGAGGGGAATGAAGTAGCTTGTTTCTTTCCTTTTGATGTGAATCTCAGCAATTTTATCTGTTAACACTGGGACTGACCAGAAAATTACTTGCAATTATATGTTGTCATCTAATTCAAAGTGGAGAATCAAAGTAGTAGTATTGAATCAATGCAATGTAGCTAGTTGAGAAAAGAATCATATAAAATTTGGGACTCCTGGGAGTCAAAAGATAGCATAGTCAGTAGAAAGTTTGCGGACAATCATAGCAGCGAAACACAAAACCTGAGCAGGCTTCTCTTTAGTATATCATGTGGCAACATGAGTCATTCAGGGACTGAAGTCCATCTATCTTTTTTTCCTTTCTTCCTTTTCTCTACCTCTTTTATTCCAAGTTCTCTGTCGCCCAACATCATCCCTCATTGGCTTTTTGGAGTGGTGCCCAGTCCACCTACATCACAGTAGGGATTTTATCAGTGGTAGCAACAGAATCCAGCCAGTGGCCAGCTTGCTCTCACTCATTCCCTCAGACAGCAAGCATCTGCTGGTTGGTTTTCTGAAATAATGTACCGTATTTTTTAAAAGGTCAACAATACAGAGGCTAGCCATGCTGATTGTGGGAGCAGGATGCACAACAGATAGTAATGAAACAGTGTTTTTCTTTCACCCAGTTTAACAAACGTGGTTGTCATCTAACTGTGATCTGATCTGAGATTGTGTTTGTTCCCACAATGAAAGGCCAAGTAGAAAGGTTTTGCCACATATATACTCAGGAGGGACATGTGTCTTATGGGGGTAGCTTAATGCTGTATAAAGACCATAGTTTGATTTTTCCGGTTCTGTCCTTTTCAGGACTCATATTTCAGTTTTCAATACCCACAAAAATACTGTACACTCTAGGCAGTAATTTGGAGAAATGGCTGGGTATTTCCCGGTAGTCGGGAGGAGGGTGGGGTGGTGTAAGAGCAGCCGGGGAATCAAGCAGAAGTTAGCAGAGATGGAGATGATGTGGAAAGTGTGTTAAAGGCCTACAAATCTGAAGTTTTTCACTTCTATTGGGTGTAGAACCTAAATACAAAAGAAAATGACTGGAATTCTAGAACTTTGAAGATGAAAGGTATTTAGAGATATTTAAGCCCTCTTATGTTACAGCTGAAGCACCGAGATACAGAAAGAAAAAGTGAGGGGCCCAAGACTACAGAGCTGTTCAGTGGCTGCACCAGCCTCTGCCCAGTGTGAACCATAGCTCATAAGTCACACAGGAAACAGAGACAGCAAACTATTCCTTGGAAAAGATACAAGGTGACCACTTTAGGCCTTGCCAAATGTGGGGAAACTGATTTGTGAAAATCTGGAAAGATCCTGAAAGGTCATGTAGTTCAGTCTCTATCTTACTGATTTCAAAATGTTTAGTGTTTTCTATAATTATTTTATTAAATTTTTAAATTTTGAGATGACTATAGATTCATACTAGTTGTAAGAAATAATGCAAAGAGAGGCCGGGCGCGGTGGCTCAAGCCTGTAATCCCAGCACTTTGGGAGGCCGAGATGGGCGGATCACGAGGTCAGGAGATCGAGACCATCCTGGCTAACACGGTGAAACCCCGTCTCTACTAAAAAATACAAAAAACTAGCCGGGCGAGGTGGCGGGCGCCTGTAGTCCCAGCTACTCGGGAGGCTGAGGCAGGAGAATGGCATAAACCCGGGAGGCGGAGCTTGCAGTGAGCTGAGATCCGGCCACTGTACTCCAGCCTGGGTGACAGAGCGAGACTCCGTCTCAAAAAAAAAAAAAAAAAAAAAGAAATAATGCAAAGAGATCTTGTGTATCCTTTGCCTAATTTCTTCCAATAGTGATATCTTGCAAAACTGTAGTAAAATGTTTGCAACCAGGATATTGGCATTGACATAATGAAAATAAAGAACAGTTTCATCACCACAAGGAGACTTCCTGTTGAGGTTCATAGTCACACACCTCCCTCCCTCCCACAACCCCACCTCTGCCATAGACCCCTGGAAACCATTCATCCGTTCCTCATCTCTACAACTATGTCATTTCAAGAATATTATATAAATAGAACCATAAGATCTATAAGCAGAAAAATAAAATCCTAATCTTTGGAGATTCATCTTTTTCACTTGGTGTAATTTCCTTAAGATTTACCTAAGCTGTTTTTTGTATCAGTAGTTTATTCCTTTTTTTTTTTTTTTTCTGTAGAGTATTCCATGATATGAATGTACCAAAGAGTATTCACTCATCAAAGGACACCTGGGTTGTTTCCAGTTTCTGGCTATTGTGAATAAAGCTACTATGAACATTCATGTACTTATTTTTCTATGAACATATCTTCATTTCCTTGGCATAAATGCCCAAGAATGCAATTCCTGGGTTGTACAATAGTTGCATATTTCGGTTTATGAGGAACTGCCAAACTTCCTTCCAGAGAGATTGTATCAGCTTACATTCCTACTAGCAACATATGAGCAATCCACTTTCTCTACTTTGTCACTAGCCCTTGATGTTGTCATTAACGTTTACGTTAGCCATTTCAGTAGGTGCGCATTGATAACTCTTGTGGTTTTAATTTGTATTTCTCTAAGGCTAATGATGTTAAACATATTTCATGTGCTTATTTTTTATCTGTAGTTTTGGGGCAAATGTCTATTCATATATTTTGCCTATGTTTCTGTTTGGATTTTTAAAAATCATTTTAGAAAGTTTTTTGTATGTTCTAAATACTACTTTGTTGGAAATATGATTGGCAAGTATTTTCTCCCAGTCAATAGCTGTTGTGCCTTTACATTCTCCTCAGATGGTCTTTTGCAAAGTAGTAGTTTATTTTGATGAGGTCTAATTTATCAATTCCCCTTTACTGTGTTATGTTTTAGAGTCAAACTAAAGATCTTAGTCTAGTCCTTTCTAGTCCTATGTCTCAAAGATTTTCTCCCATGTTTTTTTACTAAAAGTTCTATAGTTTAACATTTATGTTTAATATAGTGGCCAGGTGTGGTGGCTCACGCCTGTAATCCCAGCACTTTGGGAGGCCGAGGTGGGTGGATCACGAGGTCAGGAGATAGAAACCACCCTGGCTAACACAGTGAAACCCCATCTCTACTAAAAATACAAAAAATTAGCTGGGTGTGGTGGTGGGCACCTGTAGTCCCAGCTACTCAGGAGGCTAAGGCAGGAGAATGCTGTGAACCTGGGAGGCAGAGCTTGCAGTGAGCCGAGATTGCGCCACTGCACTCCAGCCTGGGGGACAGAGCGAGACTCCATCTCAAAAAAAAAAGAAAAAAAAAAAAAAAAAGAAAATAGAAAATGATCGTGATACATTTTGAGTTGACTTATATAAGGTATAAGATTTAGGTCAACATTTTTTTTTTTTTTTTTTTTTTTTTTTGCCTTCAGCATCATTTGTTGAAACAGCTACGGTATATCCATTGAATTGCTTTTGCACCTTTGTCAAAAATTGGTTGAACATATTTATGTGGATCTACCTCTGGGTTCTCTATTCCATTTATTTATATGCCTAACCCTCTGCCAGGACTATATACTTTTGATTCCTGCAGCAATATAATAAGTCTTGAAATCAGGTAAAATGAGTGCTCTCACTTTATTCTTTTTTAAAAGTGTTTTAACTATTGTAGGGCCTGTGCCTTTTAAATAGATTTTAGAATAAGCTTGTCTGTGTCTACAAGACGTCTTTCTGGGATTTAGATGGGAATTGCATTAAACCTACAGATCAATTTGGGGAGAATAAACATCATTACTATCTTGAGTTTTCCAATCCATGAGAACAGTGTGCCTCTTCATTTATTTAGGTGTTATCTGATTTTTTTCAATCAGAATTTTGTAATTTTCAGCATATAGATCCTCTACATGTTTTGTTAAGTTTATACCAATATAAGTATTCTACTTTATTTGGCATGATTAAAAATTGAAGTACATTGTAAATGTTGATTCCCATAAAAAATAGTATGTAGAAACTCCTTGTTAGTATATAAAAATGTTGATTTATATATGTTAATCTTGTGTCCAGAGACCTTACTGACCTTGCCTATTAATTCTAGAAATTTTTGTAGATTCTTTGAGATTTCCTACATACAGCATCGTATCATCTGCCTTAGAGACAGTTTTATTTCTCACTTTCCCATCTATATATCTTTTATTTCCTTTTTTTGCCTTATTTCAGTTGCCGGAACATCCAGTGTTATGTTGAAAAAGAGTAGTAAGAGCAAATATCCTTGCCTTATTCCTCATTTTAGAAAATATTGTATTTAGCTGTTCACAATTAGGTGTTATGTTAGCTATAAGAGTTTTGTAGTTACTGTTTTATCAAGAAGATGTAGTTACTCTCTATTTCTAACTTGCTGAGAGTTTTTATCATGAATAGATGTTAGAGTGTGTCAAGTGCTTTTCCAGTGCCAATTGATATGATCATACATTTTTTTTTTCTTCTTCATCTAGTAGGTATGATGAAATGGTAGTTTACATTGACTTTTTTTCCAAATGTTGAACAAAGCTTATATGCCTGGAATAAATCCTACTTGGTCATGGAGTATAATTTTTTCTACATGTGGTTGTATTCAATTTGCTGATATTTTGTTGAGGATTTTTGGTTCTAAGTTTATGAGAGATATTGACTTATGTTCTCTTTTGTATTTTCATTTGGTTTTGGTGGCAGGGTAATGCTTGCCTCATAAAATGAGTTGGAAAATCTTACCTCCTCTTCTATTTCTGAAAGACATCGTGTAAAATTCATATTAATTCTTTAAATGTTTTATAGAATTCTCCAGTGAAACCGTCTATACCTGGAGATTTATTTTCAGGAGATTTTAAATTACAAATTAAAATTTTTCAGTGATTGAAAGGGCTATTCAGATTACTTACTTCACCTTGCTTGAGTTTTGCTAGTTTGTGGTTTTGAGGAATTATTCTATGTCTTCCTAGGTGTCAAATTTATGAGCATAAAGTTGTTCACTATATTCTATTTAATAGCTGCAGGATTTGTAGTGATGTCACTTGTTTTATTCTGAATATCAATGATTTGTGTCCTCTCTTTTTATATTTGGCAGTCTTATTAATTGTATATTTTTATTTATTTATTTTATTTATTTATGTATTTTTTGAGATGGAGTCTCGCTCTGACGCCCAGGCTGGAGTGTAGTGGCATGATCTCCACTCACTGCAAGCTCTGCCCCCTGGGTTCATGTCATTCTCCTGCCTCAGCCTCGCGAGTAGCTGGGACTACAGGTGCCTGCCACCACGCCTGGCTAATTTTTTTTTGTATTTTTAGTAGGGACGGGGTTTCACCATGTTAGCCAGGATTGTCTCGATCTCCTGACCTCATGATCCACCCGCCTTGGCCTCCCAAAGTGCTGGGATTACAGGTGTAAGCCACCACACCCGGCCGATTGTATTTTTTTTAAGTTTTTGGGTTTTTTTCTATTTTCCTGTCTTCAAGTTTATTGATTTCTGGTCAATTATTTCCTTCCTCCTGCATGCTTTGGATTTTAATTTTTCTTTTGTTCTAGTTTCTTGAGGTAGTAACTTAGTTATTGATTTTAGGTCTTTTTCTAAATTAAAGATTTAATATCATAAATTTCCCTTTCAGTACTGATTTAAGTGCATTCAATATATTTTGATATGTTGTATTTTTACATTTTTTTTTAATGTCCCAAGATATGATCCTTTCTTTTTTAATGTCCCAAGATGTAGTCTGTTTTGGTGAATAGTCCATGGTGTTTGGAGAAAAGAAAAGTATATTGGGTTGATGTTGGGTGCCATATTCTATGTATGTTAATTAGATCCTGATAGTTGATTGTGTTGATTGGTTCTTCTATATCTTTGCTGATTTCCTGTCTGGTAGTTCTGTCAGTTTCTGAGGAGAGAGCATGTGGTGATTATCTGTCCATTTCTCCTTTTAGCTGTTTCACTTTTTTCCACCCATATTTAGAGTTCCTATTTCTTGTTTCTGTTTTTTGGTGCATACATGTTTTATGATCATGATATCTTCCTGGTGGGTTGGTCTTTTTATTATTACATAATGCTGCTCTTAGCCTGAAATAATCTTCTTCCCTGTAATGTCTACTTTATCTGATACTAATAGAACCACTGTTGCTTTGTTTTGTTTGCATGCAGTATCTTTTTCCGTCCTTTTACTTTCAACCTAATCATCCTTAAATTTGAAGAGTTTCTTGTAAACAGCATAAAATTGGGTCATGTTTTGTATTCACTACCAATCTATGTCTTTTAATTGATGTAGTAGGCCATTTATATTTAAGGTAATTAATGAGTGTATTAAGACATAAGTCTGCCATCTTGTTATTTGTTTTCTATTTGTTCCATTTCTTTTTTGAGACAGAGTCTTGCTCTGTCACCCAGGCTGGAGTACAGTGGCATGATCTCAGCTCACTGCAAGCTCCACCTCCCGGGTTCACGCCACTCTTCTGCCTCAGCCTCCCGAGTAGCTGGGGCTACAGGTGTCCGCCACCACACCCAGCTAATTCTTTGCATTTTTAGTCGAAACGGGGTTTCACCATATTAGCCAGGATGGTCTCGATCTCCTGACCTCATGATCCGCCTGCCTCGACCTCCCAAAGTGCTGGGATTACCTGATCACATTTTTTTAAATCATAAAACTACTCAGGATTCATGTTAGTAAAGAGGCTTCTCTTTGAGTTTGCAATCTCCCAGCAGTGCTTTTCCCCTGTTGCTTTACTAAAACTTACCTAGGTATTCTCATTGCCTCCCCATTGGAGTCCATTCCAGAGGGGAGGATAAGTAGATGGATGATAGAATTCTGAAACCCACATCTTAAACCTTATTCACAACTTTTGAATTCCCCTCCCCCATCTAATCAGGCACTCCATACTTCTTGAGTGAGAAACAGCCAAAGTTATGAAGCCTTCTACTGCCTCAGTAATCACCACACAGACACTATGTTCTTAGGCCTCCGAGCTCTGCATGTAATATGAAAAGCCAAGCTGCTGGGATCCACAACATCTTTTCTCTCTCAAAAGCCTGGCTTTTGCAATTAATGGTAACAATTATTCCCCTCTCCCCATTCCTTCTTATGAACAGAGCCTAAAGTTTGTTTAGGTTTTCACATTTCCCTTCATGTACTTCATGCCCTGGATAAGGGTAACCCAATTATAGCAGCAGGGATGGTAGTGATTGACCCCACAGTTTCTTCAGATCTATTTTATATATAAATCTCTTATTCTCTATCTGGTATAGTGGTTCTGCTCTACTGATCGGACTATCACTGATAAAGGGAAGCTTGCTCTTCCCTTTTATTTCCCATATTGAAACAGGCTTTATTCACATTGAAATATAAATCATTAACAATTTTTAATGTGTTTCTCATTCCAAAAGTATTGGGTATTTTAGCAACATGTTAAATACATAATTTTTTAAAATCTATTGAATGAAGAATCTACATGTAAATGGAGTTTTACCTAAGCCCGAGTCTGACCAAGATCACAGAGTCATCTTCCTCAGGACTCTCAACCTCTTTAGACTGGATTTTAAAGTTGTATATGACTCATATATAACATGAGAATAACATAGTGTGTTGGAAAGAACGGCTTAGGAAATAGGAAACCTAAGTTCTAGTCCCAATTCTGCCACAAAGCAATTGTGTAGTGCTGGACACGTCATTTAATTTCCATGGCTTGTGGTTCTTCATTTTTAAAATGTGAAAGTTGGAGTGGACTAGTGGTTATCAAATTGATGTATGCATAATTCTGCAGGTATACAAAGACTTTCTAAGGTATATGTGGGCTCTGTCGTTTTAAAGAAACACATTTTCTTGTCTTCAACTTCTATTTGTATACTTTCCCAGCTTCATGTAGATTGTACCTTTCTACTTCCTATCACAATTAGATTTCTCTATATATTTAAAAAAAAAAAAAAGTTATATTGAAATATTTTTGTTGTTTTGGAAACCTCATTTAATGACTTATAAACCTGTCATAGAGCATCTCGGTTTTGCTAGCCTTACAGTTTTCTGATAATACTGAAAAATAACATTAGAGTTGGGGTATTTTGATCCTCGTTAGGAGGTTTCAAAATCAAATATATTGTAGCATTTGGGCCGAGAGGGTAATGGAAAACTTGTTTAATTACCTTACCTCTACCACCCCTTAACCACTGTGAGAGAATGCAGTACTTTAGGCAATGTCTAGTAAGAATAAATAAAGGAGAGCATGGTAAGATACATTGAATTCTAGAAATGAATTTTTGCATGTATTTAAATGTGAACAGTTTTATTTCAGCTTTTATGCTCATCTCTTGCTTCATTAGCTGGAAAGAAAAGCAACGTCTTCTAGTTTGGATGTTTTGTCCCCTCCAAATCTCATGTTGAAATGCAACCTCCAGTATTGGAGGAGGGCCCGTGGGAGGTGTTTGGGTCAAGGGAGTGGATCCCTCATGAATGGCTTAGTGCTGTTCTCACTCTGAGTTCACATGAGATCTGGTTGTTTAAGAGCCTAGCACTTCCTGGGTCAAATGGTATTTCTAGTTCTAGATCCTTGAGGAATCACCACACTGTCTTCTCCAATGGTTGAACTAGTTTACAGTCCCACCAACAGTACTGGGTATATACCGAAAGGATTATAAATCCTGCTGCTATAAAGGCACATGCACACGTATGTTTACTGTGGCACTATTCACAATAGCAAAGACTTGGAACCAACCCAAATGCCCATCAATGATAGACTGGATTAAGAAAATGTGGCACATATACACCATGGAATACTATGCAGCCATGAGAAAGGATGAGTTCATGTCCTTTGTAGGGACATGGATGAAGCTGGAAACCATCATTCTGAGCAAACTATGGTAAGGACAGAAAACGAAACACCGCATGTTCTCACTCATAGGTGGGAATTGAACAATGAGAACACCTGGACACAGGAAGGGGAACATCATACACCAGGGCCTGTCATGGGGTGGGGGGAAGGGGGAGGGATAGCATTAGGAGATATACCTAATGTAAATGACAAGGTAATGGGTGCAGCACACCAACATGGCACATGTATGCATATAACAAACCTGTATGTTGTACACATGTACCCTAGAACTTAAAGTATAATAATAAAAAAAAAAAAGCAGTCTCATTTAAAAAAAAAAAAAAGAGCCTAGCACTTCCTTCCTCTCTCTCTTGCTCCCTCTCTTGCCATTTGACATGTTGGCTCTCCTTTACCTTTTGCTGTGATTATAAGTTTCCTGAGGCCCTCACCAGAAGCAGATGCTAGCACTGTGCTTCATGTGCAGCCTGTAGAACCATGAGCCAAATGAACCTCTGATCTTTACAGATTGCCCAGTCTCATGTATTCCTTTATAGCAACACAGATGGACTAACACAAATAGCTAAAGTGGTATAGGTTAATGATGTTACTCCTTTAATTGTAATTGCAATGCTTAATGGCTTATCAGATTTTTCAAATTACATTGGATAAAACCACAGATACAAGTTGTAGAGATTTCCTATACCCATAGTATGAGTTATTCAATAAGGTACTTAAAGCCTATTTTATCAAAATATGTCATAAAATATTTATGGCAATTATAGTCAATCCTCGTAAATTGCCTTATAAAAATGTTTCATAATTTCTACTTCCTCTTAACATAAAATACTTGTAGAACTGTTTAGTTTCTACTGTCTTGCTTTTTAAATAAATATATAGGTAATATTTGATCATTAGTATCTAAAAAATTGAGTGATTTCAGAATTATTTTCAAAAATGGAACTCATGCATATGTATTTACTAAAGGAAAATCATGCTCTTTATCACACATTTTGCTTCATAATAACTTAGATACCCAACATTTGCACTGTAATGAAATGAAAAATTAAAGATATTATTTCAAAGACTGTTTCCCAGCCAACATATAAAGAGCTTAGAAACTTTTTTTTTTTTTTTTTTTTTTTTTTTTTTGAGACTGAGTCTCACTGTGTCTCCCAGGCTGGAGTGCAGTGGCGCAATCTTGGCTCACTGCAAGCTCCGCCTCCCAGGTTCACACCATTCTCCTGCCTCAGCCTCCCGAGTAGCTGGGACTACAGGTGCCCGCCACCACGCCTGGCTAATTTTTTGTATTTTTAGTAGAGATGGAGTTTCACCATGTTAGCCAGGATGGTCTCGATCTCCTGACCTCGTGATCCACCCGCCTCGGCCTCCCAAAGTGTTGGGATTACAGGCGTGAGCCACTGCGCCTGGCCAAGAGCTTAGAAATTCTTACAAGAAAACACTTGAACGAAATAAGAACCAATTGCTCTTTTTAGATCTATCAGAGAATTGAGGTCCAAAGCAAACTGCTGCCCCTAAAACTGGACAGACAGACAGGTAGGTGCAGAGAATTACATCTTACTTGGAGCAGAAGTCTAGGAGCAGAAGCTCTCAGCTTAAGCCAGAATTGGTAGGTACACTTTAGTAATTGATGAATGGCTAGAGACTCAGTGTGAATTAGCTGAAAGTTGAAAAAACTCCAAGGAGGCCCAGTCTTAATGAATTTTGTCTCCAGGAGCCCTACCAGGTTCTCTTAGTGAAGATCCAAAAGGGGAACAGTAGCTATTTTGAAATATACCCAGAACTCCCAATTCTCCTTAAAGAGGCCTGCTGTCAAGTGAAACTATTTTACTAGAGTATAGCAGACTAGTGTTTTACCAAAGCCTAACCAACCTAGGGGAAAGGAAATGTCCAACTCAATTTCCTTGAAAGATAAGACCTAATCATAGAACGCATCCCTTCCTCAACACTTTACCACCATATCAACGGGGCTCCTGTATGGTGACAGGGGATTACAGCTAAAGAATTGCAAACCTAACACCCAATTTAATAAGTCTCCAGAGATACACAAAGTTGATGGGAGACAAAAACAAAAATACTAGAGATTGTAGCCTCTGACATCATAGCGACAGCAAACAAACATAACTAACCCCAAGCCAGATACACATAAAATCTTATACTAAAAGCCTATTTCAGTTTTCTACCCATGATAAATCATGTCTGGTATTAAACAAAAAATTGTAAGATATACCTTTAAAAAGCACAGTTGGAAGAGACAGCAAAAATCAAAACTTGACTGAGATATTACAGAGATGTTGGAATTTTCAGACTGGAAATGTAATATAGCTATGATTAATGTGTTAAAGTTTCTTTTTTTTATTATTATTATTATACTTTGAGTTCTAGGGTACATGTGCATAACGTGCAGATTTGTTACATATGTATACTTGTGCCATGTTGGTGTGCTGCAACCATCAACTCGTCAGCACCCATCAACTCGTCATTTACATCAGGTATAACTCCCAATGCAATCCCTCCCCCCTCCCCCCTCCCCATGATAGGCCCCGGTGTGTGATGTTCCCCTTCCCGAGTCCAAGTGATCTCATTGTTCAGTTCCCACCTATGAGTGAGAACATGCGGTGTTTGGTTTTCTGTTCTTGTGATAGTTTGCTAAGAATGATGGTTTCCAGCTGCATCCATGTCCCTACAAAGGATACAAACTCATCCTTTTTTATGGCTGCATAGTATTCCATGGTGTATATGTGCCACATTTTCTTAATCCAGTCTGTCACTGATGGACATTTGGGTTGATTCCAAGTCTTTGCTATTGTGAATAGTGCCGCAATAAACATACGTGTGCATGTGTCTTTATAGCAGCATGATTTATAATCCTTTGGGTATATACCCAGTAATGGGATGGCTGGGTCATATGGTACATCTAGTTCTAGATCCTTGAGGAATCGCCATATTGTTTTCCCTAATGGTTGAACTAGTTTACAATCCCACCAACAGTGTAAAAGTGTTCCTATTTCTCCACATCCTCTCCAGCACCTGTTGTATCCTGACTTTTTAATGATCGCCATTCTAACTGGTGTGAGATGGTATCTCATTGTGGTTTTGATTTGCATTTCTCTGATGGCCAGTGATGATGAGCATTTTTTCATGTGTCTGTTGGCTGTATGAATGTCTTCTTTTGAGAAATGTCTGTTCATATCCTTTGCCCACTTTTTGATGGGGTTGTTTGTTTTTTTCTTGTAAATTTGTTTGAGTTCTTTGTAGGTTCTGGATATTAGCCCTTTGTCAGATGAGTAGATTGCAAAAATTTTCTCCCATTCTGTAGGTTGCCTGTTCACTCTGATGGTAGTTTCTTTTGCTGTGCAGAAGCTCTTTAGTTTAATGAGATCCCATTTGTCAATTTTGGCTTTTGCTGCCGTTGCTTTTGGTGTTTTAGACATGAAGTCTTTGCTCATGCCTATGTCCTGAATGGTACTACCTAGGTTTTCCTCTAGGATTTTTATGGTATTAGGTCTAACATTTAAGTCTCTAATCCATCTTGAATTAATTTTCGTATAAGGAGTAAGGAAAGGATCCAGTTTCAGCTTTCTACTTATGGCTAGCCAATTTTCCCAGCACCATTTATTAAATAGGGAATCCTTTCCCCATTTCTTGTTTCTCTCAGGTTTGTCAAAGATCAGATGGCTGTAGATGTGTGGTATTATTTCTGAGGACTCTGTTCTGTTCCATTGGTCTATATCTCTGTTTTGGTACCAGTACCATGCTGTTTTGGTTACTGTAGCCTTGTAGTATAGTTTGAAGTCAGGTAGCGTGATGCCTCCAGCTTTGTTCTTTTGACTTAGGATTGTCTTGGAGATGCGGGCTCTTTTTTGGTTCCATATGAACTTTAAAGCAGTTTTTTCTAATTCTGTGAAGAAACTCATTGGTAGCTTGATGGGGATGGCATTGAATCTATAAATAACCTTGGGCAGTATGGCCATTTTCACGATATTGATTCTTCCTATCCATGAGCATGGTATATTCTTCCATTTGTTTGTGTCCTCTTTTATTTCACTGAGCAGTGGTTTGTAGTTCTCCTTGAAGAGGTCCTTTACATCCCTTGTAAGTTGGATTCCTAGGTATTTTATTCTCTTTGAAGCAATTGTGAATGGAAGTTCATTCCTGATTTGGCTCTCTGTTTGTCTGTTACTGGTGTATAAGAATGCTTGTGATTTTTGCACATTAATTTTGTATCCTGAGACTTTGCTGAAGTTGCTTATCAGCTTAAGGAGATTTTGGGCTGAGACAATGGGGTTTTCTAAATATACAATCATGTCATCTGCAAACAGGGACAATTTGACTTCTTCTTTCCCTAACTGAATACCCTTGATTTCTTTCTCTTGCCTGATTGCCCTAGCCAGAACTTCCAACACTATGTTGAATAGGAGTGGTGAGAGAGGGCATCCCTGTCTTGTGCCAGTTTTCAAAGGGAATTTTTCCAGTTTTTGCCCATTCAGTATGATATTGGCTGTGGGTTTGTCATAAATAGCTCTTATTATTTTGAGGTACATTCCATCAATACCGAATTTATTGAGCGTTTTTAGCATGAAGGGCTGTTGAATTTTGTCAAAAGCCTTTTCCGCATCTATTGAGATAATCATGTGGTTCTTGTCTTTGGTTCTGTTTATATGCTGGATTATGTTTATTGATTTGCGAATGTTGAATCAGCCTTGCATCCCAGGGATGAAGCCCACTTGATCATGGTGGATAAGCTTTTTGATGTGTTGCTGAATCCGGTTTGCCAGTATTTTATTGAGGATTTTTGCATCAACGTTCATCAGGGATATTGGTCTAAAATTCTCTTTTTTTGTTATGTCTCTGCCAGGCTTTGGTATCAGGATGGTGTTGGCCTCATAAAATGAGTTAGGGAGGATTCCCTCTTTTTCTATTGATTGGAATAGTTTCAGAAGGAATGGTACCATCTCCTCCTTGTACCTCTGGTAGAATTCAGCTGTGAATCCATCTGGTCCTGGACTTTTTTTCGTTGGTAGGCTATTAATTATTGCCTCAATTTCAGAGCCTGCTATTGGTCTATTCAGGGATTCAACTTCTTCCTGGTTTAGTCTTGGGAGAGTGTAAGTGTCCAGGAAATTATCCATTTCTTCTAGATTTTCTAGTTCATTTGTGTAGAGGTGTTTATAGTATTCTCTGATGGTAGTTTGTATTTCTGTGGGGTCGGTGGTGATATCCCCTTTATCATTTTTTATTGCGTCAATTTGATTCTTCTCTCTTTTCTTCTTTATTAGTCTTGCTAGCGGTCTGTCAATTTTGTTGATCTTTTCAAAAAACCAACTCCTGGATTCATTGATTTTTTGGAGGGTTTTTTGGTCTCTGTCTCCTTCAGTTCTTCTCTGATCTTAGTTATTTCTTGCCTTCTGCTAGCTTTCAAATGTGTTTGCTCTTGCTTCTCTAGTTCTTTTAATTGCGATGTTAGAGTGTCAATTTTTGATCTTTCCTGCTTTCTCTTCTGGGCATTTAGTGCTATAAATTTCCCTCTACACACTGCTTTAAATGTGTCCGAGAGATTCTGGTATGTTGTATCTTTGTTCTCATTGGTTTCAAAGAACTTCTTTATTTCTGCCTTCATTTCATTATGTACCCAGTAGTCATTCAGGAGCAGGTTGTTCAGTTTCCACGTGGTTGAGCGGATTTGATTGAGTTTCTTAGTCCTGAGTTCTAGTTTGATTGCACTGTGGTCTGAGAGACAGTTTGTTATAATTTCTGTTCTTGTACATTTGCTGAGGAGTGCTTTACTTCCAATTATGTGGTCAATTTTGGAGTAAGTGCGATGTGGTGCTGAGAAGAATGTATATTCTGTTGATTTGGGGTGGAGAATTCTATAGATGTCTATTAGGTCTGCTTGCTGCAGAGATGAGTTCAATTCCTGGATATCCTTGTTAACTTTCTGTCTCGTTGATCTGTCTAATGTTGACAGTGGGGTGTTGAAGTCTCCCATTATTACTGTATGGGAGTCTAAGTCTCTTTGTAAGTCTCTAAGGACTTGCTTTATGAATCTGGGTGCGCCTGTATTGGGTGCATATATATTTAGGATAGTTAGCTCTTCCTGTTGAATTGATCCCTTTACCATTATGTAATGGCCTTCTTTGTCTCTTTTGATCTTTGATGGTTTAAAG
The DNA here is from genome assembly GCF_003255815.1 of Theropithecus gelada. Lineage (NCBI taxonomy): Eukaryota > Metazoa > Chordata > Mammalia > Primates > Cercopithecidae > Theropithecus > Theropithecus gelada. The sequence goes on from NC_037670.1 coordinate 106,431,072, forward strand.
TTTGTTTTATCAGAGACTAGTATTGCAACCCCCGCTTTTTTTTGTTCTCCATTTGCTTGGTAAATCTTCCTCCATCCCTTTATTTTGAGCCTATGTATGTCTCTGCATGTGAGATGGGTCTCCTGAATACAGCAGACCGATGGGTCTTGACTCTTTATCCAGTTTGCCAGTCTGTGTCTTTTAATTGGAGCATTTAGTCCATTTACATTTAAGGTTAATATTGTTATGTGTGAACTTGATCCTGCCATTATGATATTAACTGGTTATTTTGCTCGTTAGTTGATGCAGTTTCTTCCTAGCCTAGATGGTCTTTACATTTTGGCATGTTTTTGCAATGGCTGGTACCGGTTGTTCCTTTCCATGTTTAGTGCTTCCTTCAGGGTCTCTTGTAAGGCAGGCCTAGTGGTGACAAAATCTCTAAGCATTTGCTTATCTGTAAAGGATTTTATTTCTCCTTCACTTATGAAACTTAGTTTGGCTGGATATGAAATTCTGGGTTGAAAATTCTTTTCTTTAAGAATGTTGAATATTGGCCCCCACTCTCTTCTGGCTTGTAGAGTTTCTGCCGAGAGATCTGCTGTTAGTCTGATGGGCTTCCCTTTGTGGGTAACCCGACCTTTCTCTCTGGCTGCCCTTAAGATTTTTTCCTTCATTTCAACTTTGGTGAATCTGGCAATTATGTGTCTTGGAGTTGCTCTTCTCGAGGAGTATCTTTGTGGCGTTCTCTGTATTTCCTGGATTTGAATGTTGGCCTGCCCTACTAGGTTGGGGAAGTTCTCCTGGATGATATCCTGAAGAGTGTTTTCCAACTTGGTTCCATTTTCCCCCTCACTTTCAGGCACCCCAATCAGACGGAGATTTGGTCTTTTTACATAATCCCATACTTCTTGCAGGCTTTGTTCATTTCTTTTTCTTCTTTTTTCTTTTGGTTTCTCTTCTCGCTTCATTTCATTCATTTGATCCTCAATCGCTGATACTCTTTCTTCCAGTTGATCGAGTCGGTTACTGAAGCTTGTGCATTTGTCACGTATTTCTCGTGTCATGGTTTTCATCTCTTTCATTTCGTTTATGACCTTCTCTGCATTAATTACTCTAGCCATCAATTCTTCCACTTTTTTTTCAAGATTTTTAGTTTCTTTGCGCTGGGTACGTAATTCCTCCTTTAGCTCTGAGAAGTTTGATGGACTGAAGCCTTCTTCTCTCATCTCGTCAAAGTCATTCTCCGTCCAGCTTTGATCTGTTGCTGGCGATGAGCTGCGCTCCTTTGCCGGGGGAGATGTGCTCTTATTTTTTGAATTTCCAGCTTTTCTGCCCTGCTTTTTCCCCATCTTTGTGGTTTTATCTGCCTCTGGTCTTTGATGATGGTGACGTACTGATGGGGATTTGGTGTAGGTGTCCTTCCTGTTTGATAGTTTTCCTTCTAACAGTCAGGACCCCCAGCTGTGGGTCTGTTGGAGATTGCTTGAGGTCCACTCCAGACCCTGTTTGCCTGGGTATCAGCAGCAGAGGCTGCAGAAGATAGAATATTGCTGAACAGCGAGTGTACCGGTCTGATTCTTGCTTTGGAAGCTTCCTCTCAGGGATGTACTCCACCCTGTGAGGTGTGGGGTGTCAGACTGCCCCTAGTGGGGGATGTCTCCCAGTTAGGCTACTCAGGGGTCAGGGACCCACTTGAGCAGGCATTCTGTCCCTTCTCAGCTCTCAACCTCCGTGTTGGGAGATCCACTGCTCTCTTCAAAGCTGTCAGACAGAGTCGTTTGCGTCTGCAGAGGTTTCTGCTGCATTTGTTATTGTTTACTGTGCCCTGTCCCCGGAGGTGGAGTCTACAGAGACAGGCAGGTTTCCTTGAGCTGCTGTGAGCTCCACCCAGTTCGAGCTTCCCAGCAGCTTTGTTTACCTACTTAAGCCTCAGCAATGGCGGGCGCCCCTCCCCCAGCCTCGCTGCTGCCTTGCCGGTGGATCACAGACTACTGTGCTAGCAATGAGGGAGGCTCCGTGGGCTTGGGACCCTCCCAGCCAGGTGTGGGATATAATCTCCCGGTGTGCCCGTTAGCTTAAAGCGCAGTATTGGGGTGGGAGTTACCCGATTTTCCAGGTGTTGTGTGTCTCAGTTCCCCTGGCTAGGAAAAGGGATTCCCTTCCCCCTTGCGCTTCCCAGGTGAGGCGATGCCTCGCCCTGCTTCAGCTCTCGCTGGTCGGGCAACAGCTGACCAGCACCGATTGTCCGGCACTCCCTAGTGAGATGAACCCAGTACCTCAGTTGAAAATGCAGAAATCACCGGTCTTCTGTGTCACTCGCGCTGGGAGTTGGAGACTGGAGCTGTTCCTATTCGGCCATCTTGCTCTGCCCCCCATCATGTTAAAGTTTCTAATGGAAAGAGTGAACAACGTGCAAGAACAGACAGGTAAAATAAACAGAGATAGAATCTCTAAGGTTTAAAGGGAAAGGTTAGAAATAAAAAACACTGTGATAGAAATGAAATATGTTTTGAGTTCATCAATAGACTGGATAACGGCTGGGGAAAGAATCAGTTTGTTTGCAGAAGCAGAGAAGAAGGGTGATGCCAGGGGTGAGGGAATGAGAAGATGTTAGTCAAAGGGTAAAAACTTTTCGTCATAAGATGAACAAATTCTGTGTCTCTAATGTACAGCGTGGTGATTATAGCTAATAATGTTCTATCGTTACTTCGAGTTTGCTAAGACTATAGATCTTACCACATACACACAAATGGTAAAAATGTGAGATGATTAATGTGCTAAGAATCTTGATGTAATTATTTCACAATGTATATTAAATCATGCTGTATATCTTTAAATGTATGTAATTTTTATCTGTCATTTATACTGCCATAAAACTAGAATCAGGGAATATGATGAAATGTTAATGTAAATGTCCAAGCTGAAATGCAAAGAGGAAAAAGGATAAAAAAGATGGAATAGAATATCCAAGTACTGTGGGAAAATTATAAAAGCTGTAACATACACATAATGAGAATACCAGAAGGAAAAGAAAGCAAGAAAGGAGCAGAAAAATTACTTGAAGTAATAATGGCTGAGAATTTTTCAAAATTAATGACAGACACAAAAACCACAGATAGAGAATTCTCAAAGAACACCAAGCAGGATAAATGCCAAAAAAAAAAAAAAAAATCTACATCTAGGTATATTACATTCAAACTGCAGAAAGTCAATGACAAAGAGAAAATCTTGACAGAAGCCTGGTGGAGAGGAGTATGGGATACATTACCTATAGAGAAGCAAAAATAAGAATTACATTGAATTTCTCTTCAGACACCATGAAAGCAAGAAGAGAAGAGTGAAATATTAGAAGTGTTGAAAGTATATTCTTCTTTTTTTTTTCTTTGAGACAATCTTACAGTCACCCAGGCTGGCGTGCAATGATGCCATCATGGCTCACTGCAACCTCAATTTCCTGGGCTCAAACAATCCTCCTGCCTTAGCTTCCCCTCCGAGTAGCTAGGACAACAGGATCACCACCATGCCAGGCTAATTTTTGTATTTTTTGTAGAGTCAGGGTTTTGCTATGTTGCCCAGGCTGGTCTTGAACTTCTGGAGCTCAGGTGATCCCTCTGCCTCAGCCTCTCAATGTGCTGGGATTACAGGCCTGGGCCACCATGCCCCGTCAAGGATATTATTTCTACATCAGTTTAAACTTGTTTGTCTCTCATAAAAAATACTGTGGTCTGATGTTTCCTTAGCGGTCTCTCGTAAACCATGCTTCCCAGTATTCTCACCATTGTATAGGCCCCTTTATACTAACACTAGGCTTGGCCACTAGTTCTAGTGTTTTTGTTTTGTGTTGGGGGTGTGTGTGTGTCTGTTTATGGTGTTTACTTTTGGGTGACTTGTTTTAGCCCATGAAACATTAGTGTACATGATTCAAGAAGAAGCTTAATAAGTGCTTACACACTGGACTTGTCTTTATGGATGTTCCTTCTGGGAACAGTATTGCCATGAGAAACCTGAGTGAACATGTGGAGAGGCCCACATAAAGAACAGAGGCCCCTGGTCAACAGTCAGTCTGAACCCCTAGCCTGTGGTCAACACCGCTTTCTAGTCATGTGGGCGAAGCCATTTTGGACATTGCAGCTATCCCTGTGTCTCATGTGAGGCAAAAGAACCACCTAATCAATGCACAGAATCATGAAAAATAATAAATTGTTGGTTTAAGCCATTGAGTTTTGAGGTGGTTTGACACGCAGTAATAGTAACCAAAAGAAATACTTTCATAACTTATTTCTTAGATTTTATAATATTCCTTAAAGCATATATGAAAGTCAGACTTTCTACATGGATGTAAGTCTGATTTGGCTAACTGGCTTGATCATGAAGAAAAGATTGCCTTTAAATTTTAATATCATGTATAATTGTCATTTCATAAGTCTTGGAAAAGTCTTCTTAGTACTCTTCCCAGAAATTAAGAAAATGAATGACTCAAATGACTAACAGGATCCTTTTAAAAGTCAGGTGGGGCTGGGTGTGGTTGCTCATGCCTGTAATCCCAACACTTTGGGAGGCTAAGGCAGGCGGATCACTTGAGGTCAGGAGTTTGAGAACAGCCTGGCCAACATGGTGAAACCCCCATCTCTACTAATAATACAAAAATTAGTTGTGTGTGATGGTGCAAGCCTTTAATCCCAGTTACTTGGGAGGCTGGGACACAAGAATCCCTGGAACTGGGATGGGGAGGTTGCAGTGAGCTGAGATCGTGCCACTGCACTCTAGCCTGGGCAACAAACTGTGTCTCAAAATAATAATAATAATAATAAAAGAAGTCAGATGGCTTCTAATTCTTTTTTATTGTTAAAACTGAAGGAAGATGGGGTTAATTTGTTTCTGGAGAGCAGGCAATTTTGTGATTTCTAGCATTTAATTCGCTAAATTTTGAACATCTATTAATAAATGTTAAATTTTCTTAACTTATTTAGAAGAACAAAAATAGAAATAGCTGATGCTGAATTGTGTATTATTCTAGCAATAAATGATATTCATAGCCATATGAGCTACATGGGGGAAAACTTTATCTTAATTTATTTCTAGAAAATTTGTTTTGATCAATTTTATTTTGTTTTGGTCAATTATATCCTAATGATCGTTTTAGTGATAACTCAGTCTGGTAGAATATTATACTATTTAGATTTTTTTTCTTTTGGTCACATAAAAAATTTATTTCAGTTTACAAACACATTTTGGAAGGAAATGTGACAAGTGATCAATTAAACATTTTCAATTAGAAAACTTTACTACTTTAAGACACATTATTGCAGCAAAATGAAAAACACAAATTAAGGAAAAAATACAGAAAGTTTCCCAACTTAATGAAAAGCTTGCTCAAGTATTTTTAATTTTTTGCCCCAATTTCTTTTATTTATTATCTTATTTTAGTTTATCTTATTTATTTTTATTTATTTTTTTGAGATGGAGTCTGTCTGTGTCACCCAGGCTGGAGTGCAGTGTCGCGATTTCGGCTCACTATAAACCTCCGCCTCCAGGTTTCAAGCAATTGCCTCTGCCTCATCCTCCCGAGTATCTGGGACTACAGGTGTCCCCCACCATGCCCAGGCATATATGCATACAAAAGAAGAAAGCAAAAAGCAAGTCCAGCAAAATTTTAACAACTGCTATATTTAAGAGGCTAATTGTACTATTTTTAAAAATGTTTCTGGAGGTTTAAACCTTACAAATTAAGAAATTGGGGCAGATGGGCGCAGTGGCACATGACTGTAATCCTAGCACTTTGGGAGACCCAGGCAGGTGGATTGCCTGAGATCAGGAGTTCAAGACCAGCCTGGCCAACATGGTGAAACCCTATCTCTACTGAAAATACAACAATTAGCCAGGCATGGTGGCAGGCACCTGTAATCCTAGCTACTCAGGAGGCTGAGGCAGGAGAATTGCTTGAATTCAGGCAACAGAAGTTGCAGTGAGCCAAGATTGCGCCATTGCACTCCAGCCTGGGCAACAGAGTGAGACTCTGCCTCAAAGAAAAAATAGATGATGATGATAGGTATTAAAATGATGTAGCATTTAAATTTCTTTGGATATATATAGAAATACAATTTAATATTTCATTTTTAAATGTCAATATTCTCACTATGACAAAGTATATCTTTGCAACTATCTAACGACAGCCTTTAGTTCAACTGGAAAAACGTTAGATGACGACTTCATATGAATGAAGTAGTACAATTTTTTTAAAGTTCTTTTAGGGAATAGAAAGCAAAGAAATATTTGAGAGCCATTGGATGAGATGATTCCGAGATTATTTCCAACTCTAAAACTTTGGTATTTAACTTATATAAACTCACATGAAGTTCTGTGTACAGTTGTTAACTCATTTCATAAATGGAGATCTTCTGTTGCAAGATGTCCATTTACAAAATGAGTTAAATAAGTTAAATTATTTACTTTAAGTTTACAGTTTGCACAGTTAATTGTACAGTTTGTTATACAGTTCGAAAGTGCCAGAGCCAAGACCTGGACTGGCTCTACTTATCTCCAAATTCCCTGCTTGGTCCTCACTGCCATAAAGGTCTAGGGATCAGACCTAGATCAGATTGGCCCTCTTAACAAAATTTTTCAGTGCATAGTACAGTATTATTAACTATAAATACAATGTTGTATAGCAAATTTCTGGAACTTTCTCACCATGAGGTTCTCATTTCAATCTTGCATGACTGAATCTTTATACTCATTGAATAGCAACTCTCAATTATTCCTTCTCCAACCCCTAGTAACCATCATCTTTATACTCGTTGAATAGCAACTCTCTGTTTTTCCTTCTCCAACCCCTAGTAACCACCAACTTTATACTCATTGAATAGCAATTCTCCATTTTTCCCTTCCCCAACCTCTAGTAACCACCATTCTACTTTCTGCTTATATGAGACTAATCTCAACTTTTTCTGTGGATACATCTTTTCTGAACCTGTGAGTGTACGTTCCTAATGTAAGGTTTTACATTTTTTCAGGAGCTTATAATCTCTTGTTCCCTCTGGCATCTGTCTTCTATGGTATGGGTCTTCTGGAACAGAAACATTTGTCTAGTTCCTTTTTACTCTTAGCAACCCCCAAAGATCTAGAGTATGGTGGGCCCTGTCAGTGCTTCAAGACTGTTGAGACAGAAGCCTGTCCCTTGAGATGTTCCCCTGTCCCACAAAGTCTAAATGCTGAATAAACACTCTAATCTTCTTTTCTTCTCCCCAAGAGAATCCAGAAACTGAGATTTTCCTCCTAATTTGTATGGTAATTTGGCAGGGGAGGGGTGATGGTGAGAAGGTGCCCCAAATTTTCCCATTGGCTTTGATGTGGCTGCTGTTGCTCTTGTTTGGGGTGCAGGAATCTTTTTAGTGTTTTCTGGTTTCTCGCAAGAGAAATTACTTCATGTCTTATTGTTGAATCATTATGTCCATTGAGGCAAGAAAGTCTGGGACTCCCTATTCTGCCATTTGCAATGTCATGCCCTACACTTACTTCTTATAAAAATATCTATGTTCTAGTTTATGAGATTTCCTTAAGGGAAAGATTGACTTTAATGGTGGTGGCCTGCATGTGACATTAGTGAGGAGATAATCAGGATAGGGTAAAGCCCTTAAGCCACATTACACAGGCTACGTCTTGTACCACCAGGTTGATCCCCATCTTCCTAGTCTGCAAGGAGAGCCTGTTGAGCATCTTACAGTGACATCCAGATTCTAAAACATTTATAGGAACAAATGAGTAACTGAGTAACCCGTGAATCTAAAACTTTAATAATCCCCAGACTAACATCTATTTTAAAAAACTATTACAATGTGTATCTTCTCAGTAGAGCACTGAAGGTAATCCAGAGATAGAGTAAAATATCTTTCAGCAATGAAAGGAGAGAGACCTTCAAAGTTGAGAATAATGCTGGCACTATGATAAAGTCCTAGCTATTCCAGAGTTGTAGTATTCATATACTTTTGGGAAAACCTTCTCCCATAATGTAATCGTTTTTTCCATTTAGATGTTACTAAATTTTAACCCTGCACATAACCTTTATCCTTAGGCACATCAGGCTGTTAAGAGAGAGACTCTGGATTGAACTGTAGCAATACTTTATGACTTTAATTTAAGCATGTTGTAAATAGAAGCTGCTTGCTTATACCCCTATGACTAGTGTAATATTTTTTTCCTATAAGGACACAGATTTTAGCTTGTCAGTCATCCTCCCTTTTGCACTAGTCCTGCTACCCTTTATTTTTATACAAATTCAAAATCTCTTAACAGATTCATGCTTTGTGTGTATTTGTAAAATTAATCCCTTAGGATTCATTTTTCTATGTCTGTATTTTAAAATGTTTTCTTCTTTTTTGGCTTGGGGTAATCATTTTTAGGACAGTAATGCAGTATTATGTCTTTTAGTACCTGAAACAGTGCTATGCAGAGGGTGGGAGCTCTATAAATGTTTGAAAAATGAAATTGTTTGCTTATTATGAATATAACTGTGCTGGCTCACTTGTCCTTAGTCAGAGACAGAGAGAGAATCCTCATCAACCAGCAAAGATGCATGTTACTGAGACAAGAAAGACCATTCCTGTTTTTTTTCTTTATCAAAATTCTCTATGACAAGTCTATATACACTGTGCTTCATGTTCTACAAAACAAGAAATATAGATTCCATTTAAAGGACAGCAACACAATTATATGAAACATAGACTGGAATATATAGAACCTGTAGTTTTAGGACTTTATTGCTTGAGCCACTCATAGCACTAACTGTTTGGGATAGCTGGCAGGAAATCCGGTAGAAAAGGATAATTAACAACACTGGAGAACTGTCTACAAATGTTCATACTCTCCCAGCAATCCAATTATCAATAAGAACAGACTTTATTATGGGCTGCAAGAATGAAACCAAATTTTTAGAGTATCAATTGCTGTTGCTTTGCAGTGTCTAAGTCTCAAATACTTATTTATTGTGTATTCTCCTGAAAATCTCTTCCATTCTTTCCCTGTTTCTTATGCCTGCAGCTATTGCTATGGGAGAATATTATGGTAATCAATCAATATCTGATTAAAAGTATGAAGCTTTTTCATTATCTCCACAAGGTGATTGAATTTCTTCTGCCCGAACAGCAAGATTCTCCTTTGAATTGCTGCAGCAGAGACTGGCACTGTGAGCAAATTTTGGGCTGCATTTATTTAGTGTGAGTGAGCAAGTTCTCTATGTTTCCTTAGTATCAGAATGCAGGCAAGAAGCTACTTAGTACTTGTCGGGAAGATGAGTTACTGTAAAATGAGTATGGGTTATTTGATCTTTACACAGAATGCTTGATATCTTATGTCTCGCCTCCATTTTAATGCCTAGTTTCATGGGAAATAATTAGTCAACCATTTATGTACATTTGACAGCTAAGATGTTTTCTTTTCTAAATGGTTCTGAAAGACCACACTGCTAAATAAGCAGGAAAAAAAGCACATGCTTTGTATGGTGTAATAAATAACTGTCTTTTAGGCAAGGTTGCCTTCCAATTGTCAGTGGTAAAAGATAAGTGAATAACAAGAAGAATTAGAAATGTCAAATAATAGAACAGTTTCCTGTTGAAAATCAGTAGATTATATTAATATATCTTCTTCACTCAGTTTTTCAGCAGAATTAATAAGTAATATATTTACCTCATTGGCCTTATGTATACTTTCTGGTGGACAAGCTTGTAACCTGTCAGTGAAGACAGCCAGAAATAAAATAGGCAGGGAAAACTGACAAATACAGTACATGGATAATTTGCCATTGAATAATAAGCAATTAAGTATAAATCGAAGCTTTTAACCTAAATGCAAGAAAGCCACTTTGCAGGGCTGCTCCTTTTGCATAACGAAGAAAAAGAGAAGTCAGATATAAAGATAAGTTGCTTTCCATTCTATTTTTTGAAATCTAATGAATGTCTTTGACTTTTGGGGGTTGGGAACATTTTTAGAAGTCTGATGGAAGCTATATCCCCTCTTCCTATAAAAATGCACAATTGTAGGAACACTACATAAATAGCATGATATCCATATGACTGGTGCCCCCCTGGAGTTGCACAATGCTGACATGTGCATATCATCTATCATAGGGACTCCAGATAAGGAAACACTTTCCCCATTGTGATCTTTGGCAGAACTTAGCTTGAAGTAAGCACAATTCTGTTGTTACCTAGGCTAGTATAGCCACTGCTTGTGTGGGAAGGAGGTTATTTTGAGCCTGTCTAAATTAATAGAGTGGCAGTATTTGCAGGTGACACTAATCCTAGGAGAAATTCAGTGGCTTTACTCAGAATATCACATCATTTACTTACAGAAAAAGCAATGAGGGACACATAATTAAATAGATGCTGTTGCCACAGGTGACCATTCTAAGCAAAATAAATCTCTTGCATCTTGATATGGCTTTGAGCTGACTTTCAGTCTTCTGCAGCTGGCTTTATTGCATGTTCTAAATTTTCATGCATACGAAATATTTTGAAAATGTAATTCAATTGTCACTTGCACAGGAATGAAAAGAAGCAAGGAAATGACTCTTCATTGAGTTTTGGCTTTTTCTTGATTAGATGAGCAGCTGTTGAGCAATAAGTCTACCAAAATGGCAATTTGACTGAGCCAAATAAAACCCAACTAAATAAGACTGCTAACTACAGTCAGGCTTCTTAGAGTACTTTAGACACAGTGGTAGGCACAAGAGGGCATCCTAATAGTGTCATTGCTTCTTGGTGAATAATTCCTTTTTCTCTTTTTTTATTTCCAGGCTAATCTTATCTGCTCACATTTTTTCACATCTTTGAAGTGACTTATATGTTTTGATGTAAAAATGCAGGAAGTACTGAAGGTAATGATCCTTTTTGGAGGTTGTTGATATGCAGGTAGAAAAAAACCTAAATATTTTTATTCCAGTTTATATGTTTCTTTCATTAAAAATCTTTGGAAAGCCTATTTAGAGCCTCAGAGTAACCTGTTGAGTTTGATGGGACACTTTACAATTAAGGAGGCATAACAAAGTGAATTATCAATAGTAGAAAGATGGCTTTGAGCATAAATTGCTTGGTTCTCATTAAAACGCCCCTTTCCCACTATAATATGGAGCCTCCTTCGAGGACTCGGGGACTTCTGTTGGGAGACACACATGATGCCTGAAATAGATTTGAAGGGAAAAAATCTTTCAATATTACTAAGCTTGTGAAGACAGAGCTTTTGAATCCCATTTCTCACCAATGCAGCAAATAATATGAAGAGATTGTATTTTTAACAGAATCTCCAAATTTTCCACCTGGATGAATTACAATCATCTGGATTTATGACTCCTTATGGACTCCTCATTTTTCCATGATACCCATAAGCGTTTCTTTTCTCTTACCCACGATGTCATGAGGAAGAAACAAAGCCATGCAGAGAATGCCCTTGGTTTTGCTTATCCCCACTGCAGAGACCAGTGATTTATTTATAGATCAGCTTTGCCAAAATGATTTGGAGAAGCTAGCATTTCTTAAAGGGAACATCACAGTTGGAATTAGGTTGTGGTCTATGTATATTTAGTTTAAAACAGCAGGATCTATTTTTTTTTCTGCTCATTATTACATTGCCCCATGCAATTTTGTCAGTTTTTTTCTTTTACTTTGAACTAGAATATACATGAGTATTTGGGATGGAAAAACACTTCTGTAGAGTAACAAATCATTTGATAAAATTGTCCAGTCAATCAAATCTATTGAGAAATACATAATACACACACAGAATGCACAGAAGGGGCAGGGCCACTATTTTGAAAGCATGGAAAGATTCAGAAAATGGACTTCTGTAAGCCCAGTGCATTGATTCAAGCTTGTTGGTCAAAGGCTGTTCACAGCCACTAGTGCCCCCAGGGTCTCTCCCAATTTAAGGAAATAGCTAGTTGCTTCATTATTATGTTTGTGTTTGTGTACAATCACAAAGAGACAGGGCACAGCCATAACTCTTTATATATCAGATATTACTTTTCTTTCAAAGAAGATGTGGCTTTGTCTATAATCCATTTTGTTTCCCTGAGACAAAACTTCAGTCCACTGGGTAGAAGGAAGAAAACAAACATTTAACACTTGCTATAAGCTGAATTGTGTCCCTGCAAAATGTATTTGTTCAACTCTAATTCCCTATGTGAGTGTATTTGGAATTAGGGGTTATAAGGAAGTGAAAAATGTTAAATGAGCTCATAAGGGTGGAGCCCAGATCTCATAGGGCTGGTGCCGAGAGACTAGAGCTTCCCTGTTCCACCATGTGAGTACATGGTGAGAAGGCAGCCATCTGCAATCAAGAAAGAAAGCCCTCACCAGGAACTGAACCAGCTGGCACCTTGATGTTGGAGTTCCTAGCCTTCAGAACTGCAAGAAATAAATGTCTGTTGTTTAAGCCTGCTAGTATATGGTATTTTGCTATGGCAGCCTGAGCAGACTAATATCATCCTGTCAGTTTAAGTTACTTAAACCATTAATTTAGGATATGCTCAGACTCACTAAGAAAAAAAAATAGGTGTAGGTTTTTATTTCTTCCACCCCCTCCAAGCAGTGCTTGGGTGAGTGTGAGGGTGTGCTGCAAGGCAACCTCGTGGTGAAGCAAAAGAATTTAGGTCCATAGGGAGGGTGTCCGCTGGCGTCTTGCAGCTCCAGTACAATCCCTTCTGCCCCCCTGTCAGGGGCTGGTCCTGCTTACATGTGCAGTTGACATCTGTGACTAGCATGACTCAGTATCTGATCTCTATTTGTCCCTCCCTTGTTGACTCAGCGTCACCTCAGTTCTATCTGGTGCTATAGATTCTCTGCATTCTACTACATCCTCACCATGGTGGGCTCTGCAGCATCCCCAGAACTCTCAACTCTGTGGCCAACTGCTTCTACACTGGAGCTGCAAGAACATCTGGGTCTCATCCCTGCTACCCACAAACCCTGAGTGGATCAGGAAAGCCAAATATCAAAGTCTCCTTTTGTCTGACAAACTATACTGTACCACCTGGCTTACTGTGATCTGATTTGTTGCTGCTTGACAAACTCCCTCTTAAATCCCACAGGGAAAGCCAGGACAGGAGGTTTCCACTGTCCTTAGCTTTTCCTCACTCTGAGGACACATGATTTATCATTTTCTCTCATCTCTTCCCATCTTATCTTCTTTTTCTAAATTCCCTCAAACTCCCAGAAAAAGAAAAAAAGCAAACTTGCTCTCTCACTTCAAGTCATTATTTCGTTTTTATCGGACAGAAGCAAGTTTTGTGGCGTAGGAGAGTGAGAGAGAGCTTCTTTACATTCTGGGCAGTGTATGAGCTGAGTCCTGAATCTTGGTATGCTAAAGGAGTTTATAAAGGTATTTAGGGAGTCTGTTCTCTCTCACTCCTCCCACAATGTCCCTTTCTCTGAGGTAATAAACTTTAGACATAAAAAGTTTCAGATGGACAAAAATTTACAGGAAGAATAAAAATGATTGGCTTATATTCACAAATATATTATTCCTCCCAGTGAATAGGATTGTCTGTTTTACTGTGGAAGTATGCTTACATTCTGCGTGTTAATGCACAGTTTCATATATAAACCTTACTCCTTGAAGTGGGCATCCCAGGTGTGAACAAACACCACTAGTGTTCACAATGAATACACAGTGAATAAGACTTCAGGCATTCAAAATGTACTCTCAATCCTGCAAGATATCTTCCACCAGCTTGTCCAAACTGTTCATTTGTTTTACACTTTCTTTTGTAAAATAAGCATATAGGCCAGCCACACCACTCAGATGTTGTGTGAAGAATTGGTTCCTTGCACTTTTGAAAGAATAATTTAATTAGCTCATCAAAGTACCCTTCAGTTATATCCTGTATTTTGTCCATCCAGGACGCTGCATATTTAATTACTCTGGGTCAGTGAGCATCCTGTTGGGTATCTCTTACATGAGTCTTCCTGTCATATTGCATTTTCACTTCTTATTGGCATGCAAGAGGGGAGAACTACTGTTGACAAAGCTCCAGTTTGACTGCTATTTTTGACCCTGCTATACCACTTCTGTGGCAAGCTCAATCACAGGCTCTGAGAAGAGTTCTTAGGTCCACAGTCATTTCTGCATGTAAGATTTCAGGTGTTTAGATAATCATCCTTTTGGTGATTTATAACTTGGAAGAACAAGGAATATCTCTTGTCTTATATTTCTTGCCTTCTGTTAGTTTGTTTAACTTAAGGTACTATTAAAGTTTCTTTCAAGCTTAGGATAAACTGAGAAAGTGAGACACAAAAATTATTTTAAAATGCATATTCCTTAATATGTAAATAAAACAGTTTCACTTATCCAAATGTTTATGTTTAAGTTTTTTCTTAAAAATCAAATTTTCCAGCAATGATCATGTTGATATAAAGCAGTGTTATATCAACAATAATTTTGGATTCTATCTTATAGCAGTGACAGAAAATTCTATATAAAGATATTAATGGAAATGATACCTGACTGATGGATTAGGCTGATTGGCACTGTAAAGATAAGACTATTTTGTTCCTTGATGGGAGATTAGTACAGAAATAGATGTGTGAGTCAAACTTCAGCACAGTAATGATTTCCTGACAAGCACTCTTTCCAAACCCAAAATACATTAAGTTTAAATCCAAAGAGCCTTTTCACTTTAAATATTTCTCTCAATTTCTCTGTAAACTGGTAGAAAAAGGAATTTGCACTTTATGTCAAGACCACAATAATTTATTTGTATATAGCATATTACCTACTAAAGACCATGATGGAAGTTAAACAATGATGAACCAATTGCTGGGCTTATAGTAGAGTGCTATATGATTAACTCATATAACAATATATCAGGGCCATGCATTAGTTTCTGAGTGATTGAGATTGAGTGCTAATGCAATTTGGAAGAATTCCCAGTACAAATAAAGAGATACACACTGTCCCTTTAATGACTCAGGGAAGCAGAAACAATTTTTCACACATTAGCCATTTTACCAAGTTTGAATATTTTGTCTTTTTTAATCTTTAAGAAAAAACTTTTTTGACTCTAACAGCTATCAAGCTGTTGAAGTAGAACGGAATGAACTGATTTCAAGGTATATTAATAATTAACAGTCACCAGAGCCATGTAAACAATGTTAACCAGGGCCTAGATATTGTCTAACTGGCATCTAACTATATCTGAGCCCCTTCTCCTAAGGAAAGGACAGGAAATACTATTAATTGAGTATCCAATAAGTGCAAAACAATGTTCTTGGCACTTTTATATCTGACTTAATCCTTACAGTTTCTCTGTGAAGTGCGATGCTTATTAAAGATAAAGAAAGTGAAATTTATGAGAGTTAAATTGCCCTCTGTCCTATAATTGAAAATTGGAAAACTCAACTCTTGAGCTCTGCCAAAATCTATTCTAGATGTACACTATCTGATATGGCTTGACTGTGTCCCCACCCAAATCTTATCTTGAATTGTACTCCCATAATTCTCATGTGTTGTGGGAGGGACTCGATGGGAGATAATTTGAATCATGGGGGAGGTTTTTCCCATACTGTTCTCATGGTAGTGAGTAAGTCTCATGAGATCTGTTTTTTTCAGGAGTTTCTGCTGTTGCCTCTTCCTCATTTGCTCTTGCTGCCACCATGTAAGAAGTGCCTTTCACCTCTCTCCATGATTCTGAGGCTTCCCCAGCCGTGTGGAACTGTAAGACCAATTAAACTTCTTTTTCTTTCCAGTCTCAGGTATGTCTTTATCAGCAGTATGAAAATGGACTAATACACTATCATTCTTCTTTTCTGAGTGACTTTTCCAGAAACTTCTATGTGCCTACTTCTTAACAATGGGCCCTGTTAGCACTTGCCAGACCCACTGCTTAACCCACTTAGGTAACAAATAAAAAAATCATTACACCATTTCTTCCTGAGCTTTGTATGGTTCTCCCCTTCACAATCCAGCAAAAAATCCCAAGTATTGACCCAGAGGGTAAGTGCAAGACTTACAATGCCAGTTTTTATTTTGGATTTTAATTACATAGTTCAGACTTGTGTATCAAGGAATGCTTACTCTTTTGGTGGGGTTTGCGCCTACTGTAAGTTGAATTGATATAAGTAGATCTAGTTTTGGGAGGCTTCTTACTCTTACCTGAAGATGAACTACCTACTTTTGTATAGAAATGAACATAAATCATCCATATGAGAATAAGAGATCAGAGCTTGACAGTAGGACAAAGAAGTGGGTCAGTAGGATGAAGTGTGCCCTTCTCCAACCTAAGAGGAGACATAAACTGATTAGGACTTGGCAGGTTGTCCTGGAAGCCTGGAGGAGTGAGCAGCAGGAGAGTAGTGGTCAAGAGAGGCAGGGAGAGACAACTGAAAGGCCTAGGAGGCATATCGTTGGCAGTCTAGATCCAGCCATGGAGAAGGGTTTTTGACACAGGACTCCCAGTGCTGAAAGGACTGGTCATGATTAAAACTGAAAACCATAAAGAGGATAATAATTATAATAGCTAATGACTGTTGCACACCTACTGTGTGCCAGGAATATAGGGTTGTACATCCATGTCCTCTAGGGGTTTTACAAGTGCTTACGTGGCCTCTATGAGCTTTCTTCCATGCTACATAGTCTCGTGACCAAAGGTTTACCCTTCTTCCCACTGCAAGTTCCTCCCTACCTTCTTTCATTTGAATAGCCACTGAGCCCTCTCATTCTCGATCCCTTGAGGCTTAGACTTATCTGGTTTCTGGGAAGAACATCTAAGAATCTTCATCTGGCTGATAGGTCAGGAATTTCTTCAAACTTGATTTCTGCTTTTGCATGACGAGGAGGAAGAAAATCAGCATTCCTGGTACCATGAGAGAGATGGGGGAGAGAGATGGGGTAGAGAGATCAATATACTGTGGAAAAAAAATTGAAACTTCTGCATATAATACAGCGACAGAGATTATTGTCCATTTCTTGAAACTAGAATGTGAATTCACTCAGAGCAGACACCTTTCCTCACATGCTGACAACTCCAGTGCTAGCATAGGCAACTAATAAATATTTGTTGAATAAATAAATGAGGTATATGAAAATTTGAACAGGTAAGAAAATAAAGATGAGAGTTCTCTCTGGCCATTTGCTGTGCTTAACTTCCTGGGCTACTTTCATGTATATTTTTGCTCAAAATCATAGGCATGTGGGGGGGACTATTAAACGTCTTTGCTTGATATAGTGTTAGACCACAGCAGAACTGCCTACACTTATCCAAAGACATAAAGGCTGAAGATAAGCCCTGTGAAATATCAGGTTTCTTATACCTCCATTTCTTTAGACATGTTCTCACAAACAAGCAGCAGCCAAATCATATCTTTTATATTGAATTGAAGCAAATATTTGAAAAGTAAATTCAAGGATTTTTCTAGTTTTCTTTTTCTCTTTTTTTAAATTAAATTTAATTTTTTTGAGACAGAGTCTCGCTCTGTCACCCAGGCTAGAGGGCAGTGGCTTGATCTTGGCTCACTGCCAGCCCTGCCTCCCAGGTTCACGCCATTCTCTTGCCTCAGCCTCCTGAGTAGCTGGGACTACAGGTGCCCACCACCACGCACAGCTAATTTTTTGTATTTTTAGTAGAGACGGGGTTTCACCATGTTTTCCGGGATGGTCTCGATCTCCTGACCCCGTGATCTGCCCACCTCAGTCTCCCAAAGTGCTGGGACTACAGGCGTGAGCCACCGCGCCCGGCCAGTTTTATTTTTCAAGAATGCATTAAGCTCAACAAAAGATGTGAAGATCTTTGGACAAGATCTTACGAGCTTTGCTTGTAAAATCAGAGCACAGATTCTGTATCCAGACAACTGATTTGGGATTTCAGCTTCCCAACTTGCCAGTTTACTGGATCTTGGCAAGTTGATGAACCTTTCCCATCCTGTGTTGTCATCCACAAAACAAGGATCATAATACTGCCTGCTTCATAGTGTGCTGGTAAAATTAAATGAACGATACATGTAAAGCACTTAGAGAATAGAGCCTGGCACACAAAAGAGCAAGTTTTTGACTGTTACTGAAATGAAATGAAGAGTCCTTTGCTTAGTGTTCAAGGAAAGTGTACTTACTAAGGTGGCTGGTATACTACCAGTCATGTAATATATGAAGTGGAAGAAAAAAGACCTTCATAACAATGTGTGCTAGCACTCAGCTAGTTATTTTATATGCACTATCTCATTTAATCTTCACACCATTTCAATTTACAAAACAAGAGCCAAGACAACGCAATCTTAGGGTAAATACATTTGTTAAATTCCCATTTCTAGGAAGTGACAGAGCCAGATTTTAAACCTGGATTTGTCAGATTCTAAGGCCTATCTTGTTCGAGTGGTTTAAGTGCAGAACTACTTAAAGAAACAAAGTTTAGAGAATGTTCAACTTAGGGTTCTGTGCTAAAAATGTTAAAGTGGCTGTAGAACACCTAATTTAGGTTCCTAAAATAAGTGGATTATCTCTCTGGAGAAAAGACTAATTTCAAACCTTGTAGGATATTGTAAAATCTTATCAATTTTTACTGAGGCAGATAGAGGCATTAAAATATGGACTTAAAAATACAATTTTGGTTTAAAGACATTTTTAGAATTAGGCTGAGTACCAGTTTAGGGGTCTAGAATCATATCAATTATGATTTACATTTAAATAGCTTGCTGTACATATTTGTGCCTATAGTGAAAAACAAAAGCAAAAACCTGATTTTTTAAGAGTCTAGTGGGCATGTACCAGAAGACAAGATCACTGTTACCTGTGATCTTGGTGTGTATTTCCTGGTTTCAATGTGTTGTGTTGTTTTCTCTGCCTCATTTTACTCATGTGAGAGTCTTAGATGTATGATGGGTTTTAATGTGTAGGCATATATGTGTGCATGGGTATGTATTTTTTTTCTCTCGTGTCTAAATCTGTATTAATATCACTGTCTTCATGCTATGGAAAATACTGTGAAAAAGAGTGAACTGGGTTGTCACAGCACTACCTACATTGGGCTGTTGGAGTCCTTTCTCATTTAAGGTTGGATGAAGCACAATATGGTCCATGACCCTTTGTATCAGACATGGGAGGAGATTACACCTTATTTTTGGGTTAATATTTTCCCTGGAAGAGAATGGATATTCCCAATGTCAATCATCCTGGAACAGGAAATAAGATGAGCCTTAGGTATAAAAGAGCACCCCTTATCTTTGACAGAGGAGGCAGTCAGGCAGGCCTAGACTCTGGATTGTAGAAATATATAACTCTTCTTGTTGGTGAGAATGCAGTTGACAGCCCTAGCACACAGAGGCCTGCCAGGAAACAGCAGGGACACTCATGGTCTCTTAGAGACTTCCAGCAGCAGTCTGTTAAGTTCCTCTAGTCTCTGAGCTTTCAGTAAGCTCTTTTTAACAGTGTGGTTTTGTCTCAGTTGTGTGTGGGAATTGGGGGAATTGAAACTATTTTTGTAGTATCAGGAAAGACAATGGCCAAGAAGTGAGATGATGACACAGGGGTCATCTGCCCCAGAAAAGATGGCCTGGGCAGCAAGAGGAGAAATCAGAACATAGGAAAAAAGAGGAATTTTAAGGCAATTACCTGGGAAACTTCTGGAAATCATTGGGTGAAGATATGAACTGAAAGGGGCTAATCCCTGCCAGAAAGTCAGCGAGGGTTTGTGCCATGATAGTTTGCATATACAAAGGAAACTTAACCTCATTTGGGAGTCACAGGCCTAGCAGATCAGTAATATACAAGGTTTATAAGAAAATGATTACAAATTCTTGCTAACCTAAGGGCTCAAAGAAATATAAATTAACATAAACAGAAAATTTCAGCTAATTCGGTAAAATGAGTTGTATTAATGTGTTATTTAATGAGAAGCAGTAGGTTATTTTTGTTAGAGGGCTGCCACCCTTTTCTGACGAATTATTTTAATGTTGTAATTATTTGATTTGATTAATCAGCCAGTCAGCAAAGCAAATATTTTCCACCTAAATTAAATGTGTTGGTAGAATGATTTTTTAACACATTTGATACGTCTATTTTATATTTTTATGAATAAATGTATGAGAATCGTGTTATCTTGTCTCTGGGTCAGAATTCTGCCCTGGAGGCTTCTATTTTGCGCCAAAAAAATTGACAAGGTCTTTCTCAATGTTGACTAGGAGAAAAAAACCTTTAAAACTTCAAAATTAGGTGAAACTCATGTGATTCAGTAGAAATGTAATTTAAAAATCACTGAAAAAATATCTGTGTTTGAGTTCCTGGCTCTGCCACTAAATGTGGAAGCTGATCAATTATCGGATTCCTCTGAGTCTCAGCTTCTGTCTGTAACCCCACAGGATCATGTAGAAAATTCAGTGATAAAATAAACGTACAGGGGAAATGCTATAAAGTTAAGGTAGTACATAAAATCTGTCATGTTTTCTTCCAGTTCTTAGATTCCAGTGGGAAAATATAGAGGCAGGGGGCATAAAGGAAATAAATTAGAGCATGAAGGAAAGAAATCCAGGCAAAGTTCAAACTAAAATGTTTTAGGTTTTTTTTTTTTTGAGATGGAGTTTCACTCTTGTTGCCCAGGCTGGAGTACAGTGGCACAATCTCAGCTCACTGTACCTTCTGCCTCCTGGGTTCAAGCAATTCTCCTGCCTCAACCTCGAGAGTAGCTGGGACTATATGCATGCACCCCCACACCCAGCTAATTTTGTATTTTTAGTAGAGATGGGGTTTCTCCATGTTGGTCAGGCTGGTCTTGAACTCCCGACCTCAGGTGATACACCCGCTTGGGCCTCCCAAAGTGCTGGGGTTACAGGTGTGAGCCACCGCGCCTGGCTAAAATGTTTGAGTTTTAGGATTATTTTTAATCTTAGTGATTTTCGAGCTTATTAAGTAGCTTGTTGAATCAAAATTTTCAATCCTGGGTGTGATTCAGAATACTATCATACAAAATTCAGAACCCTGAGCCCTACCTGTCACTGGAGATGTTGGTTCAAAAACTCAGGAGCGGGTTTTTTAAATTTTATTATTCAGTTTATTGCTACCAATGTCATGGAGCCTGACTGTCTGAAACTTTGAGACTCCAAAGCTGGCTGCTGGGAATTGCTGAGCAAACTTTACTGTGTCAATAAACTTCTTTGGACCAATGTAGGGCAGTTTTACACGTTTCCCACTTGGGTACAGTTGGGGATGTACTGGAAAGCTGTGGTTAACAGGATAAACTAAAAAGTTTCTAGTTAGACATTAGATTCTCATAAGGAGCATGCAACCTAGATCCCTCAAATGTGCAGTTCACAATAGGGTTCACGCTCCTATGGGAATCCGATTCCACCACTGATGTGACAGAAGGCGGAGTTCCAGCAGTAATGCTTGCTTGCCTGCCACTCACCACCTGCTGTGTGGCCCAGTTCTTAACAGGCCACAGACCGGGACCAGTGCGCGGCCCATGGGTTGGGAGCCCCTGGTTTGGCACCAGGAGATGGTGCTATTCTTGCGATAGTGAGTTCTCTTGAGACCTGGTTGTTCAAAAGTGTGTGGCACCTTCCCCCTCCTCGGTCCTGCTCCTGGCACGTAAGATGCCTGCTCTCCCTTTGCCTTCCACCATAAGTAAAAAATCCCTGAGGCCTCGCCAGAAGCAGATGCTGCCATGCTTCCTGCACAGACTGCAGAACTGTGAGCCAATTAAACCTGTTTTCTTTATAAATTACCTGATCTCAGGTATTTTTTTATAGCAGTGTGAGAACAGACTAATACAACTTTCAACCTATAATTCTCTGGATGACATGAGCAGTTTCTTCTGAATAAGTTTTTGAGTGGAAATAGTTCTGCTTCATAAAGTAGAAGAAAGGAACTAATGTTTATTGACTGGCTGTTCTGTGCCAGGCACTGAGCTTGGCATTGAACTGGGGACTTATAGTGGTTATCCCATATACTTCTCATCAGAATTCCATGAAGAAGCCATTAATATTACTATTTTACAGATGAGAAAATTGAGGCTTCTGTAAGTGAATAACTGGTAAGAGCATACAATTAATGATGGTGGAACAGGGACTTTGACTCAAATCTGTCTAGCGTGGAAGTTCATGATCTACACATCATCCTATACTGCCTTTCCTTGTGTCCAGCACTTGAGGTAGAACAAGTGTTTGGTGCTGTAGGGACTATTAATATCTCCATTCTGATAGTTATCTTATATTTATGATCATTGTGTGGAAGTTATAAGCATAATGAATGGGCTGAATTTCACTGACACTAGATGCAACAATGCATTTTGCACCTATATCCCATCTCAGCCCACCTCTGATTTCAGTGGCAGCCATGGTGGATGGTTCTGAGCTCCATCTGCTAGCATTTGCACTGGAATCGCTCCGCTTTTCTGCCTCAGGGCTTTCTCCAAAGCTACAGGAGGTTGCTGAGCTTGAGCACATAGCCAACTGGTTGGACAACCTTCAACCAGTGAAGGACAAGAGTCAGAGGATAAATGTCTCAGCCTCCTGTCTTTCAGTGAGACAATTCTAAGGTGCTTCCACATGCTTTTTTCAAAGACTCCAGTGGGATTGAGTCCCAGGGATCCAGCTCAGCAATGCACCTAGTGGTTCTCCTTCCTTGTCTTACTACCTCTCACTCTGCTTCCTGGGATGTTAGTGAGTTTTTTGTTGTTGTTGTTGTTGTTTTGGTTTGTTTTTTTTGTTTGTTTTTGTCTTCCAGTTCTTAAGGCATTGTATTTTTTTCATTTATTTGAGCAATAGACTATTTGGTCTGAACTGATATGCATCAGAGTTTCCTGTTTGGGGTAAGGGAGAGACAGAAGGCAAAGAAAGAGAGCAGGGTAATATGAACTGAGAACAAGAGCTCCAGTGAGCCTCCTTCTCTTCTGCCTTGCTTCCAATCCCGTGGGTCACAAGCAGAGAGATCAGCAGCATGATTGAAATGGTTTCTAACTACATGACAGAGACTGTCACTCTGTAAATACTCTGAAACACTTGAGGAAGGGAAATTTCACAAGTGCCTGGACTTCCTGTGTATTAGGTGCATCCCGCACTGTATCAAGAAATGTGCGTATTGATGCAGATGTAACCTCACATGCCAGTGAAATCTGGAAATGTTTTTGTGCCAACCTAGTTCTCAATATCTTACTCACTTTCTCCATTGGCTTGCATAATTTGCATGTATTAGGAATATCATAGCAAAATAGAGAGTATTCATTTGTAGGAAATTCCGACCAGAAAAACACCACTGGATGAATTTGACTTTGTTTCCTAATCTATGGCATAAGGAAAAACTGTTAGCTTTTATGTGATTTTGGCCAGAAATGAAGTAAATAAATAAATCATGACAAAGATGACATGATAGGAAAACGTGTCACCTTAAGAAAAGTCTGGAGTAGCTATTACTTGAATATTTTTACACTTACAATATATGAACTTCACATACAAAACTTAAGAGTGCACTCTCTATTACAGAAGTGGGTGGAAATTAGGTGACTCTAGAAAGGTAGGTGAAGGAATGTATGGCTAGATACAGATATGAATGTGGATATAGCTCTTTACAAAGTACTGCTACATAATTTCACATTCTATTTTTATACAACTTATGAAATCTTAATTTTCCTATTTTACAGGTGAAGTTCAAAGGAGTTAAATAAAATCTTTGAGATAACCCAGCTAGTAAGTGAGAGAGATGGACTATCTCTGTCTCATCTGTCTCAAAACCCTGTGTCCTTTCTCCTTCATCCCACTGCCTTCACCTGGTCAGTTCCTGAAATCCACTGGGACATAGACCTGGTGCCTAGTTTGCCTTATGACCTGCCTCATTTCTCAGAGACCAGGGATTGGCCATGGCATCTACAATTAGGAAGAAAAACAAATGAGTCCCTTGGTCGCTGCAGTTGTGCACTGACCAAAGGATATTTGGCAAATATTTCTTGACTGGTTTCACATAGAAAATTTCACTAGTGTTACTGCAGGCCAGTGTGTGTGTATCAATGCAACAAACTTAGATTCAATTAAAATAATTTATCTAGAGCCTCAATGGAACTATAAAGCCTGGAAACTTCTATGAGTGTAATCTGAAAAAGCTCTTACTTTGAACATTTTGAATAGACTTTGATGTTCATTCATTTTTTCATGTATATATACATAATCCCAGTTTTATGTAAAAAGGTGAATCTTTTAAAAGAGGCATATTGAATTGAGGTTTAAAGCATCAAACCTGGGCTCTCAAATTTTAGGGTAAAAATCTTTCAAAATGACTGTATTGTCTATTCTGGCTTTCAAATGTATGTATATACACACATATATTTATATATACATACAAATGCATATGTATATACACACATAGAAATTCTTGTTATTGCTAAAGAGGTTCTTTTATTGCTGTTTGCTTCATATTTAGTAATTATCTACACTCCATACAAAATTATGTTCATTGTTATATATGGTTTATCTCAAAGAAATTTAAAGAATAAGCAATGAGAAGACTGGGAGTAATTGTAGAAAATGTGCTTAGGCATGCGGATAAATTAAAGTATTCAGTCACAGGCTGGGCACAGTGGCTCATGCCTGTGATCCCAGCAATTTGGGAGTCTGAAGCGGGTGGATCACTTGAGGTCAGGAGTTTGAGACCAGGCTGGCCAACATGGTGAAATCCTGTCTCCACTAAAAAGACAAAAATTAGCCCGCCCTGGTGGTGCATGCCTGTAATCCTAGCTACTTGGGAGGCTGAGGCAGGAGAATCACTTGAACTTGGGAGGCAGAGGTTGCAGTGAGCCGAGATAGCACCATTGCACTCCAGCCTGGGTGATAGAGAGAGATTAGACTCCATCTAAAAAAAATTAAAAATAGGCCGGGCGCAGTGGCTCACGCCTGTAATCCCAGCACTCTGGGAGGCTGAGGCGGGCGGATCACGAGGTCAGGAGATCCAGACCACGGTGAAACCCTGTCTCCACTAAAAAAAATACAAAAAATTAGCCGGGCACGGTGGTGGGCGCCTGTAGTCAAGCTACTCGGGAGGCTGAGGCAGGAGAATGGGGTGAACCTGGGAGGCGGAGCTTGCAGTGAGCCGAGATAGCGCCACTGCACTCCAGCCTGGGCGACAGAGCGACACTCTGTCTCAAAAAAAAAAAATTAAAAATAAAGTTTTCAGTCACAGGGTTACTTGTGAAGGAAAGAAATGAAAAGATACAAGTAAAAAGATATTTCATTATTGAGTTTTAAAGAGAAGTCAGGAAGAAGGAATACAAGAGTTTTCAGAGAGATTGTAGAAGTTTAGGCGAGAATTAAGGTGCATTTTGCAGAGATGCTAAGTACATCAGATTGTAAATAACACATCAGGCAGATTAGGCCAAGAGTAGAGTAGGTGGGGTGGGGAAGCCATCATCAAATGGTATTCATGGTGTGGTGTGGCAATGATATTTAAAGCCAGATGAGATCACCTGGAAGTTCATATACATGGAGAACAGTAGATATTTCATATCAGAAACTAGGGTATTTTGGAGCACTGAAAGAGATGGATGCAGCAAACAAGAAGTTAGAAGGGGAGGAGAGCAAGCAAAGAAGAGAAACATATGAGGGTAGAAATCACTCATATGGAATGCTGCTAGGAGGACAAGTAAGATGATAACCAGGAATGAGCCGTAGAGTTGGCAACCTGGAGGTGGTGGTAGAAGAGAAGATAGAGATGGGAAGGGAAGTCTGGAAGTGAAGACAGAAAGTCAAATATTTCTAGCTATTTTGCTATAATGGAGAAAAAAAGAACAAAATCATGTGGGGTAGAAAAGATAGAAGCTTTTATACCACATTTATTTAGTGAATGGTGAGGACTTATTAGAGAAGAGTAATGTACAGTCCTAGAAAGAGCAACACAAACTTCTAAGCGGATTCCAGCACAAAACTTGACCAGCACTCCCCCTGATGGCCAGCAGATGAACAAATCCCAGCTTCTTATGGCAATCCAGCACCCTCCCCAATCTGGTTTTCCCTGCTCACGAATATATAATTATCCAGACAAGTATGTAGGTACTAGGACTAATATGACTGAAATTTAGTGACGTACAGATTATGAAACACATCAGGGAAATGACATATCACGGAAAAACAAAAGAATCAAATGGAATAACTTCTATAACATATAGTTCTCAAAGTGAGATTCCCAGACAAGCAGCATCAGCATCATCTATGAACTTGTTAGAAATGCAAATTCTCAGGCCCCAACTCAAACCTACTGGATGAGAAACCCTGGAGGTGGGGCCCAGCAATCTGTGTTCAACAGGCTCTTCTAATGATTCTGATGCACTTTCAAGTTTGAGAACTGTCACTGATTTCAAATAAGTATTTGAGGGAAACTTTAAGTTGTATACAAACTTTGCAGAGCCAGAGTTTCATTCAATTTCATGTTGTCCATCTGTTTTTGAGTCATTTTTCTGGTGTTTCAATGATTTCTTTAAATTTTTTTTAAGCGTTTAATGATTTTGGATATATAATATTTACACATGTTTATGGTATACATGAGGTATTTTGATACAAGCATATAATGCATAATGATCAAATCAGGGTAATTGAAGTATCTGTCACCATAAACAATTATTTTTTCATGTTAGCCACATTCCAATTTCATTTTTTTAGTTATTTTGAAATACATAATAAATTATTAACTATAGTCACCTTACTGTGCTACAGAACACTAAATCTTACTCCTTTTAAAATCTAACTGTATTATTGTACCCATTAACCATCCACTCTTTACCCCAACCTCCTGGCTATTCTTCTCAGCCTCTGGTACCATCATTCTACTCTCCATCTCCATGAGTTCAATTGTTTTTTAGCTCTTACATATTAGTGCAAACATGCAATATTTATCTTTCTGTGTCTGGCTTATTTCACTTAACACAGTGTCTTTCAGTTCTATCCATGTTGTTGCAAATAACAGGATTTCATTCTTTTTATGGATGAGTAATATTCTATTGTGTACATATACCACATTTTCTTTACCAATTCACTGATGGACACTGTATTAGTCCATTTTACACTGCTATTAAAAATACTACCTGAGACCAGGTAATTTAAAAATGAAAGAGGTTTAATTGACTCACAGTTCTACAGGCTTAATAGGAAGCACGGCTAGGAAGTCTCAGGAAACTTACAATCATGGTGGAAAGCAAAGGGGAATCAAGCATGTCTTACATGGCAGTAGGTGAGAGAGAGCAGGGGAAATTGCCACTTAAAACACCATCAGATCTCATGAGAACTCACTATCATGAGAACAGCATGGTGAAAACTGCCCCCATAATCGAATTACCTCCCACCAGGTCTTTCCCTCAACACATGTGGATTACAATTTGGATTGCAATTGTTGATGAGATTTGGGTGAGGACACAGCTAAACCATATCAGACACTTAGGTTGATTCCTTATTTAGGCTACTGTGAATAGTGCTGCAATATACATGATAGTGAGGATATCTCTTTGATACACTGATTTCCTTTCTTTTGGATATATACCCAGTAGTGGGATTGCTAGCCTATATGATAGTTCTATTTTTAGTTTTTCAGACTGTTCTCCTTAGCAATTGTACTAATTTACATTCCCACCAATAATGTACAAGGTCTCCCCTTTCTCTACATCCTCGCCAGTATTTGTTATTGCCTGTCTTTTGCATAAAAGCCATTTTAACTGGGGTGAGATGCTATCTCATTGTAGTTTTAATTTGTATTTCTCTCATTAGTGATGATGAGCATTTTTTCATATACATGTTGGCCATTTGTATGTCTTCTTTTGAGAAATGTCTATTCAGATCTTTTGCCCATTTTTAAAACAGCTTATTTTTTCCTAAGTTATTTGTACTTTTTAATATATTCTTGTTATTAATCTCATGCCAGATGGTTAGCTTGCAAATATTTTCTTGCATTCTGTGGATTGCCTCTTCACTTTGTTGTTTCCTTTGCTGTGCAGACTCTTTTTTTTAGCTTCATGTGATCTCATTTGTCCATTTCTGCTTTGGTTGCCTATGCTTTTGAGATCTTATTCAAGAAATCTTTGCCAAGACCAATATCCTACAGTGTTTTTCCAATGCTCCTTTAGTAGTTTCATAGTTTCAGGTCTTAGGTTTAAGTCTTTAATCCATTTTTAGTTTGTTTTTGTAAATGGCCAGAGATAGGGTCCAGTTTCTTTATTCTGCATATGGAGATCCAGTGTTTCTAGCACTATTTGTAGAAGAGAGTGTCCTTTCCCCAGTGTATGTTTTTGGCACCTTTGTCAAAGATGAGTTCACTGTAAATGCACAGATTTATTTCTGGGCTTAATACAAAATTTTATTAAGCAGTTTTAAGCCTACGTTCCTCAAGTATTTTATACCATACTCAGCATAAGGACAAAAATAGTTTGTGTTTTTTGTAGTAAACTTCTTTCTATGAGATAATTGTCACTTTTTGTTCTTCTAGTTTCTATGATTCTAGGTCTGAGGCAGAGAAAATAGAAGGTGAACTTGGAAAAATTTGTGCCAGGAAGCAAGAAAGTAACCAAAGTCTAAAGTGATACTATGAAAAGGACATAGCAGTTGGCTTGAAGGGGCCACCTCTGGCCAAATTAGAGACAAGTAAGCATCAGAGTAATGACAACAATTAAATCACATTCATGGGGAAAAAACTATTATATATGTGTGTGTATATATACATATATACATGCATATGTGTGTATATGTATGTATACAGATGTGTGTATATCCATATAGCCATACGGCATTATAGCCATATGGATATACACACACATATACATACAGCTATATATATGTGTGTGTGTCACATTTATAGCCATATAGATATACACACATATACATACAGCTATATATATGGCTATATGTGTATATGTGCATCTATGTCCATAGCAATATTAAAGAGAAGGCTGAGGAAAGAATACTCTTCTTAACAGAATATCAGCTAATAAATAGAAGAAAAGATAGAGTTAGAATATTACAATTTTGTGTCCAATTATATCAATAGATATAGCAAGGATCATTAATGACTTCTAAAACAATTGAGTCAAATCTTAGGAGAGAAGACATTCACAGGGTCCCAAACTATTGTCACACAGAATACTTATTAATTAGAAACATAAACAATTCTTTTACAAAGGAGCGATCTGGTGGATACTACCTTGTGTGAGCAAATGAACACTTGGAGGTACAACAGAACTGATAAATTCTACTTTCTTATGCAGATATTACTGAACATCTGCAATGAGTGAGCAAGAGACTTTGAGACTTTGAGATACAACAGGGGACACCGCCACAGTGGGAATTCAGATTTGATGGAGGCCTTTCTGAGAAAGTAGCAATCGTAAAGTGTAGAGATAGAGAAACTTTCCTCACAAAGGGTGTGGAGGTGGTAG
This sequence comes from Theropithecus gelada, assembly GCF_003255815.1. NCBI lineage: Eukaryota > Metazoa > Chordata > Mammalia > Primates > Cercopithecidae > Theropithecus > Theropithecus gelada. The sequence goes on from NC_037670.1 coordinate 106,460,419, forward strand.
GATCTGAGACAAGGTATACCAGTTAGATGCAAAAATGCATGCAAAGACTCTGGGGCAGGAGGGTGTATGAGTCATTGGAAGAATTGTAAGAACCAAAGTGCCTAAAATTTATAAGTATTAGTTTTCTACTTCTGCTATAACAATTTCACAAACTTTGCAGCATAAACACACCTTTACTGTCTTACAGTTCTGTAGGTCAGAAGTCCAGTATAGATTTCACCAGGATAACATTAGGTTGCCTAGGACTGCATTTCCTTATGGCAGCTCTAGGGGAGAATCTGTTTCCTGCTCATTGAGTGGTTGGTGTAATTCAGTTCCATGCAGTTTCAGGACTGAGATCCCCCTTTTCATGTGTATAGTCCTCTGAGGACTACTCCCAGTTCTGGAGGTCACTTCATTTCTTGATTCATTATTCCTGTCCTCTATTTTCAAAGTCAGCAATAAAGAAGGAGTCCTTCTCAAATTGTATCTCTCTCTGACAGATGGGAAAGGTTCTCTGCTTTGAGAAACTCGGGTAATTATACTGGACCCACTCTGATGATCCAGGATTATCTCCCCATCAGAAGGCCCTTGACCCTACCCACATCTGCAAAGGTAACATATTCACAGGTTCTGAAAATTAGGGCACAGACACCTTGGGGGGTCATTATTTTGTCTAGTACAAGAGGAGATCATGAGAATAGCTCAAGATGGAATACTTTCACTCGCCTGATGGTTCTAGTCAGGTTGCTCGTTTTAAATCAAGAAAACTTCAGTGACTCACTGTTACTATCAGTGAAACTATTACTATCACTATTACTATTACTATTCAGTGACTCACTATTACTATCACTTCAGTGACTCACTATTACTATTAATTCAAAATGTGTTTGAGTTAAATTCAAACACATTTTCTTGTCATGTAGACTTTACATGATCTAGGCAAAATCCTGATGTATGTTTTTTTCTACACCTGTTTTCCAGCTACCTTGGGCTATCTATTCTGGATTCTCTGGTAAAGATTCCTATATTTTCTTGCCTTCACACTTTTTCTCAGTCTTTCTTTTCTCTTTGGAATGTCCTTTTCTCCATCTTTTGATGTTTCATCCCTTCTTTGAGGTTCATCTCCTCCATACCCACTCTTACCCAGCATGAGCACATGTGCGCGTGCGCACGCACGCACACGCGCACACACACACACACGCACACTTCCAGCCCTTTACAGTGATCTGTGACAATCATTCTGCATTGCATGGCAGTGAATACATTTTCTTATTGTCCTATTATATTACCCAGCTTCTTGAGGGCGAGGGCCATGGTGGGGATGGGAGTACTTGTTGGTTTTTTGCCTTCTTTCTGATTGCCTGATGCTATTGTCATACTAGTGGCTAAATATTTTTATATCATCCCTGGCAGTGACTACTTCTCATTCATCTTTGTAACCTCCATAGAGCACATAAATATGCCCCACCCACCCCCACACCCAACAAAGTGAATGAATCATCCTTGATAAATTGTATTTTGTTGGTTTCCAGCTTGTCAAGATATTTGCAAATTTTGATCCTGACACATTACACATTAATTATGACTTCCAGATTGTTTTATACAACTTCAACTGGAGTTTCAAAAGCTCAACTTTATTTCTGTTTCCTGGGAATATCATACTAGATTCTACACACTAAACATATTCCTTCTTTGCTCTTCTTTTTCCAATACAGAAAACATACACACACTAAATAGAAAAGCAAACCACCAGACTAATGTGGTTGTCTTAAACATATGTGTTTAATGCCATGCCAGGTACATTCTTGGTACCAGTTTTCCTAATACCAGAACCTTTATGATATTCTTCTCTTTTGTATTCCTCCAGTGTGTGCACATCCTGAAACCCAACAGACGTAAGCTTTGAAAATATAAGCCACCGTTTTTTTGTGCTTTTTTCCCTTACATTCTTTCCTTTGTTTCTTCCTTTTCCTGCTTGTTCTTTCTTATTTGGGTTGTATTTCTTTTTATATTTGGAAATTTCTAAATCATAGAATAAAGAAGCACATAATCATCACCTATAATCCAATAACACAGAATAAATTATCATAAGTATTTGAATTACTTAATTCTCACCTTATGTTAATGTTTTTAAAATTACATGTGTAGTATGTGAACTTTCCTTTTTTCAAATAAAGCCATACATTAGTGGTTAAAATGATTTCTCCCTTCAGTTTTACTAAGCCTATTTGGTTTGCATCTGTTTGGTTCTTTTATTGATAGATTAAAATATGTATTATTCCATCAAAAGTTTATTTTGGAAAAGCAAAATATCGTTTAAAACTTTCCATTGAAAGTTTACTTTGAAAAAGTAAAATGTTATTTTAAAAGTAAAATATTTTGTTACAAACTTCGTGGTAACTTAGCCATACCTTCCCCCACCCCAAGTTTCCATTAGACAGACAGGTTTTTTATAAGTTGTACATATATATACACACACACACATATATATACACACACACACACATATATATATATATAAAACCTTTCTTACCATACTTTTTTTTTTAGATCTGTCCATGTATTAATTTATCCTTTAATCACAAACAGTATTCAGACATTTCATTTTTCTAATGCCCTCTTGGAAGATATTTATTTTGCTTCCAATTTTGCTCACAGCTGTGAAATATTTTGGCCCTCATAACTTTGCGTACATGAGAGAGTGTTGTCCTAGAAAGGCAGCATGTGGTGAGTGGTCGAAATCAGGCTCAGGAGGCCAGACAGTCGCATGTCAAAGACTAGTTCTTTCAGGCGACCTTGGCCAAGGTTTTCATCTCTCTGCACCTTAGTTTCCCCACCCAGAAAGAATAGCAATAGCTTCTGCACCATGCAGTTGTTATGGGAATCGGATGAATTCATACACAAAAAGGACTTGGAATAGTCACCTTACCAAGTAGGCATTCCAGGCCTGTAAAGCTGTCATGATTATTGTTGTCCTGTGGCTGGCTTAAGGAAGATAGTAATCAGTTAAACCTGTTTTTCAGATTTATTAACTGATATTGCCAAATTGCTCCTAAGAAGGGCTACAACAATATTATATCCACTTCCTCACAATCTTTCCAGTATTTGATATTGTGTGATGTTTTAATGTTTTTGTTATTTAAAAGGATGAAAAGATAATAACATCTCTCATATGGTTTGGCTGTGTCCCCACCCAAATCTCATCTTGAATTGTATCTCCCAGAATTCCCATGTGTTGTGGGAGGGACCCAGGTGGGGGTAAGTGAATCATGGGGGCAATCTTTCCCATGCTATTCTCGGGATAGTGAATAAGTCTCACAAGATCTGATGGGTTTATCAGGAGTTTCCGCTTTTGCTTCTTCCTCATTTTCTCTTACTGCCACCATGTAAGAAGTGCCTTTCACCTCCTGCCATGATTCTGATGCCTCCCCAGCCATGTGGAACTGTAAGTCTAATAAAACCTCTTTTTCTTCCCAGTCTCAGGTATGTCTTTATCAGCAGTGTGAATACAGACTAATACAATCTCTTTATTATAATTTGAATTTTTCTGATTACTGGTGAAATTGATTTCCTTTTAAATGTTTATTGGTCATTTGCATTTTATCTTTTCTGACTTGTCTATTCATATTCTCTGCTTATTTTTCTACTAGATTGTCTTTTATTGTGGTTGTTAACAGGAGTTCTTTGAATATTTTGGATTCTAAACTCTAGCCGCTTGTACATGTTGCAGATGTAAGGAAAATCAACATCTTTACTATATGAGCCATTCTATTAACATACATATCACATTTCCCATTAATACTAAAGTTCTCTTATTCCTTTAGTAAAGCTATATAAAAGCTTATTCATGAAGATCTTACTCCCCTTCTCTCCCCTTTTTGTTTTCTTTTTTGTTTGTTTTAAAGTTTTTTGGTCTTTTTGAAGCAAAAAATATCTTTTTAGGGCAACGTTAATACCATTTGTTTCTAATTATAATGCGTTAAGGTAAGGGAAAGTAGTCTGTTTATTTGAAATAGATGAAGACCTCCTTTCTGAGATCAGTTTTCACAAAGGTTCCATGTGCTTGAAAATTATGTGTATTATTTAGTTTTAATTATGTGTATTCTTTAATTTCTTAAGTCAAGTAGATATTTAATGAGATGCTCTGCTTTGTTAGCGTTAAACTACTTTTAGGAAATCTATAAATTACATGGAAGAAGCATGTTATTTGATATATGGATGAGAAGAATAGAGAGACAAAAATAATTTTATTAAAATGTAGATACTCCCCAACTTATACGTTTAAGTTGTGCTCTAAGATTTTACTTGTAAACTGATTATCTGGAATTTAGAGGATGCTTGTTCTCTCAAGCCATAAATATGACATTTGCTCAACATTTTTTTTTTTTTTTTTTTTGAGATATAGTTTCACTCTTGTTGCTGAGGCTGGAGTGCAGTGGCACTATCTTGGCTCACTGCAACCTCCACTTCCCGGGTTCAAGTGATTCTCCTGCTTCAGCCTCCCAAGTAGCTAGGATTACAGGCATGCACCACCACACCTGGGTAATTTTGTATTTTTCATAGAGATGGTGTTTCACCACGTTGGCCAGGCTGGTCTCAAACTCCTGACCTCAGGTGATCCACCCACTTCTGCCTCCCAAAGTGCTGGGATTACAGGCATGAGCCACCATGACCAGCCCAACTATTTTTGATTGACAATGATGAAGCCCCTTCTCCTTTGTGTTATTACTTGTTCCTTGGCACCTATTTTCCAGAATATTATTCTTTCATCTCCCATTAATTATTCAGAGATTGGTAATGATGAATTTATTTTAAAGCAGAGTGAAACGGGAAAAGATCCCTTGTTCCCCTCACAGGGCATGTGATTGGGTTGTGGTTTACTTCTTGAGTGCCCCACTGCTCAAACTTCTAGGGGGAGACAGGCAGGCTGTGGGGCTCTGACCCCATGGCAGTGTCTAGGGGTGAATATTTACAGCTGAAGCCCCTGTGGGTGTGTGTTACAGGGTGCTCTTTTAGTTTAGCCATCCGTAGGTGGCTTGTGTTCGCTCAATTAAACCCCTGCCTTACCACAAGGACAGAGGGCTTTCTGTATCCTGGCGCTCTTGCCTTGGTGTACTGGAAGAATCGGATCATACATGGGCTTGGAGAATGAGTGCAAGGTTTTATTGAGTGGAAGTAGCTCTCAGCAGATGGGGGAGCCAGAAAGGAGATGGTTTTTCCCTGGAGTCAGGCCACTCAGCAGCCAGGGCTCTCTTCTGAGAGGCAGACTCCGCCTTGTTCTTGCCCCCAACCCAGCTGATGGCCTGCCAGTGTGCCTGCATCTCTCCTCTGCTGATGTGTTCCTCTCAATGTCCAGCCGCTTGGCTGCTAGGGTCTCAGAGTTTTTGTAGGCACAGTATGGGGGTGTGATAGGCCAGGGTGATCTTGGAAAATGAATCATTTTGGCAGAAAAAAAAAAAAAAAAATGCCTGTCCTCACCTAGGTCTGTAGGCACAGGCCCCGGGGTGGAGCCCTAGCCAGGGACCACACCCTCCTCTACACAGCATTTCCCTTACCCCCTTCTGTATCACGAGGTTGCAGAGCTCATAGCTGAGCACATTTTTCCTCATTCGATTTCCTCTGCCCTTGTTAAAAGTCCATTGATTTTACATAATCCAAATCTTCAATATCAATAAAATTGATAGCTGGTCATTTCCAATCCTTTTCTCTTTTTCAAAGCAAAATTGAAAAAGTTATTCTACTTATCTGAAAGATGAATGTTGATTCTTAAGAAATAACAGAAGTTCTTACTCAAGTGGAATGATAATTTCTTGAGTTCTGATGACTAGAGAGCAAACTCCTAATAACTTAGAAATTGAACACAAATACTTGAGATTTTGGTCATCATTCTCTAAAGAAACACTTTTCTTCACATACTTTTCATGCTGTGGTTTTTGATAATTGGCAATAGTTGCTAGAGGTAACTCACCATAAGACATTGATAAAAGAAAAATAAAGATGACAAAGGTAAATCATGGAGAAAATATTTCTTAATTAGTTATTTGTACTTGGCTCATTTGTATTTGTATGGGTTCATTTGTATTTCAAATATATTTTCTCTTTTTAAAACAAGTATTTCAGATCTTATTTTTACCCATAGATGCCCATCTCCTCCAACAAGAATGTTATTTCCTTTATCCCAGTGTACAAAGACAAAAGGCTTCATATTCATAGTTATGTATTTGTATTAATATCTCTGTCTCCCTAAATATATATATATACATGTGTAATTAATATTCCAAACCTACTGTTCAAGATAAAACTAAAGAAAATTTTAAGATTTTAAGGTGAATTGTTTAATTTATAATCTCCAGAAAATGAAATAATCCAAATATCAGTTTACTAATGAATGGATAAACAGATGATGGTATAAACATACAGTGAAATCCTACTCAGTAATAAAAAGGCACTATTAATACACAGAATGAGGATGAGTCTCCAAACTTTATACTACATAAAATAAGCCAGGAAGAAAATACTATACATTGTGTGATTCCACTTATATGACATTATGGGAAAGGCCAAAACAGGAGTTGGTGGTGGTGGGGAGTAGGGATTGATTGAAAAAGGACACAAAGTTTTCAGGCTAATAGAAATATTCTATAATTCAATTGTGGTAGTAATTAAATAAATGTGTACATTTTTTAAGATTCATAGAACTCTACTCCTAACAAGGGATACACTTTATATAAACTATAGCTCAAAAAACTGATTACAAATAATTTAAGAAAAACCATTAAGTTCATATTCATGGATAAGATTCCACTCAGAGCTCTGAATCTTTAAATACAGCCAATTGATAGGATGTTCTTGTGCCTCCAGAATGGTTTTGACACTGGAGCATTTTGGCTCTTTTTTTCACTACTGGGTATTTGGTGGGCCCTGTGTATATATGTAGCCCTGGATACTAAGCCTTAAAGGATCTCTAAAGAGCCTCACAAATGCTAACAGTGTGAGATGAGGAAAGAGTACGATATCATAGAGTGAAAGATGAAACATTTTTTCTCTTCTGCCCCAAACCCAGTTATTCTTTTATACTCTATCTGTAGACCTCCGGCTGTTGGGCCAATCCATATCATTTTCTGGACACTGTTGCATAGTACCAAGACGTTCTGTCTCTTACAGTCCAAAAAAACAGGGTCAGTTCAATAATTAAAGGTACCAGTACAGCTTAATTACCAAAACTCCAAACTTGCTTCAAAGGGAAACCTTTCTCCCCGTCATCTTGGTGCTGCTTCAGACTGGGGTGTCTAAAGTGGGGAAGGGGCAAGGCTGGCCTCCCTACCCTCCCTGCAACTGCTGGTGCAGCTCTTCCCCTCTTCGTATCCCATGCCACCTTTGACTCCTCTCAGATTTTGTGGGGAAGCACATGGGGAGTGGAGTAGACGAGCAGAATGTCACAAATGAAATCTGCATCAGTGCCCTGTGGATCTCGCAGATTCCCAGTGAGAGGTTATAAGTGTTTCCCTAAAGTTTCCTCAAAAAGGAAGATGTGGCTGTGGGTTCTTTAGTAAGGGGAAGGTCCCTTCTCTGGCAACTCCCAAAGCTGAACGCCAGTTTCTGCTTCTGATAGTGTATCTTCTACCTATCCCTCCTATGGCAGCTAAGGGAAGAAAATTTCTCTTGCCCTATATGGTCAACCCATTCATACACTTGAAGAAGATGAGGACTAAAAATGAACTAGTTTCAGAATATCCTATTATGTCTTGGGTAGCACTTTACTTTGAGATGTAAGTACCTGGCACTTGTTGCTTTATTCCATTTGCTAAGATGCGCCTCTTCCTGTCAGTTTCTCAACTGAAATAGAAAGAGCCCATATTTACCCAAACAAATGGTGTACAGATATAGCAAAAATTATGGAGGTAGAATACAAATGACCAAAATTGAGAATCAGGTTAAAAAGAAAGAGGAAACTTTACAGGACACTTTTGAGGGTACCAAGAATTTGTTTCCAAAGCATTCAGTGGAAATGTTTAGAGGGAGGTTAGTAATGAGATGCAGAATGGCAGGTTCCAGGAGGGAGATGGACAGAGCAGTGAGGGGCTAAGAAACAGAAGCCCAGTGGCCTGACCAGTCTCGTGTAGGTCATCTGTCGAAAGGAGGGGAAGCATTCTTGGGGTGAAGAGGGGAGAGCAGCACTCAAGTATATAGTTCAGTCTTGCCATAGGACTGCCCAGGTTTGCCTCATTCTATGGGGTAGTGTTTGACAGAAAGAGAAACTTGTGCTTTGGTCTAGTGACAGAGAGGGCAATGCAAAAATGCAGATAATGAAGAGGGGTCAGCACTGCAAACAGGATTGGCTCAAAATGATTTTCAGGCCAAAGAGTTGTCTTGAAGACTGGCAGTTTTAGAAATTGATTTGCAAGTTTGGTTAAAGCCCCATTGTCTTCTGAACCCCACTAAAGAAATCAGTGCAAGACTGCCTTAAAAAAAGTAGTGGAGGCCATCACCTAAATTCTTTAGGTTGGACTGAGCAGAATAAATGTGGTACCTTCTTGGCAAGAAGAAGAATGGACCAACCCAAGAGGTCTTTTCTGCTCTTAATTCCTATGATTAACATGCTCTTGTTCCCATCCTCTTGTAATTTCTAACAATTTTAAAAGTCTCTGCTAGTGGAAAAACATTTATGAGGAGATTGAAAGTAATTACAGTGTGTTTTTTGTTTTTTTTTTTTTTTTTTTTGCCTAGAATATATAATCAATTTCATCTATTTCCCAAGTAAAACATTCACTGCAGGTTCAGTCATTGAAAGACAACTTGATTATCTGTTCCACAGAGCAAGTCAGGAGATATCATTCTCAGTCCTCAATCATAACTTCCTATTATGAAATGTTTATGCCCTAATCATTTTCATATTGAACAGGGGTCTGATTAACACATAACATTTAAAGTGTGTGTTTCTTGAAAAACCCTCTGAATAGGCAGCATATAATGTCATTGGAAGTAATTGCTATATTATTTAGCTCCTTTGCTTTTTAAAAAATCTATTTTTCTGTCCTCTAGAGCTACATAATGTCCTGAACATTTTAAATAAAGTGTATTGTTTCACGCATCAAAACCAAATTATACATGTTCTTAAAGGCAGGTTAAATAACGTCCCACATATAGTAATGTCAGGATACTCTTGGAGAAAAAAAAGACAGGGGGACTAAGGATAGAAAATAAAAATGTACCTACCTGTCTAAAAGTCACCTTAAATTAACCTTACACTAAAAAACACTAAGTTTTGTATATATTAAAATGCTTTTGTAAAAGTACAAATAAAAACTTTTAACTAAATCAAAATCTATATATGTTACCTACATTTACCCAGGCCTCCTCAATCTGGGCTTAAACTGGGGTAATAGTAACAGCTAGCAAACCTGAAATGTCTATAACCATTGCAATGGATATGCCACTGTCATGGTTTGAATATTTGTCCCCTTCAAAACTCATGTTGAAACTTAATCCCTGATTGTGGTAGTACTGAGAGGTGAGGGTCTTTAAGAGGTAATCAGGTCAAGAGGACTTTGCCCTCATGAATATACTAATTCATTCATGGATTAATGGATTTATGGGTTAACATGGGAGTGGGGCTGGTGGATTTATAAGAATAAGAAGAGAGACCTGGGATAGCACACTCATCCTCCTCACCGTGTGATGCCCTTCACTGACTCAGAATTCTGCAGAGTCCCCACCAGGAAGAAAACCTTCACCAGATGTGGCCCTTTGACCTTGGATTTCTTAGCCTCCATAACTGTAAGAATTTTTTTTCTTTATAAATTTCAGACATTTTGCTATAAGCAACAGAAGAATGAACTAAGACATCCTCCCACCAGCAAAACCACTGGTATACAGCCCCCAGAGCCCTTAATTCTGATTGAAAGGTACACATGAAAGATTATGAAACCACCAGTGTCTCTTCTATCTCATTTAGCATCTTGGCGCAAATTAGGAAATGGTACCCTTCCTCTAGGCAGATGCAGTCTGCCTAGAAGAATTCAAGAACGAAACTAGAGCTGGATTTCAGCCCAACTGGCCCAACAGTAGGCAGCAGTCCTGCTAACTCACCTCTTCAGCTGGAGGCATCCAGTAAACCCTCACTCTCCTAGGTTTGTCTCCTTACTGCTGAGCGACCCTGAGTGGTGACTGCCCCTGTAAAACCTCTTCCGGTTATCTCCTACTGTGGTCATCATAGTTGATCTCTGATTCGATGTCAACAATTTTTGTGCTAAACGTGTGGAAGAATAAGTCCTCCACAAATCATGTGATGCATGTTTTCAAACATACACACCAGAGCAAAACTATATCCTACATATTTAGTAGACTTTCAGTGACATAGCTCTATTTGAGGCATTAGTGCATTTGTTTTGTAAGAGACTGCCAAACTGTCTTCCAAAATGGCTATTCCAGTTTGCATTTCTGCCAGCAGTGAATGAGAGTTCCTCTTACTACATATCATCACCAGCATTTGGTGTTGTCTGTGTTTTGGATTTTGGCCATCATAATACATGTTTAATGTTATCTCACTGTTGTTTTAATATGTAATTCCCTAACAATGTATGATGTTAAACATCTCTTCATATGCATATTTTCCATCTGTATATTTCCTTTGGTGAGGTGTCCATTCAGGTCTTTTGCACATTTAAAAAAATTAGGTTGTTCATGTTCTTGTTGAGTTTTGTTTGTTTGTTTTTTGTTTTGAGATGGAGTTTCACTCCATCTCAGGCTGGAGTACGATGGTGCGATCTCGGCTCACCGCAATATCTGCCCCCTGGGTTCGAGCGATTCTCCTGCCTCAGCCTCCCGAGTAGCTGGGATTACAGGCATGCACCACCACACCTGGCTAATTTTGTATTTTTAGTAGAGATGAGGTGTCTCCATGTTGGTCAAGCTGGTCTTGAACTCCCGACCTCAGGTGATCTGCCCATCTCAGCCTCCCAAAGTGCTGGGAGTGCCACTAGATATGTCTTTTGTAAATATTTTTACCCAGGCTGCAGCTTGTCTTTTCATTATCTCGATCAGTGTGTTTTGTATAACTCTATCTCCTTAAGAAACTGATACATGTTCCTTAAGCCCAATAAAGAGACAATCTGAGTGAGGGCAACTGTTTAACTCAACTCCTTCCCCCTCAATACCCCACTTAGGAGGGCCTGTTTTTCCTTCTCAGTGATTTGAAGATCCTAGCCCAGGGGATGAGGATTTCCAACTTGTCCAGTCATTATCTCGCTCGGTAAATTCATGAGGTTCTCAAGCAGAGAATGTTTTCCTTTTACACCAGCTGTCAGGACGTTGCCAAATACATCAAAATTTAAAAAAAAAAAAATGTAATTTAGCCTACTGCTTAGGGAGCCTAACTATGCACTTTGATAAGATTTAGAGGCAAAACAAGTGAACAAAACTGTATAACACAAGAATATACGTTACCCAATTATGAAGTGAGGCCACAGTGGACTTGAAACAAAATAAAATTGCTTCTATCCTCCAATTGAATGGTTTTAATTGATCCAATGTTTTCCTACCATATTTTGTTAATTTGGAGGGATTATGTTCTTGTAGCCCCTCTGTCTCCTGACTTCTAAGTCTAATGTGTTCTGTGTGCTGTATGTTTTGCTCCCCATTAACCTAGACAAAAATTAACATTTTCACTGGTTTTCAGGGTCCAAATAAAACCACTCATATAAAGTCTTCATTTTTGCTATTATATTTGTAATTTCCAAGCATTTTTCTTCCCTGAATTTTCCTTTTTTTCCCGTATTTTTAATTATATTCTTGGTTTGATGCATGTTCTCTCAACGCTCAGAATTTTGAGTGTTTTTTTGTTTATTTTACAGCATTGCCCCTCTGCTCATTTTCAAGTTTCAGCTCTTAAAAGTGAATTGAAGTCTATGTGATTATTCTCCACATGTCTCTCAAGACTCATTCCCCACTTTGTCAATGCCCCAGAGGCTGAGTGCTATGAGCTACATCATCTGGGATACATAGCTCTGTGGCTTCCCGTTAGGTTCAACCAATGGAGGCGCTGGCAAGAAATCAAAATATAGCCGGACAGGGAGATGGGCTCATCAACTCTCATTTACTCTCTACCCAGCCATTGTTCAGCCAGTGGCTCTGTTCCTCCATTTCAGGGTTTCTTAACCTCAGCCCTATTGACATTTAGAGGTGGAGAGTTCTTTGTTATAGGGTCTGTACTATGCATTGTAGGGAGTTTAGTGGCATCTCTGGTTTGTATCTTCTGGATTCCAGTAGCATCTTCTTTCCCCAAGGTATTGATAACTAAAAATATTTCCAGACATTGCCAATGTCTCATATGGGATTGATAATCACTGTTCTATTGCTGTGACAGGGACAACCCCTCTTCCGCAGCTGAAACTCTGACTGAATTCTGGTAGTAACATTCTCTGCCATGCTCTTTCAGGTCTTCCCATTCATGCTTATCCCTGATTTGGTACTAGTTTTTAAAAATTCCTTTACATTTTTCGACTTTTGTATAAGTAATCCCTTCATTAAAGTCTCTTCAGTTAATCCTTTTAGCGTGTACCACCTATTTTCTGCTGAGACCTCATTGCTCTAGAAGTTCTGTGCAAATGAATGTGTTGTGTTGTGTTGTGTGGTCTTTGCTGGAGGGTGATCTGGATAAGTTGTGGCCTTGAGAACCCACATCTCAGTACTTTTAGGTACTTTTGGTGGACTGGGTCCTCAAACAACTTTTGATCTCCTTCTTGGGAGAAATATGATTGGCTGCCAGTATTCTGGGAACCTAGTGGGAAAAGAAGGTTGAAGGTCTCAATATTCAGTATGAAACCTTTCACTTAATCTTTGTTTATAATATCCTCAGTGTGAACTGGGCCTAGTGTTTTAAAGTCCAGAGACCTTTTCTGCACTCTCACCAAAAACAAAAACAACAACAACAAAAAAAACAAGATTCAAAGTTTTCTGTCCAAATCTTTTTTACTTCAGTCCTAACTTTATGCTTTGTCACTCCAGAGATACCTGGGATTACCAATTCTGGCTAGCTCCCTGTAGGTCTCTGACTAGAGATCTGTTCCTCTAAGAGCTTTTTCTGACTATCTAAGACAGTGCTAGGAACCACCTTTGCTATTAGAACACCTTCTGCTTACCCTTTCTGTGTGTTCTTTCCTCTCCCAACCAGCATTGTATGCATTCTAAAACACAGGAGTGTGTCAGATTTCTCAGGCTTTTGGAAAGAAAAGTAATTGATCTCAGGTTTTATGTAGCACTTAGAACAATGTATTTCTATGGCCATTTATTCCATCTCCTTCAATAAAATGGGGCTCCTTGGGAGCAGGGATTATGTCCTGGTCATCACTGAAATCTCCAGCATTTAGAACAGTGCCTGTCACATAAATATATGGGACTGAATGTTCAATTACTACTGGCTTTATGTTGATTACACACTCATTAGCACACATAGCAGGTTCTGAATAGATGATGAGTCTTACCAAGAAGTCAGATTTTCTGTGAGCTGATCTGATGACTTAGGGTCAAAATTGAGGGTATTCCTCATATGCAAGCCCAGAGTCAAATGGGTCCCCAGAAGTTGGAGTTCCTTTTTGAGTCTGTTACTTTTCCCTTTGTTTTTGGAACTGCTCCATGCATTTGAGATAATTGCTTGAATATCTGGATCAACAGATAAGAAAATAATGTTTACACAATAGGTAATAAAGAAGTGATTTGACCATTATCACCTTGTTTTTGCTAAGTTTTGTTGAGAATAATTATGAATGATTACCAGTTTTGAGTGTATTGCTAGTCAGGAGTAAATCAAGGCCTACATAGATTGTATCTTTTTTTCTGCAAATTCCTGTCAACAAGGTGATCAGGAGAGATTTGTCAATTGGTACTCCCAAAATGTTGGACAAGAAGTGTGAAGTCAGGATTTATTCAACCTAAACCCACATTCCGGTTGACTCTTCTAGGTAGAAAGTGGTATTTTTAGCATTCAATTGATGCAACTGACTTTAGAAAGAGGAAATTAGAGACTTTTACATAAAGCATCACAGCTTTTGAGGCCAATGTCACGTATCACTTTCCAGATTGTAGATTTCTCAAATCCATTACTCAAAACACATCATTTTTTTCAAATGAAAGATTTCATCCTCTGCTTTCTAACACTGGAAATTCTGTGCTTATGCCAAGTGTAAACCCAACCCTAATTATTACCCTCACACACTCTGACCCCACACAGGGCAACATTATCCACATTCGCAGGTGGGATCCAGGGAACTCTTCCCTTTAGCCAGAAGTTGTTCTATGATGTCTTCATGGCTGTGGCTCAGCCTCTTTGATTGCATTTGTTACTGTGTCTGTGTGAATACATGCCAGGGCCTTCCAGAGAGAAGCTTAACAGAAAATGTCTTGTGTTCAAAATATAATCCTCTCAACCATTTTGGAAGGATTTCCCCCAACAGATGGTCCATTCACGAGATATTTATGTCCCACTTCCACATTCCATGCTTGCCACAGTCAAGAAGCCTATAATGGATCTTCAGTGCAGTTTCTCCTCATTGCCCTGCTACGTATCTCATCTGAGTCACCGGTATTTCCTATTTTCCATACCATGCTGTTACTGTACACTTGCTGCCTCTTGAGAGAAACCACAGCAACACAGCCAGCTCAAGGCTGCTGTTCTCTGGTGGTGACAAGCTGCTGTCATGTGAGCTCTGTATGGCTTCTCCCTCTGCTCTGCCTCATCCGGACAGAACAGGCTGATGGTACAAAGAGCCCTACAGACTGCACAGCTGGTAAAACCCATTTTAGGAACACCAGTCTCTTTGAAGGCTTGGATATGAATTTAAAATGAAGGAAATTAAGAAACATAATTAACTTTGGCCATATAGTCTCTAAAAATTACAGAGAAAATAAAGAAAGAAAATTAAAGAATATATTTTAACTAAAAATGACCAAGATCTACAACAGACACTTAAATGAGTCCTATTTCAGTATTTTTGGCTCCAGGACAGTATGGCAAAGCAATATTTCCAGAGCCAGAAAATTCCCCCAGATATTCAAACTTAATTTCTTTGCCAAAAAATTGGGATTCACCACTCTGAATAATGCCTTTAGTGTGAGACTTCAAATATTGGATAAAGAGCTGAAATCTAGCATCCTCAGGATTTACTAAAAGTGAGACTCCTCAATGGGCTAAATACCACCAAATCCCTCTAATCCCTGGGGTTTACTTCACAGCAAGAACATGTAAGCATTGCTCTTTGTCATGGCGCTGCCTGGTCACAACTCAGAGAGGCATGCTAAATTGCCAACGAGAATACAAGAAATGTATCCTCTGGAGAAGCAGGTGATTTAATTTTAGTCTTTCATCGGTGAAAACAGCAACATCTCAAAGGAGGAACTTTTTGCAACTCAGGAATACATGTAAAAATAGACCCTATTTTTAAAAGATGATGTGGTTTATTAATTGTGCTGTTAACATTCTCTTGTTCTGCAGTGTTCTTATGTCAAATGCCACCCCCACAGCTAAGTGAAAGCAATTGTCAGTGGCAACCTGTGAGGTCACACAGAATCCCTTCTGAGTGGCAAGCCAAGAGGCACTTGGTTCCAATCTGCAAGATAAGCCATCTCTTCCTGCCCAGCGTTGATGCCAGTAATCTTCAGAGCAACCTTCAATAATCCTCCGGGTTTCTCAGAGCACAGTGCTGGGAACTCATGATTGATTGAGCCTCTCTCCTGCTCCTATTATTGTAGAAGGACAGATGCGATTGTCATATTTAATATCCTGTTAAGGGAAAGGTCCTAGCCAAGAATTATATTGGAAAAAGGCACTGGCTCCCATGAAATTAAGATAGTCCTAAGGAAAACCAGCACTTGAACTTAATGACAAAGCAGATGTTTTGTGTTTTTCATTTGCCTTTGCTTGTATTTTCCTGGAATTCTTTAATAGAATCGGGAAGCTCAGTGCATTTGGCCGATGTTCTCTCTCTTAGAAGAAGAGATGGCTGGGAGGAAACTGGCGTCAATATCACCGGTGCTGTAGCTCAAATACTATTGGAAAAATAATATTCACAAGAAAAGGATTCATATTATCCCCTTTGTTCAAGTTTCCAGGTTAGTGCGCCTCCTCTAGAAAAACCTATTTACTTCTCACAAGTATCAATAAATTTTACTCCTGGAATGTTTAAGTTATTGGGTTTTGCTGCTATGAGTAAGTCTCCTATGAAGTGCATAGGACATGGATGGTACTGAAGAGCCAGTGCAGGAGCGGTTGGGAGGGCAGGCCGTTGAGCCAACCCCACTGGGTTTAATATCACCATGGTGCTTTCTATTTACCTATGTGACTTATAACAACCTCTTGAAGGCTGTATTTACTCATCTATAATGTGGAGAAAAAAAATAGTACCTATCTTATAGGGTTGTGCATTTTAATTTTTTCCTTCAAATATCCGTATCATTTTTCTCCACCTTAGCAAATGGCATCCCATCCATGAAATTGTCCAAGCTAGAAGTCAGGGAGTTACCCTTGATTATTTTGTCATTCACACTCCCTAGCCAAATTGTAATTAAGCCTGTTAGTTCTACCCCATAGCAAACTCTCTGTCTCCCAACAGCTCTTGCATATGAGCCAGTGGTGCTTGTGTTTTATTACTCTAGATCCTCTGTAGCTTCTCTCTGGCAGCCTTGTTCAGGCTCTGTTACCTCTGGACTGGTCTATGCAGTAGCCACCCCCATAAGTCTTCCTGCCTCTAATCTTGCCCACTGTAAGCTAGCATCATAAAACAGGCTGGGTGATACTTTAGAAGTGAATATCATGTCAATTTTCTGTGTAGAACCTGGCAATGACTCCTACCATACTGAAAATACATGCCAAGTTCCTCACGTGACCCTTGCATCCCCTCTAGCTTTATCTTGCACACATCAGCTCTCTTCTTGCCCTGCCTTTGATGTAGGTCCCTCAGACCTCACAGGACACTGTATAACTCGGACCTCAGTTTGAATACCATCTTCCAAGAGAAGCCTTCTCTTACTATACTATCTAAACTAGAGGATCATAATTTCACTTGCTCTATTTGCTTCATGGTATTTATCAGAATCTAAATTTATCTTGTGTATTTACTCCATTATCCATTACCTGCTCCCCCAGTAGAAGCTGGCACTCCATGAGAACAGCAGCCCCATCGGTATTGTTCAATAGCACTCCTTTGAGAGTTCAGAACAGTGCCTGGGGGCTCCCAGTAAATTCCTCCTGAATGAGTAGATAGAAATGGTCTGTATTCAAGAAGTACTTAACAAATGTGAGCTGCTTTTATGATGATGAAAAACAAAGAAGACCTCTTCCATCCTGGTCATTTGTGTTGGCAAAATTTTAAATTTAAAATTGGTTTTATGGTTTTTTTTTTTAACAATAATGTAAGCAGTTTCTGGGGAGGAGAGGCAAGATGAAGCCCATGGAGAGAGGTGAAGCCTTTGCAGTAGGTTGCACAGGATCCAGTGTCCTAGGTTTCTCAAAGAGTATTTTAGAGAGACCTGTCACTTGAGAAACAGGGCTTGGGTAGGGGTCAGACCAGAAGTCTTAACCAACAGCATTATCATTTATAACTCTTCATCTAGATGAGTGATTCATTGATATGCATCTGTTTTCTTGGCTACCAGCTCAAAATTTTTCCTAATTTTGGCAGTTCAAGCCACTTAAGTGCCCTTTCAAGTTCTATCCTGTCCTTGGCTCTTGGGTGTTAGGAGGAGGCAATTCAAGGAATTTTTGTTCAGTTTTTACCAGGCAAGCATCATGTCAGCCGTGTTCCTGCCCCCACCTCATTTTCCCTGTAAGTGTATGCAACTCTTTGGCCACGGCTCCTTCTGGCATTGCAAGTGCCTTGAGGAACAGGTTTTCTCTTTTGAACTTATATTCCCAGGGGGATCTCTGTCCCACCATTGGATACTCCAGGCTTTGCATACCTTTATGGACGATGTCTATTATTCGTCCTGGTTGGCTTGCATGGGTGTCTAAGATCTTGGATGGCCTTTTGCTTAGTGGTACTTGCATCTCATCATTCTGCACTATGCCTGGAACATCACTCATGTCCAGCAATGGCTGCCATTTGAGAAACAGCTCTTGCATCATGCCCTGTGCTACGTGCTTTCTTTGTAGCATTATTAATCCTTGAAACAACGTTTCACACTGGTTATTCCCTGTACCTTTGCTACAAGAGGCTCAGCCCTGCTCCTTTTCTGGCATTTGCTAATTTTCCCCCAATTCTATCTCTCCTTAGATTTGGTCCTTGTCCTTCCCTTCCAGAAAGCATTGTACTTCAAAGCCTTACTTGGAGACCCTAGAAACTTCACTTTCTTTAAAATCCAGTGAGGTAAGAATCATTAACCACTTCTTGCAGGCAAAATAAAATGAGGCTTAATTTGCAGGTTAACCAAACAAGTTCTATAATTTGTATATTTGATTCACTTAAAAAATCTCTATTATATTAAAATACCTTTTCTTTGTAAAGATTAAAGACAAGAACATTGAATTCCTCAAAACTACTGTTATGTAATCTTTGTTTACATCCTTCCAGATTATTTCCTATACATATAGAATGGAGATTTTAATATTTAAGTAGTATGGCATATTGTATTGAAATATGATTGTATTTTTTAGGTCCTTCCATGTAAATTTCAAATTTCCTTGAAATAAGAGAGTCACACAGAAGCAAGAGCAGGAGAAAGGATTCAAACCTTTATCTTCTGCTTTCAACTCCTTGTCTCTTTATACCCTTTCATCTATGTCATACAATGATAAGGAAAGGCCAACAGGAGGCAAATTCTCTGGTGATTATGGAAGGTAGCATTTGTAATCAGGTGCCCTATTTTCTTCTTTATTATCTGATAATTTATTTTTTACTCTAAGAGAAACTCTTCATATCTCCAAGAATCTTGTGTTCCACTTTCTGAATGTATCTAGGCACAAAAATACAACATGGAATAGATAAGTTACTGTCTTGCAAGAAAATTTGGAACGGATAATAAAATTTAGCTTTTAGCATCAGCTTTGTCTTCAAGTCCTGTCTTTTGTCATTTTCCAGTGGTGTAATGTTGCATGAGTTATGTCCTCTTCTGAGCATCATTTCTACTATATAACATGGAGGCAATAGTTCCCATCTTGAAGGTGGTTTCTGGAGATTAAGTGCAAAGTATAAATGAGGCATCTAGCAGAGTGCCAGACTCATGAGGGACTTCCAGTGAAAGACAGCTATTATTCTTATTATTTTCATACAATTCTATTTATTTCAAATTAAGATAAAGAGCAAATCCAACTTTAAAAGTGGTATTCAGGATGATTCAATCATTCAAACACTTAATTCTAAACTATGGATATGTTCAAGTTAAATTTCTTGATATAAAGAAAATCAGCAATTTCCAGTATATATTTTGACTCTTACCAAAGTTAGCCACGATCATTCTTTGGAGTCAAGGCTTCAGCCGAGCTTTCTTGGTGAGCAAAGCTTATATTTACATTAATAAGTTAAACTCAGTGGTTCTCCATAAATAGGAAGGCAATTAGAATAAATGGAACAGAGTATTGAACCCTACTAATTATTTTACCTGGAAACTTTTTCTGATGCTTTTCTTTGAATGATTGCTACGTAACATTGTGTTTATGGCACACAACTTGTCTCTCTAGTTGAAATCCTTGTGATCTAGCCAATGACCCTATGTCAATGTGATCTTGTTGAAAAGAATTACAATGTACAATATATATGAGTATAATTCTACCCTGTCTTTAGAATCCAAGATTTATATTTAATATGTGACTAGGCAGCCTATTGGAAGAATTGCACCTTACTAATGCTAAAGATAGTGTTTTAATCTGTTCAAGCTGCTATTACAAATTATCATAGACAGGGTAGCTTAAAAACAACAGAAATTTCTTTCTTACAGTTCTAGAGGCTTGGAAGTCCAAGATCAAGGTTCTGAAAGATTTGGTATCAGGTGAGGACTAATTCCTCATAGGCAGTACCTTCTCACTGCTTGTGGAAGGGGATACACAAGCTACCTTGAGCCTATTTTGTGAAGGCACTAGTTCCATTCATGACAGTTCTATCCCATGACCTAATTATCTCCCCAAGGACCCCACCTCCTAATACCATCACCTTGGGAGCTAATATTTCAACATAGAAATTGGGCGGGGGGCATACAAACATTCATACCATTGCATAAAGCAATCCATTTTAATATAATTCCAAGAAAAGAGATTTAGAACATTTCCATTGCCATAACTCCTCTTCTGACTTTCATCCTCTTGCTTCCCTCTTACAGAGACTCTTGTGGTTACATTGGGCCCACCCAGATAGTGATAATCCAGGCTAACCTTCCCATCTGAAGATCGTTAACTCAATCACCTTTGCAAAAGTCCCCTGTACCATGCAGAGTAACATATTCACAGCTTCTGGTACTAGGATGTAAACATCTTATGGGGCTATTATTCTGTCTATCATGCCACCCTACACAGGTAGAATCCTATTTTAATGATCCACAGATTTTGTGTTGTATTACAATTTAATTATATCAATGTAACTTGAATAAATGCATTGTCTAGGGCTTAAGTATTGTTAAAGAGATAGTTTTAGTTCCATCAGTATTTATTTTCCCTTCACTTTTTACATTAACTCTGCTGTGTGACCCTGAAAAAGTCAGACTTCTGACAGCCTCTGTCTCCTCCTTTAGAAGAGAGTTGAACTGGCAGATGTCTAAAGTCCCATTCAGCTAGAATCTTACCTATAACTCTTTTCTATTACTCTACTTTATATTCAGAATTGCAAGGCAGCAGAGGTACTGGTTTCTCCCCAGAGTGGCAAAAACCCGAAGACTGTTTTGATTTGGCTTTGTTCTGTTCTGCATGCCTAAAGCAGCCTCCCAGAGTTTGTGGTTTGGGACTAGAAAAACAATGGATAACCCAGTTTTACCTTTACACTCTCATAAATAATTGGTACAACCTTTATAACTAGCCTAATAAATAATAGCTCACTGGGACTTTTGTTCACAGCAAATCATGTTAAACTTATCACTTACGGTGGGTGATAAGTGGTGCTGTATTTACACAAGCCCTAAGGGCATGAGTCATCATCCAAAATGTTTTATTGCATTCTCGTTTTCTATAATGTCATATTTTATTGGAAACATTAAGTTTTAAATGAATATTCAGAATCTTACACTTCCTGGAAATCATTTAAAATGAAATACTAAGTGAGGTAAATGTTTTTGTTTTGTTTTTTAGACAATGTTTCTGCTCTTGTCACCCAGGTTGGAGTGCAGTAGTGCGATCTTAGCCTACTGTAACCTCCACCTCCCAGGTTCAAGCAATTCTCCCACCTCAGGCTCCTGAGTAGCTGAGATTACAGGCACATGCCACCACACCCGGATAAGTTTTTTTGTTTTTTGTTTTTTGTTTTTGTATTTTGTATTTTTAGTAGAGAGAGGGTTTCACCGTGTTGGTCAGGCTGGTCTCGAGCTCCTGATCTCAGGTGATCTGCTGGCCTCAGCCTCCCAAAGTGCGGGGATTACAGGCGTGCCACCATGCCTGGCCAGGAGGTAAACTTTTAAAATGTAGTTGTTGATTTTACTGGGCAAGTAAAAACTTGACTATATGAAGAAGAATCCCATTATGAAGCACTTCCTATGTGAAATCTCTAAGCTATTAGACTAAAGCTGGTAAGTAGACATCAGAATTCATTACATGCTCTAAATTTATTTTTGTTGTTGTTGTTTTATTGTGTATTATTTAATGTAACATTATTTGGAATATGTCTATGGACATATTATTTGGAATATGCTCTGATCATATAATGCACAAAAAACCTGATGATGAATTTCAACAAGTGGCCTGAGCACTGGCTGGTGTGAAGATACTGGTACTCCATTGCACTTTTTCTCATTTATACTATTTTTTTCATTTATACTATTTCTTGTTGGCAACCATGGGCCATTAACCTCCTTCTAAAAAAAGTTAGTACGTTCACTTAGAAGTCACAATTTAAAAAAACCAAATTTTGGCAATTCTTGTCTCTCTCTAGAAAGATGCAATATCAGGTATCTTGTCTGCACTTTTTTCTCTGGAAGGGGATAGGGAGGAGTAGAGAGGAAAAGCGGAGCAGATGGCTGGATGATCAATGCTCAGAAATCACTACAAGTTCCTTCAGAGCATGACTTCCTTATAAATCATTAGTTTAAATTACTGTAATAGCTAAATATCTTTAATATTTATTGCATGTGATCTCCTTCTTAGGTTCTCATCATTGTTAACAAATAGCTGTTGAATATTTACCTTGTGTCAAGTACTGTGCTAAGCTCTGAGAATACAATGGCAGGTAAACTAGGTAAAGCCCTGTTCATTGTTCTTACATTCTAGCGAGAGAGACAGAGATATTAATCCTGAAATCACACAATTGCATTTAAAATTGCACTATTATGCTAAGAACAATGTGGTGAGCCAAGACAACAACTAAAGGGACAGGGTTTTTAGAATATATCAGTTTACATCACTAATAGAACACTGTATAAAACATCAAGTCCTGTGTGGGTATCCATGTGATTTCACTGAGAGTTTTTTTTTCTCTAAATTATTTAATTGCAAAGGGAATTTGGCGTGACAGGGAGAATTCAACGGCTTTAGAAGCAGCAAAAGAAAATAATGATTAGTCAAGTGACCTTTGCCCAAGATTTCAGATCCACTAAGTAGTGATATGTGGCACAGTCTAATTAACATCCTAAAACTGAAACTTCTATCAGGTATAATAGAATAAGAAATGTTAAATGTCATCAGGCATTTTATTGCACATACAAGGCAAGTATGGAGAAATTTCCATGGCTAATTTTGATAAGAATCAAGATACATTATACGTTGGGGATTACTGATTTTTTTTATATTCAAGGAATTTAAATGTAATACAACATCCAGAATGAGATCCTAGAACACGGAAAGAACATTAAGCAAAAACTAAGAAAATCTGAATGAAGTATAGGCTTTAGTTGATGATAATGTGTCAATATAGGTTCATTAGTTGTGACAAATGTACTGTACTAATGCAAGATGTTAACAATAGAGAAAACTGGGTGTGGGGCATATGGGAATTCTCTGTACCATCTTTGCAACATTTCTGTAAAGCTAAAGCTATTTCTAAAATGAAAAGGGCTTATTTTAAAGATCTGATGCTGCTTTGAAAGTCATGGAAAGTAAAATTTTTAAGTGGTAGGTGTTTTCGCTTCAGTTTTAATCCAATGCTGTTATATCAATGGTTCTGAAACCTGAGACTTTATTATAGTCAACTGCAAGGCTTATTAACCAGATTGCTGAACCTCCACCATAACCCCTAGGGCTCTGACTCAGTAGGTCTGGGGTGGGGCTTGAGGATTTGCATTTCTAGCAAGTTACCGGGTGGTGCTGATGGTACTGGTCCACAGACCAAACCCACTGTTACATACAGTAAGTCTTGGAATTCAAACACAAGCTTTCAATTATCTATCTTCATTAGCAAATAAGGTAAACCAGCTTTATTTGAATGCATTTACTCCTATGGTAGCCAAAGAGTTGATGTCTTAATAACTAGTACATAATAATTTTATAATTCCAGCTGATTTAGTTTTATTGTCCTGTGCACATTACTGGCAATCAGCAAATGCTGTTGTTAATACCTAGCTTAACTTTTGGTAAAGTTATTTACAACAGATTAAGTGGAAACTTTGCGATGAAATATAGCTTTACCTCTAAGGATGCAAGAATGTAATGAAAATCACAGTGGGAATTCGAAATTTGCCTTGGAACTTCTCACCTGACGAATGCATGCCTTTAAACTAAAAAGACAAGAGGAAGTCCATGTTTGGATGTTTTTGCCCACAGTTTTTGTCTGTCAGGATAAACGTAGAAAGAGAAGTGTAGGAGGGCTTATTAGTTTGACAGATGTCAGAGGGTTCTCGGCAAAGACTTGTATTTGTCTCATTAGTCATTGGGCTTTTGGGGAGGTCGGAATGAGGACCAATGCCAACCATGAAGCATTGATGTCCTGATTTGAAGCATCCCCCAGAGCTACATACTAAGACTTAGCTGGGAACAATGACATCCACCGCATATATCATTTCTTCAAGTGGATGGTACAGCTCTGGGGAGATCGGTTCAAAAGTGAATGTGTCAGGTTAGATAAAAATAAATCGGGGCTTATCATGTTTCAAAATAAACTGGGTTCAGAAAAGGTAGTTTATTGGAAACTTTTGACAGACCCATAAGTAAGTTTGTGTGCAATGTCAATTCATTTTAGATCTTTTCTAAAATGTTTTGAAATTTAGTGACTTTAGTAATTACAGGGTAAAACTCTGTGTCACTGTTATTACACTGATCTAGATCCTCTAAAATAATCACCTAAAAAGTTTAAGACCACAAAGCAGATAATAGTCCTTGCCCTCAGAAATCAGGGTAACAGAGACCTCCCACACCATTCATTTGATTCTAGGGTTTGTTGCCAATTTCTGCCATCAATATCTGTATTCAAACTTCATATTACTCTGGACTCCAGCCTGCCAGTGCCACTCATGCCATGTGAAGACTCTGTTGACCCCAGCCTCTCTTTCTGCAGAAAGTATGGTTTCCTCCCAAGGAACCACAGCTCAAGGGTGAAGAGAGAGAAGCATGCACTGCGGGGGTGGAAGTGCTCAGCTCAGTCACCTACCAGATAAAGGGAGAAGTTGGGAAGGAATGAAATAGCAATAGGAAAAAATAGCAACTGTCGGCAGAGGGACTGACAGCTAGGATTGTCAAAAGTCCTCCCCCAGCCCTTCATACTCAAGTTTATTTAATAATAATAACACCGAAAGCAGTGGAGAAATATGCCTCATCATTCAAAAGAGTGTCTCCTTCATACTGAACACTTTGTGTCTTTTCCTGAGCTTCCAGGATTCAACTCTCCCGTTTTTATTCCTCTTGTCCCTCTGCTCCATGTTGCTTCTTTTCCTCTCTGGTGACATGGCCCTAAGCCAGGAGAATAACAGGATAATATCATGGTATGCATTTAGTGACTTATTTTCCTCTCTTGTACATTGTTGCCTGTGATTAATGATTCAGATTCAATTTTTGCTTTGTATCTATTTTTGGTTCCTTCTTTTTTTCTGTTCTTTTTAATTTCACAAGCATTTGTGCTTGTCTACACTCTTTTTTATGCTTTCTGGTTCTTCTGTGATTTTCTCAGTGACACTAGTCAATATAAACATATCACTATAATGCTGTTCAGGGATCTTGGCGAAGCCCTCTGTCCCCACTTTTAACTTAAAAAAAAAAATTCACGCTGCTGTTTATTTTTTTTATTATTATTATAGCATAGAGTTATAGACTTTGCCTGGCATAATATAGTCAAGATTTCCCACTTTTTGTTTAACCTTAGCAATTAAATCAAACTACTGCTTGCTAACGAAGACCAGTTTTATTCTCACGTTTTGAGGATGTGCTAATTCCCCTGAGACTAGGGGAAACAATGTATGCTGGGAGAAGTTTGTTCGTAGATCTGTTAAGCCACCAATACACAGAACAGAAGCTTCCTATTATTAGGGAGAAAACGGGCTCGGAACTGGAAAATGAGGTTTCTAATCCTGCTTTCTCTATTTATTAGTCATGTAACCTTAGGTGTGTTTTCTAACCCGTTAGAAACTTCATGATTTTTCATCTGGAAAATGGAAATGGTGTTTGCTCTGCTGTCCTCCTGAGGTTGCTATGCAGATCGAGTGAGACTTTGCAAATGAAAACAAATTGCAAATACTTTCATTACTGTAAACTATAAAGATGCAAACTTTATTCTTTTCCAGTGAAGACTTAGCTTGCACATATTTGATTATTATGAGATTTCTAACACTTTTTCATGACACCTGCTTTCTCCACTGCTATGATACGGGGGCACGTGGCTGTGTCTCTATGGGTGTATACACACTGAAACTTCCCCCTTCCTGGGAGGAAAATCTACAGTTACTGAGCAGACTCTTCAGGGCCCATTGACTCATGTCTAGATAAGAGCACAGGCTATGGGGCCAGACACACCTGGGTTTAAATACCAACCTGCCATAGCTGTGTGTTCTTGGGCAAATGTTGCAACTTCTCAAAGTTGGAGGTCTCTCATCTGTAAAACTGGGACAACTGTTTCCTTTAGGATTCTTGAGAGACACTGTCCAACTCCTAATAGTTCCATAGTCACAACACTGAACAAATAATAACACTGTTGCAATGTTGCATACATGGCACCAACAAGGCAAATAATTATTGAGAAGGACGGCTGGGAATAAGATCAGAAGACAGGCAGGAAGAACTGCTTGCTGCAGATCTTGCTCAATTAATCAGAAAAGGTATCTCAAGTCCTGGTGTTTGAGCTTCTGCCCGCTTACTTTCCTGGGCTGACTGTGACTGTGTATCATGGTTCTCTGACCTCTCTTGAGATGGGCATTCCTGGGCCTTAAGCTTGTGACACCCCTTAAAGACAAGGGAATGACAACACTTGGTATTGTGGTGTTGAACAGTACTTGGGTTGTAAGCCAGAATTTTTGATGTCTTTCAGCAGAGGCAACTCTGAAAGCTTAAGATAATGCCTACAACTACTGTTACCATAGAGAGCTCTAACCCCACTTTCTAACAGTGGAGTGGAGATGTGAATTATTACTCAGTGAAACAAAGGGATGGTTTGAAGTGACAAATGTAGAAAAAACCTGTGCTCCACAGTGCTCTTGATCAACAGGAACTGAAGGCCAAATGATGGAAATCCTCTTAGGGAGAGACTGACAGTGCCAAATAATCCTCTTTGACAAGCCTTGCTCTGTCAGTTTTAGGCAAATTAGCAAATTCAAATCGATGGCAACTGTACCTTGTCTTTCCAGTTATGGTGATTCTCGGGCCTGGTGTGATACTTTTAACTACTTGCCTGATCAAAATGCCTGAAAGCTGTGTCCATGTCTCCAGAGTATCATTAAAAGGAAATGGAAGCATATGCACTGGTGCCTGCCAATCTTTCCCATCACATGTTATGTTTGATTGACATGTGACACTCCCCTTCATAGTATGTGGGGAGCCCAGAGCTAGCCTGTGGTCCTTGAAGGAAATGTAAAGAGCCCAAGTTATTTTAAAAAGAAGTTATTTTTCTAAAGGAAAGAGCTTGTTCTTTGCTCACTCTTCTCACCTTATGTTCCTGAAATACTTTGTGTTAGATAGCTTCTGAAACTTTTGAGTTAGTGTTGGAGAAATAGCAACCTATGCTTCCTCTGTGTTAGATCTCCCTGCATCTGAGATGACAAAGAAAACATAGAGAATTGACTCCCTTTATTCCAACCTTGACTCTTCTCTTATTGCTGGTAACTTGATGACTGAGACATATTCCTGAGTTTATCCATTACCTTGTGTTTCATCTTTGGGTCCCAGCCAATGCTTGATTGCTTGTCTCCTGTTCACAATGTTTGGATTGTTGGGCAGATGACACTAAAGTGGGTTTTGTAGTGAGACCTGTGAGGAGAAATAAGAAGAAACTCTTCTTTTTGAACTTTGCAATGGTAAATTCTTGTCAATACAATGTAATATGCAATGGCTTGATCTTCTTTGTATCCCGTAAGTTATGCAACAGATACAAAAAACTATTGAGAACTAGCCAAGTCTCAGATTGAACAATGCTTTTGTAGACTTTCTCCTTTCTGGTTCTAGAGTAGTTGATTGGCCCCATTAAGAATTCAAAATGCTGCTTTGGGTGTTTTCATTCCTGGTTAACCCCAAGGTGGCTGTTCTAAGATGTCTTCATTTCCTTCTGTCCTCCATGTACATTTCTTAACAGATAACGTACCCTCCTTTTTTAACTGAAAAGTCAAAGAAAACCTTTAATTTATTGTATCTCTGTCGAATATCTTAGCACATTTGTTTTTCTTCCTTGCTAATTCTCTAAGGAAAAGGGTACACAATGGCCCGTGGACCATGTTTGGCCTGCCAGCCATTTTTTAAATCAAGTTTTACTGGAATACATTCATGCTCATCCATTTATTTGTGTCTGCTTTCACAATGCAGTGGCAGTGTTGAATAGTTGGCACAGAGAATATGTGACCTAGAAAGCCTAAAATGTTTACCATCTGGCTCCTGACAGGAAAAGTTTGCTTACCCATTCTCTTAAAAAAAAATAGTGATAGTTTTCCTTATAGGAACCCCTAACCCAGTCCGTGGATCCCACCTCCTCCTAACCCCTCCATTATGTCTCCATCATTCTCTGCTCTTCCTCACATCATCAATTTCTTCTCTAGTCATTCTTTTTCCTTTGTTCAACTTAGGTGGCTTTAATTAAAGATGGTTCAATTTCTTATGAGTGACATAAAAATTCCTGGAGGAACGATGCCTGCAGAATGAAGAATAATAACAGCCGGTGTCTAAGGGCCTGTGCTCTGCAGAGCGCCTCCAATTCAGTATTCAGGCATCATGCTGGGGTGTTCGGATGCTCCCTCCTTCAAGCCAAGTGGGATAATGCACCAACCTCTCCATGCTTTTGCTGATGCAGTCACCTAAGATAGCCTTTTCCCATTTACTTGCTTGCTATCCTAATCCTACCTATTTTTCAAAATTCAGCTGAAATAACACTTTTTTCCACACAAAATCTTTTATTTCCACAAACCTAATCTTTCTCTCCTTTCAAACACAAGCACTTCAAAGCATTTTGTTGGTGCCTTCTATAATATTTATCACAGTCTGCTTTGTGTTTCAGTTATATGTCTATTTTCTTTTCCCACTTCTCACTACAGCAATGGCAGAATCTTTGCCGTATTTATTTTTTATGTCTATACAGTACCTAGTGCTGTTTAGACTCTACCTAGATTCCATTGAATTGGTTTAGATTTCTCTTACCAGAAATGTGAAACCTTTATGAATAGAGGATTTGTGGTTTTCTAAGCCATTTGTCTGAAATAATATGTACGTAAGCCTGAGGAATGACTGTCATGTACACCTCATGTTTTGCCTTTAGAATATTATGTCAGCTTTGGTAAATTTTAGTCTCCATTTGTGGCATTTTAAATAACATGTTAGTCTTGTTTTATTTTTCATAAATCTGTCCTGTTATTCTAAAAATCTGTATCTTACATGAAAATGCCAAGGTGGTTATAAACAACTGAACATTTTTACAACTGGAATGCTTAAAATGGAATTTGCATGATAATGTCTACGGAATTTCATTTATTCTTCCTGGTGAGTGCACCAGTTTAAATTTTGAATTGATAATGAGCACTGCCTCTTCAAGGGAATTAGCTGGAGAAAATATCAATGTATGTCAGGTTTCTTTATGGTTTCAGAAAGGCAGTTATGAATGCCCTTTAGAGACTATTCTTGAAGGCGTATTTTTATATAAAATTTAGTTCATCTTCTTAAATCTTCTTAGCTCTACCATCCCTGCTGTTGTTAAGTAATTTAATTCCTCTTAATGGTTGGACGTTAGCTTGGCAGGCAGCACCCTGGGTCAGCATGCTCCTGTTTCATGGCCACAGCCCACAGCCATAACCCTTACCAGCTGTCTGGAAACATGGGCAGTTAGAAACAAGGGAAACTGGTCAGCAGTGTGTCTTGGCCTCTACAAATTCTTTTCTGGGGAGAAAAATTCCACTCAGAATGTATTTATCACTATAAACATTATTAAAGAAGACGGAAGACAAAGATCTGTTATCTTAGGATAACTATTTGTCAAATTCTACCTTAGTGTCAGTTTGTCCTTTTTTTCGCTCAGGTGTCTGGGGACAGGTCTTAGATTTTCTGGTTTTTAATCTATTATATCTTATAAGTATGATTAAATTATTAAATCAGGTGGCTCACGCCTGTAATCCCAGCACTTTGGGAAGCCGAGGCGGGCGGATCACAAGGTCAGGAGATCGAGACCATGGTGAAACCCCGTCTCTACTAAAAATAGAAAAAATTAGCCGGGCGCAGTGGCGGGCGCCTGTAGTCCCAGCTACTCAGGAGGCTGAGGCAGGAGAATGGCGTGAACCTGGGAGGCGGAGCTTGCAGCGAGCAGAGATCCGGCCACTGCACTCCAGCCTGGGCAACAGAGCGAGACTCCGTCTCAAAAAAAAATAAATAAATAAAAATTATTAAATCAGATGAGCCTATTAACATTTAAATAGACAATTCAAATGATTTAAATAAGGGGATTTAAATAAGAGAAGATTGAAATAAGATGATTTAAATAAGAGGAGAATGGAGGCACAGGGGTCCAGACTGGTAATTCTTTTTTGAACCTTAATATGTATCTAATCAAAGAAACAGTGATTTAAGTGTTACTTGGCATCATTTCATAGTTTTAAGCTAGAAGCAACCCACAGAAATTAACTTTCCTTATAAGCCCAAAGAGATGAGTTGCGGGATCCCAGGCCACAGTGCTGGTGACAGCTTAGGACTTAACCCTCCAAGTCTTTCCTCCAAGTCTTATGTTCTTTCTACGAGGCCATACAATTCTTTCTTCAGTCATATGAGACACACTGTTCTATTAAAATGAGTTCTAACCCAGAAATTAAAGGCATGACTGAACCACATTTCTCTGGAATCTTTCTGTAAATTTCTTTTAAACACCATTCCAAGATCATTGTTGTTCTTGTACGTTTACTCAACACCCCCCAATTCAAAATAACTGAGATTTACTGACTGCTGACGATGGGGCAGGAAGCCCTGTTCTAAGGGTTTACACATACTAAATCATTTTAATCTCACAAAAGCCAATGCCACAGGCACTGTTATCATCTGTCTTATAAATAAAGAAGGCTTGGCAGACTCTAGTAATCTGACCAAAAGCCCATGCTCTGAACACTATATCTGTACTGCCTCTTAGATGAAACTATAGCATGTACTCATCAGGAGCTGCACAGAACTGTGTGGGTAATCCCACCCACTGAGTGGCTGCAGACTAAGCCCTTACTCTTTCTCAAGGGTCTTTAAAATTGTCGCTTCGAGCCTGTCAGTTCCCTTCTTGCACATGGAAACTCAAAGTATCTCAAAGCACAGATGCTGATGACCACCAGATTAGAACTGTCTCACCTTAAAGAGGAAATCTCTTTGCCTGTTGATTCAAGGTGACATGAATATGTGCTCAAGTGTCCTCCAAACACCTGTGCTGCTATAAGTTGTGTCAATAGCACAGTAGGATTATTCTCCATCAGATACCAGTGGCCTTTGTGTGAGAGCTTCATTGTAAGTACTGCAAAGCTATAATATTCAATAATCTGGAGAATGTCCTTCTCTATCAGTCCCTGTACTGAACTCTCAGGAAAATTTACCTGCTTCACAATTATTTCTGTCCAGATTGTCTAGAGTCAAATGCATGCTCTGGGCATTTAAGATACATTGAATTTCTCCAAAGAATTCTGCCACTACTTAAACCGATGCCATGCCTGAATATTAAGAAGGTGCTTTTTGGTTGTTTTTGACTACGCAATACAGTCTTAGGGGAAGGCCTTGGAGCAGTGATAGGAGATAGCTGTGGGGATGTGTGCTCAGGAAAGTCATTGAGAGTCCTTGTAACTAAAGGTGATCTGCAGGGTAGGAGAAACAGCAGAAGTGTAAATAAGTGACAGAGGCAGGCTACAGATCTTCCAATGGACATGATAAAACTGGAAGGCTGCCAGGCGTGGTGGCTCATGCCTGTAATCCCAACACTTTGGGGGGCCAAGGCAGGTGGGTCACCTGAGGTCAGGAGTTAGAAACCAGCCCGGCCAACATGGTGAAGCCCCATCTCTACTAAAAATACAAAAAAATTAGCCAGGCATGATGGTGGGCACCTGTAACCCCAGCTACTTGAGAAGCTGAGGCAGGAGAATTGCTTGAACCCAGGAGGCAGAGGCTGAAGTGAGCCGAGATCATGCCACTGCACTCTAGCCTTGGGGGATAGAGTGAGACTCCATCTCAAGTAAATAAATAAATAAATAAATAAATAAATAAGTAAAATACAAAAGTTAGCCGGGCATGGCGGCACATGCCTCTAGTCCCAGCTACTCCAGAGGCTGATATGGAAGAATCACTTGAACCCAGGAGGTGGAGGTAGTAGTGAGCCGAGATCGCGCCACTGCACTGCAGCCTGGGTGACAGAGTGAGACTCCGTCTCAAAAATCAAAACAAAAACCAAAAAGTGGAAGGCCCCCACTACTGAGGGCATGCTGTCAGTGGGACACTAGAGCAGAAACCCCTAAGCTGAGACGATGTGATACAACGTTTTATAGCTTAGGCTCACACAATCTGAGAGGTGAGTTTCACAGAGGTTGATAAAATGTTTTAATTTTCTCCAAATCACATCTGTTTATTAATTCCTAAGTCAAGTACGATTTGTGTGCTTTTCTTCTAGACTGAAAATGTGTTTCAAAACCAAGTCAAGTTAATTATCCTGTACCGCTCCTATTTCCAGAAAACAAATGTAATCTCACTTGGGGGCATGTTTTGGTCTTAAACCGCTTGTTGGCATTCTCACCTCATCAGCTCTTTGCAGTAATTCCCACTCAGTCAGTAGACTATTCTTAAGTGCTTTTTCTCCCTCCCTCCTCTGACAAACTCAAAATGTCTCAGTTAAAGGAAAATTCAACAACTATAGCTGATGTGGAAGGGATTGAGGGATATCAAAAAGATGAACCAATTTCAGAGAAGATCACTTTCTGACAGCAAAGCTTGTGAGGATCATGATGAGATGGTTTACATTAGTGATCAGTGGAAGTAGCCCACCCTGGGGAAAGGTTAACAACTATGTTCCTGACGCTATTAACAATATTTCTCAAATTTATTAAGAGGTAAACCCTACCTATGCATATTGTGGGTGGGGAATGAGTGAATGAATGAATACAGAAAATTGTTTTTCATGGCAGTTAGAATAGGATTCCTCCCTTTTCCTGGAAAAGACCCATCTTTGTTGATCGGTTTTATAAACTCATTTGATTAAAGGCTGAGTCCTCAGGGTCGGTAGGATGTGCTGATTCTCAGATTAAGACAGTCTAGCTGAGCTCACTGTGTATGAAAGAAAATAGATTAAAAGTTATACTGAGGTCAGGAGCAGTGGCTCACACTTGTAATCCCAACACTTTGGGGGGCCAAGGCAGGCGGATCAAGAGATCAAGAGATCGAGACCATCCTGGCCAACATGGTGAAACCCTGTCTCTACTAAAAATACAAAAATTAGCTAGGTGTGGTGTCACATACCTGTAGTCTCAGCTACTCAGGAGGCTGAGGCACGAGAATTACTTGAACTCGGGAGGCGGAGTTTGCAGTGAACTGAGATCATGCCACTGTACTCCAGCCTGGTGACAGAGTGAGACTCCATCTCAAAAAAAAAAAAAAAGTTGTACTGAGAGGAGTAGATCCTGTGAGAGGGAGCAGTGGTGAAAGAAGGGAGAGAAGTGAAAGTCCAAAGGAAGCGCAGAGAGAAGTAAAAATTATAACAGACAGAAAAAACTAATGTAGCTGACTCCATCTTGCTTCTAACCTCACAAACTATCTTTGCTCATTCCTGGGTGTAGGTGAAGCTAACTATGAAAGCCGTTTACTTTACAGTTTGACTTTGAAGCAAGGATGATAATAGTTCCTTCCTCCAACTAACCCCCTACTTTTTCAGGGACTGAAATTGCCTTTGTAAAACTAATAAAAGGCCACAAGGTTAGAATTATGTTAAAGACCTGAATTCTGCTAAGACCTATGCATAGTTAAATGATAATTAGTCATTGTTTCCTAACTTGCTTGATGCTCAGGAGTCACAAGATTTGTAAGTTCTCTCATTGATCCTGTAGACAACACTATTTTAAAATGTCAGACTGGTGTTGGAAATATTTTTCAGACTTTGCATTGTGGTGGAACAACTGACACCACCTGAACCAATGATCCCCACCTAGGAACTGACTCAGCACACAAAGACAATTTCAGTACTCCTATGATTTCATTCCCAACCAATCAGCAGCACCCGTTCTCTAGCTCCTTACCCACCAAATTATCCTTAAAAACCCTAGCCTCCAAATTCTTAGGGAGGTGGATTTGAGAAATTTCTCTCATCCTTCTGCTCAATGGCCTTACCATAAACTCTTTCTCTGCTGCAACACTTCTGTCTCAGTGTGTTGTTATTTGTGCAGTGAGTGACAAGAATCCAGTGGGTTATAACAGAAGTGGGCAAAGAGAGGTGTCTGTTGGGGATTCTACAATTACTTTTTGTAAGAAAAATTTTCAACTATATACCAGACAATAGCTTAATGTACCCCCATGTAACTATCACCTGGCTTCAACAATTATCAATTACATGGCCAATCTAAACTCTAATTTACCCCCCTCATCTCCCTTACCTTTTTTTTTTTTTTGATACAGAGTCTCGCTCCATCACCCAGGCTGGAGTGCAGTGGTGTGATCTCAGCTCACTGCAAGCTCCACCTCCTGGGTTCACACCATTCTCCTGCCTCAGCCTCTGAGTAACTGGGACTACAGGTGCCTGCCACCACGCCTGGCCAATTTTTTTGTATTTTTAGTAGAGACAGGTTTCCCCATGTTAGCCAGGACAGTCTCAATCTCCTGACCTCATGATCCACCCGCCTCGACCTCCCAAAGTGCTGGGATTACAGGGATGAGCCACTGTGCCTGGCCACCTCCCTTACTTTTTGAAGCAAACCTCAAGCATCACATTTTACCTAGATATAGTTGTGTGTCTTTCTGAACCATAAGACTTTTTTTGGACAAAACTCCAATATCATCAACAAAAAAACCCTGGCAATTCCTAAGTATCATCAAATATCAGTGTTCCAATTGCCTCGTGAGTATAAGAAAACATTTTATTTTGCAACATAAAGAAAAGTACATAAACCATAGGTTTACAGTGTAATGTATGACATGGTTTGGATCTGTGTCCCCAGTCAAATCTCATGTTCAATTGTAGTCCCCAGTGTTGACGGTGGGCCTGGTGGGAATGTAACCACCCAGTGGGTTCACCTTGCCTGCTGCCTAGACAAAGCTGATTTATCAAGACAGAGGAATGGTAATAGAGAAAGAGTAATTCACACAGAGCAAGCTGTGCAGGAGACCAATGTTTCATTATTACTCAAATCAGTCTCCCTGAGCATCCGAGGATCAGAGTTTTTAAGGACAACTTGGTGGCGGGGAGAAAGTCAATGCCAGGAGTACGGATTGGTTAGGTAGCAGATGAAATCATGGAAAGTCAAAGCTGTCCTCTTGTGCTCAGTCAGTTCCTGGATAGGGTCACAAGATCAGATGAGCTAGCTTTTTTATCTGAGTGGTGCCAGCTAATCCATCAAGCTCAGGATCTGCAAAATATCTCAAGCACTTATCTTAGAAGCAGTTTAGGGAGGATCAGAATCTCGTAGCCTCCAGCCGCATGACTCCTAAACCATAATTTCTAATCTTTGGCTAACTTGTTAGTCCTACAAAGGCAGTCTAGTCACCAGGCAAGAAGGAGGTTTGTTTTGGGAAAGGGCTTATCTTAGTCTATTTTCATACTGCTGATAAAGATATAACCAAGACTGGGTAATTTATAAAGATAGAGGTTTAATGGACTCACAGTTCCACGTGGCTGAGAAGGCCTCACAATCATGGTGGAAGGCAAAAGGCATGTCTTACATAACGGCAAGCAAGAGAGAATGAGAGACAATCGAAAAGAGAAACTGCTTGTAAAACCAACAGATCTCATGAGACTTATTCACTACCACAAGAACAGTATGGGGGAAACCGCCCCCATGATTCAATTATCTCCCACTGGATTCCTCCCACAATACGTGAGAATTGTGGGATCTACAATTCAAGACAAGATTTGGGTGGGGACACAGCCAAACCATCTCAGGGCTGTTACCATCTTTGTTTTAAATGATAAACTATAAACTAAGTTTCTCCCAAAGTTAGTTCAGCCTACACCCAGGAAGGAACAAGGACAGCCTAAAGGTTAGAGCCAAGATGGCGTCAGTTAGGTTAGTTCTCTTTCACTGTCTCAGTTATAATTTTGCAAAGGCAGTTCAGGAGGTGATTGGATCACGGAGTCAGTTACTCATTATGGTTTAGTACCATCCCCCTTACTACTGTCCTTATGATAGTAAGGTCTTGTGAGATCTGGTCATTTAAAAGCGTGTAGCACCTCCCCCACTCTCTCTTGTTCCTGCTTTTGCCATGTGACATGCCTGCTCCCCCTTTGCCATGATTGGATGCGTCCAGAGGTCTCCCCAGAAGCACATGTCACTATGCTTTCTGTACAGCCTGCAGAAATGTGAGCCAATGAAACCTCTTGTCTTATAAATTTCTCAGTCTCAGGTATTTCTTTATAGCAATGTGAGAACAAAATAATACAATGTATTTTCATAAATAAATGTATCAATATAACAAGGACCCCAATAAAGATGCAGAGTACCACCAGCACCCTAGAAATCATACCCCCTTCAGTGATTATTCCATACACAGGTAACCAATATCTGGATTTGGAATGGTATTTGGACTCAAAAGTATGCATTCTTTGTGTTTGGCTGAACATTATGGTGGTAAGATATACATTTAAAAGTATATTTGAAATAATATTTATGGGCCGGGCGCAGTAGCTCATGCCTGTGATTCTAACACTTTGGGAGGCTGAGGCAGGTGGATCACGAGGTCAGGAGATCGAGACCATCTTGGCCAACATGGTGAAACTCCGTCTCTACTAAAATGCAAAAAATTAGCCAAGCATGGTGGCGCATGCCTGTAATCCCAGCTACTTGGGAGGCTGAGGCAGGGGAATCGCTTGAACCTGGGAGACGGAGGTTGCAGTGAACTGAGATCGCCACTGCGCTCTAGCCTGATGACAGAGCAAGACTCCGTTCCCCCACCAAAAAATAAAAATAAAAATAAAATAATAATAATAATATTTGTGTATTTTACTTATTTGATACACTTTTTAAGTTTTCTTATTTGTGTTTCCCTTTCTTTATTTTTTTTCTTTTTGAATTTGCCACTCATTTGCTGAAGAAACTGATACATCTGTCTTACAGAATTTTTCACGTGCTGGAATTTGCTGGTTCCTACCCTGCAGTTAAACATGTTCCTCTATATTTCATACTAACCATGAGTGAGAACTAGAGGCTTGATTAGAATCAAATGTGATTTTTTTTTATTTTTGAGACAGAATCTCATTCTCTCACCCAGGTTGGGGTACAGTGACTCAATCTCGGCTCACTGAAATCTCCATCTCTGCAGTAGAAGCAATACTCTTGCCTCAGCCTCCTGAGTAGCTAGGATTACAGGCACACGCCACCATGCCCAGCTAACATTTTGTGTTTTGTGTGTGTGTGTGTGTGTGTGTCCGGGTTTCACCATGTTGCTCAGCCTGGTTTTGAACTCCTGACTTCAAGTGATCCACCTACCTCAGCCTCCCAGAGTGCTGGGATTACAGGTATGAGCCATCACACCCAGCCCCAGTTTTTAATAAGACTATAAAGAGGATTTAGCTCATTCCATCCCTCTTATAAGACCATCAATAAATTTTGCATTGTTCTTTATCTGGGTGGGTAAATAGATCCTTGGGGGAGCTCAGAGAGGAGAATACAAATAGAACTGACATCTGGGATACAAAAAGATGGAAGATACATATAATGTTAACAGCAGAGGCATGTTAAAGATGTTATGAATGTGTCCTCAATAGTGTTGAGTGCTTGTATTTTATAGTGAACACAAAAACAGGCATGCCTGACCAGGCAAGGTAGCTCACACCTGTAATCCCAGCACTTTGGGAGGCAGAGGCGGGTGGGTCACTTGAGGTCAGGAGTTTGAGACCACCCTGGCCAACATGGTGAAACCCTGTCTCTACTAAAAATATCAAAATTAGCTGGGCATGGTGGCGAGCGCCTGTAATCTCAGCTACTTGGTAGGCTGAGGCAGGAGAATTGCTTGAACTCAGGAGGCAGAGGTTGCAGTGAACCGAGATCAAGCCATTGCACTCCAACCTGGGCAACAAGAGTGAAACTCTGTCTCAAAACAAAACAAAACAAAACAAAACAAAACAAAACAATACGCCCAAGGAAGCAGTTTCCCTGACTTGCTCATCCGTGGCAGCCACCGTCCCATGGCGGGATAGACCACACAAGCAGGTAGAGCATCCTGTCCTGCCCATCAGACTATCTGCTTCCTCATCTTCCAGGTGTGTCCCATGCAACTTCTTGATGTTCATCTGGCTTCTCAACTTGGCCATCTTGTAGGAAGAGGACACACTTAACATTCTAATCCAATTCACCAATATATTTCTAGCATTCTGTGACAGTCTAACTTCCCAGGGTCTCACATCATAAAGTAATCTAATAGAAGCAACTTTCTTTTCTTTTTTTGCTTGTTTGTAGAGACACGGTCTTGTTATGTTTCCCAGCTGATGTTGAACTCCTGGCCTCAGTGATCCTTTTGTATCAGCCTCCCAAAGTCCTGGAATTACAGGTGTGAGACACACACCCAGCCACTGATAAAAAGCAATATTCTGAACCTCTATCACTGAACCGGACTCTGAGCCACAAATTTCACAGCAACATGTTAGGAGGTTTAGAGTTTCATTCCAGAATGTCATTCAGCCTCTCTCTTTTTCATCTCTTCAGTGGAAGAATGACTCAGGTTCCACTCAGGGGCCATCTAATGAAAGACAATACGCTTTCTGTCTGGCTGCAACAAGACATCCTTAGAAACATATCAATTAAGTATTAGTACAAATTTTCTGAAACCAGAAACTTCAGACAAAAAGCCACCATAAAGAGGTCCTTGTTCCTGGGAGCTTCTCTTAAGAGAATGCCAGCTATGAACGTCAGTGGTGTGTGACCTATTCAGGTACTAGACTAAGGGAGATTAAAGGATAAGCATTTACATAGTGTTCGCCATGGAATTTTTGTTGTTGTTTCTTTTCTTCTCTCTCATAGGGAACCACAGCTGTGGGGTAAACCTGTAGGTGAGAGTCCTAAAATTAGGTAGCTTAGGGGGTTGCTGCTGTAGATGTACTAAACCTGACATGTAAATATTTTAAAAGTTTGTGTGCCTGTGTTTTCCTGGAAAAAGCATCCACAGATGTCCTCAGATTTTCAGAGTTCTATGATCAAAAAAGGTTAAGAACATATAAATCACAGATATTCTTCTCAGGTTAATAATATGTCGAATGAACTGTGGATGACAGAGGAGGGGCTCCCCTGGATAATGCAACTGAATAATGTGGAGAATAATGAACAATGTAGAGAAAATGTATTTTCTTCAAATTAGCGTTTCTGAGGAGACTAGTGTTACAGCTTGTTTGAAAACCTTTTCATGGAGAGGTGAAATTGCTATGTAGTGATCCTGGTAATGAGAATTGAGTAGGTGAA
This sequence comes from Theropithecus gelada, assembly GCF_003255815.1. Taxonomy (NCBI): domain Eukaryota; kingdom Metazoa; phylum Chordata; class Mammalia; order Primates; family Cercopithecidae; genus Theropithecus; species Theropithecus gelada. Next base: position 106,499,728 of record NC_037670.1, read on the forward strand.
CTCAGCCTCGCTGGCATGAGCACTGCCTCCAGAGTCTTTCTTCCAACTTTCTTTCCAAATAGTCACCTGACCTTACCATCTTAAGTCTTTTGTTGACTTAAAAAATTTTTTTTAGAGAAAGAGTCTTGCAGTTTTGCCCAGGCTGGTCTAGAACTTCTGGGCTCAAGCCATCCTCCCACTTCAGCCTCTTGAGTAGCTGGGATTATAGGAATCCCCCACTGCACCGAGCCTTCGTGGACATTTTTGTCTCATCTGTTTTTATTGTGATGACTGCCCGCATTCTCTTGGAAGAGAAGACCATTTATTGCCTCCCAATTACAGGGAAGTAAGAAATAAAGCAAAGAGAAAGAAGTAAAGAGCTATACCAAAGGTAACAATTTTGTGATAAACCTTAAAGGTTAATTTTTATGTAATGGAAAGATTTTGTTATTTATTTTATTTTATTTATTTATTTATTTTTTGAGACAGGGTCTCACTCTGTCACGTAGGCTGGATTGCAGTGGCGTGATCTTGGCTCACTGCAGCCTCGGCTTCCCAGGTTCAAGTGATTCTCCCACCTCAGCTTCTCGAGAAGCTGGGACTATAGGCACACACCACCAGTCCTGGCTAATTTTTGTATTTTTTGGTAGAGACAGGGTTTCACCATGTTGGCCAGGCTGAGCTCGAACTCCTGACCTCAAGTGATTGACCTGCCTCAGTCTCCCAAAGTGCTGGGATTACAGCCACTGCACCCAGACTGAGAAAATGGGTTTTGAATGGGCAAGAAGGCGAAAGTTTACTTAACTTTCTTGCTTCTCTTGGGTGAGGTTTTAGTAATGTATATTCATCCCTGGTATGGTTTAACCAGCTATGAAATTTCTGGACATCACACCTATTGAGATGGAGCCGGGACAAGGTCTAAAACAGAGGGCACAAAGCAGCCACCCCTGGACTGGATCTAGTCCACAGGCTTGAAGAGTCGGTAGCTTGAAGAGTGTTGTTATATTTAATTAAAAATTTGGAGATAGTGCATACATTCAGTTTATATTGAAAAGTGGAAGATGTAATAGCACAGATGTGGCAGTGAGTAATGAGAGCTGGAAATGGCCCCTCTCTTTACATGGAGCGTGGGCAATCCAGTTTGCCAAAATCCTCACCATTCTCGTCCAGCCTGCATCCCTCATTAGGTTATAAGATTTTAAATTGGACCCCTGGGACCATGCAGGACTCTGTGTGCTAAGCTTGGATTTTATTCTGTGGGCATTGGAGAGTTATCAAAGCATTTTAGTTGGGAAAAGTAGAAAGATCAGATTTATGGAGAATGGGCTAGAGGAAAGTAAAACAGAAGGTAGAGAAGCCAGTTCAGGAGATAACTGTAGTAATCCAGATAGGAAATCATGAGAGCCTGAACTAAAGCACAGTTATTAGGATGACATAGGAGACAAAATTGAGACTTGTTAAGGAGGTAGAAGCAACCAGCATCTAGCAAGTGACTAGATGGAAGATTAGGAGAGAAATGAAGTTTAGTCCAGGAAGACTTGAGTGATAGATAGAAAATTGAAGCCATTCGTTAATGTAAGTAGTGAAAAGGGAAAGACGGTTTAGGAGACCGTTAATACATTCTAACTTTTTTAATGACAAGATATACCAAACAGATGTAGCCAGGGTGTGTTGTAGAAAGTCAAGGAGGGAGCCTATGGAATGACCCAGCTCCAGCAGCAGGGACTGGCCTGTAGGCTGCTGATTGGGCTGTGTGGGAGGCTGAACTCATGGTCATCACTTCTGTCTAGTCTGTTCAGGCTGCTATTTCAAAGCACCATAGACTGGGTGGTTTATTAACAACAGAAATTCATTTATCACAGTTCCGGACACTGGAAGTCTGAGATCAAGGCACTAGCAGATTTGGTGTTTGGTGAAGGCCCACTTCCTGGTTCACAGATGATGCCTTCTCACTGTGTTCTCATATCCTAGAAGGGGCAAGGCAGCTCTCTGGGGATTCTTTTCTAAGGGCATTAATCCCGCTCATCTTGACTCTCCCCTCATAACCTCATTACCTGCCAAAGGCCACATCTCCTAATACCATCACATTGAGAGTTTAGAAGTTAAACACGTGAATTTTGGAAGGACACAAACATTCAAAATGAAATAATTACCTGCATTATTTTTTAAATTGAGAAGTATCACCCTCCAGGGATGTTAGAGCAATGGTCATCTAATGAAAGAGTGAATGAGTGTCTTCTGGAGCGTTATTTAAATTCAGAGATACCCAGACCCCAGCCATATCTTCTGAATCAGCATCTCCAGGGTGGGCCTGGGTATGTCCATCATCAACAAACTCCCCAGGTAGTCATTATTGCTTCTGCACTTACCTCCCAACTAATCGTTTTCTGACCTGCCGCTGCTGTTTTGTTCATTGCTGCCTGGTAATTGTGTGTTGTTTACTGTCAACTTAGCCAGTCTTCTGCCCTGTTACTCAAAATATTTTCATTCTCTGAGTTCAAGTCCTTTGCAGGGACATGGATGAATCGGAAACCATCATTCTCAGCAAACTAACACAGGAACAGAAAACCAAACATTGCTCATAAGTGGGAGTTGAACAATGAGAACACATGGGCACAGGGAGGGGAACTTCACACACTGGGGCCTGTCGGGGGTGGAGGAAAAGGGGAGGGAGAGCATTAGGACAAATACCTAATGTATGCGAGGCTTAAAACCTAGATGATGGGGCTGGGCACGGTGGTTCATGCCTGAAATCCCAGCATTTTGGGAGGCCGAGGCAGACAGATCATGAGGTCAGGAGATCAAGACCATCCTGGGCAACATAGTGAAACCCCATCTCTTCTAAAAATACAAAAATTAGCTGGGCATGGCGGCACACACCTGTCATCCCAGCTACTCAAGAGGCTGGGGCAGGGGAATGGCTTGAACCCAGGAGGTGGAGGTTGCAGTGAGCCGAGATGGCACCACTGCACTCCAGCCTGGCGAGAGAGCCAGACTGTCTCAAAACAAACAAACAAACAAAAACCTAGATGATGGGTTGATGAGTGCAGCAAACTACCATGGCACATGTGTATGTAACAAATGTGCGCATTTTGCACATGTATCCCAGGACTTAAAGTAAAATAAATAATTTTTTAAAAAAGAAAAATTTTAATTCTCAGTACCCCTCCCTTACATATATGAGCATATCTCCTTTTTATCTCCTCCAGCTTACTCTTTCCTCTTTAAATGCAGAAGCTCCCACAAACCTCTTTGGAAAAAGCACAGGTCACAGATGCATCAGTGACTTACATTTTTTCCTTGGCACTTCCTCAACCTTGGCTAAATAAACCTCTGTATCTCAATTGAGACTTGCCTCAGTCATTTTTTGGGTTACATGAGGCACTCTCCCCTCCATATGCCTCACTGCTTTGTAATCCTTTATGTGATTAGGGTAGAGTCATTAGAGATTTGGCCTTTTAGCTTTTCCCTGTTTGCTGGGTGGGATATGTATACCTCTGGTGCTCCTCTTATTTGGATGTTGGAATACTAGACCACACAATACAACTACGAATTTGAGAAAGGGGAAATCCTCAGAAGCAAGATTCCAGAAGCACCAAGAGCCATCTGGGAGCATTCATAATGCTGGCTGTCCATAACAGCTATTCCAGGAGACTGCAAACAGAAGGTAAGAGCACTCCATGCGATAATGGGAAATAAAATGCAAAAGCTCTCCTCTTCTACTCTACCTTCTCTTAAGAATAGGATATGAGGCTGGGTGTGGTGGCTCACGCCTGTAATCCCAGCACTATGGGAGGCCAAGCGGAGCGAATCATGAGGTCAGGAGATCAGCTTATGCTGGCCAACATGGTGAAACCCCATCTCTACTAAAAATACAGAAGTTACCCAGGCACAGTGGTGTGTGCCTGTAATCCCAGCTACCTGGGAGGCTGAGGCAGGAGAATCATTTGAACTCGGGAGTCAGAGTTTACAGTGAGCTGAGATTGGGCCACTGCACTCCAGCCTAGTAACAGAGTAAGACTCCATCTGAAAAAAACAAAAAAAAAGAGTGAGGTATGAGTAACAGGAGAGAAATTGGAAGAAGATACTGAAGAGACAGAAAGATGTCTATTTTGATAAACTCCAGAAAAAAAAAAAATTGGCTTATTCACCCACAGCTTCAGCCATCTTATTATGCACAAATAATGCCTGTAGATGTCATGAGATGAAAAAAATATTTTATAAGATTGCACAATGGAGTTTTTCTGCTACCACCAAGGCAACAGGGAAGACACGGCCACTAAAATTAGTCGGAATGCTGGAGAAGTGAAAGTGCTACTTGCCTTACTTGGTGATTTTGAAGATTAAATAATGTAAGAGAAAACACTAGGAAAATGATAAAGTACTACATAAATATGACTTGGTATTAAAACAATGAAAGATGGTTGGGCACAGTGGCTCACATCTGTAATCCTAGCATTTTGGGAGGCTGAGGCAGGTGGAGTGAAACCCCGTCTCTACTCAAAATACAAAAAAATTAGCCAGTTGTGATGGCATGCGCATATAGTCCCAGCTACTCGGGAGGCTGAGGCAGGAGAATCATTTGAACCCAGGAGGTGGAGGTTGCAGTGAGCCAAGATTGTGCCACTGCACTCCAGCCTGGGCGCCAGGGCAAGACTACATCTCAAAAAAAAAAAAAAAAAAAAAAAAACAAGGGCAGGAATATTCATATCTTTTCTGGGAATGGGCAGTGAACTTCTCAGAACTGAAGTGCTACCTTCTTTATATATTTTTGTGGCTTCCAGTCATTGTTGTGGTGATTGTCAGCTGTCATAGCAGTGGTGAGAGTGATATTTAGCATGGAAATTAGATTATAATGAAGTTGGAGGTCGTTCAGAGGTCAGGTGGGCTGTTATCTTGGATCCCACTGGTCTTAGCTAGTGTGAACAAAAGGGGAACCTCTGACCTCAGGCATCTTGTTGCTAAAGATAAACCGAGTTGTCCAACTGTTCAGTCAAGGCTTACAGCCTTATAGATGCCAGATGGGGTAACAGTGCCATCCCAAGATGTGCTGGATTGGCATGTTGATTCTTTCAAGTTGAAAACATTGGAGAAATTGTAGTTCAAAAAGGGCTAGCTGACTTATCCCTTCCTGCATGCAGCAAGACATAATGATTTCTTTGGGTGGGCTACCCTCCCGCAAACAGGGTGATAAAATAGCCCTTGTTACTAGAGACTGAAAATTGGGGGCTGCAATGGACCTGAATAAATATATTTAATGAAATACCCTTTATCTTTTTTTTTTTTTTTTGAGACAGAGTCTCGCTCTGTCGCCCAGGCTGGCGTGCAGTGGCGCCATATAGGCTCAACTGCAAGCTCCGCCTCCCGGGTTCCCGCCATTCTCCTGCCTCAACCTCCCAAGTAGCTGGGACTACAGGTGCCCACCACCACCCACCTGGCTAATTTTTTTGTATTTTTAGTAGAACTGGGGTTTCACTATGTTAGCCAGGATGGTCTCAATCTCCTGACATCGTGATCTGTCCGCCTCGGCCTCCCAAAGTGCTGGGATTACAGGCATGAGCCCCTGTGCCTGGTCTTTTTAGTATTATTATTATTATAATTATAATACTTTAAGTTATAGGGTATATGTGCACAACTTGTAGGTTTATTACATAGGTATACATGTGCCATGTTGGCTTGCTGCACCCATCAACTTGTCATTTACATTAGGTATTTCTCCTAATGCTATCCGTCCCCCAGCCCCCCACCCACCCACAGGCCCTGGTGTGTGATAATCCCTGCCCTGTGTCCATGTGTTCTCACTGTTAATTCCCAACTACAAGTGAGAACACGCGGTGTTTGGTTTTCTGTCCTTGTGATAGTTTGCTGAGAATGATGGTTTCCAGCTTCATCCATGTCTCTGCAAAGGACATGAACTCATCCTTTTTTATGGCTGCATGGTATTCCATGGTGTAAATGTGCCACTTTTTCTTAATCCAATTTATCATTGATGGCCATTTGGGTTTGTTCCAAGTCTTTGCTATTGTGAGTAGTGCCACAATACAGAAATAACCTTTATCTTTCACTAGTTTTCCACCTTCTCCCATTTGTCTCCTAGTGACTCCCTATCTTCTAGTCAGATCCCCTTTGTCCTGTCATCTCCTCAAATGTATCATTCCTTGTTTAAAAAGTATAAAAACATCTTGCTGGCCGGGCACAGTGGCTCACGCCTGTAATCCCAGCACTTTGGGAGACTGAGGCGGGTGGATCACGAGGTCAGTAGATCGAGACCATGCTGGCTAACACAGTGAAACCCCGTCTCTACTAAAAATACAAAAAGAAATTAGCCAGGCGTGGTGGCGGGCACCTGTAGTCCCAGCTACTCGTGAGGCTGAGGCAGGAGAATGGCTTGAACTGGGGAGGCGGAGTTTGCAGTGAGCCGAGATCACGCCACTACACTCCAGCCTGGGCCACAGAGCGAAGCTCCATCTCAAAAAAAAAAAAAAAGCAGTTGAATTAGAGGACGCCCAGCTGGTGTCCACTGGGGAATATGGTGTCAGAAGCATTGTGTTGACTGAGTGGTATAAGTAAAACATAGAAAAAACACTTTTTTTTCCCTATCTTTCACAAGTATGTAATATAACTTACAAATTATAGATGCTTACTAAGTTGTAGTAATTTTAATTCCTAAAATTTCTTCTATATGGTCAACCATTATTTTTATTTAATGTGTGAACATATTATTTAATCCTTTTGTAATTTTGTTGTTGTTGTTACACTTATTTGGGGATGTGCTTATCAAGACTCAACTTATTTTTTCTCGGATGGAATTCCACCTCATATTCATTTATTATTTTCCTATTGATGGGTTACTTCTGGACACATTATGTAACTGATCCCTGTAAGAATTTGTGAAGTTCTCTAGGGCAGATGTTGTCATCCTCAGTTTTCTGGCAAGGAAACTAAGGTCCAGAGAGGATGGGGTGCAGGTCTCTTGGCCATGATTCATGACTTTCATAAGAAGTAGAGTCAGAATTTACATAAGAGTTTCTAACTCTAGATTCAGAACTCCTGATTTCAGAATTCCCACACTATGCTTTTCTTGGTATCTTTCCTCTTGGTGAATAAAAACTTTGGCTACTTCTAGGTTGTACAGAGTAAGGCTGAATGAAACAGATCGATGGACAGTCCGTAATTCTAAACCTGTTTGTGCTGTATAATGTTATTCAATAAATTGTCAATAAATGCTCTGTATATGAAAAAGCACTCACTTTCTAGAAAATGTCAAGTGATAAGTGCGGTCCCCAGACTAGCAGCAACAGCATTGTCTGAAAACTTGTTAGAAAAGCAAATTCTCAGGCCTCACCCTCAGATCTGCTTAATCAGAAGTCCTGAGGCTGGAGCCCAGCAATTTGTGTTTTCACCCTCTAGGTGATTCTCATGAACACTCAAGTTTAAGAATCACTTCCATAGTGTATTTCAAGGAAGACCTGATATCCTGTAACTAAAGAAATCATGCCCCAGTGTTTCTTCCCCAGCCAGAGTTTGAATTTCCACTAAATATCGTGCTCTATAATAAGCAAATACTGAACAAAGGGAAGAAATAGAATTTGATGTTCCTATTTACCTAGAAAGAGATTATATTTTTCTGCCTTGTATGTAAAAAGTTAAAGATAAATACGTATTTTTAAGGAGATAGTTCCCATATAAGGAGCTTAGTGATTATGTTTTGGTTATTAAAGGTCTTTCTTTCTCTATTCTTTTTTGTTTCATTTATTTATTTTGTACAAATTTGAGGCAAACAAGTACAGTTTTGTTGCATGGATATATTGTATTGAGGTGAAGTCTGGGTTTTCAGTGTAATCATCACCCAAATAGTGTATATTATACCCATTAAGTAATTTCTCATCCCTCACTCCCCACCCACCCTCCAACCTTTCTGAGTCTCCAATGACTATTATCCCACACAGTTCATCTGTATATATTATTTGGCTCTCACTTATTTTTATTTTTAATGGCTGAATCATTTTTTTCTTTTTTGAGATGGAGTCTCACTCTGTCGCCCAGGCTGGAGTGCAGTAGGGCATCTCAGCTCACTGCAAGCTCTGCCTCCCGGGTTCACGCCATTCTCTGCCTCAGCCTTGTGAATAACTGGGACTATAGGCGCCCACCACCACGCCCGGCTAATTTTTTCTATTTTTTTTTTTAGTAGAGACGGGGTTTCACCGTCTTAGCCAGGATGGTCTTGATCTCCTGACCTCACGATCCACCTACCTTGGCCTCCCAAAGTGCTGGGATTACAGGCGTGAGCCACCGCACCCAGCCTATGGCTGAATCATATTTCGTTTGTGTGTATGTGTGCATGTATATATAGATGATGTATATATATATGATGTATTATATATACATAAATGATGTATTTATGTATATATGTATATGATGTATATATGTATATATGATGTATATATGTGTATTTTTATATCTATATAAATGTGAGATATATATATATATTCTTTATCCAATAATCCATTGATGGATGCTTAGGTTGATTCCAGATCTTTGCTATTGTGAATAGTGCTGCTACAAGCATGTCAGTGCAGGTTTCTTTTTGACACAATGATTTATTTTCTTGCTGGATGTGTACCCAGTAGTGGGATTGCTGGATCAAATAGACGTTCTATTTTTAGTTTCTTGAGAAATCTCCATAGTTTTCCATAGGGGTTGTACAAATTTACATTCCCACCAACAGTGGATAAGCATTCCCTTTTCTCCACATTCTTGCTAGCATTTGTTATTTTTTGCCTTTTTGATAATAGCCATTCTAACTAGAGCAAGATGATATCTCATTGTGGTTTTAAGTTGCATTTCTCTGATGATTAGTAACATCAGAGGGCACTTTTTCATATGCCTGTTGAACATTTCTATGTCTTCTTTTGAAAACTATCCATGCCTTTTGCTTACTTTTTAATGAGATTATTATTTTTGTTGTTGAGTTGTTTGAGTTCCTTGCAAATTCTGCATATCAGTCCTGTGTTGGATGCATAGTTTACAAATATTTTCCGCATTTTGCAGGTTGTCTGTTCACTCTGTTGATTATTTCTTTTACTGTGTAGAGTTTTTGGCTAGGCATAGTGGCTCACACCTGTAATCTCAGCACTTTGGGAGGCCAAGGCGGGTGGATCACAAGGTCAAGAGATCGAGACCACCCTGGCCAACATGATGAAACCCCATCTCTACTAAAAATACAAAAATCATCTGAGTGTAGTGGCACACGCCTGTAGTCCCAGCTACTCCTGAGGCTGAGGCAGGAGGATTGCTTGAAACTGGGAGGTGGAGGTTGCAGTGAGCCAAAATCATAGCACTGCACCCCAGTCTAGCAGCAGAGTGAGACTCTGTCTCAAAAAAAAAACAAAAGGAAATATAATTAGATTTTTAATAAGAAACAGTATTTGAATTATATCTACTATTAAGCTTTACTCCCGGGAAAAATGGGCTTTAATCTTGGGTTGCCCCAGTCTGAAGCTCTTACTGTTTCAGAAGCAACGCTGTCAGTCATATTTCTGACCAGAAATGGGAGTAGATTCATTGTGATTTTGCTGTGCAATTATGGTTCCATTATGTTCCATTACAGCAGGAACATTGCCAACTTTAGCATCTGCAAATAAAACGACTAATGAACACACAATAAAAGTTGTGTTTCCTGTCTCATGATCTAAGCTGGGGCCCAAGACTAAGGTAAGGAAAAGAAAAATATGACACATGCAAATAAACGGGTGTGTGTGTGTGTGCGCGCGTGTATGTGTGTTGAGTTATCCAGGTTGTGCCCCAACCTAGATAGTGAGGAGCTGAAAGACTGCTATAGTTGGATTCAAATGCTAGTTCTTCCATTTCCTAGCTGTGTAAGCATAAGCAACTTCCTTCATGTTTTGAAATCCTGACTGTCAATGCAGTATACTAACCTCCTGTGAGATTCTTTCGAAGGATATTATTAGCTCATGGATAAGAATGAATGTCAACAACCATCTAAGAGCTCAACACAATGTGGCAGATATTGCAGATTGGCCCACTCTGCTCCCCTGCTACCTCTTTGTCATTTGTTTTATCAAATACCTCAAACGAAAATGTTCAAGGAAACCTTCCCAGACTCTTTGCCAGTTCTGGTTCTTCAGGTAATTTCATTTCTACCCAGCAGATGCATCTGACTAAGAGTTGGATGGCAGAACACAGAAGTTGAACTGCTGCTGCCGCTTCTCCTGCTGCTGCCGCTTCTCCTGCTGCTGCCAATCACCATCATGAAGGCATATGATTGTTCCCCAGCAGCTGTCATAACAATTTCAGCATCCAGACCCTAGTTTATTGTCTGTCAAGGGGGCAGTAAATTAGGACAGTTTGTTAGCACAGATCACAGAAGCACTTGTTGCCAGCAGTTCTAGCAGATTCCTCAGCTTCCTTTAGTAGCGACAGAGGCAGCAGTCCATCGGAGAACCACTTCTGGGGTGGTGGTGTTATTCCTGGAAGCTCAGCTGAGAGCTGGCCCCTCCAACCCGTCCAATGACTATGTAAGCACTAAATCTCCGAATTAAATCTCAGTCTGCTTAAATTAGCCAGAACGGTTTCTGTTTTCTACAGCTGAGCTCTGATCAATGTGCGATAGTAAGGTTTTAAAGAAAATAAGCTTTAAAAACAAATACAAAAACCATATTTTGCTATAGGATATGTAAGTTTTGTTATCCAGGAATAACGTTTCTGGATACTTGTCCTGCCGAATATCTTTTGAATATCTTCTCTGCATTTTGATTCTGCCTTATGACTTATTCCCACATTATGAGTCTGCCTTCCCAAAGGAAAATTAAAGACAAAAACTTTCCCCCAGGATCTCTTGTAGTGAGAGGTGTGAGTATGAAACTTATATTCTAGTAATGAAATATACCTGCATGAGGTCTGGATGCAGAAGAGCAGCCCATGAGGAGGTGACTGAGCGCAAAGAGATGTATCACTTGTCAAGTGTGAAAGTTTGAAGTGATGGGGTATAAGGTCCTGTGCCAAGCATGATCAGCACGTAGTGATAGACAGCAAGAGGAATGGTGTTTTTGCTGTAACCACCTGCAGCGTATAGAGTTGGATGTTCTTTCTGGCTATGTTGCTCCTTGCCAAGTAGCATCCACACCTACTTTTCAGGATCTCTTGGAGAGTCTTTGAGGTACCTAATATCCTTTCATAAATCCCAATTGGCTTAAGCTAGTCAGTGTGAATTCCATTGTTAGCAACTGTAAATCCTGATTGATAAAAAGGTAATTGCATAATCTTTTTGTCTCGTGCTTTTTACCCAACTTTTCTCTGTAGCATTCTATAAGATCTCACCATGCTTATAGAATTGTATAATTTTGAGCCAGAAGATATCTTGGGAAAAATATCCAGTAACCCAATAACCACACCACCACCTGACATTTTATAGATGTAGAATCTTAAGTACAGAAAAATGAATTGACTTGAAAAATAGATCTGGGTTCAGAGTCAAAACCAGGTCTCTTTAGTATCAGTTTGGTGTTTGTTTCACTATTCAACACTTTCTACCAGACAGAATCTGCTGAGCTAAAAATCCAAGAAAATGATATATACCAGAGAACTGGATATAAGAGCTTTAAGGGGGCTTTAGAAATGCCTTAAAGTATTCTTATAAAGGAATATAGAATTATACTCTCAGTCCAGAAATATCCAACTTCAATATTTTAATAAGCACTTTAAAAGTACTTTTTGCTCTAGAACTCTCAAAATGTTGAATCAAAAATCTACCCCTTTAACAATGGCAGATGACAGCTTATAACATGTAGCAACCTGCAATCATCTCTGAAATTACTCATGGTTTTCCAAATTAAACTCTGTAGTGCATTCATACTGTGTGCAAAGGATATATCATGATTGATTGATAAATTTACGGTAGCAAATCTTAATTGTAGGTTCATTCCAAGTTAACAGTTAAACTACTTAGTAATTTGCATAATGCAAACCTCAAAATTCTTCTATTTATACTTAATAAGAGTTTTATTTTAAAAGTATTATATTCTCATTGTTAAAAATTATGGAAGTGTATAAAGCAAAGATATTAAAGGCATTCTGCCATATCTCAGTTCTCAGGCTGGTATGGATCTTTACTGACTTAGTAATGTCTACCACTTGAATATTCCCACAATGGCCTCTAAAGACAGATTGTGTGGGTTTAAGTTCTGGCTCTCTTATTTTCTAGCTATTCATGATCTGAGAACCTCAGCTCTTGTGTGTCTGTTTCATGATCTATAAAACAAAGACAATAGTACTTGCCTCTTAGGGTTATTGTTGTATGAAACGTGATCATACCTCTAAAATGCTTAGGACAGTGCCTGGTGCATTTGGGTCAGTAAATGTTATCCAGTTTATTTAATGATGTATTGTTGCTTGAATTTTTTTTAACATACAACATTGCAGAAGAACTTTGTATCCTTTACACATCGATGTATCAATTAAACTCACCTAATGAGAAGCACTGATAATCTAAATTATAAGAGCAAGAATATTTGAGCAGGCATCAAACAATGACAAGTGCACTACAGTGTCCCGAATACACAATCTATATTCACATCCTTCTCTTCCCCAGCTCACCGCTTCTTTGTTTATAAAACTAAAGCTTTGTTAATTTGACATTCAGATACTCAAAATCTTGCCCTCTATAGCCCAAACCTATTGAGGGAAGGCAAATGTGCTATATTTCATTGATATGACACCCACTTGTTAATTGCCTATGGACCAAGTCCAGCACTGGGCACCTAGAAAGAATGGGAAGATTCCTAAGATTTAATCCTTGCCCCAAGAGGAACTCACGGTTTGGTAAAGGAAGCAAAGACACAACATGAAGGAATACAACAGAAAAAAGTTGGAGTGGGGACCTGAGGGAGCTGAGAGAAGAGGCTCACTAAATAAAGCCTAGAGCTGGAGTCTTGGTCTTCTCCAAGGGAGGCATCTGTTAGTCCATCATCTGGGTGTGACCAGTGATCATTAGCTCACTTGGGCTTGAAAATGGGAGACTAGGTACAATGGAGAAGAAGTTGCTTAAAAACTTATTTTTACTTCTTTCCTGAAGTATACATAATTATAGTAGAAAATTTAGTGGAAAATTTAAAAACAAAACAAAACAACACACACACAAAAAAACAAAAACCAAAAAACACAGACAGGTGAATATAGCCATCAGTCTCATTCCAAAGGTGATCATGGATCATGCCTTGATGTATTGTCCCAATTTTCTTTGTTTGTTTGTTTGTTTGTTTTGAGACGGAGTCTTGCTCTGTCACCCAGGCTGGAGAGCACTGGTGCTATATCGACTCACTGCAAGCTCTGCCTCCTGGTTCACGCCATTCTCCTGCCTCAGCCTCCCCAATAGCTGGGACTACAGGCGCCCGCCACCGCACCCAGCTAATTTTTTTGTATTTTTAGTGGAGATGGGGATTTCACAGTGTTAGTCAGGATGGTCTCCATCGCCTGACCTCGTGATCCGCCCGCCTCGGCCTCCCAAAGTGCTGGGATTACAGGTGTGAGCCACCGAACCGGCCCCCGCCAATTTTCTAAGAAACAGTTTATTTTCCACTCTCTTTTCTCCGTCCTCCTTTCCCCCACTTCCTATTTAGCTCTTTCGAAATGTAATTATGGCTTTTTACTTCTTCTTCACCGGACAATTTTTACAGAGCAAGTTAATCTACTCTGTGTGCTTAGAAACTCCAGAGTGGGACCAGGCGCGGTGGCTCACACCTGTAATCCCAGCACTTTGGGAGTCCAAGGCAGGCGGATCACGAGGTCAGCAGATTGAGACCATCCTGGCTAACACAGTGAAACCCCGTCTGTACTAAAAAAATACAAAAAATTAGCCGGGCATGGTAGCGGGCGCCTGTAGTCCCAGTTACTAGGGAGGCTGAGGCAGGAGAACGGCGTGAACCCGAGAGGCGGAGCTCGCAGCTAGCAGAGATCGCACCACTGCACTCCAGCCTGGGCGACAGAGCAAGACTCCAGCTCAAAAAAAAAAAAAAAAAAAACCTTCAGAGTGGAACTTTAACCCACTAGGAGGTTGCCCTGACAGGTAACAGTTGATTTCCAACCCAAGGTATGCCCACTAGAGGTTTTGGCCACCTTTACAACCTATTTCTGTCCAAGAAGATGCCACCTAAACTACCCAGTAGATAGGGCACTGAAGCAACTGTACAGAACCCCGACCTGCTCACTTCTACTCCTGCTTTAAAAGCACCCCACTTTCTGCTCCAAAAGCAAAGTGGTCTCCTTAATGTAGGAAACCTGTATTTCTTCCCCTAAGCTAGCTTTGGAATAAAAAGTCACTTTAGACCTTGTTCTTGTTAATTGGGCTGTGCAAGCAGTGAGCAACTGAACCTGAATTTAATAGCATGTGTACACATATGTACTTGAAATAATTTTTTAAAAATCTCTTATGAGAACTATAAGGGATAAATTTAGGGGCAACTCATTACATGTGTTCTTTTTCTCCCCTACATTTTCCCTTAACTATGCTGAATGTCTTACTATATTACTTGAAATTACAATTTTAATGGCTGTATAATAGTTGATCAAATATATAAACTATAATGTATGTAATGAATCCTCAGTCATTGGACATTCAGTGTCACCATTCTGTCACTTGAGGGAATACCCTTGTTTTCTTTAGCATCCTTGATTATTTCCTTAAGCTAAATTCTTAAGAATAGAAATGCCAAGTCTAAAGTTTGCACATTTTAAAGTCAAAATTTGGTTTGTTATTAAAGCGTCAACTTTTTTATTGTATAATATACCCAAGATAAAATTTACCTTTTTACCGTTTTTTAAGTATAGTTCAGTGACATTAAATATATTTATGTTGTTGTACAACCTCACCACCATCCATCTCCAAAACTTTATCATCCCAAACAAAAACTCTATTTCTATTAAACAATAACTCCCCTTTCCCCACTCCCCTCAGCCCCTGGTAACCTGTACTCTACTTTCTATTTCTATAAGTTTCCCTTCTCTAGGTTCCTTATATAAGTGGACTTATAAACTATTTTTTCTCTAGTGTCTGACTTGTTTCACTTAATATCATGTTTTCCTGGTTCTTCCATGTTGTAGCATGTATCAGAGCTTCTGCCTCTTTAAGGCCAAATAATATCCCATTGTATGTATAATCCACATTTTATCTATTCATCTGTCCATGGACATTTGTGTTGTTAAGCAGCCACTTTTTTATGATGTGTAGAAATTAGAATCTCTATTTACTGCTGTTGGGGATGGAAATAGTGTAGCTGTCTTCGAAAACAATTTGTCAGTTCCTCAAAATCTTTTTTTTTCTTCTTCTTCTTCTTTTTTTTTTTTTTTTTGATACAAGGTCTCACCCTGTCACCCAGGCTGGAGTGTAGTGGTGCAATCATAGCTCACTGCAACCTGGAACTCCTGGGCTCAACCAATCCTCCTTCTTCAGTCTCATGGGTAGATGGGACCAGAGGCACATGCCAGCATGCCTGGCTGATTTTTCAGTTTTTTGCAGAGATGGAGTCTCGCTGTGTTGCCCAGGCTGGTTCAGAATCTTAAACATAGAGTTATCATATGACCTAGCAATTCCATACTTGGGTATCTATCCCCCCAAAATTAGAAGCATAAAAACCAATGCATGAATATTCATTACAGCATTATTTATAGTAAGCAAAAAAGGAAACAACTAAATGTCCATCAGTTGGTAAGTAGCTAAATAAAAAATGTGGTATACTTATACACAATATGTTATTTGACAATGAAAAAAAAGTACTGAAACATGCTACTACGTAGATGAATGTTGAAAGCCTTATTCTGATGTAATAATTTGATGTACAGATTATTTCATCACCCAGGTAATGAGCATAGTATCCAGTGCTTTTCTGATTCTCTCCATCCTCCCACCCTACACCCTCAAGCAGGCCCTGGTATTTATTGTTCCTTTTTGTGTGTCCATGTGTACCCAAGGTTTAGTTCCCATTTATACATGTGGTATTTGGTTTTCTGTTCCTGTGTTAATTTGCTTAGGATAATGACCTCCAGCTGTATTCATGTTGCTGCAAAGAACATGATCTCATTCTTTTTTATGGCTGCATAGTATTCCATGGTATATATGTGACACGGTTTCATCATCCAGCCCACTGTTGATGGGGCATCTAGGTTGATTCCATGTGTTCAATATTGTGAATACTGCTGCAATGAACATACCCAGGCATGTGTTTTTATGGAAGAGCAATTTCTATTCCCTTGGATATATACCCAGTAATGGGATGCTGGGTTGAATGGTAGTTATGTTTTAACTTCTTGGAGAAGTCTTCAAACTGCTTTCCACAGTGGTTGAACTAATTTATATTCCCACAGCAATCTATAAGCATTCCCTTCCTCTACAACCTTGCCAGTATCTGTAATTTTTTGACATTTTAATAATAGCTATTCTGATTGATGTGAGATGGCATCTCATTGTTACTGTGATTTGCATTTCTCTCATGATTAATGATGTCGAGCTTTTTCTTATATGCTTGTTGACCAAATGTATGTCTTTGTTTGAGAAATGTCTTTTCATGTCCTTTGCCCATTTTTAAATGGGGTTGTTTTTTGCTTGTTAATTTGTTTGATTTTGTTATAGTTTCTGGATGTTAGACCTTTGTTGAATTCATAGTTTACAAATATTTTCTCCCATTCTGTAGGTTGTCTGTTCCCTCTGTTGATAGTTTCTTTTGCTGTGCAGAAGGTCTTTAGTTTAATTAGGTCCCACTTGTCAATTTTTGGTTTTGTTGCAATTGCTTTTGGAGTCTTCATCATAAAATCTTTGCTGAGGCCTATATCCAGAATGCTAGTTCCTAGGTTTTCTTCAGGAGTTTTTATAATTTTGTGGTTTTGTTGTTGTTGTTTTGCTTTTTGTTGTTGTTGTTTTTGAGACAATCTTGCTCTGTCACCCAGGCTGGGGTGCAGTGGTGCAATCTTGGCTGACTGCAAACTCTGCCTCCCGGGTTCAAGCAATTCTCCTGCCTCAGCCTCCCGAGTAGCTAGAATTACAGGCCCTTGCCACCACATCCAGCTAATTTTCTGTGTTTTTAGTAGAGACGGGGTTTCACTGTGTTAGCCAGGATGGTCTTGATCTCCGGACCTTGTGATCCACCTGCCTTGGCCTCCCGAAGTGCTGGGATTATAGGCATGAGCCATCGCACCCGACCTATAGTTTTGTGTTTTACATTTATGTCTTGAATCCATCTTGAGTTGATTTTTGTATATGGTGTAAGGAAGGGGTCCTGTTTCAGTCTTCTGTGTATGACTGGCCAGTTATCCCAGCACCATTTATTGAATAGGGAGTCCTTTCCCCATTACTTGTTTTTGTCAGATTTGGCGAAGATCAGATGGTTGTAGGTGTCTGGCATTATTTCTGGGCTCTCTGTTCTGTTCCATTGGTCCATGTGTCTGTTTTTGTACCAGTACCATGATATTTTAGTTACTGTAGCACTGTAGTATAGTGTGAAGTTTGACAGCATGATGCCTGCCAGCTTTGTTCATTTTGCTTCAGATTGCCTTGGCTATGCCTTTTTGGGTTCCATATGAATTTTAGAATAGTGTTTTCTAATTCTGTGAAAAATGTCATTGGTTTTTTCATAGGAATAGCATTAAATCTGTAAATTGAAACAGCCACTTTTAAATCAATCGACGTGGACCCACTGACCTAATAGACAAGGTCCAGTTTTTCAGTTTTATCTTTTGTCTGAGCCCACTTCATCTGTGTTGTGATAAAACTGAAAAGAGCTATCACAGTTTACTAGTTTCTTAGGTGGAAGGGAGCCAATTACTTCAAATCAAAATATGAAATAATATTTTTTTAAAAGTCGCCCGATCCAAGTGAACCAAGCCTAATTTTAGAAGCATGGTTTAGAATTAGAAAAATATATTATTTAAGAAAACATTATTGGCCGGGCGCAGTGGCTCACGCCTGTAATCCCAGCACTCTGGGAGGCCGAGGCGGGCAGATCACAAGGTCAGGAGATCGAGACCATCCTGGCTAACACGGTGAAACCCCATCTCTACTAAAAATACAAAAAATTAGCCGGGCGTGGTAGCGGGCGCCTGCAGTCCCAGCTACTCGGGAGGCTGAGGCAGGAGAATGGCGTGAACCTGGGAGGCGGAACTTGCAGTGAGCCGAGATCGCACCACTGCACTGCAGCCTGGGTGACAGAGAAACACTCCATCTCCAAAAAAAAAAAAAAAAAAAGAAAAAGAAAAAGAAAAGATTATTGATGATGTATATTGAGTTAGAGAAATTATATAGATCTTTATCAGAAGAATGATGGGTATTTTGGTATGTTTTGTGTATTAGGTGTTTCATAGCTGTACATTAGAGTCTAATCAATTTTGACAGAAACTAAAAATTTAGTTTTAATCGAAAGAACAAATACACTCATTTGGGTTAAAGGTAGTAGCAATATTTCAATCTTAAGATAATCCCCTTCAAAAGCCTTCAATAGAGAATACCAGAAAAAAATGTCGATAATTGTTAGCTAAGGAATATAAAGGAATTCATTATTCTATTCCCTTTAGTTTTGCATATGCTTGATATTGTTCATACTTAAAATTTTGAAAGAATTTAAAAAATTTACATGGACTTAGGCAATATACCAATACCATCTTGCTTGGACAACAGTGCAATGTATTGATTATTTTTTTTCCTAGAAAACTAGTGTTTTGTGATGGTTTTCCTACTGTGAGTGAGAACTTTGATGTAATTCTGGTTTGGTGTCCAAGTCTTTTTCTTTTCTATGTAATCATATTAGGGATTGGTACAACAAAAACAGCTGCCCTCAAGAGACTTGACAGATGTGTTCAGAGTGAGCACTCTATAAACACTGAAATCTAATCTGTTTCCAAAGCAGTACCACTTGCAGCAGAGTCCCTAATAAACCATCTTGGTTAATTTGTGAAACTGGAGAAGCTATGCAAACATGTGCATCAACCAAATAAACACTACAAGATTGTTAAAAAATAGAATTCCAGGGCATCTATTAGATAAAATTTTAAAGCCTTTACTTAGCTTTTAAATGTTGAACAACTTGAAAGGTTGGCAGGTTTGAAAACTGATGGTCTTCATCTCAGGGCAGGAAAAGTAACATGTTTTTGAGTAACGTTTTTTTCCTGTCAAGTCCTCACCTATATTAAGTACCTTAAATTGTACACTCTTACATGAGAGATGA
Organism: Theropithecus gelada; assembly: GCF_003255815.1. Taxonomy (NCBI): domain Eukaryota; kingdom Metazoa; phylum Chordata; class Mammalia; order Primates; family Cercopithecidae; genus Theropithecus; species Theropithecus gelada. The sequence goes on from NC_037670.1 coordinate 106,518,933, forward strand.
AAGTGCTAATTTTAAGGACATGACAATACAACTAAAATTATGAGTGATTCCAGCTTCTGCTAATATTTAGAACCCTTTGAAGGATGTGGCACAATAGATGGGAGTGATGGATGAAGAAAATGTTGGTCTTTTATTCAGTGATTTAGTGGGTTTAAATTAGATTGAATCTCATATTAATAATTCTGAGAATAGTAAAAAGACCAAAGATGGGCCTTGGAAGATTTGAGGCCAAAAATATGGAACACTATTTTAAGTAAGTATTTTTACCAAAATCAAGGCAAATGCTGGGAGATATAGAACCTCATTATTAAAAGAAATTTATCTAGAAACTCATGTAAGTTTGTGGGGTTAGGAATTTATAACCAATTAGTCCTACTACTGTACTGAGGACTCACTTTGTGTGGATCATGAGAGCATTGTACTAGGGCTTAGGGCAATATATTAATGAAAGTGGCATTATCTCTGCCTTCAAATTAATCTGCAAGTACAGAAATGAGTTCTGAAAAGAGAAAACCCTCAGTCTGAAACACACGCAGACACACACACGCACACACAGGTTTGTCTTTGGGCTTGGGTCTATATAATTTAGGTGAAGATTTTATTTCTTTTTTTTTTTTTTTTTTTTTTGAGACAGAGTCTCGCTCTGTCATCCAGGCTGGAGTACAATGGCACTATCTCGACTCACTGCAACCTCTTCCTCCTGGGTTCACGTGATTCTCCCGTCTCAGCCTCCCGAGTAGCTGGGATTATAAGCACCTGCCATCATGCCTGGCTAACTTTTATATATTTTTAAAGACGAGGTTTCACCATGTTGGCCAGACTGGTCTTGAACTCCTGACCTCAGGTGATCCACCCACCTCAGTCTCCCAAAATGCTGGGATTACGGGTGTGAGCCACCACATTCGGCCAGGTGAAGATTTTCTTTAGGGCAGCCTTAGAATTGTAGATGTCAAGTGATAGAAATCTAACATAAATTAGCCTAAGTAGAAAACATCTGGCAAATTCTGAACCACAGAAAAGGCAGAGGAGGAACTGAGCTAAAGACAACTGAACTGGGATTAGACTCTGTCAGATTTTTGTTTTTCAGCCTTTCATTGATTCATTCTCTCTCTCTTCCTCTGTCTCTTTGTGTGTGTGTGTGTGTGGTGAGAGTGTGTTAAAATTTACATAAGAAAATGTACCATTTTAACCATTTTTAAGTATACAATTCAGTGGTATTATGTTCACAATATTATGCAACCTTCACAACTAAGCATTTACAGACCTTTTTTATCATCCTAAACAGAAACCCTGTACTCGTTAACAATAATTCTGTATTCCTCCCTGATTCCAGCCCCTGGTAACCACTATTCTACTTTCTGTCTCTATAAATTGTGTATTCGAGGTACATCATATAAATGAAATCATAAAATACTTGTTCTTTTGTGTCTGGCTTATTCTACCTCGCATAGTGTTTTCAAGCTTCATTTATGTTGTAGTATTGAGGCAGAAATTAGAGAAAGAAGAAAATAAAATTAAAATGAGAAAAATAAGTTCTCCTTTGTTAGGCTGACTCACTCCAAAAGGCAGTAACAGGCACAGCCCAGATCAAGGAAAAATTTTGATGACACTATCTAAGAAACTAGGGCTCAAAGGAAAGTGCTCTGGAGACTCTCTCAGCACTCCTTCAACATAGGCAGAAGAGAAACAAATTTTCCTTTCTCTTATGATTCTGTTTTTCATCTAAGCAGCACAGTGAAGATCATGAGACGCCTAAGCAGGCCTGGATTGCAGCCACCTAGGTACCATAGTGAAGGTTATGAGATAAACCCATGCAAGGCACAAGAGCAAGTCTGGATAACAGCCATCTGGGCCATATAGCAAGAGTTATATGTAAGCCTGAGTTATGAACCTGTCATAGTATGATTAACTGCTTTTGTTCTGCTTCTGTATCCTTGCTTTTGTGCCACCATAAGCTTGTTTCAAGCTAGCCCACCTCCTTTTAGAAGTGTGTATAAAAGTCAAGTGCTGTCTTTGCTCTGGGCCCAGTCTTCGGATGTTAATCCACTGGCTCTGAGTGCACTCAACAAATCCTCCTATTTCATCCAGTGGTCTCTCTGGCCCTCCTGATTCCTGCAACAGTATGTATCAAAGTTTTACTTTTTATGGATGAATGCTATTCCATTGTAGGTATGTTCCACATTTTGTGTGTGTGTGTATGTACATTCAATGTTTATTACAACTAATTGGCAATGCAATGAGACAGTGCTCACATGGCCTGAATATTGGTCATAGTCACAAGGCTGAATCCATCCCAGAATATACAAGTGAAAGTATAAACCATGAAGACATGTTTACATACTTACAAGTACTTAGAAAAGTGATGCTGGACAATTATAGAGCTTTAAAAAATTTAAGACCAACTAATGCCCCTTTACCTCATTCAACTCTCACTTTTTTATATGAAAGGTGAGGTCAGGAGTTTGAGACCAGCCTGGCCAACATGGTGAAACCCCATCTTTACTAAACATACAAAAAAAAAAATGGCCAGGTGTAGTGGTGGGCTCCTGTAATCCCAGTAATCCTAGCTACTTGGGATTGAGGCAGGATAATTGCTTGAAACTGAGACAAGGAGGTTGCAGTGAGCCGAGATCGTGCCACTGCACTCCAGTCTGGGCAACAAGAACAAAACTCCATCTCCAAAAAAAAAAAAGAAAGAAAAGTTAATTTTAATTTTTTTTTTTCTTTGAGATGAAGTCTGGCTCTTGTGCCCCAGGCTGGAGTGCAGTGGCACAGTCTTGGCTCACTGCAACGTCTGCCTCCCAGGTTCAAGCAATTCTCCTGAGTCAGCCTCCCGAGTGCCAGGATTACAGGCATCTGCCACCACACCTGGCTACTTTTTGTAGTTTTAGTAGAGATGAGGTTTCACCATGTTGGCCAGGCTGGTCTTGAATTCCTGACCTCAGGTGATCTGACTGCCTTGGCCTCCCAAAGTGCTGGGATTACAGGTGTGAGTCACCGTGCCCAGACTCTTTTTAAATTTTTGTAAGACTTCTGTTAATTAGGCAATGCCATGGAAAGAAAAGAAGACACTGTAAAGTTTGTAGCACTTCTCCATGGAGGGAAGGCATAGGGAAGCAAAATAAATTTGGTTTTCACAAGCACTGCAGAAGGAACATTCATACTTCATGCAATGTCTTTATACACAACACTTTGTGAAGAGAGCAACATGTTTACTGTAAGATACTGTTATGAAGAATCCCTGGCAAATTAATATTTCCACTTTATTTTGGGGCATCAAAAACCATCCAACTAAGTGATTGTGTCCACAAAAATTCATCTCAGGAGTCAAATGTGCCTTTACCTTAAGAATTACATGCTTGCTATTATGAAACAATCCTGTTTCTCATTCCAGGTTCAGAATGCTTAAGAAATAATTTTTAGTGTAAACAGTATTATTCCAATTTAGTCATTTAAAATAATCTGTATTCTCCCCCCATCCCTTAAGGTATGTAGTTTCCAATAGGAGTCTTTGACATAAATCTGCTTTCTAAAGTTTCAACAAGACTAAGTTTCCATTCATTCAATATGTGACATGTCAATTCCCTTTACTCTTATGTATACTGAAATGTTCACTAGTCTTTGGTTTTATAAAATGAGGTTTCACATTATAATTTAAGAATTTCTTTGTCAAATATAGTAATTAATAAATGTATATTGCCCAATTGTTTCATTTTACATATATACAGATATGTCATTTTCATATGTGTATATAATCAGATTAAGAGAAACTGACCTATAAACTTTAAAATATCCAGAAAAGTCTTCTTTTTCTGCCCCATTCACATTTAAGTCCTTTAACTTATCACTTGATTAACCAAAGTTTCTTCTTAAAAAAATTGTATATGGCTGGGCGCAATGGCTTAAGCCTGTAATCCCAGCACTTTGGGAGGCCAAGGTGGGCAGATCACGAGGTCAGGAGATCAAGACCATCCCGGCTAACACAGTGAAACCCCATCTCTACTAAAAATACAAAAAATCAGCTGGCACGGTGGCAGGCACCTGTAGTCCCAGCTACTCGGGAGGCCAAGGCAGGAGAACGGCGTGAACCCGGGAGGCGAGTTTGCAGTAAGCCGAGATCACTCCACTGCACTCCAGCTTAGACAGCAGAGTGAGACTCTTGTCTCCAAAAAACAAAAAAAAAAAAAGAAAGAAAAAAAAGAAAATCGTATAGGCTTGAATGAAGTAGCTTAGAAAAACAGTAATGCTGACAAGACATCATCTTACACCATTAGCTAACATGGACATGAAGACAGGGGCCATCTACAGTGTGTGAAATGCCACAGGAAGTCATCAACAAGGAGGAGAGTTATGTCAGTCCAGTTTCTTTGAGAACTCTGTGTGGGATTTAAGCTTCCTCCTGTGGTAGATAAACCTGTGGAATTGCCTTAAGGACATTTTTCTTGGAGGTTTCCTAACTTCCCCTCCCAAAAGAACTCATCCAAAATAAAATAAACCTCTTCAAAATTAAAGATGATATTAAGTTCACATACACTGCCAAAATACTTGTCAAATAATTCCATGTCATGATGAATCGCTTCCAGGGTACTTAGTTCATTGCCCTGATTCACAGTAGCACAGCAAATATACAAACTGGCATATCTTTTGTAAACAATCTTCAGATATCTTCACATTTTAGGTTTCTGTGCTAAAGTGAACAAGTTCTCTTGTAATATCTTCCTTCTCTTTGTCCAACAGCTGGATATACCATTTTTGCAGTTGAGGCTTTCCCTGACAACTTTTAATAAAAAGCAGCATAAAGTGCATGATGGTCTCAGGTTGCCAGTGCGCAGGAGGTCCGCCTGTGGCAACAGGTCCTGAGGGGAAGCCAGTCACCATGCTGAGGAAGAGAAGCGGCCATGTTGCTGTGGGGAGGGAACCTGGTTGACCCACATTTTCTTTATACATTGATCTGTTGAAGGACATTTGGATTGTTTCTACCTTTTGGTTATTGTGAATAGTACTGCTATGAACCTTGGTGTACAAGTATCTGTCTGAGTCCCTGCTTTCCATTGTTTTGGGTATATGCCTAAGAGTAGAATTGCTGGATCATATGGTAATCCCACATGTAATTTTTTGAGCATTCTTTCTCTTTCACATTTGCTTCATTATCTCTGAATAACATTTCCGCAATAGTATAAACGCAGCTTCTAGCATCTCCAGGTTCACAACGTCATGGTATTTAGACCGGAGAAGAGAGATTATCTTCCTCTAACAAAGGGTTAAAAACCTGGGAAGGACATTTAATTGGCTAACTTGTCTCTTAGACTCTTATCTAAAACAGTCACTGAAGGTCAGTGAATATCAGGGATGGTGTGTGGAGATGTGATTATTGGAGAGTCCTAGGATTAACCTCATCGAACTAGGTAGAGTCAGTTTCCTACCTCATCGCTGGGGAAATGCAATCATGAGGAAAGGACAGTTCCCATCTGGGACATGTGTCTAAATCTGGCAGGAAGGGAATACAGTTCTCAGAAAGAAGGGAGGGGTTGCCTGCACATGGCTACTAGAGAAATACTTGTGAGCTCAGCGACCATCCCAAATCTGCAAACATCAAAAGTTTTGTTTTGTTGTTATAGTTTGTGGTTAATATAATCAGTCAAGGTAGGTTTGTATACCGCACCCCCCCAACCCCCACCAAAGAAAGGAACCTGTCTGAAACACAGGAAATTTCATGGAATAATTCATAGTAAATCTCTTTAAATACTTGTTTAACAAGTACAGTGACATTTTTCAGGGGAAAAGCCTGTGAAAACCACTTCATATAGATAAACAGTTGACGGTTGTATTTTTAAAAATCTGTGTTTTCAATATGAGCTTATTATTCGGCTTTAGTGCCTTCATGGATACATTTCCAAACTATATTACAGCAGCAGAGAATAAAGCTGTGTACTTTGACTTTCAACTATTTGTGCCATTTCTACTTTTAGCTTGGATTCAAATGATGTCAAAAAGATGGAAACTGCCTGTTGAGAGTTGAGAACTGCATTACCAGCAGTTTTTTACTCCTACTAAGCTTGGAACACAGCCAAGAATTGGCATGACTTATTCAATTGTTGTATCAAATCAAATTTAGTAAATTATTGATCTGATTTCAAGATTCATGAGGTTTCCTTTGCTTTTAAAACTTGTTTTATATTTATACATCCAGCAAAGAAAGCTATCTTCGCTAAGCATATAATATAAGCATAAGAATAATTCTCTTATTTATTCTCTAGTACCTCATCCCAATTAATCCTCTTTATTTCCTTTCATAATTACATTATTATGCTATTTCCTGTCTTTTATTTTTTGATTCACTCTGCATCTTACCTTTTCCATTTTAAGCATTCTTTCAGTTTTAGGCTTTCATTTCATCATTATCCATTTCACATCTCTTATTTCTGTCATAGGCCTTTCCCTTTGTATCTTATTTATCACCAGATGATCAATAAGCATAATGTTCAAAAGAATGTTTTGATTCTGTATGCTTATTGGCATGCTAAATTACTGCTTTTTTGTGATAGAGGAGGGAAGTTAATATAGTTCAGAGAAGGAAATCAAAGAGACACAAATTGATAATGGCTGTTCATTTCCTCTTAAAAACAATGCTTATTTAGTTATAAATTGACTTGTAGAATTAACTTTTTAATGTATTATGGAATCTCTCTCTTTTTTTCTGTTTTTTTTTTCCTCTCTCCCCCTCCTCCCTCTCTTTCCCCTCTGACCCATTCCTTCTCTGTCTCTCTCTTTCCTTTTTTCCTTACCTCCATCTTTCCCTCTTTTTTGCCCTTCCTCACTCCCTGTCTCATCTCCCTCCCTCTTCCAAATGAAAATACTTAAATTTTCTAGGGAAAAAAATATATATTTCTAAGATGGTTATCTAAGTCTCTTCAGTTTACCCAAGTAGATACCGAAAAAGTAATTAAGTCTGTCTGTTGTCCTTGGAGGTGTATCTCAAAAGAAGATGTGTCTTTGTTACCTTGGATTTGCCTATGAAACCACAAATTGCTACCACCAGCCTCACCCACTAACTTTCATGATAGAATGTGGAGGGAGTCTTTGGACAAAGGTGCACAGGAAAATGAAGGGTGGTTGTGAAGCAGAGAGGCATACATAGGAGAAAGAGAAAGGCTTTCAGAATTTTCAGTTTTGTTAACATTCCATTCCTATCTCAGGAGATTTCAGTATATTTTCAGGTAATCAATTGAATGTTAGTAACTAATTCCCTTTGCTTCTCTTTGCCTTCCTTCTTCTCATGTTAGTCATTCTCTTCTCCCTTGATTAACCTCACTGATCCTATTGGTTTTCTTCTCAACAACCAATTATTTTATTTATATATATATATATATATATATATATATATTTTTTTTTTTTTTTNACAACGGGTCGGGTGGTGCATGCCTGTGGTCCCAGCTACTCAGGAGGTTGAGGTGGGAGGATCGCTTGAGCCTGGGAGTTCAAGGCTGCAGTGGACTATGATTGTACTACTGTACTCCAGCCTGGGTGACAGAGTGAGACTCTGTCTCTTAAAAAAAAGAAAACATCAAATCAGGGAAAGACTTTTTTAGTTTGAGGTAATATCATTACTTAGAAAATGATGGGTGGAAATGTTTAGTTGCCAGACAAAAATGTGAGTCTGGAGCCAAGAAGTTATGTACCCAGAATATAATAACTGAAGCCATAGCAGGGGAGGAAATCATCTAAGGAGGAAGTGTTAGGAAATAGAAATGGAACAATGATGAAAGTTAGGGGCCATCTACATTTAGGGGTGAATGGAGGAGAAAGAATCTTCAGGGTAATCAGAGAGAGACCATAAAGGTGGGAAGAGAATTAGGCACTGCTATTTTCCGTCTTTTTTTTTTTTTTTGAGACAGAGTCTCGCTGTTTCACCCAGGCTGGAGTGCAGTGGCGCCGTCTCGGCTCACTGCAAGCTCTGCCTCCCGGGTTCACACCATTCTCCTGCCTCAGCCTGCCGAGTAGCTGGGACTACAGGCGCCCGCCACCATGCCCAGCTAATTTTTTTTTTTGTATTTTTAGTAGAGACGGAGTTTCACCGTGTTAGCCAGGATGGTCTCGATCTCCTGACTTTGTGATCCACCCCCCTCGGTCTCCCAAAGTGCTGGGATTACAGGCATGAGCCACGGTGCCCAGCCAATAATAATATTTTTAAATGTATATTCTAAATGGGCAGCTTGACCTGTATCTATTTCTCAATCATGGCATACTGTCCATCATACCTTTTCAATTAATGAACTCATATTGGGCTTTCTTTCTGATGGCTTTGCCTCTCCTGTGTTTAAGACAGACTTTCTTCTTGCCATACAGTGCACTCAAAGTTCCCACAATATTAGGCCCATCCCACTCAAGAAGAATCTCCTTTGCAATGTTAGAAAAATAATTGCTCAAATGCTAGTTCTTTATACACTCGATGGAAGCTATGAACTTTAGACTTATCTTGACAATTTAATCCGAGGTCTTTAACATTTTAAATGGCTTCCATTTCCTACTCTTTTAATTTCTGTCCCTTTCTTTTAAGATATCTCAGTTTTCAAGATAAAGAGTTAAAGCCAGACACATCACTCTAATAAGATCCTGGTCAATGAGACTATCATGAGAAGATTCCTACAATGCTAAAGTGCTAATCTTTTACTGTACTCTCATGAATGCTTTTTAGAATGCTACAGGAAGTCTGGATTTGCAGTTTCCAGTAGTCGTACTCATATAATTCTTTCTGGACTTTCCAGACATCAACTTCTAGGGAGACTGTTGACCTCTGTATGATTTCACAGTCCTTTTCTCTTAAAATCTCTTCAGAAAAGTGTTTCCTGTAGTTGGGCTGAGAGAGCAAGACACTCCCCACACCCCTGTTGGTTTGGAAGAAACTTCATTGCAAGACATCTACAGGCTTGAAGGGTGGTAAGCGAAACTGGCTACATCATTTTCATGACCCAGCACCAAATGAAAATGTGAGTCCTTTGTTCAAAAATTAAGAATTCAGCATTAAACCAAACACTAGGCTCTTCTAAGCACAGAGCACTGTACAATTCCACTGGTCAGGTATTTATGAAATGAGGAAGTGGTGAGGAATCCTGGGGAGAGAACAGGGGTATCATATTTTATTTTATTTTCCTTATTTTCTAGACAGAACTCATTTATACCAAATAAGTGAGAGAACAAGATTTTCATTAGGACATTAAAATGCATTCTTCCACTTGTGAGGCAGGTTTAGCACTTTTTGCTAATTATTTCAATGCATTGTCCCTATCTTCTTATAGCCAATCAGATTTTTACCCCCTGTCCCAATATGCTACCCTAAATTTGCTTTCATCGAAGTTACTTTCTTGTAAAATATTGTTCTTCCCTATAAATATACGTAACTACACAAAGGAGATGTGCAAGATACATGAGGTCTACCTATTTCAAATTTTTGGATGTAAATAGGTATAAAATGTAGCCCTTGCCCTCAAGTGGCTTTCTGTTTGAGGAGATATGGCAAAAATAAATAAAGACCTAAATAAATAGTATTTAAAATTGCTATAAAGGACAACTCTGTGGCATGTAGACATACTGAAGTGACATTGACTTTGTCCAATTCTGTTTTAATTCTTAGTTGTGATTTGCTGGGCTAGGATGAGACCAGCCCCTTCCCAAGCACTACTTTGTATGTCATAGTCCTTTGTTCTCAAGTAATTACTAGATAGCTTAGGGATAAGTACTTACACTTATTTGGTACCTCCATCTGTTCTATTAGAGTACAGAGCTATAATAGGGGTGGTGGTGTGGAGTAGAAAGACTTCTAGAATAGGAATCTAAGCATCATGTTTGGTCTGCCTTATCAGATAATGGAGTTTAGGACACATTTCTTTCACCCGCTTCAAGCCTTAGTTTCTTCATCTGCTAAAGGTTAGTAATGCCTTCCTGATCAAGTAACAAATTTGCCACAAGTATCAAATAACATTAATTTGGTAAGCATGTTTAAGAGTTTTCCTTCTGCCGGGCATGGTGGCTCACGTCTGTAATCCCAGCACTTTGAGAGGCCAAGGCAGGCGGATCACAGGGTCAGGAGATTGAGACCATCCTGGACCACATGGTGAAAACCCATCTCTACTAAAATACAAAAAATTAGCTGGGCATGTTGGCATGCACCTTTAATCCCAGCTACTTAGGAGGCTGAGGCAGGAGAATAGCTTGAACCCGGGAGGCGGAGGTTGCAGTGAGCCAAGATCATGCCACTGCACTCCAGCCTGGCAACAGAGCAACACTCTGTCTCGAAAAAAAAGTTTTCCTTCTCTAAGCAATACTCTTTGAGAGATACAGACATTCCCAAAGGGAGTTCCTGCCCACAAGGACCCTATAGTTTGTAAAAGAACTGAGACAAAGAAAAAAATACTATAAAAGAAGTAGGACATAATAAAGATCCTAAAAGAGATCAGACTGGTTAGTGAATTGAGTACAGAAGGCAGGCAAAATATTATAAAAGAGAAGCATTGGAGTTGAACCTGGACTGGCTTTGTCAGCAAGGTAGAGGGTTGAGAAAATGTATTCTAAGAAATGGAAAGAATATCAGCAAAGTAAGGAATATGGGAAAGCCTACAACGTTTGGATAACCCAAAAGAAGATAAATCCATCAGGAAACTAGGGAGTGTGAAGGGAAAATAAAGTTAAAATTAGGTCATCAAGAGGCTTGACCATCCTGCAGGGCTAGAAGCTTTTTTGACACATGGTATAGAAATTTTGGAAGAGTTTGGAAAAAGGGGTTTTATTAGATCAAATGAGATGTATATGAAAGCAGTTTTAAAACAAGCAAGATTATGATATAATAGACATTCTTATATCCTGTCGGATGGATTATGTATCCAGCCATGATATCAACGTACCAGCTGGCAGGACCAGTAAGTTGTCCCCTGAGGTAGTGCTTACTCCTTCCAAATAGTGCAGCATTTAATTCTGTCTTCCAAGGGACTGGAAACAATCAATCTCACTTGTTATTTCAATGGTTAGAATAATGGAAAATAACCCATGGGTACAAAAGCTTTATAGATACTAGAACCTTAAGGGCTTTGAAATAACTTCATAACGATCTTGCCAAACATGGTTGAGCCAAAGTTATCAGTGAGATTACAGTGACTAATAATAAAATATGATAACAGAAACAATGATCTTCTATGGAGCACTGGCTATTTTTCAGTAATTGTGTAATTACGTTAACTATGTTATTAAATTGAGTTCTCACAACAATTCTGTAATATAGATTTTATAGTCTCTTTACAGGTAAGGAAAGTGATATTTAGAAATACAAAGTGACTTGATCAAGAGCATGCAGCAATAAGGCATTGATGCTGATTTTTCCAGCCCAAGTGTTTTATAATCCAAAACAGCTCTTAGCAACTTTGCTATTTGTTTTAATTTTTATTCTCTGTGTTTCCTAATACTTTTTCAATGAACATATGTTGCTCGTGGATTTAAATGATAAACTTATGTTATTTTTTTAAAAATCCCCTTAAAGAATATGATTTACCACCTGTCTGAAATTGATTATGGCTTTTGCTTCCATATTTTACGGTTAAGTTTTATCAAGATGAGAAAACCTTTTCGTCTTCTTAACCATGCTTGCCAAGATCATATCTGAATCTATCCTAATGGAGCACTTTAAAGCTACTTTACTTCTTTGTGGCCTGGATTCCAAGTCTAAAGTGCAATATTAAAAATCCTTGATCACAGCTTTTGTAGAAAGGTAAGATAAGCCTGATTCCAGTGGGGTTGCACTTCTGGTGGTAGTGGTGAAAGAGGGCACTTCAGGGTCAGACACCTTGCTGTCCATTACTTGAATGCAGAGTATGGTGAGCAACAGCCTGATGTCTTTCTCTCTCAACACGGTTTGTTTTTCAGCTCCTCCTGCCTCTTCTATGGTCTTAAGGTCCTAGAAGGAGGAGCAGGAGCCAACACACACCAAACCCTTCCTCACTAGGGATCACTGAATGATTAATATAGATGCAACCTCCAGGTAGTCTCTTCCAATTATTGCCATTACAGTTAAGGAAGCAAGTGACCTTGATCAAGGTCACCCAGTGAGTTAAAGTTTTGAAAGGATCTTCTAGAAACTGCTAGACATACAGGAATAATTACAACAAATTTAGGCAAGTGCATATGCATGGTGGGGGTAGAAAAGGGAAGTAGTCAAGAGTCAATAAAACAATCTTAATATTAGGCCAGGCACAGTGGCTCATGCCTGTAATCCCAGCACTTTGGGAGGCCAAGGCAGGCAGATCACTTGATGCCAGGAGTTTGAGACCTGCCTGGGCAACTGGGCGACATGGCGAAACCCCATCTCTACTAAAAATACAAGAATTAGCTGAGTGTGGTGGTGTGTGCCTGTAATCCCAGCTACTCAGGAGGCTGAGGCACAAGATCACTTGAACCCCAGAGGCGGAGGTTGCAACGAGCAGAGATTGTGCCACTGCACTCCAGCCTGGGTGACAGAGTAAGACTATCTCAAAAACAAAAAGTATCTTAATATTTTATAAAATGAACTTGGAACTATTTAATGTATCATTCAGTTTGTGTGTTCATTTTATAGAATCCTAATTAAAAACATTTTTCTTTAATTCAAGGCTTCGATTTCCAGACATAGGCAAATGCTGGTGCTACCATATTCAACTAAGATGCAAAGTATTTTTAACCTCCAAACTTTACATTAAAAAAAAATTCCTTTAAGTAATCTGAATATGCTTGTTTTGCTTCTGCTCAGAGCGAATGTCTTTATTCGCCCGTCAGTCTTAGTTGGTGGGCAAGCTGTCTTTGGAAACTTCCTCCTGTCGAACTGTCTCGTTGATTGTCATTTGAGTCTGTTAGTCATACGTCCTTGGGTGAATAGTGGGCGGCAATTAGCAGCCTCTCTTCAAGGTCTCTGCTGGTGCACGTGGCCTCCTTGTCAGTTCCTTAGGAAAATGGCTGGATAATAATCGTCTTCTCACGGTGATCTGCCTTTCTGAAGGTAGGATCGGCATCTCATTTCTGATTATGCTCATTAAAAGTTGTGTTGTCAGCTTACCTGGGAGAAGCAGCAGTCTTATGAGGCATGTGATTTGTCCCTGAAATGTTCATTAAAATCTCATTTAAGTTAGAGGAAGTAGCAACTTTTTTATGGGCATTCTAGAGAAACAGATGTGAAATCTGTAGGTAGCTGCTGTTGGAAAAATAGAAAATCGAAATTGGGAGCATCCAACTAACAAAGAATGTTTGAAGACTAAAAATACTTTGGGGCTCAAACTGGTTCCTACCTCATTGTTAGTGTTCTTTGATTATAGAGAATGATCAACTACTAATTTGAAAATTAGCAAATAATTTTCAAATTCATAAGAAAACATTGTTCTGAAATTAAAGCTTTAGGCATCTATAGCTCTTTGATTTTAACAATTAAGAAAATAAAAGTATTCCCACTGTTGTTAGGAAAAATGTAGGATATCTAGGACTATATGGTTAGGGCCACTCATGACAGACGAGAATATCTTCTACCCCATCCAGGAACCTGTTAGTACTCAAGGAATAGCAATAATCCCTAAATTCTGGTTCCAGGAGGGAGGGAAAAAGGTCAGATCAGTCCCCTTTTCCCACAGAAAAGGAATTTCTTTGAAAAGGATTGATCTGACCTTTTCCCTCTTCTCAATTTGCTTCCTCCTCTGACAGTTAAAAACAAAGCCTTAAAAAGACAATATTTCCTGTCAACCAGTAGTCAACCTCTACTCTATACTTCCGTGGTTAGGTGATTACTTGTTAACTTGGTATTTAAAGAGACACAAATATCTGGCTGTGGTGTGGACCTTGAGAAATGATTAGGGTGGCTATGTGGGTTTGTGGTCCCTTGCCCTTTCTCCTACTTATTTCCAGACCTTTGTTAACTGTATTCTTCTTTTTGCTGGTCAGTGGTTGATAAGGAGAATATCAGTTGATCCCATTTTATGTGTTGTGTATCGTCCTAAAAATCCTGTGTTTGTATGTTAAACCATATATCTGATTATGGCATTACAACTCCAAACTCACTTCCCAAAGTGAAAAATAATAAACTAAGTGACTTAAAATCTGAAACTTAAAGAAACATTCTGCTTTTGTGTAATCTACATGTGATTACCTCGAAAAGATAATAAAATGGCAAGTCAACCTTCACTTTAGTTGCAATTCTTTTAAAATTGCAGATACACCAAAATACAGGTTACAGCACACATGTGTAGCCCGTTTGGAAATAGGATATATCCCTGAATGTGAGAAAATTCAGGGCCTTATGTAATAGTAATAAAATAATAAGATTTTTCAAAAAAGAAAATAGCACAAATTGGGCTGGGCGTAGTGGCTCACGCCTGTAATGCCAGCACTTTGGGAAGCTGAAGTAGGCAGATCACAAGGTCAGGAGATCAGGACCATCCTGGCTAACAGGTGAAACCCTGTCTCTAGTATAATTACAAAAAATTAGCCGGGCGTGTTAGCAGGTGCCTGTAGTCCCAGCTATTGGGAAGGCTGAGGCAGGAGAATGGCATGAACCCGGAAGGCAGAGCTTGAAGTGAGCCGAGATGGCGCCACTGCACTCCAGCCTGGGCAGCAGAGTGAGACTCCGTCTCAAAAAAAAAAAAAAAAAAAAAAAAAAAGCCCAAATTAATGCATGAAATTAGAAAGGAATATGGCATTTAAAGTCCATTTGTACACATGGATTCTCATTCAATTTTTTATGGCTAAGAAAGCAGCACAATCCAAACAGGAACAAAATATTTTACTTCCTTTGATCATTTATAAGGTTCTGAGTATTACTGATGCAATCGGTGCACCCCTGAAAGAAGACTATAGCAAAACCCAACAGCCTCTAGGACCGAATCTAAGGGGTTACTGTTACCTTTCTTTGTCGTGAATATTTTTTGATGCTACCATTAAATGACCTTAAGTTTTTTCTCTTTATTTCACTTCACTTAGTATATATTTATTTTTATGATGGCAGGGATAATTTCTAAATCATTAACCTTAATGAAAGAGAAACTAGTTTCCTAAGTTGAAAATATCAACAGTAACAGTGTTAATTGCTTTTTTTTTTTTTTTTTTTTTTTTTTTTTTTTGACAGACTCTCGTTCTGTCGCCCAGGCTGGATTGCAGTGGCATAATCTCGGCTCACTGTAACCTCCGCCTCCCGGATTCAAGCGATTCTCCTGACTCAGCCTCCCGAGTAGCTGGGACTACAGGCGCGTGCTACCATGTGTGGCTAATTTTTGTATTTTTTAGTAGAGATGGGGTTTTACCATATTGGCCAGGTTGGTCTCGAACTCCTGACCTCATGATCCACCCTCGGCCTCACAAAGTGCTGAGATTACAGGTGTAAGCCACCGCGCCCAGCCTACTTCTTTCATCTACTGCATTCAAGTGATTAAATTTTAAATCAAGAACTATCAATTTTAAAAACAAGAACTTTAAACACTCTGATTATGATATTTACATCAGTGGTAATTGTGCCCTTCTCTCTGCATAGGCTTCTTGATCTTCTTCATGGCAGGGACTGTGTCATAGTCATTTCTGTATCTTTACTTTCTTATTTGCACTCTTGAGGATATTTCCATGGTAGTAGAAAACAAAAACTTAAATTACAGGATTATACAGACTCATAATATTGAGACATACTGGCTTTGTGTTACACTTTGCCAGAACATTTTCCCCAATATTTCAGCTATATTGCTATCTTACTACTGTGATTATCGTGTCACTGATTCTTCTTTATAGAGGAAACTTTCATATTAAATCTTCAAGAGAATGGAAAGTGACAGGTGAGAAAATCTGCCTGTTCTGATCGTTGCGGTTTATACAGAAAAGGCTTCCTGGGACCCTGACAAAGCCCAGAATGGGGTTGTCGCCTGTGCTACTGGCAAGCCTCCCATTGAGGAGCGTTTTCTCCTGCCTGGCTCCATATGTGAGGGGATCAAGGAGGGTGGGGGGCTGATAGCTATGAGGCATGATTTAGTAGACTCCTGCTGCCATTCTGAAAGGGGGCGACAAGGAACCTACTATTACCTTAAGTCAAGATTCATTGGACTGTGTTTTAACAAGACTATAATTGCCTCTTCTGTTTGTCCAGAAGCCTTACAAAGTTGGGGGGAAAAAGCACACTTTTAAAACACAAGCACTTTCTATCAATGCTAAATTCTTGTGTATTTAAACAGAAATAAAGTCATCTTATATGGGATTCAAAAACCATTGGCAGTTCACCAACAGAATTTAAAGAAGCAATTTTGTTTTTAACTTTACCAACTTTTCCTTGTTTTATTTTCTCAGAAACCTAACTGGTATTTATATTCCTCACAATGAGCATGCTTTGACTCAAAGCATGTACACACTGAATAATGCATGAGTCTGTGGCGAGATGAGTTAGAAGTATACTGAAAAATAACAGCATTAGTTGCAAATAATTTCAAATCCTAGATTAAAGCTCAGACAATTTAATATAAGGATTGGGTAAGATTGAAAGAAAACCTTTACTTGCTTTAGTAATTTATTTTTTATTGCATTTTCTGTATATTCTTAGCCATGATTCTATATAGACTACCCTCATGAGATTTTTATTTTTAATTTAATTTTAGCTACACAGTTTTGGAATTAATGAAGAGATCTCTCTACCCATATAAACCCAATTATCTGGACTCTGACAATAATCTCTATTTCTCTTTAAGACAGATGAAATCTTTCAGTCGTATTTGTTCAATTACTTAATGTTGGCCCAGTGTGCATAGAAATGTCTTCTGCTAATTTGCCCATGTAGAGATCTTGTGCTATTTGTCACTTGTCACTGCTCTGCTCATAAACTGCTTGTTTGAGCTATTATAGAAGCTCTATCAAATCTTTTTTCTCTTTACCATTTGCATGTTTAATAGAAATGGCTTGGGCAAAAGGAATAGCCATTTTTCTGTCAGGAGGACTAAGTCATCAGGTGACCTTATATCCAGTAATACTATATCCAGAGGCAACTCCTCTTGGGATTCAAAGTGAGTAAAAAAGTAGAAAATGAGAATAATTTTTCTCCATATATATGTGTGTGTATATATAATTTATATATAATTATGTATATATGATTTTATAAATAATTTTTTCTGTATTTCTGGTTTTTATTCTCCATATATATGCATATAGACACACATGCATATGTATAATATCATACACACATGCTTGTATAATATATACATGTATGCATACGTGTATACAGGCATACATAAATAACATATAAAATGTTATTTTCCTTTTATAAGAAACTGTCATAGGAGGAAATACAAAGAATATTTTCTGGAATCCATTCTATCCTGGCAAAAATAGTAGAATGATATAAAAGTTCAGTAAAACTTACCTAGAACAATCAGTGCTTCGCCTTCCACTGCGCCATCTCATTTTATCCTATTTCAGGACCTTACAAACTTTCAATAAGAAAACAATATGAAATCCAAGACATCCTTGTCATGACAGGTAAAGGACTCCTCCACACAAATACACCACCCCCAAACTAAAGAGCCCTAAATTAAATAGCTTTTAATGTGGGGCTCCTTACTTTTACCAGAACCCAGAAAAGTGTCTATATTGTATAAGTCTAATACTGGTACTTTCCTGGTATCATTTTAGTTTGGGGAGAAAAGAAAAAAGATAGCTACCTAGCATGGGTGTGTCATCTGTGATCCAGTGCTGCTCCCATCCAATGATCCACCACACATGAGAAGTGCCATGTGTTCAACCACAGAGGCAGATGACTGAGTAGGAACAAGCACAGGTGTGGCAATCAGATGTTCCTAGTTTCACATCCCACCTCCCACTGACTGGCTGTGTGACCTTGGACAAGTTACTTCAGCAAACTTCACTTTCTGTATCTTTAAAGTCAACATGTAACATCAGCTTCATATGTAGACTAAATGATTTGTGTCTTTAATTGTAGATCCCCTGAGGCGCTAACACTGGGAGAACTTCCTGAGCACCCCGTTTATGCGGGAATTTTTTTTTTTTCTTTTGAGAAGGAGTCTCGTTCTGTCACCAGGCTGGGGTGCATTGACACATCTTGGCTCACTGCAACCTCCACCTCCCAGGTTCAAGTGATTCTCCTGCCTCAACCTCCCTAGTAACTGGTATTACAGACGCCCACCACCACGCCCAGCTAATTTTTTGTATTTTTAGTAGGGATGGGGTTTCACTATATTGGCTAGACTGGTCTTGAACTCCTGGCCTCAGGTGATCCACCTTCTTTGGCCTCCCAAAGTGCTGGGGTTACAGGCGTAAGCCACCACGCCTGGCCAAAAACTTTTATAGGTAACCTGCCACCTCCATATTTTTAAGAAGATGGAAAGGGATTAAGAAGTCGCAGTTGTGATTTTTAAAAACCATAAAAGGGTGGCTCATGTGACTGATTTTTGTTGTTGGTACTACAAAGAGCTTTTGAAGTTTTTGTGTCCATGCCTGGGACAATATTACAGGAAGCTCAGTGTAGACCTCCCTGAAACCTCCATAAATCCCCCTAGGAAGGAAACTGAGTCAATCCAAAGGAGAATATGAAACTACATGAATAGTGGAATATGTAAAAGAAAATGAGGCTTTAGCCAGGCTACTATTACATTCATGACTTTCTGAAGGATAGTTGTATTCTAGAGAGCACTCAGGGCAGGTGGCTGTAGTTTTACCACTAAGGCTTTTGTTTCAAATTCCAGTGGGTCAAAAGACAGCTTCTGAGAAATACATGTTTATAAGGGTGTATTAGTCTGTTATCATGCTGCTAATAAAGGCACACCCAAGACTGGGTAATTTATAAAGGAAAGAGGTTTAATTGACTCACAGTTTCACATAGCTGAGGAAGCTTCACAGTCATGGTTGAAAGGGAATGAGGAGTAAAGTCACATCTTACATGGCGACAGGCAAGAGAGAGCATGGGCAAGGGAACTCCCCTTTATCAAACCATCAGATCTCGTGAGACTTATTCACCATCATGAAAACAGCACTGGAAAAACTCGCCCCCATAATTCAGTTACCTCCCACCAGGTCCCTCTCCTGACATGTGGGGATTATTAAAATTCAAGGTGAGATTTGGCTGGAGACACAGAGCTAAACCCTGTGAAAGGGAAACCTAGAAAAACAGTGACTATATGGCAGCTGCTTAAAATTCTTTAGGGAATAAGGCATGACTAAGAATGGGAAGAGTGAGAAGAGTAGAGGTGAGGAGAGACAAGACAAAAAGAGATAGGCAAAAACTATTTGTCCTAAACAAGAAAAAGCTAAAAGGAGATTGTACCTAACCCTATTCCTGTGAAGAAATATTGCAGAACTGACCACGACTGAGTTTTCTCCCCATTTCCCACTGAATATAGGAGAAAACAAACCTAAATCCATTCAACCACTTACTAAATTTGGGTATAACTCTATACATCATCTTAACCTCTCCAGATCAGAGTTTCCTCATCTGTACAAAGAATAGAATGTGATCCCCAAATTACTTCTAATTTGTAATGTTTAAATTTGTTACTGGTAGTTGTGAGATTTTTTAGAATAAATGCCCTTAAGCTAGATAATGTTAAGCAATAATAACTATTTTTCTGAGATGCTTTGCAAAGACTGTTTGAGGAGACAGCCCATAACATCTAAATCCTCCTTCTAACATTTGAGCAAATGCATAAGAATATGGTGAAAGCCTGAGTGGTAATCTGGGAAGGTTTCCAGGAGGAGGTGAGCTCTGAGCCAGTTTGGAAAAGAAACAGATAGAAAGGGTAGAAAAAGGAGCATATTGTAAGAAAAGGACTGGATCAGGCAAGTGCTGGGCTTGGTAAGTGAAGGGCGGAAAAGCTCAGATGGAGAACAAGTCACTTCTACAACATTCTGCTGTGTTAGGAAGCAGTCCGTTTTTGTGATCATCTAATTGCATGACAGCTTTTGAGTCACACAGGCCAGATTTGCATCTCAGCTTGTATCCTTGAGCAACATCCCCCACAGAGCTACAGATTCATTATTCCTATAATATATAGAGATAATAATACCTACTTCTATTGGGTTATTTAAAAATTAAATAACGTAAGAAATATAGACTGTCTAGCATAATGCCTGTATGCTGTGTAGGAGCAGATGACTGAGTAGGAACAAGCACAGGTGTGGCAATCAGATGTTCCTAGTTTCACATCCCACCTCCCACTCACTGGCTGTGCGACCTTGGACAAGTTATTAGTCACCACCCTTCCCTTTTTGGGGACAAGTAAAATATTCTAGGAACTATACATACAATTTTACTGGGAAAGAGCAAAATAGTTTAGGGGCAAGGGCGGTGGGCTGGGAACCAGGAGACAAGATTTCTCATCACAGATGTGACTTCTAACCAGCTATGGGCCCCCCAAACCTGTGAATCAAAATTGCCAAATTCAGTTTTCTTGTAACAATTTTGAGTTTGTGATAAATAATCCCCAAGTTCCTTTATGTCTCTAAAATCCCAAATTCAGTCTCTGTGCTTATGACATAACTAACATTCAGAGAGACCATGCATGTAAAAGAATTTAGTGCCAGTCCAGGCTGAGAAAAACGGCAGGAAACAATGCCACAGCATGTATTAAATGGCTTTCCAGTTTAGGAATGTGAGCAAATAGAAGTTCAAAAATTTGTAATGCATTCCTGGGAATATATTAAGGGCATTCATTTTGGAGAAATTCATTCAGCAGACATTTGTTGAGTCCCTATTATGTTCTAATTACTGTATCAGGCCTGGGGACATAGTGATACATTGCACAAGCTCCCTCTCAAAGGTGTTCCCAGTTTAGTGGAGAATGTGGCCACAGTTGGGCAGTGTACTGAGCACAATGAAGTGTATGCAGGGCATGCTATGGGAGCACAAATTGTGTAGAAGGAAGAGAAGCCTTTGGAGACCTCCCAGAAAACGTGAGAGGTCAACCGAGGTTTAAAGGGTGACTGGGAATGACACACCTTGTGCTTTAATGAGTCACAGAGCTTTACACCAGGAGTCCCAGCAGGGAAGCAAAGCATCAGCTGCTAGGGCCCATACCCGCTAAGGCAAGTGGCTCTCAGGCAGCTCCTCAAGCTTCCTGAGCAGACTTTTCATTCTAGAGATTTCCCCTTCTCTTCTGGCACCAGTTTTTCATTTCAACAAAATTTTTAAATCAAAAATAATAATTTTGAACACTTTGTAGCAGTTGAGGTTTTGGTTGCCAAAAATAAAAACCAGTTCAGGACAACTTAAGAAAAAAAAAAAAAAAAAGCATTCTTTAGAATATTCAGTACCTCAAAGAATCAATGAAGATACTTGAGAAGTGCTGAAAAACAGTAGGAACCAAGAGAAGCGAGGCACAGCCAAGAT
This sequence comes from Theropithecus gelada, assembly GCF_003255815.1. Taxonomy (NCBI): domain Eukaryota; kingdom Metazoa; phylum Chordata; class Mammalia; order Primates; family Cercopithecidae; genus Theropithecus; species Theropithecus gelada. The sequence continues at coordinate 106,540,297 of NC_037670.1, forward strand.
CACCCAAAAAGACTAATGTACTCTGAATACAGACTCTGGTGCCATGCCCATGGGACACTTGTGGCCACACCCTAGACTCTGTTGCCCCCAGACACATGCACTTACTCCTGGACTCTCACTTCAGCCAAGCCAGTATGAATAATCTATATCCTAATACCTTTGTTTCATTTCCATGCCTACATCACAGTTTCTACAGAGCTTGTGGGGAAACATCTGCTCTAAAGAGACTTGCCTCTTATCTGTTTACACCTGTAGGATAGCCAAGGAAGCATGTACACTCAGTCTCAATCTCAATCTCTGTCTCTCTCTCTCTCCCTCTCCTTCTCTCCCTCTCCCTCTCTCCTTTCTCTCTCTCCCTCTCTCTCTCACACACACATACACACGCACACGCACATGTCCACTAAATGCTGTCTCCTGCCTGGCTTACAGAGATGTTTTGAACATTTGTGATAATAGGCATTAAAAACACTGAAGCAAAGTGTTATGTAAGTGTAAAGTATTATTAACATCAATGATTAACTTTAGTCAGTAAAAAGTATAAATCATCTCATTTATGCTCTTTGTAGAACAGTTGTCATTTTCTCTGAAATGATCTAAATTAGCTACATTTTGCAGTGAGGCTGAATGTCATTACAATATAACACACCAAACCTCTCCTTAAAAAGGGACATTTACATATTTAAATTTAAATAAAATATGAATAGATCTATCATATCAATGTCCTGAAAGATAAGAGCATCATTATTACATAACATGTCTTCTAGTATTTACAGACATTATGCTAAGTATTTTGAATAATATATTGTAAAAATAATTTCAATTTTTAATATAGTATCTGGAAATAACCCTAATGATAAAAAGTATTATATTCATTGATTTGTGAGATTTACATAACTTCTTCTAACACTGTGCTTCTGATGTCAAGTTATGAGAATTGAGATTCATGTTGTATTTGAAATAAGTTAGGTCAGCTGTTTTAACAAAACAAATTCCCAATGGCTTAAAATATTAAAGGAAAACTTCTTGCTTACATGGCAGTCCAACATGGACCAACAGAAGTATCTTCTCTTCACAGACATTGGGAGACACAGGTTTCTTCTATCTAGTGGCCCTGCTTTTCCCTAAGACTTCAGAGTCCTCTACTGAGCACTCTGCATCCAGCCAGAAGCCGGAAGAGAATATAAAGGAATCTCAGGGAGTGGTTTTAAATATCTATACTTATTTCTTTTTTCCTGAAAGTAAGCATGAAGTTTCTGGATCAAAGATCAGACTTATTATTGCTTATAGCAATAACTGAACTAATCCATTTCCCTTTTTGGAATTTATATAATGAGGAAAAACAGACTCTACAGATGAAAAGGAGGGATTTTGTACTACAGGAGAGGAACTCCTAATTATGAAAATGGTAGCTTAAATAGAAGCCAGATATCTACGTCTCCTCTTCTCTGAGACAATGAGAGAAACTTCTTTCCGATATAAACAAACACCTTCTTTATGCAGGAAATAGTTATTTATATTATAAAAATAAGGTTTCTTTATCTTGAAAGGAGATTTCTTTAAAGATAAGCTTTCTTTATCTTGGCTTGGGAGTGTCATACATTACTCTAAATCCACATTCTACTAGTCAGAACTCAGTCACATAGCCATACTTAACTGCAAGACAGCTTGGAAAATGTAGTCTTCCCATGTTCCTCCCTGTAAAAGTATGTCTGATTTGGAAAATTCATATGGGAACTTCCCTGTGTTTGAAGGGAGCTTGAAGAAGGCAACACAGTGCACCACAATTCAGAAATACCAGTAAACTCCAAACTGGTGTGCATTTGCTAGGTGCCATGTTTACTAGATAAGGATGTTTGACAGATAAGGGTGCTCACAGTGTATCTTCCTGGAAAACAAAGGTAAGGAAAATGTTCCAAGTCAGGTGAACTCTGGGTCCCCACTCCTTATGCCTCCCCAATTCTGAATATTTCCATTTAGACATCCTTTAACACCTGGAGACAGCACATATTAAGGTTCTAATTCCAGAGGGGATGTTCATACAGTCAGAATCCCATATTTTTCTTTCAAATGTTTCTTCCATAGAAGAGTGAAAAAGATGATTCCGATGGAATAAATGTCTTTAGTCATCAAAGGTACAGGGGCCTGGCTTACACAACCCTAATGTGGGTCCACTGGTACTAAGAGTGAAAGTGGCATCGGCAGAGGGCAAGTGCACCATGATGGGTTCCAGCAGAGCCTCCACGGGGAGTTGTGCAGTGTGTGCCATACCCAAAGTGCCCAGATGAGGGGGCACATGGGAGCCCAAATCCAAGCCTGCAAGTAGCTCACCAAGCCTTGCCCTGGCACCTGCATGCATCTACCTAGAGAAAGGGGAACCTTTTGATTTACCAAAAAGTTGGTCCATTTGTCAAGCTGTACACTCATGGAGTACATCTGCCCCAAAAGGTGCCTTTTATTTTGACCACCCTAAAAAGACGCCTTTCCTAATACTCACAAAAACATCATATAGGCTAGTGGGTGGTCCAGAATTCTGAGCAGTCAATAAAAACAGCATGGGAGGTAGCAACAGCAGCAGCAGCTGCAAGAATATAGCACAGGGAGTATGTGGCTGGAGAAGTACACTGTAAAGAAGAGAGAGTGCAGCAAAATAAGAGTATGGGAACAAACAATGAATACAGACTGAGCTGTTGTAACCAAGAGATTCCATACATTCTTCAGCTTTTAGATCAAGAACTTCCTTTGTTTCTTACATACCAGTCCTAGGTAGGGGTTCTAGGTCAGAGGCACCTCTGATACAATTTGCCATTGAGGAGCTTTCGGTAGCCAAACCATTAGATGTTAAGGTCACCACAGTCATTTCCAACACAATCAGGATTCCTCCTTCCTCTTTCCTAAGGGGGAAAAATATGGAAGACCACATACAGGAGGATTTTATGAGCCAGGCCTGGAAGAACCATACACTTCCATAGGCTCAAACCCAGTTTATGGCCACACCTAACTTAAAGAGAAACTGGGAAAAGTGGTCTATCTGAGGACCAAGAAAGGACAGACTTTGCTTAACAGCTCACAGTCTCTGTCACATGGACTTACAGGGATTCTTAGCGACCGAATGTAGGAAGATATAAATACAGAGGGAGCTCTCTCCTCTATTTATTTGAAAAGGGTGAGAAGAGGGAAAGACAGTTGATCCGCCACAAAACTATATCCTGACCCCTAAGTGTGAGGCAAGGCTGGTTGATAAAACTAAATTCATTCATAAAACATTTGCTCTCCAGTGTGACTGGCTGATCAAAACCACCTTTACTTTTTTTTTTTGGAGATGGAGTCTCATTCTGTCGCCCAGGCTGGAGTGCAGTGGCGCGCTATCAGCTCAGTGCAACCTCTGCTTCTGAGGTTCAAGCAATTCTCCTGCCTGAGCCTCCCGAGTAGCTGGGACTACAGGTGCGCGCCACCACGCCTGGCTAATTTTTTGTATTTTTGATAGAGACAGGGTTTCACCATGTTAACCAGGCTGGTCTTAATCTCCTGACCTCGTGATCCACCCATCTCGGCTCCCAAAGTGCTGGGATTGCAGGCATGAGCCACTGCACCTGGCTTACTTGTTTTTAAACACTACTTAGGAACTGTATCAGGCAGAATAATGACCCCCAAAGATGTTACCATCTAATTCTCAGAATCTGTGAATATGTTGCATTACATGGCAAAGGGGAATTTAAGTTGCAGATGGAATTAGTGCTGCTAGCCAGCTGATCTTAAAATAAAAATGTTATCCTGGATTATCCAGGAGGGGTAATCACAAGGTTCCATTAAAGTAAAAGACAGATGGAAGGAGATCAGAGTGATGCCCTGTGAAAAGGACTCTAACCCACCATTGCTGGCTTTGAAAATGGAAGAAGGGGCCACAAACCAAGGAATCTAGATGCTGGCAGAGGCAAGAGAGTGTACTCACCTCTAGAGCCACAAGAAAAATGCAGTTCTGCCGACACCTTGATTGGAGATCCATGTCAGATATATGACCTACAGCATTGGTAGATAATAAGTTCATGTTGTTTTAAGCTGCTAATTTTGTGGCAGTTTCTTGGAGCGGAAATCATAATGGGTCCTTGCTCACATGAAACACATTAAGGGCCATGCGCGGTGGCTCACGCCCGTAATTCCAGCACTTTGGGAGGCCAAGGTGGGCGGATCATGAGGTCAGGAGATCGAGACCAGCCTGGCCAACACGGTGAAACCCCGTCTCTACTAAAAATACAAAATTAGCCAGGTGTGGTGGTGCATGCCTGTAGTCCCATCTACTTGGGAGCCTGAGGCAGGAGAATCGCTTGAACCGGGGAGGTGGAGTTTGCCATGAGCCGAGATTGGGCTTCTGCACTCCAGCCTGGGTGACAGAGTAAGACTCTGTCTCAAAAAATAATAATAATAAAATAAAATAAAACACATTAAAATAGGAAGAAGCCTACAAAACTGCTGGTCACTAGAAGAGCTGCCCAGAGATGACTGGTTCCATCAGATTTACTCAACCAGTAGCACAAGAAGGGCTACCGCTGTCTAAAACTTGCTGAGAAGTCACTACCTGAGAGGTGATTCTTATTGCTTTTCAAACAGAGAGTCTCTATTGGAGCTAGAAAAACAAGGTCCTCCAGGGTCTAACAGAATTATGATATTAGGTATCATCAGAACACACCTTGAATTACCCTGAATCCTTTTGACTTCCTTATTTCAAAAATTAGGAGTTTAGAAAAGCCATCAAGGTATGGAATTGTAATCTGCATCAAATCTCTCTTACATATAACATGAACTCCAACTGAATAAATGCATCTGTGCCTCCAACTCCAAAACCTTCCATTCTCCTGCCCCCTAAAGAATCTCTAATCAGGTGTGCCTCTTGCTGTTATTTGTTTTGTTTTGTTTTTTTGTTTGTTTGTTTTTTTGAGATGGAGTCTTACTCTGTCGCCCAGGCTGGAGTGCAGTGGCACGATCTCGGCTCACTGCAAGCTCCACCTCCCTGGTTCAGGGCATTCTTCTGCCTCAGCCTCCTGAGTAGTTGGGACTACAGGCACGCACCACTATGCCCGGCTAATTTTTTTGTATTTTTAGTAGAGATGGGGTTTCACTGTGTTAGCCAGGATGTTCTCGATCTCCTGACCTTGTGATCTACCTGCCTCAGTTAAGTGCAGGGATTACAGGCGTGAGCCACTGCGCCCAGCTGCCTCTTGCTGTTTTACAGCCTCATTTCTTCTTTTCACTTTGGGCCGTCTTCCTCTTTACTTCAGAGTGTTCCATTGTTTCTACCTGGGAGAAAGAAGTTAGCAGGTTTCACAGATCTAGTGTTTCAGGATAGTAGTGTCTGCATGTTGCCCCGAGTATTAACGTATAGGTTTTATTCAGTGCTGAACTTTTGGAAGAAAGGTACTAGTTAATAAAGACAGAATATATAACTATATTCCAGTTTAGTAGCACAAATAATAATAAACTAGAAATATATCAATAGAGTGAACAGCTAGAGAACTTCATTTGAAATTCTGTTATGCTCTTTTTGGAAAATTAATAAGAGCCAGAGAACTGAGTAACTAAAGTCTTCTGTGTTGCCACTCATCTCTCAAACTGACAGAACATCTTATTTTTTTATAAAGAACATTGATGTGGCTAGAGTTTGACTTGATTCCATCAAGAAATAATAAATTGTGCAGTGAAGAGAAAAATTATTACAGGCAAGGTTGAGCCTAGTTTTTGTGCAACAACTTTCACATCTAAGGAGAGCACAACTGGAAGATAATTTGATTTTCTTTCATGATTATAAAGTATTTCATTCCCAGAAAACTTTGTCTTGAGGCAGTACTACCACGTTCATGAAAGGTTCCAGCTCAGCTGATTTCTTTGTGGCATAAAATAAGGTGAGAGAGCTGACTTTTGCAATGTGGTCCTTTTTTTTTTTTTTTTTTTTTTTTCTTTTTGAGATGGAGTCTCGCTCTGTCGCCCAGGGTGGAGTGTAGTGGCACAATCTCGACTCACTGCAAGCTCTGCCTCCTGAGTTCACACCATTCTCCTGCCTCAGCCTCCTGAGTAGCTGGGACTACAGGCACCTGCCACCACGCCCAGCTAATTATTTGTATTTTTAGTAGAGATGGAGTTTCACCATGTTGGCCAGGATGGTCTTGATCTCCTGACCTCATGATCCGTTCGCCTCAGCCTCCCAAAGTGCTGGGATTACAGGCGTGAGCCACCATGCCCGGCCGCAATGTGGTCCATTTTGAATTGAGAGCTGGCCTGTCCAAAGCTTAAGGGCATGTAATTAATTTTAAAGTAAAGTGCTAAGGGCAGGTATGTGAGAGCAAAGTTCACATAAGGAAATGATGACATTGAAACCAATTCTGAAATTAGTTAACTTTTCCATTTTTATGGCATATTTTCTACAAAAATGTTAAGATTCTTTGAGCATCAGTAAAAGGCAAGAGTCCTCTTTGCTAGCTTTGTAAAAAGTATGGCCAATGCAGTAAAGGAAGAATAAAGGTGCAGGTCCATTTGCATTACTACCATGTTTGCAACATAGAATAGAAAATTAAAGGCTGGTTTCGGTATGTGCTTTGGACCTACCTCATTGCTTTATAACCCCCACACGTATATATGTAGCTCTTCATTTCTCCAGGCCACAGCTGCCTGAGAGGTAGAAAAAATAAATCACATCACACTGTGGTCATGTCAAGTCATCTCATGTCTTGTAATCCTTATTTGTGAAATCACTAAAACCTCAGTCACACAAATATTTTCCTTCCAGTTCAAAGATTGCAATTTCTCTTCCAAACCATGCCCAGCCACACTAGTCTTCCTTTGGAATAAGTGGCAGGCCGTGTGGGTTAGCTAACGTAACAGCTCTGTTTCCAACCCTTCTTGGCTGCCCCTGCTATAGATGTGGATCCAAAACACTAGAATTTCTGGACTACCTTTGAGCTGGCCTGACTGTGCAACACAGTTCTGACCAATGATGTGTAAGGGAAGTCTTCTGGTACTAACTGATCCCCATTCTCCTTCCTGCCTGGGACACGGGGTGCCTGGAGGTGTAATAGCCATCTTGTGCCCATGCTGGGTGCAGCAGACAGATTCTAAGATGAATCCATGCTTCTCTGGTCTTCATGCCCTCATGTATTCTCCCCTTGAGTATTAGCAGGATCCGTGACTTACTTCTAACCAATAGAATAGTAAACATGGTGAGACAGTACTCTTGTAATTAAGATTGTAACATTTGTTTCACTGAGGGACTCTCTCGTGCTAGCTTTGAGGAAGTAAGCGGCCATGTTGAGGAGGTACACGTGGCAACTTAGGGCAGTGTCTGTGCAAGAACCAACTGAAAACTGTGAGTTGTGTCCAGCCAAGAGCTAGCAAGAAACAGAGGCCTTCAGTCCAACGCTCCACAAGGAATGGCAGGCACACCTGCAATAACCATGGCAGCTTGGAAGCAGCTCTTTCCCATTAAGCTTTGGATGAAGACCCAGCCTGGCCAACATCTTGACTGCAGTCCTGCAGAGGACCCCGGTAAACTACATTCAGAGCCTTCTGACCCACGGAAACTGAGAAAACAAATCTGAGTTGTTTTGAGCTGTTAAATGTGTTGTTGGTGATCAGAAACTGACATCCCAAAATAGGGTGCTTTGATATGCTGAATTGAAGAAGAAGCCTCAAGGTCTCTCTGAACTTCCTCTCTTCCCATCTTTCAATTCTCTCTCTCTCAAACCATGGCATGAAGTTTCCCTGTCTGCCTAGTCTGGACCCATCAAAGAAGAAAACAATTACCTCTGGACCCTTCCCCAAGTTTTCATACTCTGAACTAATATGCAGAGGGAGAAGAACTGAAGTCTGTCAGTACACTTGGAGAGAATTTTGTCACAAACCATTGTCTGCTCTGTGTGCCCAACAGACTTTGTACTAGGCCACTGTATGTTCTTCAAGCCCCTTGAATTCCCCAAAAATTATTTACTAGCCCCCCTAAAATCATCCACATTTTCCAATCTCCTTTTCCCCTAAGAAGAAGTAAGGTATATAATCATCTGTACCCCATTGTGTGGTGGGGTCATTACTCTATGATTGCCCCCGTACATGCTAATAAATTTGTATGCCGTTTCTCCTATTCATCTGCCTTTTGTCACTTGATTTTTTAGCAAATCTTCAGGGGACAAAGGAAAGTTTTCCCTTGGCCCCTACAGTGTGGTGACACTGTTAGACAGCAATAGATACTTTATTCACTAGAGATGAAGAAGCAGATAGAGGGCCCTGGCTTCTTTAATGCACTTACACTGGATTGTAGCTTCAGCTCTGGATGGCCCATTTCTGGATTCTTACTAAGATAAACAAACCCTTGATGTGCATAAGCTCTTTAGTTTGTCAAGTTTTCTGTTACTTTGAGTTGAAAGTAATCCTTACTGGTATAAGGTGGCTTGTATCTCAAATTGTGCCCCCAATTCTGAGCACAATCTCCCTCTTATTATAACTCTCTGATTTGAAAGGCTGTAGTTGCTATTTCTATAGCTGTCTCAAGACACATCCCCTCAAATAGTATAGTTCCAACTCTTCTTTTGCTTTAATAATTGTTCAGATGAGTTAGGGGAAGGGCTTTCCTTCATCCAATGATGAAGAGAGAGGAAGAAGAAGAGAATAAAGAAGAAAAAGAATGGAAAGAGAGAAAAAGAAAAAGAAAAATGAAAAGACACAGGGAAAGATAAAATTTTTTAGCATCCAAACTACTGGTCTAGACTATTTGTAAATATGGTTATAACATATCACATGTTACAATTTTAATCAGACTGATGTTTTTAGTTATGACATTTTTCCTTTCTATCCCAACTCCAAAACTTGACACAAAGCCCTCATAGAATATTCTTTTCTACCCACCTATGGCATATTGCAAGTCCTTATCACTGCTAACATGATGAGTCTTTTCTAACCTTTGAGATCAGAGCCCTACTTTTTCTCAGTGTCTTGAATAGTTAGTTCTGAAAATTTCCCACCAGGTCCAGTCACCTGAGTCTTTTCCAAGTCTCATGGAAACTGCAGGCTATTAGGTCTCACGTCACGCTTGGAACACTGACTACCTAAGTAAGCCATTGGTGTGAATTATCATATGCAATACTGAGTCAAGTAAGTACAGTGTTTTGTCCATTATAGACATAAGGGAACTGAAGTGCAGAATCATAAAATTTTAGCTTTAGAAGCGACTTTTAAGAGACTGTGATATTCTTACTATACAACAGAGAAGTGTTATGGAATACAATGAATTATGAGTAAGACTTGGCTTCTTGTAAGAACTCTAGCATTTATAACCCTGTAACCTTGATAAACCCTTTACCCTTACTGAGGGTTTCTATCTGAAGGGTGTAACTTCTTGCCTACTCCATAGTATAGTGGTGTGGACTAAAAGGATTAATCAATATGAACAGATTTTGAAAGCCCCATAACTCTACATTAACTAAAGAGCAAGACCCACACATTCTTGAAGATTCATTATACCTCAAAGCTGTACACTATGCCATGATTAATGAGACTGCATAAAAACACAAAATGCTTTTAAATGGGAGTTATACCAATAATATTTTAAAATGCAAATTTCACAAGCACAAATAGTTTGAAGAACATTTTTAGTTTTTATGTTTTGGGATTTTTTATTGCCTTGATATTATAGATTTGTTTGGTTCCAAAGGTATCTGGTCTGTATATTATAGTTTTTACTCTGTAATGATTACCTCTATTTTATAAAGAAATAGACTAATCAGTATTGGTTCAAACAACCAGTTGTTTGAAGCTGACTTCAAACAACAGTCAAGTAATTTTTGAGAACACTGGACATAAATTTTATTTACAAGCCCTTTCATTCAAATATCTGTCATTAATATATGACATTTTCGTAGTGGGAAAATTGCTCACATATCAAATATTTTAAAATAAAAAGACAATAGTCAAAACTAGACAGTTTGAGACTATAATTTATGAAAAATAGTCAAAAATCAAGAATTTTAAATGTCCTCTTAGGCTTTAAGCAAGGAATGTCTCATGGTAACTGATGTCTGCAGATATTCACCATGGTTTCTGACTGTAGTGATTTACCTCTGGGTGAATTCCCAACAACATAGGCAAACATGAGGAAAGGTAGTCTAAAACCCTTCAGGATTATCAATGCCTCCTTTATTGAAAAGGTTTCAAATTATTGTAAGATTTTACTTTATATCAGTAGCCATGGGATATACTAAAAAGTGAGCTTAGTTATTCTTGTAAGCAATAGATAAATATAGGGATTGTTAGGGTCCTTTCCCTGCAGGAGCTCATCCTCAAATAAGCAAAACAAATACGAAGTTTCCTCAATTCTACTGAACTCTGAAACCAGCTTACTCTTTCCATTTGAGTGATTGCTAAAGTCCTAATTTAAAATTCACCTTTTTGTCATTGCTTTAAAGTTAAAACTTCTGTGGGCAAGGGTTGGGGGTAGGGAATACGAAAGTTTAAAAAAATGTAATTTATGTTTCCTGACTTCTCAATTTTTCTAGAAAATCCATAAATCAACATTCCTATTCCTCCACAGTGTTGACCAATTCATTACCATATGTCATAATCCTCAGAAGGGAACAATGCGTGAAATCTAGCAAAATAACTGCCCCTGTTTCTGCAGTGCTGTGCTGTGAAAACTTAGACATCAGAGGCACAATGGGCTTGTCCTGGAGATTGCATTCCCCCGCAGGTGACTGGGTACTATTAGGATGAAGAACTAGACAAGGGCACTGCTGCATCCTTTGGCTCTTCCTACCTATTTAACCAATTTGCATCCACTAAGAGATGCTGTTTGATGGAACTTTGGATCAAAAGTGTTGAAAATTTGAAAAATAGAGACATCAGATAGGTAATTAAATGAGATAAAGCATGTAAGGTAATTAACAGTTTCTTGCACATTAACCACTCAGTAAATTTAACTATTTGGGTTTTTTTTTTTTTAAATGACAAGTGTAGTGTTTTCCTTTAACTATTCTTGCTGCTTTATCTCCAGTTAAAAATTGTTTGGCATGTAGGACATGAAGCATTTATCATTTCTAAAATCCACAATTTGTAGACATTTCACCTGCTCCTTGTTCAATCTAGATCTTAGCACAAGTTTCCACCATGTTTTGACATATGGTCATTTGCCCTGCCACTAAAAATGAGATCAACAACTGAATGGCTACATTCAAAGAAATGCTTACTGTTAAAAAAAAATCTAAATAATATTCCTGAGTAGCAATTTTCTCTGGCATCTAATTCTTGGGATTGTGACATGTACTTTGAGATGGTAGAAGAGGATTTCTATTACCTTCATAAGCTACTGGGCATTTATGAAGAAAATAGTGCAAAGAAAATGAAATTTTGCATATAAAACTAGTACATCCCCTAGCAATTTTACATGCAGAAGAACTATCATTTACATGTACTTGTGAATTATTTTATTGTAGAACTGTTTGAAGATACAAATAATGTTGAAAATGAAAAATAGATGTTTATTAGAGCTGATCTGAAACCAAAGGTCACATCATTATTAGAAATCTAAAAAGTGAACTCTATACTTCTTGGTTCATTTTCTGTATGATTTTAAAAACACAAAGAGGAAAATCTTGGTCACAAGCAGCTGATTTTTTTTTTTTTTTTAGGAAACAACGTTTGTTTGCTTGTTTGTTCATTTGTTTTAGACTTTGGCCACAATCTTGATAAATGGGTGCTGCTGGTTTTCATTTTTTCTTGATGACCTTATTTCTTAAGTAATTTTAGATCTTTAGAATTACTGTTGTTTTTCTAAAACTGATTCATACGTTCCCCTTCATCCTCTCTCCATTTTAGATGTAATTCAGACGTCAATACTCTCTCTTTGAAAGAGATGATTGATAAGTATGTTCCTGTTGGATTCTTTGCAGGAACAAAATAAGAACTTACAATAAAATGAAAAATGAGTTACAACTGTTGAAAGTGTAATTTTAAAAACCTTTTTGGCTTTGTACAAAGAAGGCTATTTTTATTCATGACAGAAAAAAAAAAAAAAAAAGTCACTGCTAGAAAAAGCACTGTCCCTGCTTTAGGGCAGAAAACAGCCCCAGAGAAGAGTCAAGTCCACTCCTCATTAAGCTTCAGGCCCTGGCTTCCTTATTCTTACCTTTCCCTTGTACCAGGTGGATCAAACCCTGGAAGTCTCTATTTTATATTGTTGTTAAAGCTGCTATTCTAAATATTGTTTAAAATATAAGAAAATAAGATATAAGATAAGGAATAAGCTCTTTCAGAAGCAAGGTGGATTATAAAAACTGCAAAACAAATGATGCATCCATAAAATGAAAAACGTAAAGTTGGGTACTTACTCAAGGTGGGATAAATAACTAGGGCTAAGATAAATAGCTGTGGATCGATTCCCTTCAACAGCTCAGAGTCTGGAACAGGTGTTGGCATATTTTTTCTGTAAAGGTCCACATAGAAAATATTTTTGAAACTTGTGGGTCATATGATCTCCGTTGCATTTGAATATTTCTGCTTTTGTACTTTGTAACACAAAAACTGCCATAGACAATGAATATGGCTGTATTCCAATAACCTTTCACTTACAGACACTGAAATTTGAATTTCATATCATTTTCACATATCATGAAATATATTGTTTGTTGGCATTTTCAACCATTTAAAAATTTAAAAACCTTTCTTAGGTCAGTGGTTGTGCAACAACAGGTAACAGGTCACAGTTTACCAGCCCCTAGTCTAGGGAGTTAGAAAGGGATCTTTATTTCATAATAAAATGTCAGGGCTAAAATTACCACTAGACAGGTAATACTTTGTTAAATGTGGAAAATAATGGTTTTCTTCTTACGCTATTTCAAAATGTGTTGCAAAAGCTTTTGGTTCTGTCATTTGCAGACATTTTACATGATAGAATGTCTTTCTCAGACATACAACGAGGTCAATTACAGGGGAGTCAGAGAAGATGGTAGATGATTTCAGATGAGGAAGGGCTAGACGGGCGTTGCCTTCAATTAGCACTAGAGAGGAACAGCTTCTCAGTATTTCAGATGAGAATAGTTGGCATTGGAGAATATTGAGGTCAAACTATTGGCAGGATTTTTTAATTCCAACTCTAAGATTCCAGAGCTAAGGACAAGTCCTTAAAGGGTCTGACTCCAAGATACATATTTCAAGTGTGTTAGACAATGATATTCTAGTGAAGTCTGGTAGGTAATTAGGGCTAAATTAAACAGTGAGAGATAGTCAAGAATTTGGGAGAAAGGAAACCATTTTTTACCCTAGACTTTGTTGAAAGCTTGCAATTAATGTATACTCTTAAAGTTTAGTTCTGAAACTAGTTATTAAATATAGGTGTATCAGTGAAGTATTGGACTTAAAGAAGGAAAAGCTATTTCTCCTCTCGTCTTCTGTCCTTTCCCCTTCCATACTCCCTCCCATTTCTCCTCCTCTTCTTCCCTCCCTTTCTGTCCTTCCCCACTTTTACTTTCCTCCTCCTCTCTCCTTTTTTCCTCTCTTTCTTCTTCCTTTCCTCTATTCCCCCAAAATGTAAACCACTGAAATCTGGTAGTTTATAAAATGGTTTCTAAACTCAGACAATCAACAGAATCACTTAGAGACATCTTTTAAAAAGATAAATTTCTTGGTCCCAAACCAACTGAATCAGAATCTGGAGGAGTGGCATGAGATCATCTGTTGATCTGGATTTTTTTTTTTTTTTTTTAACAAGCTCTTCAGGAGATTCTGATGGACACCCAGGTTTAGGAAGCACAGCACTACGGCAGTGGTTCTCAAACTTGAGTGGACATCAGAATGATCCGAAGAGCTTATCGAAGCATAGAGGGCTGAGCCCCACTCCAAGAGATTCTGATATATGGATTTGGCATGGGGTCTAAGAATATGCATTTCTAAACAGAATTCCCAGAGGCTACTGGTTCTGCTTGTCTAAAGACCACACACTTGCTGAAAACAACTGCTTTAGGCCATATAATTAAGGCTCCTCATCTCTCTATTTGGCCTCATGTCCTTAGTTCACTCAAGCTTTGAACTACTTATTAAAAGGGACATCTGCAAACCTAAACATATAAGGCATTATATAGCATCAAGTCCATCAAATAGTCCATAAACTCTACAAGCTGGACTATTGCTGTTAAAACATTTAATTAACCAAAGATACATTTAGCAAAGCACCATGACACCATGTAAATGACGCTCATGGCCAGTCTGATCCAGAGCTCTCTGAACTGGGATGTGTTCACCAGCATTTGCTGCTGTTGGCAGTATTTGGATTCTGTCCCTCGTGAAGAGGGCGTTGAGGTTTTTCTGAATCAAAGGGTGGTGACAAATTACACTCAATTTTATTTCTGTCCAAATACAAGACCACAATGACACAAATGTTTTCAGAAAAAAAGTCTTAACATGGGTCATTATTATTATTATTATTATTATTATTATTACGGAGACGGAGTCACGCTCTGTCGCCCAGGCTGGAGTGCAGTGGCGCGATCTGGGCTCACTGCAAGCTCCACCTCCCGGGTTCACGCCATTCTCCTGCCTCAGCCTCCAGAGTAGCTGGGACTGCAGGCGCCCGTCACCGCGCCCGGCTAATTTTTGTTTTTGTTTTTGTTTTTGTTTGGTATTTTTAGTAGAGACGGGGTTTCACCGTGTTAGCCAGATCATTTCACCGTGATCTCCATCTCCTGACCTCGTGATCCGCGCGTCTCAGCCTCCCAAAGTGCTGGAATTACAGGCGTGAGCCACCATGCCCAGCCATGGGTCATTTTTTAAAATAACTTTTAATGATTCTTTGGGATCACTAAGATCTCTCACCCCAATCTCCCCCTGCTTGAATTAATGTTGAAAATAGTCTCCAGAATTTGAAATGTAATGGCTTCTTGTTTGAACCAGCTATTGTTTCTGTGTCAAACATGGGAGATTTATTGCCAGCAGCAGCTGGAGGAGTTTCCCATAACAACTTCACTGGGAAAACGGTAAGGCAACTAAGGCTTAGAGAGATTAACTCTCCAAGGATACATAACCAGGAATTTCTGGATCAGGATTCTCATATGCAGTTCTATTAGGCTGTGTCATGCCTCTTTGACACATAAACTCAAAGCTCTTCAACAACCACAGAATCTGTTGAAAATAATAACAAGCCAAAATAGAACTACAAAGTGACACAGATGCTTCTTGATTTCTTCTTAGAACTAGCCTTTTGTTTGAATTAGATTGATTTTTTAGGATCCACACACATACATCAACGTATTTATTTTTGTGAATATTTTATAAATAGATTCTGATTTTCATTTGTTTGGATGTATAAAACTTCATTGCACAGGCAATCAAGAAAATCACCAAGCTCTGTAGAAATGTCTTCATAGAACAAGCTGATTTTTTTCTCTACTGAGCTATATTTACCATGGAGAGACATTTCTGCGTATGTCATGACCCTCTACCAAAATGTCAACCTATTCTCTTCATCCAAAAGTTCATAAAAATAGGGAAAGCTCCAACAAACAAGATATAGGAACAGCTGGGGGTAGGACAGAGGGAGTTAGAGGGCATGGAGGACTAACCAGGTGCAGAGGGAGTAGGCGTAATGCACTCCTGAGTCTCCCAGAGGAAGAGCCACAGTCAGATTCCTCACACACCCCAGCTAGTCCATGAAAAGCAGCAGCAGTGCAAGGATGTTTTCATTTCATGCCTTCTGTGTATGGCTATCTGAGTAACTGGCAATATTAAAATAGCTTATTTCACATTGACAGCTTCCAGAATTTGTGAGCAAGCTCCATTTGCTAGAAACACGACTCTGGGTACCAAGAGGTTTGTCTGGCTTAGAATAAGAATTCAATACTTGCCTATAAATATTTATCTTGGAAGAGATTTTTTACTGTTTAATGTTTCCATAAGCTTTTGCTTTGAAAAAAAGATTTTACTCGGTGCTTATTATGTTCTTGTGACATTGTACTTGAGAGGGAAAAATCTTGATGTCTGGATCCCACTTTAAGGGTTCTAGTTTAATTGATAGAAAGTGGGCCCAGTTGCAAGTATTTTTAGAGTCCCCAGGCAATTCATGGAGCCATTGCTCAAGCTTAAAAATTTATTAATGCCTGTGTCCCACCCCCAGTGGTTATAATTTATTAGTCTAGGGTGTGACCTAGATGTTGGGATTCTTAAAGATTCCCCATCCCCACCCTCCCCAATCTTGGAATAGACTTGGGTCTCTGCAGCTCTCAAACTTCAATATGTGTCAAAATCACCTGAAGAGCCTGTTAAATGACAGCTTCCTAAATACCACTCTCAGTGATTTTGATTCACTACATCGAAGTGGGCTCAAGTTTACATTTTTTATAAACCAACAGGTTATGGTAATGCTGCTGGTACGGAGATCACAAGAAAATAGAATTTTCTCCCCAGGAGCATTTGCCAGAGTCTGAACACATTTTTGGTTGTCCCAACTCAGAGGATTGGTGGGTACTACTGGCATCTAGTGGGTAGAGGTTAGACGTGTTGCTAAACACCCTACAATGCACAGGACAGCCCTGCCACCCACCCCCCCGGCGGCAATTATCTGGTCCAAAATGTTGACAGTGTTAAGGTTGAAAACGCTGTTTTAGTCTAGACTCTACAAAGATGCTTAGGTCATTATAAACCAAGGAATTTTAGTAAAATTCAAAGCAAAAATCCAGAACTCTTCAATTAGTATCACCTTTAAAACTAAGATATAGAACCAACTGCATGGCTTAGTTATACATATAGATTGGTAAAACATTGTGGTTTCTGTTGCTAAACAGAAGACTGACAGTCTTTTGTAGATATAGAAAACATTTGGCACAATTTTTGCTATAGCATGAATCGTTATTATAGCATTTAGTTAGCTTCCAGGAGATTACAAATTCTTTGTAATTTTACCTTGAAACCCTTTGAATAAAACTCGGAACTTATTAAGAAAACCATTACAGCATAATTTTTGTTCAAAAGTAGTCAATGGACCAGGCACGGTGGCTCACTCCTGTAATCCCAGCACTTTGGGAAGCTGAGAGGGTTGGGGGGGGGCAGATCACAAGGTCAGGAATTCGAGACCAGCCTAGCCAGCATGTTGAAACGCCATCTCTACTAAAAACACAAAAAATTAGCCGGGCATGGTGGTGCATGCCTGTAATCCCAACTACTCAGGAGGCTGAGGCAGGAGAATCACTTGAACCTGGGAATTGGAGGTTGCAGTGAGCAGAGATTGTGCCATTGCACTCCAGTCTGAGCGAGAGAGCAAGACTCCATCTCAAAGAAAAAAAAAAAGAAAGGTAGTCGACATAGGATCTCATGAAAAAGCTAGTGTTCACAGCGCATTTTAAATGAAATCTGCATTACTTTTAAACATGTCTATTTCATAAAGTAAGATCCCTAAGTATTTACCCAACAGTTTTAAGTTGTATACTTAAGAGATCTGCTAGTCAATAAGAATACAGGAATTTTAAGAAAACAAAGACTTGTCTTCAGTAGGTTTAAAGCTAAGGTATGTGTGTATGTCTCTGTAATATGAGGCAGTAAGTATAAGTGCTTTTAGGATGTAAAATATGTTCTGGAAATGTAGATACTTTTGAGAGCATCACTGGTAGACAGCCTGCTTCATAGGAAAGGTGAAATCAGACTGAATCCAAATCAGCATGAAAAAATTCTAGAAATGAGATGACAAGTTTTGAGGTAATAGGTTGAGATGGAAACCTAGGTGTCCCCAACAGGGAGAACATGATCCTGAGGTGAGCATCTGCCTTTCCCAGGGGCTTATGCACTGGGCCAGGAGCCAGTCTTAGGACATGTCCCCTTCTGTGGAAGGAGGCAAGTGGGAGAGCGACTGTGCGAAATTCAGGGAACATGGGGAGATTCTGACACTCCGTTGCCGACTTTGTCATCTCAACCAAGACTCAGAGACGGATGACTGAGGGGAGGCAACAAAAGTAAGTCTGGATTTGACATGTCTATTGAGGAAATCCAAGAAACTACAAAACACAAGTTCAGTGACAGGGTTAAAATTTCAGAACAAGTTAAACTTAGGAAGAATGTTGGTAGCCTTCTCCTACTATCCACTTAATGCATGTCCTCTCTGACAAGTGTGCCATCTAAGGTTGTGTTCCAGTAAGTGTCATAATTATACATCTATGTTAGTGACAGCAAACACCAGCAAAAGTTAATATTTCTCCATGGATTTTCTTCTTTTTCATCTATTTATTGAGCTGTTTTCCAAATTTTAGCTATCTTTTAGATACTGCATTAGTGAAGAAATATTAGTTCTTATAACCTCTGGTTCTATTGGAAATAAAATACAAAGATACAATTAGATGAAATCTGTTGGCATGATTGTCTGTTTGTCTAGAGTGAGTGAGCAGGGAGAGTATTATCCTCTTGCACTTAGAAGCTTTGTGATTGTTAGCATTTAAGCAGTAGTGGGGCTTCTCTTCATTATGATACAATTTTAAAAAATATCTATTGACTGCTTCAAGGTGATCATATGAATACATTCCACCAGTGTTCCAGTAATGTGAGTCAGGTTAGAGGAAAATTCTTTGTTGCTATCAAATTACTGCTTAACAATAGAATTTGCAGCAAAAAGCTCCTGCATGATATTTATTCTTGTTTTCTCTGAGGATAAATAGCCAAATAAGTTTGCATTGTTTGAAATTTACTGGCAAGGTTCTGAAACTCGTTTGAGTTACAAAATCTCAGAAGCATTTGGTTGTTTTAAAAATCAACAAAGGACTTAAGCTAGTCACCTGGAAATTAATAAATACCTCTCTGCATTTCTCCATGACTCTCGATGAGAGTTGGTCTTTCTACCATTTCCGTAAGGTAGACGAGTCCTTCTGCCTTGCTGTTTGGATTTAAGATAATACCACAAATAAGGTTTCACTGTGCAGATGAAGGAAAAGGAAAGAGCATTTTACCCTCCTCTCTCTGCCTCCAAGTATTTGCTGAGCAAGATACTGCACTAGGCACTGCAGAGATGTAAAGGTGAATTAGATACTTCAAGAAGTTCACCATTGGGGAAAGTAGACATTCCTGTTTTAGGCTTTAACCGAATCCTGGCTGACTTCCTTCTCTAGAAGGAATTTGGGTCTTTGGAAACTAGTCAGTGAGGTGGTAGAAACTGACAGAGATGGGAGGATTTTCTGCTGCCTTTCATTCTCACTTCAAAATAATGTTGAAACACTTGCAGGTTTCCTCATTGTTTTTAGCTCTTTGTGGGATTTTCTTTCTTTCACACGTCTGAACAGCTCTGGGCTCAGAGGCTGGGAATGGGAGTCAGAAAGAGTAACCATAACACTTCCCTCTGGTGGGGAGGCACGGCCCTGGGAATAGTCCACCATATTACCTCATTTAGCTGGGTTCACTGGGGAGGTCTCTGGCCACACACTGAAAGACAGCGTAATTCTAAGACAGAGGTGCCTCTCTCAGGAATTTTGTCAGCATTACATGTCCATTTCTTGCATCAATGCAAAGATTTTATTCTGGGAAAGATGCCAATTTTTTTATGACTTTCTACGTAGATGAAAGCCACAATTTCTAAACCTGTTTGTTTCCCACAAGAGGCAAAAAGACCCCATAATTATTTGATGAATGTCAGAAGGTGTGTTTAGCCCCTTATTCAAGCCATAGGGGGGTCTCCTGAACCAATGGTCTGCAAAGCTCGTTTATTTAGAGTGGATCATGCTCCAACCTCTGTTTGTGTGCCAGGTTGATCTGTAGCAAACTGTCATGGTCCCCAAATCAGTGGCTAAATGTTTAATGTCTAGGGTAGGCACACAACCAAAGTCATGAGAAGCATACCTCAGAAAAAAGTTAAACTTGATTTTCAGTGGCATCTTTTTCAGTGTATATATAATCCCAGTTGATGAGTTTCTCCTAAAACCTCCTGTGGATACTCACATAATGTGAGCTAGGTTTTAAAATAATCAGAATGTAAATACTGGGAACGTATGAATTCAAGACCACAGATTACAGCATTTAGATGTCCTCCGTGTGAACCTAGAGACTCATAGTAGAAAAAAAGCATAAGATACAAAGTTTTAAATAAGTGAAACAATAAACAAAACCATTTTTAGGATAGCTATTTTTTAAAACTATACATACAGAGTTAAAATAGATTACTACTTAAATGCAAATATTTAATATATTTTTTCATGCTACACTGATAAAATATCCCAGAAACTCAGTTTAAAGCCATTGAGATTTCTACTATAAATCAAATTGTTGCCAAGCCATTGTGAGTTAGTTGAAGTGTCAGGGAACATGTGCCTTTTAGAAATATTTTGGGTTTTCAGGAGGTGGAGCTTGCAGTGAGCCGAGATTGTGCCACTGCACTCCAGCCTGGGCAACAGAGCAAGACTTCGTCTCAAAAAATAAATAAATAAATAAAAATAAAGACATATTTTGGGTTTTGTTCGTGTTCATTCGTTTAGGAAACAGCACTTTTAATGTAGCAAAAATGTTCACTAGTCTTTTTTTTTTTTTTTTTGAGATGGAGTCTCGCTCTATCACCCAGGCTGGATGCAGTGGCATGATCTCGGCTCACTGCAAGCTCCACCTCTCGGGTTCAAGCGATTCTCCTGCCTCAGTCTCCCAAGTAGCTAGGATTATAGGCACGTGCCACTGTGCCTGGCTAATTTTGTTGTGTTTTTACTAGAGACAGGGTTTCACCATGTTGGCCAGGCTGGTCTCGAACTCCTGACCTTGTGATCAGCCCACCATGCCCGGTCACTACTTTCTTATAATATAATCATTGTAGGAGGGTTTTGGCCTGGACATAGTGAGCTTACAAAAACCTGTCCTATTATCCTTTAGACGACTGCGCCTTACCTCTTCTGGTCGTGCTGTATATGTCTTTGGGCCCGATTTTCCTGTGGGTATAAAGTAAACTTTCCTTCCTTTTCCTTATACATTCTATTTACAAATAAAAAATATACTGCTTCATAATTAATTGGCAACATTGTCCAAGTAAGAGTTATGCATATGAAGGATTTAGAAGTTATTTCTCCTACTTCATGTTACCCAGGCAAAACATATTTGTGGGTTTTGATAACTATAATGAAACTACAGCAAGGCTATTGTAGTGTATGTGTTTGTTCAAGTATATATCCCATTCTGAATTTTTAAAATCAGGGAGCTATCTTCCTGGAATGATCACAGTACAAATATTGTTGCCTTAATTTTTTTCATTTGACCTTCACCAAAAAGCATTATGTAGGGCTAGGATATCGGGAAAGTCAGGGTTTGTTATATACTTTATCAGTTATCCAAACTTCAGTGAGTTCCCTTAAGTGTTTGCCATTGGGTAGGAAATAGTGAAGATTTATTCTAAACCTGAAAAGTAAAAAATAATAATAATAATAATAATGATTATAAGGGAATATACATGATACATCATGAGGTAAGTCACTAGGAGCAGAAAACTTACTAAATTTCCAGTTGAAAATGTATCTATGTTGGAAAAAAACAGATATTTTGATTTTCAATTTTTCCCTCAGATACAACCTTAGTCACAGCTTCATCTGCAAAGATACTGGTTATATTCATTGTATTTTGAAAAAGTACGGCTGTACATAAAGCCACTATATCTTTAAAATATATAAATAAATAACTTTTCCTGACAAGTTTTAAAATTTAAGACATATGACAGAACAGTTTTCTTCAATTATATGATTTGATTTTCCACAGTGGTATAGTTGTATAGATTTCCCTGTTGTCATTTTATGCATCAGTTCTGTTGACACTTGCCACCACTCTTTTTTTCTAAAGTTCCAGGAGTTTGCCTTTGGCACTTTTTCCTAACTCAGTCTTCAGATACAACTTTATTACATTTTATTTTTAAATTATTATATATTATTATTAAAATATTACAAAAATTATTACATATTACATTATTAAGGTATCAATCCAATTAATTAAATTTAATAAATTCATTCCATACATTAAATTGCAAAAAAGCTAAAACAAAAATTGAAAATTATTTTATTTATTAGATTATTGAAATTAGTTGTACACTCCAACATACCTGAAAAAAATAGACATTTAAAGGTAGTGAATGAAAAGATGGGAAATTATGCTTTAGGCAAATACCAACCAAAGCATTGTTGGTATAGGCAAAATGCTATCAAACGAAATAGACTTTAAGACAAAAGTAGCATGAAAATAACAGGATCCCAGGTATGTGAAATTTTTAATTCACCAAGAAGAGATAATCTGACATCGTATGTACCCAATGACATAGCTTAAAATACAGAGAGCAAAATTCGACAAAATTACAAAGACAAAATGAATGCACCAGCATGGCGAGAGATTATATCAGACATATTTCAGCAACTGACTTAAAGTGTAGACAAGGAGAAATCACAAAGGATGAGGATTTGAGCAGCACAATTTAAAACCTTAATCTGATGTACATATATAGAATGCTGTACTCCCTGTTTGAGAGTACACATTCTTTTCAAGCACACATGGAATGTTTTTAAAGAATACATTATGAACTGTACTTAAAGAAATGTCACCTAATTTTAAAAACCTGTATCATACATATCTTAATATTGGACTTCCTGAAAATTAAATTAGATAATAATTAGCAGAAAGGTATCTTAAAAATCTACGTATTTCAAATCTACATTTGGAATTTAAACATATGCCTTAATTACCCATGGTTAAAAAAAGAAACTACATCCTTGAGGAATCGCCACACTGTTTTCCACAACTGTTGAACTAGTTTACAGTCCCACCAACAGTGTAAAAGTTCCTATTTCTCCACATCCTCTCCAGCACCTGTTGTTTCCTGACTTTTTAATGATCGCCATTCTAACTGGTGTGAGATGGTATCTCATTGTGGTTTTGATTTGCATTTCTCTGATGGCCAGTGATGATTAGCATTTTTTCATGTGTCTGTTGGCTGTATGAATGTCTTCTTTTGAGAAGTGTCTGTTCATATCCTTTGCCCACTTTTTGATGGGGTTGTTTGTTTTTTTCTTGTAAATTTGATTGAGTTCTTTATAGGTTCTGGATATTAGCCCTTTGTCAGATGAGTAGATTGCAAAAATTTTCTCCCATTCTGTAGGTTGCCTGTTCACTCTGACGATAATTTCTTTTGCTGTGCAGAAGCTGTTTAGTTTAAGTAGATCCTATTTGTCAATTTTGGCTTTTGTTGCCACTGCTTTTGGTGTTTTAGACATGAAGTCCTTGCCCATGCCTATGTCCTGAATGATATTACCTAGGTTTTCTTCTAGGGTTTTTATGGTTTTAGGTCTAACATTTAAGTCTCTAATCCATCTTGAATTAATTTTCATATAAGGAGTAAGGAAAGGATCCAGTTTCAGCTTTCCACTTATGGCTAGTCAATTTTCCCAGCACCATTTATTAAATCGGGAATCCTTTCCCCATTTCTTGTTTTTCTCAGGTTTGTCAAAGACCAGATGGCTGTAGATGTGTGGTATTATTTCTGAGGGCTCTGTTCTGTTCCATTGGTCTATATCTCTGTTTTGGTACCAGTACCATGCTGTTTTGGTTACTGTAGCCTTGTAGTATAGTTTGAAGTCAGGTAGCATGATGCCTCCCGCTTTGTTCTTTTGGCTTAGGATTATCTTGGCAATGCGAGGTCTTTTTTGGTTCCATATGAACTTTAAAGCAGTTTTTTCCAATTCTGTGAAGAAAGTCATTGGTAGCTTAATGGGGATGGCATTGAATCTATAAATTACCTTGGGCAGTATGGCCATTTTCACAATATTGATTCTTCCTATCCATGAGCATGGTATGTTCTTCCATTTGTTTCTGTCCTCTTTTATTTCTCTGAGCATGGTTTGTAGTTCTCCTTGAAGAGGTCCTTTACATCCCTTGTAAGTTGGATTCCTAGGTATTTTATTCTCTTTGAAGCTATTGTGAATGAGAGTTCTTTCATGATTTGGCTCTCTGTTTGTCTGTTACTGGTGTATAAGAATGTTTGTGATTTTTGCACATTGATTTTTTATCCTGAGACTTTGCTGAAGTTGCTTATCAGCTTAAGGATATTTTGGGCTGAGACAATGGGGTTTTCTAAATATACAATCATGTCATCTGCAGACAGGGACAATTTGATTTCTTCTTTTCCTAACTAAATACTCTTTATTTCTTTCTGTTGCCTGATTGCCCTAGCCAGGACTTCCAACAATATGTTAAACTAGAAATACCATTTGACCCAGCCATCCCATTACTGGGGATATACCCAAAGGATTATCAGTCATGCTGCTATAAAGATACACACACATGTATGTTTATTGCGGCACTATTCATAATAGCAAAGACTTGGAATCAACCCAAATGTCCATCAGTGACAGCCTGGATTAAGAAAATGTGGCACATATACACCATGGAATACTGTGCAGCCATAAAAAAGGATGAGTTTGTGTCCTTTGTAGGATGGATGCAGCTGGCAACCATCATTCTCAGCAAACTATCACAAGAACAGAAAACCAAATACCGCACGTTCTCACTCATAGGTGGGAATTGAACAATGAAATCACTTGCACACAGGAAGGGGAACATCACACACTGGGGCCTATTGTGGGGAGGGGGCAGGGGGGAGGGATAGCATTAGGAGATATACCTAATGTAAATGACGAGTTAATGGGTGCAGCACACCAACATGGCACATGTATACATATGTAACAAACCTGCACATTGTGCACATGTACCCTAGAACTTAAAGTATAATAAAAAAAAAAAAGAAAGAAAGAAAGAGGAGAAGGAGGAAGAAGGAGGAGGAGGAGGAGAAGGAGAAATTCTGATACACACGATCAAACTTCATTGCACAAAAATATATTACCCTATCATCACCTTGCAAACACTATACTTTTTTTTCCCCTCCTTGCCAAAATAATTTGTGAAAAATAATCAGTTTTTTTTGGGAAAAGAAAAAAAAAGAAGGAACTGCAATGGAAATATAAAATAATTAGAATGACAAATCTGAATGAAGCAATTATATATAAAAACTTCCAGGATCCATCTAAAGCATCTTTGTATTAAGGGAATGTTTTACAACTTTAGAAAAGAAGTCTAAAAATGAAAAAGGTGCTATAAGTACCTAGGCTGCAGAAATCAAGCAGAAGCTACTGTGAACAACTATAAGGAAATAAATTTGAAACAAGTGGAATGGTCCAAGACCTAGAATGATACAAGTCACTGAAACTGACCTGTGAAGAAATAGTAAACCCAAATAGCCTATAACTGTATCAGTCAGGGTCCATTCAGGGAAGCAGAAAATTTTAACATCAGGAATTGTTTAAAGAGGCTTTAGGAAAACTGAAACAGCAGCAGGAGACCACTGAGGTGACACAGGGATGGTAGTTGCAGGCAGCATCTGCTACTCCTGGAGCTGAATGTGAAAAGGAAGAGGGGTGGTTCTCCCAATTTAACAGCCTGGAGCGGGATTCTGCAGAGGTGGGACCCAGACGTCTGGTAAGAAAGTATTTCCCAGCTGGTATCTGGGGGTTGAGAGGAAGCACTGCTGCTTCCAGCCAGCTGGTGCTGGTATCTCTGAGGGGACACAATGAGTCTAATTCTGAGACTGTAGAAGAAACTGGAACTAAATGCTGCTGCCAAAGTGAAGAAACATTGCAGAAATGCCACTTACAGAAACAGGAAGCAAAACTGGCAGGAGCAGCTTCCTTTCTTCTCTCCAATCTCCTCATCTCCATTTAGCGGCTACCGGAAGAAACTAACAGGGAACTAGGTAGAACGGAAAAATTTGATTTGAAGAATGTCTGTTGCAGCATCACAAAGCAAATCAGAGAAGGGTGGTTTGGAGGCTAGGAGAAAACAGTGTGATAGCCTTAATTACTTGTATAAGAAAAGAAAAATAATCTAAAAATAAATAAGCTAAATATTCAACTTTAATAAGTTAGAAAAACAATAAATTTAAAGAAATTAGATGTGTAGAATTAATAAAGGCAAAAATAAAAATCAGTGAAATAGAAAATATTCAATAGAATAATATAAAGCCAAAATATAGTTCTTCAAAAAGACTGAGAAAATTGACAAATTGACAAGAAAATGAAGAAAGAACAAAACCATAAATTAAAAACTGGGGAAAAGATGAAGAACGTAACTACAGACACTGCAGAAAATAAGCAGAGGGTATTATGAAGAACTGTATACCAACATTATAAACATGTAAGATGGCAAAATCACTAAAATAAACTCAAGGATAAGTTGAAAATCTAAATAGTCTATAGCCATTAAAAGAAACTAACCTGGAAGTCAGTTCTTTGCACACAAATCACCAGGCTCAGATGGAATTACAGGAAAGTTCTACCAAGTCAAGGAAAAGATCATTCAATTTTTCTATAAACTCTTTAAAGAAATATACAAAGGAGAAATAATTATTGTTTTATGAGTAAACTGAATACTAAAACCACAAGAGAAAAATAAAGTGAATAGTTCAATTCAAACAAAACAAATTTATGAATATATAGTCAGCCCTTGATATCTGTGAGTTTCTTATCCATGGATTCAACAAGCTGTGGATCAAAAATATTTGGGAAAAAAGGTGTACTAAACATGTGCAAACTTTTTTCCCTGTCATTATTCCCTAAACAATACAGTGTAACAACTATTTACATAACGTTTACATTGTATTAGATATTATAGATAATCTAGAGATGACTTAAAATATATGGGAGGATGTGCAGAGGTTATGTAAATATTATGCCCTTTTGTATCAGGAACTTGAGACTATAGATTTTGTTATCTGTGGGGGGTTCTGGAATCAATCCTCAGAGGATACCAAGGGACAACTGTATGTAGAAAGAGAACACATATTCAGTAGCAAAATGCTAAAAGCATTTTCTTTAACATAAGGAACAGCGCGAGCATACTTACTATCATCACTAGTATTCAACATTATACTGGAAGTCTTAAATAATTTAGCAAGGAGGAAATGGTATAAGAGTAGAAAAAGAAGGGAAAAAGCCGTCATCCACAGATGAAATGACCATCTATATAAACAATACAAAGGGTTATGCAAAGTATAGGAATTACGGGAATTTGTCAGGATGGTACAATATATGATTAATGCACAAAAGCTAACTGCATTTCTTTATACCAGAAACAAACATAAAATTAAAAAAACTTGTAAAAGGTACTACTATTTACAAAAACAACCAAAAATAGATGGTACTTAGGAATACGCACATCAAAAGAGATGGAAGCCCTCTATAAAGAGAATAATAAAAGCTGGGCACGGCGGTTCACACCTATAATCCCAGCACTTTGGAAGGCCGAGGTGGGCGGATCATTTGAGTTCAGGAGTTCAAGACCAGCCTGGTGAATGTGGCAAAACCCTGTCTCTACTAAAATACAAAACTTAGCCCGGTGTGGTGGCATGCACCTGTAATCCCAGCTACTTGGGAGGCTGAGGCAGGAGAATAGCTTGAACCTGGGAGGTGGAGGTTGCAATGAGCTGAGATCATGCCACCACACTCCAGCCTAGGTGACAGAGCGAGACTCCATCTCAAAATAAATAAATAAAATAATAAAATTGGATCCAAAGACATTAAGGAATATCTAAATAGATGGACTTACATGTTATGTTCACATATTGGAAAGGTTAATATGAAGATGTGTTTCCTCAAACCTGCATATTCATTGGAATTACAAGATTTAAACAAATAAAAATCCTAGATTCAGAAACCTGTTGGAAAAGCAAAGAGCTAAGGGTAATCCTATAGATGAAGAACCAAGTAGAATTTTGTTACCCTAAACAATGTAATAAAATTGTGTAATTGGTGCAGAGATAAATAGGGCAATGAAACAAAATGGAGAAACAAGAAAATTATATGTAAATTTATATATAACAAGAAATTTATATGTAAATAAGTAATTTGAATAATGGCACGACAGAATTCAGAATTAGTAGGAAAGAATGGATTATTCCATAAATGGAATTATTCAGCTATAAGGAAAAAAATGAAAAATTGACCTTTAGTTCATACCTTACACAAAAATCAATTTCTGATACATTATTTCAAATGTGAAAGGAAAAACATTAAAAATTTTAGAAGAAAATATAAGTGAAAGACTGTCTCCTTAGGGATCTCATAAATAAATAATGTAAACTGTAATAAAATACTAAGAAATTTAATCTTGTTGTAATTAATAACTATTCACTAAAAGACCCCATAAAGAGTGTTAAACTACAAACTTGGAAAATATTTTTGTGACTCCTGTAAAATAAAACATAAAAAACTAGTTTCATAATATATAAAAATGTTGTGTATCAGTAGGACAATACAAATAATCAAATTTTTTGTACTGAATAGTCATGCCTCATGAGTAGTATGGAGAGCCAGTAAATAGCCAATGATTCTCCATATCATTAGTATGAGTGAACATATAAATTTCATTGGTATACCAATTCACAGCCACCAGACTGGAAAAAAAAATTAAAGCCTTATAAAATCAAAAATTAAACCCTGACAAATGGGAAGGAGATGGAGCAATAGAATTTCTCAAAGCAAATAAGAATTTAAATTGGCACAGGCCAGGCGCGGTGGCTCACGCCTATAATCCCAGCACTTTGGGAGGCCAAGGCAGGCAGATCATGAGGTCAGGAGATTGAGACCATCCTGGCTAACATGGGGGAACCCCTTCTCTACTAAAAATACAAAAAATTAGCCGGGCGTAGTGGCAGGCACCTGTAGTCCCAGCTACTCGGGAGGCTGAGGCAGGAAAATGGTGTGAACCTGGGAAGTGGAGCTTGCAGTGAGCCGAGATCATGCCACTGCACTCCAACCTGGGCCAACAGAGCGAGATTCCGTCTCAAAAATAATAATAATAATAAATTGGCACAAACATCTTGGGAAAAAAATATATCTACCAATGAAGGTGAACATGCCTATAACCCTTGTCCAAGCAGTTCCACTTCAGGGAATATATCCTAAAGAGATCTTTGCACATGTGCATCAGGAAACATGTATGAGAATGTTCATAGTAGCATTGTTTATGATAGGAACAAACACTAGAAAACAGCCCAATTTGTCTATGAAAGTAGAATAGGTTTTAAAAATTGTAATATAATTATACAAGTAAAGATGATACAGTAGTGAAGATGAATGAACTACAGCTATATGCACCAGCATGATTGAATCTCAGGAAAAATAATTTTGAACTCAAAAAGCAAACTAAGAAAAAATACAGAAGTATAGTTTGGTTCATATCAAGCTCAAAAATAGGAAAGTCTAAATATGTTGTTTAGAGACACATGTATGTGATTAAAATATAAAGAAAAGGAATGGAGAGATGATCACAAAATTCAGGATAGTGGCTGTCTTTGGAAAGGAGAGAGAGATCATCATGAACAAGCACACAGGAGTCTTCAAATATATTGGTACTGTTCTATTTCTTAAGCTAGCTGGCAAGCACAGGATGTTTCTTTTCTGTTATTTTATGCCTTTATTTACATTGTAGGTGAGGCAAAATGTTTCTTCTACCCTCTTCTGGTCTCCAGGTAGCCCCGAGAATTAAATTAACATAGATAGATTAACAAGAAAAAAGCTTATAGATCTTTATTATATACCTGGGAGCCCAATAGAAAAATAAAGACCCAAAGAAGTGGCAAAACCTAAGTGCTTATGTGCTGGGTAGAACAAAGAGAAGCAATTGTGGAAAAGTAACTGTTATTGAAACACCAGAGGTTCAGTCTAGGCCCTGTTACTCACCACACAGAAACCTAATCACCGAGATGATGAGTAGTGCCAGAGAAAAAGTATTTATTTGGGTGTTGCACCCAAGGAGATACAAGATCAGTCTCCAATTCATCTCCTCGGCAGGACTAAAATTAGGGATTTATATAGCAGGGAAAAAATGTAACCATGTATGAGAAAATAGGAATTAGGGAGGGATAAGGAAGAGAAGTTGTTCAACAGGAAGCAGGTGGTCAGTTAGGCAATAATGATGGGTAAGGGGGCTGGTGCCTTATTGTGCAGATTCGGTTATTTGGTAAGTTTCAATTCCTTAATACTATCTGGAAGGCCTGATGGTTGATTTCCTGAGAGAGGATCTCAGATAAGATAAATGTAACTTCCTCAGGTTTTAAGATTGGAGGGCCCATTTCTATGTTAATTCAAAAGAAACCACAGACATCAGTTCTATGAGGCAATTGGGCCAGTTTCATAACTAAAATGTATGAGGAGACCAAAAGAAGATAGCTATTTTAAGTTGGGCACAGTGGCTCACACCTGTAATCCCAGCACTTTGGGAGGCTGAGGCAGGCAGATTGCTTGAGCCCAGGAGTTTGAGACCAGCCTGGGCAGCATGGTGAAACCCCATCTCTACTAAAAATACAAAAAATTAGCCAGGCATGGTGGTGCGTGCCCGTAGTCTCAGCTACTTGAGAGGCTGAGGTGAGAGGATGGCATGAGCCTGTGAGGCAGAGACTGCAGACTCTGTCTTGAGGGAAAAAAAGTTATTTTAACAAGGTTTGTTTGTACAGAATTATCTTGGCCTCACTCTGGTGACAAGAATGTTTCCTCTTGGAATATAGAGGGCATCTTTATTTTTTTTATTTTTTTGAGATGGAGTCTCGGACGATGTTTCCCAGGCTGGAGTGCAGTGGCGCAATCTCCGCTCGCTGCAAGCTCTGCCTCCTGGGTTCACGCCATTCTCCTGCCTCAGCCTCCCGAGTAGCTGGGACTACAGGCCCTGCCACCTCGCCGGGCTAATCTTTTGTATTTTTAGTAGAGACAGGGTTTCACCGTGTTAGCCAGGATGGTCTTGATCTCCTGACCTCGTGATCCGCCTGCCTCGGCCTCCCAAAGTGCTGGGATTACAGGCGTGAGCCACCGTGCCTGGCCAAGAGGGCATCTTTAAGATGGGAGTTTTATTTCTTGCTTTCAGGAAGAGAAGGAAAGGTCAGAGTGCCCCTCTTGCAGCTGCTGTCTTTCAAGTGCCTTTAGCTCTCAAAATAATACTTATGCCAAAGTAGCATATTGGAGTTGGTAGATTGTTATCCTTCAACACAAATAAAATGTTTGATAAAATGCAATTTAAAACAACAGTTTATGTTAGGTACTTAGTTTGGCTTTTATAAAGAAACTAATGGATTCATGTTTTTCCTATTGTCCAATAATTTGTACTGCTTCCTTGTGTTGCAAAATTATATGTATTTTTAATTACTCCCTGAAAGTCGAAACTGTATGTTTTTCATCAAATTATTTTTAAAATTTATTTCTGACAAACATGTCCATATGTATGAATTTTAAGATGATGCATATGAAAGTGTTTAAAGATAATATACCTATACAAATGCAAGGTAATATATACATGGAATATATTTTAAAGGGTAGGTAGAATCACTGTTTTTGACTAAATAGAATGTGGCCAAAGATCAAATTCGATGGTTATCCTCTGAAATCTTGGTTAAGCCTATTTCTTTTTTTATTTTTGGTTTTGTTTTGATAGTACCAAAGCAAAATGATTGAGAGGCACAGAGATGGGAATAGAACATCAAGTATCTTTGCAGAATAAACTAGGGATTCCTGTTATATGATACAAATGTAGGAAGAGAAGAGAAACAGTTTTCACCAAATAAACAAAGTAATTAAAGCACATCCCACTAAACTAAAAAGTCAAAGAGTTTGCCCAGTTCGGTATCTTCCACCTCCCCAGCAAAAATAAGGCTTTTTTGGCAGGGCACACTAGCTCATGCCTGTAATCCCAGCACTTTGGGAGGCTGAGGTGGGAGCATCACTTGAGTTCAGGAGTTGGAGACCAGTCTCGGCAACATAGTCGCTGCAAAAGTACAAAAATTAGCCAGATGTGGTGGCACATGCTACTAGTAGTCCCAGCTACTCAGGAGGCTGAGGCAGGAGGAATGCTTGAGCCCAGGAGGTTGAGGCTACAAGTGAGCCATGACAGCACTGTTACCAAAACACTAGGGGTTCAGTCTAAGTCCTGCTGCTTGCTGCACAGAAAGCCAGTTTCTGAGACAATGAGTATTGCCAAGGAAGAAAGCTTGAATCAGGTGCTGCAGTCAAGGAGATGGAAGATAAGTCTCAAATCCATCTCCCTAACCAACTAAAATCAGGGATTTATATAGCAGGGAAGAAATGTAACTATGTGTGAAAAAATCAGGAACTTGGGAGGGGTAAGGAAGCAATCATGATGAATAAGAGGCCTGGTATCTCATTGTGTGGATGCCATTACCCAGTGAGTTTCAGTTCTTAGATACTTTTTGAGAATCTTGAGGGTCCTTTCCTGAGGAAGGAACTCAGATAAAACATATGTAAGTTTCAAGCTTTAAGACCAGAAGAGAGTCAATTTCTATGTTTATCCAAAAAACCACTGTCTATGGGACTATTGGGTTGGTTTCAGCACCACTGCACTCCAGCCTGGCAAACAGAATGAGGATGTCTACAAAAAAATATATATATATATTACCAGGCTGGGTTTGTTAGCAGTGGCAGGAATCCATGTTACCAGTGGCATATCCATATGGGTTCGCAGCAACTTCAGTCCCTGCCTTCTCAGAAGAAAGAATTCGACTGAGGGGCATAAAGCAGAAAAAGAGATTGAGGGCAAGTTTCAGAGCAGGAGTGTAAGTTTATTTTAAAAGCCTTTAGAAAAGAAAAAAAAGGATAGTTCACTTGGAAGAGATCCAAGTGGGTGCTGCAGTACAAGAGAGAAAAGAGAACGTTTAAACTTGATCCTAGGCCAGGCATGGTGATTCACGCCTGTAATCCCAGCACTTTGAGGTCAGGAGTTCGTGACTAGCCTGGCCAACATGGTGAAACCCCATTTCTACTAAAAATCCAAAAAAAAAAAAAAAAAAGCTGGATGTGGTGGTGGGCACCTGTAACCCCAGCTACTCAGGAGGCTGAGGCAGTAGAATCTCTTGAACCTGGGAGGCAGAGGTTGCAGTGAGCCGAGATTGGGCCACTGCACTCCAGCCTGTGTGACAGAGTGAGACTCCATCTCAAAACGAAACAGGCCGGGCGCGGTGGCTCAAGCCTGTAATCCCAGCACTTTGGAAGGCAAAAACGGGCAGATCACGAGGTCAGGAGATCGAGACCATCCTGGCTAACACGGTGAAACCCCGTCTCTACTAAAAAAAATACAAAAAACTAGCCGGGCGAGGTGGCGGGCGCCTGTAGTCCCAGCTACTCGGGAGGCTGAGGCAGGAGAATGACGTGAACCTGGGAGGCGGAGCTTGCAGTGAGCTGAGATCCGGCCACTGCACTCCAGCCTGGGCGACAGAGCGAGACTCTGTCTCAAAAAAAAAAAAAAAAAAAAAACACGAAAAAAACAAAACAAAACACACCTGGGACTTTATAGGCTCAGCTCTTTCCCATGATTCCTCCTTTAGGTGGGCCTCCCACATGCGCAGTGCCCTCCTTACACTTAGGAACTGAGCACACACGGAGTGTTTAGGAAGTTGTACACATGCCCATCTGAGTTTTTCTTCCCTTTCCCGGTGGAAAGTATCCCCGGAACATCATACTTTGCCATTTTGTCTCTTAACGTACATGCCCAGGACATTTCTTCTCCCTAGGGTCTGCATTCAGTTAACATTTTGATGTTAATAGGTGTGAATCATCAGAAAATGGCCTCTCCCTGGTGCCAACTGCCAATTTATCTCTTTTAGAGAGTCAGTGTGCTAATTGCTGAACCATCACCTGATGTTCCTAGTGGGTCTAACTACCTACCTGTAACAGGTTCATGAGTTTAGGCCTGTATCAGTGCAACCTAATAAAACTGGTGTTCCCCAATCTTTATTTTGCTTTATACAGGTTTTTGTTTTTTATCCTAGAGCAATGCCTTGCACACAGTAGTTGCTCAATAAATATTTGTTAAATGAATAAATAACATGTTTAGGCTGGGTGCGGTAGGATCACACTTGTAATCCTAGCACTTTGGGAGACCAAGGCAGGTGGATCACCTCCAAGGCAGGTGGATCACCTGAGGTGAGGAGTTTGAGACCAGCCTGGCCAACATGGCGAAACCCCATCTCTACTAAAAATACAAAAACTAGCCTGGTGTGGTAGCATGTGCCTGCAGTCTCAGCTACTTGGGAGGCTGAGGCAAGAGAATCACGTGAGAAACCTGGGAGGCGGCAGTTGCAGTGAACCAAGATCACACCATTGTACTACAGCCTGGGTGACAGAGAGACACTCTGTCTCAAGAAAAAAATAAAATAATAAATAAATAACACGTTTAAAGTTTAAAAAGCAGAAAATAAAAACTAAAAGCAGTGGTTTAGGACAGAAAAAGAAATTATTTCTAAGGGCATTTCATATAAGCTGAGAATAACTCAGCAGTAGATGAAAAAAGTCAGAAATTAAGTACACTAGGGAGCGGAATAGAGCAACTGCAGGGTACATGCGCTTTGGAGTCTAAGAGATGTGAGAACAAACCCGTTTTTGCTGGTTGCTGGACTTGTAATCTCCGATAAATTATAAACTTTCTCTTTACTTTTTTTTTTTTTTTTAAGCTATTCTAAAGATCTTTGCCCTTCATCTTCAGCAGTTTTTCTATGAGGTATGTAGATTTCTATCTTGCTTGGGACTCAAGTTTTCTAAGCATGAAGATTTTTGTCTTTTATCTGTTCTGGACATTCTCAGCCATTATTTCTTTACATATTGGCTATTCTTTTTACCTACAGTTCATTTTCAATGCAAATTGAACCTTCTCTTTATATACTCCATGCACCTTACTCTCTCTTTTATATTTTCCCTATCTTTATCTTTCCTCAATTCCATCTTTCATTTCAATCATTTTCTGTTCAGTCGTGTATAACTTGCTGTTTGACCTTCCCATTGAGACTTTTTATTTCAATTATCATTTATTTTAAATGAGTTCTGTTTGTTTGTAAATGTTAGTTTTTTTCAGAGTGTCTTGTTTACTTTTCTTCAGTTTTTATTCATTTCATGATAAGTGAAGTTGTATCCTAGGGAATCTGTTCTGCACTGGGTTGAAGAGGTTTCTCTCTAAGGTGATTTTGTGTTTGCTTCTGACAGATGAATCAAGTTTTTTCTTATCCCCAAGCCCCTTTTACACAACTGTTTTTTAAAATTTTTCGATTTTTGTTTGAGATTCGGGGGGCACATGTGCGGGTTTGTTACAAGGGTGTATTGCATGGTGCTGAGGTTTGGGCTTCTATTGATCCTGTCACCCAGATAGTGAACATAGTACCAAATAGATAGTTTTTCAGTCCTTGCTCTTCTCCTTGCCTCCTTTTGGAGTCTCCAGTGTCTACTGTTCTTGTCTTTATGTCTGGTGAACCCAAGATTTGGCTCCCATTTATAAGTAAGAGCATGCAATATTTGGTTTTCTGTTTCTGTGTTAGTTTACTTAGGATAACAGCCTCCAGCTGCATCCACGTTGTTGCCAAGGATATGTTCTCATTCTTTTTCATGGCTGTATAGCATTCCATGGTGTATATGTATCACATTTTCTTTATCCAAACCACCATTGCTGGGCACCTAGGTTGGTTCCACGTCTGCTATTGTGAATCGTGCTGCAATGAGCATAGGAGTCCATGTGTCTTTTTGGTAGAATAATTTATATTCCTTTGGTTATACACCTAGTAATGGGATTTCTGGGTTGAATGGTAGTTCTATTTCTAATTCTTTGAGAAATCTCGAAACTGCTTTCCACAGGGGCTGAGCTAATTTGCAACAGTATATAAGCAGTCCTTTTTCTCTGCATCCTCACCAGCATCTGTTATTTTTTGACTTTTTAACAAGTAATAGCCATTCTGACTGGTCTTTTGTGCAACTTTTGTAGCTGTAATTTCCCGTTCTATGTGGAAAGCAGAGATATGAATCTCAAACTCTAGGAAAAACTACCCCTGGGGTAAAGAACTCTCAGGGAACTCATTTTACTCTCTACCCCTGGAGCTGAGGCCAAGAAGGACGAATTTCTGTGTTGCCTATTAATGCTGAAGGGGAGATTTTTACTCTAGACTTCCCCTTTACTGAGGGTATAGTTATCCAAAGGCACTACTTTTTATGAGGATTTCAATTCTACTTCTTGCCCAGGCCCTTTGAGCCCAGCGCCTTATTTCTTTATCTGTTAAGGACGTTTAACTTTAACCTTCTTCAAGGATTTCTGGCGGATTTCATTTCCCAATTTGTGCTTGCCTCCTGGGAATTTCCCTTTCTTTCTTGCAAACTCAGCTGTGCAGTTCAAGGTGTTTTATAGCAGGAAAGTTCTCAAGCTATATATTCCCTCTTGCTGCAGAAAAAGAAAATGTCCCACTAACCTAATATAAGGTCCCACCTTATGACTTGCTAATATTTGACTACTTTTGATCTATGAAATTTCATATATTTCATGTTTTATAATTGCATATAATTCTTAAATAATTCGAGTCTTTCTTAAATATTTAATTCAGATATTTTCTGATCCTCAAATCTGATGTGAGGATTAAATGAAATAATATATATGAAGTCCTTGGCATTTTGGACATAAACAATGGTAGTTTAGCATTATTAACATGTGTATGTCAATAACTGCATGGAGAATTATGGGAAGAATAAATACCACAAATACACAAACTGGTAAGAGGATTTGCCTCCAGAAGGAGGAACGGAATTGCTGAGAATGGAAAAGAGACTTCATTTTATCTATAAGCCCTCTGGTAACTTTTGAATTTTGAACCATGTATGTTTCCCATGCAAAAATTATTTTAAAAATTAAAAATGAAAAAGTATAAACCCATACTCTGCCTTATAGGTATGTGTGCTTTTGAATTTTTTTTTTTCTCTTTCTTTTTTTTTTGAGATGGAGTCTCACTCTGTTGCCAGGCTGGAGTGCAGTGGCATGATCTAGACTCGCTGCAACCTCCGCCTCCCGCATTCAAGGGATTCTCCTCCCGAGTAGCTGAGACTACAGGCACATGCCACCATGTCCAGCTAGTTTTTTGTATTTTTTTAGTATTTCACCATGTTGGCCAGAATGGTCTCGATCTCTTGACTTCACGATCTGCCCGCCTTGGCCTCCCAAAGTGCTGGGATTACAGGAGTGAGCCACCGCGCCCAGCCGTGCTTTTGAATTTTTAATAATAAATGTGTTCATATGCTATGTTTACCATTTAGAAATTAAAGCTCAAAAAATCATTTGGACATATGTCCATATGGGTATAAACATAATTAATACTTTGTTTTTTTCCTATTTGCGTGATGAAACCAAGGCTATATTAGCTTAAAGATAATCAGTGGGCAACTCAAGTCTAATTTAGTGTGAAATGCAAAAATATAAAAACATTTAAAACAAAGCAACTTCAAAAGCTGAACTTTAAAGTCAGCAGAGATATTTTATAGTTATAAATTACACTCTGTGCTTTGAATATTTTAAAGAAGATATTCAGCCTCAGAGTAGAGAAAAACAGTTGTAAAAATGTGGTAGAAAAATGAAACATTATTTTGTTGTTGTGGTTTCTCATAAAACAAAGCAGCGACTGCTTTTTAAAACACGCTCACACCATGATTCCTCTGTGGTGTGGCACTGAAGACATTTACAATGATGATTTAAATTGCATCCTAGTTGGGACGTTTTCCTAAGAAATATGAGGCCATTAAAAGGAATTATCACAGCAACCTTCCAGGGGGTCGCCCAGTATGTCTGGGAGGAGCCCACTGTGTATCTCTGGACTATTGAAATTTACCTTAAACTGATGGTCCCTGAGTTATTGGAGGTAATGTAGTGTTCTGTTGCCTTTTCATTGCTTCCTCCATTTGGTCTGCATCAAGGTTTCTCAACCTCCACGCTATTGATATTGTAGGTCTCAGAATTCGTTGTGGTGGGACACTGCCCTGTGCACTGTAAGAGGGTTGGCAGCATCTCTTGCCTCTATCCACTAGACACTAGTAGCACCTCTTCCTCAGCTGTGCCAACATGGTCTCCATATTGTCAAATGGCCTTTGGGGAATGAAATTATTCTTTATTGAGAACCACTGTTCTACATCTTGCTAAATTCTTTAATCTGAGCCTGGATTAGTGAGGAAATTGTCAAAACTGGGAAGAGATACCTTTGGGGTCCTTTGTGGCTTACTGAGGAAGAAGAAATTCCTCTTTTTTGGAATAAACTCCATAGTGCAGCCTGGGTTTCTCACTAGATAAACTGAAGGGAACCAGTTACTATGTCCCAGTGGTACCCAAAAGAAATGCCACTGTCCTCCCACTGAGAAATATGAAATGTCGCCTTGGAAGGTGTCCTTCTGTTATTCATATAGACAAAGTTCACTTGCAAGTAAGCTTGGGCATTCTTTTGGGTACAAGTCCATAAATAAACTGGAGGACACAGAAAAGGACTGGCAGGAAGTCCTTATGCCATATACCACACCTTGGCTCATTAAGAATCACATTGGCCTGGCACGATGGCATGGCTCATGTCTGTAATCCCAGCACTTTGGGAGGCCAAAGTGGGCGGATCACCTGAGGTCAGGAGTTTGAGACCAGCCTGACCAACATGGTGAAACCCTGTCTCTACTAAAAATACAAAAAATGTGCCAGGCGTAGTGGCATGTGCCTGTAATCCCAGCTACTGAGGAGGCTGAAGCAGGAGAATTGCTTGAATCCGGGAGTTGGAGGTTGCAGTGAACCCAGATCACCTACTGCACTTCAGCCTGAGAGACAAAACGAGACTCCATCTCAAAAAAAAAAAAGAGAAGAATCACATTAACTATACCTCCTCACGTAAGTATAAGCTTCTGCACATAACACAGCTTAGCTTTGCTTTTTGGCTGGTATATACTGCACAAGTTAGAAGTTCTGGGTTGAGCATTTCTTTTGTGTTTTGTTTTGAGACGGGGTCTTACTCTGTTGCCCAAGGTGGAGTGCAGTGGTGCAATCTCGGCTCGTTATAATCTCCCTCTCCCGGGTTCAAGCAATTTTCCTGCCTCAGCCTCCCAAGTAGCTGGGAATACAAGCATGTGCCACCACACCTGGCTGATTTTTTGTTGTTGTTGTTTTTCACTTTTAGTAGAGATGGAGTTTCATCATGTTGGCCTGGCTGTCCTTGAACTCCTGGCCTCAGGTGATCCACCTGCGTGGGCCTCCCAAAGTGCTGGGATTACAGGTGTGAGCCACTGCACCCGGCCCTAGGTTGAGTGAGGATTTCTATTTAAAACATTGCCGTCAACTCACACTATGTTCATTTCCAAGTTACTTAAAACTTTGCACTTAAGAATATTAATATGTGCTGGGCCTGGTGGCTCATGCCTGTAATCCCGGCACTTTGGGAGGCTGAAGCAGGCGGATCACGAGGTCAGGAGATCAAGACCATCCTGGCTAACACAGTGAAACCCCATCTCTACTAAAAATACAAAAAATTAGCCGTGCGTGGTGGTGGACGCCTGTAGTCCCAGGTACTCGGGAGGCTGAGGCAGAAGAAGCGTGGGAACCTGGGAGGCAGAGCTTGCAGTGAGCTGAGATTGTACCAGTGCATTCCAGCCTGGGCAACAGAGCAAGACTCCGTCTCAAAAAAAAAAAAAAAAAACAGAGCTAATCTGTATTGGGATGTATTTATATAAAAGCTCTTTAATTTATTTAAAAATTTTCATAACATCTTATAGTTTCATATCTTAAAATCCATCACTACATTAATATGCAAAATGACTAAAGACTTAGTCATTTAAGGATAAGATAGTTTACTTTTTCTAGTTAAACTCAAATTATTTTTACCCCCTTTCATCTAAAAATGTATCTATCAATTTGCTTCTGCCTCCCATGTTAAATATAATTCTATAATACAGCCTTAGCATACTATGTGATTTTTAACTTATGGAAAAGAAATCATTTGCCTCCTCCTTTATTTGTAACATATTAGCTTCAAAATTCATAGTTAACTTTTCATAGTTAGCAATTGTGGTATCAAACTGAATGCACATGACCTGAACATACTTGAAAGTTGGAAATATCTGGGGTTTCTGAAAAGAATACATGTTTGTCCTTGTTTCATTTCCCTGCTTCCTTCTCTCCAGCTATAAAAAAAAAGGTGCTCACTTATTTCTCCTTATAATCTGTAACTAAGAGGCAAGAAGAAAAGGATGTGTTCTAAGGATCACAAACTTATTCTAAGAGTTAAAGACCCCTAACTTTAGCATCTGAGAGACAAAAGGAGAATGCAAATAAACCCTTTTACAGGAAACTAAGCATAACCTATAAAATGACTTTCTATACTTGTGTCTTTTTCATCACTACACAGAGTAGGCACTGGTGATTGGATAACACTTTCTAGGATGTGAGATGATAGCAAAAAAGGGATAGCCCTACTTACTTATAGGTCTAGAAAAGGCCTAGAAAGATTGCCTTTCTACTGATAACAGACAAGTTACACGTGACAATGACGTGGATACACCTGCAGTGACCCCTGCCTATGTCCCAGCAGAGAGGACACGAGCCCCTGCTGTCATCTTCCTGGGAAGGAGACCTCCGAAAGTTGGTGTTTCCACTTACCTAGCACACTCCATGATTAAACAGTGGTGTAACCTTCAGCAAGTTCCAAGTTTCTTAAGCTCTTTGAGTCCCAGTTTTACTTCCTAGTATGTTGTAAGAATCAAATGACAGACTGCCAGTGATACATAGTAACTGGATCGCAGTAAATCTTTGAGAGATATGGGGAGAGAGATAGAGGGCCCTATCTATTGGTGACTCCTCTTTGTTCTGGTTCCCTTGCCCATCATTCCTGTCAGTTCACACCGTAGTTTAAAAAAAAAAAAAAAAAAAAAAGATGGAAATGTGAACAGAGGCTTAATAAGAAAAAAATAAAAATTTATTTGCAAAAAAAAAGAGTCTTAATTTGGGGTTAATTGCTCTGTTTACTGAGCGAAGCTCATGAGGCACTGTGCTATGGACTGTTCTCCTTTCCTCCCCTCTATTATTTTGGGCATAAGTTGCTTAGCAAAGCCAACATGTTAGGTCCTTTAGGAAACTGAACACTGATATATTTCCATAAAGACTTTGGTCAACTTTTAGTCTGGAGGCTGGATCTGGAATGTGAACAATTAGATGGCAGTAGCTCCCTAATATTGAAACAGTCCCTGACAGTCTCTGTCTTTCTGCACCATCCTTCTGCTTGCCCTGGTGAGGAATTAGCTTGCTACTGGAAGCAGCCTCCATTCAATCACTACAGCCCCAAGGAAATGACAAGAGCAGCCAGGCCCTCTATTAGATGTGAGCATCCCAGACCACACTTTGACACTTCTACCTATTTCCTTTGACCCCTGATGAAACTGTCAGTTTCCTCATTTATTGTCCTGTCTCCGGTTGTTTTGGTTTTTTTCCCCCTCACTGGTTTCTAGTTTGCAGCTGTCTCTTCCCCATCAATGTTAAGTTTACATCAACCAGCTGGAAATGTTTCATGTTTATATTTTATATGTTTTGCTTTCTCCAGCTAAGGAAACTTATGATTTGTTTCTAAAGACATTTCAGCCTTTTGCCTCCAGAGGGAATGACATTCATAGCAGTTTTTCCATCCTTCTGTCACATCCGTTAGATTATGGATATTAGATTATTATATTATAGAATCTTCAGCAATCTGGAAATTTTCACTTTCTAAGAGTAGGCAAAGTAAGGGTATAACAAATTCAGAGGTCAAAATAAACTTTTTGAAATTAATTAGTTGTTTAAAAAATTATATACCGGCTATTATATTGGAAGTCTCAGTTCCAAGATTTTTCCCTTTAAGGTTTGCTTTTACTATAAGTCAAGTTTCATGAATATGTAATGAATTTCAGCTTACCATTAGTCCCACTGGTAAATAAACAGCATTATTTTAGAAGGAAACTTCTCTTATGATTCCCAGAAAAATCTATTAAGCTAAGACTCTTAATGTCCAAGTAGGTTTTATTTCTATTTGTGTTGGTGCCTTTATCACAGGGGGTTGGGAGAGTAGGGCAGAAGACAAACCTTCATCCTATATTTTCTGTAACATGTAAATCATTTAAGTAGAAGAAAAAAAGTAGAAAAATTGCTGGTTTGTGATGCTATTCAACTTGTAAAGAACCAAATTCAGGGAGCAGACAAAGTTTTGATTTTGAAGATAAAATTAAAATGTTATCTTTCTTTTAAGAGAGGAAAATTACAATTTGAAGACATAAAATAAATGACTTGATGAAATAAAATATACTCATAGTAAAATATCTAGAGTTGGTCAGAATAGTGCCATTTTCTAATGGGTACACAGGAATCCTGTAGCCAAATCTACTCTAAATATAATTATATACAAATGGTAAATATAAATAAGTAATTCTCAGATCTTGGCCACACCAGAAAACTTTTAAAGGTTCCCTGCCAACTCAAGTGAAAATGGGCATGTGTTAGCCCCAGGCTCCATGGCTAATTTTTTTAAGGAAAAGAATATAACTTGTAACCCAGGCCTTTGGAAAAGCAGACACCATTTTTGTGTCAGGAAAACACTGTAGCTAACCCCGTGAATGCTCCTGTAATCATCTTTTTCTCAGCTAAAGGATGGAGAGTGGCATTAGAAAAAGAAGTGTGACCAGCATCTTGGTTTCTCTCATCCTGACAGACCATGGACTCCACCATTCCAAACTGGTCAGAAATGAGGCCATTAATCACACAATAGCTTTGCTTCAAAGATCTCAGAACAATTCACCAAAGTTTTCAAGTAGAGATAATTTTAACATTTGTGTAGCTTAAAAAATGGGATAAGTGGTAATTGTATTTTTCAGCTGCCAAGTAGATAAACTTCTACCTTACCTAGGGAAACTCTGGTCTAGGTAAAAGGATCAAGAGGATTGATTTTCTCCAAAAGAAACAAAACTTTAAAGTTTAGCATAGTAAACCCAGAGATGTATTTCTCATCTCCCTATGTCCCTGCTCTCCTTGTTAAGATGCCCAAAATGTATTATTTTGCCAAAAACTGAATCCAGTCGTTTGGAAGATGAAGATTTACAAGGTTTCAATAAGCACCTGGGACAGGCAAATATTAAAAACCAATAGGGAATTCTCGTCCTTCTGCTGTTTCCAGCATGAGTCCTTCCCTCTTCTTCCCATGTATCGCATGATTTTAAAGTGGGTGCCCTACACCTACTTTATAGTTAGAAATATTGAGGTAAGCAGAGAAATAGACTGTTACATGTTTAACCTGGGTTAGTTTCCTTTTTACAAAATAGGGGCTATCTTGGAATAAATAAAAAGCTTCTGTCTAGGAAAGGAAAATGGCCAAATGATTAATACAATAGGAGATAAAGCCCAAATCATTACTTTCTACAGGACAAGGATATGGCTTTGGATGAACAATAACATAGCTTGCTGAGGCATCTGCCCAATGGGCATGATAGTTTTGTTCCAGATATTTGGCGTTAGAGAAATAATTTTTCTCTGTTGCAGCAATGCTTAATTATATATGCCTTGAGGCTACTACTGGTTGTCTCTGTAAGTTCACTGTAAATTACATTGACATTTTAACAAGGTGCGGTAGTATATGTTGGAGAGCCACAAAGCCCAGAGATGTCAGAGCTAACCTGTCAAAGTTAGATTTCAATTACTTGCCTCAGGCTCTCTTAGCATAGCCAGAATCACATTCTCTTTAGAAGAACAACTGAATCTGAAACTGCAGGGTGGCTTAGTACATTGTCAACTTTATTTACTTTTAAAAAAGATATTTGCACTCATCCTCTCTGGTAGGTAATTTCTTAGGTAAGTGGGTGAATAATTTTTAACTTTTCTTCAAAATATAGTGATCCTCAAAATATATAAACCTTATGAATGAATAATGAGAAAAGCATAAACATGAAATTTCATCTAGTTTCTGAGAAACAAATAGTGTTTATACCACAGTGTTATGCCAGAGTGATATTTATGGTTTTCCTAAAACATAATGTAGACCATAAAATTATTCACAAAATAAACTTAGCCATCATTTATCAATCCTATGAGACATTTAAAATATTTAGCTCATTTATAGAATACATCCATTGGGAAGAAAAATTATACATTCAGTTGTAACATTCAATATCATTTTTTCTGCTATTGCCAAAAATGAAAACAATGTTTACCTTTTACTGGAGAAAACACATTATAATCTTACTTTCTCAAAGGCCAAACTTGAGAATTATGTGTCTGAGAGAAGAATTTTCCTTTAATTTGCTTAACATGTAATTCAGTGTATGGAAATGAGCTGCCTGGATAATGTTAAAGCTTCTACTGGTTTCTGAAATAAGATTTCTTAAAAATGAGTGCACATCTA
Source organism: Theropithecus gelada (assembly GCF_003255815.1). Lineage (NCBI taxonomy): Eukaryota > Metazoa > Chordata > Mammalia > Primates > Cercopithecidae > Theropithecus > Theropithecus gelada. Next base: position 106,584,521 of record NC_037670.1, read on the forward strand.
AAGGGGACCCACATGTTGAGTGTGCCATCCAAGACTGACACCGAAGAAAAATAAGTAACTATGAAGGGGAGGGAAAGCTGAATCTGTGAAAGAAATCCAAGAAGAAATGATCAGAAACTTTATAGCAAGATGCTATGAAGGTTGCATTTTATTTTTTCCTTGGGGCTGTAGGAGCTTTATTGTCTGAAACCTAAGCACAGCTTGGTTGGCTAGAGTCTTTTCTTGATGAAGAGAAGGCCATGGAAGAGGAGACCATCTTACTCAGCATAGATGACCTGGTCATCCGCTGTTGGTGGTGCTGGAACTCTTGCGACCCATTCACACATTAACTCAACTGATGATGAAGCTTCTGTTCCCATGGTCTCCGGCTATATTAGGATATATCATATATGTGTGTACATGTGTGTGCGCATGTGTATGTGTGCAAGAAAGAAAGAAACAGATAAAGTTTAGAGGAAAAAAATAGTAAAATGTCTGAGAGGTAAGTCTTTAGAATTTAAACATTCTACCTTCATTTGTCAACCACTTCAGATATGACTTAAAACATTCCCCACTCATAAACATTGTCCTTCCCTTTTCTGTGATCCAGTTGGATTTTTTTAGTACCTCAAGAGTAGCATGTATGACACTTTATGTTTTTGATCATTCACTTGTCTGCTTTTCCTAGCATCCCTTAGGTTTCTTAAATGACCATTTCTATGTAGTTCCTAGTTGTCTCTCCAGCACCTAGAAAAGGGGCTGCACACAGTAGTTGCTTAATACATACTGGATGAATGAATGATCAGGTACGAAAACGAATTTGACTATACCCAGAAAGTAGACTCACCATCCATTCCCCCTTGTAGTCTCAGTACCTTGCCCAACTCCTGTACTAGCTGAGTCTTGGTACACATGAGTACATAGGAAAGATGCAAGATTCTAATGGAATTAGACCTGAGTTGGAACCCCAGCTTCACCACATAGAAGCTATGTGAGCTAGACCATATTACTTTACATCTCTGAACATCATTTTTCTCACCAGTAAATGTGGTGAATGATAGATTAACCATGTAACACATGCAATAAGGGTGTTGGCACAGTACCAGGCAGAATCAGGCCTCATTAAATACCAGCAAATCTTACAGGAAAGGCTAGAAGGCAATATTCTCACTCTCCTTTTGACTTAATGTTTAGTTAATTTTTGAGGCCAAATTCCATGAGAGAAGGGCTGATGTGATAATAATAAGTCTTCGGGCCAGGTGCGGTGGGTGACGCCTGTAATCCCAGCACTTTGGGAGGCCTAGGCGGGCGGATCACCTGAAGTCAGGAGTTCAAGACCAGCCTGGCCAACATGGTGAAACCAGGTCTCCACTAAAAATACAAAATCAGCTGATCATAGTGGCACACACCTGTAATCTCAGCTATCTGGGAGGCTGAGACAGGAGAATATCTTGAGCACAGGAGGCAGAGGTTGGATTGAGCAGAGATCACACCACTGCACTCCAGCCTGTGCGACAGGCTGAAACTCCATCTAAAAAAAAAAAAAAAAAAAAAAAAAAAGTTCTCCAGCTGGACACTATTCAACTAAACAGTTATCTGGGCGTGGTGGCTCATGCCTGTAATCCCAACACTTTGGGAGGCCAAGGCAGGCGTATCATTTGAGGTCAGAGGTTCGAGACCAATCTGACCAACATGGTGAAACCCCATCACAAAAAAATTAGCCAGGCATGGTGGCATGTGCCTGTAATCCCAGCGACTCGGGAGGCTGAGGCAGGAGAATCACTTGAACCCAGGAGGCGGAGGTTACAGTGAGCTGAGATTGTACCACTGCACTCCAGCCTGGGTGACAGAGTGAGACTCCGTCTTAAATAAATAAATAAATAAATAAATAAATAGGAAAAAGCCTTCTATGTCTGGCTCCTTATCCATGAAATAAGAATATAAATGGAATCACCCCAAAATCAAGGAGTCACAATTTGCACAAATAAGCATGTCTTGGTTCCAGTTAAGTCTAGATGTTCATTTAGCTGACCCCACTGTTCACGTGGCCACTGTATGCAGCCTTCACTCCCAACTCACCAAATCCTTTCTATGAGGCCATAAAGCAGTGTGCTGTCATATCACAAGTTAAATTCACTTACCACCTTTCATCCCAGAGACATCCTCAGAGCTTCATGCACAGACACTTTAGCTTCACAACATTCTTGTGCCTGATGGAGAAAATGTGGTTCTCATTTTTCAGAATTGAGGTAATTGAAGATTGGGTTAAGTCATCTGGCCTAGATGGGTAAATATTTTGAAAGGAAATATTCAACTAACAGTTGAATCATCCTAGCTCAGGGTCTAGGTCTGCCTTAACTCAGTTGGATTCACTTGGGTTCAACTTCTCTGAACTATAAAGTATTTACAAAATTTGAGTATTAGTCCCTGTTCCTCTTACTTCACATAACTTTTGTGAAGATCAAACAATATTATATCCCTGAAACGTTTTTGGAAAGCATAAAGCAAATATTAAATGTTGAGTCCTACAACTAAGTACAGGCATATCTCAGAGATATTGCAGGTTCAGCTCCAGACCCCAGTAAAGCAAATTATCATGATAAAGCAAGTCACACAATTTTTTTGCTTTTCCAGTGGATATAAAAATTACATTTACACTCTGCTGTAGCCTATTAAGTGTGCAGTTACATTATGTCTAAAAAACAATGTACATGCCTTAATTTAAAAATACTTCATTGCTAAACAATGCTAACAGTCATCTGAGCCTTCAGAAAGTTGTAATCACTTTGTTAGTGGAGGGTCTTGCCTTGATGTTGGTGACTGCTGACTTATCAAGGGTAGTGGTTGCTGAAGGTTAGGGTGGCTCTGGTAATTTCGTAAAATAAGAGTACAATGAAGTTTGCCACACCGATTGATTTTTCCTTTCATGGGAGATTTCTCTGTAGCATGCAATACTGTTTGATAGCATTTTACCCACAGTAGAACTTTTTTCAAAATTGGTCAGTACCCCTCAAACCCTGTCACTGCTTTATCAACTACGTTTATGGAATATTCTAAATCCTTTGTTGTCAACTCAACAATATTCACATCTGTATCAAGCGCAGTCTCCATCTTGGCTGGGTGCAGTGGCTCACACCTGTAATCCCAGCACTTTGGGAGGCCGAGGTAGGTGGATCATGAGGTCAGGAGTTCAAGACCAGCCTGGCCAAGATGGTGAAACCCTGTCTCTACTAAAAATACAAAAATTAGCCAGGTGCGGTGGCAGGTGCCTGTAATCCCAGCTACGCAGGAGACTGAGGAAGGAGAATTGCTTGAATCCGGGCAGCAGAGGTTGCAGTGAGCCAAGATCGTACCACTGCACTCCAGCATGGATAACAAACTGAGACTCTGTCTCAAAAAACAAACAAACAAACAAACAAACAAACAAACGGAGTAGTCTCCATCTTAAGAAACCACATTCTTTGTTTATCCTTTAAAAGTAACTCCATATGGGTCGGGTGCAGTGGCTCATGCCTGTAATCCCAGCACTTTTGGAGGCCGAGGCAGGCAAATCACGAGGGCAAGAGATCGAGACCATCCTGGCCAACGTGGTGAAACCCTGTCTCTAGTAAAATAGAAAAAATTAGCCAGTCGTGGTGGCATATGCCTGCAGTCCCAGCTACTCGGGAGGCTGAGGCAGAGGAATCACTTGAACCCAGGAGATGGAGGTTGCAGTGAGCCAAGATGGCACACTGCACTCCAGCCTGGCGACAGAGCGAGACTCCACCTCAAAAAAAAAAAAAAAGTAACTCCATATGCATTCAAGTTTAATCATGAGATTGCAGCAGTTCAGTCACATCTTTAGGCTTCACTTCTAATTCTAGTTCTTTTGTCATTTTCACCATATCTGCAATTTCTTTTTTGATTTTTTGTTTTTGTTTTTGTTTTTTTTGAGACTGAGTCTCTCTCTGTCGCCCAGGCTGGAGTGCAGTGGCGCGATCTTGGCTCACTGCAAGCTCTGTCTCCCAGGTTTATGCCATTCTCCTGCCTCAGCCTCTGGGAGTAACTGGGACTACAGGTGCCCGCCACCACGCCTGGCTAGATTTTTTGTTTTTTTGGTTTTTTTTGGATTTTTAGTAGAAACAGGGTTTCACCGTGTTAGCCAGGATGCTTTTGATCTCCTTACCTTGTGATCCGCCCACCTCGGCCTCCCAAAGTGCTGGGATTACAGGCATGAGCCACCGCGCCCGGCCTGCAATTTCTTTCTTGGCTCAAGTCTTGAACCTCTCAAAGTCTTTCATGAAGGTTGGAGTCAACTTATTCTAAACTCCTGTTAATATTAATATTTGACCTCCTTCCATGAATCACAAATGTACTAATGTCATCTAGAATAGTGAATCCTTTCCAGAAGGTTTTCAATTTACTTTTTCCAGATCCACAAGAGGAATCACTATCTATGACAGCTATAGCCTTATGAAATTTGTTTCTTAAATAAGACTTGTAAATTGAAAATACTTCTTGATCCACGGATTGCAGAATGGATGTTATGTTAGCTGGCACAAAACAACATTAATCTCCTTGTACATCTCTGTCAGAGTTCCTGGGTGAACAGGTTCTTGGGTGAACAGTGAAAGGGAATCTTTTTTTCTGAGCATGAGGTCTCAACAGTGGGCTTAAAATATTCAGTTAACCGTTCTATAAACAGATATGCTATCATCCAGGATTTGTTATTCCATTTGTAGAACACAAGCAGAGTAGATTTATCATAATTCTCAAGGACCCTAGGATTTGCAGAATGAGCAATGAGCATGGCTTCAACTTAAAGTCCCTAATTGCATTAGCCCCTAATAAGAGAGTGGGCCTGTCATTTGAAGCTTTGAAACTAGGCGTTGACTTCTCTCTAGCTATGACAGTACTAGATGGCATCTTCTCCCACCAGAAAGCTGTTTCATCTACATTAAAAATCTCTTGTTTAATGTAGCCACAACTTTTATGTAAGTTCAGGGGTACAAGTACAGGTTTGTTACATAGGTAAACTTGTGTCAAGGGGATTTGTCGTACAGATTATTTCATCACCCAGGTATAAGGCTATTACCCATTAGATATTTTTCCTGATTCTCTTCCTCCTCCCACCTTCCACCCTCTGATAGGCCCCAGTGTGTGTTCCCCTCTATGTGTCCATGCATTCTCATCATTCAGCTCCCACCTATAAGTGAGAAGATGAGGTTTTGCTTTTCTGTCCCTGTGTTAGTTTGCTAAGGATAAAGGCCTCCCAACTCCATCCGCATCCCTGCAAAGGACATGGTCTCGTTCTTTTTATGGCTGCATTGTATTCTGTGGTGTATATGTAATGTAGGCACTTTCATCAATAATCTAAGCTAGATCTTCTGGATAACTTGCTGCAACTTCTGCATCAGCACTTGCTGCTTCATTTTACGTCGTATGTTACAGAAATGGCTTCATTTCTTTAACCTTATGAACCACCTTCTGCCAGCTATAACATTTTCTTCTGCAGCTTCTTCACTTCTCTCAAACGTTATAGAATTGAAGAGAGTTAGTGCCTTGTTTTGGATTAGGCTTTGTTTAAGGGAATGTTCTGATTGGTTTGATCTTCCACCTAGACCATTGAAACTTTCTCCATATCTTCCACCTAGACCATTGAAACTTTCTCCATAACAGCAATGAGGCTGTTTTTCTTTCTTATCACTTGTGTGTACACTAGAATAGCGTTTTTAATTTTCTTCAAGAACTTTTCCTTTGCATTCACAACTTGGTTATTTGGCACAAGAGGCCTAGCTTTCAGTCAGTCTTGGCTTTTGACATATCTTTCACACTAAGTTTAATAATTTCTAGTTTTTGGCTAGAGATGTGCGACCCTTCCTTTCAGTTGAACGTGTGGAGGCCATTGTAAGGTTGTTAACTGGCCTAATTTCAATATTGTTGTCTCAGGGAATAGGGAGGCCCACGGAGAGAGAGAGAGAGAGCTGGAGGAATGACCAGTCGGTGTAACAGTCAGAACACACATATTTATCAATTAAGTTCATTGTCTAATATGGTTGCAGTTCACTATGCCCTAATACAATTATAATAGTAATATCGAAGATTGCTGATCACAGATTACCATAACAGTAATTTTAAAAAGTTTGAAATATTATGAAGATTAACAAAATGTGACACAGAGATGTGAAGTGAGTACCTGCTATTAGAAAAATGCTGCTAATAGGCCAGGCATGGTGGCTTACGCCTGTAATCCCAACACTTTGGGAGGCCAAGACGGGTGAATCACTTGAGGCCAGGAGTTCGACGCCAGCCTGGCCAACATGGCAAAACCCTGTCTCTACAAAAAATACAAAAATTAGCCAGGCGTGGTGGCACACGCCTGTAATCCCAGCTACTCAGCAGGTTGAGGCACGAGAATCACTTGAACCTAAGATCGTGCCACTGCACTCTAGCCTGGGTGACAGAGTGAGACTCTCTCTCAAAAAAAAAAAAAAAGAGAGAAAAATGATGCCAATAGGCTTGCTCTATCCAGGGTTGCCACAACCTTCAGTTTGTAAAATACGTAGTATCTGCAAAGCTCAATAAAGTGAATAAAACAGGGGCTGGATGCTGGATTCAGTGGCTCACACCTGTAATCCCAACACTTTGGGAGGCCAAGGCAGGAGGATCGCTTGGGCCCAGGAGTTTGAGACCAGCCTGGGCAACATAGTGACACTCTGTTTCTACAAAAAGACAAAAAAGAAAAGAAAGTGAATAAAACAATAAATAAAACAAAATATGCCTGTATTTCACATTTGCTTTTCTCTTTAAAAGGACCTCTTTTTAAAAACACTGCCAGGATATAAACACATGTTGCCACTGTTCGCTTTGGACGGATCCTTTCTCAATTGGATCAAAGACCAATCAGTTCTCTAAGTAATCTAGCATAATTAGGCTCAACAAATAAGGAAACTGAAACACACAAGTGCTCTAACTTGCTCTAATTTCACGTGGCAGACTAGTGTGGTAGCTTCCACATCAAGAAACCAAGCCTTCTGTTCACCGTACCAATCACAGAGTCAGGAGCCCTTTGTATTTCATATGTAGAGAAATAAGCTAGAAGTAATGGGTTGCCACAAACAGGCCACTTGTTTTCTCAGAATTAAGTGTCTTGATTATTCAGATTAAATATACATAATTTAACAAAGGGAAAATATAGAGAATTTATATTTATTAGAGGTAGCATCAAGGATTTGGAGTTTTTCTAGCTGTTTCTTTGAAGGAAGGATATCTGTAGAGCACTTGTATTGAAATGCATACCGATCTCATGGAAGCTTGTGGTCACATTGTCTTTTCTTACTGCGGATGACATCTGAGCCATAATTGGGGCCGTGGCTGCAGTAGGTCCTGGAAGGTTCTTTATTGTCTGTCACAGCTGAATAAAAGCAGCAGCAGCTGAGAGAACATTGGAGAAAATGCCAGCAGCTACCCTCTGGCAGTGGTCATTAAACCGTGTCTCACAGCCTAGACACAGTATTTTGGTATGCTACTGGCCACAGGCCCATAAGCATTTCCAGCTTACGTAGAGATCCAATGCATCTCTTTGAATACCAGTGGGGACAAGCAATTAATTTATTGATTGATTTATGGCCTAAGTTCAATTCTGTTGTCAAAGATAATCATTTAGTCATGTTTAATGAGATATTCTGCCTTCATTAAAGTCATTAGAATCACTAATAAATAAAATATAATAGGATTTCACACAATCTACACCTCACAGTAGAGACCTAAGCTAAGTCAACATTTCCCTGAAACAAATACTTGAAAAGAAATTGAGAAAAATAAAGATAATTCAGTAAATTATAATTTTCCCCTAGAGTCCAAAATCACCAGTTTTCAAGAAGGATACACTGTACAAGATGATCCATTGGGATATAGGAAGAAAGTATTAAAATTTCCATTTTCATTTTATTTTAATCTAAAAAAGAAAAGAAATTATCCCCAACACATTAATGTACTGACTGACACTGGGATTCTCACTGTGACCACATGTCCTATGATCATTTGTCACGAGATATGCTGAGATTCTCCACGATGCCACAACTAGATGGTACCCTCCTGTATGTTATTAAACTTTACAGTCAACAAATATTCACTGAGCATCTCCTATGTGCCAGACCTCATTCTGGGTCACTGGGACACCTCATTCCTGCCAACATGGAAAATATGTTCTATCAAGGGCAGTGGGCTTATAGAATTGTTGTGCAATAATTAAGTGGATATAGAAATTATATTTGTAATTTTAACTAATTTAACTAATTCTCACAAGCTAGGCAAGTGAATTAAAAACATTCCTGTAAAGTACATTTTGAAGATAATACTAACAAAAAAATAGCAAGTTTTTCCTTGAATAACAACCAAAAACAGACTTTTGTGTATCGCTTCTCCTCCTAGTACAAAATCTTTATAAACCTGAGATGAATTATGATAAGCTGATGTTTTAAGAAAACAGATCCCCAAAATTCAAAATGAACAAGAAGACAACATATGGATTTTTACCTATTTTCATTGACAATGAACATAATATACAATGAAGTTCATTTTGTAGGGTGTATTGGTTACTGGAAGCTGTGGCAACCTAAACTTTCACTGATGGTTGCATGAACAAATGTGGTATGAACATGGAATAAAATATTCAATTTCAAAAATTAATAAAATTCTGATACATGCTATAACGTGGATGAACCTTGAAAACATTACGCTAAGTGAAATAAATCAGCCAGAGAAGGACAAATACTGTGTAATTCCACTTAGATCCCTAGAATAGTCAAATTCATATAGAAAGACTAGAATAATGGTTACCAGCGACTGAAGGGAGAGGGAAATGAAGAGTTATTGTTTTAACAGGTACAGAGCTTCTGTTTGGATGATGGAAAATTTCTAGAGATGGATAGTGGTAATGGTTGTGTTCCTGAAACACCAAGGGTTCGGTCTAGTTCCTGCTGCTCACTATACAGAAGGCCAATGACTGAGAAGATGAGTATTGCCAAGGAAGAGGGATTTAATCGGGTGATGCAGCCAAGGAAATGGGAGCTCAATCTCAAATCCGTCTCCCCGACTGATTAAAATTAGGGGTTTATATAGCAGGCAAAAAATGTAACAATGTGTGAGGGAACCCGAACCAGGGAAGGGTAGGGAAACAATATGAGAGGCCTGGCTCTGGATGCAGTAATCTGGTGAGTTTCAGTTCTTTGATACTTTTTGAGAGGCCTGGGGATTCTTTCCTGAGGAAAGAACTCAGATAAAACAATTTTAAGTTTCAAGCTGTAAGACCAGAGGGGTCAATTTCTAAGTTAATCCAAAAGAACCCTCTGGGGGACTATTGGGTCAGTTTCAGTTGCACAAGTGTGAATGTACTGAATTGTACACTCAAAAAACATTAAAATAGTAAATTCAATGTTACGCACATTTTACTACAATAAAAAATATTGATTCTATTATCTTTATTTCTGCACCGTCCGCTTGCCCATTCTCCACAGACAATTTTAAAATGTAAAGTAGGTTATGTCTCTTTCCTGTCAAAAGTTCTCCAGTGATTTTCAATTATATTTAAAACAAATCTCCATTCCTTTTCAGGGCCCCTGGCCCCATGGGTCTTGATTCTCTGACCCTACCCCTTCTCTGTCACTCCCCCTAGCTGGCCTTGCTGCCCCCTAAATGTGCAAAGCTCAGTCATGCTCGAGGTATTTACATTTCCTTTTCTCTGCCTGAAACACTCTTAGCCCCAGAGTTTCACAGGACTTGCCTTACCTTTCAATCAAATCTCTACTCAAATGTCACCTTCCCTGACCACTAACCTAAACTAGCACCTCCTTCACCCCTACCCAGTCATTTTTTCTCACCCTGCTTTAATTTCTTCAAGGCACTTGTCATTATCTGAAATTATTTTATTTATTGCTTTATATTTTTATTTTCTAAGTCCTCCACTAGATTGAGGGTAGTGGCTTTTTACCACCATATCATCATCACCTAAAATAGTAACTGGCACATCATAGGCATTTTATGAATATTATTTGAATGAATTAGTTCTGATTGTAGAAACCCTGCTTTTCTGAAATGGACTCCATTTAAAACCAACCAAACTTGTGTGAATTGAAGCTTACTTGAAGTGGATCAATTTGTGTGATGGACATAGAGATGCACCCTTCAAAAAGGGATTGTGGCCCCGCTGCTGGAAGAATGATGTCAGGAGATGGTCTTTTGCTGTAGATTGCTTCAGGGATTGCTGCAGCTGCAGGAGGCCACCTGGTCGAAAGTCAAGTCTTTCCTGGGAAGCCAACACCCAGTGATTGACGGAGGCGGGAAGTATAGGGACACAGCCAATTTCTCCCAATGCAGGCCAACTCTGAAGGGCCATCTTAGCTCTACTGCAAGCTGGAGGATTGGCAGAGGCTGTCCTCAGGCCTGCCTCACAGCTTAACATCTCCCTGTGCCCACACTTGTTCTACCCCTTGTTTCCACAGGTGTTAATTTTCAAAGAGTGACTCCCTAATAAACAGCCTGCACACTAACGCCCATCTCAGCATCCATTTTCCTGGGCACCCAACCTGGAACCACTGTATGCATAGGATGAATATGAAAGGACCACGACCCAAACTTGTCCCCTTGAGTTACAGGTAAACAAATATACTGTGGATCAACTTTGGTGAAAGCCTAAAACCAATCAGACACTTCATAGTAATGCTGGTAGGGCTGCAGAAAGTTTTAGTGGTGTCAGATTTTTTTCCCACTGAGTAAGCTTTGTTCATAATCTTTTTGGCGTCTAGGGTTGTGTTCATTTCATTATTATTTATATTAGCTCTATATTGTCCACCATCTGATTTGTGAGAAGGAACTAAATAAAGAAAGTAATTTACCCTTAGAAGTGGCAAGTGCCTCATGACGCCATAAGCGGGAGAGGTGCACAAGGAAAGACACCTGATTGGTGTGGTGCAGAGTGCAGGCGACATGACATGGACAGTTTGCTAAGAGGGCAGGTCCAAGGCTTTAACCAGCTCACAGATGGGTTCAGGGAGCCCCTGGGTACAACAAAAATGTGGTGCATATACACACTTTTCCAGGGGTCCAGATTACCAAGAAAGACGATGCTCTGCAGAAGGTTAAGAGGACTGGGATGGTATCCATGTCAACTGGACTGCTCCATGGGGTTTGCAAATTAAACAGCAGTTCCAGGTGTGTCTGTGAGGTTGTTCCAAGTGAAATTAGCATTTGAAACAGTGGACTCACTAAAGTAGATTGCCCTTCTCGATGAAGGTGGGCAACATTCAATGTCTTGATGCCCTCAATAGAAAAAAAAAAGGTGGAGGAAGGAGGAATTTACCCCTTTTTATTCCTACCTACTTGCTTGAGCTGGGTCATCAGTGTTCTCATTGGACTAAGATTTACACCTTTGGCCCCCTGGTTCTCAGGCCTTTGTTTTAAAAATAATAATAATACTTAATAATAGGTCGGGCGCAGTGGCTCATGCCTGTAGTCCCAGCACTTTGGGAGGCTGAGGCAGGCAGATCACGAGGTCAGGAGATTGAGACTACCCTGGCTAATACAGCGAAACCCTGTCTCTATTAAGAATACAAAAAATTAGCTGGATGTGGTGTCACGCGCCTGTAGTCTCAGCTACTTGGGAGACTGAAGCAGGAGAATTGCCTGAGAACGCAGGAGGCAGAAGTTGCAGTGAGTCGAGATCGAGCCACTGTACTCCAGCCTGGGTGACAGAGCAAGACTCCATCTCAAAAATAAAAAATAAAAATAAATAATAATACATAGTATTTCTACACATTTGTGAGGTATGTGTGATGTTTTGTTACATGTGTAGAATGTGCAATGATAAAGGTAGAGTATTTAGGATATCCATCACCTCAAATATTTATGATTTCTATGTGTTGGGAATATTTCCAGTCCTCTTCTAGCTATTTTGAAATATACATTTTTGTTAACTATCGTCACCTTATTCTGCTATCGAACATTAAAACTTATTTCTATAGGTCATAACCAACCCCCACTCATCCACATATACTTCCTTTCCACCCTCTGACATCTGTCATTCTACTGTCTACCTTTAGTTCCCACATACAAGTAATAGTATGTGGTATTTGTATGTCTGTGCCTGGCTTATTTTACTTAACATCATGACCTCCAGTCTTATCCATGTTGTTGCAAATTACAGGATTTTACTCTTTTTTTATGGCTAAATGGTATTCTATTGTGTATATAAACCACATTTTCTTCATCTATTTGTTCATTAACAGACACAGGTTGATTCCATATCTTGGCTATTGTGAATAGTGCTGCAATAAACATGGGGTGCAGGTATCCCTTTGATATAATGACTTTCTTTCCTTTGGATAGATACCAAGTAGTGAGCTTGCTGAATTGTACATTAGTTCTATTTTTAGTTTTTTTAGAAATCTCTATACTGTTTTCCATAGTAGCTGTACTAATTTACATTCCCATCAACAGTGTTTAAGAGTTCACTTTTCTCTGCATTCTCACCAGCATCTGTTTTGTTTGTTTTTAATTGTACTTTAAGTTCTGGGATACAAGTGCAGAACGTGCAGGTTTGTTACACAGGTACACATGTGCCATGGTGGTTTGCTGCACCCATCAACCCATCATCTCCATTGGTTATTTCTCCTAATGCTGTCTCTCCCGTAGCCCCCAGCCCCCAACAGGCCCTGGTGTGTGATGTTCTACTCCCTGTGTCCTTGCATTCTGATTGTTCAACTCCCACTTATGAGTGAGAACGTGCAGTGTTTGGTTTTCTGTTGTTGTGTTAGTGTGCTGAGAATGATGGTTTCCAGCTTCATGTCACTACACAGGACATGAACTCATCCTTTGATTATGACTGCATAGTATTCCATGGTGTATATGTGACACATTTTCTTTATCGAGTCTATCATTGATGGCCATTTGGGTTGTTTCCAAGTCTTTGCTATTGTGAACAGTGCTGCAATAAACATACATGTGCATGTGTCTTTTATAGTAGAATGATTTATAATCCTTTGGGTATAAACCCAGTAATGGGATGGCTGGGTCAAATGGTATTTCTGATTCTAGATCTTTGAGGAATAGCCACACTGTCTTCCACAATGGTTGAACTAATTTACACTCCCACCAACAGTATAAAAGCGTTCCTGTTTCTCCACATCCTCTCCAGCATCTGTTGTTTCCTGACTTTTTAATGACCACCATTGTAACTGATGTGAGATGGTATCTCATTGTGGTTTTGATTTGCATTTCTCTAATGACCAGTGATGATGAGCTGTTTTTCATAGGTTGGCCACATAAATGTCTTCTTTTGAGAAGTGTGTGTTCATATCCTTTGCCTACTTTTTGATGGTGTTATTTTTTTCTTGTAAGTTTGTTTAAGTTCCTTGTAGATTCTGGATATTAGCCCTTTGTCAGGTGGATAGATTGCAAAAATTTTCTCCCATTCTGTAGGTTGTCTGTTCACTCTGATGATAGTTTCTTTTGCTTTGGGGAAACTCTTTAGTTTAATTAGATCCTGTCTGTCAATTTTGGCTTTTGTTGCCATTGCTTTTGGTGTTTTAGTCATGAAGTCTTTGCCCATGCCTATGTCCTGAATGGTATTGCCTAGGTTTTCTTCTAGGGTTTTTATGGTTTTAGGTCTTACGTTTAAGTCTTTAATACATCTTGAGTTAATTTTTGTATAAGGTGAAAGGAAGGGGTCCAGTTTCAGTTTTCTGTGTATGGTTAGGCAGTTTTCCCAGCACCATTTATTAAATAGGGAATCCTTTCCGCATTACTTTTGTCAGGTTTGTCAGAGATCAGATGGTTGTGGATGTGTGGTGTTATTTCTGAGGGCTCTGTTCTGTTCCATTGGTCTATATCTCTGTTTTGGTACCAGTACCATGCTGTTTTGGTTACTGTAGCCAAACAATACTGTAGTATAGTTTGAAGTCAGGTCTTTTAGTAATAGCCATTCTAACTAGAGTAAGATGATATCTTGTTATTATTTTAGTTTGCATTTGCCTGATGATTAGGGATGTTGAGATTTTTTTTTTTTTTTTTTTTTTTGTATACCTGTTTGCCATTTGTAGGTCTTCTTTGGAGAATTGCTTATTCATGGCCTTTGCCCACTTTTTAGTAGTTTTTATGTGTTTTTATTGTTGAGTTTCTTGTATACTTTGGATATTAGTCCCTTATTGGATGAATGATTTGCAAATATTTCTTCCATTCAGCAGGCTGTGTCTTCACTCTGTTTGTTGTTTCCTTTGCTGTGTAGAAGCTTTTGCAGAGAGGGGTCATTTGACTTTCTCTTTTTAATTTGATTCCTTAGATTTCTTTCTTTTGCCCAATTTCTCTCGCTAGGACTTCCAGTACTGTGTTGAATGGAAATAATGAAACTTGGCATTCTTGTCTTGTTCCAGTTCTTTGAGGAAAGGCTTTCAGCATTTTCCCATTCAATAGGATGTCAGTTGTGAGTTAGTCATATATGACCTTTATTATGTTGAGGTATATTCCCTCTATGCCTACTTTGTTGAGAGTTTTTGTCATGAAAGGATGCTGAATTTACCAAATGCTTTTCATGAATTTATTGAGATAATTTTGTTTGGTTTTTGTCCATCATTCTGTTGATGTGATGTATTATGTTTATTGATTGGCTTATGTTGAACCATCCTTGCATCCTCGGGATAAATCCCACTTGATCATGACGTATTATCTTTATGATGTGTTGTTGGATTGGGTTTGCTGGTATTTGTTGAGGATTTTTCTTCTATGTTCATCAGGGATATTGGTCTGTCATTTTCTCTCTTAGTTGTGTCCTTGTCTGATTTTGGTGTCCCATATGTCACAAAGACTTTGTTCATTCTTTTGTATTCTTTTTTCTTTAGTTTTGTCTGACTGTGTTCTTTCTTTCTTTCTTTCTTTTTTTCTTGAGATGTAGTCTTGCTCTGTCGCCCAGGCTGGAGTGCAGTGGCGTGATCTTGGCTCACTGCGAGCTCTGCCTCCCAGGTTCACACCATTCTCCTGCCTCAGCCTCCTGAGTAGCTGGGACTACAGGCGCCCGCCACCACTCCCGGCTAATTTTTTCTATTTTTAGTAGAGATGGGGTTTCACCGTGTTAGCCAAGATGGTCTTGATCTCCTGACCTCGTGATCCGACCGCCTCAGCCTCCCAAAGTGCTGGGATTACAGGCATGAGCCACTGTGCCTGGCCCTGACTGTGTTATTTCAAAAATGTGAAGTTCTGAGATTCTTTCTTCTGCTTGATCTAGCCTATTGAAAATTCTGAATTGATTTTTAAATTTTATTCAATGGATTTTTCAGTTTCAGAATTTCTTTAGTTCTTTTTTATGGTATCTATGTCTTTGGTAAGTTTCTCAATCGTATCCTGAATTGTTTTTCTAATTTATTCCTATTATTTATGTTTTCTTGTATCTTAATTCTTTAATATCATTATTTTGAATTATTTTCCCAAGATTTCTTAAGTTTCTCTTTCATTGGCATCTGTTGCTGAAGAATATTGTGTTCCTTTGAACATGTCATATTTCCTTACTTTTTCGTGGTTCTTATGTCCTTACATTGATAGCTGTATGTCTGATGTAACAGTTGCTTCTTCCAATCTTTTGAATTTGCTTTTATAGGAGAGGACATTTCCTGAGGATATATCTATGGTGTTGGTTGTGTAGGGCTCTTTGACTTTGATTCTAAAAATGTGTAATAGTGTAATCTCCATGTGATTTCTTTGGCTGTAAATAGCACCAGTGATGTCTGTGATTTCCTTAGGGTGCAACTGTTAGTGGAGTCTGTGGTACATTTTTACTGGGGATGGGACAGGAGGTAGGCCAATCCTTAGACCCCACTGTTGGCAGTGGCAGACCAAGCATGCCTGTCCTTGAACCCCAGGGTGGCATACACTAGCACCAGTGTTAGCAGGTCCAGAAGGGCTGATTCTTGGGCCTCCAGGTGGCTTGGACCAGGCAGATGGGCAGGTCCTTAGGCTCCCAGGCAGCAGGCATAGCATGGGTCATGGCAGTAGCAGTGGTGGGACAACCCTCTGGCTGCCAAACGGGCCATACTGGTGTTGGTGATGGCTGCAACAGGCTGGGAGGGCCTGTCCTCAGTCCCTCAGATGGTGCATTTGGGTGGGTGTCAGCCATAGTAGTAGCAGCATGTTGTTGTACAACATAGTAGTAGCAGCATGTTGTTGTACAACATAGTAGTAGCAGCATGTTGTTGTACAACATAGTAGTAGCAGCACGTTGTTGTCAGCACAGTGGGCCTGACCTTGGCCCCAAAAGGAGTGCTCAGGTGGCAATGGTGATGGAAGGAGTTTGATGGTCCTGAGGTCCCAAATGGCATGCTCAGTCACTGTAGGGGGAAGGAGGATCTGGACCACATGGGCCTGTCCCCAGGCTCTCCTGTGGTACATGCAGCCACTGGCTGTGGTTGCAGTAGTAGGGTGATCCCCAGGCCCTCAGCAAAATGCTTAGGTGGATGCAGTAGCAGCTGCATTGTGCTCCTGCTGCTGGGGAGGGTGGGGTTGCTTTCAGTGGCAGGTGCCTGGGGAACACACACTTGGCCAGAGGTCATGGCTATGGGCAGAGTAGCCTGTGCTCAGGGCACTTGTAAATGCATGGCAGTTCTACTGCTGGTGGCAGCAGGGTCTCTGCCAGTGGCTCATACTTCAGCCCCAGTCATGACAGCCAGGAGTAGTAGCAGCTGCAAGCAAGAGACTGTGGTCTCAGGGTGCATGAAAATGTGCAGAGCTGCTGGGGACAGCAACGTCACTGCTAATGGTTTGCCTTGTGGCACTGGCGGCAGCAGCCAACCACAGTGGCAGGTGCAGATGAGAAATGTCAATGGGGCTACAGGGATGTGTAGATGCAGGGGCTGTTGGGCCCCAGGGCAGAATGCAATCTGGTGGGTGCTGGCTCTCAAAATGGCACTGTGCTGTAGCTGCTTACGGCTCAGGGAGTGCATGAGACCCAGCATGAGCTCCCTGTCTGGAGCAGTGCCATTATGAGGTCTCCAGGTAACTCCTCATGTTAGTCTCAGGGCCTGTGAGGGTTGAGGAGTATTTCCATTGATAGGTTTTCAGGAGTCTGCAATGGAAATACGGTCCGCTGGGGGTCTCTCACTTTCTCTTTCTCCACATGGAGAAACCTCTCTGGGCTCCCAACTAATCCTGGCTGAGCAGGATGCCTGGCTTCACTCTCTTTCCTTGCCTTAGATGTTTCCTGTCACTTCTCTGTTGAATGCCAGTGTTCTCTCTTAGATAATATATTTGAAATGTGATTATCTACTCACTATTTTGTTTCTTATTTGTGGAAGAGGAGAGTAAGAGATGCTTTTAGTCAGCCACATGCAGTCCTTTGTTCTTGAGCTAGAATTACACCACTGGCTTTGCTGGGTCTTCAGCTTGCAGATGCAGATGGTGGGACTTCTCAGCCTCCATACTAACATGAGCCAATTCCTCATTATAAAGATAGATAGGTAGGTACATAGATAGATGAAAGAAGAAAGAAAGAAAGAAAGAAAAGAAAGAAAGAAAGAAAGAAAGAAAGAAAGAAAGAAAGAAAGAAAGAAAGAAAGAAAGAAAGAAAGAAAGGAAGGAAGGAAGGAAGGAAGGAAGGAAGGAAGGAAGGAAGGAAGGAAGGAAGGAAGGGAAAGAAAGAAAGAGAAAGAGAGAGGGAGGGAGGGAAAGAAACAAAGAAAAGAAAGAAAGAAAGAAAGAAAGAAAGGAAGGAAGGAAGGAAGGAA